>NC_134701.1:89378001-90703001 GCF_043290135.1 Rhipicephalus microplus
GGTGGATCTACTTTCTGGGAACCCGCACTGAAATGGGTCGAGCAAATTGTTTGTTTCAAGGATATGTACAAGTCGGCAGTTTATCATTTTTTCGAATACTGTGCACAAGCAGCTTGTAAGTGCAATAGGCCTATAACTTGAAGCTAAAGAAGGGTCCTTGCCCTTTTTCACAATGGGAATAATAATAGCCTCTTTCCAGGGGGTAGGGATAGTGCCAGAAAACCAGATAGCATTGTACAAACAAAGTAGGGTTTTTCGTGTTTCGGCAGGTAGGTTTTTTAACATTTCATACACCACACGGTCAGAACCTGGGGCAGAAGTACTGCAGGAATTTAGGGATGTTCGGAGCTCCGCTAGACTGAAAGCTTGGTTATATGCCTCGTATCTAGTGGATTTGTGTTCGAGTTTCTGCTTTTCTATTCTTGTTCTGTATTTTTGGAAAGTGTCAGTATAGTGGGACGAGCTGGATACCCGTTCAAAATGTGCCCCGAGGAAGTTTGCCTGATCTTCCAAGGTATCACCTTGAGTGTTTACGAGTGGAAGTTTGTGTACTTGTTTCCCTGCTATCCTACCGACCATGTTTCAGACTTTAGCCTCCTGTGTGTATGAATTAACCCCTGATAAAAACTTCTGCCAGCTTTCTCTTCTGGCCTGCCGATGCGTTCTCCTGCCACGAGATTTTATTTGCTTAAAGCTCTCAAGGTTTTCCGCTGTCGGCGAGTTGCGCAGCAACCTCCATGCCCTGTTCTGTTCTTTTCGCGCATTCTGACACGCAGTGTTCCACCACGGGACGTGTCGTTTGCCGGGCAGTCCAGATGTTTGTGGAATGCACTTGGCTGCTGCGTAAGTAAGAAAAGCCGTGAAGTACTGCACAGCTTCATCTATGCCTAACCCGCTTATGTCGGTCCAACTTAGGTGTGTAATTTTTTGAAATTGTTCCCAGTCGGCTTTGTTCACCAGCCATTTGGGAACATGTGGAGGATATTCATATGTTATTGGTGTACTCAAAACTAAAGGAAAATGATCGCTTCCGTATGGATTATTTATGACTTTCCACTGAAGTAATGGTACAAGTGAAGGAGATGCGATACTGGGATCTATGGAGGAGTAAGTATTGTTTGCAAGGTTATAATATGTTGCCTCTTTTCTATTCAACAGACAAGCACCTGATGAAAAGAGGAACTGTTCAATGAGACGACCTCGTGCATCACATCGACAGTCACCCCATAAACCGCTGTGCGCATTCAGGTCCCCTAGAACCAAATAAGGTTCTGGTAACTCATCTATTAAAGACTGGAAATCATGTTTTTCCAGGCGGTGTTGCGGCGGTATGTATAGAGAGCAGATGGTGACGAGCTTATTCAATAGAACTGCTCGAACAGCCACTGCCTCTAGGGGTGTTAGTAGTGGTAGATGACTGCATGCTACTCCTCGATTAACTATAATGGCTACACCACCAGATGACGCCACAGCATCATCTCTGTCCTTTCGGAAGACAACATATTGACGCAAGAAACTTGTATTCTTGGATTTTAAGTGTGTTTCCTGTACACACAGCACTTTTGGAGAATGTTTGTGTAGAAGTTCTTGGACATCGCCGAGGTTTCGAAGTAGTCCTCTGACGTTCCATTGTATAATTTGTGTCTCCATTATGGGATTAAAGAAGTGCTGTGTGTACGAAATGAGTGTGGCGAGTGTCTAAAGAGAGAAGTGACTTATCTTACAGAGCCTTTAGGAGGCCCTGTAATTACCGTTTTCTCTTTTTTAGAGCGGTCGAGGGAACCCCGCCGCTCCTTTGGCGCAGTCTGCGCCGGTGCAGTTGATGTGTCCATCGCCTCAGGAGAGGCGACAGATAATGTTTTTGTTGTAGGCTTCGTCTTGACAGACGGAGCCTTAAACCCCACCGGGCTGGAGGTCGAGGGGACCTCTTTAGTTTGTGTGGTGCCCTGGCTGCTGCCAAGGTTCACAGGAGCCTTCGGTGGGGCTGTATTCAAGGAGGGTGGGGCAGCCGAGGCTGCTCCCCCCATGGGGGCTTGTGGCGTTTGCCTCGGCACGCTGGGCGTGGTCCAAGGCATTGCCGAAAACCGAAGTGGTGCTGACCCCCCTCGCACCACTTCGGCATACGATGTGTTCCCAGCAAAATGCGGGGAAACACGCTGCCGCACTTCACGGAAGCTTATGTTCAATTTAAACTTTGTACTTATAATTTCTTTTTCCATTTTCCAGGCCACGCATGACCTGGAATGTGCAGGATGGTCACCCTCACAGTTTGCGCAGTGCACTTGTAGCTGACAGTCATCGTCAGCGGTATGACCTTTGGTGCCGCATTTCGCGCAGGTAATCTGTCCTCGGCAGCTCTGGGAGCCGTGCCCGAACCTCTGACACTTAAAGCAGCGCCTCGGGTTGGGTATGTATGGTCTAACTGGCGGTTTAAGATATCCTGTTGCTAGTTCAGTTGGGAGGGTGCTAGATGCGAAAGTTAGTATGATGTGCTTCGTTGGGATTTCCTTATTTTCTCTTCTTATTTTGATACGCTGCACCTGAATGACGTTTTCCTCTTTTCAGCCTGTTAGAAGTTCATCATCAGAGAGGTCCATCAGGTCTCCATCTGATACAACACCCTTCACTGTGTTCAAGGTTCGATGCGGTGTGATTGTGATAGGTTGATCCCCAAATGATGTGAGTTTATGTAGTCTCTGGTACTGTGCCTTGTCTTTTAATTCAAGTAACAGGTCACCACTGGCAGTCTTTGTGGCCTTGTAGCCAGCGCCCAGCGTTTCTATGAGACATTTGGTCACAAGGAAAGGTGAAATAGTTCTAGCTTTCTTTTCTGTACTTTCACAGTGAATTATGTGGTATTTGGGGAAGTTGTCTTTTTTGTTTGGAACAAACTCAAAAATTGCATCGGTGCGCCACCTCTTGGAGGGGCGATTAGTTGTAAGAGGGCTAGGGGTTCCCATAAATTTGATAGCTTATTCGGCGGCCACGCCAGCCACCCACCACCGAGCCCAACAAGGGGACGCTGCGAGACGCGAAGGAGGCGCAGGCGCCAGCTGTACATGGCCGCTATAACCTAATATATCTACCCAAGGTTGGATATTTACACTAGGGTAACCCTTGCCGCCAGGAAAAATTGGAAGTAAAATGAAGTGAGGAGAAGACAGGAAAGATGTAAAGTGAGAACAAAAGACGAAGATGTAGGGAGAGAGAGATAGGAAAAGGCGACTGCCGATTTCCCCTGGGTGGGTCAGCCCAGGGGTGCCGTCTACGTGAAGCCGGGGCCAAAGGGGTGTGTTGCCTCTGCCGGGGGGCCTTAAAGGTCCAATCACCCAGCGTCGGCTCAACCCCCAGGATCCCCTTTTCCCCGGACACGGCAAAGCCACGCACGGCTAGGCGTGGGAGGGAGTAGAAACTCCCCCGTTAGCTCGGGTCCGTGGTGTCGCTACACACCAAACGCCTACTTGAGCAGGCGCCCCTGCGGGGTCTTACACGGAACTTCCTTTCCGGCATATAATCTTTTAAGATGGTAATCAACCTGCCACATATTCCGAAAGACAGTAGATCTTGCAGGATTCCGCATCGCCAGGCAGTATCATATGCCTTCTCAAGATCAAAGAAAACAGACAGACAGTAATGATTGTGTACAAACGCGTCGCGTATATACGACTCGAACAGGACGAGATTGTCGGTTGTGGATCTAGCTGTACGAAAACCAGACTGGCACGGGTCCAATATGCCGTTGTATTCCAAGTCATAGACCAAGCGGCGGTTAATCATTTTTTCAAACACTCTGAGTAGGCAGCTTGTGAGGGCGATAGGCCTGTAACTATTTACCGAAGAGGGATCTTTGCCCTGCTTAAGGATTGGTAGTACTATTGCCTCTTTCAAAGCAGAGGATATTTTGCCGGTATTGAAAATCTTGTTGTAAAGTGCTAAAAGGCAGTTCAGGGTTTCATCAGGGAGATTTCTGATCATTTCATAAGTAATTGTATCAGAACCAGGAGCAGAACTTCCACAGGAGCCAAGGGGGAGCTTCAGTTCATTTAGTGTTAGTGGTTTATTGTATCCGTCTGATACAGGCTTGTTCCGGCACAGAGGTACACTTTCAGCTATGCATTTGTGGCGTAAGAACTTAGTGGTATAGTTTTCTGAGCTTCACATTTTCTCAAAGTGTTCGTCAAGAGCGTTTGCCTGTTCTTCTTTTGTACCACCGCAGTAATTCACCAAAGGGAAGGAATTTGACCCTTGTCCTTTAAGTTTATGCACCCTATTTTAAACCATGCTGACGTCTGTGTACGAGTTTATTGAGGATATATAGCGTGTCCAGCTTTTTCGTTAGGCTATACGGCGAACACGCCTGCCATTTGCTTTGCAACTTTTAAAGGTTATCAAGTGTTGCCCCGCCGCGGTGGTCTAGTGGCTAAGGTACTCGGCTGCTGACCCGCAGGTCGCGGGTTCGAATCCCGGCTGCGGCGGCTGCATTTCCGATGGAGGCGGAAATGTTGTAGGCCCGTGTACTCAGATTTGGGTGCACGTTAAAGAACCCCAGGTGGTCAAAATTTCCGGAGCCCTCCACTACGGCGTCTCTCATAATCAAATAGTGGTTTTGGGACGTTAAACCCCACATATCAATCAAATCAGGTTATCAAGTGTTCTGCTGTTGGGTAGCGAGAAAAAGTCCTCCATGCTTTGTTTTGCCGTTTTTTAGCAATTTCACACTCCCGATTCCACCATGGCTTTGTGTTAACCTTATCATTCCTGGACTGCGGTATGCACTTTTTTGCACAAGTAAGAACATATTCAGAAATATAGTTGGCCATCTCTTCTACTTCCAGATGGTCTACCTCTTCGAGGTGTAGTGTACACAGATCTCTGAATTTCACCCAGTTTGCAACATGAAAGTTCCACTTTTTAGGATAAGACGGCCGGTCATCCCGTTGTTTTGTTACTAAAGGAGATGGAAAATGGTCGCTTCCATATAGATTATTAATAACTTTCCAATCTAAGTAAGGTAGGAGTGACGGTGACCCAATGGCTAAATCTATGCATGAATATGTATTGTGTGTGGTACTGAATTATGTTGGCTCTGCCTTATTGAGCAGACAGGCTCCAGATGCGAGAAGAAAGTTTTCTATTGCACGACCTCTCGCATCACCTTTGGTATCACCCCATAGCAAACTGTGAGCATTAAAATCTCCAATTAACACATAAGGTTCTGGAAGCTGATCAATAAGGTTTTCGAACTCTGTTTTATTGAATGGTTCGTCAGGGGCTATGTAGATTCGAGCTGATAGATATAAGACGGTTGAATAGAATAGCGCGAACAGCCACAACCTCAAGAGAGCTTTGTAGCACAATGTGCTGGCATGCTACGCTTCTTTGTGCAATGATGGCCACACCTCCAGAAGAGAAATTGCCACCATTTAGATCTTTACGAAAAACCACATATCGATTTAAGAAATTCACATGAGTCGAGTTTAAATGAGTTTCTTGAACACAGAACACTTTTGGCTGATAGTCATTAAGCAAGTCTTTGATATCATCTAGGTTATTAGATAGGCCTCTGGCATTCCACTGTAGTATTTGTGTGTCCATTTTAGATGTGTTTTGTGTTGTGTGTTCAAGGATGGAAAGTGAGCTCACGGACAAAACAGAATGGTACCATAACCTTTCAGGCTATGGAAAACGACACTTATTTTACAGGGCTTTCTGGAGGCCCTGTAATTTGTCTTTTGTCTTTTTTGGAGCGGTCGAGAGAAACTCGCTGCTCCTTCGGCACTGCAGGCGCAGTTTGACTGGCGGTTGTGTCCATAGCTTCATGAGAAGCGTTGGACCGTCGCTCTACCGAGCAATCCCTGGGCGTTGTAAGCTTCGGCTCAAGATACGAAGCTTTCAAACCCTCTACACCGGACGTCGACGGGGCTCCCGTAGTTTGCCCGTTGTCCTGGCTCGTGCCAGTGCATGTCGACGCCCGTCGTGGGGCCTTGTTGTCTGAGGCTGGAGCAGCCTTCGCTGCTCCCGCAGTAGGGGCAAGCGGCGGTCGCTCCAGCATGCTGTGCGTAGCTTGGGCGGCCACCTGATGCTGTCGTGGTGCTGCCCCCTGTTGCACCTCTTCAGCAAATGATTTTGTTGCATAGAAAGGGGAGACTTGATGCCTTGCTTCGCGGAAAATGATGTTGTGGGTGACTTCAATGGTAATAATTTCTCTTTCTTTTTTCATGCTGTGCAGGATCTAGAATACGCCGCGTGTTCTCCATCGCAGTTCGCACAGTGGGGTTCGGCCTTGCAGTCATCATCTGCAGAGTGGCCTGTGATACCACACCGTGCTCAGGTAAGCTGCCCACGGCAACTCTGAGAAGCATGTCTGAATCTTGGGCACTTGAAGAAGCGCCACGGATTCGGAATGCAGGGTCTCACAGGCAGTTTTAGGTAGCCGGTAACTAATTCTTGCGGTAGTGTGGAGCACTTGAAGGTCCAAATTATGTGCTTGGTTGGAGTTTCTTTGTTTTGTCTTCTCTCTACGATACGCTGTACGTGAATGACATTTTCGTCCTTCCAGCCAGCCAGAAGCTCATCATTTGTTATGTCTTTTAGGTCATCGTCTGACAGAACGCCTTTGACTGTGTTCATCGTTCGGTGCGCAGAGACGGTTACGGGCTTGTCCCCAAATGCTACTAATTTTTCTAGTTTCTGAAACTGTGTCTTGTCTTTAACTTCTACCAGCAAGTCTCCGCTTGCCATCTTTGTAGCCTTATAGCCAGTTCCGATAGTCTCGGTTAGGCACCTAGACACGAGAAATGGGGAGATGTTGCGAGCTTTTTGTCCGAGTTTTCGCAATGAATAACGTGGTACTTAGGGAAATGATCTTGTTTTTCCGAAATCGGCATTACATTTGCTTCGGTGCGCCACCTTTTGAAGGGGCGATCCATGGATAGGGGGTTTCGTGATCCAATCGAAAAGTGCAGTTCCTTCGGTAATGGCGCCTACCACCCACCACGGAGCCCAAAAAGGGGACGTGGCAGAACATGTAAACATGTCTGCACAACGCCAGTAGTACGCCATTGCCATAACCTAATATATCTATCCAAGTTTGGATATTTACACCAGGTTAACCCTTGCCACCAGGAAAAATTGGAAGTAAATGAAGTGAGGAGAAGACAGGAAAGATGTAAAGTGAGAACAAAAGACGAAGATGTAGGGGGAGAGAGAGATAGAAAAAGGCGACTGCCGATTTCCCCTGGGTGGGTCAGCCCAGGGGTGCCGTCTACGTGAAGCCGGGGCCGAAGGGGTGTGTTGCCTCTGCCGGGGGGCCTTAAAGGTCCAATCACCCAGCGTCGGCTCAACCCCCCGGATCCCCTTTCCCCGGACACGGCAAAGCCACGCACGGCAAGGCGTGGGAGGGAGTAGACACTCCCCTGTTAGCTCGGGTCCGTGGTGTCGCTACACACCAAACGCCTACTTGCGCAGGCGCCCCTGCGGGGAATAGGCAAAGTAACATACGTGCTTTTTGTAAATTGGTAACCGGTGTCAAACCAAGAAATCATAATGATAATCACACGTTCTGACGCCAGATGCGTACGCATGCTTGTACCAGGCATTATAACTTCGATATCACATGTTGTATGCAGGACGCGTGCCTTTAGCTCGAAAGTAACTTCACTGCATTTCCAAGCAGAGGAAGTTCTTTTCACTGTATTTCCAAGCGGCCGCATTGCTGTGCGGTAGAACATCCACTTGCCACGCAAATGAATCAGTTTCAATCCTCACTCGCATCAGGAATCTTTTATTACTTATTTTATTGCATCTTTCTCGATTTTTCAGTCACGCATAAGAAAATGATTTTTCACTCACAACCAACAACGCTGACACCGACGGCGGAATTTCTGCGAAGCATTCTCGTTAACCCTGTCGCGTTAATTATGGTGCTTATGCGACGCGGGCGCCTACCCAGTTCGAGGCATTGAATCTGTTTTAGCAAGCCAACTTCGTCTTGTATTGTTCATCAGTGTAACGGGAGCATACTTTCATACTTACGGAAATACTATGAAACAAAACCGATATTTAAAATTATTCTGACGTAAAGTATTAAGTTCCACTAGAGCATGTTGCTTAGCACGCTTAAAAAACAGAACATCGATTTGAGTAATCCTTTTGTGAGTTCAGACGGGGCACGAGCGCGCGTCTGATTCATAGACAAATGAACAGCCATTTGAGAATATTATTACGCTTGTCGGAGAATAGTGGGAGTCGGAACAGAGTTATTGCGTCGGCTTAAAAAAATGCGCACCAGCAGACAAGAATACCAAGAAAAATGTAGGGGATAATGTGAGAACTGGTTATAATGTAAACGTCAAGAAAGAGAAGAAGAAGAAAACACGACGTGGCACCGTAGACGGGGAGGGGGAAGTGAGTGCCGCCGTAGGTCATCGGTAGAGCGTTGGACACGTTATTCGAAGGTCACAAGCTTGGTCTCTGTGGGCGGCAAGTCATCTTTTCGTCCACCTTTATTTCTTCAAATTTGTATTACACTCAAGTCTATTAACATCCCCCATACTTTCCTTGACATCCATGTTTGTTAGTTGTCAATAATATTGCGTCTAAAAAAACGAGTACGCTCATTTCCTAGTTTTAAGAATGCAATATACGTGGTAGGAAGGTATAACTGGAAACAGCAAGATATTTTTTTAGTGTTTACGCAGTGTGGATTACTGCGAGACGGCACAGCAAGATTCACTATCTCAAGAGCACCTAACGAGAATTTTCATAATGAAGCAGTCACAAGTGTTACACGAAACCTACGATAACGTCATAAAACCAACATATTTGCTACATTTTAGGCGCAATGATCAAGTACCAGCTCACATGTTTTTTTTGTTTACGCTCCGTAACATTATTCCAGAAGAATGTTTACCAGACATAGAAGCACACCTGCACTGACGAGGCCGAAGATGGCGAGGACAACCGAGATCATGGCGACGAGATGCATGCGCCACAATGGCGTCTCTCGCGTCGTGTGCTCTCTGTAATAGAAACACACGGCGAAGATTGGCCTGTTCGCTGCTGCTGTTGGGTGATACAAATACGCAGTTGCCTAGGCGAATTATGGCGGCTCGATTGCGCGGACAGTTTCTTGAATGCCATAAAACTTCAGTAAGCAGTTACCAACCTAAAACAGAAACGAGGGCTATCAGGTCGTGCAAAACAGGATTTGTTTCCGGCGCCACTGAGAGAAATGGCAAGAACCAACCAAGTGCGGATGTCCCCCCTTTCATAAGTTAGTATCTGCGCATTCCTCGAAAACGCTGGAAACGCAGGAAGGTAAACACAGACTCCACAGTCCTGTCGCTAGCCACTAGACTGAAATTTCTCTCTTCACACGATCAACAGCGGCACCCGGTGAAAATAGTTATTCAATGATGATAGTAAAATATTCATCAGACATTAACTTTATAGCGTCTAACACAGTGACTGATGAAGATCAGCAGGCAATATTGAAACGACAAGAAGTTTAAAATGGTATCTAGTGGATAGTTGTTAGATTAGGTGCAAATCATTCAAGAAAGACGACTAAGCATTCTCACAGCGGTTTGTACCCGGCAAGGCAATTCACTGGCTCTTGAGATGACGCGGTAGAACGCTGGTAATGACCCTACGTACCATAACTACGAGATCGTGAGTTCGTTTCTTACCGAAGCAACTACGCGAGTGTTTATGTGCCCTCATAGCGTACGTGGCTCCTAATTGGGAAGCTTGGCATGGCCGGAAACACCCTACTGTTACATGCCTTGATTAAGGTGCGAGCGTTATGGTTTGTAAAACATTACAAAGTAATGGTGATATTACGATGGAACATTTAAATTGGATATAGACATCTGTACTTACTGCGACCATTGACCACGCTCGTACGAAGTTCCCCTCGTGGTTGTGACTGTAACGGTGTCTGTATCGGCTTCTTCTGAAAAAAAGTACGCAGTCAACAAGTGCGGATGCGGCATTTTGGAAGCATCAGCGCAACCACTTTGAGTGCGTGGTTCTAATTTGTTGGATATTTGTGGTTAAGTTGTAAGGTCAAGGACTTTAACGCTGCTTTGAAAGTGAAAATCAATGGTAACCGGGAAGTCTTCTTCTATTGAACTTGCCCTTGTCTCACTGGCGCATTCGTTTACTTGCTGCTCGCTGCCTTGATTATGCGTCAAACTTGCGTAAAAGACCACTGCTTTAGTTAGTGTGCAGAAACAAAGCAAACTACTGGCCCACATACTCTGTTGCGTCAATGAGAATAGAGAGATAATTTTGTCGTTAATACTAATCTGTTATGAGAACAATTATAAATACCCTTTCTGACATTTCAAAAAAAAACTACGCAGTCCTAACACGGCAGATTTGATTGACATGTGCGGTTAACGTTCAAAACCACCATGTGATCATGAGACCCGCCATAGTGGAGGGCTCCGAAAATTTCGACTACCTGGGGTTCTTTAACGTGCACTCAAATCTGAGCACACGGGCCCGCAGCATTTTCGCCTCCATCGAAAATGCAGCCGCCGCAGCTGGGACTTGATCCCGCGACCTGCGGGTCAGCAGCCGAGTGTACTTTAGCCACTAGACCACCGCGGCGGGGCGTCCTAACACAGCAGTTGAAATGCGCCGCATATCAGGTGACACCTGTGGTTACCTATAGAGTCGAAGCTAATGAGCGAGCTTTTAGGCCAAACACTGAAAACCCCACTGTACAGGAACAACAAGGATGTTCTGTGATTGCTTACGTCCACAGGGTAAGCCACGCACTCAAAAAAGTCGTGAGAAAAGAGGGCGTTAGGGTAGTTTTTTCAGCTCCCAGCAAGCTCGACCGCTTGCGCAAGCAAGTCAATGCTGAAGAAACGAAGAAACGCGCATGTGCCAAGAAACACAGAACACGTTACGTCGAATGCGTAAACGACGCAGTGTACGACATTCCAACAAACCAGGCGCTGCTGGAACGACGGCATTAGGGAACATGACTGTAATGTAAAGTCTTTAACTAGCCTTGACATCTTAGTGTTCCTTGTGCGGCTGCACTCCTCCCTTCAAGGAATGTGGTGTCGTCTCAGATTATCGAAATCGAATCGAACGCGAAATCGAGGAAGCTTTTCAGATCAGGAAGAAAGGAATCCCGTGTGTGAGCGAACTATAATCTCTCCCCTAGAAAAAGAAATAATGTCTTGTCAAGTTGAATTGTGATGTAACTCGTGCAGCGCATTGCATTTATTCGCTCTGACTACCTTACAACTACTTCTTTGGCTTTTTTGTATATATCTTTCGTCGCAATAAACTTGCACACAGTTGTTCGTCGGCGCTTGTGCTGTCGTTTCCTCTGTTTCAGTGTCGTTTTCAAGCTTTTCAATGTGTCAAGTACCAAGTGGCCCTTCAGGAGACCGTTCAGCTATGAATGTGTTGGCAATGGTGTCCTTGAGCGATGCAGCTAGATAATTCAGCGACACGCTCCCTTTTTTCTAATGTTGAAGTGTACTACCACGATATGCTGCGCTATAGTGTGAGGATCGAAATGTGTGCAAAATGCAGTTCAAGGGCAAGCACCAAAATTCTAAGGAGCGCATGCACAACTTCGGGCACATCAAAAAGCGACAATGAACCTGAGTGAAACGCATCAGCTCTATCAGTACATTTTGGGAGCGCGAGACTGTTTTCATGCTCCAGGTAGCTCTGTATATATCTGTCACGATTAGCAGTCTGCACTAGAAATCAGTTTGAGGCACATTCAGGTAGGGCGTGAAAATGCTTCCTTGAAAACAAAATTGTTGTGGATAATTATGAAACCGTGGTCGGCCATTATGTTCCGGTGTCAGTTACAAAATACGAGGTCACGCTGGGTCGTCCTATTACTATTGGCGAAAATCTCCGAAAGAATGTCATTCTTGCCGAAAACCAGATATGCATCATTAACGCCGTAACCATTGCTGTAGCAGATGCAGAAGCAAACTACTGAAACCAGTGTTGCGAATCGTTGCCAACTTCTGGATTTTATGCCTTATCAGGCATGTAACTTTTAGGCCGCCCTGGTATAATCAGGATGAGGTACTGATATCCTGAAAACTGCTAATAGTTGCTGCCCGTATAGTTAACGTTGCTGGCTAGGTCAGTTTCTGCAGTCAGTTCTTGCTACTGGTTGTGGAGTTAGCATTGTGTTTGTGCATATACTTGAATAGATAAATGTCAATAAATAAGTCTATCTATCTATCTATCTATCTGTCTATCTGTCTATCTATCTGTCTGTTTGTCTAGCCGCTTATGTGTAGGTGCTCTCGTGATCACCCCTTAATTTGTTGCCAACCAAACAAAATTAGTATGGGAGAGTAAGATGGTTTGGCAAATATAATGCGCTGGTCTGGACATGAATAGTGTCACAATCCCGTCGCGTACGCCGTCAAACATTTCCCGCCCGACAGTCGCACGTATACGCGGGGGCGGGTATGTGCCACTAGTATGCGGGTATGTGCGACAGTTGATTGACCCATCAACGACGAGAACGCACAAGGGCAATTTCAACACGTGAGCGTTAAGAAAAATTTGGCATCAGCAGCGCTGACCCGACGAATGCAAAGAACAAATGTCAAGGCCCCAGCAGGAATCGAACCCCAGCATTCAGCTTGGCAATCAAGTTTTCCACCACAGAGCCACGCCAGGTCTCAGAACTACTTTTCCAATAGGCCCTAATGTTCGCGAAAAGTTAATTGTGCTTGCAGTGCTGATGGGGAGGGGGGTGATACTATCTTAGAAACATTACATATGTGCTTCCACTTACAACCGTCAAAGCGAGTTAACGTCAATTTTAGTTAAGTGCCATGTGCTTAGTTGATTTATGTAGCTGTGTCAAGGGCTATCATCAAGGCGAGCACCAGCCCTTCATATCACTTTATCGCTTCTGGTGTTGCTAATACTCAAGTTCCTGTTGGCATCGTTGCGCAAGTGCAAACAGTTGGTTATATAAAAATCTGCAATTTTTAACATGTCTGTGTGTGCAACATTTCACATACATTCACCTTCATTTATTTAACGGGTCTCTCAATAAGAAATTCACAGCATATCCGCATAGTGAATTAAGATAAGTGGGGCGAAGCTTCAGAGGGTTTTATCGGTAAACCGTGATTCGTTCGTCCGTTCGTCCGTCCGTCTGTGTGTCTGTCTGTGCCTCTGACTGTCTGTCTATGTGTCTGTTCGTTCCCACCTGTTGATTGAGTCATCAAACGCGATCCCGTACGAGCTAGGAGACATAGACCCACGGCTTTAGGAACTTCGCCCCTAAAGAACTACAACACGGTCACATTCCCTCCACATGCTTCGCATAACGTGAATTCCCAAGGTACGTGGAGTGTGCCGCTTTTTTCTGTCTGTTTCTACAACGAGTCTGTTTTCATCATTCTTTATAATATTCAGATCTTTTATTATTGTATTATTATTCACTTCAGGTTTGAGTTTATAACAACGTTGTTGTTATTTCTCATACAGTTGCCGCTCACATGCCTCGTAAAAATCCACCGGCCCAGTCGAGCTGTTTGCCAACCGCTTTTAGTCAATGGTATCTCCCAGAGCCCTTGGATTTCTCCAAATAAAGTAAATCGTGTAAACGGAAGTGCGTCGGAATGGTAGATTTTGCAGAAGATGAACCTCCTAAGGTGCAACCCAAGTGCGTCCGCCAGGAATGGTGGATTCTACTCAGGATAAACCTCGTAAAAGGAAACGGAAGTGCGCCCACGAGGATTAGTAGATTCTGCACAGGACAAACCTCCTAAGAAGAGACTGAAGTGCGTCCGCGAGAAATGACAGATTCTGCACAAGATAAACCTCCAAAAAAGAAACGGAAGGGCGTGCGCGAAAAATTGTGGATTCTGCACAGCACAAACCTCCTAAAAAGAAACGGCAGTGTGCTTGTTAGGAATTGTGGATTCTGCACAGGATGAACCTTCTAGGAGGTAACGGAAGTACAACCAGGATGAATGGTGGATTTTGCTGCATATGACGAACCTCCTCAGAAGAAACGGAAGTGCGTCAGGAAACGTGCGCATCAAGGGCACCAGCCGAACATCTTCAGTGCCTCGCCGGCCTCAGTGCGGAGCTTGACGCCACCTATTACACGCTAGCCATGGTCGAATCCCTGCCACCGGGAAACTATCCGGCGCGGTCGATGAAGGCGAGGACGCTGGACACACCGCTACACGCTGAAATATGCTTCCATTAGTTCTACTAATCAATTGTTGGCCTGCGGTATCTCGTAGCGCACGGCACCAGCAATAAAAAAAATTACCGCAGTTTCCCTAGTGGGAACACTGGTTAGCATGCGGAGCATATATGTTGAACTGCGATAAATGTGGTTTGTAATTTGCGACATGCGGGTGTGTTACGAGTGAACACTAGTGAACACGAGTGAACACGCACGCACGTATGCTGCGAAAGACGATGTTTATTGATGGGACGCTTTGGGTATTTTGAGCAAGATGGCTTTATGGTACGTAAGGTGAAGGGTGACTGGGTCTGGTTGCAGAGGTCGAAGGTCGAAATTCGCAAAGACGTGATCGATGCACGTCCCGCGAACCGTGGTCGGATGATGTTTGCCGTCGTGCGTTGCTCGTTTCAGCGAGTGCCGCGACTCCTTGTAGTCGACCACCCAATCATCCTTAATTCGTTAGCATACATTTTCACCAGCGACATCAGACGTGGAGCGGCCGCACAAACCAACCGACGAAGGGCGGCGCACCCCGACACTCGGTTATTTATAGCGAGCGCCAGCCCCGGCCTGCGCATCTGCGCGTTAGCATACAGCTGGCGCACGTAAAACTAAAGGTCGCGCGGCGCGCGGAGGGGAGAAGCGAGCGCAGCGCGCGCTGTGTTGAGAGAAAGAAGGGATGCACAGATGGCTGGCGGAGGAAGAGGGGAGGCTGCGGACGGCGACGGCGCATGACTTGCCCCTAGTATAACATGCTCCGCATGTAAAAAAGTTATACTGTCCCAGCCATGGCTAGGAGTGGCGCTGAATAACACCATTAGGTTTAAATACGCATATGGGCATGCAAGGTAAAGGCACGACAACACTGGCGACGTCACGCGCTGCTCGCGAGACGCCGCTTTTCTCTCTTTCTCCCGCCGAGCGTCGTGGAGTTTCTGCCTGCCGGCCGCCGACCGAATCGCTCGATAGACTATTTTTGGCGCTGCTAGCCGGCAGCTCGCAGGTGGGTGCGCGCGTCTCGTCATGTCCATTCTTGTCTCGCTTTTCCTGCGGCGCCGCCAATGTGGACAGCGTGCCGCTGGCCGCCAAGCGGAGGCACCGACGGGCGGGACGCCACCACGGCATGCTTTCCGCCGGTGTGTTCGTGCCTTAACAGTAGGGCGACCGCCGGCGTTGCTCAAATGATAGCGCATGAGACGCGTTATTCGAAGGTTTCAGGCTCGCACCCTGCCTACGGGAAGTTGACTTTTCGTCCAGTTTATTTTTGCACAACTGTATCGCAATTACTGCGAAGATTGGTCACTATAGTTTCCGCGGCTTGATTGTCGGATGGCTCTCATTAAGGTTGTGTCTAACAAAGTGGCAGGGGTTGTAAAACCATCAAGCCATCCTTGCCTCTTCAGTCATTGCTCTTTGTACCCTGGTTGCTTAAAATGCGCTCTTTTGCCTCTTGTCGTGAGTGTTCGTCACCGTATCAAATCTGCGCACGCCAAGATATGGAGGAGCTAACAAGTGAGTGAAACAGGCAAGTGAAATGCTGCTGTTTTACGCTCATTTGGCGATATAGGCACAATACAGCCGTGCCGCCAGGAAACAGTGGCGCATTATTCCACGCTTTCTGGTGACAAAAGTGGTGCGTTTCCGTTCTAATATGTTGTAGAATGCATTTTATGATCTAGTGCATTGTTGGATTGTGCTAGTCCTTTCTTACCTGACGTGAACGCAAAGGCTCTTCTCTGAGTGGAGAAATTTCCGAATGCGTGCTCATTGGGACTCAGTTATCTCGTCATACGCGTGCTTAAAGGCAACCCTTTGTATCCTAGGTGACAGCCTTTCTAATCATATACACTCGAATTCTGCGTGATCCATTATTATTAATTCCTAAGCTCGGACTTGCGAGTGATACCCTTCAAGTAGTGAATACAAAAGCTGGAGTGCGCACAATGCACAAGGATAACCATGAAGCGATTCTTCTAGTCACGGCGCAAACACCACATAGCTTCGGCACGTGTTTATGTAGGTAATATTTGTTCGCTGTGATCAGCCACACAGTTAAATGACCTAACTGGCTTCGAAATCAATACCTTTTTCCCTATATTGTTGGTTTCTGCTTAACATTCAACATGACTACAGTCGTTGCGCCGCAGTGCAATTTAGCATGTAGCTTGACTGGTTTTCAAAACACTCACCTAATTGAGAAGTCGACATGTCGGAGAGGTCAGACATGTCGGACATGATGAACGCGTAATTCAGAGGTTTGCCACCAAGTCACAAGAAGTAGGGAATCTGTCGTAAATATAGGCCGTCAAGAACAACCGCTTATACACAACCGGCCCAACGGGCTTCCTTTTCTTCTTCTTGGATCATGGCGCATACCCACTGTTACGTGTCGGCCAGCAGACTAGTTCCTGAAGGACGTAAAAATTTGAGGCAGATCCCACGGCTTGCGGGAATCCACTTTACGCGAAGCAGACTGCGAGTTGGAGCCTATACGCAGTTATTTGAGCAAAGTGTTACGAGGTGAATCGGCTATAATAGTTTGGAGCTTTAAAGTGCATATTGTCGGCTTTTCAGGGATGGTGAGTACACTGGTGTCTCATTGTTAGCTTACGCCGTCACTGATTCTCTCCAAACGAAATGTCAGCAGCAGTAGCTGGAGCATTTCTTCAAGTGCGAGCTCTGTGTGCAGCTCAGTGTGTAAGACCAGCTCTGTCTGCGGGACCTGCAAAGGTAAAGGTGATCGATGTTCTCTACAATGATACATTCGTCGCTTGCGAGGGTTTTCGCTACTAGAAATGCAGAAAAAAATTCCACGGACCTTAAAAAAATAACACTGGGCTTCTAGCAAATGCATGGCGATGTCTTGTCGACAGAAAACACAATACACATGCAGTCAAACAATTCGCGCGTGTTCGCCTAATTCACCGGCTCCGGTAGGCTTAGACATCACATCACTCTCATGGATTGTCCAAAAAAAAACGACTATGACGACGATACCTCTTCGTTTTCAGATCAAGAGCTTATCTTAATGGCCTCGATTGAGACGCCGCAAAGATTACTTCATCGCTGTGATGCCCAAACGGCTCCTCTTATGGCATACCACTAAGGCGATCATGTTTCCTTCTATGCGACTCGGCTACCTTTCAGAGCTCCCAAAGCCACATTCGAACTTCGCTGGGAGTCTCTTAGAAAAAAGCGACGGACATCGTCGACCGAAGACATTTATAACGTTCAGCAAGTTACGGTAATACCACACGGTAGTAGGGTGCGGCAATACCGTACAGCTCCAATTTTCTCGCCCAGTCAAGGCGCCCCAACAACTAAAATGTTTCTTTTTTTTTCAAATGTAGCTATATGGTTGTCACGCGCCTTTGCTCCCTGTCTAGCTGCGGATGGTGAACAAGGGGAACCTGCTATTCGGAGACTGCAACGTCACCCTAACTGACAGCGACTAGAACATACAAAAAAGGCAGATCCCATGTACTATGGGAATGAATGATATGCGAAGCACGAATGAGGAAGGTTCATATGTCACTTTAAAATGAGCACAACGTTACGATGCGGACGTAAATTATGCCGTACATGACTTTCATGCCATGATTGTTATGTTCGGATGTGTCATTTACCATCGTCGTCTATTCTCTTCACGTGATGCGATATGTGGAGCTAGCGAAATGGCCGCGTGCACACTACGAGCGTAGCATGTAGTTGTGTTTTACATCACACGCATGTCACGATTATCATATTTGAACGTGGATTAACTTTCGTCGTCTGTTCACGTCATGTGATACCAAATTTGGTATATGTGGAGCTAACGAAACGGCTGCGAGCGAGCTTTGAGCGTGGCATGTAGTGATATTTTACATGATACGCATATTAATTTATTGATATGTGGGGTGTAATGTCCCAAAACCACCATATGGTTATGAGAGATGTGGTACTAGAGGCCTCCGGAAATTTCGATCACCCGAGGTTCTTTAACGTGCACCAAAATCAGAGCACACGGGCCTACAGCATTCTCGTCTCCATCGAAAATGCAGCCGCCGCAGGCGGGATTCGATGCCGTGACCTACGAGCCAGCAGCCGAGTACCTTAGCCACTAGACCATTGCGGCGGGGTGACACACATATCAAGATTACCGCGTTTAAACGTGTCATTTAAGTTCGTCGTCGTTCACGTGACGTAATACCAACTTTCGTATATGTGGAGCTAGCGAAACGGCCGCAAGCACGTTATGAGCATAACATATGGTCATGTTTTACATGACACGCATATCATGATTATCATGTTCGGACGTGTCACGTACCTTCGTCGTCTATATTCACGTTCCCTGATACCAAATTTTATATATGTGTGCACAGCCACGTGGACGTTATGCGTGTAGCATGTAATCTTGTTTCACATAACACGCATATCAATGTTATCATGTTTGGACATGCCATTTACCTTCGTCGTCTATTCACGTCACGTTATAACAAATTCGGTATATGTGGAGCTAGTGAAACGACTGCGAGAGCGCTATGAGCGTAGCATGTAGTAATGTTTTACATGACATGCATGTCATGATTATCATGTTTAGACATGTCATTTACCTAATTTGGTATATGTGAATCTAGCGAAAGGGCCATAAGCGCATCATGAGCGTGGTATGTTGTCATGTTCTTACATGACACTGATGTCATGATTATCATGTTGGCACCAGTCCTATACTTTCGTCATCCATTCACTTCCCTAATATCGCAGGATCGAATCCCGGCTGCAGCGGCTGCATTTCCGATGGAGGCAAAAATGCAGTAGGCCCATGTGCTTAGATTTGGGTGCACCTTAAAGAACCCCAGGTGGTCTAAATTTCCTGAGCCCTCCACTACGGCGTCTTTCATAATCATATGGTGGTTTTGGGACGTTAAACCCCACATATCAGTCAATAAATCAATCACGTCCCGTACTACTACTTTTGGTATATGTGAAGCTTGCGAAACGACCGCGAGAGCACCGTGAGCGTGTACTCATGACTACTCATAACCTGAAAATCATAACATGCCTGTCATGATTTCTACGTTAGGGTCTGTCACTTATGTTCGCCATGTAGTCATGCCATACCATACCATTTTTGCAACATGTCATGAGAACGAAACCATTGCAACAGCAGCAAGACCATGACAATAAATAGTGACATTCATGACATACACGTCATGATTTCCATGTAATGGCTATAGTCAGTTATGTTCCTTATACAGTTATGTTATTCTATACCAATTTAGCTATCGATACACCGTTATTGAGACGGCCAGGAGAACGAAAAGTCGTAGGCGGAGATAGATAGATAGATAGATAGATATACAGCTAGATAGATAGATAGATAGATAGATAGATAGATAGATAGATAGATAGATAGATAGATAGATAGATAGATAGATAGATAGATAGATAGATAGATAGATAGATAGATAGATAGATAGATAGTGTTCCAATGGGTGACCCGTAATATGGGCAATCGCAGGGAACTGTGGGACACGATGGCTTCCGGTTCAACGCACCACGTGGGTTAGCAGCGGCACGCGCGCATCTTTGTTGAAAAAGACACCTCTCTGTGCGATGTCAGTACTTTAGAAGTTCTTTTTCTTTTTTGCTAACTGTGACTGTGACGATGACAGGCTATGAAAGCAATGAACGGTAAGGAAACTCTTTTATCGCACTAGAATGGTCTGCAATGCTTTTATGCTGCTCGGGGGTACTGCCAGTTTGGCTAGCAGATCAGTCGATACAGAAAACAGTTTTCATTGTATGATACCTAATGCAGATAAGAAATCGATATTTTGAAGATCTCAGACGATGGGGATGACTGTAGTGGTGTGCTAAAAGTTCATTTCGGGATCGCTGCTTCGGCCATCATCGTCGGTCGATCGGCATAAAGCGCAGCACTTATTGAGCGCATTCATATATCTTTTTTTTCTCGCCTTCTGCGTGCTATAAGATGAATTCCTTAGTCGAAGCCAGATGCTTATTGAAACGCTGATCTTGATCAAGCTGCGCGGCATGGCAGCACATAAACAATACAGTCAGATATAGACGGCGCCGAATAATCTAAGCCCTGCGCTTGTTTAACGCACTTCTTCCTTTCAGTGCCGTACTGGCACACAGTTTGCCCAAGATAAATGCAAGAGCACTCGTGCAGCACTTCGTGTAAACTTGCTTTTGAGAGCAGCTTTTGCTTTTTTTTGTCCTATATATAAGTACAATGGCCGGCACTCATCTCGTATGGCAGGTAGATTTCACCTGCGCGTTCCCATAATATTTTTGCTAGGCGCGCCTGCGCGACAATTTAATTCTCAATATAATATTTGCAGAAAATTCATGCGTAAGCTTTTTTTAGCGCGAAACACACACGTACCCGTGATAAAATTGTTTTCGCTCACTCTGGATTCAACGTTTCGCACTCAAAAGCAACCTGTCGCTGTGGCTCTCTTCACAGCCGTGGCCCATCTCAGTTTTCTTCGTTTCATGGCAATCGATTCATGCGTTTGTCTTCCACGCTCGAGTTGCAGGAGCCAAGGGCTGGACAACCAACCATGGTTTTTCAGGACTTAGACAAACGGGCGACCGCGCGCGAACCCCGAGTAATCTGAGGCTTGCGGCGAAGCGGTTCACCGTCGTCTACTCTTCTCGAACCAGAAGCCGGTAGCAGACGGGGCATCCCACAATTTCTCGCTCTTTTACTGGTCACCTATTCTTAGACGCCATCGTAGACAGTCTACGTAGCCGTCTTGGTAGTGGACGCGAGACAGCTTCGAACCGATTATTGAAACGAGTCACGGCCACAAATCTACGAGCCTTCGAAGGCACCACCTTGCGTCTGTAAATGAAGGCTAAAAAGAGAAAACCAATACTGGAAATAAAATAGGTCGTTTTATGGGCTGAACTGTCAATTAAAACCACTTTAATAACTCTTAAACTCAAGAACAGGTTCTTTTGTAATTATAATTGGATGTTTATGTGACATAAAAAGCAGACGATTCTTGGCCAGTGTGTTGCGTATGAAAAATGGACGACGTCCAACCACTGTCAGAAGACGAACAGCTGTTGTTTTGCATGATGAACGACTGGATGTGCTCTTCAAATACAATGCTACTACACGTTTTCTTCCAGGTGAACCCAAAGATAAGTATCTTTCAGTAATGTGCTTTGCGGTTTGTGCCTGGAAGCTTGTTTGTGGCTTGCTGGTGCGGTGTCGCGCGCAGGGCGGAGTTCAGTTCTAAGCCATGATGAGCGTGCTACAGGGCGCACTGCGAAAGTCGTCGCGTAACGTGCCTAGAACTTTATGCACACTGTCGAAACCCTTACGAAAATGCACATTGAGTTTTAATTGACCATGAACCGAGGACCTATTGAGTCAATTGCCGCTCAATTCAACCTCGTTGTCTATTGGGTCAACTCGGTACAGATTCAATTGACTCACGATAAGTAAGCGTCATTTGACTCTCGTTATATATGCATTTATTTGACTTTCAAAAACAAAGTGGCAATTGACTCACACTCTACATGCATTTAATTGACTTTCAAAAAACGAAGTGGCAATTGACTCACACTCTACATGCATTTGATTGACTTTCAAAAAATGAAGTGGCAACTGACTCACACTCTACATGCGTTTAATTGAGTTCCAAAAAACTAAGGGCCACTTGACTCACACTCTTTAAACATTTAATTGAGTTTACCAAAACTAGCCACCAATTAGCTCACAATCGTTATGCATTTAATTAACTTTCAAAATACTAAATGCCAATAGACTGGTACTCAACATATGCACCATTGACTGGCTACTGAGCCCTCTCAATGTAACATGCAGGTATTGCTGCCTCAAGTTTTTTATGTTTCGAGCAGCTCTACCGTGCTATATATTTCACATTTTCTTCGCATCATAGAAGCTCTAATGTGGCTGGAATCAGTTTTCCTGTTTAATAATGTTCAACAAAGCACCATGAAGCACACATATGTGCAGGGTTCCCCTTTACGTTGGGCTGAGTTTCGTCGAAGAGTTTCCCTCCCTCACCCCGTTTTGCTTTTTTTTTTCTCAAAAAGAAAACAGAAAAGCGCTCCACAATCAATGCAGAAACTAAAATTAATCAATTAAGCTAGGGATATAATCTGATCCAAGATCGAGATGGTGCTGGTCTCATGCTACCCGCAAGGTAGGTGCGAAGTCAACTGTTATTTGAATGCTCGCCATGCATTGTCAAAAAACATGCCTAGCCATGGCCCTGCGCATCGGCAGATGACAGAAAATGTACGACTAAATGAATGGGGCAGAACTGGCACACCCTATAGAAGGTTATATGTGCACTTCTCTCCCTTGTAGAGTTCCTTGAGTGCATGCCACGCAACCAAAACACTGAACACATCTGCACTAACATAGACTGACAGCAAATTTTACTTAGACCAGCGGTATACTATTCCTTTCCATAAAAAGACAAAATTGTTGAAACAAGAAAAATGTTTTGTTGGTCCAATTGAAACGTTTATATGGTTCCTACTCCTGTTTGCATCGACGACTACGCAAATTTGAGGTCAGGCAAAGCAGAATATAGTCATGAAAAAATGCTCAAACGTCAAAATACCCCTACTCAGTGAAAGCCATTTCTGCGATGCTGTAAGGGCACATGCAACGCATAGGTGGCCATACTGCAGAAAACCTACAGTCAGTCGTCTTGATACATGGAAAAATAAGTGCGAAAACACATGACAAGTGCAAAACAAACTTCTATAAATAATTATATGATTACTGTGTAGAAGTAACATTTCTCTTCATTTGTTGGTTTATGACTATGCAGCCAAAAGGGACAACTGTCGAGAGTGGGTTTGGGAGGAAACACTTTTTTTTCCCTCTCGTAGAGACGCTTTTCTGGACAGCCCACCTTATGAATGCCCTACTGGTGGCCGAGCACATCCTAACAAAGTACTCAGCTTCAGCTAGGGATACCATATACCTGTTTATATCATACATTAATGCACATCTATATGCTTTCGCAATTGTGTTACCTCCTGTGCTATACACCTCCAGAGCAATGCTCATATCACCATTAGCTAACAAAAGGCACTTCTCATAATCCAACTGGAAATGTAGTGGCTACCCCACTTTCTGATATGATAACAATTTATATACACATTAGAGAATAAGGCCCGTCATAAAAAACAAAGATGGCTAGATCTCTATAGGAATAATTACATATCAAATTTAAGTAATTCACAGATATTTGACAGAAAATACAAAAAAAATTGAAACTGGAAATGGTTCACTAAATTTGAATGTAACCTATAGCACTACAACTTACATGCAATGATGATGCTTTATATATGGCAAATATTTCCAAGAAATTGTCTGTGTGTCACAATTATACCAGAGTATATTTGACAAATCGCACATTTAGAACAGAAACAGGACATTTTACACTGTTCATCTTTATTTCCTAAATCATAGTTGTTGTCTATTGCTATTATGAGTATTTTTAACTATACATATCCAACACATCATGCAAGCTCTTTTATTCCATCCTACAAAAGCAACACTGAATTCTTTGACTTTTTCTACAAATATCTTTGACATGTGGGGCAAAGCCACCCCTTATTCAGGCATCATTCTTATTTGTAACTGCAAATATAGTTGTCACTAGACAAACCCACAGATTAAACATTATTCCTTTCAGCGCACATATTGACCGTTTCATTTTTTCCTACTCACTGTCGAAATATCGAACAACTTGGATGATTCGTTTCGTTCACCGACTCGTGAACAGTTCAATGAGAAGCTACACGACTCCATCTAGTTTTCATTCATTTTTTTGCATTGTCTTAGCGGTTGTTCCTTTTCTGTGTTCCGATCAGCATTTTATTGATCGGATCACAGAAGCTAAGCAAGCATACCATAGCTGCCTCTTTTTTGTCTTATCTTAGCATTTAATTCTTTTTCATCATTATTTGTTTGTCTTAAAACACGTATTCCCTCCTGCTTTTGTCTCGAAACAGAGGCAGTAGTATTCATAAATAAAAAATTAAAACAAAATTAATGCATAGTTTATTCCTAGGCATCATTACAAAAAATGTTGGTGTCACATTTTCTGCAAATATGTAAAATGACGATGAATTTCTTGCGAGTACACAAAGCTCATGCTGCAATCAGTTTCATGTCAGATGACTCAGATTTTAGAATCTGCACTCCTTTATATGCAGTGAAGATCACTAGTAAACACAAAAACATACGACCGCAGGATCTTATGTATTCTAAAGATTTATGAGTCTAAAAATGCCAGTGAGAACCTTTATTGAGTATATTATATTTATAACAGTAAAATGTAGAATGTTGGTGACTGGTAGGTACATAAAACAAAATGCACATATAATGAAAGGCAATGGAACATGATTAAAATGTTCAGGGGAAACAAACCTCACCGCACTAGAAGACCAGGGCAGTCATTGCGACACAAAGTAAACAAGAAACCTTGCTTGTTACAGACAGAAATCTTCGAGCAGTGAAAAGTAACCTAAAGTATGCAATGTGGGACAGTTAGCGTAGCCCAAGCAATTTACAAAGTTTGTACAAGCAAAAGGGTACATTCATGAATATATTCACATCACAGTATAAACCATGTTAGTGCACCACTACTTGTTGCAAAAAAACAAGTGTTGTAGAGTATCAAACAGGGGAAGGAGCAAGATAGACAGAAAAGGAGAAAGGAGCATTGAAATAAATAAACGGTTCACTTCTTTTATAATGTCACAAAAAACTTTATTATATTGCTCATTTTAGTGAGGTAAGCAAGTAAAACATACACCACATGTGACACTTTCCAGCTCAGTTCACTAAACAGCACTGCTCATACACATAGTAAACATATAATACCAGACTTCCAATCAGAGAACAAAACATGCTCTGTTTCATACATAGAAGGCATGCTATGAAGGCAAGAGACTTTTATATCTACTACCGCAAATCAGTGCATCATGAATGAAATTCACATGCATCATACAATAAAATAAGTAGATTGCACACATTTATACAATTATGCTATTTCATGTTTAACACATAAATAAACTGAACACTTCAATTTACTAAAGTTTCACTCACAGCCAAGTTTCTGTCATTGTTCTGCTTAATCAATAAGGTTTATACCATATATACTTGATGCCGCCGTGAAATGTTTTCGAAAAATTATTAACTATGAGTGTATTCAGAATCCTGGCCATTCATTCAATGCTATACCTCGAATCGTTTGATAATCTGGGCTCACTGAATGGCTAAAAAGCCTAATTTTGGTTTCCCAGCTCACGTTCCAGTCACCTGTCAGTGACATCACCTTAAGACAGTCAATGAAAAGTCTATGTCGTCGACAAAGCATGGTCACGTAGCGATGTTTTGAGCTTTAGGTTTTCGTGGTTTATAGCATCGTACTGTTTCGATTATGGCACCGTCACCACCACCACAATACTATAACGTCCCGGACACACAGCATAGGATAGTCGACCTTCCCGTTGTCTGTAGAGCGCAGTCCGCTTTTGAGCTTTGAACAGTATGCTGACGCACCCATGCGAGTGCATGTTTGGCCACTGTCAGAGCAAGACAGCAGTAGCAGCTGTAATGACGACGGCAAAGAAGCCTGCGCCCTGGAAGCACTCGTGTCAAGACTCTATGGCAGAACCTCCGCTTGCAAAAGCCCTGACCATAAGTCTCCACTCTGAGTGCTCTTACTATCAGGGCCATCGCGGTCGATAACTCAAAGCCGCACTGCTCTGTGCTATGGCTCACTGGGCAGCTTGTGAAAACGAACGTTGTTTGCACTTTGATCATTGTCTAACGATGCACATGGTGGCATAGCTAGAACTAAGCCACCCAGAACATGCAGAAACGCAGTAGAACACAAGCTGATGCAACAAGTCAGAAAACACTGGGACAGCAATGCAATCGGCCGTATTGGCGGTACAGTAGGATACACACGTGACAGAGCCCGAATGTACTTGAAAGTGAAACCAAGCAGGTCATTCGGTGTAATTGCACATCAGCATACAACTCAGAACACAAAAATTGCTTTCATATTTTTTTCTAGGTTCTATGAATCCATTACTTTACAGTGAAATTAAGTTAACGCTCTGTTTGTAACTTTTCTTACTCTGATGTTTCACTGACGTCACTATAGTGCCTACAGCAGCCAATGGTGCCGTATGGTCGTTAGCGAACCCAAAAAGACTGTAGTTTCAAATTGGCGTCATTAATTGTAGAGTGGATATCGTGCCAAAATATTTCACAATCGGTATATGTCATTCTTATATAAGCAGAAAAATTGTAACTAGAAAGCGTCATTTTCGTTTCCCGACACTTTTAAAGCAGCTTAGATATCAAGGACAACTTTCTATATACAGAGTAACACATCTTTGACTGTATGTGTGTATCGAAGTAATGGCTGCTAAGTAGGTAGCAGAGTATAGTTAAACTAGACTCATGTGCACAAAACATTAATACAAGGTGGTAACATAATATTCATTATTCAGATTACAATTGATAAAATGCTTACATGTGCTATAAACGCCTACATAATACATGTACGCAATGCTAGACTCATGTGCACAAAACATTATTACCAGGTGGTAACATATTATGCATTATACAAATTACAATTGACAAAATGCTTACATGTGCTATAGACGCCTACATAATACATGTATGAAATGCCACTGTCACAGATGGAGAAGCCAACATTTTATCATAATAGAGCAATAGCAGCTCGAAAAATTTGGAAATACAAACGCAACGAATGTGCATTCCACAACCTTCTACAACCGACACATACTGTAAAATCACATATCCCTACGACCCCTCATCATGCAAACAAACAGTATTTCAACAACTTTTATGAAGACCTACGCAACCACCTAACGAGTCTCCAGTTTCCTGCTGGCAGTCTTTAAAAAATGTAAGTAAACATTTGATTACAGAATGTACCCATAGAGCAGTAAAGTGCGGCATGCATTGCGCAACCGAGCACCGTGCGAAGCACCACTGAGGTTGTCCAGATGCACATGCTTAGTAGCACGCATTTAACGACTGATCAACTCACTCTGGATTGTAAAAAGTCAGGGTGTACACCCCAGCAAAAAGGCTATCATGTTCCAGTTGCAAAACAAGCCTGTGGATGGGACCGCTGCATTCAGTTAACAAGTGGACAACACTCTATTCCAACTTGAAGGGTGGGAAAAGGCCAAGTGTGGGGCATGCTATCAACAACATGGTTCTGTTTGAAGAAGCTCTGAAGCATGCGAATAACTGGCAGTTTCGAAGTTTAGTGGTCTCTAACACGTAAAAGGGCTATTTTCCCTTTCAAGACCCCGGCAGAAATAAATCCACAGAATTTATTATTATTTAGGAGTATTTAGATGCCTTTGTTGAGAACTTCGGGATTGCAGCTGAGTGTAGAACAATAACAACTAATAAGGCAGACTTGTTGTGCCAAGGTTGTGCACAATGCATATTTTTTTCGTCTTTCAAAGCCACATTCAACACACCACTAAAGTTTTCCAACATAAGAGTCGTTGCATTGTCGGTGGGCAGTATACAGTTACTTCTCTAATAGTTGGTGCTTCGCAAAATATTGCGCTACAAAGTACTGAACACAGAAACTATGAATTAACGATTTTCTTAAACTGCCTAATCCCCTCCCAAAACAAGACAATCGAGTGACACTTGCTTCCTTCCTTGTCTTCCTTCAATATAAAAGTCATTAAGTATTGCTTGAATGTTACTGCACCCTTGCCACACTTTGCCATCACTCATAAGTTTACCACACGTTACTCATTTGTCAATTAATTTTGACTGCATTGCACCCCACAAACTGCAGAATGTAAATGACAACAAGCACTGTAACCAGCCGTGAGAATGTAAAGCAACAAGCACAATAACCAGCTGTGAGCTCACGGCTGGTTATTTTTTCATCCACTTTTCTTTCTTCTTTCTTCTTATTTACATTCCATTGGTTCTAATAACTTCCCCTGTACATTCCATGGCATTACTGTGTGTTAGATCTCATTCATATATATATATATATATATATATATATATAGAGAGAGAGAGAGAGAGATATATATATATATATATATATAGAGAGAGAGAGAGAGAGCTCTCGGCTGGTTATTTTTTCACTTACTTTTTTCTTTTTATTTACATTATATTTGTTCTAATAACTTTCCCTATACATTCGTTGGCATTATTGTCTGTTAGATCTCATTAATATTGTGTCAAAACACGGAAAAACGAGCCCTTAGGTATACACCTCTTTCCCTCATATATATATATATATATATATATATATATATATATATATATATATATATATATATATATATATATTGCAATGAGCAAGGTTGCGTGAAAACACAGGTTATTATTCAAGAAACGTTAGCCGCAACAAGCTGGTACAGGCAGGAACCCGGCAAGCACGAGCCACACATGGACGTGAACGTCTTCTATCACGCTGGCACAGAGCTGGCGCCACTATGCTTCGGTACAATTACTCCCCGCGCAGAAAGGAGCCAACCTGGCGACCTAGGGAAAGGACACGACAAGGGGGTCATAGCACGGTTTGAGGCGTCATACGTGTACTATTTCACGCCCACGGCAGCGTTGGTCCGAAGGTGGATCAATGGGCTCATCTTCATAGTTGACAGGAGATGTTTGCCGCACCACACGGTAGGGGTCATGGTATTTCGACGAAAGCTTCAGGGAAAGACCGGGAGGGTTAGACGGGACCCAGAGCCAAACCAGCATTCCTGGGTTATAGCGTACAGTAGACGCAGATGAATCGTGGTCAGTTTTCTAGAGCCATTGGCCTTGTGCGGTAAATGAGAGAGCGAGTTGACGACACTCTTCGGCATAAGCAGCTGCTTCGGAAACAGGCGTCGCTTCGGAAACATCAGGCTGGTAGGGGAGAATGGTGTCCATGGAGATTGATGGCTCACGTCCGTACAGGAGGAAGAAAGGAGAAAAGCCAGTGGTTGTCTGTGGCGCAGAGTTGTACGCGTACGTGACAAAAGGAAGCACTTGGTCTTAATTAGTGTGGTCGTCAGAGGCGTACATGGCAAGCATATCTCCAAGGGTGCGGTTAAAGCGTTCCGTCATGCCATTGGTTTGAGAATGGTATGCCGAGGATTTCCGATGGACAGTGCGACATGCCTTGAGCAGCTCGTCGACAGCGTTCGAGAGAAACACGCATCCACGGTCCCTCAGTAATTCACGAGGTCCACCGTGTCGCAAAATGAGATGGTGAAGAAGAAAGGACGCAACGTCTTTCGTAGTGGTAGCAGGCAGCGCAGATGTTTCAGCGTAGCGTGTCAAATGATCGACGGCGACGATAATCCAACGGTTGCCTCGAAGAGAGTTGGGTAGAGGACTATAACTATCAATTCCGACGCGGTCGAATGGCGTCGCTGGGCAGGTTAAGGGTTGCAAAGGGCCAGCAGTGCTGTGAGAAGGCGTCTTGCGTCGTTGACACGTGGTGCATGACCGATTGTACTGGTGGTGGTGGTGGTAGTGGTTAGAAGATGAGAAAAGGCACCTAATTTCTGCAACCCGGTCGGGAGCACGGCGCAGTGCCTGCGAGGAAGGGAAAAAGGGAGAAAAGTGGAAAGAAGAGGAAAGATTATTTGAGCAGTGGAGCGGTCGTCATCAACAGAAGCAGCAGTCCAGAAGCAAAGGTAGGGGTGGCAAGGGCCCCATCCTCAGCGGTAGGCCACGATTCCCGTCTCGTCCAGGAACTCCACCAGGCTCCGGAGTGCTGGTAGATGGGGACGAGATGGGAACAGTAGGTGCTCTAAGGTGGTGGCCGGAAGGCCATGTCTCCGGTAGGCTGCGGTGACCCTCGAGCGTTCCTGGGCCAAGGCAGGGCAGGCACAGAGGAGGTGCTCGAGGGTCTCGGTGTCGCCGCAGCGGCTGCAGGCTGGGGAGGCGCTGCATCCCTTGAGGTAGCGTCGGGCCGCAGTCCACACGCATCCGGTTCGCAGCCGCAGCAGGTTGGCTCGTTCTCTCCTGGTTAGGCCTGCCTCAGGAAGACGCCTGGGTCCCCGCCCATTGGCCACCCTCTGGTCTGGGTGGACTGAGGCGAGGAGCTTCTTGATACGGGCCTGCGAGTAGTCTCTCACCGCCACGGTTTGGGTGATGGGGGTTCCCAGCTGATGTGCTGTCTTGGCCAGCGTGTCCGCCTCCTCGTTGCCAGCTATGCCCACGTGAGAGGGCAGCCAGTGGAAGGAGACGGACGTCCCGGCTGCTGCTAGGGCCCGATACTTGGTTGCCAGGAGACTCCCCGTGAGCCCGGCACGGCGATGGTTGGCCAGTGTCTGCAGGGCTGCCTTGCTGTCGCACAGGACTGCGACCGGTTGAGCGGGAACGTCCTCGGCCAGCAGGTCCGCCACCAGGTGTAGCCCTGCCAGCTCCGCAGCCGTCGAGCTCGCCGGGAAGGGCAGGCAGCACTGCCTGCTGATGGCCCGGGATGGGATGACGCAGGCGGCCGCCGCTGAACCGTCTGGCATGACGGATCCGTCGATGAAGACCTGGAGCCGCCCTGCCAGTTGCTGCTGGAGCTTGGAGACGGCGGCCTGTTGCAGTGCTGCAGCAGGTGTTCGGCGCTTGGTTACCCCGTCCAGGTGCAGGTGCACCTCAGGCGGCTGGTGGTGGGGTGGTGGGGGGGCCACCGGGACTGGCGGGTCCGGGACCATCTGGTGGTAGAGTGCACAGAGACCACCCATCCGTGACCTCGGCTGGCTGCGAAGTCGCTCCAGGAGGGTTCTGCCGTCGCCGGCACGGTGTAGGCGGTCTACGTGCCCCAGAGCACGCTGGAGCATGTGCAGAGACAGGGGCCACTCTCCAGCCTCGGCCAGGGTCGCTGCCACGGGGGAGTACCTGGGGAGCCCCAGGATGGCCCTCACTGCTCTCCTGTGATGTCCCTCCAGGTCCAGTCTCCTGGCAGGCGTCAGGTCCACCAGTGGAAAGGCGTATAGCAGGACTGAGGACGCTGAAGCCTGGTTGAGTCGAAGCGCCAGCTTGGTCGAGCAGCCATGTCCACGCTGCTGCAGCTTGCTGATGGCTCCCTGGACTCGCCGTACTTGTGTGCAGGCGACCTTGGCAGCTGGGACCCAGGTGAGACGGTGGTCGATGGTGAGCCCCAGGTACTTCACTGTCAGCTTCCAAGGCAGGTTGCGGTTGCCCACTCTCAGCTGCTTCACGTAGCGTCGTGCTGCGGCCAGCGGGTGGATCAGCAGGGCCTCGGTCTTGCTTGCGGAGACCTTGAGTCCGATGCCACTCAGGTAGGCGGACACCGCATCCAGGGCCGCCTGCAGTGACGTCCTGATGGCTGGAATAGACCGCCTCGGTCCCCGGGCCCAGAGTGCCACGTCGTCGGCGTAAACAGAGCAGCGGGCCGCGAACCTGGTGCCTGTCGGAAGAGAAGCGGGGAGTCCAGCCATCACCAGGTTGAACAAAAAGGGGCTCAACACGGAGCCCTGTGGTACACCTGCGGTGATGTCTCTGGGTTTGCTGGTCTCCTTGCCAACTCGAACCCGGAAGGTCCTGCCAGTCAGGAAGGCAGTCACGAAGCTGCGGAGGCACCCGTGAACGCCAAGTCGGTCCAGAGACGTCTCGACGACCTCGTGTGGGAGACTGTCAAAGGCACTCTCCACGTCCAGCAGGAGCAGCATGGCCACGTCACCACAGCTCTTGGCATCCTCAAGGGTGGCGACGACGTCGGAAATGGAATCAGCTGTGCACCGGTGGCGCCTGAAGCCAGTCAGTTGTTCCGGGAAGAACTCGAGTTGGCCAGCAATCCACTCAAGTCGCTCCAAGGCCACCTTCTCCAGCACCTTGCAGGGAGCCGAGGTGAGAGAGACTGGCCTGTACGAGGAGAGTGCCATGGCTTTCTTCCGGGGCTTCAGGATCGGGGCGACGACCGCAGTGCGCCATGACTCCGGTAGGACCCCACTGCTCCAGACGTCGTTGTAGTACTCGAGCAGGTGCTGGCGGCCAGCTCCGTCCAGGTTACGGAGCATCTGGAAGGTGACACCATCAGCTCCCGGAGCACTTCGTCTTTTCGATCCTGCAAGGGCAGCCTCCAACTCGTGTTTCCTGATGGGTTCGCAGCACAGCTCTTGTACTTCTGCAGCTGTCCACCCAGGATGGTGGCAAGTGTCAGGATACTGCAGCGCAGCAAGGGGAGGTGCAGCAGGCAGCTGGGCAATGTCCCTCGCAGAAAACTGGTCGGCCAGCTGTTCTGCCAGGTCCGCTGCCTGGATGGAAAGGTGGACGGCCAGGGACATCACTTGGTTGAACGGCCGTGGCACCATCAGCAGGCACTTCAGCAGGCGCCAGGCCTTGGTGCCATCCCGTGATCGGTCGATGGAGGCGCAGACGCCCACCCAGCCCTGCTTCCTGCGCGCTCGGGCGTGGCGTCTGCAGGCGGCGTCGACCTTCCGGAACGCTGTCCAGAGCTCTGGTTGTCTCTTCTTCAGAGCCTGACGTTCTGCCCGCCTCCGTGCTGCTCTCAAGGCTAGGTGCCGGATGTCTGGAACAGGCTGCCCTTGCTGCGCCTTAACAGCGACAGTTGCAGTCCGGGCACTGTCAGCCACCAGCTGCATGAGGTCCTTGTCACCGGTGTCCTGCCTGAGCAGCTGCCGGTATACCCGCCAGTCTACCACCCGGTACTCTCGATCCCTGGGGGCCTTGCCTCGGTAAGGGGTGAGAAGGATGGGCAGGTGGTCCGAACCCCAGGTGTCCGGGAACGGTGTCCAGGCGTACCGGCAACCCTCCGTAGCCAAGCTGAGGTCTATGGCTGTGGTGGTGCTGTTTGCTCCGCGACGCAGGTAGGTGACGGCCCCTGTGTTCAGGATCACCAGGCCCAGCTGCAAGAGGACGTCTCGCACCTCTCGCCCTCGTACATCGGTCCTGCGGCCACCCCAAGCTGGATGGTGAGCGTTGACGTCTCCACACAGCAGGAAGTCCTTCCCTAGTTGGTGCGCAAGCTGCCGAAGACACCCGGGGTCCCAAGGTTCCTTTGGTCTGATGTAGACGCTGGCCACCGCAGTGTCAACACCGTCGAGGCGGACCCGGACCGCGCAGCACTCGAAGGGCCCTCCGGCCAGGTCGGCCACGAATACCTCCGCCTGCAGCAGGTCCCGCTTGACGTAGATGGCACAGCGGGAAGGTCCTTGTGGGTGGTTGTCGTCCAGGCAAGGGGCAGCACTGCAGTCGGTCAGGGTGCAGCTCGTCCGGCTGCTGTAGCCGACGTAGCCTGGAAGTCGGAGCTGCTCTGCCTGGGCGTAGACCTCCTGGAGTGCAAGGACGTCATAGTCGTTGTGGAGCAGGTGTTGTGCGAGGTCATCTCTCCGTGGTCCCAGCCAGTGGGCGTTCCACTGGAGGACGCTCGGGCGTCGGGGCTGACGTTGCCTGGTGGGAGGACTAGCCATGCTGGTTGTTCTGTTGCCAAGCCCCTGCCTGCAGGCAGATGGCACGAAGCGGGTGCTCTTGTGGAAGCAAGGCAGCGACTGCCTGCAAGGAGAGCAGAAGGGGGCCCAGAAGTTGTTCCACTAGAAGTGTCGGGGCAGAGGTCTCAGCAGTCTGGGCCCTGGGAGTGGCGGTTGCGGGTGTGCAGACTTGAGTAGGAGGTCGGTCAACAGGAGCGGCTGGGGTTGCAGGCTCAGCTGGAGTGTTGGTTGCAACTGCAGGGGTTGGCCGGCGGAGGTTGCGTGGTGCTGGGGTTGGTCTGGCTGATGCCGCGTGGCCCTTCACTGCACTGGCATAGGACCGAACCTCCCTCGTCTCTTCCCTCACAACTGCCGCGACTGCTCGTCTTGAGAGGGCTGTGGTCGAAGAGGCCATGATGATAGCCACTCGTCTCTGCTCCTGCCAGCGAGGACAGTCTGGTGTGTCAGCACGATGAGGGCCCCCGCAGTTCACACAACGGAGATTCTGGCAGTCCGACTCTCCTGGGTGAGACCGGCCGCAACGGATGCAGCTGTCTGGCCAGTTGCAGGTCTCCCTCACGTGGCCGTACCGGCCACACTGCCTACACTGGAGTGGCCGTGGTCTGGCTGGTCGGACTGGGAAGCGTACTCGGAACAGTGTCACGTGGTCTGGGGGAACTGGGCCCTCGAAGCGCAGCGTGACGGTTCGGCCTTCTCTAGATGCCGAAAGGACCCGTACAGCCGACTGGAGTCCGGACAGCAAGTTCTCGTCAGCAGCGTCGCCGTCCACATCGTGGAGGAATCCCATACTGGTTCGGCGGTCTGCAGGCTGCCTGGCGGTCACTGGTATGCCCTTGAGCTCTCTGAGGGCCAAGAGCTTGACAAGGCATTCCTGGGAACTCACGTCCACTGCTACCACGTTGCGGTGTTGGTTCACACGGATCGCAGAGACTCCCGGGTGCAGCGAGAGTGCCTGGGCTATGGTCAGTCTGGGGCAGTTCCGGAACGAGCCTCCAGCAGAAGCAGGCCGGTAGAGCACTGTCCCCTTCACCGCAGGGTCTACAGGAAGGGCTGCTGATGTCAGGTTCCTGGTACGACGAAGGGCAGCCTTAGAGCGAACTGTCTGGAATCCCTCATGGTCAACTGTCTCAGTGGTAGGGGCAGCTGCACGTCTGAGGGCAGTATGGGGCGTGGGGGGTGGCCCCGTGGTTGTGGTATGCTTGCACTGGCTCCCAGAAGAGGGTGGGGAAACCGCTGCACTCTGCAAGGCTGGTACAGTCCTCCTCCTACGCCGATTCCTGTTCCTCTTCCTCCGAGGTTTCCCAGTGGTGTTGGCACTTGTGGCATCCTTCAGGAAAGCCGCGGCAGGGTGAGGGGACACGGTCCCGTGGTGAAGTGCTTCGTCCATTTCTTCAGGAGCATCAATGGCAGGTACGCCTGGAGGGCCCGTGGCCACAGTAGAGGGGTCCACTTGGATCACCGAGGCCACCCCAGTCGTAGTGCTGCTTGCAGAACTGTCGATAGAGTCCTCGGTGTGTTGGGAGTCATAGGACAGCCGAGAATCCGAGCTGTCGGCACTGCTGTTACTCTCTCCTTGAGGATTGCCTTGGGCCAGCTTGCGCCGTGTGTCCGCTTCATCGTCGCTGCTATCCTGAGGGCGGGGACGCTTCCGTGACGCGGACATGTCCATCTCCTCTTCAGCAGCAGGGGCGCTGGTACACATGGCGTCTCCGCGCGAGGCCTGCGACAAACGTCGTACAGCGTCTGCGGCAGCAGTCTTCCATGCCATGACCATGTTGTCTCTGGACTCCTGCAGAGTCCAAGATTGCAGGCTTTCCAGCTGGACGAATGGAATGCCACCAAAACTTGCGCCACGTTTGTGCCTGGGGTGTCGCACAGGTCGGGCCGGCAGTGCTCCTGGCGGCGGCATCATAGCTTGCGCTAGTGCCTTCGCATCCTCGGAAGGTCTGTACCTATCCTGGTCGTCCATGATCGTGCAAGGGAGCTGACTGAGGTCTGTCGGTTGTGCACGCACTCACCCGCAAACACTCACTCGCGTGCACACACACACTTTCACTTTCAGCACTAGTTGGCAGAGTTCTGGAAGGAAACACTTCTCGGCAGAGCCGGTGGTTATGAGGGGAAAAGCACTGGTTAGTCACTGAACTCACTACACGTAATGTAGTGCACTAAAAAAAACGAGCACGCTAATATACACGCTGCCCAGAGGCAAAAAACACGCACTTCAGTGGAAGGCAAGAACGCAAACAAGCACACACACAAGGGCTAAAAACGAGTCAAGTAAATGCTGGCACAAGGCACACTTGCTAGGAGTAGTCAAACACCAACGGTACTCACACTAAAAGTAGCCGAGAGGCACAAGAACACACTCCCGATAAGTAAAAAGCGCCCTGTAGTAAGCTCTGTAGAACACTTTATAAAAAAAACACGAAGAAGGCTAGGCTGAAAGAAAACAGCGCACCACGGGGTCCTGAAAAGAAAGCGCACACGCCCACCTGAAGAAAAGGATAACGCTAGGCACAAAGCACACTCGCGATACCTGATAAAAAAACCCGCCTTACTTGTGCTATCAGTAGCTCGAGAACACGCGCTGAAAGTAAACAAGCCTTAGCAGTGCGCGCGCTACGTCACTAGAAACACAAGAACAGGGCACGCGGGTTAAATGTAACTAGCAGCTAGTGACTGTTAAAGAGCCTGAAAAGAAAAGTCAAGCTCGTTCCTAAAGATTGCTAGCGTTCCTAAAAACAAACACTCGCGTTTCTGCAAAAAAACGAAGTCTGAAAAGAAAGTAAGACCGCACGTGTTTGAGACCGCTGTCGTCACACGCGGTGCGATGAGCCGCGCTAGTCGCTACACTTACTAGTGGAGCACAAGAAACCGCAACAGTAATAAAGAATCACTCACCAACCAGTCGATGCAGGCTAGAAGGCAGTGGCCGAAATTCTATGTCGGTTATCTAGAGAAAAGGCACAGGGCACACGCGTTGAACCACGGGCACGGCGGTGCTTGCGGCGCGCGCGAGTACGGACAGCGTACTCGCACGAAGCACCGGTGAAGCGACCGCACTCCTCGATGGACTACGCACGCCCGGCGCGAAGCACGAGTCACGAAACCAACAGCTGAGGAGCGCGCGTAAACACGACCTTCCCCTTCGGCTGCCGAAACGGCTCTCTGTACTGGCGAACGCGCCGATACATGCCGCGCCAGTAGTATCTTAGACGAAGGCGAGAGTAAGTCTTAAATACTCCAGCGTAGCCACACTGGGGGTGATCGTGAAAGGCAGCGCAGATGTCCGAACGCAAATGTCGAGGGATGACAAGGAGCCACCTACGGCCGTCCGTCACGTAATAGCGGCGATACAACAAGCCTTCATGGACAGCAAAGTGTCTTGCTTGACGAGAGAGGAAGTGTGAAGTCGTTTCTGACGAACTGTGAGAGAGGACGTCGAGCGAAGAATTGATCCAAGGATCCTTGCGCTGTTCGAATGGCATGTCAGTGATGCCCAACGATGACGAATCGCAAATGGCAGTTGATAAGCAGGCAAGGTAAGGAGGCAGTGGAGAACGGGATAGTAGATCGGCGTCTGAATGTCTGCGTCCTGAGCAATAAACAACACGGATATCGTATTCCTGAAGGCGTAAAGCCCAACGAGCGAGGCGGCCAGTAGGATCTTTCATGGACGCTAACCAGCATAAGGCATGGTGATCTGTGACAACATCAAACTGGCGTCCGTAAAGGTAAGTGCGAAATTTTCCTATAGCCCAAATGATAGCCAAGCACTCTTTTTCCATGACGGAATAGTTGGACTCTGCCTTCGTTAGGGTACGGCTGGCATAGGCGACAACGTACTCGTCGCAGCCATCCTTGCGTTGAGCGAGAATGGCACCGAGGCCAACACCGCTTGCATCCGTGTGAATTTCAGTGGGTGCATTGGGATCGAAGTGGCGGAGAACTGGCGGAGACGTGACTAGCCGGCGTAGCGCCGTGAATGCGTCATCGCAGTGGGAATTCCAGCCAGAGAGGTCCGCGCTACGGGAGAGAAGCTGAGTCAGAGGGGCAATTATAGAGGCAAAATTGCGAATGAAACGCCGAAAATTGGAACACAAGCCTACGAAACTACGAAGCTCCTTTAGGGTAGTAGGCTTGGGGTACTCGGCAACGGCACGCAGTTTGGCAGGGTCTGGCGATATTCCTTTTTTTGAAACGACGTGGTCGAGAATTGTGAGTTTTCGGGCGCCAAAACAACATTTCTTGAAGTTTAGTTGCACCCGGCTGCCGTAAGGGACTGGAGAATTTGTTCCAGACGGGAAAGATGAGTTTCGATATTCGCGGATAATACAACTATGTCGTCTAAATAGCAAAGACAGATGTGCCATTTAAGTCCCCTGAGGACACTGTCCATCATTCTTTCAAAAGTCGCAGGCGCATTGCAAAGACCGAAGGGCATTACACTAAATTCATATAAGCGGTCAGGGGTCACAAACGCCGTTTTTGGAGGGTCTGGTTCAGTCATTGGCACTTGCCAATATCCAGAGCGCAGATCCAGAGAAGAGAAAAACTCCGCGTCTTGAAGGCAATCCAAGGCGTCATCAATGCGTGGCAGGGGATAAACATCCTTGCGTGTGATGTTGTTTAGTCGACGATAATGCACGCAAAACCTGATGGAGCCATCCTTTTTTCGCACGAGGACCACTGGCGAAGCCCAAGGACTGTGTGAGTGCTGAATAACGCAACGTTGCAGCATCTCGTCGACGTGTTGAGTGATGACGTCACGCTCAGCCTGCGAGACGCGGTAGGGGCACTGACGAAGTGGAGTATGATGACCGGTGTCGATATGGTGAGCGACAACTGACATGCGTCCCAAGGGAGGTTGTCCGTGGTCGAAGGAGGCGCGGAAACGGTCAAGTAGTTGAATGAGCTGATTGCGCTGGTCTTGCGTAAGGCCAGTGTCTACGCTGCGCAACAGAACGTCTTCGTCAGGTAGTGAGGGCGCGGTGGCAGCTGTGACAGCATCCACGGACATCGGTGTCGTATCAGAATAAGCATCGAAAGGAAAGATGTCATCATAAGTGTCAAGACTCCCAACACATTCACCATGCAATAAGGTAGCGGGACAAGGGAACGGATTGCACACGTACACGGCACTGAAGCCATCGGAAAGTGTTATGACGGCAAACGGGACGACTAGGTTCCGGCGGCGAGCGCATTCTTGTGACGGCATAAAGAGGGCAGTCGAATCGGAAACGGAGTTGCACAAAAAAGATACCGCGGCGACCGAAAAAGCAGAAATGGCGACGTCAGCGGCAACGATCACCTTTTTGGGTGAGCGAGGGAGATCTATGAAAGTCGTGCTGAATGGAAACAAAACGAGTTGAGCACGAGCGCAGTCGACAACCGCATGATTAGCGGAAAGAAAGTTCCATCCCAGGAGGATTTCATGAGACGCATGCGGAAGGACGACAAATTCAACGATGTAAAGCACTCCTTGAATCACAACACGAGCAGTGCATGTGGCAGAAGGTTGGACGTGTTGCAAACTCGCTGTGCGTAAAGAAATTTCAACTAGTGGAGTCGTCACTTTGTTCAGTTTGCGGCATAACACTTCACTGATTATACAAATAGCGGCACCTGCGTCGACAAGAGCAGTTGTGGCGAAACCGTTCACAAACACGGCAATCTCGTTAGGGGGCGAAAGATGAGGCCTTGGAAATTTCGTCGGTGGCGCAGCTCTCGCCTCAGGAACTGCGACTGTTAGTTTTCCTCCTGGGCGTGGTTGGAACGGCGAAGCATGGGGGAAGGAGACCGAAGACGGGGTGAAGGAGATCGACGTCGGCTGAAGTCTGGTCGACGTGAGCGGGGTTCATGTGAATCAGGTGTCACATGCGATTCTGATTGCCGAGGTATGTTGCTGGAATGCTGAACATTATTAAAACAGAATCCACGGCGACGACAGTAGCGCGCGACATGTCCTGGAATACCACAGTTGTAGCAGATGGGCCGGTTATCCGGAGTACGCCAAGAGTTTACGGGTGCTCGAGGTGGGGAAAGGGCCGATTTACCGAATAAACCGAAACTGGTGACCTGTAGTAGTTGGTGGCTGGACTCTATGAAGGGAGCGCCGGTTGGGCAGGACGTCGGCGGATGGCTTCTGCATAAGTCAGCGGTGCTGGCACTGATATTGGGGACGTGGGGGAAGGGAGCGCCTCGGCAACTTGCGTCTGAATAGCACGGCGAAGTTAGTGGTCCAGTGTTGTAGGGGTCTCGTTGATGGTGGCGACAAGAGAGAGCTGTCGAGCAACTTCCTCCCGGATGTACTGTTGAATTTTAAGCATTAACACGCTGTAGTTGGGGCCACTGCTTTTGCACTCCAAAGCCGAAATATCAGCTGTTGCGTATATATATATATATATATATATATATATATATATATATATATATATATATATATATATATATATATATATATATATATATATATATATATATATTGCCGCATGAATTCGCGTGGTTTTCGTGTGGAAGAGGACGAAGAGGTTGGGTTGGAGCAGTTTGTCTTTTTGTCCTAGCTTGACGAGCAGTTCTGCGGAAGGTTTCCTTGAGTGAGACAAGATTGGTGACAAGATTGGTGGAGCTGCTGGGTACGACAACTGACGACGCACCCCATGCACAAGAGCCCATCCAGGAGCCGGAACACAAGCCCTGTGCCCGTGGACACGCCAGTTCACAGAACAAGCCGCCGCCAACGAGGCCTACCACCAGAGACACCGGCACAGCTTATCCATAGAGCGACTATGACTTCGCCTCAAGGCGTCATGGAAACTCCTACGTCGTCGGCACCAATTTATTGCACTGTCCAGAACCCGCTGATGCCTAGTCCCTTTCACGGAGAGCTGTTTGAGGATGTGGACGACTGGCTGAGCGAGTTCGAACACGTCGCAGCGATCAACTACTGGGACGAAGCCGCCAAACTCCGCAACGTCTACGCGTGTTTGAAAGACGGCGCCCGAACGTGGTTCATGAACAGAAGTGATGTCTTGACATCCTGGCGCGAGTTCCAGCATCGCCTCTTGGAGACCTACCGGAGCCCCGACCGCCGCGATCGTGCTGAACGTGCATTGCATTCACGCATCCAGATGCCTAATGAGACCGTCACCATGTACGTGGAGGACATGACGCAGCTTTTCAGGCGAGCGGATCCGGCAATGCCAGAAGAAAAAAAGCTACGCTATCTGATGCGAGGCGTGAAGGAGCAGCTTTTTGCTGGTCTAGTGCGGAGTCCTCCGAAGAGTGTAGCAGAATTCCTGACCGAAGCCACTACGATGGAGAGGGTACTTCATCAGCGGTCAGCCCTACTCAACCGGCAAGTGAATTCTGCATCACCTACTGAATTTTCCGCCAGCTTCGGGAGCAACAGCATTGAGTGGATTCGCGAAATCGTCCGCTCCGTCGTCCGCGAGGAAATCGCGAAACTACACGGGGCGAGACAGCCGGAGGTAAGCAGCATCACCAATATTATTCGGGACGAGGTCCAGCAGGTGCTTCACAGCCGTCGCCCTCAACCAACGGTTACAAATCTAGAACCACCTCCTGCGTCCACTGATGTTGGGAACCGCACATATGCCGAAGCTCTGGGCACTTCCATGCCGGTCTCAAGCCCTGCAGTCCCAATCCAGACGATGCCGCCAGTTTCAATTCAATCTGCGCATGCTGGTTTGGACATCGACGGTCGCCGTGCCCCTCCGCGGAAGTCCGATATTTGGCGTACGTCGGATAGAAGACCCCTCTGCTTCCATTGCGGTGAAGCCGGTCACATCTACCGGGAATGTCCATACCGACAACTTGGACTGCGCGGTTTCTCTATTCATTCGCCTCGTCCCCTAGTTGGTCAGAGGCCAAGAGAAATTGAGGACTACCTCGCGCAGCAACGTCTGCCTTTCCCACGGCGTCAATCGCGGTCTCCATCTCCACGACGACCCGCAGCTATTGGACCACGTCTCAGTACGATGGCACGGGGACGTTCCCCAAGCCCTCGTCGGGAAAACTGAAGGCAGCGACCTTCGGGGGCGAGGTCGCTGGGACTAAAAGTGCGGAAGACCTCCTATCGACGCTTCCACAAAACGCTGCAGACATTGAATTGACGTCTGAGTGCAGTGCGAGAGAAATGCCGGATTGTGCGTCTGAACCCAGTGGCCGAGTCTCACTCGACATTCCCGTGCTGATAGACGGTCTTCAGGTCAGCGCATTGGTGGACACAGGTGCAGATTATTCTATTATGAGCGGAAAATTGGCAACCAGTCTTAAGAAAGTGATGACACCTTGGAATGGGACGCGTATTCGCACTGCTGGAGGCCACGTTATTACTCCATTGGGTCGCTGTACCGCAAGAGTGGAAATACGCGAGTCAACGTTTGTGGTAACCTGCCTCGTACTACGCGACTGTTCTCGTCAGCTCATCCTTGGAATGGACTTCCTTCGAGAGAATGGCGCGATCATAAATCTCCGCGAGCGAATGGTGACTTTCTCGACGCAACTTGCAACCGATCGAGGCGCTGATAGCTGTCGTAGACCTGCGCTGCGTGTTGCCGACGAAAGCGTGACGTTGCCTCCCCGAGCGACTGCTTTCGTAGAAGTCACCTGTGAAGACCTCCAAGACGGTGACGTGGTCGCCGAGAGCAACGTATCCCTTTTACTGCTTCAAGGTGTGTGTGCAGTGCGAAGCATTCTGCGTGTGCGTGACGGACGGTCGCAGATACTCGTCACAAATTTTAACTTCGAGCACCGACATCTTTTCCGCGGCACCACCGTGGCCTTCGGAGACCGTGTAGCGGATGTCACCGAGTGCTTCGCATCCGAGGAAATGGTTGATGGAGATAAGTTTCTGGACCACATCGACGTCAGTTCGAAGCTTTCGGACGAGAAGAAGGCCGCACTGCATACCCTGCTGAAGGAATTTAAATCTTGCTTCGCCTCTTCATCTAGAGTCGGTCAAACACCCCTCATAAAGCACCGAATTATTACCGACGATGATGTTCGCCCAATCCGCCAGCAACCTTACCGTGTTTCGGCTAAAGAACGCGAGACTATACAGACGCAGGTAAAGGAGATGCTTGACGACGGGGTGATACAACCGTCGAGCAGCCCGTGGTCCTCGCCAGTCGTTCTAGTAAAGAAGAAAGACGGAACGCTGCGATTCTGTGTTGACTACAGGAAACTCAATAGCGTCACCAAAAAAGACGTCTACCCGCTTCCACGGGTTGATGATTCTCTCGACAGGCTACGACACGCGAAGTATTTTTCATCGATAGATTTGAAGAGCGGCTATTGGCAGATAGAGGTCGATGAGCGAGACAGAGAGAAGACAGCGTTTGTAACTCCCGATGGGCTTTATGAATTCAGAGTTCTTCCTTTCGGCCTCTGTTCGGCTCCCGCAACATTCCAGCGAATGATGGATACCGTCCTCGCTGGCTTGAAGTGGCAAAGCTGCCTTGTATACCTTGATGATGTGGTCATCTTTGCCGAGAGTTTCGAAGAACATCTGAAGCGTCTAAGAATGGTTCTGGAAGCTATTCGTTCGGCCGAACTCACGCTAAAACCCCAGAAGTGCCATTTCGGCTACGATGAGCTGAAATTTCTGGGACATGTTGTGAGTGCGGATGGAGTGCGGCCTGACCCAGAAAAAACTGCAGCAGTCGCCACCTTTCCTGTGCCGTCAGACAAAAAAGCGGTACGGCGTTTTCTCGGCTTGTGTGCTTATTATCGCCGATTCATTACCAACTTCTCGACGATAGCCGAACCGCTCACGCGACTCACCCGAGATGATGTACCGTTTGCCTGGACTACAGAGCAAGAAGCAGCTTTCACAGAGTTACGGCAGCGAATGCAAGAGGCACCTGTTCTTGCGCATTTTGATGAGGACGCTGATACCGAAGTTCACACGGATGCAAGCAACGTCGGACTTGGCGCTGTCCTTGTACAACGGCACAACGGCGTAGAACATGTCATAGCTTACGCCAGTCGTACTCTCTCTCGAGCCGAGGCCAACTACTCCACTTCAGAGAAGGAATGCCTCGCAGTCGTGTGGGCAACGGCAAAGTTTCGACCTTACCTCTACGGCCGTCCCTTCAAGGTGGTGACCGATCACCATTCGCTGTGTTGGCTGGCCAATCTCCGTGACCCGTCTGGTCGTCTCGCTCGGTGGAGTTTGCGCTTGCAAGAGTTTGACATCATGATTGTGTATAGGTCTGGGCGCAAGCACGAAGATGCCGACGCACTTTCTCGAGCACCCGTGGGACATCCTGATATGGACTCGGAATATGCTGATGGTTTTCTCGGAGCCCTCAGTGATTCTGACTTTATGTCTAGACAGAGAGCCGATCAGGAATTACGCCCTATTATTGATTCCTTAGAAGGCCGAAATTCTCACACTCCTCGGCGCATCGCTCGCGAATTGTCATCCTTTTGTCTAAGGAGGGGCATTCTTTACAAGAAAAATGCTCGAGGTAGCAACAAAGCCTTCCTCCTCGTTGTACCAGCCGACATGCGGGATGACATCCTCCTCGCGTGCCATGACGAGCCCACGTCGGGACACTTGGGCTACTCGCGGACTCTCGCCAGAGTGCGCCAGCAGTACTATTGGCCACGACTTTCGACCAGTGTACACCGCTACGTGCAAGGCTGCCGCGAGTGCCAGCGTCGCAAGACGCCACCCGTGAAACCTGCGGGCCTTCTCCACCCTATTACACCACCACGGACACCTTTCGACCTCGTGGGAATGGACCTTCTAGGACCCTTCCCTTTGTCGGCCACTGGTAACAAATGGATTATAGTGGCAACCGATTACTTGACCCGGTATGCTGAGACAAAGGCATTACCCCGCGGCACGGCGTCTGAAGTGGCGAAGTTCTTCGTGCAGCACATCGTCCTCCGGCACGGCGCGCCGTCATGTGTGATTACGGATAGAGGAACATCATTTACGGCACAAATGCTAGAGGACATTTTCAGACTGAGCTGCACGAGTCACCGAAAAACAACGGCTTACCACCCACAAAGTAATGGACTGACGGAAAGGCTCAACAAGACCATAGCGGACATGCTGTCAATGTACGTGGACGTGCAGCACAAAACCTGGGACGATATCCTCCCATACGTCACGTTCGCATACAATACGGCAATGCAGGAAACAACCCGATTTTCACCTTTCCACCTTGTTTATGGACGCAACGTACAAACGATGCTTGACGCTATGCTGCCGTACGATAATAGCGATGCTCTTTCTCCAGAAGCCGAGCAATACACGCAGTACGCCGAAGAGGCTCGTCAACTGGCTCGCGTGAACATCGGTCACCAACAAGACGCAGATGCACGACGTTACAACCTTCGCCGTCGAAACGTCGCATACCACCCGGGTGAACGAGTGTGGGTGTGGACTCCTGTCCGACGACCAGGCTTGTCTGAAAAGCTTCTGAGCCGTTATTTCGGACCATACAAGGTTATCCGACGTGTGAGTGACCTTACATACGAAGTACTTCCGGACGGCACAGTGTCGTCACGTCGACAACATCGGCCCGAAACTGTGCATGTCGTACGACTCAAGCCGTACTACACACAATAGTCTCTGTGCTTGCGAGTTACTTCGCAAACGTGACAGTGATCTCATGTGGTGTTTTTTTTTTTCTTGACTCTTCCACTGGTGCTGTTGTGTTCGCGCATGGTCCAAGTGCTTGTGCGCCCTCTTTGTTTTCCCTGGCACTCACTTTGTCATTCTCTGCGTCAACGCGTGTTCTAATTATGGGTTTTTTTTTTCTTCTTCTTTTTATTTAGAAGCATCGAGTCGATGCTTTTTAAAAGGGGGGACTAATGCCGCATGAATTCGCGTGGTTTTCGTGTGGAAGAGGACGAAGAGGTTGGGTTGGAGCAGTTTGTCTTTTTGTCCTAGCTTGACGAGCAGTTCTGCGGAAGGTTTCCTTGAGTGAGACAAGATTGGTGACAATATATATATATATATATATATATATTGTAAAGCATTATTTATGCGTCCCATCTTTTCATCTGTACATACTCATCATCACCAGTCAAGTTTAGGTTGTGGGGCACATACTCGAGTCAATAAAGGAGAGTCTTGAGTGTACTCGACGCCATCTTACAAGTGGTGGAGAGTGCTGCCCGGTTCCTGCGTCCTCTCGCGTTCTCGGACACCCCAGCGTCTTCTAGAATACATCCCTGGAGCTCCGTTCAGGCCGCCGCTTAAACGACCTGGGTCCGGTAATGTCGCAAGCCGCCCAGTCCAGCGCTCCAGCTTCGCCACCGCTTCCACCGCCAAGAAACCCTTCTCACCTGGTCACCAGCCCTCAAAAGAATCCTCCTCTGTTCGCAGGGCTTCCGGGTGAAGACGTTGATGTTACGTCTGTACAGCCGCTTGTGACTGTAGACGATTTATTAAAGGACAGGAAACGTGAACAAGTTCAAAAGCGTAGCCCAGGCGTTGGAGTCACTCCTGGCCAGCGTTCGACGCCAGGCTCGCGCTCGTGCCACAGCGCCAGTGCCCCGCGCGCACTTCGTTAATGTCGTCTTCTAAGGCGACATGTCACTCTTCCTCCCTTAGACGAAGTCTCCATAGCGGTCTGGAGGTCGCCTAACCTCTGGTGGTCGCAGTTGCCGAGTGGCCACTGCCTGTGACGTCGACGGTTGCGAGGGAGTGTGATCTTGCATCTCGGGCGATTCAGGCGGTTGAGCAGCTGAGCTCGATGGCGTCTCTTCTGGCGTTGCGTCCAAGAGATCGTCAGCTGCGCTCCAATCTGTCCGCGATTGGGTTGTTTGTCTGGTCTGACTCGTTTTCCTCATGTGATTGAGGTGACGCCGAACCTTTCCTTGGTCGCTTTTTACAAGCCAGGATCGTGGTCCGACGCGGCGCAGTATTTCGCCTTCAATCCAATCTGGCTTTTTCAAAAACTGCCGGATAAGCCCTCTATCCCCTATAGCGAAGCGGCGTGATTTTTGCAATGCCTCCTGGCTCTCAGGACTTCGCTTATCCGTCTCCCGCTTAAGAAGATCGAGAGGGCAGAGCAATTCTCGTCCGAACATCGCTCTCGCCGGTGTCATACCTGTGGTAGTGTGTATTGTCGTGTGCTGCCGATACAGAAATCTTGCAAGTCGGCACTGTATGGACTTGTCTGCATCTTTCAACAGCGCTCTTTTCAGCTCCGCCACATAGCGTTCTGCCTGGCCGTTTGTTGCCGGATGATATGCTGGTGAGGTTGCAGCCTGTATGCCGTTCGACGCATAGAACTGCTTGATCTCGTTGGAGATGAATGCTTTTCCGTTGTCGGAGATGACCTTTCGGGGAATGCCGAACGTTGCAAAGAGGCTTCGGAGCACGTCGATTACAGCCGCGGATGTTGCTTGTGTCACGTGCCGGACTTCCACCCACTTTGTGTATGCGTCCACAACAACTAAGTAGGTGCGTCCGAGTAGTGGCCCCGCGAAGTCAACGTGCACCGTGTTCCATGCTGTCTGGGGACGGTCCCACGTAGGAATAGGAGCTTTGGGTGGGCTCTTTTGCGTTGCTTGGCATTCACGGCACTGTCGCACCGTTTCCTCGATCACCTTGTCCATTCCGGGCCACCATACGTAGCTCCTTGCGCACTTCTTCATGGCTACCATGCCTCTGTGACCAGCATGCAGAAGTGCCAGGACACGGGATCGTGCTGAGCTCGGTATGATCACTCGGGATCCAAGTGTGATGCACTCGCGCTGTAGTGCTAGTGCGGTCGCTCGTCGTCGGTAAGGAGCAAACTCATCTCCAGTGAGTTTCTCCACTGTACCATCCTGCACTGCCTTGTACAACCTCTGCATGATGCTGTCTTGTTGTGTCAGGCGTGCTATCTCGGCAGCAGTCAACGGAGGTCTCGATAACGCTTCGAACAATAGTACGTCACCTGGAGGCCAGGGTTCATCGAGACGTTCTTGTAATGGCAAACGGCTCAACGCATCCGCGTTTTGATGGTTCTTGCCACGCCTGTAGATTATGCTGTAGTCATACGCCGATAACTTGATGCACCATCTGGTCATCCGTGGAGAAAGGACTTGAGCCGTTGGCTTTTGTGGACCCAGTATGCCGAGCAGTGGTTGGTGGTCAGTGACGAAAGTCACCTTTCTTCCCGCAATATACTTGTGGAACTTGTGGGCTGCAAACACCACAGCAAGGCCTTCTCTGTCCAATTGAGCATATTTGCGTTCTGCCGGCCCTAGCGTCCGAGATGCAAAAGCGATTGGCGCCTCTCTATTCTGGTCATCACGTTGAGACAGAACAGCTCCTATGCCATATGGTGAAGCATCACAAGAGACAAGAAGCTCCTTCTGTTCGTCGTAGTGTGCCAGTACGGTCTGACTGAGCAGCAATGCCTTAAGCTTGTCAAAGGCTTCTTGATGCTTTGTCTCCCATCTCCACGTGGCGTCCTTCTGAAGAAGCTGGTATAGGCAGCTGGCAACTGTTGCCCTGTTCTTCAAGAATCTGTCGTAGAAAGCCAGCATTCCGAGAAATGATTGAAGCGCTTGTTTGCAGTTTGGTGCTGGAGCGTCCGTTATGGCTCGAACTTTCTCTTCGTTTGTGTGGACGCCTGTCTCGTCGATTCGGTGTCCCAGAAAGAAAACTTGTCGCACCGCAAAGCAGCACTTGTTTTTTCCGAGGCGCAGATTGTAGTTTCGTAGCCTCTTCAGCACTTCTTCCAGTCTCTCGGCGTGTTCCGTGGCGTCTTTCCCACTGATGATCACGTCATCTAGGTATGCGCACACGCCTGTGATGCCTGACAGCATTGTCTCCATAAAACGTTGAAAAATGGCTGGGGCTGCAGAAATTCCGAAAGGCAATCTCTTGACCCTGTATAGTCCCTTCAGCGTGTTCAGGGTCAATATCTCTGCTGTCTCTGGCGTCACGTGAAGTTGCTGGTACGCTTGTGCTAAATCCAGGGTGCTGAAGACCTTGCCTCCCCTCAAGTGGCTGAGCACTTCATCAGTTGAGGGAAGTGGGTAGTCTGCCTTCTTTGATACCTGGTTCACTGTGCAACGGTAGTCGCCGCATATTCGCAACGAGCCATTCTTCTTTCGAACCAGTACGAGAGGCGTTGCCCAATCCGAATGCTGTGCTGGCTCGATTATGCCTTGACTTTGCAGTCGATCCAATTCTGCTTCTACAGCTGACCGGAGCGCGAAAGGAACCGGCCGTGCTTTTAGGAACTTTGGTTTCGCTCCTTCCACGAGGTCTAGTTGTACCGCTGGACCGATGTGTCCTGATATGTCCTCGTCGAATACAGATTGGTACTTGTCGAGAAGCTTCGAAACAAGTTCATCGCCGGATACATCATTGATGCCCGTGATCTGTATACCCAGGTGAGGAAACCAGTTTCGTCCAAGGAGGTTACAACCTGCTCCCTTGATGACAACAAGTGGTAGTGTCATGGTTTTGTTTCCGTGCGTAACAATCACCGTTGCACATCCGAGAACTCGAAGAGACTGTCCTGACCATGTGCGTAGGAGCATGTTGTCGGTCTGAAGCCGTGGTCGATCATCTGTCCACGTAGCTTTGAACGTGACCTCACTGATGAGTGTGCAGGCTGCACCCGAGTCGACTTCAAAATCCAAGAACTTGCCATGTACGCGTAGCCGAGTCATGACCTTCTGTGTGCTGAACGCGTTGGTTACGGTGTTGAGCTCGTAAAGGGCCACGTCTGATGAGTCCTGCTGAGTCGACACTGGTGCTGAGGCAGCTGTCGAAGTTCCTTGCCGGGGATATTCGATGCTGTTGCTCGTTTTTGCTTCTTTCCGCTTTTTCAGACAGGCTTTTTCAATGTGTCCGCGTTTCTTGCAGTAATTGCAGGAGACTGTCTGGAACTTGCAAGTGTCCGGATTATGTAGCGCGTTACAACGCCAACAGCGTTGTTTCTTCTTTTGGGCAGAGGCACTAGAGTGACCTTGGTTGTCTATCTTGCATGTGCTTATGCAGGATTCGTGAAACTCTTTAAATTCGGTTTTCACGCGTTTCTGGTCTTCGATGGCGTTTTCAGCTCGCAGTGCAAGGTCGAAAGCTTTCTTGAACGTCAAGTCCTTTTCTGCGAAGAGCCGTTGCTGGACCTGCTCGTTCCGAAGACCGCAAACGAAACGATCACGCAGCATGACGTCCATAGGCAGCATTGTCGGATTCGCTGCAGTGTCTGCGCTTGTCCCGAAATTGCAATCTGCTGCTAGCTTCTTGAGCGCCGTGACGTAATCACTGACCGTTTCGTCGTGCTTTTGGTCACGTCGCTGGAATCGTGCCCTGCAGAAGACCTCAGACGGTTGTGGATCGAAGTGAGCCTTGAGCATCTTGACTATGTCCTCGTAGCTCACTTGGTTGGGCTGCTTGGGTTGAACGAGGGCGCAGACGATGTCATAAGTCTGTTCCCCGCACAGCGTTAGCAGATGAGCACGTTTCTTCGATGCGTCCGTAATCTCGTTAGCCTCGAAGAAGAACTGTAGCCTCCCATACCAGGATCTCCAGGAGCTGGGGCTGCCGCTGAATTCGGGTAGCCGACCGAAGTCGGGCGTCGCCATGTTATTTCCTTGACGTCGGTGGAGTGCCGATGAGTCGATCCAGTCTTCCTCGTCGCCAACTGTTACGTCTGTACAGCCGCTTGTGACTGTAGACGATTTATTAAAGGACAGGAAACGTGAACAAGTTCAAAAGCGTAGCCCAGGCGTTGGAGTCACTCCTGGCCAGCGTTCGACGCCAGGCTCGCGCTCGTGCCACAGCGCCAGTGCCCCGCGCGCACTTCGTTAATGTCGTCTTCTAAGGCGACATGTCAGTTGAAGACTGGCTGGAGGAGTATGACCGCGTGAGTGTTATCAACAACTGGGATGAGCCTGCGAAACTCACCCACGTGGCATTCTACTTGAGCGGCGTCGCAAAAACGTGGTTTTTCAACCACGCCACAGATTTTCTGACATGGCCCGCCTTTACACGTCAGCTCCACCAAATTTTTGCCAACCCGTCAGTGCGCTCGGATATCGCCAAAGAGAGGCTTGGTGCACGTGTTCAACGCCCTGGCGAGTCTTACACTTTTTACATCGAAGATGTTCTCGCCCTTTGCCGCCACATCGACAACGATATGGAGGAAAACGACCGTGTGCGCCACCTGCTAAAAGGAATTGCGACTGTCGCTTTTAAGGCGCTTGTGGTGCAAAATCCCCAAACCGTAGCCTATGTTGTCGCTACCTGTCAGCGCCTTGAGGAGCTTCAGACCACTCGGGTACAACGTGATATGTCTAATCTGAGCTCAAGTCATGATACAACAGAGCTGCGTGCACTGATCCGCTCTATCATCCGCGAGGAACTTCATGCACAGGCTTCACCTCGCCACCTCGATATCCGAACGATGCCACCCGCTACTAGTTTACGCGACGTCGTGAGGGAGGAACTGGCCTTGATGACTAGTACACCAGCTCCGAGTTCACATCCCATGCCCAGTTATGCTCACTTTGCTGCAACGACACCTACGCCCCACCAGAGCCTGGCCTCGATGACTGTCACACCTGTCCCGAGCTCATATCCTGTGGCCATGCCAACGTATGCCCAGGTTGCTGCCAGGACACCTGCAACCCAGCAAAGCCCAATGCAGCTACCAGCGCCCGAAGTGCATGGTTCGCTCAACTCACTCGCACCGCGACCATCTTCCCAGCCTTACAAAGCCTGGTGCAGTTCGCGGCCGACTTGCTTGTATTGCGGCATCCGTGGTCATATTTCAAGGTTTTGCCGACGCCGTCAGCAAGACGAACGACGAAGCTACGATAACCTTGAATGGGACGACTTCTACGCGACTGGACCACCCTATTGTCGGCTGTATCCGAACAGCACACGTCGGTCGCCGTCTCCGCAGAACTTTGACCCAGTTGGCAGTTCCCGGTTCTCACGTCGTCGCTCACCTTCACCGATGTGGCGTTCCTCTTCTCCTCTCCGACCTTCTACTTCAATTCCCGACCACCAACTGGAAAACTGAACAGTGCAGCTTCGGGAGGGAAAGCTGCATCTTTCGAACTGCGTCAAACTGCTCCGAACCACCCATCGAATGTTTTATTGGTGTATGTTGAAGGTATACAGACAGAGGCACTGGTGGACACAGGCGCATCACTTTCCGTAATTCGTGCAAACTTTTGTGCCCGCTTGAAAACAGTTAGGACACCCTACGATGGTCCTCCCCTTCGTTGCGCAGATGAAATCCCTATTCAGCCTTCAAGTGTTTGCACAGTCCACGTTTTCATAGATGGCATCCTTCACCACATTCAGTTTCTTGGACTTCTTTTGTGCACTCACACAGTAATTTTAGGACGGGACTTCCTTTCTTCGGCATCAGCTTTCATATCGTGTCGTCAGCGAGTCATTCAAATGTCAGCTACTGAGAGTTCATCGGATGTCGATCCATACAGCTTCCGTTTTGTTGCTTCCACTGATTGTTTCATTTCGCCAGGAGATGAACAACTTCTAACGATCGCTTCGGATACTATAGTTAATGGTGACGTGTTCATAGCTCCATCAGTTCGCTCCACGCCTCCGGGGCTTACCATAGCACCCGGGCTTGTGCGGTTTAACGCCGGTAAAGCATTGGCCACCACCTTGAATCCAACTTCTTCGCCAGTGATGCTGCCCCACGGCACTGCTGTGAGCTGCTTCGCTGACAGTGAGCCCTTTTCGCTGGTTCCCCTTCACGCAGAATCACCGCCTTTGTCTGCTACTACTGATATCAAGGCTACCACTGTTACCTTAAATGACACCATAAGTCCTCACCTCAATGCCGAGCAAAAGAGAGACCTTTTAGACCTTCTCCAAAAGCACAGCCTTTCGTTTGATGTACATTGCAAAGTTCTGAGCCGCACCTCCGTTGCAGAGCACAGCATCGAAACCGAAGGCAGCTCCATTGTACGCCGCCGCCCGTACCGTTTCTCTTCGGCAGAACGGCAAATCATTGAGGAAAACGTCGCCGACATGCTCCAACGGGATATTATTCGACCTTCATCCAGCTCCTGGTCGTCTCCTGTGGTGTTGGTTCGGAAAAAGGATGGCTCTGTCCACTTTTGTGTTGATTACAGAGCACTCAATAAGATCACGAAAAAAGACGTATATCCTGTTTATGTTATTTAGACGACATCGTCATTTATTCTTCTACTTTTTCTCAGCATCTTAAGCGTTTGGACGAAGTTCTAACGTGCATTTCGAACGCTGGCCTACAGCTCAATACAAAAAAGTGCCACTTCGCCAGCACAAGCATCAAAGTATTGGGTCACCTTGTGAGCAAAGACGGCGTTCGACCCGACCCCGACAAGGTTGCTGCCGTAATTAGTTTTCCACGTCCGCGCAATCAAAAACAATTGCGAAGTTTCATGGGCCTGGCGTCTTACTTCCGCCGCTTCATCCGTCGCTTTGCTGCCATTGCGGGTCCGTTACACAAGCTTCTGACGTCAGGGACGGATTTCACGTAGACTGACGTGTGCGAGTGTGCTTTCCAAGCCCTTAAGCGTGCTTTGACATCAGACCCCGTCCTCCGTCACTTCGATGAGAGTGCACCCACTTTCCTGCACATAGATGCCAGCGGCCACGGAATCGGTGCTGTCCTCCTCCAGCGCGACAACGCTTCGCGTGAGAAAGTAGTTGCGTATGCCAGCCGCGCCCTAACACCTGCAGAGCAGAACTACTCGATAACAGAGCAGGAATGTCTCGCTGTCGTTTGGGCCATCCAGAAATTTCGACCTTATCTGTATGGACGCCAATTCACTGTGGTTACCGACCACCATGCCCTATGCTGGTTGTCCTCGCTGCAGAATTTTTCTGGGCGCCTCGGTCACTGGATACTGCGTTTGCAAGAATACACTTTTGACGTTGTGTACAGGTCCGGCAAACAGCATCAGAATGCTGACGCTCTCTCTCGCTGCCCTCTGCCACCTTCTCCAACCATGCATCCTGAATGCCCCTCAGGTGATCAAGCGGCTTCCTCTTCACTCACGTTATCACCCCTGGCAGTTGCTGGGTCGCTACCTTTAAACAACAGCGCCCAGTTTGCCGCGTACCAACGTGACGACCCCTACTGTAACCGCGTCATCGGATACTTGAATGGCTCGCCTTCTCCACCTAATGCCAGACTACGTCGTCAGCTACGGCTGTTCAAGCTAGAGAACAATGTCCTGCAGCACTATACTTACAATGCGGATAGCATCGGTGGGTGCCAGTACTTCCCCGTTCGCTGCGAAAACAAGTTCTCGAAGCATTGCACGACGAACCATCAGCTGGACACTTGGGATTTCAAAAGACCTACAACCGCGTTAGGAGCCGTTTCTTCTGGCCTGGTCTTTCTACCTTTGTGGCTAATTATATCGCTTCTTGGGCACTTTGTCAACGCCGGAAACGACCAACTTCAGCTCCTGCTGGCTTATTACAACTCATTCCATGTCCCGACACACCTTTTGCCGTTGCCGGAATAGACCTCGTCGGGCCACTTCCCGTAACGCCAGCGAGTCACCGCTGGATCGTCACAGCCGTCGACCACCTCACACGATACGCGGAGACCGCTCCTCTACGCACTGACTCCGCCTCAGACGTTGCCGCCTTCTTTTTAGAAGCCATTGTGTTGCGTCATGGTGCACCTCGCACGTTGTTGAGTGACCGGGGAAAGGCCTTCATATCGACAATTCCGGACGAAATTCTAAAACTTGTGGCACAGTTCATAAGAGCCCCGCCGCGGTGGTCTAGTGGCTAAGGTACTCGGTTGCTGACCCGCAGGTCGCGGGTTCGATTCCCGGCTGCGGCGGCTGCATTTCCGATGGAGGCGGAAATGTTGTAGGCCCGTGTACTCAGATTTGGGTGCACGTTAAAGAACCCCAGGTGGTCAAAATTTCCGGAGCCCTCCACTACGGCGTCTCTCATAATCAAATGGTGGTTTTGGGACGTTAAACCCCACAAATCAACAGTTCATAAGACCATATCCGCTTACCACCCGCAGACAAATGGGATGACAGATCGATTCCACCAGACTCTAATCGACATGACATCCATGTACATCGGAGCGAACCACGATAATTGGGACAAAATCTTGCCGTTCGTAACATTTGCACACAACACCGCTGTTCAACGAACCACCCGGTATTCACCTTTCTTCCTCGTCTATGGTCGTGTGCCGACATTCACCATTGACGCTTCTTTCTTCAATGTAATGACAAAAACGTCGACGACTACGCCAGAACATTTCGTCTCCAGGCTTGCTGAGGCACGGCTACGTGCTCAACTCAACACGGAGGCCAGTCAACAAGACCGCAAGCAACGCTATGACAGCGTTCGTCGAGACGTCAACTTCCGTCCTGAAGATGAAGTACTACTTTGGACGCCTGTTCGCACACCCGGATTGTGTGAAAAGTTTCAGTCTCGCTTTCTAGGACCTTACGTTGTTTGTGAACAAACATCTCCTGTCAATTACCTTGTCACTCCCGTCGAGGGTTCCTCGGACCGTCGTGACCGTGCCTCCGAGATAGTCCACGTTTCACGTCTTAAACCCTTTGTGCGCCGTACCTTTCCCGCCTAAGTCTCGTCCGGGCCGGCCGCTCAAGTGCGCAGGGAAAATAAGTGTGAGCAATATTTATGCGTCCCATCTTTTCATCTGTACATACTCATCATCACCAGTCAAGTTTAGGTTGTGGGGCACATACTCGAGTCAATAAAGGAGAGTCTTGAGTGTACTCGACGCCATCTTACAATATATATTTGTAGGGGCCAAGCTATATATATAGAGCTTGGCCCCTACAATGTTGTCGAGTAGACCTCACCGGTGAACTACCATGTCACCCCTGTTCATGCCCACACTGACCAACGCTGCCGCGGGACAGAGATTGTGCACGTTTCGCGTCTCAAGCCCAATCGTATGCGTTCCACAGCGTAATTCGCGGCCAGGCTGGCGGCTTCAGTCGACGGGGTAATTAGTGTAAGAATTCATTGAACGTCATCTTCCTCATCTGTCAATAACCATCATGAGTCTTCGTTCCGTTCCTCTTCATCATCAGCGCCATCTTGCTGTTGCTTGAATAAAGCGTCAGCTGAACCGTGGTGTTTCAATCTATCTATCTATCTATCTATCTATCTATCTATTTATCTATCTATCTATCTATCTATCTATCTATTTATCTATCTATCTATCTATCTATCTATATATATATATATATATATATATATATATATATATATATATATATATATATATATATTGACTAAATGAATAAAAAAGAAAGTTGGTAATCTGCGGTTTTTCCGTTTCCTCTGCTTTTTCCCTCATCCATATTCATCCGATGGAATGCGCAACGATTCCTGTCAAAGATATGCTCCAACTCGCCCCGCATGGTGTTCTGTGGTTAAAATAGCTCGCAGGCACGCAGGAGAGCTTTGGGCCCACGCAAATGTGTCGAATGTCATTTTGTGCTCTGTATGCCTGCAAAAAGCACCCTGCAACGCCATGCACAGACGGGCTTTGCAAGCATGAACTCGTTTAATTAGTACAACTTGGCTGCTTATAAGGCACTGTACTATATGTGAGTGCATGCATGTATATAAATAAATGATTATATATATATATATATATATATAGAGAGAGAGAGAGAGAGAGAGAGAAAGATAGAGAGAGAGACAACCGAGACAAGCACGACCTTAATACTATAAGAACTAGCAGTAACCCAGACGACACCCCACCAGTAATGATAGAAGAAGTCAAAAAAGCTTTGGAGAGCATGCAAAGAGGCAAAGCTGCTGGTGAGGGAAAGGTAACATCAGATCTGCTGAAAGATGGAGGACAGATTGTGTTGGAAAAACTAGCCACCCTGTTTACGAGGTGTCTCCTGACGGGAAGGGTACCAGAGTCTTCGAAGAACGCTAACATCATCTTAATACATAAGGAGATGACAAGGACTTGAAGAATTACAGGCCGATCAGCTTGCTCTCTGTAGTGTACAAGCTATTTACAAAGGTAATTGCTAACAGAGTAAAGAAAACTTTAGAATTCAATCAACCAAAGGAACAAGCAGGATTTCGAACAGGCTACTCAACAATTGACCACATTCATACTATCAATCAGGTAATAGAGAAATGCTCAGAGTATAACCAACCACTATACATAGCCTTCATAGATTACGAGAAGGCGTTTGATTCAGTAGAAATAACAGCCGTCATGCAGACACTGCGGAATCAGGGCGTAAATGAAGTATATATAAACATTCTGGAAGAAATCTACAGGGGATCAACTGCTACCATAGTGCTTCATAAAGAAAGCAACAGAATACCAATCAAGAAGGGTGTAAGGCAATGCTATTTACCGCGTGCTTACAGGAGATTTTCAGAAGCCTAGAATGGGAACAGTTAGGGATAAGAGTTAATGGAGAATACCTTAGTAACCTGCGCTTCTCCGATGACATTGCATTGCTGAGTAACTCAGGGGACGAATTGCAACTCATGATTACGGAGTTACACAGGGAGAGCAGAAAGGTGGGTCTTAAAATTAATCTACAGAAAACGAAAGTAATGTACAACAACCTCGGAAAGGAACAGCGCTTCGAGATAGGTAATAGTGCACTTGAAGTTGTAAAAGATTGTGTCTACTTAGGGCAGGTAATAACCGCAGAGCCTAACCACGAGATTGAAGTAACTAGAAGAATAAGAATAGGGTGGAGCACATTCGGCAAGCACTCTCAAATTATGACAGGTAGATTGCCATTATCCCTTAAGAGGAAGGTATATAACAGCTGTATCTTGCCGGTACTTAGCTACGGAGCAGAAACCTGGAGACTCACAAAGAGGGTTCAGCTTAATTTGAGGACGACGCAGCGAGCAATGGAAAGAAAAATGGTAGGTGTAACCTTGAGAGACAAGAATTAGGGGACCAATGGGGGTTAAGGATATCATAGTTGAAATAAAGAAGAGGAAATGGACATGGGCCGGGCATGTAGCGCGTAGACAGGATAACCGCTGGTCATTAAGAGTAATTAACTGGATTCCGAGAGAAGGAAAGCGGGTTAGGGGGAGACAGAAGGTTAGGTGGGCAGATGAAATTAAGAAGTTGGTGGGTATAAATTGGCAGCAGCAAGCACAGGACCGGGTTAACTGGCGGAACATGGGAGAGGCCTTTGTCCTGCAGTGGACGTAGCCAGGCTGATGATATATATATATATATATATATATATATATATATATATACAAGACCATATTCAAGACAGCTGGTTTATTAGACCGCATCGTACGTGATCCTTGCCTCGTCGAACCCTACTGACGAACTACATAAAATGTAGTACATCATATGCACACTGCGGTTCTGCGGAATGATCAACAGGCTGTTCATTAAATCTTGTGCCCATGGCAAGGTAAACTATACACAACCCAGACACTGACGTCCATGGACTCCTACAGAGATTTGTATTCAGATTTGGCTTTATCTCATAAAATTTATCCGGATCCCTATATAGCAGCTCGTGCCTTCTTGGTGGAGGTAGCTGATTTAGAGCACATGCTTTGGCGATGCTCCTCGTTTCTAGGCAGCGTTCAAGCCTATTCCCCGTGAAGTAGTGTGCTGCCATCAGAAGCTGCAACAAACCTGCAACAAAGCAAGGGATCAGCTTTGGGCTGTCCGGAGAGCCCTGTGAGGTTTAGCTTGCCCGTCTTAATGTGAGAGAAACCAACCGCACGCTCTAATAGCATTCCTCACGTTAATATAATGTTTGACCATCCATCAAGAGGACCTAACTCGGTGGAAATAATATTCTAATTGTTCTTGCACTAAGCTTGTTTTAATTGGTTTGAGATATCGTCGGGTATACCACTGAGCATTTCTATAATTACTCAATACAAAACTCGACTAGTATATATTGAGTAGCTGCAACAACAATTTTCGAGTAGGCGTTTTGAACAAATGTTATGCAGCGCTGGCCACCAGCTGGGAACACGTTTTTCGCACGTGCGATTTTGTGTGTTGCTCCTTGCCAGAAGTACCTCATGATCAACATAGCGTCCAGCTGCTTGAAAATTAAATGACAGGAGTGAAGCGAACGCAATATAGATTTCTTAGGCAACATCAGTAACGACTCTTGATGCTATGTAAGTTGGCTGTGTCTGTGTACGCACGTGCACATACACATGCATGGCCTTCGAGGCTGCGCATCTCTAGGGAAGCATGCCAACGCACAATCTCAGCACCCTCCTCCACCCACACACGCAAAGCTACCCGGCGCTAAGTGGCAAATTAGATGCCCTTAAACAACACCGGTGAGATTATAACAGCTGCATAACTTCGGCAACAACGTATCTTGACATTGGGGCACACAGCCATGCATTGGAGCAAAAGCTGGCGCGTTTTCCGCACAGTCGTGCTGCTCCGCAAGATAGTACGAGAGCCAGCGGCTGATTTCGGTTTTGCTGGCTGTTATTGTTAAAGCGTTTACAAATATAAATGCACAAAAACGTGAATGGGAGAAGCATCTAGATGGTTCTGTGAAGTTTTCAGTGTCATATAGGTGCGTTTTTGGCTGCGCACTCTACCCACGCAATGACCAATGCACTGACGCAATACGTCAAGGACGCCATGTTTATTTTTTCAACATGGCGTCCGTGATGTTTCGGGTCAGTGTACCACACAGGTGTATCATGGTGCTAGACAAAAAAATAAAAAAAATTCTCGTGACGTAAACAATTATCATATTTCACCTACAACCTTATGCAACTGCTCTGAGTCTACGAGAAAAAAGTGTAGAAGTGAACGGCAGAGGTCGTGGTGGTTTTCGCACGTGGCGTCGCACGTGGGGCGGTGATCATCGGAAGGCAATGGCGGGCAGTGTAAAAACGCGACGCTCGGGCCTCGTAGGCTTCTTCTGGACCTCCTTGTGCGCTTCCCGCGATGTGTATCCAGCACTGAACACCACGATGACTTTTGTCCTTGTCAAGTGGGTAAGCGAGTCAAAGGGGGACGTATACCCGGTTAGCTGCATTGAAGACGCAGCGATAGGGTACAGGTTGTACACAGATAGGAAGAGTATTGGAGACCTGCGTGGGACAATAGTCAACGTGAGGTGGGACCAAAACAAGGATCCAGAGCCGGCCACCCTCCTGGATCTGGGTGCGTATATGGTTCCTTCGCCTTTTCATTTAGTTACTTAGATTGCAAGTACAATTTCGACACGATCATCTATGTGCGCTAGCGTTTATGCATATCACACACGGCTGTTGCCGTCTATGTTTGTTGTGACCGCTTCGGCCCGTCGGAGCTCCTACGCCTAGCAACTTTCAAATTTCTATAGGAAACATGAATATCGCATACACAGCTACCTGGTAGGTCATTGTTTTATGCTCGTTGTATGTTCATCTTGGTGTCCCAACATTGAAACTGTCAGTTCAGCGCCTGTGACTCGTATTCATTCCTTTCTTCCCTTCATGAAGTTTGCCCGGCTTTTGTTTGCTTTGTGATGCTGCAAATATTGCAGTAAACAGTCATGGGTAAAATATAGCGCTTCGTTAAAATGGGACCTCCACAAAATACTTGCATTCAGTGACCTATATTGTTTCTGCAAGGATTCCGACGGCACATACCCGAACTTGGAAACAAATTAACCTCATTTCTTAGGCTTCGTTGGGTACGTTGGAAAGAAAAGTGCGAAGTGACACGCACGAAAGAGCTATATGTATAAATTGACGTTTTTCAAAACGAAGCTTCACTAGGGGAGCTCACAGATATGGTGTGCATGCCACGTGACACAACTTATTTGTCGACAGCTGAAGGTCAATCTTTCATGTCCATTATCCTGATCATGCATTGATAATTTCTACCTTTGCTGATCGTATCCTTGTATTGCGAGGTTTCATCCCTGTAAATATTACCGTGATCATGACGATCACAGTGTCTTCGGTGACTTTTTCACCCACGGCTCCCACATCTAGCCACTCGTCACAAAGTTATGGCCGTCGACTGCCTTTCTCCACTTCAACTGCTCCGGGGTAATGAAACTCCTCCTCGGAACTAGAAACTCATGAATATCGGAGCTGTCAGCGCGCGGCCATGAGTCCACGTCACTTACACAGTCGTCTGCACGAAGCGTTAATGGGTTCATTCAGCAAATGATCGTCTCTTCTTCATACCGCACGAGGGCTTTCTGGCACAGCGTTGCAATGTAATTTTTTAATGAGGCTGCCAACGCTCCTAATGCCAACGCTGTAATGCCAACGCACGTAAATATGAGTGCACTGCTGCACTCCTCGGCCGCCTCTGACCAAAAAAAACTGCCCACGCCTAGTGCGCAGCGTCACCACTGTCTGTGCCAAGTCTCTATACACAGCTCTTAAAAATTGCCTGTTATCGCATAATTATAGTCCTTGAGTTATATGAAGCAGAATATATTATGTATTGGTAGTGGCAAATCCAAGCACATCATCCGGAAATTTTTGAAATTTCCTGATGACCTTGTTCTGAAATGATTGCATTAGGCACATACCTCCAACTCCAAATTATAGCTAGTTACATATGTTAGGATGTACCCACATTGAATTTTTAGGCTGAAATTATTCCTGAGGTGTGTATATATATATATATATATATATATATATATATATATATATATATATATATATATATATATATATATATATATATATATATATATATATATATATATATATATATATATATATATAAGGCATAATAATAATGCCTTGAAAAAGACGGGGTTCTCGTCAAAACGTCGGCACAATAAACAGTTGTTATGTGAAAGCGCATCTACTTTCATATTTATAACCTTGCGGCAACCGAAGTTATTCTTGTGCATATATATATATATATATATATATATATATATATATATATATATATATATATATATATATATATATATATATATATATATATATATATATATATATATATATATTACCAATGGATGACCAGAATACATAGAAATATTGCTATGGTAACTCAGTGCTAAATACATTCTTTTCCATGTAAATATCTTGAACAACAGTGAATTTTCCGTTGCTAGCCTGACGCTGCAAAATTTTAAATCCATGCTGCTGTGGCAGTTAGTAATATTTAATTGGAAGCCTATATTTAAATGCTTTGAAACTGTTTGTCCCCTGAAGCTCCTTATGTTTAAAGCCAGTGATGATTATATATGGTGTTTTTGGCGCAAGGGCCATTTGATGGCCAAAGAGCGCCAGTTCATGGGACAAGAGATGTGGACAATGTTTGTGATTAGCGGCTGTATAAGGGCCATAAAATTCCTCGCGGTAAGGCGGGTAAAGACATACAAGTAATAAAATCATGATCATGCCGTGAAAGGTGTGTGTGGCGCGAATAGATGACAAAAGTTGGTGATAATAAAAACGATGGTGGACATGTATGGCATTAGCACAAGTACCTCACTCGTTCATACCCTTGCGTCCAAGGGCCGTGAGGCAAGTGCTTTCCTGTGTAGCCACCGCAGCAAAAACCTCTCTAGAGAGGTTGTGCTACAGAATGCCCGGGTATATGATATGAAAATAATTGATTTCTTTTAAAAACGCTAACAATGATTTATTACTGAAGAGCGGTTCCCTACCAGCGAACATTGCAGGATGTAAAGGTATATGTTGTCGGTAGGGTAATAGAAAGTGTTGTCTTCTTAGAGTGTCTAACTGTTTACATTGAATTAAAACGTGAAGAACTGTTAATGCCTCACCACAATTATCACACGATGGTGGGTCACCACCGGACAAAAGATGTGTGTGTGTCGTGTATGTGTGTCCTATCCTGAGTCTTGTTAGTGTTACCTCTGTTAGGCGTGATTTTGATACTGGTGGCCAATGGCCAAGGTGTGGCTTGATAACATGTAGTTTGTTTTGTGTGTGTGTATCCCACTTGCTCTGCCAGTAGTCCATGAGTTTTCGTTTGAGAGACGGCTTAAGATCAAGGGCCGGGATTGATGTGGGTGTAATGGCGGTGCTTTTGTGGGCGGATGCAGCAAGCTGATCTGCCATCATGTTGCCTTGAATCTTACGGTGCCCTGGCACCCAGCACACAACAACATGTCGGTTGAGTGTGTAGAGTGTGCATAAAATGGAGTAAAGTGAAACGAGGACAGGGTTTTTCTGTTTTTTAAGACTGTGCAGAGCCGTTACCACACTGAGGGAGTCTGTATAAATTACTGCTTTGTGTATTTGTGATTGTTTGATGTGTTTAGCTGCCACAAGTGTCGCGTAAGCTTCCGCTGTTAAGATACTTGTGCCTGGATGTAGAGGGCCAGCATCCGAAAAGGAAGGGCCAACAGCAGCGTAGGACACAGAGGAGTTAGACTTAGAGGCATCTGTAAAAAACTCAGGACGTGTGTATTTGTGTTGAAGTTCCAAGAAGTATGTTCGAATATGAGCAATAGGCGCATGTTTAGTAACTTCTAGGAAAGACACATCGCAATCTATAGTCTGCCACTGCCACGGTGGCGGGTATGCTACAGGAGCCATTAAACTGTGTTCGAGTGACACTCCAGTGTCCTCAGCTAGACACTTCAGGCAAACTGAGAAGAGCTGCCTCATTGAAGGCCTGTTTTGAAAAAGAATGGAGCTCGACAAGTCATTAATAGTAAAGTATGAGGGGTGCCTCTTATCTGCTTTCACCTTAAGGAAATATACAAAGGACATGTAGGTTCTTTGCAGATGAAGCGACCACTCATTTGACTCAACGTAAAGGCTTTCTACGGGGCTGGTGCGAAAAGCACCCGTAGAAAGGCGGATTCCCGAATGGTGCACGGGATCTAGCATCTTCAAAGCACTTTGAGTCGCAAACTGATAAACAATGGCCCCATAATCTAAGCGGGTGCGAATAAGGCTTCTATACAGGTTCATGAGGCATTTCCTGTCACTACCCCACGTAGTACGTGACAACACTTTTATAACATTCATGGCTTTTAAACATTTAGTTTTTAAATACTTTATGTGGGGTACGCAGGTCAACTTGTTGTCCAAGATTAAGCCTAAAAATTTATGCTCGGCTTTGACGGACAGACGTTGCCCGTTCAGTCGAATGTCAGGTTCCGAGTGCATGCCTCTCTTTCGAGAAAACAAGACACACGTGCTTTTTTGTGGGTTAAGTTGAAATCCGTTTTCATCTGCCCATTTGGAGACCTTATTTAAACCCAGCTGAACCTGCCGCTCACACATGGCCAAGTTGCATGACTTGAAGCCAAGCTGAACGTCGTCGACATATGTACAATAGAACATATTGCGGGGAATGGACAAGTGCAAAGAATTCGTTTTAATAATAAAAAGTGTGCAACTAAGCACACCACCTTGTGGCACGCCTATTTCCTGGACAAATGTTTGGGAGAGCACACCGCCCAGACGGACACGGAATGTCCGGTTTGACAGGTAACTTTCGATTATATGAAACATTCTTCCGCGCACACCAAGGTGGGACAGGTCTCTTAGAATTCCGAAACGCCATGTTGTATCATAAGCCTTTTCGATATCGAGGAACACAGAGAGAAAATATTGTTTATGAACAAAGGCGTCTCTGATCTGTGCCTCGATACGAACAAGGTTGTCTGTGGTGGATCTAATTTCTCGAAACCCGCACTGAAATGGGTCGAGCAAATTATTTGTTTCAAGAAAATGTACAAGTCGCCAGTTTATCATTTTTTGGAAGACTTTGCACAAGCAGCTTGTAAGTGCTATAGGCCTATAACTCGAGGGTAAAGAAGGGTTCTTGCCCTCTTTCAAAATGGGAATAACAATATCCTCTTTCCAGGAGGTAGGAATAGTGCCAGAAGACCAAAAAGCATTGTACAATCAAAGTAAGGTTTTTCGGGTTTCGCTTGGTAGGTTTTTTAACATTTCATACATCACACGGTCAGAACCTGGGGCAGAAGTACTGCAGGAGTTTAGAGGTGCTCGGAGCTCAGCTAGACTGAAAGCTTGGTTATATGCTTCGTATCTAGTGGATTTGTGTTCGAGTTTCTGCTTTTTTATTCTTGTTCTGTATTTTTCGAAAGTGTCAGTATAGTGGGACGAGCCGGATACCTGTTCGAAGTGTGCACCGAGGAAGTTTGCCTGATCTTCCAAGGTTTCACCCTGAGTGTTTACGAGTGGGAGTGAATGCACTTTTCTTCCTGCTACCCTACGAACCATGTTCCAGACATTGGCCTCTTGTGTATACGAATTTATCCCTCATAAAAAGTTGTGCCAACTTTCTCTTCTGGCCTGCCGACGCGTTCTCCTGCCTCGAGATTTTATTTTCTTAAAGCTCTCAAGGTTTTCCGCTGTCGGCGAGTTCCGCAGCAACCTCCATGCCCTGTTCTGTTCCTTTCGCGCATTACGACAGTCTGTGTTCCACCACGGGACGTGTCGTTTGCCGGGCATTCCAGATGTTTGCGGTATGCACTTGGCTGCTGCGTCAGTTAGAAAAGCTGTGAAATACTGCACAGCTTCATCTATGTTTAACCTACATATGTCTGTCCAACTCAAACGTGTAGTGTTATGGAACTGTTCCCAGTCTGCTTAGTTTATCCGCCATTTGGGAACGTGTAGAGGACTTTCATATGTTGTTTGTGAACTCAACACTACAGGAAAATGGTCACTACCATATAGATTATTTATGATTTTCCATTTGAGTAGGGGTAGGAGTGAAGGTGATACGATGCTGAGGTCGATATACGAGTAAGTTTTGTTGGCAACATTATAGTATGTTGGCTCTTTCCTATTCAACAAACAGGCACCGGAAGAGAAGAGAAATTGTTCAATGAGACGACCTCGTGCATCACAGCGAGAATCGCCCCACAGTCCAATATATGCATTTAGGTCCCCAAGAAGCAAATAAGGTTCTGGCAGTTCGTCTATTAAAGACTGAAATTCACGTCTTTCAAGACGGTGGTGGGGAGGTACATACAAAGAGCAGATGGTGAGGAGTTTGTTTAACAGTACCGCTCGAACAGCCACCGCCTCAAGAGATGTCTGGAGTGGTAAATGTGTGCACGCTACTCCTTGGTTAATAATAATGGCTACGCCACCGGATGACGCCACAGCATCATCTCGGTCCTTTCGGTATATGACGTAAGCACGTAAAAATTTGTATTGGAGGATTTTAGGTGTGTTTCCTGTACACACAGCACTTGAGGTGAGTATTTGTATAAAAGCTCTTGTACGTCGTCGAGGTTCTTAAGCAGTCCTCTGACGTTCCAATGTATAATTTGTGTGTCCATATTGGAAGTAAAGTAGTGCTGTGTGTACGTTAAGCGAGCGACTTGTTTAAGCTGGAAGGTCGAGCTCAAGTAGCAGGGCCATTGTCAGGCCCTGTTATGAGCTTTTTAGTTCTCTTGGCGCGCTCCAGAGAGCCGCGCCGTCCGTTCTTTTGGCACCAGGGGTGCCGCCGTATCCATTGCCTCCTCGGAGGCACTGGATGCCCGCTCATGCGAGCTGGTTTTTCGAAGCTTGGGCCTCGCCTGGCGAGCTGAGGCCTTGAGACCCGAGGACCCTGGGGTCTCTGGTCTCTGTTCAATAGTAGGCGGAGAATACTCAACTACTGCCGTCTTGGGGGCAGGCGCCACAGCCGATGGCTCGCTCTGCGCAGGCCGAAGGAGTGGCGAGGGCTGGTGCGACACTGCTCCCTGGCGCGCCGCATCAGCATATGTGGGGCCATAAAATGGCGAGAGTCTTTTTCTTGTTTCTTTAAATGTAATGTTTTCTTTTATCTTTAAAGTGATGATCTCTTTTTCTTTTTTCCAGAAAGAACATGAACGTGAGTACGCGGCATGATTTCCGCCACAGTTCACACAGTGAGATGGTTCTTCGCAATTGTCAGAATTGTGGCCTGAAACTCCGCATTGTGCACAAGTTTGGTGACAACGACAGCTTTGTGAGCCGTGGCCATACTTCTGGCATTTAAAACAACGATGCGGGCTAGGTATGTATGGTCTGATCAACGTCTTTGTGTACCCTGTTTGAATACTTTCTGGCAGATTACTGGAAGCGAACGTGAGTATCAGGTGTTTCGTTGCTGTTACCTTGTTGTCTCTTCTAATGGTGATCCTTTGTACATTGGTCACATTCTGACTCTTCCACCCCTCCAGAAGTTCCTCTTCAGTCAAGCCGAGCAAATCAGCATCAGATACTACTCCACGGGTTGTGTTCATCGATCTGTGTGGCGTTACAGTGATGGGAGTGTCACCAAAAGTTGATAGATTCTGTAGCTTTTCAAACTAATCTTTTTCTCGAACTTCAAGGAGGAGGTCTCCGCTGGCCATTTTGGTAACTTTGTACCCGGCTCCAAGAGTTTCTGTGAGACATCTGGCTACTACAAAGGGTGATACGGTTCTGGCTTGCTTGCTGCTTATCTCACTATGTATAACATGAAAATGGGGCAACAAGTGCAGAGAATTCATTTTAATAATAAAAAGTGTGCAACTAAGTACACCACCTTGCAGTATTCCCGTTTCTTGCACAAATATTTGGGTAGAGTACTGCCCACACGGACGCGGAATTTTCGATTGGACAAGTAACTCTCGATTATGGAAAGCATTCTACCGCGCACACCCAGGTGAGACAAGTCTCTTAATATCCCAAAACGCCATGCTGTGTCGTAAGCCTTCTTGATATCGAGGAACACTGAAAGGAAGTATTGTTTGTGGACAAAAGCGTCTCGGATCTGTGCCTCGATACGCACCAGATGGTCGGTGGTGGATGTACCCTCTCGAAACCTACACTGGAACTGGTCAAGCAGATTGTGTGTTTCAAGGAAATGTAAAAGTCGGCGGTTTATCAGTTTTTCAAAAAGTTTACAAAGGCAGCTAGTCAGTGCAATAGGCCTATAACTTGAAACTGAAGAAGGGTCCTTGCTCTGTTTCAAAATAGGGGTAACAATAGCCTCTTTCCAGGAAGCAGGGATGGTGCCTGAAAGCCAGATAGCATTGTATAGAGAGAGTAACGTTTTTTGCGATTTGAGCGGCAGGTTTTTCAACATTTGATATGTGACACGGTCGTAGCCTGGGGCAGAATTACTGCAAGAGTTTAGTGATGTTTGTAGCTAAGCTAAGTTGAAAGGTTAGTTGTATGCCTCGTATTTTGTACACTTGTATTCCAGTCTCTGCTTTTCTCTTTTTGCTTTATATCTTTGAAAAGCTTCAGTATAGTGTGAAGAGCTAGAGACCTGCTCGAAGTGTGCACCGAGGGAGTTCGCCTGATCTTCCAGGCTGTCACCGTGTGGGTTTACGAGTGGGAGGGAGTGTACTTGTCTTCCTGCTACCCTACAAATCATGTTCCAGACTTTAGCCTCTTGTGTATATGAATTTATCCCTGATAAAAGCTTGTGCCAGCTTTCTCTTCTGGCCTGCCAACGGGTTCTCCTGCCTCGAAATTTCACATTCTTAAAGCTCTCGAGGTTTCCCGCTGTCGGCGAGTTCCGCAGCATCCTCCATGCCCTGTTCCGTTCCTGTCGCGCACTCTGACACTCAATGTTCCACCACGGGACGTGTCGTTTGCCGGGCAGTCCAGATGTTTGTGGAATGCACTTGGCTGCTGCGTCAGTAAGAAAAGCCGTGAAGTACTGCACACCTTCATCTATGCCTAATCCGCATATGTCAGTTCAATTTAAGTGAGTAAGCTTTTGAAATTGTTCCTAGTCGGCTTTCTTTACCAGCCATTTGGGAACAAGTGGAGGACATCCACTTATTATTGGTGTACTCAAAACTAAAGGAAAATGGTCACTTCTGTATGGATTATTTATGACTTTCCACTGAAGTAATGGTACAAGTGAAGGAGATGCGATACTGAGGTCTATGGAAGAGTAAGTTTTGTTGGTAAGGTTATAGTATGTTGCCTCTTTCCTATTCAACAGACAAGCACCTGATGAAATGAGGAACTGTTCAATGAGACGACCTCGTGCATCACAGCGAGAGTCACCCCACAGACCATTATGTGCGTTCAGGTCCCCAAGAACCAGATAAGGTTCAGGTAGCTCCTCTATTAAAGACTGGGATTGAAGTTTTTCAAGACGGTGGTGCGGAGGTATGTACAAAGAGCAGACTGTGACAAGTTTCTTTAGAATAACTGCTCGGATAGCCGCCGCCTCGAGGGATGTTTGAAGGGGTAATTGTGTACATGCTATGCCTTGACTAACTATAACCGCTACACCACCGCATGGTGGCATGGCATCATCCCTATCCTTTCGGAAGATTACGTAGTTACGTAAAAATTTGTGTTTGTTCGTTTTAAGTGTGTTTATTGTACACACAGCACTTTAGGATTGTGTTCATAGAGGAGTTCTTGTAAGTCATCAAGGTTTCGAAGAAGGCCTCGGATGTTCCACTGTAATATTTCTAACTGCATATTAAAAGAAGAGATGCTGCTGTGTGTACAGAGAGTATCCTGTGTAAGAGTGAGCTGTCTAATTCAGGTGGCAGGACGGTCGTCCGGCCCCGTTATTGTTTTTTTTATTTTTCTTGGCGCGCTCCAAGGAGGCCCGCCACTCTTTCGGTACCAAGGGTACCGTTGTATCTATTGCCTCCTCAGAGGCACTGGATGCCCACACATTCGAGCTGGTCGTTCGGATTTTAGGCCTCGCCTCGTGAGGGGAGGCCTTGAGACCAGAGGACCATGGAGTCTCCGGCCTCAATTCGCTAGGAGGCGGAGTAGACTGAACTACTACCGCATTGTGGGCAGGCGCCACAGCCGATGGCTCGCTCTGCGCTGGCCGAAGCGGTGGCGAGGGCTGGTGCGGCGTTGCCCCCTGACGCGCCGCATCAGCATATGTTGCACCGTAAAATGGTGACACTCTTCGTCTTGCTTTTTTGAATGTGATATTTTATTTGACCTTAAGAGTGATTATTTCTTTTTCTTTCTTCCAATTAGGACACGAACGCGAATACGCGGCGTGTTCCCCGTCACAATTCACGCAGTGAGCCGTAGTAACACAGTTATCAGATGGGTGGCCGTGGCTACCACATCTTGCACAAGTTTCCTGACCACGAGTTCTGCGAGCCTTGACCAAATCGTTGACATTTATAACACCGTCTTAGATTGGGAATGTAGGGACGGACAGAGGGTTTGATGTAGCCTGTGTCTATAGATGAAGGCAGTGTGCTAGATGCGAAATTGAGTAATAAATGCTTGGTAGGTATTTCTTTGTTTTCGCGTCTGATGACAATGCGTTTCACACCCGTGACATTTTGCTCTTTCCACCCTTCAAGCAGTTCCTGTTCAGACATTTCAAGAAGGTCTGCTTCTGAAACAACTCCGCGTGAGGTGTTCATTGATCTATGAGCTGAAACAGATACTGGGATATTACCAAATGTTACGAGAATGCCAAGTTTTTCATAGTGGTGTTTTTGAGGCAGCTCAAGGAGAAGGTCTCCGCTAGCCATCTTTGTAACCTTATATCCTGGGCCAAAGACCTCAGTCATGGATTTAGCAACAAGAAATGAAGATATGGCTCTGGCTTGTTTCGTTGGGTTTTCGCTGTGCACGGCGTCGAATTTTGGTAAGCGTTGTCTGGGTTGGCTGAAAATTGATATTTCATCGGTGCGTCCCCTCTTAAGCGGAAGACGATCTAGGAGACGGGGAAATGCAGGTGTTCCCATAGTAGTGTACTTTTTTTCGGCAGCAATGGCGACCACCCATCATGGAGTCCAACCAGGGGACGCTGAAGCACTTAATATCGTAAGGCTGCAGACGCCAGCCGTACATAGCCACTATAATCAAATATAACTACTCAAGGTTGAGTAATTACACAAGATTAACTCTTGCCACCAGGAAAATCGGAAGTAAACAGAAGAGAGAAGTAGACAGGACAGACTAAAATTGAGAGATAAAGGCGAAGTTGTAGGGGAGAGAGATAGGAAAGGGTGACTGCCGATTTCCCCTGGGTGGGTCAGCCCAGGGGTGCCGTCTACGTGAAGCCGTGGCCAAAGGGGTGTGTTGCTGCCGCTGGGGGGCCTTAAAGATCCAATCACCCAGCATTGGCTTAACCACTAAGATCCTCTTTTCCCCGGACACGGCGAACCCACGCGCGGCTAGGCGTGGGAGGGGTCAAAACTCCCCCGTTAGCTCGGGTACGTGGTGTCGCTACACACCAAACGCCTGCTTGCGCAGGCGCCCCTGTGGGGCGAAGGGGTGTGTTGCCGCCACTGGGGGGCCTTAAAGGTCCAATCACCCAGCAGTGGCTCAACCCCCAGGATCCCCTTTTCCCCGGACACGGCAAAGCCACGCATGGCTAGGCGTGGGAGGGAGTCGAAACCCCCCCGTTAGCTCGAATCCGTGGTGTCGCTACACACCAAACTCCTGCTTGTGCAGGCGCCTCTGCGGGAATGTTTAAAGCCAGTGATGCCTCAGAAATCAGTATAACAGTAGTATAGCGAGAAATTTATTTTGGGCAGTAATAGCCATACCCAATGTATGTTTGTGCATGCATTTGTGTCTATACGTGTGTATATAGACATCCAAAATTGGGAATTCTCGGGGAGGGAAACCCTCTCGCAGCTATGCCAGTGTAGTAGGAAAGTATAACCTCCACTAAGTGGCCTGAGGGATGCATGTGAATGTGTGTTACTGTCTTGTTTATCTGTGCGTGCTCTTTCAACATGGGCAAGTGCGCTGGTCTAGGATTTAGGGCTGTGTTGTGACCTCCACGATTGGCCAACCCCACTTTGCAACATGAACTGAACAGACTTGCTATACAGGAAAAAACACCATAGCAAGCTGAATAAATGCATCATGTGCAACACTTACGCATTTAATGCACTGAAAATAAATATTGCCACCTAGAGTTGATGCCGGCAAGCCCTATCAAGCCAAAAAGGGCAAAGAGAACGAAGAAGTGTGGTTAGTGCCTTCTTCTGAAGATACACGATCGTGTCTTTCTGCCCCGCTGTTCCTGTCTTGTCTCTACGGCTCTTGGTGCGTGACAAACTGGTGGACGTGCTGGGTAATCTATGCACCGTACCCCTCCGCATAGCAGGAACACAGGCGTCGTACCGGTAGTCACACCTGTGCATCGCGCCAGCAGAAGAAGCCGAGGGCTATCCCCTGAATTTGGACTGCTCGCAAACAACATGGCAGCTCCGACCAACCCTACCGACACCAACCCAACCGGTACGAACGGCACAACGCCGCTTCATTGCACCTTACTCACACCGCGAACGCCAAATCCCTTTAATGGCACTGCACTTCATGGTGTAGAAGATTGGCTTGTTCATTACGAGTTTGTTGCCGTGCACAACCAGAGGGACGACGCAGACAAACTGCGGCACGTCTATTTCAGTCTTTTGGACGGCGCACGTGTCTGGTATGAGAACCAGGCAGGTATTCTCACATCATGGGAAGACTTCAAATGCCGACTTCTTGGGACATATGCCAGCCCTGACCGTCGGGAGAGAGCTGAGCGCGATCTGCAGTCCCGCATACAATTGCCGAACGAAGGGGTTGCGATGTATGTCGAAGAAATGACGCGCCTTTTCCACCAAGCTGACCCTGGCATGCCAGAAGAAAAGAAGGTACGGTACCTCATGCGCGGGGTGAAAGAGCAGCTTTTCGGTGGGCTTGTACGCAGTTCACCCAAGACTGTGTGAGAAATTCTCACGGAAGCCGTCACCATAAAAGGCACTCTCAGGCACCGGGCCCCGTCATACGAACGGCACGTCAACGCTTCAACTACGGACTACTTAGGAGCTTTTGGTGGCCAAATAGATTTCTTTCAAGAGATCATACGTTCAGTCATCCACGAAGAACTCCAGAAGCTGTCAGTGCCCTCGCAGCCCACTACCTCCTCGTTGTCCAGCGTTGTCCGAAATGAAGTCCAGCATGCCTTAAGAGAACCGCCTTGCATGCGGGATTATCAACCACCCGGTGACTTTCCTCACATGTCGTATGCTCAAGCTTTGCGGCAACCTGTTACACCTGCAATTCCGCATCCCATCGTGGCCCCAGCCATGTTGCAGACGGTCCAAGCAGCGCCATATTACAGCGCACCTCGCCTGATCTCGTGGAAGTCAGACGTCTGGCGTGCGCCAGATCGACGTCCTCTCTGCTTCCACTGTGGTGAAGCTGGGCACCTGTCCGACAGTGTCCTTACCGACAACTTGGACTACGCGGATTTTCGACGAACTCACCACCACCGAGGTTCGGTCAGTGACCCCTTGAAAGTGAAGAGTATGTGGCTCAACAGCGCGGAACTTCGTCATCCTTGCACCAGTCACGCTCCCCGTCACCGCGGCAATTTTCTCCTAATCGCCGCACCTATTCGAGTGTGGCGCAGGGTCGGTCACCCAGTCCACGCCGGGAAAACTAACCACAGCGACCTTTGGGGGCGAGGCCGCTCATACTGGACAAGCTCAAGGCCTCCTACCGACGCTTCCGCAAACTGACGATTCTCCGATGACGACGACACCAGCTGGTTCCGCAAAGATTTCATTAGACATTCCAGTGCTGCTCGACGGTCGCAAAGTCAGTGCTTTAGTTGACACGGGTGCGGATTTTTCTATAATAAGTGAAAAACAGGCTACTCTCCTAAAGAAAGCGACGATGCCTTGGAACCTCAGGCCAATTCGTACTGCTGGCGGGCACATCGTCATGCCACTCCGCGTTTGCACAGCACGAATGCAGATTATTTATTCTTTATTCTTTATTCAAAAAAAAAAACCTTACAGGCCCCAGGACAGGGCATTGGGTAAGGGGGGGAGGAATCGGAATGGTACAGACAGGTAACGAACAGTTTACAGGCAGGATCAGTGCAAGAAAAACGAAAAACTATATATATATATATATATATATATATATATATATATATATATATATATATATATATATATATATATATATATATAAATGAATTTATATTTTAGGCTATACAGGGCGAGGTAAATTTGAGGGAATACAGCACTTGTTGATATGAACATGGCGACAGAGGGATACATTTTAAAATAAAAGACAAGGAAAATATAAATCACCGTTACGCAATGCACTCAGAATACAAAAACAGAGTCTCATGGTGAACAGAGTCAGTAGCTGACGGCGAAATGTATCGGGATTAGATATGGAGGCTATGCAATCAGGTAGGTCATTCCAAAGACGAACAGCCGGAGGCAGTGGTGATGAATTGAATGCATTAGTTGACCCGTATATGCGCATGAAGCTGAACTGATTATGCAATCTGCGCGAAAAAGAGTGAGGTGTTTGAAGTTGAAGCCTCGTTCGTTTATTAGAGGTAATATATATCTGGAACCGACAGAGAAGAGCAATATTGCGACGGCTATCCAATGACGGCAGCTGAAGGTCTCATTTAATTTGCGTTATGTTTGACGTGATGTCGTAGTTTCGTGATATGAAGCGGGCACCTCTATTTTGGATCCCTTCTACCATAATAATCAAGTAGTTTTGATGAGGAGACCAAATTGCTGAGGCAAATTCTAATATTGGCAGAATAAAGGCAAGAAAGGCTAGTTTTCGAACATTAGTAGGGGAATTTCTCAAGTTGCGGCGTAGTTGCAGTGAACGTGATGCTTTGGCACAGGTAGACTCGATATGTGAGGCCCATGAAAGATTCTCTGTGAGAAGAACACCTAGGTATTTGTAGGAAGAAGTGTGGGAAAGCATGGTATTGTTCAAGTAATAGGAGGATTCAGAGTTTACGCGTTTACGCGTGAAAGACATTACCTCGCAATTTGTTAAGTTCAGTTTCATAAGCTATTTGTCGCACCAGTTACAAATATGGTTGAGATCTGCTTGAATGGTTAAGTGGTCATTACTGGAGTTTATAGAACGGTATATTATACAATCATCGGCAAATAGACGCATGCAAGAAGTAATCTCGGAGGGTAAGTCATTAATGTAGATTAAAAATAGTAAGGGCCCAAGGACGCTGCCTTGCGGTACGCCCGAACTAACAGAAGAAAAAGGGGACGCAAGATTGTTAACAACAGTGAACTGCTGTCGAAAAGAAATGAAGTTTCGAATCCAGGTTAATGTTAAAGAATCAAGTCGTAGAGCAGATAGCTTAGAGATTAGTCGGCAATGGGGCACACGATCAAAGGCTTTAGAACAATCAAGAAAAATACAGTCGGTGTGAAGGTTGCTGTTCATGTTTGAGTGTAAATCGGTGGTAAATTCAAAGAGTTGTGTGTCACACGAAAATCCCTCTGTAAAACCATGCTGATTAGGGAAGAAAAAATTGTTCGCCTCAAGGTGATTGCACACGTGTGAACTGATCTTGTGCTCAAGCATTTTGCAGCATATGCAAGTTAAAGATATGGGTCGATAGTTGTCAGGCGAGTGAACATCTCCAGTTTTGTGAATTGGTTTTATCTTTCCTATTAACCAGTCGTCCGATAGCATGCCAGATGTTAGAGATTGGTCAAAAATTTGGCATAATATTTTGCTTGATATGGGGAGGGTGTTCTTTAGTATCTTGGAATTAATGTTGTCAATACCGGCTGATGTAGATAATTTTAGGTTGTTAATGAGTGATTCAATGCCTCCAACAGTGACAGTAATGGGTTCCATATAGGCGGCGTCAAGTTCAGGAAAAGTAGGCACATTGGACGAATCTTCCTCAGTGAAAACAGATGAGAAGAACCTGTTGAAAACAGAGGGGCAATCGGCGATAGGAATAGGTATTTTGTCAGTTCCATGTAAAGTAATAGTGTTAGTATCTCTGACCGGAGATATAGTTCGCCAAAGACTGAAGCAGGGAAGGTAGGTCTTGCGAGTAATATTTATCTTTAGCTGAGGTTATTGCTGAGCAGTAGGTTTTCAAACAGTGTTTGTATGCCCGCCATGCCCCATCAGTGCGCAAGCGTTTAGCCCTGTTGTACAACCGTTTCTTCTTGTTTCGCAGTTTGCTAAGGGAATTGCTGAACCAGGGGCTTAATTTATCGTTGGTTATGGACACTAAGGGACCATTCTGATCGACTAGCGCTGTTAATTTATCTCTGTAGAGTACCTAGCTTTATGAAAGTAGGTAGTAACTCTTTAAAAAATTGTTCTAGTTCTGTGTTAATGGGAGCATAATTTCCTCTATTGTAATCGCGAATTCGTTTTGTTGTTTTGCCAGATACGGGCTTCGGGATGCCTAAATTAGGTTGGAGGAGGTTATGGTCACTAAAACCGCTCATATTTGAAAATGAAAGTATTGTGTCAGGAGCGTTGGTGAATACCAAGTCCAGGATATTGGAAGCACGGTTGGGTTCTTTGACAACTTGGAACAGGTTGAAATCCAACGATAGATTTATTAGTTCTTGAGACGCTTGACATGAGGATGACATGTGTTCCCAGTCGATAAGAGGAAAATTAAAGTCGCCAAGAAGATATACATGGTTAGATGGGCATGACTGAATGGCATGAGAGATGCTATCACGCAAGTCCCCCAAAAAGGAATGATCAGAATCTGGTGCACGGTAACAAGCTCCAATTAATACCACACTAGATGACATAGACAAAGCTGCTTATACAATTTCGACGGAAGATTTCGAATCAATCCAATGCGAATGAAGCGTTTTCTTAATAGCAAGGAGTACGCCGCCACCGCGCCTATTTAGGCGGTCGTTTCTATCAATTTTGTAAAGGTCGTTGTGAGGTAGTACTTCGTTATCTCTTATATCTGGATTCAACCATGTCTCCGTTAGTACTACTATATCTGAATCGCTATCATCAAGAAAAGAACGAAACGTGTCACGTTTGTGTAACAAGCTTCGGATGTTCGTGTACGCGACCGAGAGTGGAAATGCTGCTTGGGGCACGAGATGCGGCGCGTGCGAGTTTAAGCTTACATCTAGCTATCTGGAAGATTGAGCAACTGTGTCATTAACGGCATCATACACATATACCTTCTTATCCAAGTGAAGCTTGTCAAGGACCAACTTGTACGCCTTGTCGAATGATCTGGCAAAAGCGACCAACTTTCTTCTGGCCACACGTGTGGATGGCGCAAAGTCTTCCCCAATCGAAAAAGTTGTTCCCTTAAGCTTACGAGCTGCAGACAAGATGCTCTGTTTGTCCCTGAATGAAGATAATTTTGCTATAATGGGCCGTTTTTTTTCAATGAAAAATTTGCCCAGGCGGTGTACACGTTCATACTGCACACTTGTAGTGGCAAGTTCGAGTTTTTCTGCACATAATTTGATGACCTTTTCTTCAGACGCTGCCCAATTTTCTTTTTCGTCGTCCTCTAAACCGAAAAATATCACGTTGGAACGTCTCAATCTGTTTTCTGCATCGTCGCATCTGGAAGTTATTTGTTGTAGCTGACTTGAGATATCATGCAAGGCATTTTGAGAAGGAACTACTTCAGGGGAAGCTGGATCGATTGCACCGGTTTCAAGAGAAGTTACTTTCGCTATAAGATTCTGGATTTTTCCATTAGTAGTTGCTTGTTCCACCTTAATACCCTGAAGTTCAAGCAAAACAGACTTCAGTTCAGTACGCAGTTTCTCAATTGCCCCCAAAGCCGATTCGAAGGCAACACCCTCTGCCTTACTCATCGGGCCGGGGTTCGATTCAACATCGCCCGCCAGCAAGAGCAGCAAGTGAACAAGGGAAGAAGATATGCATAATGAACAATTCAAGATATGTTTTTTAACGCAAGACAACTCTAATGGGCACGACACCGCAATAAGGCAGTAATTGTTCGTTTTGTAACACGCGGCATGGTTCGAGTAACTAACCTGGAAGATCATTTGTGAGCAGCGCATGGCGGAATCAGTGCCGTGCCCGATGGTGTTGGTGGCTGGCTCCAATTTGTGCTTTGCTCCGCTTGCGTCACCGGTAAACATGCCCAATCCGGGTTGCCAGGCGTTGGAAGCGGATGCATCCAGACCCGGCGGGGATCCGACCAGGACTGGACTAAGTGGTGGTGGCTCGTCGAAGTGCAGCGGGAAAAAGCCAGGCAGCCAAGAGTGTACGGTCCATAACAGTGTGGCCTGGAAGAAGATCATTTGTGAGCAGCGCATGGCGGAAGCAGTGCCGTGCCCGATGGTGTTGGCGGCAGGCTCCAATTTGTGCTTTGATCCACTTGCGTCACCGGTAAACATGCCCAATCCGGGTTGCCAGGCGTTGGAAGCGGATGCATCAAGACCCGGCGGGGATCCGAGCAGGACCGGACTAAGCGGTGGTGGCTCGTCGTAGTGCAGCGGGAAAAAGCCAGGCAGTCAAGAGTGTACGGTCCATAACAGTGTGGCCTGGAAGAAGATCATTTGTGAGCAGCGCATGGCGGAAGCAGTGCCGTGCCTGATGGTGTTGGCGGCTGGCTCCAATTTGTGCTTTGCTCCGCTTGCGTCACCGGTAAACATGCCCAATCCGGGTTGCCAGGCGTTGGAAGCGGATGCATCAAGACCCGGCGGGGATCCGAGCAGGACCGGACTAAGTGGTGGTGGCTCGTCGTAGTGCAGCGGGAAAAAGCCAGGCAGCCAAGAGTGTACGGTCCATAACAGTGTGGCCTGGAAGAAGATCATTTGTGAGCAGCGCATGGCGGAAGCAGTGCCGTGCCCGATGGTGTTGGCGGCTGGCTCCAATTTGTGCTTTGCTCCACTTGCGTCACCGGTAAACATGCCCAATCCGGGTTGCCAGGCGTTGGAAGCGGATGCATCAAGACCCGGCGGGGATCCGAGCAGGACCAGACTAAGCGGTGGTGGCTCGTCGTAGTGCAGCGGGAAAAAGCCAGGCAGCCAAGAGTGTACGGTCCATAACAGTGTGGCCTGGAAGAAGATCATTTGTGAGCAGCGCATGGCGGAAGCAGTGCCGTGCCCGATGGTGTTGGCGGCTGGCTCTAATTTGTGCTTTGCTCCACTTGCGTCACCGGTAAACATGCCCAATCCGGGTTGCCAGGCGTTGGAAGCGGATGCATCCAGACCCGGGGGGGATCCGAGCAGGACCGGACTAAGTGGTGGTGGCTCGTCGAAGTGCAGCGGGAAAAAGCCAGGCAGCCAAGAGTGTACGGTCCATAACAGTGTGGCCTGGAAGAAGATCATTTGTGAGCAGCGCATGGCGGAAGCAGTGCCGTGCCCCTACCTTTGTGGTTCTACTTTTGTTGTCAGCTTGAGCGTCCTCCGTCAGGGTTCTCGAGGCCCGATCATTGGCATGAACTTCCTGAGGGAGCACGGTGCTATCATCGACATTCGACAACGCCTCGTCACGTTCTCGACAAAAAGCGCCACACCAGAGCATAATCCCAGCCATGATCGAGTATGTCTGCGGGTAATTGACGATGCTGTGACGATACCACCGCACTCAAGTGTTATGGTTCAAGTGGCGTGTAACAAATCAGCACACAGTGAAATGGTGGCGGAGAGCAATCGATCCCTACTCTTTTCCCAAGGTCTCTGCGTAGCACGAAGCCTAGAAGACCTACAGGCTGGCCACTGCGAAGTACTTGTCACGAACTTCAGCTACGAGCGCCGACACCTTTTCCCTGGTACAGTCATCGCCTATGCCTACCCAGTAACCAATGTGACTGAGTGTTTTGCTTCCGAGGCAACCGATAATGCCGAAGCACCTCTCCGAGGCGTCGATACAAATGCAACGCTTTCTGACGAAAACATACGAAGGCTTAATGACCTGTTGATAGAATTCCACGCCTGTTTTGCACGTTCATCGAGAATCCGTCAAACATCGATTACCAAACACCGTATTATCACCTACGGTGACGCGCACCCTATATGACAACAGCCTTACCACGTTTCACCAACCGAGCGACGCGCGATTGAAAAGCAAGTGTAGGAAATGCTTCAAGACGGTGTAATACAGCTACAAGCAGCCCTTGGTCATCGCCAGTGGTCCTTGTAAAGCAGAAGGATGGTACACTTCGCTTTTGTGTCGATTATAGGAAGCTGAATAACGTCACAAAGAAAGACGTGTAACCGTTGCCTCGAGTGGACGATTCTCTTGACAGGCTGAAGCGAGCAAAGTACTTTTTCTCAATCGACCTCAAAAGTGGTTATTGGCGAATTGAAGTCGATGAACTTGACCGCGAAAAAACAGCTTTTGTAACTCCTGACGGCCTGTATGAATTCCGAGTGCTCCCATTCGGCCTCTGTTCCGCTCCGGCCACATTCCAACGAATGATGAATACCGTTCTCGCTGACCTCAAGTGGAAAAGTTGCCTCGTCTATCTAGATGATGTCGTTGTCTTTTCAGAAACGTTTGACGAGCACCTTCGTCGCCTTCGGAGTGTTTTTGAAGCCATACGATCCGCTGACCTTACACTCAAGCCTGAGAAGTGCCATTTCGGCTACAATGAACTGAAGTTCTTGGGTCACGTTGTGAGCGCTGCAGGCGTTCAGCCCGATCCCGAGAAGACTGCCGCTGTGGCCGCTTTTCCAGCTCCGACAGACAAAAAAGTCTTCGGTGATTTCTAGGGCTCTGCGCCTACTATCGCCGCTTTATTGAAAACTGTTCTAAGGTTACGGAGCCTCTCATTAGACTTACACGTGACGACACCCCATTTCAGTGGACTGACGAACAAGCGACTGCCTTTGCGGAACCGCAACATCGATTGTCATCCCCTCCTGAACTAGGTCATTTCGATGAGGACGCTGACACAGAGGTGCGCACTGACGCAAGCAACATTGGTCTCGGAGCTATCTTGGTGCAAGCACAAGATGGCATGGCATCGAACGTGTGATTGCCTACGCGAGCCGCGCTCTATCACGTGCCGAAGCCAACTGTTCAACTTCAGAGAAAGAATGTCTCGCAGTAATATGGGCGATTACAAAGTTCACGCCTTATCTCTATGGGCGCCCATTCAAAGTTGGGACCGATCACCACGCTTTATGTTGGTTGGTTAACCTCCGAAACCCCTCTGGGCGATTAGCACGGTGGAGTCTGTGACTTCAGGAGTTCGATGTCACCATCGTATAAAAGTCGGGTAGAAAGCATGAAGACGCCGACACGCTACCACGGGCACCTCTAGAATCTGACCATACAGCTGTAGAAGACGACGGCGCCTTCCTGGGGACTCTCAGTGGTGCGGACCTCCTCAGTAACCAACGAGCGGACCCCGAGTTAAGGCGTATCATCGATCATTTAGAAGGCAGCACCGCGTCTGTTCCTCGTCCATTTTCCCGTATGTTGCCGTCATTTTGCTTATGACACGGCATATTATACAAGAAAAACACCGGTGTTGGCAGCAGATCTTATCTTCTAGTCGTCCCTCAAGACCTTCGTGATGACATCCTATTAGCCTGCCACGATGAGCCGACATCCGGCCATCTGGGATACTCACGGACGCTCGACCGGGTTCGACAGCTATATTTCTGGCCAAAACTCGCAGCTTGTGTCAAACGCTACGTGAAAGGATGCCGCGAATGTCAGTGTCGCAAGTCACCACCTGTAAAGCCTGCAGGCCTCTTACAACCCATCGATCCACCATGTACGCCGTTTGACCAAGTTGGGATGGACCTCCTTGGACCGTTTCCTTTGTCTCACTCCGGAAAGAAGTGGATCAACGTCGCAACTGATTACTTGACGCGTTACACTGAAACGAAGCCATTGCCACGCGGTGCAGCATCTGAAGTCACCCAGTTTTTCATGCACCACATTGTGCTTCGTCACGGTGCCCCGTCATTCATCATCACTGACCGAGGGACAGCGTTTACGGCTAAACTGTTGGACGACATCTACAAGCTCAGTTACACGAACTAACGCAAGACAACCTCATACCACCCGCAGAGTAACGGCTTACCAGAAAGGCTGAACAAAACGCTGGCGGACATGATTCCTATGTACGTGGATGTGCAGCATAAAACATGGGACGAAATCCTGCCATACGTAACGTTTGCGTACAACACCGCAACCCAGGAAACGACAAGGTTGGCACCATTCCGCCTCGTTTACGGTCGAGACGTGCAAACCATGCTAGACGCTATGATTCCTTGTGACATCGACCAGGAAGAGCTACTAACTCTTGATGTTGACGATTACATTCAGCGTGCAGAGGAAGCACGTCAATTAGCTCGCGTGCACATAAGATCGCAGCAATGTGAAGACGCCCAAAGGTACAATATCCCCCATCGACAAGTCTCCTATCAACCTGGCGACCAAGTGTGGGTTTGGACTCCTGTGAGACGGCGAGGTCTAAGCGAAAAACTCCTGAGCAAGTACTTCGGACCCTACAAAGTTTTACGGCGGTTGAACGAGGTCAATTACGAAGTTATTCCAGACGGAGGCTCGGCAACAACCTAACGCCACTCATCACGAACAGAGATTGTGCATGTCGTCCACCTAAAACCTTATATTACGCGGTGATACTCGCCTTATTGTGCCCGTGCAGCAAACATTTCCTTTTTTTTGACGTTGTTCGTTAGGTCTCGAACGAACTGTGAACTCAGTTAATGTTTTTTTCTCTTATGACCAACCTCAGACAATTTTTTTGCACCTGCATATGCCCTGTGCACTATAGGTACCATTTCTCTCTCTCTCTTTTTTTCCTCATCGGCCCTGCTGTCCCTTGTGTATGAGCATCGATTCGATGCTCTAATGGGAGGGGGAATAATGCCACCTAGATTTGTGAGCCGGCAAGCCCTAGCAAGCCAAAAAGGGCAAAGAGAACAAAGAAGTGTGGTTAGCGCCTTGTTCTGAAGATACACGCTCGTGTCTTTCTGCCCCGCTGTTCCTGTCTTGTCTCTACGGCTTTTGGTGCGTGACAATATTTTCTAAAGTTGTTCATTTTACTCCACACTTTTGTAAAAAAAATTGAGTTTCAGTGAAAATTAACGCATCTGTCCTGATGTTTTATGTGTGCTTGATCTGTTTGGCAGCATGGTCAGCAAAATTTGGGAAGTTTGAATGGAATACATTTCCATCATTGTTGTGGTGGGCAACAAATATTTGACCGTTATGATAGCAGTGTTGGTGCCACTATTTCCCTGATGACAATTTTGTGAAATTCCTGTGCCGTGTTGGTGACAAGCTTTTCAATATGAAGGAAAACAGCAGCGGTTAGTGGCCAAGAGGGCCGAACTTGCAAAGAATTCTGGGTTGACTATGGCAGAAGTATCGGCAAATAATACCTGTGCTGAACAGGTAGCAAAAAAATTTTTTACTTGACATGCTCATGGTACAAATTGTTGCAAACATTTGTGGTATTGGCCATCTGCTATGAAGTGTAGCATTAGGTACATTGCTTTTTATGTTCTTTTTTGTGTGTAGGGTGGTAAACATTCTGTACCATACCAAAATGATGTCTGCGTGTTACTTTCACTGGCAATGCAGTCAAGGCTACAAAGCTGAACCACGCCACCGACAGTTTCGCTGCACAGCTGTATGTAGTCCCACCAAAAAAAGTTTGCTGTGTGTGACATAGGCATTTAAAAAGGTTTAGTTATTTTTAGCCGGTACTTGATAATGTCAGAAAATGATTAGTGATAGCAGGTGAAACGTATAGTCTTCATGCCGCTTCTTCATTACTCGTCGATTCGTATAAATACCTCGGTCTTCATATCACAAATAATCTGTCTTGGCAGTTGCATGTTGACTATGTAACTAACAACTCTAACCGCATGCTCGGTTATTTACGTCGCAATTTTTCATCTGCACCTTCATCACTAAAACTAACTCTTTACAAAACGCTAGTACGTCCGAAATTAGAATACGCATGCGCCATCTGGGACCCTGCCAAACATACTCTAATCCTCACCCTCGAATCTATTCAAAACCGCGCAGCTAGTTTTGTATTTTCTAGCTACTCCCGCCATTCTAGCGTAACTGCAATGAAGATGTCGCTAAACTTGCCTGATCTGTCGTTGCGTCGTAAATGTTCTCGGCTTTCACTTTTTCACAAAATATTTCATCACAACCCCATTTTAAAAGAACAGCTTTTCACAAACCCCTCCTACATTTCATCCCGCTTGGATCATGGTTTAAAAGTTGGTGTGCCATCTAGTCAAACTAATCTTTATTATGACTCTTTCATTCCATGAACAAGCAGGGACTGGAACGACCTTTCCGCCGCCATCGCCTCCATCACAGATGTAAATAACTTCAAGGTCATCACCCACCAAGAAGTGCTTTGAATGTATTGTTGCGCGTTTTAGTTATGAAACCCCACTCCTTTTTGTATTGCCCTCGGGCTCTAAAAGTAAATAAATGAAATGAAAATGAACATGAAAATGAAAACAACACTATATTCACAATTTTTTTAGTGTCAGCGTTCCCCAGTGGCATTGCATTGGTCTCCTTTAGAAAAGGAATTGCTCTTGCGTTGATGGTGCCTTCTTTCTATGTTAGCCTGCCAATTTGTTCGCAGTGTAAGAAACTTGAGAAGCTTGAATACCAGAAACTGTCAAAAGAAATTAAGCAACTGGTTGGCAATGTGTATGCCCAAGTAAGACTGACGCAACCGTGACTCTCCGTCGCTTCCGTTTTTTGTTCGGTTAGCCAGCTTACTGGCATGCGTGAGTGAGCGTATTGTTGCGCGATTCAAGTCGTACAGGAATTACCCCGCTTTCCTGCTCTAAGTGAATAACCTAAAAGTTCATTATACAATTGTCAACCTGGGGTGTACATAACTGCCGCCACACAGTATTGTGAGAAATGACCTCGTGCTTATACGGTGTTAATCAAGGAGATGGTAACGGGCAAGGGTAGTAGGTATAGACCTTAAACAATATTGATGCCATCTGTCGGGCCGTTGGGTGCATAGCCGCAATGTTAGAGGTTCGGCGCGGTGCAGTACACACCGGTTCCCGTGCGTTTACGTATACGTAAATCCTATCAACGCAAGGCATCTATTGGCTGATAATCGCAATGCGAGCGTATTGTCGAGTCTCTGGCAGCACACAAAGAGGAACTCTCAATGCTGAAGGAAAAAAGGCAAGCCGAAAATTTTGTTCTTTGTAATTTTTTTCCACATGCTCATGTCGTTTTCAGCATGGGTTCCGGCTACTGCTTCAGAAATACCTGTCTGTGTTTTCCTTTCTATGCAAGTAAGTCGTGCAATAGCATTTGTATTCGCATTCTCATAAATTGCTGCATGCCTAAACAAGGCACATTTTGCAATGTTTACGCTAGCAGCCGTTCACGAAGTGAAGGCGACTCGTACGCTTTACGCAGAAGCCACCTTCACACAATGAGCTTTATAACGGCTAATGACACGTGTCTGCATTTTGTTACATAGGGCGAGCACATCGAATGTTTGAAAAACATGCGCAGTCATGCGCAAGTCATCCCACTTAACAGCTGCTTGTAACACTCCAGAAACAAGAACAGAACATCGCGAAATGAGGACGCTTTATTACTGTTGCTCCCTGCTCAAAATGAATCGATGGCGCGAACTTGCTTCTAATTCAGCATGTGCCTTAGCCCAAAAGTAATAAACAAAACACAATCAACGAAATGTAAGCACAGGCAATTACCTGGAATAAAGTTTATTGCGTGAAGGTGACATCAGCCTGAAGCGTACGAGTTTCCTTCACTCGGTAAACGTTGGCTAGCGAAAACGTTGCAAAAACTGCCTTGCTTCGGTGGGCAGCAATTTATGGGAACGCGAATACAAATGCTATTGCTCGTCTTACTGCATGGAAAGGAGAACGCAAACGCGTATTTCTGGAGCATTAGCCGAACCCATGCTGAAAACGCCATCAGCACGGGGGAAAAACAATACTGAGGACAAAGTTTTCAACTTGCCTTTTTTTCTTCACCATTCAGAGTTCCTTTCTGCATGCTGCCAGAAACGCAGCAATATGGCGGCATTGCTTCATCCAATGCATGCCTCAGGTCTATATTTCTTGCATATAGGTCTACATAAACACACGCGAACCTGTGTGCACTGCACCACTTGAAGCCTCTAACATGGTGGCTATTCACACAATGGCCGACAGATGGCATGAATTGTGCATAACGTCTATCGAGTACAGGATTCATACTGTAGCTCTATGCACTTCTGCCGTGGGAATAGCTTTTGTGGAAGAGAAGCAACAGCTTCTATTGTGGCAGCTTTCCTGATTTTCTGTTTTGCAAGATCTTGCATGCGTTATATCTGAAGAATCTAACAACACCCCATGTCGCACTCAACTCTATGCATTCACTTGTGAGCTTGCTCTATGACACAGCACCTGCATGACTTCATGGTTGTGCTGTAGCTCAGTGTGATGAACTTCGAGAAACTTGTCAGCCGTTCAAGTCCAAAAATTGTTAGAGGAGTAAGCACTGTGCTCACAGCACTTATTTGTAGAAAAAGCATTAAATTCTACCATTTCATTAACATGTTGAGTATAGTTTCTATTATGTGGCACCCCAAAGCAAGCGGATATACCTTATTTCTCCCTTCTGGCAATTGCTTGCAGTATAACTGAAAAAACATCACATTTTTTCACTGCCACAATTGTCCAGTGGCATAGTGGTTGTCACACTCTGCTCTTTAGCACATGGTTTGAGAAGTGTCTGTTAGCGAAACAAACGACATTTAGGGGTTTATCCATTTGACTGCAGGTGCCCGCAATAACTAAATATCATTAGCTCAAGCAACAAGTTGAAGCACCTGCAATTTATTTATATTTAAAAAGTGAGCATTCAAGCTAAAGGTGCACTTCAGTGATATTATGGGTGAATGTTCTGTTATGCTCAGGTTAAAGGGGCACTGACACAAAATTTCGCGGCCGAGATAGCCTGTAGGGTTCATTCCCAAGAACATTCGTATATAATCTGCAAAATATCAACTGCAAATATAGCTGGGAAGGTACTTTAAAAGAATTTTGATGTTTGCGCGAGCCCTCGAGTTAATTCTGCCATTGACACCAACGAAGGGTTTTTCTTTTGCCGCGTTTGTTACCGCAGTCAGTATTTTTCGGCGGCTGGTTGCGAGTGCGTGGCCGTGGCGCAGTCTTACAAATTTCTGTGTATGGCGACATTGCAGTCCAATTTCCTATTCGAATGAAATTCTTGATGCGGACCGTGGGGAAGTGTGTCACAGTTTTGTGTGTTGACGTGCGTCAAAAGCTGCACACGCTAGATGGCGACAGTTGCACCCAGTTTTTGGAGCTCTCTCAAACCGAAACTGAAATTTATGGATAATAAGGGGCCTGTAAGTAATTATCTGTCGCGTGCTGCAGCAAACGGTGTGTCGTATCATGACTAACATGCCCCCAGCAACATATTTCTGCAGAAAAAAGCGAGGCCAAAGTTTTTGTGTCAGTATCCCTTTAAAATATGTATTAAATGGGAATGCATTCTTAGTTGGGCAGCATTCTTAGTTGGCCTATGTCAGGCCTCCACCACGATTCGTCCACGGCCCTCCCATAGCAACAGCTGCTAGCGTGTGCGCCTATACTTGCCCCTAGCAACCAGAGCATGTAGTCCGAAAGAGTGTAGGAAAGGTTAGGTGCAGGGCTTCACCGATAACAGGAAATGTGTGCTCGAGACGCCGCTGCGAAACGCCAACGCCGAGGGGAGAACGCTGGCACCCTCCTCATCCGCCCGCTTGCTCCTCACTTTCGATCGTTCGCTGGCTGGGTGCCAGCTCAAGGCGATGGCAGAAGTCGGTGAAGGCGAATGTCTGACGGCAACTGCACCATCTTTCAGCGCAAAAAATACATTTGCAGTTCCTCGCGATTCCCTTGGGGGCTGCATTTTTTTCAATGCACATGCCATAAAATGGTATTCTATTATACATGGTGAGCTGTGATATTTTTCTGACAGCAAAGCAATTCGTGCTATGAAGGCATTGAACTCAGTTCCTATGCTAAGCCTTTTTTTCTGACTTCTTTGTTGCTGACTTGAGGTTACATTTATGCCAGTGCGGCAGTCTGTCATTTACTTTATGGTATTAAATTGATGTCTTGCTGTTTGGCCCAATTCCTCGGAGCAGTCTGATTCCCTTAATTTGAAGCTCCTGGTCACTATTTATATTTATGCTGTATCTAAAATAAAGCAACAGCTGCTTTTATACATATTTTTCTTTGCAACATGGTTCAAACCTGAGGACAGCTATTAAAATCTATTTTTTATGCTACACAGTCTGTTACGACATGCTATTGGCCGTTCCCATCATTGCATATGTTATATAGTGAAAATAGGCCCCCTCTTTCATTTCACACAATCAACCTAAATTTGTTTACTGGGTGTATATGCTATTGGTAAAGAAAAATAACAATTCTAACACTTGAAAACTTGCTCTGAAACTTTTCTTCAGTACACCACATGTGCTGAAGCTAACAATGTGTTACTTTGAAGTTCAAACCACACTAACTGAAGTGTTGCAGCTTAGCATATCCCTGGTGCCACGATGAGGATATATGGTGTTTTTTGGCGCAAGGGCCATTCGATGGCCCAAGAGCGCCAGTTCATGGGACAAGAAATGTGGACAATGATTGTGATTAGCGGCTGTATAAGGGCCATGAAATTCCTCGCGGTAAGGCGGGTAAGAACATACAAGTACTAAAATCATGACCATGCCGTGAAAGGTGTGTGTGGTGTGAATAGATGACAAAAGTTGGTGATAATAAAAGACGGTAATGGATATGTATGGCATTAGCAGAAGTGCCTCACTCGTTCATACCCTTGCGTCCAAGATCGTGAGGCAAGTGCTTTCTTGTGTAGCAACCGCAGCGAAAACCTCTCTGGAGAGGTCGTGCTACGGAACGCCCGGGTATATGATATGAAAACTATGGATTTCTTTTAAAAACGCTAACAATGATTTATGACTAAAAAGCGGTTCCCTACCGACGAACATTGCAGGGTATAAAGGTATATGTTGTCGGCAGGGTAATGGAAAGTGTTGTTTTCTTATAGTGTCCAATTGTTTGCACTGAATTAAAATGTGAAGAACTGTTAGTGCTTAACCACATCTGTCACTTAATGGTGGATCGCCGCCGGACAAAAGATATTAGAGTGTCGTGTATGTGTGTCCTATCCTGAGTCTCGTTAATGTTACCTGTGTATGACGCGATTTTGATACTGGTGGCCAATGGCCAAGGTGTGGCTTGATAACGTGTAGTTTGTTTTGTATGTGTCTATCCCACTTGCTCTGCCAGTAGTCCTTGAGCTTTCGTTTGAGAGGCGGCTTAAGATCAAGGGCCGGGATTGATATGGGTGTAGTGGCGGTGCATTTGTGGACGGATGCAGCGAGCTGATCCGCCCTCACGTTGCCTTGAATCTCATGGTGCCCTGGCACCCAGCACACTAAAACATGCTGTTTGAGTGTGTAGAGTGTGCAAAAAATGGAATAAAGTGAGACGAGGACTGGGTTTTTGTGTTTTTAAGAGAGTGCAGAGCCGTTACCACACTGAGGGAGTCCGTATAAATTACTGCTTTTTGTATTTGTAATTGCTTGATGTGTTTAGCTGCCACAAGTATCGCGTAAGCTTCCGCGGTGAAGATACTTGTGCCTGGATGTAGAGGGCCAGTATCCGAAAAGGATGGGCCGACAGCAGCGAAGGACACAGAGGAGTTAGACTTGGAGACATCTGTAAAGAACTTAGGACTTGTATATTTGTGTTGAAGTTCCATGAAGTATGTTCGGATATGGGCAATAGGCGCATGTTTTGTAACTTCTAGAAAAGACACATCGCAGTCTATAGTCTGCCATTGCCACGGTGGCGGGTATGCTACAGGAGCCATTAAACTGTGTTCAAGTGAGACTCCAGTTTCCTCGGCTAGACTCTTCAGGCGAACTGTGAAGGGCTGCCTCATCGAAGGCCTGTTTTGAAACAGAATCGAGCTCGACAAATCATCAATAGTAGAGAATGAGGGGTGCTTCTTGTCTGCTTTCACCTTAAGGAAATAAACAAAGGACATCTAAGTTCTCTGCAGATGAAGCGACCACTCATTTGACTCAACATAAAGGCTTTCTACGGGGCTGGTGCGAAAAGCACTCGTAGAAAGGCGGATGCCCAAATGGTGCACGGGGTCCAGCATCTTCAAAGCACTTTGAGTCGCAGACTGATAAACAACGGCCCCATAGTCTGAGCGGGTGCAAATAAGGCTTCTATATAGGCATGAGACATTCCCTGTCACTACCCCACGTAGTACGTGACAACACTTTTATAACATTCATGGCTTTTAAACATTTTGTTTTTAAATACTTGATGCGCGGTACGAAGTTCAACTTGTTGTCCAAGATTAAGCCTAAGAATTTATGCTCGGCTTTGACGGACAGACGTTGCCCGTTTAGTTGAATGTCAGGTTCCGAGTGCATGCCTCTCTTTCGAGAGAACAAGTCACACGTGCTTTTTTGTGGGTTAAGTCAAAATCCCTTTTCATCTGCCCATTTGGAGACCTTGTTTAAACCCAGCTGAGCCTGCCGCTCACACATTGCCAAGTTTCATGACTTGAAGCCAAGGTGAACGTCGTCGACATATGTATAATAGAACATATTGCAGGGGATGGACAAGTGCAAAGAATGCATATTGATAATAAAAAGTGTGCAACTAAGCACACCACCTTGTGGCACGCCTCTTTCCTGGACAAATGTTTGGGAGAGAACATTGGCCACACGGACACGGAATGTCCGGTTTGACAGGTAACTTTCGATTATATGAAACATTCTTCCGCGCACACCAAGGTGGGACAGGTTTCTTAGATATCCAAAACGCCATGTTGTATCATAAGCCTTTTCGATATGGAGGAATACAGACAGAAAATATTGCTTATGGACGAAGGCGTCCCTGATCTGTGCCTCGATACGAACAAGGTGGTCTGTGGTGGATCTACTTTCTCGAAACCCGCACTGAAATGGGTCGAGAAAATTGTTTGTTTCAAGGATATGTACAAGTCAGCAGTTTATCATTTTTTTTTCGAAAACTTTGCACAAGCAGCTTGTAAGTGCAATAGGCCTATAACTCGAAGGTAAAGAAGGGTCCTTGCCCTCTTTCAAAATGGGAATAATAATAGCCTCTTTCCAGGAGGTAAGGATATTGCCAGAAAACCAGATAGCATTGTACAAACAAAGTAAGGTTTTTCGTGTTTCGATTGGTAGGTTTTTTAACATTTCATACACCACACGGTCAGAACCTGGGGCAGAAGTACTGCAGGAGTTTAGAGACGTTCGCAGCTCAGCTAGACTGAAAGCTTGGTTATATGCCTCAAATGTAGTGCATTTGTGTTCGAGTTTCTGCTTTTCTATTCTTGTTCTGTATTTTTGGAAAGTGTACGTATAGTGGGATGAGCTGGACACCTGTTCGAAGTGTGCACCGAGGAAGTTTGCCTGATCTTCCAAGGTATCACCCTGAGTGTTTTCGAGTGAAAGTGTGTGTACTTGTTTTCCTGCTATCCTACTGATCATGTTCCAGACTTTAGCCTCCTGCATGTATGAATTGATCCCTGACAAAAACTTCTGCCAGCTTTCTCTTCTGGCCTGCCGACGCGTACTCCTGCCTTGAGACTTTATTTTCTTGAATGTGTCGAGATTTTCAGCTGTCGGTGAGTTCCGAAGCAGCCTCCAAGCTCTATTTTGCTGTTTGCGCGCTTTTCGGCATTCAGAGTTCCACCATGGCACACGCCGTTTTCCAGGGTGTGCATTTGTTTGTTGGATGCATTTTTGTTGCAGCATCAATCAAAAACGCTGTGAAGTAGTTGACAGCAACATCAATGTTCAAAGTACATATGTCATTCCAACCTAGACGAGCGATCGCATAAAACTGTTGCCAGTCGGCTCTATTTATAAGCCACTTGGGAACACGTGGTGGGCACTCAGTTACTGTAGTTGTGCTCAAAACTACGGGGAAGTGGTCACTTCCATACAGATTACTGACCACTTTCCATTAGAGTAGAGGCAAAAGAGGTGGAGATACTATGCTTAGGTCTATGGAGGAGTAGGTGTTATTAGCAAGATTATAATAGGTTGGTTCTTTTCGATTTAGAAGACACGCGCTCGACGAGAGAAGGAACTGTTCGAGAAGTCAACCTCGCGCGTCGCACCGAGAGTCACCCTACAGCTTGCTATGCGCATTAAAGTCTCCAAGGAGAACATAAGGCTCCAGAAGTTCATCAATTAAAGAGTGTAAATCACGTTTTTGCAGCTGATAGCTAGGAAGAATGTAAATAGTGCAGATTGTGATCAGTTTATCAAAAAGAACCGCTCGAACAGCCACTGCCTCAAGGGATGTTTGGAGTTGTAAGTGTGTGCATGCAAATCCTTGATTCACTATGATGGCAACACCTCCGGATGATGTCATGGCATCATCAAGGTCCTTTCGAAAAATAAAGTATTTACGAAGAAAATTTGTGTGGTTTGAATTGAGGTGTGTTTCTTGTACACACAGCACTTTTGGTGAGTGTTCGTGTAAGATTTCTTGAATGCGTCAAGGTTTCTGAGAAGGCCCCTGACGTTCCATTGTATAATTTGAGTGTTCATGGTGAATGTGAAATAGTGCTGTGTGTACGAAAAGCGAGTGGCTGTTTAGACAGGGAGTTTGAGTTCACTTAACAGGGCCGTCACCAGGCCCTCTTATCTGCTTTTTTTTTGTTTTCTTGGCGCGCTCCAAGGAGCCACGCTGCTCTTTCGGCACCAAGCGTACCGACGTATCTATTGCCTCCTCGGAGGCACTGGATGCCCGCACGTGCGGTCTGTTAGTTCGAATTTCGGGCCTCGCCTGGTGAGGTGAGGCCTTCAGACCGGAGGACTCTGGAGTCTCCGGTCTCTGTTTGGGAGTAGGCGGTGTAGCCTGGGCTACAGCCGCCTTGGGGGCAGGTGCCACAACCACCGGCTCGGTATGCGCGGGCCAAAGGAGTGGCGAGGGCTGGTGCGGCGGTGCCCCCTGACGCGCCACATCAGCGTATGTAGGTCCATAGAATGGAGCGACTCTTCGCCGTGCTTCCTTAAATGTAATGTTCTCCTTCACTTTCAACGTAATTATTTCTTTTTCTTTTTTCCAGTATGTGCAGGAGCGTGAATATGCGGCGTGGTTTCCTTCGCAGTTTACACAGTGTGGCGGTTGTTTGCAGTTCTCAGACACGTGGCCTAGGGCTCCACATTGTGCACAAGTCTGGCGACCACGACAGGTTTTAGAGCCATGGCCATACCTCTGGCATTGGAAGCAACGACGAGCGTTGTATCCTGTCACGAGGGTTGTAACCTTGTATCCTGTCCCGAAAGTTTTGGTAAGACATCTAGAAACTAGAAAAGGAGAGACGGTCTTGGCTTGCTTTTCAGTTTTTTCACAGTGGATAACATGAAAGTGAGCATATGTTTCTTTTGGCTGGTTAAAAAAGTTTATATCATCGGTGCGTACCCGCTTTAAGCCGGTACGATCAGACAGTAGGGGGAATGCTCTATGCAAGCCTGTCTTATTTTGTTCAGCAGCGTTGGTGGCCACCCACCCCGGAGCCCAACGAGGGGACGCTACAAGTTTGCGGATGCTGAAACCTACAGACGCCAGCCGGACAACGCCACTATAACCCAATGCGCCTAGACCAAGGTAGGCTATTTGCACAGGATTAACCCGAGCCGCCAGGAAGTTTGGAAGTGAACGGAAGAGAGTAGAAGACAGGACAGATAAATAGTACGAGATAAAGACGAAGATGTAGGGAGAGAGAGATAGGAAAAGGCGACTGCCGATTTCCCCTAGGTGGGTCAGCCCAGGGGTGCCGCCTACGTGAAGCCGGGGCCAAAGGGGTGTGTTGCCTCTGCCGGGGGGCCTTAAAGGTCCAATCACCCAGCATTGGCTCAACCCCCAGGATTCCCTTTTCCCCGGACACGGCAAAGCCACGCACGGCTAGGCGTGGGAGGGAGCCCAAACTCCCCCGTTAGCTCGGGTCCGCGGTGTCGCTACACACCAAACGCCTTCTTGCGCAGGCGCCCCTGCGGGGTCCCTGGTGCCATGTCTCATCTTCTTACATGTTACAGCTTGTGCAGAACAGCAGCACTGTGTCTAATCTACTCTCTTGACTCTTTATATTTCTTTGTTAATAACTCAATGCTTTTGTCAGCTTTGCTTATATTGTAACATAAGCTTAAGGGAACAGTTAGATAGGGTTGTTACAAAGCTGCAAGTAACATGATTACTTAAAATACGAGCATGTAACATAGACAGGGACTAAGTAAGCACTCGTATTTCAAGTAATTGTGAATAACCAACTTGCCCAATCAGCCATATCAAGTAACAACTTAATTGGCTGTTTTCGTAACTTTTCAGGCATTTTCACTCTGTTGATGTGGCCTTGTCATTGCTTCATATGAAATTCCCCTTTTTTTAGAATGCTCATTCTGACAAAGTCATTGATTACAAGGCAGAGTTGAGCAAATTAGAAAAAGAAAACAAGGAAATCAAAGAAGAAAATGAAAGGCTCAAGCGAGACCTTGAACAGATGCACAACTATCGTGGTAAGTCATTATATTTTGTCTTTAGGAATTTTTCAAAGTGAAACAGTTAGTTTGGTTAAAGGCATTCATGAATCTGGGTGCCAAAGATGTATCACATATGCCATAAAGTCCCGAGCATGTGCCCCTACCCTGAGCAAGTGCCCCCTCTCTTTTCTTTGGGAGATTTCGAATGTGAGGTCTCTTCCCAACATTTTTACTGTTTAATTCACAGTATTTAGCCACCCAGCAAAGGCGAATAAATGCAGAGAGTGCATGCAGATTTTATAAAGCATTTCGTTGAAAGCATGGGTGTACATTCCTCACATAGCGGCTCTTCTGACACCATCTTGAATTCGCATCAGTGACTGAGAAAGAGCCCCCTCTTCAAATTTAGTCGAATTATTCTTCATTGCCGGGGGCTGCGTTTGCTCAGGATTGCACGGTCGTCTTTGTAATCCTATAGAAGAGTGAAGCCCATGCTACTGATAGAGAAATTAAGCCACGAAAGCTTTGACAACAGCAGACATTGTCAATGTAAAATGCTCATAGATCGAAAGATCATGTTAAACTTTTCTGCACACTGCTTTGTGTGCCCCACTTTGATATATTCATGTTTCCTCGTGGCTCTGAAATCGGAGTGTGAGCCATTATGTTAATGTCGCACAAACTAAAAGACTATGGAAACCCATTGCTTATGTTAAGCCTTTTTGGTGTGACATATTAACGTCAAAGTGTCTGAAGGCCAAGGACAATGGGAAGACTGCCACAAAAATGGTAACTTTGAACAAGTGGGTTTATTTGTCAATGGCTACATGCAAGACAGTTGTTCACCACATTAACTCTCATGTGCACAGAGAGTGGACTTTTTTGCATATTTTCTGACTAATTTATGCCCTCAAGACCAATTTGGTAGACTAAATCATTCATATTTTCTTTTGATTGACAATACGCAGAATTTTGAATGCCAAACCCAGATCAATATTGGTGGGCGCTGCGATAGTCCTTTAGCCATTTTGGATGGCATACAGCAAGTCGACAGACAGAAAGATGGACAGGCCAAAATTTTTGCGTTGGAAGTTTTGCAAGAACTATCGTCTCTAAAACTTCAGGTTGTCAGAGTTAATGCTCTATAGCTCTCCAAGTGGTTACTGTGCACCTTGTGATCATATCTTCATTTTGCTACATAAGGCCACAGGAATATTTTGCATTGAGTTAAATGATCAGTTTGCTTTCTTATGCCATAGTGCCAAGTTTGGGTCTATGTATGCTTGCATGTGTGACACCGAGTCTTTCTTTGTAACATTCTTTTCTGCATCTCATTAAAACACTGACTCATATTTCAGAGTCGTACCACATAGTGAAAAAACTAAAATATGTAATTGAAAAGGTTGAAAGCTCGGAAGGGCACGTCGTGAGGCCTGTTATGGTAAGTACCTCATTTGTATTTGACTTCGTTAATATTGTTCAGTTCACATGAAGACTGTCGATTCTGAAGATCACTGATGGTGAACCATTCTTAAGCACGAAAATGTGTAGCTTTATGCCAACTTCAACAAGGCAGGCTCACAGGAATATGCTGGCTTAAATTGATCAAGGAGTGTTCAAAGGGTTTTCTCAAACTGGTGTTACTGCCATTATGAGAAAATGTTGGCTCTAACCTGGATAATTTTTTTTATTTCATTGTAACGCTTCAGTAATCAACAACCAATTTTTAGGGTAACTGTTTTTACTTTTACTGCAACAAAAGTTTACACTCGGTGACCAATTGCAGAATAGTATTGTGGAAAATAGTGTGAAGCATTTGTAATCATGTGATAACTATGCAATTCTGTGTTGCAAACAGTGGGACGTGAGCACTACAGTGCTTTGTTTGTGCTCTGTGGTTCATTGTGCACGAATGCACTCTTTGCACGTGTGCCACGGCTGAATGTTCCACTACTTGCCATGAAGAGAGCGCTGCTTTTCAGCATTGACTTGTTGAATCTCTAAACAGCACAGGATAAAGTTGAGATGAATAATAATACTGATACTCTAATTTTGAACACCAGTTGCAGTGTGTAAATGAAAAACATCGTCTACATATTCCAAATGGGATGACTCCATAGTAAAACATTGAGGCTTTTTCACAAGGCAGTGTGACATATCAAATCGTTTGCAACATTTCTGCATTTTAAAAATACCCTACTGAAATCTCTTAAAGGATGCTTGAATTTGTCTCTAAAATGCCCTTCCATTTATATTAGGACCTAAATACACATTCTGGCCAGTTGTGGAATGCTTTAAAGTTTTTACTAAAGCCTGACTGTAAAATAGAAAAAAACTGTATAGAGCACGTACAAGCTTCGTACTCTCTTCAACGAATTGAAGCCAAGCCATTGTTTTTCTGTACAGTGGCAAACTTGTTTAACATCATGTGACCATGTAGTATATGAGTAGAAAATACACGTGTTATTCTTATATTTATGCATAATTTTCAATGTAAAAAGCTCAAGCTAGGAATTGGTAAATCATGTAATAATGCCATTGTTTATCGGCACTTTACTGAAGCAGATCAAAGCTGTAAATCTTTTCTAAAGAAAAAGATTTCCTAGCTGTGTTGAAACTTCTGTGTTTTTCTTCTGGTGCACAAGACAGTGGATGTTTCCTAGGCTAATTGTGCACACCTTTATGCAAGCTATCAGCGAGGCTAAATTGCGAGACTTCTGTAAATTGAATGACCAAATGACCATAAAATTGCACTAAATGCCCTGTGTATTTTTCTACACATAGCAATTTCTTATTTTAGTGTGTTTGGCATTTCAAGCAACCAGGATAGTAAGCTGAGCATACTGTATTTTTTGGGCCCAAAAAATTATTCATCCAGCAAGCATGAAATTATTCAGATTCTATAATAATAAACTCTGTGTCAGCAGGGCAATACAGCAAAGGGGTTGTGGTCATGTCAGATGGCACTTTACTTGCCTTGGCAAGGGCACCATACGACTCTTAAAGTTACTCTCAGATTAGTCATAAATTATAAAATCTAAGCAAAAAAATGTTCTTGCTCCTACTAGAGTAACAAGCATCTTTGAAGTAGAGTAGTAATAACAGCACTGCTTTCAGTAACAGACATTTATGCCGGTATGTATTTGCTGAGTTGATTGCTCATAGTGAATGTAGATAGACCAATGCAAGCTTCTCCTCATTTTTTTTATTGTGGTCACCTGAATTGCATATTTCTTTACCACCCGTTTGTCGCACACTGTCCACACATCCTCTAGCTGTGAACAGGTCTCACCGTCCCACTACTGCTTGCTAGTGTTGCTGGCACAAGTAAAAGTGATGGTGTTATATGTACAGTTGAACCCCACTACAACGAACGCTGCTTCAACGAAACGTTCATGGTTCTTCGTCAGCAGTCCATATATGAGTCGATGCATAAATATTGTTACCACAACGAATATTTTTGTTCTGCCGTCCTACTTCAACAAAATTTCACGATGCGATTCCGGGCTCAGATGTTTGTTTCTATAAAGTAAGCGCAATACTTAACATTTTGTTGCATTTTTGGATTAAAAAAATACGTCGACAAAGTCTAAAACACGTATTGGCACCACCAAAATTAACCGCTGTTCAACAAGCATGGGCATCGCCATTGCTCAATAGCGATGGCAATGAGACTGCCCTGCTTGTGCCACTGGCTTGCTTTTGAGCCGCAGACGATTTGAAGCTGAAGCTCAGTCGCTCAGTTCTTAATTTCCTTTACGCAGCTGCTGGGTGTAACTGCGGAACGATGCCTTTTCCAATGGCAATGCTTATCATTTTGTTCGCACTTGGACAGTGTGGTAACTAATCAGAGCGACTGTTCGTCTGCATTATAAAAAAAATCGGCTAGCCACGAGTGATGAATGGTAAGAATGGCATAGAACAAGACAAAGGTCGCCGCTCCACAATACTCTGCTTTTATCTCAACGTTGTTGGATACACTTTGATGGCAGAAAGCTGCTGGTGTTAATGTACGTGTAAATGTAACTGTTTTGTCCGTTCACGACAGCGGTTGTAGGCATTGTTTTGACATGCTTTTTACCATTACCTTGCTATGCATGGGTGAGAATCATGTCGCGACGCTGCTGGGAAAGAATAGGAAGCAGCGAACACTTTTCGAATTTTGAGAATAAACGTTTCTTTGTTTTGCTAGCTCAAATCAGCTATATTTTTTCGAATTTACTACAGCGAATTTCTTTCTGCGCCCCATCAGTTTCGTTGTAGCAATGTTCGACTGTAGTGCTTATTGCTTTGATTGGCAATAGTATTTCAGTGAGATTAGATCAAACTTGCCCTGAGCTGAAGAGTGATAGCACACTTGTTCGCACAAATTAGTATAAGACAGTTTTACATGAATGCTGCAAATTTCTTGCAGCATATATGTGTGACTAGCCTTCATAAAAACCTTGGCAATTATTTAGAATTTTTTTATGTCAGGCTCCAAATTAGCAATAGCACTCATAACTTCTTTCTGAAAATTGGGCATATTGATGGAGTTTGAGTGAAATGAGCCATATGAACACATACTTTTGCTGACATGTGATTTTTAGAAAGAAAGGATGCATCAAATATGGTATTACAAAACGGATACGTGTGTAACCTCAGAGGCTCTGTTGAACAGCATGTTTCAGGTTTTCATGAAAACGTCTTGGGTTTAAGAAATATTGAAAGTTTTCACTAGGCTTCAATGTTCCAGCTGTCCCAATAATTTCCTGCTTTTTTTCATTTTTGGGATTCTTGCTTTGTACACGCAACACTTGTACGTGTGCAAGCTTTCCTGCTGTTAATGAAGAATCTTGATGCAGGTGGACATTGGAAGTGGTGTGATGGTTGAAGAACTTCAGCTCGACAACCTAAAAAGGGGGTGCCTAGGCAATTCTGGCAAATTTGCTCGAGGGCTACAGCGGATTTTGTTTTCGCCGGAAGAGTTGAAAGGGAAATATCTCTTTGGGAAAAAATGCAATGCAGAGCCACGTGACCCTGTCAGGGTCAAAGCAGTGATAGGTAAGTTTGCACTGTTGTTAAAGTAGCTTTCCCTATACCTCAGCTGCATAGGGTTATGTGAGAGTTGCCTTTGCCGCACGAAGGTATTTGGTATTCATAGACTGACAGACGCACGCACACACACACACACACATATATATATATATATATATATATATATATATATATATATATATATATATATATATATTGTAATGAATTATTGAATCTGAGTGACGGACGCTCTGCTGGCAACGAAGAAGACGATGATGATCGGTGGCTGCAGTAGTAGCTCGCGCACGCCGCTCGCCATTAGCCAGACCTGCCTGATAAAGGACATTTTGCCAAGCTACGTCTGAACCTTTCTCGACGTACAACACCTCTATTTTAAGTGGTGGAGGAGCCGGGGTTCCCATCAACCTGGAACTTCGCAATCGGACGCTACCCTCACCGTTCACCATGACTGCTCCTGGCCCTTCTCAAGCTGCCTTACCAACGACAGTCTACTGTACTGGCGCGCCTCGGCAACGCGACCCACCAATTCTTCGCGGCAACGATGAACAAGACGTCGAGGACTGGCTCGTCGAGTACGAAATCGTAAGCGCTTCCAACAAGTGGAACGCCTGCGACCAGCTCACAAACGTGCGCTTTTACCTCGCTGATGTGGCCAGCCTCTGGTTCAAGAACCACGAAGGCGAAATTACCAACTGGTCCGCCTTCAAGACCACCATCTCCGCGGTCTTCGGCCGTCCCGCCGTGCGCCGGCTTCGCGCGGAAAAGCGTCTGCGTAGTCAAGTCCAGCGCAGGGACGAGACCTTTACGAGTTACATTGAAGATGTCTTGTCCCTTTGCAAGCGCGTCGATGAATCTCTAACCGAACGCGACAAAATCAAGCACATCATCAAAGGAGTTGACGACGACACCTTCCAGATGCTCGTCGCTAGGAATCCACAGACCGTCACCGATGTTGTCCAGCTCTGTCAGGAGTACGACGAGTTGCGTAAGCAGCGTGTCTCGACGCGCAGGGCCGCAGAAGATACGGCTGAAGTTTCCGCCCTCGTACACGACGTCGCTGCTGATCACACCGTCTTACTGCCCCAAATCAAACAATTCATTCGTGAGGAAGTTGCGCGTCAGCTTTCTCTTGTGGCCGAAGCATCCGCGCCAGTGACCTCGTTAGACCCACGTCTACGCCAGGTCATTGAGACACAGGTCACGCAAGCACTGCCTCCATCGCCACCTGTCCCTACGCCGCTGACCTACGCTGCCGTCGTTGCTAGACCCCCAGCCCCACCTGTCTCTGGCGCATACCGGGGCACCGGGTCCTCCTACCCTACGACGCTGCCTACATACATGGCACCCCATCCCGTTTCGCCCCCTGCACCTTCTGTCGTTAACCAATGGCGCACCTTGGATAATCGACCCATCTGTTTCGCATGCGGTTTCGTGGGACATATAGCACGCTACTGTCGCCGTCGCAACTTCCAGCCTCCAGACCATGGGAATTCTGCAAATTACCAGGCTGCCCAGAATCCCCAGCGACCATCTTCTCCAACCACCGACTCATTGTCCCCACGACGCCCCATCGATTCTCGCCGGTCATTACCACCCCGTCGCCGATCTGTCTCCCCGATGCTTCGGCGCATGAGCCCCGCTCGAGAGGAAAACTGACAGCCGCAGTTCCGGAGGCAAGAACTGCGTCGTCGTCGAACTTTCTAAGACCTCCTCTTTGTCCGACCAACGAAATTGATGTGCTAGTAGAAGGTGTTGCTGTACGTGCACTCGTCGACACAGGCGCCGTCGTTTCTGTAATTAGTGAAAAACTGTGTCGCGATTTGAGAAAAGTTACAACGCCGCTTACGAATCTTGCTCTGCGTACAGCCACCTCCCATTTCATCGCGCCGACAGCTCAGTGCACAGCACGCGTTCTTATTCAAGATGTTTGGTACGCCGTCAACTTTGTTGTTCTCCCACGTTCATCTTACGACGTCATACTAGGATGGGATTTCCTTTCTACCCATCAGGCCCTCGTCGACTGCGCTCGTGCTGAACTCACGTTGACGAATCCATGCCTTGATATCCACCACCACAGTCCCTCGAAAGTGTTTGCCGCAGCTGACGTCCGCATCGCGCCGTTGTCCGCGGTCCTAGTGCCTGTGTTTTCCCCTGCTGCCACTAACTCGACGCTCCTGTTCCAACCAACTATAGCTAGTGTGCAACACCGAACCATCGTCCTCCCGTTTGCCGTCATCAACTTTTCCAATGGTTCGGCGGTACTTTATGCGTGCAACGTTTCTGCTTGCCCGTACATCCTGCTACGCGGTGAGTGTCTGGGAAGCCTCGAGACCTTCAATTGTATTTTCGAAGACCCGATCTATCCAGACAAGCCATTTTTACCGACTTGTGCCATTACACCCGCAACTGACGCTAATGAACCTATGGATGTATTCCGCAAGTCCATTGATTGTAACCTCACGCCTGGGCAGAAGAAACAGCTGATCAAGCTCCTACAGCGTTTTCGAGCCTCGTTTGACCACAATCAGCCTTCCTTTGGTCGAGCGTCATCTGTTGTTCACCGTATAGATACCGGTCAAGAGACGCCATTACGGCAGCGTCCATATCGTGTGTCAACTACCGAACGCCGTGCCATCAATGAACAGGTTGACGACATGCTGACACGTGGCATAATCGAACCGTCAAGCAGTCCCTGGGCCTCTCCAGTTGTGTTGGTGAAGAAGAAGGACGGATCCGTCAGGTTTTGCGTGGACTACCGGCGTCTCAACCGAATCACGCGCAAGGATGTCTATCCGCTGCCACGCATTGACGATGCCTTGGACTGCCTACAGGGAGCCGAATTTTTCTCTTCTTTATATCTCCGCTCTGGATACTGGCAGGTACCCATGGCAGAGGCCGATCGTGAAAAAACTGCTTTCATCACGCCCGACGGGCTTTACGAATTCACAGTCATGCCCTTCGGCCTCTGCAACGCACCAGCTACTTTCGAGCGGATGATGGACTCTATCTTTCGAGGCCTCAAATGGAACGTTTGCCTTTGTTATTTAGATGATATTGTCGTCTTTTCAACTGATTTTGCAACCCATTTAACCCGCCTCAAGAAAGTCCTCGCGTGTATTTCTGCCGCGGGGCTGCAACTGAATCTGAAGAAGTGCAATTTCGCCGCTCGAAAGGTTACGATCCTTGGCCACGTGGTTTCAAAAGACGGCATTCTTCCTGACCCTGCCAAACTTACAGCCGTTTCAGCGTTTCCCAAACCGACCACCATGAAAGAGCTCCGAAGCTTCATAGGCCTTTGCTCTTACTTCCGGCGCTTCGTCCGCAATTTCGCGACGATCATCGCTCCTTTGACTAAGCTCCTCACCGGCTCCAGAGACCTTTCAGCCTGGTCTGCCACCTGTGACGACTCTTTCAATGAACTGCGCCGCCTCCTCACGTCGCCGCCTATTCTGCGACACTACGACCCATCGGCACCCACAGAGATCCACACCGAAGCTAGTGGTGTCGGGCTAGGCGCTATTCTTGCACTGAAGAAAGACGGCTTCCAAGAGTACGTGGTTGCCTACGCAAGCCGAACTCTTAGCAAAGCCGAAAGCAACTATTCTGTCACTGAAAAGGAATGCCTCGCCATTATTTGGGCGATAGAAAAATTTCGACCTTACGTGTATGGGCGCCCTTTTGACGTCGTGACTGACCACCACGCCCTCTGCTGGTTGTCGTCATTGAAGGATCCAAGCGGTCGCCTCGCCCGATGGGCATTACGCCTCCAAGAATATAATATTCGCGTGGTCTATCACTCCGGCCGGAAACATTCGGACGCAGACGCGCTATCCCGTTCGCCTCTACCCCCTGACCCGGACTGCTTCGAAAGTCTAACCTGTGATGCCACTGCCGTCACCATCGCCGACATGCCATCTGAGCAACGCAAGGACCCTTGGGTTGCTTCGATTCTAGACATCCTGGCTGGGCGGACGGCTTCCCCCCCTTCTCGCACGTTGCGTCGGCAAGTGGAGCACTTCGCCACTCGCGACGACGTGCTGTACCGACGCAACTACGCACCCGGTGGACGTCAGTGGCTACTCGTGATTCCACATCATCTGCGATCCGAAATTTGTTCCACGTTTCATGACGACCCCCAATGTGGCCACGCAGGTTTCCTGAAGACTTATTCTCGCATACGTCTCCGATATTACTGGCGTGGCATGTACCGTTTTATACGACAATACGTTCGGGCCTGCTCGACGTGCCAGAGACGAAAAACTCCCCCTTGTCACGCCAGCGGTACCTTGCTACCCTTACCATGCCCATCCCGACCATTCGACCGCGTCGGCATCGATATCTATGGTCCCCTTCCCAACACTGCTGACGGTAACCGCTGGATCATAGTTGCCGTCGACCATCTCACGCGGTATGCCGAAAATTCATCCCTTCCCTCGTCTACAGCAAAAGACGTTGCGACTTTCGTTCTTCACAACATCGTATTACGTCATGGAGCACCTCGGGAGTTACTGAGCGATCGTGGTCGCGTATTCTTGTCAGACGTCATCACAGCCTTGCTGCGTGAGTGCCACGTCGTTCACCGCACTACAAGCGCCTATCATCCGCAGACCAATGGAATGACCGAGCGCTTCAACCGCACCCTTGGTGACATTCTGTCTATGTATATCTCGTCAGACCACTCCAATTGGGACCGAGTGCTCCCGTTTATCACGTTCGCTTATAATACCGCCATTCAAAGCACTACTGGGTTCTCTCCTTTTTTCGTCCTTTACGGACGCGAACCTTCTTGCACTATGGACACCATTCTTTCGTACAAACCTGACTCCTCAGAGTCCACGACTTTGTCTCAAGCCGCTACATACGCTGAGGAATGCCGCCAACTGGCAAGATCATTCACAACCCAAGACCAAGGACGCCAAAAGCACCACCATGACGCATCAAATAACACTACTTCCTACGATCCAGGTTCACTCGTCTGGCTGCATGTTCCTTCTGCTACACCTGGCCTTTCTACCAAGTTGGTCCCCAAGTATCACGGCCCATATCGTGTGCTACAAAAAACGTCACCGGTGAATTACCTCATCGAGCCACTGGAACCATCTTCTGACCGATGTCGTCGTGGCCAGGAAATTGTCCATGTCTCGAGACGTAAGCCCTGCTACGACCCTCCCGTGTTTACTTGTCCATAGGTCGCCAGGATGGCTCCTTATTTCGCGGGGAGTAATTGTAATGAATTAATGAATCTGAGTAATGGACGCTCTGCTGGCAACGAAGAAGACGATGATGATCGGTGGCTGCAGTAGTAGCTCGCGCACGCCGCTCGCCATTAGCCAGACCTGCCTGATAAAGGACATTTTGCCAAGCTACGTCTGAACCTTTCTCGACGTACAACACCTCTATTTTAATATATATATATATATATATATATATATATATATATATATATATATATATATATATATATACATAGTGGGATTTCAACGCATGCACTCTGCGTTACATTAGAGTATTCTACCACAGAGCCACGCAGGCGCCCAGAAAGACACCATACAGGCATCATGTTGGGCAAGAAAGGGCACTGTCAGATGAAATATAGTGTGGGACAAGAGTAAAGTAAGAGCCAGGATGACACTCAAGATGATGTGCATAACAAATGGGCCGTTCGCTCACATAACAAAAGGCTGAGTCATAATTATTTATAGTTGTCAGTCACAGCCCATCATGTACATATATTGTTTACTGATGTTCACTACATATACATACCTTACCTCTCCACAAAGTAATATAAAATGCATATTGGCTGCTTCCCCAAACTAAATTTATGGTACCATACAACTGTGCCTGTAATAGTCATCTCAAGAGTATTACAGCAGTTCAGAAAAAGGCTGCTCTCTCTCTTTCATATATATGCACATGAATTTAAAATAAAAACTTCAAGAGACCCCAGAAAAAAGTTTGATAAAGCGAGTCAACAGAACTCTTATAGCTACGTTGCACCTTGCTATCAGAAGCTAAAGAGAAATGAAATTTGAACCCTTTCATTTGCAGCGTTGCATATTGGAACGCAAACTCCTGCTATTTAGGTTGTTTTGTAGAATGTAAGCATTTTTTGCTGCATTTATGCACTTGCAACTGCAGTGGTTGTGTATACTGTCAGCTGTATTCAAGCTCTTGTAAATTTACTGTGGCACAAGAATCTCCTGAGCTGCAAAGCACTTATGTTTTTAACATACATAACTGCTTTTTTAGCTGAAGCTGTTGGTGCTTACTTTGAAAAGGTTAGTTTTTCTCCTCCTCTTTCCCAGTGTAGGATGCTCTCTATAATATCTTCTGTAGACAAAGTTGCATGTCTGTGTGCGATAGTCCCAGATGACGTAACCCTCAAACTAAAACCTCTGCCTGCGCACAGTGTTCCAGACAATTTCTCATTTGACGTAAGAGCATTGGATGGTGTTGCAAAGCATGTCCATGTAACAGAGGTGCTTTCTGCACTAATTTCATTGGCCATCAGAATTGGGTGCAATGGAAATTTGGTGGGTATTTAATAAATTTCGTACTACTGAATATAATAATGGCAATTTTATTGCAATGCAGGGTACAACGTGACCAAACTAAAAGCTGACCCTGTCAGGGTGAAGACGTCCCTGTCCACTACGCCGTCTAGAAAGCTGAGACCAGCATAGGATCAAGAAGTCTCACCAGATACGAACCAGGTTTGCTTTCGCATCGCTTAATTTCACTGAATTCGCATCGCTTAAGCAATGCGAAATTCGCATCCTTTAATTTATGGCGCCTGCCTAATTGTATTACAAGTGCGAAACCGTGCTCAACTAATTGCAGTGAAAGCCTGTGATCACCGGGCGGTAAGAAGAAAAATAGGAGAATATTGATAATTGACATTTTATGTGGCGAGGAATGGAAAGTTAAGAACCTTAAGATTAAGAAATTCTGAAAAAAACGCCCAAGTTAGGTAGGCCGATGTCGCGGACTGAAAGGTAATCCACCGTGAACAGGCAGTTCCTCAGTTGCCCAGGCTCAAGCAGACTTAAGCGAACTTAAGAGAGAGATGCCTCGATAGAACAATAATCGAAGGGTTGTATGGAGGTGATTAAAGTAATTTATACAGTATACTTGCAAGAATGAATCTGAATTAAAGCTTACGGTAATGGCAATTACGCTTTTCATTTTCAGGCAAGAGGCTCGTACTTCCACTTCTCGAGAAGCTCGCCGCTGCTGGAATGCCTCCACCACGGCGAGAGTACAGCATCCAAGCAATACTAGACGAAGGAGACGTTTTGGAGCCTGATGGTGCTTCTGTGGGAAGACAGTACCGCCACAACACACGGATGGTGTAGGGAGCTGTGCCTTCTTGTTTGTCGTTTGTGGTTTGGTTGCGGAGCGCCTTTCCGATTCGTGGCAGCGTGCGTCAGTATCCCAAGAACCACAACGTTCCGAATGGTCCCGAGTATTTTGAAAATTATGGTGAAGAAGCTAAACAAATTTATATACCAGCCAAGTCCAGAAAAATTACCTGAAATTGCCGCAGCATTGCGCACCATGTAAAGTCCAACCGTTTCCGTTGGTTTGTTGGAGCCATAGATGACAACCACATAGTAATTAAAGCTCCAACCAGTATGCCAGAAGACTTTTTTCACAGGAAGCATTTTTACTCAATCCAACTGCAGGCAGTCTGCGACCATCGGGGCATATTGGTATACATTTTTGTTGGATACCCCGGAAGCGTCCACGATACCCAGGTTTTAAACAATAGTCCAATCTACACTAGCGGTCTTTATGCCCCTCCTGGATACGCCATTTAAGCGATTCCGGTTGTCCCAACATGGTCGCACCAATCACGATCACAACTCCGAATGAAGACGCAACCCGACCTGTGGAGGTACGCTTCAACACAGCCCACACAAGAGCGCGTGCCATCGACGAGGACGCCGTCGGCCTTATGAAAGGCTACTGGAGATCGGTGTTCACAAAGGCACTGGAGGTGTCTGTGTACAAAGCACCGGATGTCGTTGCTGCATGTGCAGCCATGCATAATGTCTGCATGCGTATGGGCGACGCATCCCCTGAAGAGATCGAAGAAGACGTCGGCATTGGTGGGGAACACGACACGGAACCTCCGTTCCAGGATCCGCTTGAAAACGCTTTCAAGCGAGCTGGTCGATTTTGTATTACTTCGAGTGAAATGATAAGGTATGCTCAGTAATTATTCGACTTTGCGTCGTGCCATAGCACTCTGGAATGACCTACCCGACCTCATTGTCAATTTGACTAATTATGAAAATTTTCGCGAGCAATTAAACACACATCTATGTCAATAGCGTTGTATACCTTCTTCAATTCTGTTTTTGTTCTTTGTGCTTTTTTGTGGATGGGAAATTTTTGTTGTTACTTGAAGCCCCTCCTTGTCATTTTGGCAACCACTGTTATTAGTTCAAATGTTATTACTTGCCTTGTATTGTCATTAGTTATTAGTTGCTCTGTAGTTGCTTTTTGTAGTAGCTTTACTTTGTATTTGCTTTGTATTGTGGCAGAAGTATCACCCACTAGCATTCTTCTTATGTATCCCCTTACCCTATGCTCCGTAATAGAGCCTGTAAGGTATTTTAAATAAAAAAATAAGAAGACCACACGTATGACGCAAATTTCAGCTGTGGAAGGACAAATGATAAGTAGGCTAGTTTTCGAGTGGTTGGCGGAGCATCCCGATAATTTCGTTTTACGGAACCAAGCGTACGAGAAGCTTTTGAGGTTATTTTTTCGAAATGGCTGCACCAAGATAAGCCTGATTTCAGATGAACCCGTAAGTATTTTTAAATAGATGTCAAGCGAACAATCATATGCCGAGCTGGTACGTTTATGACTGAAAATAACTTGCATTTGCCTATCTTATGCTAATGTCGGGTCGGTGGTTACAGATGGCTTATTTCTGGCATATCAGAATTGTACTACTGGATTAATCGTTAACAGTATCCCCGGGACTACTATTATTTGAACATGGTTAGAAAACACTGCGATCGATCGGTATAGAGACTCCCGAGAACACGCGAGTCAAATAATAAATCTAAAAATTGATTTCCCTTCTCTCGAGAAACGACAGAAGGCACTCAAGAATTGCGCGTAAAAGACCATTTATCAGCCATTGGCCGATTTGAACATGGCGCGAACGGTCGTTACAGGAATCGTCACGGGAGGCCACGACTTGTACCACACGAAAACAACCACGTATTTGATAAAAAAAGTTCTCAAAGTGATGAGGCATGCGTGACGCATTTTCTTTACCCCTGCCATCTTTCCCTGTTTAGCCTACAGCGCTTTCGCTAGGACGAAAATAAAAGAGAACGTGATTGGAGCGTGCGGCAATTCTTTGTAACTCCGCTCGTACTGAACGGATTCTCAAAACGTTTGCGGCATTGAATTAGCGAAACAATAAACTATTTTAGTGAATTCATTCCAGGGATACTTGAAAAAGTGTTTCAGGGACCCTTTCAGCTGGAATGTTTTGTACGCCAGCGCTCCCCGGTGCAGCCCACTCTTAATTGCACTGTACACCGAGAGCTTATGCTTCGCCATAATATACGAGACAATTCGTGGTTTTAGATCGCTTGACGCATAAGTAAAAGTTTAGCCACATACATATATCACAGCGTGTTGCACCGCCAGAGAAAGAGTACAAGAGACAGTTGCTGCGTTTAAAAAATTTCGTGAAATAACAGCGAGCCGGCTGAACAAGGGAAAGAGCCCGGAGCACTTGCACGGAAAATGGCCATCAAGCCCACATATTTATGCTAACATTCGTTTGTTTAAAACCTCAGGTCAAACTATACAACTCTTTTCGCGCACTAAAAAGACACCCGTGAACACTGGACTGAACGAATGCAGCAAATGCGCGAAAGAACAGCGCAGTAGAACCGCACCTGTTTCTCAATGTACCCCAGAACAATGCACACAACACATTTTTTAATTAGCAAATCATGGTATGAAATGAAGGTTGTGTCTTCTGCACGTGTGAACGTGCAGAAGATTCATAGAATATTTCCAGTATTTGTATGCGGCTCCAAATGCGAAAGAGGTAGTCATGGTGGTGCTCGAAGCTCCAGGGAGCAAAACCCTATGCAAGCGTTACGTCGACAAAGAACCTGGTTCACGTACGTAATGTAGGTAGAAAAGCAAAATAACAACCGGGGGAAGAAAATGCCAGTCATGTAACCAGGAGTCACACAATATGAATTTCATTACAAGTGGGTTATTAAATGTTTTCAATTCATTCCAAAGGGCTCAGTCATAGTTTTTCATCGTGCTCAGCCACCGAAGAAATGAATCGAGCATTGTGTACTAGCGTACTTGTGTTAATAGCCCCAAGAGGGTTTGCAACGCGTATAGAAATGGCGCTCTTCCCTTTTTCGCTTTGACATGCGCTTTTGGTCCCGACAGCTAACGTCGCCAGACATATAGTATCCTCTCATACATTTCATGCGAATAATTCTTTTGTCCACAGTTTAGATGACCTGAATACCTAACGAAAGAGAAATGAAGGACGATGATAAGCGCCCGTCTGCAGCTAGCTGTGTCAAGTCCACCGCCTGCAACCCGTAAAGACGGCTATGGCTCGCGGTGCACCAGTCCGTCACCAGGCTGCCCGCGGTACGAGCAGAACGGGCCGATATAACGAATGTACTTCGGGAATGTGTGAGGGGAACAACGAGAGGCTACGAGATAGAACGACGCCAGTGTAAGGGCCCTCGTAAGTGGCGCGCCTCGCTTAGTGATGGCAAGCCGCACCTCTTCGGGCTCCCGAAGACCAGGAGTGCTAGGGCCGCCATCCAGCGTGCCAGGGCCATCGCCGAAGACCTCGAAAGATATTCCTAGAATCATGCATCTCTGGCGGCCTGGTCATATGTTCAGCCGTTGGGCAATTTAAATTTGTTCAACTCAGCTCAATGATGATAAGGTAGAAAGATGAGAATATACAGTCTTCTCACGCTGGGGCAATTATAAAGACGTGCATCTATTACGGTAGCTTGTAAGAATGCTGCAACGGCTCCTATAATCACACTTATGTTGCTGATGTCAGGCCAAGAAGCTCATTGGTTAAAGATCGACTTTTATATCACACAACCAAGGAAATTAACCTTTGACGTTTTCTTGCGTACGCTGGACAGGCGGAGATATAAGTTAGAGTGTTTCAGCCACCTGACAGTGGCCACAATTGGAACTTATGTCACAGTAGGCAATCAAGTGGGCATAACATCTCGTGTACGCCACACCAAGACGAATGCGAGAAATGATGCATGTGATGCTTCGCTTTAGCTTGTAAGACATACGGAACTTCATTCCTGCGTTCCAATTGTGCAGCTGATTTAGGCATCACGATATCAGATGACTTATCTTGGAAAACGCATATTACTAACTTATGTAATGCCGCAGAGGTAAAACTGTGGTCACTTACGCGTAAGTTGAAGTTTGCTTCCCGAGATGTTAAATTAACAGCATATCTGACTTTGATACGTCCCGCACTAGAATACGGAAGCATAATATGGGATCTACATACAAAAAACGAAGTAAAGAAAATTTAAAAAAATACAAAGGCGTGCAGCAAGGTTTATAATGTCGAAATATAGGTAAATAGACTCAGCGACCAAAATGCTGACTCAACTAAAATTGCCCGAGCTTTCATTGCGTCGAAAAGGGGCTAGATTACAATTCATACACTTAATGAAACAAAACTATTTTAATTTCAACCCCTACAAATTCATAGAAAACAGAACGTCACGTCTTTCACGGGTTGTTAGATCTAGCCATGAGGACCAGTTTGTGCCTATCCCTACAAAGGTTGACATTTTCAACATTCACCCTTCCCAAAAACGATTGAAGAGTGGAACGCACTACCCCATAGCATCACTCAAATTAATTCTACAGAGGAATTAGAAGAGTCAGTAATGGCATATTACTCCTCTAGGTAACCATATCTAGGCGTTGTTACCTCATGTTTTCTACCTGGAGATGTTCCAATTTTTTGTATATTTTTCTATAACTGCACGTTACGTTGGTAGCAAAAGTTCCTACGACGTTGAAGTTTGTGATGTATATAATATTGACTTCGTCAAGTGTGTTGTATGAAGTTATGCTACCATGCCAATCGTTAATCACTACTCAGTAAACCTTAAATTAATTACCTGTTGGATTGGTCCTCTGTTAAAAACTGCCTGTGGTGTTGTCTTTCTTGATTTCATTTTTGTAGTGCTTGTGTCAACAAGTGAAGTGTATTTCTTTACATCACCCTGTAACGGCCCTTGGCTAACAGTATAAATAAATAAATAAATAAATAAATAAATTACCTGGCTTCAGCTTCACTCCTAGGTTCCTTTTTTTCATGGTCACAGCTAGACATGAGAGGGGGTCGAATCGAAACCCCTTCCCTCTCTTTGTTAGCTAGGGTCCATGATGACGCCTATAACCAAACGCCTGCTTGCGCAGACACTCCTGCAGAGTACACTTTCCGGAACAGTAGTCTTTTTTTTCCACACTTTGCACAGGTAAGGAGGCCTCAACAACTTGGAGTGTCATGGCAACATCTCTGATATTTGTAGCGTCACGGGGATTGGGAATGTGGCGTCTTATCCGAGTTTTTGTGTAGGTCGTTTTGATACCTGTGACAGGGTTCTTAAGGCAAAAGTGGTGGTTGTGTGCTTTGCTGCAACTTCGGTGTGTCTTCCGCCTGCATGATCTTTATTTTTTCTACATTTATGGCATTCTGTTCCTTCCAGCCATGTAAAAGCTCCGCTTCTGGAAGTTTCAGTAGGTAAGATTCACATTCCACGCCTCGGACAATGTTCAAGAAGGTAATTGTCTGTTATCCAAAACTGCAAGCTTAACAAAATTTCTCGTGTTTTCTTAGTCACACAGCTCGAGAAGGAGGTCACCGCTGGCCCTTTTCATTGCCTCATATACTGGTCCAGTTATTTGTAGGAGTGAATTCGCCACGAACAATGGCGAGATTGTGCTTACTAGGTTTTTCCAGCTTGTTGCTGTCTATAACATGATAGCGAGGGAAAGACGCATTCTGCTTGACAATGTTCTCCATCGTGGCGTCTGGGCCCGCTCCCTTGGAGGCGCCGCGATCAGTTAATAAGAGAAACATTGTATGCATAACATGTGTGTATCTTCGGCACCGATGTAGGCCACCCACCACAGTGCCCAACGAGTGAACGGTACGAGCCCTGGTTTAATGGCGCAAGCCAACCGTAAATCATAGCCCCGCCGCGGTGGTCTAGTGGCTGAGGTACTCGGCTGCTGACCCGCAGGTCGCGGGTTCAAATCCCGGCTGCGGCGACTGCATTTCCGATGGAGGCGGAAATGTCGAGGCCCGTGTGCTCAGATTTGGGTGCACGTTAAAGAACCCCAGGGGGTCAAAATTTCCGGAGCCCTCCACTACGGCGTCTCTCATAATCATATGGTGGTTTTGGGACGTTAAACCCCACAAATCAATCAATCAACCGTAAATCATAGCTATCACCTAATGCATCTATGGCATTTATTGGTGATTTGGACAAGGTTAACCCTATAGGCGCCAGGAAACATGGAAGCAAAAAGAAGGAATTAGGGGACAGGAATGATTAAAAAAGAGGCGATGATGTGGAGAGAGATAGAAAAAGCGACTTATTTGTGTCCATTGGGGCAGCACGCCCTAAAGGTCCAATCACCCGGCATGCCACGGAAAAGAATTGCATCAAGCGACGAGCACAAGTTGCAAAATGTTCTCGCACCCGTTTTGGCACTGCGATTAACGATTTGGCCATTGATGGCCAAAGAGCGCCAGGAAATCATTTCAGATGAGAGCAATGGTTATGGTAAATGGCTGTAAAAGGGCCTAAAATACTGCGCTCTAAAGGTGCATAAGACATATATTTATTAAAATCATGAAAGTGAAGTGAAGCATGCCTGGTCAGAATGAGTCTTAAATTATCATGACATCATAAAATAGGAGCCTTATATTAGCATTGATTTCTCGCCAGCGCCCATGGTCCCAAGGGCCGGGAGACAGGTGCTCTTTTTGGATGTAGCATCCGCAGCATCAGCCTCCTTTCAGAGGCCGTGCTACCGATCACTTGAGTAGATAACATGGAAAGTATTTACTTCCTTTGAGATTGCATTCAAAGCATTATAATTAAAAAGAGGTTTGCGACCAATAAACATAGCTTGGTGAAGGGGTATGTGTTCCTTGTACGCTAGTGGAAACTGTTTTTTCCTGTAAGCCTCTAGCTCAGAACATTCAAAAAGTATGTGGAGTACGGTAAGTGGAAGGCCACATCTGTGACAGCTGGGTGGGTTACCACCGGACAAAAGGTGTGTGTGCGTGCTGTGTGTGTGTCCTATTCTAAGCCGACAGAGACTGACCTCTCTACGGCGCGTTTTCGACATGGGTGGCTAGTTACCGAGGTATGGTTTAATCAAGTGTAACTTGTTATCAGTTTGTAGATCCCATAACTTCTGCCAGTAAGCCCCGAGCTTTTTCCATAGGTTTGGTTTTAGGTCCAGTATAGGGACAGCAACTGAAGAGTTGGCAGTGCTTCCGGTAATTGACGTGGCGAGCTGGTCGGCCAACACATTTCCTTCGATCTCGCGGTGTCTTGGCACCCAGCACACGACGATATGTTGCTTGGAAGCATAGGCCGCGCAGAGTATTGAATAGAGGGGTATAGTTATAGGGTTTCTGTGTTTCTTTAGATTTTTCAACGCTTTTACAACACTCAGGGAGTCTGTTTATATAACTACTCTTGGCGTATTCAATTCTTTGATGTGTTTAACGGCTACGAATAACGCATAAGCATCTGCTGTAAAAATGCTTGTGCTGGTAGACAGAACGCCGGCATCCGAGAAGGATGGACCGGCCGCCGCATAGGACATGCCTGTATGGGACTTGGATGCATCAGTATAATATTCTGGACAGTCATAATTATATTTCAGCTGTAAGAAATACATTCGAATGTGTATGGGGGAGGCATGCTTTGTGACAGCTATGAAAGATGTGTCACAGTCTATAACCTGCCACTGCCAAGGCGGGAGCCGCAGAGCGGGGGGGGGGGGGCTGAGGTGGTATTCAAGCAGTGGGACATCTGTTTCTTCAGCCAGGTCTCTAACACGCAGCGAGAAAGGGCGTGTCATTGCGGGCCGATTGCAAAAAAGTTGAGAGCTGGACAGGTCGTTGATGGTGGAATATGCGGGTTGCTTACTGTTCGCACTTACTTTCAGGAAATATATGAAGGAAGAATATGTTCTCTGCAGATGGAGTGACCACTCGTCCGATTCTACATAAAGGCTTTCAACCGGGCTTGTTCTAAAGGCGCCTTTGGACAGGCGGATGCCTTGATGATGAAACGGGTCCAACATTTTCAGAGCGCTTGGCGTGGCAGAGTGATAGACTATTGCCCCATACTCAATGCGTGAGCGTATGAGGCTTCTACACTCTAAGCCGAAAAAGACTAAAGTGGGGTATGCGATTGGTTCTTTAGGGGTCTAAATGCCCTGCCACAGATTTTGAACCAATTTTGGACTAACTGCGGGAGTAACTGCAAGGGCTGAACTGTTATCCCAAGCACTTACTCCACTTGGTTTAAATGTTGGCCCCAGTAGAATGCTCCAGCGGGACTAACAGTTGAACCGTCTGGACCAATGGCAAAAAAATGGCGACACTGCGTTTGTGCAGTATATTTTATGTTTATTCCAATTTAATCAGCACTGAAGATCATAGTATGTTATTCATGCAACACACACACACACACACACACACACACATACATACGCACTATTATTTCAAAGTAAAACACCGCAAACACTGACTGCCCGCGCTGTACTACAGAGAACAGACTCTCTGGTATATATAGCACAGTATTTTGACCTCCCATCTAGTGCCAGTGGGCGACTTTTATTCGGCTTAAGAAAACAATAAATATTGACACCGTAACGCGAAACTTTACATGGGCTTATTCGTAGCACCGATGCGCATCGATCTTTTAATATGAATCCATCTAATCTTCATCATGCCTCCAGCCCGAGACTACGAATTATCAGCTGGCATTCGACCATGTCGGCCGAACCAGCGTTCGCAGTGCTGGCGCGCGAGTCCGCAAACACAAACATAGCAGCGGCGCTTATGCGGGAAAGCCGGCGAAGCAGCCGCAGGCGCCCCGCCGATGCCATACCGTGTCGGCTTGCCGACGGCGTCGCTAGGCTTACGACGAGTACGGCTAAACGACCACCGGCGATCGCAACATGCGGCTCGCGTGAAATTTTCGTAGTCGTTATTTTATAGTCACAAATGAACAATAGGTAAGTGCCCCATGTTCGCTGTGTCTTACGGAGTGATGTATATATCTGTATACTTACAGCGACGAGACCGTTCGCAGGCACGGTTCTTTCATCGTGCTGGTAAGGCACAACCTGTGTACCACTGGCCGCACGATTAGTCGTATCCGCGGTCGCCTACACATTGGATTTTTGATAACGATTGTCACATAGGTAAAAAGACATAAGTTTGCCTGAGCTACTATTTTTGTGAGCTTGTACGCGACGTTTCCTTCCCTTGTGCCGGCAATGCACTCACACCGGCAGCCCGCTTGATACCGATGACGTACGAAGCCTACTTTTCCTATATATCGCTTTGAACTTGTGGTCACTGTGTGGGTAGACGACCGCTGATGAACAGCTTACCTTTATTAGCATTGTCAGTGTTCACTGTAGTTCGAACTTATTCAGCACATTAAAGCGAGTTCTCGGCATTGCCTGTGTTTGCGGAGACTCACTTGGCTTCGGCTCGCCCGTGCCGGCATGGTGGAAACGCGAGGGCACTTGCTGTGTGCACTGACAGCGTGTTGTATTACTTTCCTCTAATAACATCTTCTATTCGTTTCATAGTGCTTCGCTTTAACAGTGGCGTACGGCCTATATAACTTGTTTTCATGATCGCCGACCACGCCGAGCATTGCAGTGCAGCATCGATTGATTGATTTGTGGGGTTTAACGTCCCAAAACCACCATTTGATTATGAGAGACGCCGTAGTGAAGGGCTCCGGAAATTTTGACCACCTGGGGTTCTTTAACGTGCACCCAAATCTGAGTACACGGGCCTACAACATTTCCGCCTCCATCGGAAATGCAGCCGCCGCAGCCGGGATTCGAACCCGCGACCTGCGGGTCAGCAGCCGAGTACCTTAGCCACTAGACCACCGCGTCGGGGAGTGCAGCATCGACAGGAGGCGATCGCGGCGCAGTTGCCCTCCCCGTTGGTCCCTTCATTGCCGGGCGTTTGCGCAAGACACGCATTGTCACACATTTAGTCCCTGTTGGACGAACCGTTCGTCCATTGGTTTAACGACTGCAGTTAGTCCAACTTTGCCGAATTTCGGCTTAGAGTGTATACAGATTCATGAAGCACTTTCTGTCGCTGCCCCACGTTGTTCGTGACCGCACCTTTAGGATATTCATTGTTTTCAAGCATTTATTTTTAAGATGTTTTATGTGCGGTACAAAGGTTAACTTCGCATCTAGAATTATACCTAGGAACCTATGTTCTGCGTTTACGGGTAGACGCTCACCCTTGACGACCAGTTCAGGATCAGGGTGCAAGCCTCTTTTTCGTGAAAAAAAGCACACAGGTGCTTTTCTGTCGGTTCAGTTTGAACCCGTTTTCATCAGCCCATTTGGATACCTTCTTGAGGCCGAGCTGAACCTGTCGCCCACAGATCCCAAGAGAACACGATTGAAAACCTATCTGCACATCGTCGACATATGTGAATAAAAGATATTACGCGGGATGTACAGACGGAGAGAATTCATTTTTACAATAAGGAGCATACAGCTGAGCACCCCACCCTGTGGCACTCCGGTTTCCTGTACAAATGTTCGAGACAGAACATTGCTCACTCTAACGCGCATTGTACGATCAGACATATAGCTTTCAATGACACTGAACATATTACCGTGTATACCTATGTGGGAGAGGTCTCTCAATATTCCAAACCTCCACGTAATATTGTAGGCCTGCTCCATGTCGAGGAACACAGATAAGAAAAACTGATTATGAACAAAAGCCTCACGTATGTGTGCCTCGATACGTATGAGATGGTCGGTGGTAGATCGGCCCTCTCTAAACCCGCACTGGTATGGGTCGAGCAATTTGTTTGTTTCTAAGTAGTGGAATAATCGGCAAATCATCATTTTTTTCAAATAGTTTGCAGAGGCAGCTTGTTAACGCTATAGGTCTGTAACTTGATACAGTAGATGGATCCTTTCCCTGCTTCAAAATTGGAATTACAACAGCCTCCTTCCAGGAGGAGGGGATCACACCTGAAAACCATATGCGATTATAAAGAGAGAGGAGGGTTTGTTTAGTTTCGGAGGGTAGTTACTTCACCATCGCGTACATTACGTTGTCAAAACTTGGGGTAGATGTATTACAGCAGTTAAGTGCTGTTCGAAGTTCTGCTAAGCAGAATGGTGCATTATACGCCTCATTTCTTGCGGATTTTCTTTCTAACTTTTGTCTTTCTATTCGTTCCTTGTAATTCTGGAAGTATTCGGAGCAGTGTGAGGAGCTCGATAAGTGTTCGAAATGTGTGCCAAGAAAGTTGACTTGATCCACCAAGATTTCTCCCAGGCAGTTTACTAGTGGAAGGGAATACGTTTGTTGGCCCTTAATTTTTGTAACCTTATTCTACACTTTTCCCTAATCTGTGTACGAGTTGATACTCGATATAAACTTTGTCCAGCTCTCTCGTCTAGCTTGTCGACGCGTTCTCCGTGCCTGCGATTTGACCCGCTTGAAATTTTCCAGGTTTTCTGCTGTAGGGGAATCGCGAAGCAACGCCCATGCTTTGCTCTGAGTGGTCCGTGCTTTCCTGCATGCGTCGTTCCACCATGGGGCTCGCCGTTTTGAAGACATGCTGCTTGTTTTGGTAAAACATTTAGATGCGGCATCAAGTATAAAAGCTGTAAAATACGTGACAGCGTCATCTATGGTCAGGGCAGACAGCTCAGTCCATGTCATGTGTGTAAGAGTTCTATACTCTTCCAATTCAGCTGAGTAAATCTTCCATCGAGGAACTTGCGGAGGTAGTTCATCTTTGTTCGGCGCACTCAGGATGATCGGGAAGTGGTCACTCCCATAGGGGTTTTGAAGAACGTTCCACCTAAAAACAGGTAGAAGGGACGGTGATGAAATGCTAAGATCTATGGAGGAGTACGTGTTGTTTGCAAGGCTAAAATACGTAGGCTCTTTCATATTTAAAAGAGATAAACTAGAAGAGAAAAGGAGCTGCTCAATGAGACGTCCTCGCGCATCACAGTGAGCATCGCCCCACATGACGTTGTGTGCATTAAAATCACCTAGAACCAGAGTCGGCTCTGGGAGTTCATCTAATAATGATTCTAGATCACGTCTGTGTAGCTGTTGATGCGGTGGTATGTACACAGAACATATGGTAATGAGTTTATTAAAAAGTACAGCTCGAATGGCCACTGCCTCAAGGGCCGTTTGGAGCTTCAAGTGATGGCATGCTATACTTCGATCAGCTATAATGGCTACACCGCCAGATGGTACAACAGCATCATCCCGGTCTTTTCGGAAAATAATATATTGTCGTAGGAAGCCCTTGTGCTTAGGAGTTAAGTGCGTTTCTTGCACACATAGCACTTTCGCGTTAAACTTACTCAGAAGTTCTTGGATGTCATAAAAATTTCTAAGTATTCCCCTTATGTTCCGCTGTATGATTTTATCCATAGTGGAAAAAAAGGAAAAAGTGCTGTGTGCAGAGACGACTGAGATTAGCTCATTTTACAGGGCCTTTGTCAGGCCCTGTAATCGGCATTTTGTCCTTTTTGGGGCTGTCTAGAAAAGGTCGCCGCTCCTTCGGTGCTTCCTGCGCCGTTTGGCTTGAACTGGTGTCCATAGCCTCTTGCGAGGCACTGGACGCCCGCTCTACAAAGCGATCTGTGCGTCGCTTAGACTTCGCCTCGATCAACGAAGTCTTTGCCCCCCCCCCCCCGATATGGGGGTCGATGAAGCCCCCCTGGCCTAGTGATTGACCTGGCTGCGGCCACAGCTTGTAGAGGTCACTGGTATGGACAGGCTGAATGTGGGCAGGGCAGCGCTGGCTGCTTCCGCCGTAGGGGCTTGTGGCATTGGCCTCGGCACGCTAGGCGCGGTCCGGGCAAATGGCAAGGGCCTTTGTGGTGCCGCCCCCGGTTGCACCACTTCGGCAAAGGTGTTTTAGTGCCAATGATAACGAGATTAGTTGTCTTCTTCCCTCAATGTGATATTTTCGTTAACTTTTATAGTTATTATTTCTTTTTCTCTTTTCCAGGCTGGGCAGGCTCTGGAGTATGCGGGGTGACTACCTTCGCAGTTAGCACAGTGGACCTCATCATGACTACATTCATCAGCACTGTGGCCAGTTGTGCCACACTTAGCACACATCAGCTGTCCTCGGCAGCTCAGAGATGCATGACCAAATCGCTGGCATTTGAAACAACGCCTCGGGTTTCGAATGAAGGGTCGGACATGGAATTTTATATACCCAGTTTCGGAGTCTCAGGTAAAGTGGCTGAGTTGAAGTGGCTGGAAACGCGAGGGCACTTGCTGTGTGCACTGACAGCGTGTTGTATTACTTTCCTCTAATAACATCTTCTATTCGTTTCATAGTGCTTCGCTTTAACAGTGGCGTACGGCCTATATAACTTGTTTTCATGATCGCCGACCACGCCGAGCATTGCAGTGCAGCATCGATTGATTGATTTGTGGGGTTTAACGTCCCAAAACCACCATTTGATTATGAGAGACGCCGTAGAGACACCCCCTACCCTTGGTAAGTAGCCAAGGGGAGAGCCTGGAGGAGCAGGCAGACTGCCTAGGTGATCACTTTGGATATGTCTCAAGTGCATCACACTATACAGAAACGTTCTTAAGATTCAAAGAACGCAAAGAGCGGCAACCCCTTAAATGTAAACGTCCATCCAGGGAGACTTATCAAGTGCTTTGTTGCTATTTCGTTTTTACGTCTGATTTTGATGCGCTGGACTTGTATTACACCTTGATCCTTCCATCCATCAAAGAGCTCTTCTTCACTCAGTGTCATCAAATCTTCGTCCGATACCACGCCCTTCACTGTATTCATGGTACGGTGTGCGCTCACAGAGACGGGGATGTTACCAAAGACTACAAGGTGCGAGAGTTTATTGTACTGTTCCTTGTCTTTTATTTCGAGAAGCACATCTTCACTTGCCATCTTCGTGGCCTTATAACCGGTTCCAATGGTTTCTGTCAAGCACTTGGCCACAAAGAAGGGTGAGATTGCTCTAGCTTTTCTAAATGATTGTTCGCAGTGGAGGGAATGGTATTTTGGGAAACTTTCTCTGTTTTTGGGCCTAAAGTACTGAAGTTGCGTCGGTGCGTACCCTTTTCCATGCACGATCAGTTAGAGAGGGGGTCGAGGATTCTATGGGAAAATGTGGATTTTTCGGTAACGGCGCCTACCACCCACCACAGAGTCCAACAAGGGGACGTGGCAGAGCATGTGGGCATGTCTGCGCAACGCCAGCAGTACGCGGTTACTATAACCCAATATGGTTTACCCTAGTTTGGATAGCCACACAAGGTTAACCCTTGCCGCCAGGAAAAACACAAGTAAATTGAGGAGAGGAGCGAACAGGAAAGATCGAAAGTAAGAGGTAAAGACGAAGATGAAGAGAGGAAGATACAGGAAAAGGCGACTGCCGGTTTCCCCTGGTGGGTCAGCCCAGGGGTGCCGTCTACGTGAAGCCGAGGCCACAGGAGCGTGTTGCCGCCACTGGGAGAAGGAGAAGAAAATTGTCACTATTAAAGTAAAACAAAACATTTCATTTAGGGAAGCACGAAGGCAGGTGTCCTACCTACCAGAAACTAGCTTTGCCGAAGTGGCGCGTCAGGAGTGCAGCGCCACGACGGCCTCCGGCGGCTGTCTGGCACACGCGTAGTGAGCCAGCGGTGACACCATCCGCCCCCTCGGCGGTTGCAGCCAGTGCTGCTCCACCATCCAAGAAAGTCTCGTCTTTTGAGGCGAGGCCCTCAAAACAAACGCAGCGCTCGCAAGAGCGCGTGTCCAGCGCCTCGCAAGAGGCTATGGACACAACACCGAGCGTGAGGGCGCAGCCAGCGCCTAAGGATCGGCACGACTCTGTCAACCGATCCAAAAAACAAAAATCTCGTGTCACGGCCCCTGAAAAGGGTCCGTGAGCTAACTTTCCATCCTTGAGCACACAGCACAAAACACATCTAAAATGGACACACAGATATTACAGTGGAATGTGAGAGGACTTCTCCATAACCTCGATGATATTAGAGAACTTCTTAATAATTATACTCCAAAGGTGCTGTGTGTTCAGGAAACACATCTCAAGTCCACACAAACATACTTTCTAAAGCAATATGCCATCTTCCGCAAAGACCGTGACGACGCTGCCGCTTCGCCGGGCGGTGTCGCTATAATATTTGATAAGGTGTTGCCTGTAAGCAATTAAACCTCCGAACTTCTCTTGGGGCAGTTGCTGTCCTAGCAGTGCTGTTCGGGAAGCTACTAACAATCATCTCAATTTACATTCCTCCTTGCTGTCAACTTTCGAAACACAACTTCAAAGCTTCATTGATGAACTTCCTCCGCCATATATAGTCGTTGGTGACCTAAATGCACATAATCCCCTCTGGGGCGACTCCCGTTTAGATGCGCGAGGAAGCCTAATAAACTACGCACAACACATACTCTTCTATAGACCTGAGTATTGTCTCGAGTACATTAATTTCATATCTGGAGTGGTTCGTTCTCAAGAACCCCTTTGGAAGTGACCATTTCCAGATTATTTTGAAGTTAACAAAAGAAAATACATGCTCGCCTGACTTTCCTCGTTGGAACATCAAGTCAGCCAACTAGGAACTGTTCCGAGAAATTACATTTTCAGATGGATATGACATTGCTGATTTTAATATAGACGATGCTGTACCATTCCTAACAGGTTTTATTATTGACGCTGCAGTGAAATGTATTAAGCAGGCTAACGGAATGACTAATAAGCGTCGCATCCAATGTTGGAACGACGATTGTCGAAAAGCGCGCAATAGACAAAATAAAGCTTAAAGACTACTGCGAAATTACCCAATGGCTGAAAACCTCGTCGATTTCAAGCAGGTTAAGTCTCAAGCCAGAAAAACGCGTCGCCTTGCGAAGAAAGAAAGTTAGAAAAGGTACATCTCCAGTATAAGTTCTTACACCGACGAAACGAAGGTTTGGAATAGGATAAACAAGTTAATGGGTCGGGAGTCACACCCCCTACCCTTGGTAAGTAGCCAAGGGGAGAGCCTGGAGGAGCAGGCAGACTGCCTAGGTGATCACTTTGGATATGTCTCAAGTGCATCACACTATACAGAAACGTTCTTAAGATTCAAAGAACGCAAAGAGCGGCAACCCCTTAAATGTAAACGTCCATCCAGGGAGACTTACAACAGCCCATTTTCGTTTGCTGAACTTAAGGCATCCCTTGCATACTGCAACAACTTGGCGCCAGGTGGCGATTGTATACTGTATGAAATGATCAAGTACCTTCACCCCGAAGCACTAAAGACACTCCTAACCCTCTTCAATACCATGTGGAAAGCTGGGTATATTCCATTCTCATGGAAAGAAGTGATAGTCATCCCGGTGCTTAAACAAGGCAGAGACCCGTCCTTGGCCACCAGCTACAGGCCAATAGCGTTAACAAGGAGCCTATGCAAACCATATGAGAAAATGATAAACCGGCGCTTAATCCACTTTCTAGAAAGTAACAGTATACTAGACCCCCTTCAGTGTGGTTTCAGAGAGGGGAGGTCGACAATAGACCACATTGTTCGCATGGAGACATACATCAGAGATGCATTTATTCATAGGCAGTTTGTACTTTCGGTATTCCTAGACTTAGAGAAGGCGTACGATACTACAAGCCAATTCGGGATTCTACGCGATCTTGCCGCCGTGGTCATCCATGGGAACATGCTAAACACAATCAAAAGTTATCTTTCTAACCGAACCTTTCGCGCAAAAGCGGGAAATGCTCTCTCTAGATCATTTACCCAAGAGACTGGTGTTCCGCAAGGGGGCGTGCTTAGTTGCACACTCTTTCTTGTAAACATGAACTCCCTGCAGTCACTCATTCCAAGCGCGATGTTTTATTCAGTGTATGTTGATGATGTGCAGATGAGTTTTAAATCATGCAATATGTCTATCTGTCCCCGCAGGGGCGCCTGCGCAAGTAGGCGTTTGGTGTGTAGTGACGCCACGGACCCGAGCTAACGGGGGAGTTTCTACTCCCTTCCACGCCTAGCCGTGCGTGGCTTTGCCGTGTCCGGGGAAAAGGCGATCCTGGGGGTTGAGCCGACGCTGGGTGATTGGACCTTTAAGGCCCCCTCCCCCCCCCCGGCAGAGGCAACACACCCTTTGCCCCGGCTTCACGTAGACGGCACCCCTGGGCTGACCCACCCAGGGGAAATCGGAAGTCGCATTTTCCTATCTCTCTTTCCCTACATCTTCGTTTTATCTCTCACTATTTTTCTGTCCTGTATTCTACTCTATTCTGTCTACTTCCAAACTTCCTGGCGGCTAGGGTTAACCCTGTGCAAATAGCCTACCTTGGTCTAGGCGCATTGGTTTATAGTAGCGTTGTACGGCTGGTGTCTGCAGGTTTTAGCATCCGCAAACTTGTAGCGTCCCCTCGTTGGGCTCCGTGGTGGGTGGCCGCCAACGCTTCTGATGAAAATTAAACTGGCATGCATAGAGCATTTCCCTTATTAAGTGATCGTACCGCCTTAAAGCGCCTACGCACCGAAGAATTAGGCTTTTTCAACCGATCAAATGAAAACTTTCCCCATTTTCATGCTATACACAGTGAGATAAGCAGCAAGCAAGCCGGAACTGTATCCCTCTTTGTAGTAGCCAGATGTTTCACAGAAACTCTTGGAGCCGTGTACAATGTTACCAAAATGGCCAGCAGAGACCTCCTCCTTGAAGTTCGAGAAAAAGAACAGTTTGCCAAGCTACAGAATCTTTACTTTCGATCACACTCCCATCACTGTAACGCCACACAGATCTATGAACAACACCCGTGGAATAGTATATGATGCTGATTTGCTCGGCTTGACCGAAGAGGAACTTCTGGAGGGGTGGAAGAGTCAGAATGTGACCAATGTTCAAAGGATCATCATTAGAAAAGACAACAAGGTAACACCAACAAAACACCTAATACTCACGTTCGCTTCCAGTAATCTGCCAGAAAGTATTCAAACAGGGTAAACGAAGACGTCGATCAGACCATACATACCTAACCCACGTCGTTTTTTTATATGCCGGAGGTATGTCCACGGCTAGCAAAGCTGTCGTGGTCAACAAACGTGTGCACAATGTGGAGTGTCAGGCCACAATTCTGACAATTGCGAAGAACCATCACACTGTGTGAACTGTGGCAGAAATCATGCCGCATAGTCACGGTCTTGCTCATTTTGGAAAAAAAAAAGAAATCATCACGTTCAAAATTAAAGAAAATGTCACATTCAAGGAAGCAAGACGACGAGTGTTGCCATTTTACGGCGCTACATATGCTGATGCGGCGCGTCAGGGGGCAACGCCGCACCAGCCCTCGCCACTCCTTCGGCCACCGCAGAGCAAGCCGTCGGCTGTGGCGCCTGCCCCCAAGGCGGCAGTAGTTCAGTCTACTCCGCCTCCTAGCGAATTGAGGCCAGAGACTCCAGGGTCCTCTGGTCTCAAGGCCTCCCCTCACCATGCCAGGCTTAAAATCCGAACCACCAGCTCGCATGTGCGGGCGCCCGGTGCCTCTGAGGAGCATATGGATACAACGGTACCCTTGGTACCAAAAGTGCGGCGCGGCTCCTTGGAGCGCGCCAAGAAAAATACAAAACCAATAACGGGGCCGGACGACCATTATGCCACCTGAATTAACGAGCTTACTCCAAATCAGGATACTCTTTGTACACACAGCAGCATCTCACTTGTTTAAGTATGCAGACAGAAATATTACAGTGGAACATCCGAGGCCTTCTTCGAAACCTCGATGACTTACAAGAACTCCTCCATGTACACAATCCAAGAGTGCTGTCTGTAAAGAGACACACTTAAAACGAACAAACACAAACTTTTTACGTAACTACGTAATCTTCCGAAAGGATAAAGATGATGCCATGCCACCATCCGGTGGTGTAGCGGTTATAGTTAGTCAAGGTAGAGCATGCACACAATTACCCCTTCAATCTTCTCTTGAGGCGGTGGCTGTCTGAGCAGTTATTCTAAACAAACTTGTCACTGTCTGCTCTTTGTACATACCTCCACACCACCGTCTTGAAAAGCTTCAATTCCACTCTTTAATAGACGAACTACCTGAACCTTATTTGGTTCTTGGGGACCAGAACGCACATAATGGTCTGTGAAGTGACTCTTGTTGTGATGCACGAGGTCGTCTCCTTGAACAATTACTCATTTCATCAGGTGCTGGTCTGTTGAATAGGAAAGAGGCAACACACTATAATGTCGCCAACAAAACTTGCTCGTCTATAGACCTCAGCATCGTATCACCTTCACTTCTATCCATACTGCAATGGAAAGTCATAAAAAATCCATATAGAAGTGACCATTTTCCTGTTGTGTTGAGTTCAACAACATATGAATGTTCTTCACATGTTCCTAAATGGCTGATAGACAAAGCGGACTGGCGGACAAAACGGACAAAGCGAGTAACCCTACTCGTTTAGAATGGACTGACATGTGCAGGTTAGGTATAGACGAAGCTGTGCAGTACTTCACAGCTTTTCTTACTGAAGCACCACCCAAGTGCCTACCGTGAACATCTGGAATGCTTTGCAAGCGACGTGTTCTATGGTGGAACACTGAGTGTCAGAATGCGCGAAAGGAGCACAACCGGCATGGAGGTTGGTTTGGAACTCGCCGACAGCCGAAAATCTTGACATTTTTAAGAAAATGAAGTCTCGAGGCAGGAGAACGCGTCAGCAGGCAAGAAGAGAAAGCTGGCACAAGTTTTTATCAAGGATAAATTCATATACACAAGAGGCTAAAGTCTGGAACATGGTTGGTAGGGTAGCAGGAAGACAAGTACACTCACTCCCACTCGTAAACACAAAGGGTGACAGCCTGGAAGATCAGGCGAACTTCCTCGGTGCACACTACGAGCAGGTGTCTAGCTCGTCACACTACACTGAAGCTTTCCAAAGATACAAAGCAAAAATAGAAAAGCAGAAACTAGAATTCAAGTGCACAAATTACGAGGCATACAACCAAGCTAGAAACATCACTAAACTCTTGCAGTAATTCTGTACCAGGCCACGACCGTGTCACATATGAAATGTGGAAAAACTTCCGCTCAAAACGCTAAAAACGTTACTCTCTCTATACAATGCTATTTGCCTTTCAGGCAGCATCCCTGCTTCCTGGAAAGAGGCTATTGTTATCCCTATTTTGAAACAGGGCAAGGACCCTTCCTCAGCTTCAGGTTATAGGCCATTGCATTAACCAGCTACCTTTGTAAACTTTTTGAAAAATGATTAACCGCCGGCTTTTACGTTTCCTTGAAACACACAATCTGCTTGACCAGTTCCAGTGTGGATTTCGAGGGGGTAGATCCACCACTGATCATCTGGGGCGTATCAAGGCACAGATCCGAGAAGCTTTCGTCCACAAGCAATACTTCCTCTCGGTGTTTCTCAATATCGTGAAGGCTTACGACACAACATGGCGTTTTGGCATATTAAGAGACTTGTCTCAGCTGGGTGTGCGTGGTAGAATGCTTTCCATAATAGAGAGTTACTTGTCCAATCGGAAATTTCGTGTCTGTGTGGGCAGTAATCTCTCCCAAACATTTGTGCAAGAAACGGGAGTACCACAAGGTGGTGTACTTAGTTGTACACTTTTTAATATCAAAATGAATTCCTTGCACCTGTCCATCCCCCGCAACATGTTCTATTCTACATATGTCGATGACATCCAGCTTGGCTTTAGGTCATGCAACCTAGCAATGTGTGAGCAGCAGGTTCAGTTAGTATTAAAAAAGGTTTCCGAATGGGCAGAGGAAAACGGATTCCGGCTGAACCCAGAAAAAAAGCACCTGTGCCTTGTTCTCCCGAAAGAGAGGCGTGCACTCAAAACCTGATATTTAACGGTACGGTCAACGCCTGTCTCTCAATGCGGAGCATGAATATTTAGGCTTAATCTTGGACAACAAGTTGAATTTAGTACCACACATGAAGTATTTAAAAACAAAATGTTTAAAAGCCATGAATGTTATAAAAGTGTTGTCACGTACTACGTGGGGTAGTGATAGGCAATGTCTCATGAACATGTATAGAAGCCCCATTCGGACCCGCTTAGATTATGGGGCCATTGTTTATCAGTCTGTGACTCAAAGTGCTTTGAAGATGCTGGATCCCGTGCACCATTTGGGCATCCGCATTTCTACGGGTGCTTTTCGCACCAGCCTTTGATGATGACATATGGTGTTTTTGATTCAAGAACCATTTAATGACCAAAGTGCGCCAGTTCATGGGACAAGGAATGTGGACAATGATTGTGATTAGCGGCTGTATATGGGCCATAAAGTTCCTCGCGGTAAGGCGGGTAAAACATACAAGTAATAAAATCATGACCATGCCGTAAATGGTGTGTGTGGTGCGAATGGATGACAAAAGTTGGTGATAATAAAAACGATGGTGGACATGTATGGCATTAGCACAAGTGCCTCACTCGTTCATGCCCTTGCGCCCAAGCGCTGTGAAGCAAGTGCTTTGTTTTGTAGCCACCGCAGCGAAAACCTCTCTGGAGAAGTCATGCTACGGAATGCCCAGCTATATGATATGAAAATTATGAATTTCTTTTAAAATGCTAAGAATGATTTATAACTAAAAAGCGGTTCCCTACACATGAACATTGCAGGGTGTAAAGGTACATGTTGTCGGTAGGGTAATGGAAAATGCTGTTTTCTTAGAGTTTCTAAGTGTTTGCACTGAATTAACATGTGAAGGACTGCTAATGCTTCACCACATCTGTCACACAATGTTGGATCGCCACCAGACAAAAGATACGTGTGTGTCGTGTATGTGTGTCCTATCCTGAGTCTCGTTAGTATTACCTCTGTATGACGCGATTTTGATACTGGCAGCCAATGACCAAGGTGTAGCTCAATAATGTGTAGTTTGTTTTGTGTGTGTGTATCCCACTTGCTCTGCCAGTGGTCCCTGAGGTTTCGTTTGAGAGACGGCTTAAGATCAAGGGCCGGGATTAATATAGGTGTAGGGGCAGTGCTTTTGTGGACGGATGCAGCGAGCTGATCCGCCCTCGCGTTGCCTTGGATCTCACGGTGCCCTGGCACCCAGCACACTACCACATGTTGTTTGAGTGTGTAGAGTGTGCACAAAATGGAGTAAAGTGAGACTAGGACCGGGTTTTTTTTTAAGACTGTGCAGAGCCGTTACCACACTGATGGAGTCTGTATAAATTACTGCTTTTTGTAATTGTAATTGTTTGATGTGTTTAGCTGCCACAAGTATCGCGTAAACTTCCGCTGTGAAGATACTTGTGCCTGGATGTAGAGGGCCAGGATCCGAAAAGGAAAGGCCAACAGCAGCGTGTACACAGAGGAGTTAGACTTTGAGGCATCTGTAAAGAACTCAGGACGTGTGTATTTGTGTTGAAGTTCCAGGTGGTATGTTTGGATATGGGCAATAGGCGCATGTTTAGTAACTTCTAGGAAAGACACATCGCAATCTATAGTCTGCCACTGCCACGGTGGCAGGTATATTGCAGGAGCCATTAAACTGTGTTCAAGTGACACTCCAGTGTCCTCAGCGAGACCCTTCAGGCGAACTGAGAAGGGCTGCCTCATCGGGGGCCTGTTTTGAAACAGAATAGAGCTCGACAAATCATTATTAGTGGAATAGGAGGGGTGCTTCTTGTCTGCGTTTACCTTAAGAGAATAAACAAAGGACATGTAAGTTCCTCGTAGATGAAGCGACCATTCATCTGACTCAACGTAAAGGCTTTCTACAGGACTGGTGCGAAAAGCACCCGTAGAAAGGCGGATGCCCAAATGGTGCACGGGGCCCAGCACCTTCAAAGCACTTTGAGTTGCAGACTGATAAACAACGGCCCCATAATCTAAGCGGGTGCGAATGAGGCTTCGATACAGATTCATGAGGCATTGCCTATCACTACCCCAAGTAGTACGTGACAACACTTTTATAACATTCATGGCTTTTAAACATTTTGTTTTTAAATACTTGATGTGCGGTACGAAGGTCAACTTGTTGTCCAAGATTAAGCTTCAGAATTTATGCTCGGCTTTGACGGACAGAGGTTGCCCGTTCAGTCGAATGTCTGGTTCCGAGTGCATGCCTCTCTTTCGAGAGAACAAGACACACGTGCTTTTTTGTGGGTCAAGTCGAAATCCGTTTTCATCTGCCCATTTGGTGACCTTATTAAAACCCAGCTGAACCTGCCGCTCACACATGGCCAAGTTGCATGACTTAAAGCCAAGCTGAACGTCGTCGACTTATGTACAATAGAACATATTGCGGGGAATGGACAAGTGCAAAGAATTCATTTTGATAATAAAAAGTGTGCAACTAAGCACGCCACATTGTGGCACGCCTGTTTCCTGGACATATGTTTGGGAGAGCACACTGCCCAGACAGACACGGAATGTCCGGTTTGACAGGTAACTTTCGATCATATGAAACATTCTTCCGCGCACACCAAGGTGGGACAGGTCTCTTCGAATTCCAAAACGCCATGTTGTATCATAAGCCTTTTCGATATCGAGGAGCACAGAGAGAAAATATTGTTTTTGGACGAAGGTGTCTCTGATCTGTGCCTCGTTACGAACAAGGTGGTCTGTGGTGGATCTGCTTACCCGAAACCCGCACTGAAATGGTTTGAGCAAATTCTTTGTTTCAAGGATATGTTCAAGTCGGTAGTTCATCATTTTTTCGAAGACTTTACACAAGCAGCTTGTAAGTGCAATAGGCCTATAACTTGAAGCTAAAGAAGAGTCCTTGCCCTCTTTCAAAATGGGAATAATAATAGCCTTTTTCCAGGAGGTAGGGATAGTGCCAGAAAACCAGATAGCATTGTACAAACAAAGTAAGGTTTTTCGTGTTTTGGCTGGTAGGTTTTTTAACATTTTATACACCACACGGTCAGAACCTGGGGCAGAAGCACTGCAGGAGTTTAGAGATGTTCGGAGCTCAGCTAGACTGAAAGCTTGGTTATATGCCTCGTAGCTAGTGGATTTGTGTTCTAGTTTCTGCTTTTATATTCTTCTTCTGTAGTTTTCAAAGTTTCAGTATAGTGGGACGAGTTGGATACCCGTTCAAAGTGTGCACCGAGGAAATTTGCCTGATCTTCCAAGTTATCACCCTGAGTGTTTACGAGTGGAAGTTTGTGTACTTGTTTTCCTGCTATCCTACCGACCATGTTCCAGACTTTAGCCTCATGAGTGCATGACTCTATCCCTGACAAAAACTTCTGCCAGCTTTCTCTTCTGGCCTGCGACACTGCCCCCTGGCGTGCTGCATCAGCATATGTGGGGCCATAAAATGGCGAGACTCTTTTTCTTGCTTCTTTAAATGTAATGTTTTCTTTTATCTTTAGAGTGATGATCTCTTTTTCTTTTTTCCAGAAAGAACATGAACGCGAGTACGCGGCATGATTACCACCACAGTTCACACAGTGTGCAGGTGCTTCGCAGTTGTCGGAGGCATGGCGCACGACTCCACACAGAGCACAAGTTTTCCGGCCACGACAGCTTTGCGAGCCATGGCCATATCTCTGACATTGGAAGCAACGGCGGGGGTTGGGAATATATGGCCTCACGGATGTCTTTGTATACCCAGTCTGAATGGTTTCCAGCAAATCGCTCGAAGCAAAGTTCAGTACTAAGTGTTTGGTTGGTATTTCTTTTGATCTCTTCTTATCTTAATACGCTGTGCGTTTGTCACGTTCTGGCTCTTCCATCCTTCCAGAAGTTCAGCTTCGGTCAGGTCTAGCAAATCTGCGTCCGATACGACCCCACGAGATGAGTTCATGGACCTGTCTGGCGTAATACTGATGGGTGTGTCTCCAAACGTTGTGAGGGTGTTCAGTTTATCGAATTGGTCTTTGTTACGTAACTCAAGGAGTAGATCTACGCTGGCCATTTTGGTAAACTTGTACCCAGCACCGAGAGTTTCGGTTAAGCATCTAGCCATTACGAAGGGGGATACAGTTCTGGGTTACTTGTTAGTTTTTTCGCAGTGTATAACGTGGAAATGAGGAAACGTTTGTCTTGGCCGGATGAAAAAATTGATAGCTTCGGTGCGTACCCGCTTTGAGGAGGCACGACCACTAAGTAAAGGGAATGCTTTCTGCATGCTAATTGTATGTTGTTCAGCAGCGTTGGCGGCCACCCACCACGGAGCCCAACGAAGGGACGCTGCAAGTTTGCGGATGCTGAAAACTTGCAGACGTCAGCCGTGCAACCCTGCTATAACGCAATGCGCCTAGGCCAAAGAAGGCTATTTGCACAGGGTTAACCCTTGCCGCCGAGAAAATTGGAAGTAAGCAGAAGAGAGATGTAGACAGGAAAGCTAAAAAGTAAGAAAAACGAAGATGTAGGGAGAGAGAGATAGGAAAAGGCGACTGCCGATTCCCCCCGGGCGGGTCAATCCGGGGGTGCCATCTACGTGAAGCCAGGGCCAAAGGGGTGTGTTGCGTCGGCCGGGGGGCCTTAAAAGTCCAATCACCCAGCGTCAGCTCAACCCCCAGGATCCCCTTTTCCCCGGACACGGCAAATCCACGCACGGCTAGGCGTGGGAGGTAGTAGAAACTCCCCGGTTAGCTCGGGTCCGTGGTGTCGCTACACACCAAACGCCTACTTGCGCAGGCGCCCCTGCGGGGAGTTACGAAGATCCTCCAATATGGTTTGAGGGTGATGACAGTGTATTTCCGGTAGATCGGTTCAGCAACGAAAACGTTACTTCAGATTTGCGGTTGAGAATCGATGGATGGGAGCTGAATGCCTTAGTCGACACCGGTGCTGATTATTCAGTGATAAGTCACAAGATGGTGAAAAAGCTAAATAAAGTTGTGACACAGTGAAGTGGATCGCAGATACGCACGGCAGGCGGTCACATTATTACGCCCCTTGGCAGATGCACTGCAAGACTTGAAATACGGGGCTTTATTTACGTGGCCGATTTCATTGTGCTGCCAGAATGTTCAAGGGAAATCATTATAGGAATGGCTTTTTGCAAGCTAATGGCGCTGTAATTAACCTGCGTAGGTCCAGCGTGTCGTTTTCGACTGAACGAGCTATACCTGTGGAGGAATCTGAGGAACGACGCCTAACTGCTCTACGCGTTGTTCATGATGACGTAACTGTGCCGCCACGCTGCAGTATAATGGTGCTCGTAGAAAATGACGCATTGTACAACAGCGAAGGCATAGCGGATACAAATGTAGGGCTGTTTTTGAACAAAGGTGTCTGCGTAGCCAGGGGTCTTATTCACTTGACGAAAGGCCGTGCATATGTCCTACTCACGAATTTCTCCAATGAACTTCAACACATCGCTCAAAGCACGGCTATTGCCTATTTACACGACTTCTGTATGGCGACTGAACTATGCAGCTTCACGACATCAACCACTCGACCAGTGGCCTGCAACATCGACACACCCGTGACCGTCAATCAGAGCCTCGGAGAGTCAAAAGAAACAGATTTACGCCTTGATAAAAGAATTCTCTGGTTGCTTTTCAAGTGCCTTGAAGGTCCAGCGCACGTCAATCACGAAACACAGAGTTATTACGCAAGACGACACGAGGCCTATATGTCAGCATCCATATCGGGTGTCACAGAAAGAACGGGAAATTATCAAGAAGCAAGTGGAGGAGATGCTTTCGGATGTCATCCAGCCTTCGAATAGTCCATGGGCCTCCCCCGTAGTGCTCGTTAAGAATAAAGACAACACACTTAGATTCTGGCCCCGCCGCGGTGGTCTAGTGGCTAAGGTACTCGGCTGCTGACCCGCAGGGCGCGGGTTCGAATCCCGGCTGCGGCGGCTGCATTTCCGATGGAGGCGGAAATGTTGTAGGCCCGTGTGCTCAGATTTGGGTGCACGTTAAAGAACCCCAGGTGGTCTAAATTTCCGGAGCCCTCCACTACGGCGTCTCTCATAATCATATAGTGGTTTTGGGACGTTAAACCCCACATATCAATCAATCAAATCAACACTTAGATTCTGTGTCAACTACAGAAAACTGAACAGTGTAACTAAACGAGATGTCTACCCCTTGCCACGTATCAACGATACACTAGATCGGTTGCGATTCGCAAAGTTTTCTCCTCCTTAGATCTGAAAAGCAGATATTGGCAAATAGAGGTCGACGAGCGGGACCGTGAAAAAACGGCATTCGTTACACCAGATGGCCTCTACCAATTTAAAGCGCTTCCATTCGGCCTCTGTTCCGCACCAGCAACGTTCCAGCGAATGATGGACACTGTCCTTGCCGGATTGAAATGGCAGTCATGCCTGGTGTATTTGGATGACGTGGTGGTATTCTCTGCAACGTTTGACAAACATCTAGAGCGACTACGCACAGTATTGGAAGCCATCCGGTCAGCAAAATTGACAATCAAACCCGAAAAATGCCACTTCGGCTTCGAAGAGCTGCGATTCCTTGGTCATGTCATTAGTTCCGATGGTGTTCGTCCTGATCCCGAAAAGACAGCCGCTGTTCAGAGATTCCCTACACCGAGAGACAAAAAGGCAGTGCGTCAATTTTCGGGTTTATGTGCCTACTATAGGTGATTTGTTGAAAATTTCTCAAAGATTGCGGATCCTCTTACAAAACTGACAAAAGACGACGTGCCCTTCACATGCGAAAGCGAACAACAGAAAGCTTTTGACGAATTAAGAAAACGACTACAGTGTTCACCAATACTTGGCCATATTCATGAGACAGCCGACACTGAAGTCCATACCGATGCCAGCAATGTCGGCCTCGGCGCCATCCTTGTCCAGTGGCAAAATGGTCAAGAGAAAGTGTTAGCCTATGCCAGCCGCAAACTATCAAAAACTGAGGCTAACTACTCTGCAACTGAAAAAGAGTGCCTCGCAGTCATCTGGGCAATAAACAAGTTTCGACCCTACCTTTATGGTAGACAGTTCAGAGCTGTCCGTGACCACCATGCTCTATGCTGGCTGGCAAATCTCAAGGACCCGCCAGGTCGACTAGAAAGATGGAGCCTCAGGCTGCAGGAGTATGACATTACGGTCGTGTACAAATCTCGAAAGAAACACAGTGATGCCGACTGCCTGTCACGCTCTCCCATCGATCCAAGTGTACCTGAAGAGGAAGACTTCCCGTTTCTAGGCGTTGTCGACGCATCCGAAATAGCTCAACTACAACGAGATGACCCGGATTTGCTGGCGCTTATACAACACCTGCAGGGTCTCGACGTTCAAGTCCCTCGCATATTCTCCAGAGGGCTCTCCGCGTTCTTCCTTCGAAGAAGTGTCCTTTACAGGAGGAACTTCGAACCTAATGGTGAAACGTTTTTACTAGTCTTGCCCACAGCCATGCGAGAGGAAATTCTGCACGCATGCCACGACGAGCCAACAGCTGGACACATGGGTGTGAGCCGAACATTCGCCAGGATTCGCCTGAAATACTATTGGCCTAAGTTGCTCGCATCAGTGCAGCGCTACGTGAAAACTTGTCGTCAATGTCAACGGCACAAAACTCCACCCGTAAAACCAGCCGGCCTTCTCCAGCCAATAGACCCTCCAGATGCCCCATTCCAACAAGTCGGCATGGACTTCCTAGGACCTTTCCCGACATCGTGTGCAGGCAAGAAATGGATAGTCGTAGCCACAGACTATCTGACCCGTTAGGCTGAGACAGACTCTCTGTACAGTGCGGCAGCTGCCTAAGTCGCCAAGTTCTTTGTGAACAACATAGTGCTCAGACAGGGTGCGCCCATCGTCGTTATTACAGATCGGGGCACCGCATTTACTGCAGATCTAATGCAATGCCTGATGCGCATGACAAATACCGATCACAGAAGAACAACGGCGTATCACCCTCAGCCAAATGGCTTAACCAAACGCCTCAACCGAACTATGACCGACATTCTATCAATGTATGTCGATGTTGAACATAAACAGTGGGATGAAATATTACCCTACGTAACATTCGCATATAATACAGCCGTTCAAGAAACAACCCACGTTGCCCCTTTCGAACTAGTATTCGGCCGAAGAGTGACCACCCCGCTGGATGCCATGTTACCACTACAGGACGAAAGCAGCTATCTACCTGACTTAGATGACTTCTTGCAAAGAGCCGAAGAAGCACGGCAAATGGCAAGATACCGAATGCGCCACCAACCACACGTCGATTCTAGTCGGTACAACAAGCGACGCAGTGTCGCACTTTATCATCCCGGTGACAAAGTGTGGATATGGATACCAGTGCGCCGCCGCGGACTCTCTGAAAAGCTTCTTTGCCGATACTTCGGCCCTTATGAAGTACTCAACCGTATCAGCAACGTCACTTACGAAGTCAGAACCGCTGGACACTTGAGTTCAAGACACCGCAATGCCACGGAAGTGGTACACGTAGTCCGCATGAAACCCTATCATAACAGATCGTCGAAAAACGAGTGAGAGTGCGCATGTATCTTTTCACTGTCTAAAGCATCGGGACGATGCGTCTGAGGAGGAGGATAATGCCGCGACAGGTTAGCCACATTCAAGTAGCCCGCCGCAATCATCGTGGCAAGAGCACAAGCAAGACCCGGCTGGCATGCGCCACGCGTTCGTGCGCTCCGGCAACGAGGAAGAGGAAGATAGTTAGATCTGCGCCACTCGGCTACTCGGACTTGATGACCATAGTCTTTAGAATCGTGGGCACAAGTTCGCCCTAATAAATAGCCTTGTTTTTTTTAACCTGTCTGCCTCAGCATCGCTACAATACGTAGTACGGAATGATCCACGGCTTAAGGAGCTTCGCCCTTAAAACGACTGCTTGCGCTGCGCAACAGTTCACTGGCCACCCTGTATGTATATGTGATGCATCTTCATGTCCGAGGTAGTGCCAGTGGGAGATTTTCCCGGTACAATCTTGAATGAAAATTCGCAGCCTGCGCGTTCATCAAAAAAGCGGACGGCGGGTTTCTGTATTCTATCGGAGTCTTAATTCTGCCTCCCAAAGCGCATTAGCAGCGATTGGCATGCTCCGGTAGAAAACACTGGTCCATCACTGCGTGGTGTACCGTTGTCTTTTAGACTAGATCCCTGTCGCATGAGGACAAAAAGTCACAACTTTACCGCAAAGGCGAAGCCATGAACGCGATAGCAACAAATTGGAAAGTTACGCGCCGAATGGCAAGCAAACCGAAATGTGCCTCACGTTTTTCACGCACAAATGACGCACGAAACGTACTCACAGGTACCGATGAACTCGAATAAGCATCTGAGTTGTTACTTCACTGTGTCTGAAAACAGCGCCTTTTTCGCAAGGGGAGTCTGCAATGACTGCCGTCTAGTGCAACGTTTCAGTGAAACCCCAACGCCTGGGATCGAGTCCCAAACGCGGCGACTGCATTTTCGATGAAGGCGAAAATGCTAAGGCCCGTGTGCTTAGATTTGGGTGCACGTTAAGAAACCCAGGTGGTCCAAATTTCCGGAGCTCTCCGCTACGGCGTCTTTCATAATCATATGGTGGTTTTGGGACGTTGGATTCCGCATATCAAAGCCCAACGCAAGCCAAGACGTACGATCATCCCCACCGCAAGATAAGGGCGCGCGAGCGAGAATCAACCTTCTCCACTCAGAGTTGACAAATACGCGTGGGTGATGAGAACTCACCACGCACTGATTGCACCATCTTGCTGGTAATGCTTAAAGCACGATAGTCCCCCCCCCCTACCCGAGACGCGCGCCGCCACGCGCTCATTGCGCTATCTTGCTGCTAATGCTGCAGAAAACACAATAGTTCCGCCCTCCCCCAATTCACATCATCAGCGGAGAGTGGTAGATATAAACACCTTGCCGTTTTGGACGTTGAAGGATGTGCTCTTCGGTGGGTCAGTGATTAACGCCTCGCATTCATGACTCCTCGCACAGGAGTCTTTCTTCAATGTTTTGTTTTCTTGCGTTTTCATGTAGAGACGTATACATATACGGTGAATGACCACGACGCCGACGCTGACGGCAAAATCCAGCGGAGAATGTTCATACAACTGCTATCGTAATAAAAACAGTTGCCACACCTTTTCCGTCCTTCATTTATGATTAGTGTCGGTCGCTAGCGCTACCTGTGGCAGACGGTGCAACAACTATACATTTTCCAAAGCCTCCAAAATGGTCGTGTACAGATGCAGGTATCGAATAACTCCCCACTGGCGCGCCTCTATGAGCCGCACGCGAAAAACGCTTAGCAAACTAAGTTCGCACGGCGCGTAGAGAAAATTTGCGCAGTGTGCCGTTCCCTTTGATAGTTACTGCACACGAGCAAATAACTCGTATTATAGAAAAATTGCACGCAAAATTGACAAATAATAAGTTCTAAGATTGTGGGAGGTATCTGATATCATCGTTTAATCTGTTTTTGTCGTTTCGTGCGAGAAATCATGACAGCTAGCAGACGTGCGCGTGCCATTTATGCACGCTTGCATTGCTGCTAGTACTTTTTTTAATTCGAAAAAATTTCTGCCAACTTCTTGTCTTTTCTGTGCGTCCGGTTTAACCATCTTAACTCGGACATCGTTACTCGCCAATGTGCAGGTCTACTCAGCGGCGAAAATAAGATGGTGTAACTTTTCGTGAGATACTGGCTGAGAGCACTTCACGCGAGCGATGGCTAACGGCCATCTCAAGAGTGGGTGCCAAGCAGTGTCTCGAACTACTCGGTGGTATGTAGTCTGCACTTTCTTCCATCGGACTTCAGAGACAGTTGCGCGAGACGACTTCGCTGCTCGAAGCGCGTTTGATGACCTGACTGGCGAGAACACGGACATCGGAAGGGTCGCAGAAAAGCAGGATGGAAGAATACGGAAACACAAGTCCGAGCTAAGGAGGAAGGAAACGTAGTGCAAGCCTTCACCGAGTAATCCCAGCAGTCACAACGACAGTCGTATTACAGCCTTGTCGACAGGAAGGAGCGAGATGGAGGCAAGTGGCCCTAAAGTTGACGAGCCGCGAACCAGCGAGAACGCGAGCCTGAGTGAACCCGTGCAGGAAAGGACCATTTTATTGAGTGGCAATCACTGTGTATGTTCCCTCGCCATGACAGGGACTGCAGTGGTGAAGGATATCGCAACATATATCCATTAAGAATGCAAACAAGCAAGATGTGCTTGTCGCGGTTGGCTCAAGCAATACAGCCAGAAAGAAGTTGACTCTGCCCTTCGAGCGCTTTTTGAAAACTCGGACAGCGTCAAGTACGCCTTCATCACATTTTTTTGTTCCGTGCAAGCCATGGCGCAAAAAAAACGCGCTCTGAAAGCTAAAAATGAAATGCTGCGAAGAACTGTGGACGTCTATACAAGAACGAGCTCCAAAAACTTATAGAAGAATGCTCTGTGAGCGCATTTTGGAAGCTGTAATCGATGCCGAAGAGGGAAGCACATAAGCTGTGCTACTGTTAGATCAAATGAAAAATTGTAGAAGACCGGCGTGGCCAGAAACAACAATCAGGCACTGTATTGTCATTCGACATTTATTTACCAATAATTACATTAGGTCCACGAAACTACTAACTTTGCCACGTCGCACTACTCACCACAAATATATTGGCAGCATCTGCGCAGAAGTCGGCTTCAGCGAGTTCGTTCGCTGCCGCCTCCAAACAAAACTGGAAATTTTAGAGACGCCCTAGTCTAAAGTTTGTGGCCTTATTGTCGCTAAGGTGACGATACAGAAAAAACTGTTGTACCACAAGCAGCGGGACACCTTTTGTTGGAGAAATGGACATGGGTCCTGAATTAGAACATCATCATCATCAGCCTGACTACCTCCACTGCAGGACAAAGGCATCTCCCATGTTCCGCCAGTTAATCCGGTCCTGTGCTTGCTGCTGCCAATTTATACCCGCAAACTTAATCTCATCTGCCCACCTAACCTTCTGTCTCCCCCTAACCCGCTTGCCATCTTTGGGAATCCAATTTGTTACCTTTAATGACCAGCGGTTATCCTGTCTATGCGCTACATGCCCGGCCCGTGTTCATTTCCTCTTCTTGATTTCAACTATGATATCCTTAACCCCCGTTTGTTCCCTAATCCACTCTGCTCTCTTCTCTTCTCTTGAGGTTACACCTACCATTTTTCTTTCCACACCTCGCTGCGTCGTCGTCAATTTAAGGTGAACCCTCTTTGTCAGTCTCCAGGTTTCTGCTCTGTAGCTAAGTACTGGCAAAATACAGATCTACCTGTCATAATTTGAGAGTGCTTGCCAAATGTGCTCCACCTTATTCTTCTATTTACTTCGATCTCGTGGTTCGGCTCTGTGGTTATTACCTGCCCTAAGTAGACATAGTCTTTTACAGCTTGAAGTGCACTATTACCTAGTTCGAAGCTCTGCTCTCTTCCGAGGTTGTTGTACATTACTTTCGTTTTCCGCAGATTAATTTTCAGACGCACCTTTCTGCTCTCCTTGTCTAACTCCATAATCATGAGTTGCGATTCGTCCCCTGAGTTAGACAGCAATGCAATGCCATCGGCGAAGCGCAGGTTACTCAGGTACTCGCCATTACTGTTATCCCTAACTGTTCCCATTCTAGGCTACTGAAAACTTCCCGTAAGCACGCGGTAAACAACACTGGGGAGATTGTGTCCCCCTGCCTTACGCCCTTCTTGATTGATATTCTGTTGCTGTCATTGAGAAGCACTATGGTAGCAGTTGATCCCTGTAGATTTCTTGCAGGGTGTTTATATATACTTCATCGACTCCCTGATTCTGCAGTGTCTGCATGAGAGATGATATTTCAACTGAATCAAACGCCTTCTCGTAATCTATGAAGGCTAAATATAGTGGTTGGTTATATTGTGAGCATTTCTCTATTACCTGATTGATAGTATTGTTAGGAGATGATAATGATATATGGTGTTTTTTGGCGCAAAGGCCATTTGTTGGCCAAAGAGCGCCATTTCGTCTTACTAAAAATATGGACAATGATTGTGATAGGCGGCTGTATAAGGGCCATAAAATTCCTCGCGATAAGGCGGGTAAGAACATACAAGTAATAAAATGATGACCATGCCGTGAAAGATCTGTGTGGTGCGGATGATGACAAAAGTTGGTGATAATAAGACGATGGTGGATATGTATGGCATTAGCACAAGTGCCTCCCTCGTTCATACCCTTGCGTCCAAGGGCCGTCAGGCAAGTGCTTTCTTGTGTAACCTCCGCAGCCAAAACCTCTCTAGAGAGGTCGTGCTACGGAATGCCCGGGTATATGATATGAAAATTATGAATTTCTTTTAAAAACGCTAACAATGATTTATGACTAAAAAGTGGTTCCCTACCGACGAACATTGCAGGGTGTAAACGTATATGTTGTCGGTAGGGTGAAGGAAAGTGTTGTTTTCTTAGAGTGTCCAATTGTTTGCACTGAATTAAAATGTGAAGAACTGTTAGTGCTTCGCCACATCTGTCACACAATGGTGGATCGCCACCGGAGAAAAGATATGAGTGTGTCGTGTATGTGTGTCCTTTCCTGAGCCTCGTTAATGTTACCTCTGTGTGACGTGATTTTGATACTGGTGGCCAATGGCCAAGGTGTGGCTTGATAACGTGTAGTTTGTTTTGTGTGTGTGTATCCCACTAGCTCTGCCTGTAGTCCCTGAGTTCTTGTTTGAGAGACGGCTTAAGATCAAGGGCCGGGATTGATGTGGGTGTAATGGCGGTGCTTTTGTGGGCGGATGCAGCAAGCTGATCTGCCATCATGTTTCCTTGAATCTCACGGTGCCCTGGCACCCAGCACACAACAACATGTCGGTTGAGTGTGTAAAGTGTGCATAAAATGTTGTAACGTGAAACGAGGACAGGGTTTTTTTGTTTTTTAAGACTGTTCAGAGCCGTTACCACACTGAGATAGTCTGTATAAATTACTGCTTTTTGTATTTGTGATTGTTTGATGTGTTTAGCTGCCACAAGTATCGCGTAAGCTTCCGCTGTGAGGATACTTGTGCCTGGATGTAGAGAGCCAGCATCCGAAAAGGAAGGGCCAACAGCAGCGTAGGACACAGAGGAGTTAGACTTAGAGGCATCTGTAAAAAATTCAGGACGTGTGTATTTGTGTTGAAGTTCCAAGAAGTATGTTCGAATATGGGCAATAGGCGCATGTTTAGTAACTTCTAGGAACGACACATCGCAATCTATAGTCTGCCACTGCCACGGCTGCGGGTATGCTACAGGAGCCATTAAACTGTGTTCGAGTGACACTCCAGTGTCCTCTGCTAGACCCATCAGGCGAACTGAGAAGGGCTGCCTCATTGAAGGCCTGTTTTGAAAAAGAATGGAGCTCGACAAGTCATTAATAGTAGAGTATGAGGGGTGCCTCTTGTCTGCTTTCACCTTAAGGAAGTATACAAAAGACATTTAGGTTCATTGCAGATGAAGCGACCACTCATTTGACTCAACGTAAAGGCTTTCTACGGGGCTGGTGCGAAAAGCACCCGTAGAAAGGTGGATACCCGAATGGTGCACGGGATCCCGCATCTTCAAAGCACTTTGAGTCGCAGACTGATAAACAATGGCCCCATAATCTAAGCGGGTACGAATAAGGCTTCTACACAGGTTCATGAGGCATTTACTGTCACTACCCCACGTAGTACGTGACAAAACTTTTATAACATTCATGGCTTTTAAACATTTTGTTTTTAAATACTTTATGTGAGGTACGAAGGTCAACTTGTTGTCCAAGATTAAGCCTAAGAATTTACGCTCGGCTTTGACGGACAGACGTTGCCCGTTCAGTCGAATGTCAGGTTTCGAGTGCATGCCTCTCTTTCGAGAGAATTAGACACACGTGCTTTTTTGTGGGTTAAGTCGAAATCCGTTTTCATCTGCCCATTTGGAGACCTTATTTAAACCCAGCTGAACCTGCCGCTGACACATGGCCAAGTTGCATGACTTGAAGCCAAGCTGAACGTCGTCGACATATGCACAAAAGAACATATTGCGGCGAATGGACAAGTGCAAAGAATTCATTTTCATAATAAAAAGTGTGCAACTGAGCACACCACCTTGTGGCACGCCTGTTTCCTGGACAAATGTTTGGGAGAGCACACTGCCCAGACGGACACGGAATGTCCGGTGTGACAGGTAACTTTCAATTATATGAAACATACTTCTGCGCACACCAATGTGGGACAGGTCTCTTAGAATTCCGAAACGCCATGTTGTATCACAAGCCTTTTCAATATCGAGGAACACAGAGAGAAAATATTGTTTATGGACGAAGGCGTCTCTGATCTGTGCCTCGATACGAACAAAGTGGTCTGTGGTGGATCTACTTTCTCGAAACCCGCACTGAAATGGGTCGAGCAAATTATTTGTTTCAAGAAAATGTACAAGTCGGCAGTTTATCGTTTTTTCGAAGACTTTGCACAAGCAGCTTGTAAGTGCTATAGGCCTATAACTCGAGGGTAAAGAAGGGTCCTTGCCCTCTTTCAAAATGGGAATAACAATAGCCTCTTTCCAGGAGGTAGGAATAGTGCCAGAAGACCAAATAGCATTGTACAAACAAAGTAAGGTTTTTCGGGTTTCATTTGGTAGGTTTTTTAACATTTCATACATCACACGGTCAGAACCTGGCGCAGAAGTACTGCAGGAGTTTAGAGATGTTCGGAGCTCAGCTAGACTGAAAGCTTGGTTATATGCCTCGTATCTAGTAGATTTGTGTTCGAGTTTCTGCTTTTCTATTCTTGTTCTGTACTTTTGGAAAGTGTCAGTATAGTGGGACGAGCTGGATACCTGTTCGAAGTGTGCACCGAGGAAGTTTGCCTGATCTTCCAAGGTATCACCCTACGTGTTTACGAGTGGAAGTTTGTGTACTTATTTTCCTGCTATCCTACCGACCATGTTCCAAACTTTAGCCTCCTGTGTGTATGAATTAACCCCTGATAAAAACTTCTGCCAGCTTTCTCTTCTGGCCTGCCGACGCGTTATCCTGCCTTGAGACTTTATTTTCTTGAAGGTTTCAAGATTTTCGGCTGTCGGTGAATTCCGAAGCAGCCTCCAAGCTCTGTTTTGCTGTTTGCGCGCGTTTTGGCATTCAGAGTTCCACCATGGCACACATCGTTTTCCAGGGTGTCCATTTGTTTGCGGGATGCATTTTGTTGCAGCACCAATCAAAAACGCTGTGAAGTAGTTCACAGCAACATCAATGTTCAAAGTACAGATGTCATTCCAACCTAGACAAGCGATAGTATAAAACTGTTCCCAGTCGGCTCTGTTTATGAGCCACTTGGGAACACGTGGTGGACACTCAGTTACTGTCGTTGTGCTCAAAACTACGGGGAAGTGGTCAGTTCCGTACAGATTACTGACGACTTTCCACAGGAGTAGAGGCACAAGAGATGGAGATATTATGCTCAGGTCTATGGAGGAGTAGGTGTTATTAGCGAGGTTATAATAGGTTGGTTCTTTTCGATTTAGGAGACACGCGCTCGACGAGATAAGGAACTGTTCGATCAGTCGACCTCGCGCGTCATGCCGAGAATCACCCCATAGCCTGCTATGCGCATTAAAGTCTCCAAGGAGAACATAAGGCTCCGGAAGTTCATCAATTAGGGAATGTAAATCGCATTTTTGCAGCTTATAGCTAGGAGGAATGTAAATAGTGCAGATTGTGATCAGTTTATCAAAAAGAACCGCTTGAACAGCCACTGCCTCAAGGGATGTTTGGAGTTGTAAGTGTGTGCATGCTATTCCTTGATTCACTATGATGGCAACACCTCCGGATGATGTCATAGCATCAACACGGTCTTTTCGGAAAATAACGTATTTATGAAGAAAATTTGTGCGTTTTAAATTAAGGTGTGTTTCTTGTACACACAACACTTTTGGCGAGTGTTCATGTAAGAGTTCTTGGATGTCGTCAAGGTTTCTGAGAAGGCCCCTGACGTTCCTTTGTATAATTTGAGTGTTCATGGTGAATGTGAAATAGTGCTTTGTGTACGAAAAGCGAGTGGGTATTTAGACAGGGAGTTTGAGTTCACTTAACAGGGCCATCACCAGACCCTGTTATCTGCTTTTTTGTTTTCTTGACGCGCTCCAGGGAGCCACGCCGCTCTTTCGGCACCAAAGGTGCCGACGTATCCATTGCCTCCTCGGAGGCACTAGATGCCTGCACGTGCGGGCTGTTAATTCGAATTTCGGGCCTCGCCTGGTGAGGTGAGGCCTTGAGACCGGAGGACTCTGGAGTCTCCGGTCTCTGTTTCGGAGTAGGCGGTGTAGCTTGGGCTACAGCCGCCTTGGGGGCAGGTGCCACAACCACCGGCGCGGTATGCACGGGCCGAAGGAGTGGCGAGGGCTGGTGCGGCGGTGCCCCCTGACGCGCCGCATCAGCGTATGTAGGTCCATAGAATGGAGCGACTCTTCGCCGTGCTTCCTTAAATGTAATGTTCTCCTTCACCTTCAACGTAATTATTTCTTTTTCTTTTTTCCAGTATGTGCAGGAGCGTGAATATGCGGTATGGTTTCCTTCGCAGTTTACACAGTGTGGCGGTTGTTTGCAGTTCTCAGACACGTGGCCTAGATCTCCACATTGTGCACAAGTCTGGCGACCACGACAGGTTTTAGAGCCATGGCCATACCTCTGGCATTGGAAGCAACGACGAGGATTTGGTATGTACGGCCTGATAGATGTCTTTGTGTACCCTGTTTGAATAGATTCCGGTAGTTTACTGGATGCAAATGTGAGTATTAAGTGTTTCGTCGGTGTTTCCTTATTATCTCTTCTAATGATGATTCTCTGTACATTAGTGACATTTTGGCTCTTCCACCCCTCCAAAACTTCAGTCTCAGTCAAGTCAAGTAAGTCCATGTCAGATACCACTCCACGAGTTGTGTTCATTGATCTATGTGGTGTTATGGTTATTGGTATGCCACCGAAATCTGAAAGACGGTCTAGCTTTTCAAATTGTTCTTTGTCAAGTATTTCGAGGAGAAGGTCTCCACTAGCCATTTTGGTTACCTTGTATCCTGTGCCAAGAGTTTCAGTAAGACATCTGGAAACCAGTAAAGGAGAGACGGTTCTGGCTTGCTTTTCAGTTTTTTCACAGTGGATAACATGATAGTGAGGATATGAAAAAATTTATAGCATCGGTGCGTACCCGTTTTAAGCCGCGGTACGATCGGACAGTAAGGGGAATGCTCCATGCATGTCTTTCCTATTTTTGTTCAGCAGCGTTGGCGGCCACCCACCACGGAGCCCAACGAGGGGACGCTACAAGTTTACAGATGCTGAAAACTGCAGATGCCAGCCGTACAACGCCACTATAACCCAATGCGCCTAGACCAAGGTAGGCTATTTGCACAGGGTTAACCCTAGCCGCCAGGAAGTTTGGAAGTAAACCGAAGAGAGTAGAAGACAGGGCATATAAATAGTAAAAGATAAAGACGAAGATGCAGGGAGGGAGGGATAGGAAAAGGCAACTGCCGATTTCCCCTGGGTGGGTCAGCCCAGGGGTGCCGTCTAAGTGAAGCCGGGGCCAAAGGGGTGTGTTGCCTCTGTCGGGGGGCCTTAAAGGTCCAATCACCCAGCGTCGGCTCAACCCCCAGGATCCCCTTTTTCCCGGACACGGCAAAGCCACGCACGGCTAGGCGTGGGAGGGAGTAGAAACTCCCCCGTTAGCTCGGGTTCGTGGTGTCGCTACACACCAAACGCCAACTGCGCAGGCGCCCCTGCGGGGATTGTTATGAGACAATGTCCCACAAAAGCGGTTAGATAGGCGCGGAGAAAGACGACGTGATTTCGGTGTAGGGCACAGCACTGGTTCTCCATCTTGGCTTGCGTGTTGGCGCTGTGTAAATACATCCTCAATCGCTTAGTTTCGCGTGTACTTTCACGTAACACTTTGGTGGAGGTGCTGGGTATTACGGTGATGCAGGTCACAGTTTGCGGTGACAAACGGACATGCTCAGCAGAGCATATACGAGCTTAGGGTGGATTGGGCGGATCAATCGGATACGATAGGTCAAGTTGCACAGTACCAGCTGAGCAGTTGATGATGGCGGATTGAGAGGACAAGAAGTCAAGACCAAGGATCACATCATTGGTGCAGTGAGAGAGAACAGTGAAGAGAACTGATGTTTGACGGCCGGCGATAGTGACGCGTGCAGTACAGACGCCAATAGCAGAAGCCATACCACCATCAGCAACACGAACACCGCGTGAAGGAGCTGGATTAAGGACTTTCTTTAGGCGGTCACAAACGTGCAAGCTCATCACAGAAATATGGGCGCCAGTGTCCACCAAGGCTTTAACAGATAAACCGTCCACTTCAACGTCGATCAGGTTCTGATTGGTTGGCAGCGTCAACAGAGGAATTGGAGAGCAAGTCGTATCAGCAGCGTCACCTCCAGGAGCTGCTGCCGTTATTTTTCCGAAAAAAAGCGCCGGGCAGAGGATGGAGACGGGGAACGGGGTAATGGCGGAGACCGGGAAAATCTACGTGGAGGTGAAGGTGAGCGACTGTACTGGGCAGTGGTCGTAGTGGTTGAGTCGTAACTAGCTGAGCCATCACGCCATGGTAGTTCCTGGCTATAGAGATCGGCTGGTGAGTGGAGGTTGGAGAAGCTTGAGTTTGCCCGATACGGTGAGGTCCACGTGCTTCGGCAATGGCAGGAAGTGTGCCCCACTCATTCACATCGAAAGCAAATCGGCCTGTCGTCAGGCGTCCTCCACGAATTTGGGTCACGACGATGATGTGTGGTGCTTCATAGTACAAGGGCCAATTGATGGCCAAAAAGCGCCATTTCAATGAGTATATAGATGTGGACAATGATATGTTGCGTGGCTGTATAGGGGCCTTAAAATTCCTCGCGATAATGCGGGTAAAAACATAAGTATTAAAAACATGACAGTGACGTGATAGGCATAGTGAAAAGGGTGGCAAAGGTTTTGATATTAGAAACGTGTAAAAATATTTAGCACTAGCACAAGTGCCTCATCAGCGCCCATGAGTCCAAGGGCTTTGAGGCAAGTGCTTTCTTGTGTAGCCACCGCAGCAAAGACCTCTCTGCAGAGGTCGTGCTACGCAATGCGCGCGTATATGTTATGAAAACTATGAATTTCTTTTAAAAACGCTGACAATGATTTATGACTGAAAAGCGGTTCTCTACTGACGAACATTGCAGGGTGTAAAGGTATATGTTGTCGGTAGGGTAATGGAAAATGTTGTTTTCTTAGAGTTTCTAACTATTTGCACTGGATTAAGATGTGTAGTGCCACGTTCCATTTCCCAAGTTTTTGTTATCGTTCCAAAACACCACACGATTCTCAGCGCAAACTGCGCCTGCAGTTTCCAAGAAGGTTCCGGACTGTAGTAGATTATTTGGATAAGATCATGCCCACTGTGCGAATGGTACAGATTGTTCTGGAACATACGCCACCGCCAGCGATAACGCTAGAACATTCGACAGCAAGAGTATGAATGCCGACGCGCTTCGCCACTTGTCAGTTGTTGATCGAAGGCCGACGCTCCATTCGCCGCTATCAATCCGAGACTGCTATCTGTGCAAGACTACTGCTGTAATTGGACTTTCCGTTTACCGGGCACAGGTTCGCCCAAATAAACAGTTAAATCCCAACACGAAGTCTCCTGTCTTCGGCCACGTCACGACCCCGTGACAGTAGGACTGTTAATGCTTCACCACATCTGTCACACAATGGTGGATCGCCACCGGACAAAAGATATGTGTGTGTCGTATAGGTGTGTCCTATCCTGAGCCTTGTTAGTTTTACCTCTGTTAGACGTGATTTTGATACTGGCGGCCAATGACCAAGGTGTGGCTCAATAATGTGTAGTTTGTTGTGTGTGTGTGTATCCCACTTGCTCTGCCAGTGGTCCCTGAGGTTTCGTTTGAGAGACGGCTTAAGATCAAGGGCCGGGATTAATATAGGTGTAGGGGCAGTGCTTTTGTAGACGGATGCAGCGAGCTGATCCGCCCTCGCGTTGCCTTGGATCTCACGGTGCCCTGGCACCCAGCACACTACCACATGTTGTTTGAGTGTGTAGAGTGTGCACAAAATGGAGTAAAGTGAGACAAGGACTGCGTTCTTGTGTTTTTTAAGAGTGTGCATAACCGTTACCACACTGAGGGAGCCCGTATAAATTACTACTTTCTGTATTTGTAATTGCTTGATGTGTTTAGCCGCCACAAGTATCGCATAAGCTTCTGCTGTGAAGATACTTGTGCCTGGATGTAAAGGGCCAGCATCCCAAAAGGATGGGCTGACAGCAGCGTAGGACACAGAGGAGTTGGAGGCATCTGTAAAGAACTCAGGACGTGTGTATTTGTTTTGAAGTTCCAGGAAGTAGTTTTGGATATGGGCAATAGGTGCGTGTTATGTAACTTCTGGGAAGGACACATCGCAGTCTATAATCTGCCACTGCCACGGTGGCAGGTATATTGCAGGAGCCATTAAACTGTGTTCAAGTGACACTCCAGTGTCCTCAGCGAGACCCTTCAGGCGAACTGAGAAGGGCTGCCTCATCGGGGGCCTGTTTTGAAACAGAATAGAGCTCGACAAATCATTATTAGTGGAATAGGAGGGGTGCTTCTTGTCTGCGTTTACCTTAAGAGAATAAACAAAGGACATGTAAGTTCCTCGTAGATGAAGCGACCATTCATCTGACTCAACGTAAAGGCTTTCTACAGGACTGGTGCGAAAAGCACCCGTAGAAAGGCGGATGCCTAAATGGTGCACGGGATCCAGCATCTTCAAAGCACTTTGAGTCGCAGACTGATAAACAACGGCCCCATAATCTCAGCGTGTGCGAATGAGGCTCCTATACAAATTCATGAGACATTGCCTGTCGCTACCCCACGCAGTACGTGACAACACTTTCAGAACACCCATGGCTTTTATACATTTTGTTTTTAGATACTTAATTTGCAGTATGAAGGTCAGCTTGTGGTCCAAAATTAGGCCTAAGCATTTATGCTCGGCAATAACAAACAGACGTTGACCATTAAAGTGAATATCAGGTTCTGAGTGCATATTTCTCTTTCGGGAGAACAAGACACATTTGCTTTTTTGTGGGTTCAGTCGGCATCCATTTTCTTCTGCCCATTTAGAGACCTTGTTCAAAGCTAGCTGAACCTGCCGTTCACACATTGCCAGGTTGCATGACTTAAAGCCAAACTGGACGTCATCGACATATGTACAATAGAACATATTGCGGGGGATGGACAGCTGCAAGGAATTCATTTTGATAATAAAAAAGTGTACAACTAAGTACACCGCCTTGCGGTACTCTCTTTTTCTTGAACAAATGTTTGGGACAGAACACTTCCCACACGCACACGGAATGTCCGATGGGACAAGTAACTCTCGATTTTGGCAAGCTTTCTACCGCGCACACCCAGGTGAGACAAGTCTCTTAATATGCCAAAACGCCATGTTGTGTCGTAAGCCTTTTCGATATCGAGAAACACAGAAAGAGAGTAATGTTTGTGGACGAAAGCGTCTCGGATCTGTGCCTCGATACGCACCAGATGGTCGGTGGTGGATCTACCCTTTCGAAACCCACATTGGTATTGGTCAAGCAGATTGTGTGTTTCAAAGAAATATAAAAGTCGGCGGTTTATCATTTTTTCAAAACGTTTACAAAGGCAGCTGGTTAGTGCAATTGGCCTATAACTTGAAACTGAGGAAGGGTCCTTGCCCTGTTTCAAATTAGGGATAACAATGGCCACTTTCCAGGAAGTAGGTATGGTGCCAGAAAGCCAGATAGCATTGCATAGGGAGAGTAAAGTTTTTCGCGTTTCAAGCGGCAGGCTTTTCAACATTTCATACATGACATGGTCGTGGCCTGGGGCAGAATTACTGCAGGAGTTTAGTGGTGTTTGTAGCTCAGCTAAGTTGAAAGGTTGGTTGTATGCCTCGTATTTCGTACACTTGTATTCCAGTTTCTGCTTTTCTATTTTTGCTTTATATCTTTGAAAAGTTTCAGTATAGTGTAAAGAGCTAGAGACCTGCTTGAAGTGTGCACCGAGGAAGTTCGCCTGATCTTCCAGGCTGTCACCCTGTGTGTTTATCAGTGGGAGTGAATGCGCTTGTCTTCCTGCTACTCTACCAACCATGTTCCAGACTTTAGCCTCTTGGGTATATGAATTTATCCCCGATAAAAACTTGTGCCAGCTTTGTCTTCTGACCTGCCGATGCGTTATCCTGGCCTGAGACTTCATTTTCTTTAAAGTGGGAAGATTTTCGGCTGTGGGTGAGTTCCGAAGCAACCTCCATGCTTTGTTTTGCTGCCTGCGTCCATTTCGGCACTCTGAGTTTCACCATGGCACACGTCATTTTCCAGGGTGTCTATTCGTTTGTGGTATGCTTTTTGTTGCTGCATCAATCAGAGACGCTGTAAAGTCTCTGTAGAGATGCTGTAAAGTCGACAGCCGCATCAATGCCTAAAGTGCATATGCCGCGCCAATTTATATGTGTGATGGTATAAAACTGTTCCCAGTTGGCTTTTCTTAATAGCCAGTTTGGAACCTGGGGCGGCCATTCAGTTGATGTAGGTGTGCTCAAAACTACGGGAAAATGGTCACTTCCATAGAGATTAGTGATGACTTTCCAGTGAAGTGGAGGCACGAGCGATGGAGATACTATGCTTAGGTCTATTGAGCAATAGGTATTGTTAGCGAGGTTAGAATAGGTTGATTCTTTCCGAGTGAGGAGACATGCGCTTGAAGAGAGAAGAAACTGTTCAATCAGTCGACCTCGGGCGTCACAACGAGAGTCGCCCCATAGCCTGTTATGTGCAATAAAGTCCCCTAGAACAAGATAGGGTTCGGGAAGTTCATCCATCAAAGACTGGAATTCATGTTTGTGTAGTTGAAAATGTAGAGGTATGTATACAGAGCAAACGGTGACGAGTCTGCCTAGAAGCACCACTCGAACAGCCACTGCGTCAAGAGACGTTTGGAGCTTCAAGTGTTTACATGCTAAGCCTTGCTTAACAGCTACACCTCCAGATGATGCCACGGCATCATCACTGTTCTTTCGCAAAATAATGTGACTGCGTAGAAAGTTGGTGTGTTTAGATTTTAAGTGTGTTTCCTGTACACACAGCACTTTTGGTGAGTGAATGTGTAGAAGTTCTTGGACATCGTCGAGGTTTGTGAGAAGGCCTCTGACATTCCAATGTACAATCTGTGTTTTCATATTTGATGGAAAGTGGTGCTGTGTGTACGGAAATAAAGTGGCTGTTCAAGTGGGAAATTGTAACTTAAGTAGCAGGGCCGTTGTCGGGCCCTGTTATTGGTTTCTTGGTTCATTTAGCGCGCTCTATGGAGCCACACCGCGTTTCTGGCACCTGAGGTACTGTGTTTGTGTCCATTGCCTCACGTGAAGCACTGGACGCCCGCGTACGCGAGCTGCTGTTGCGTATTTGCGACCTCGCCTGGTAAGACGTGGTCAGTCGACCCGACGACCCTGGAGTCGCCTGAGTCTCTGGCTTGGTAGGTGGAGCAGGCTTGGCTACTTCCACCATGGGGACGGCCACCACACCCGATGGCTCACTTTGCGTGGGCCTAGGTAGTGGCGAAGGGTGATGCGATGCTGCCCCCTGACGCGCCACATCAGCGTAAGTTGTGCCGTGAAAAGCCGAACACCTTCAGCGTGCTTCCTTGAAGGAGATATTTTCGCGAATCTTCAGTGTAATAATGTCTTTTTCTTTTTCCACTGTGGAAAAGAACGTGAATATGACGCGTGGTCTCCGTCACAGTTTACACAATGTAGGGTTTCATTACATTTGTCAGAGATGTGGCCTTGGGCACCACATTTGGCACAAGCAGGTCGACCACGACAGCTCTGAGAGCCATGGCCGAACCTTTGACACTGGTAACATCGGCGGGGGTTTGGTATGTAGGGTCTGATCTGTGTCTTTGTATACCCAGTTTCTATTGTTTGTGGTAGTTCACTGGCGGCAAAGGTCAGTACCAAGTGTTTCGTGGTGGTTTCCTGATTGTTCCTTCGGATGACGATTCGCTTCACATTGGTCACATTCTGTTCTTTCCAGCCATCGATGAGTTCAGCCTCCATCAGGTCAAGGAGGTCTGTGTCAGAAACCACTCCACGTGCAGAGTTCATGGATCGATGAGGTGTTACGCTGATGGGAATGTCGCCGAATGTTGCGAGGTTCTTTAGTTTTTCAAATTGTGTTTTGTCACGGAGTTCTAAAAGAAGGTCGCCACTAGCCATTTTTGTAACTTTGTAGCCATCACCTAATGTGGCTGTCAGGGGCTGCGATAATACGAACGGCGACACTGTTCTGGCTGTTTTGTTGGGCTTCTCAATGTGTACAACATGATAACGAGGGAATACCTCTTTAGGTCAGCTGAAAAAGGAAAATTCTTCGGTGCGTACGCGCTTTGAAGCGGCACGATCATTCAGGAGTGGAAAGCTTCTCTGTATGATAGAGCAATGTTTTTCCGTAACAATCGCGGCCACCCACAACGGTGCCCAACGAGGAGACGCTACAACGTTCATGAAACGCGAAACATGCAGACGCCAGCCGTACACCGCTACGATAACCTAACGCGCGTAGGCCAAGGTTGGCTAGTTGCACAAGGTTAACCCAAGCCGCCCATGAAACTGGGGGAGTAACAGAAGAAATTAGAAGACAGTATAGATTTAAAGAGGAGAAAAGACGAAGGTGTGGGGGAGAGAGAGATAGGAAAAGGCGACTGTCGATTTTCTTTTGGTGGGTCAGCCCAGGGATGTCGTCTACGTGAAGCCGGGGCCAAAGGGGTGTGTTGCCTCTGCAGGGGGCCTTAAAGGTCCAATCACTCGGCGTCGGCCAACCCCCAGGATCCTCTTTTCCCCGGGCACGGCAGAGCCACGCACGGCTAGACGTGGGAGGGAGTCGAAACTCCCCCGTTAGCTCGGGTGCGTGGTGTCGCTACACACCAAACGCCTGCTGTCACAGGCACCCCTGCGGGGGAATTTGGGTCACGGTTACGTAGAGCAGGGCGGCGATAATGCTGTGGGTGGCTGGAGGTGGATGAACTGACAGCTTCGGGACGGTGCACAGAACAGACCGTGTGAATATCCGCGTTGGCTATTTCTTGGCGAACAACGGTCTGTATTAGCGAAATGGTCGCATGAGGATCACTCGGTGCTAGTGCTCTCAAGGGTGCTGGTGATATGGCTTTAATTTCGCGGCGTACGATTCTCGTGATGTCACCGGAGTGTGAATTGGGCTGGGTCGCTATACGAAGATCCTCGCAAGTTGACCTCGCAGCAGTGTTGGGAAGGTGCGTAAAGTGGTGGGCTATGCGACGGCTTTTAACCTCTTGAAAGCGTTGGCACTCCAAGATAACATCTTGCACGCGGTAGAACAGCCTCTGCCCACAAGGAGGTTAAGTGCATCGTCTGCGGTGCCCTTGAGCACGTGCGCTACATTGTCTGCTTCAGCCATGCTTCGGTCAATTTTACGGCAAAGGGTCAGCACATCTTTTATATACGCCAGGTAGGGCTCGGTGGATGTCTGAACACGTGTGCCAAGTTCTTTTCTAGCGGCCTGCTTGCAGCCGGCAGATTGGCCAAACAACTCGCGTAACTTGGTCTTGCATACGTCGCAGCTCGTGATCGCGTCCACATTGATAGTAAACCATGCCTTGGCCGTTCCTTGCAAATAAAAGATGATGTTTGCCAGCATCAAGGTTGGGTCCCACCAGTGGTTTTCGCTGACGAGCTCATAGAGTTTAAGCCACTCATCCACGTCCTCGCCTTCCGTTCCCGAAAAGTTGCTGGGATCGCGGGGTGGAGCGGCCACGAGGAAAGCAGGTGAGGCCAGCGCAGTTAATTCATCGGGCGCGGGAGTTTACGAAGCGTTGCTGCCGCTGGACACGTCGGAAGCAGTGACTAGGCGTCCGCTGCGTAACTCCATCGTGCGTTGTAACCCAGCACCTTCCACGTACCAGTATGAATGTGGTCAATTGTTGAGTAGCATGTTCGAAATCCAGCTTGTTCCTTTGGTTGATTGAATTCTAAAGTTTTATTTACTCTGTTTGCAATTACCTTTGCAAATAGCTTGTTTACTAAAGAGAGCAAGCTGATCGGCCTGTAATTCTTCAAGTCCTTGTCATCTCCTTTATTAAGATGATGTATTAAGATCATGTTAGCACTCTTCCAAGATTCTGGTACTCTTCCCGTCAGGAGACACCTCGTAAACAGGGTGGCTAGTTTTTCTAACACAATTTGTCTTCCATCTTTTAGCAGATCTCATGTTACCTGATCATCACCAGTAGCTTTGCCTCTTTGCATGCTCTCCAAAGCTTTTCTGGCTTCTTCTTCTATTACTGGTGGAGTTTCACCTGGGTTACTGCTAGTTCTTATAGTATTACCGTCATGGTTGTATCGGCTACTGTACAGATCTCTGTAAAACTCCTCGCTATTTTAACAATCCTATCAATATTGGTAGTTATTTTGCCTTCTTTTTCCCTTGGTGCATACAACTGATTTCTGCCTATCCGAAGTTTCCTCTTCACTGCTTTGATGCTTCCTCCGTTTGTCAGAGCGTGTTCGATTTTCTCCAGGTTATACCTTGTTACATCGCATAACTTACCCCTACTAATCAACCTCGAAAGCTCTTCCAGTTCTATTTTGTCTGTTATGCTTGAGACATTCTTGATTTGACGCTTCTTAATGAGAATTTTCGTTTCCTGGAAAAGCTTCCCAGTGTCCTGCCTAACTATCCTGCCTTCAAATTTCACTGCACACTCTGTAATGATACTCGTGAGATTATCATTCACTGTATCTACGCTGAGGTTGGTTTCCTCACTAAGAGCCGAGTACCTGTTTTAGAATTCAAACAATAAGCTCCCGAATCAGGAGAGTATTTGGCCAACTCGCTTTTGTTTCGTTTTGTGTGTTCTCGGCGGCAGGTTGAAGATACCAGTCGGATATTTTTTACAAAGAGCTGCACCGCTCAACAACTTGCTCTGGTCATAAGCCATGCACTAAAAAAGACAGCAGACGCCTGTTTCTACCTTGTCTGCTATGTGACGTATAACAACAAGACTAACGTGGCAGCCATCGACATCATCATGTTCAATGGCGAAGCAACTATAAGAGCTCCGCACCCCGCTGACTCCTATAAGGAAATTTAGCTTTTCTTTGACCAGAGCCATATCGTAAAAGATGTCAGATCTCGGTTATTAGCAAAGGACTTCAGTAGAAATAAGCAGGTGTCAATAAAGCTTGTTAAACAGTTGTATTGGGTGCAGAAGCGTTCTATGATTAGGAAGGTGAGATTCCTAACCCGCAAGCATGTGAACCCTTCAAATACAAAGAAAATGAGCGTTAGGTCAGCTGTGCAGGTGTTTTCGGCAACTGTGACAGCAGCTACTAGTTACCTTGAAGACCAGGCCGGACGCACATGTGACTGGGAATTCACGTCAGAGGGGTCTGCCATCAAGTTCAGTGCTGAGACAGTTCAGCTGAAACACAGATAAGTGTCCCGATAGACTTGATGTTATAATCCAGCCGCCCTAATTTACCGGGACAGTGCCCCATGCGCAGCGAGAGCCGAAGCACACAGACCACGTACTGGAGGATCCTGTGGCAGGAACACAATCACAGCGTGGATTACCGCCACAAGTGCATTATTCGAGCATCCTTCGAGTCAACCTCGGGGGCTGTGTTACCCAGAGGAGAAGGTGATGGGGTCCTCGTGCTTGCAGAAACAGGATGCGCACTGGTAGCAGCGCAAGGGGCGGATGCCAACACCGAGCGATCACCATCGGCGACAGCGTCCCCAAAAGAGCGGCTCTGCACGACTGCCGCGCAGCCTCCCTTGTCTATGTAGTTGAGTGCGGTCCTAGCCTTTTCCAGCGTTTGGCGGCGCATCACGGGGCCATCCGAAGAGGCGATGATGACGGCGGCCTTGCGCTGAATCTGCCAGGAAGGTCTCCATGGTGTTATAAATTTGGGTTTGATGACATCGCACCGCTGCCATCATTTCTATAAATTCGCTGTGTCGCGATGGTGGCGGTAGCCAAGAGTGGTGAGCAGCTGAATGGACTTCACTGAAGCCTTCGCCCAGAGGCGGAATGGAGAGGCAATCGGTTTTGAAAACAGCAACAGGTAGGAATGTTCACTATAGCAGGTTAAGGGTCGTACAGAGTCAGCCAGCACGACAACGTCGTCTGGGGCAAAATCCCTTAAAAGGGTACTGACACAAAAATCTTGGTCTCGCGTTTAATGCTGCAATGCGTAGCGGGGGACCTGTTAGTCATGACACGACACATCGTTTGCTGCAGCACGCAACAGATAATTATTTACAAGCCCCTCATTATCAAACAGTTTTAGTTTCGGTTTGAGAGAGTTCCAAAAACTGGGTGCATCTTATTTATTATTTTGTTAAGTTTTATTGGCGCAAGGGCATCTAAGGCCAAAGAGCGCCAGTACAAGCGTTGTTTCATTTCGGTTATTAGTTTAAAAATTAAAACAAATGATGTGTAGCAAATATCTACGAACCATTTAAAACACAGTTCATTTAAAAGAATGTCACTTTGATGAAAAAAATGATTTCGTTGGCTGAAGTCTGTGATAATAAATTAGTCTGCAAGTTCCAAGACCCTCGCAGCAGAAGTCCTTGCCTGAGCAAGAACTGCGAAGGCTCAGACATACTTTTTATGCACCAGGCGGTACCTCACACTTGAGGCGCAGCCTGGTGGCTAGGATGGAATCCTATCATTGTTAAAATTTGACTTTCCCAAGATAATGAAGTCTCTTAAGGTCAACCATTGCATCAAGTGATAAAAACGGCGCTGGATGAAGTGGGATATGATATCGATAGAGCTCCCTGAAATGGGTCAGTCGTGCTTGGTGAAGCACAGGACATTGTATGAGGACATGCACAACGGTTAGACTCTCTCCACAGTGTATACATGTAGGTGGATCAGTGCCTGTCAAAAAGTGTTTATGTGTGGCATAAGTATGGCCTATTCTGAGCCGTGTTAGAGTGACTTCGGCGAACCTGTTGAGTTTTTGTGGGATAACTTTTCTCAGCTGGGGTTTTACAAGGTGCAGTTTGTTGTCGACTTCTCTGTCCCATTCAGCTTGCCAGTGGTTGCGTAGACCTCTACGTACCACAGGTTTTAGATCTACACCCGGAACAGAGGTTATATTTATGGTTTGCCGACCAGCGGCTTCTCGTGCATTCTTGTCCACTATTTCATTGCCCGCAATTCCAGAATGACCTGGAACCCAGCAAATACCAATAGAAAGATTTAGGTTGTAGGCTGCATAGATTTCGTTAAGGAGCTTGTTGAAAGTAGGATTCTTGCTGTACTTGCCATAAGACAGGCCCCTGACAACACTTAAAGAATCTGTGTACACTATAGACTTTTGTATCTTGTGTTGTTTAATGTGTTGTATAATAAGCAGGATACCATAGGCTTTCGCTGTGAAAATGCTGGTATGTGTATGCATGGTTTTGGTGTCCGAGAACTTTTGTCCATAGACTGCACACGATACAGATGTTCGAGAGTTCGAGCCATCAGAGAAAACGCGGTTGAACGATATTTGTGTTCAAGGGCCAAGAAATGTTGTTCACTGAGTGCACTTGGACAATTTTCTTTTATGATGTCTTTGAAAGACCAGTCACAAGTGACTGGACACTGCTGCCAGGAATGGATATGTTCGACATGGTCACTTTCCTCTAAGTCATAGAAAAAAATTGCAAGTTTTTCTACTGCAGGTCTTATTGCCAATGGAAACGGTGGGGCGATAGAAGAACGGTTTAGGTATAACAGGGTAGTAGACACATCGTTCATAAGTGTTTTGCATGGGTGCTGCTTCAGAGACATGATCTTAACTGCATAGTTGACTCCTAGATACGTGCGCTGATAGTCTACTGGCCACTGATCTGACTCTGCATAAAGGCTGTGAATAGGGCTGGTACGGAAGGCACCAAGTGCCAGCCTGATACCTAAGTGGTATACAGGGTCCAACATTTTCAGTCCTGTCCTTGAAGCTGACTGATATACTATGCATCCATAGTCTATGCGTGACAGAACCAGGCTTCGAAACAGAGATATGAGACAGTGCCTGTTTGTCCCCCACGACTGATGCGATAAAATCTTTAAAAGGTTCATGGTCATGAGACATTTATCTTCAGCTGTTTTATGTGCTGGATGAACGTGAGTTTGGAATCAAAAATGACACCGAGGAATTTTTGTTCTTTCGCGATGATTATGTTTTGTCCATTCATTATTATGCAGGGGTCAGGATGCACACCTCGTCGTCTCGAGAAAAGCACACTAGTAGTCTTGTCAGCGTTAAACTTAACACCATTCTCGTCAGCCCATTTTGCAAGTCGGTTAACACCTAACTGTATCTGGTGTTCGCATACAGTGAAGTTACACGATTTGAAACCAATTTGAATGTCGTCCACGTATACACAGTACGATATCGCAGGTGGAATAACAGAGCGAAGAGAGTTCATTTTAACTATAAATAGTGCGCAGCTTAATACTCCTCCCTGCGTCAATCCATTTTCTTGAAGAAATGTGCCCGATAACGCAGTACCTATTCTTACACGGAACTTCCTTTCAGACAGGTAATCTTTTAAGATGGTAAACAACCTGCCACATATTCCGAAAGACAGTAGATCTTACAGGATTCCGTATCGCCAGGCAGTATCATATGCCTTCTCAAGATCAAAGAAAACAGACAGACAGTATTGATTGTGTACAAACGCGTCACGTATATACGACTCGAGGAGGACAACATTGTCGGTTGTGGATCTAGCTGTAGGGAAACCAGACTGACACGGGTCCAATATGCCGTTGTATTCCAAGTAATAGACCAAGCCGCAGTTAATAATTTTTTCAAACACTTTGAGTACGCAGCTTGTGAGGGTGATAGGCCTGTAACTATTTACCGAAGAGGGATCTTTGCCCTGTTTAAGGATTGGTAGTACTATTGCCTCTTTCCAAGCAGATGGTATTTTGCCGGTATTGAAAATCTTGTTGTAAAGTGCTAAAAGGCAGTTCAGGGTTTCATCAGGGAGATTTCTGATCATTTCATAGGTAATTGTATCAGAACCAGGAGCATAACTTTCACGGGAACCAAGGGCAAGCTTCAGTTCATATAGTGTTAGTGGTTTATTGTATCCGTCTGATACAGGCTTGTTCCGGCACAGAGGTACACTTTCAGCTATGCTTTTGTGGCGTAAGAACTTAGTGGTATAGTTTTCTGAGCTTGACATTTTCTCGAAGTGTTCGCCAAGAGCATTTGCCTGTTCTTCTATTGTATCACCGCAGTCATTCACCAGAGGAAAGGGATTTGGGCCTTGTCCTTTAAGTTTATGCACCCTATTATAAACCTTGCTGACGTCTGTGTAGGAGTTTATTGAGGATATATAGCGTGTCCAGCTTTCCCGTTTGGCTATACGGCGAACACGCCTGCCATTCGCTTTGCAACTTTTAAAGGTTATCAAGTTTTCTGGTGTTGGGTAGCGAGAAAAAGTCCTGCATGCTTTGTTTTGCCGTTTTTTAGCAATTTCAAACTCCCGATTCCACCAAGGCATTGTGTTAACCTTATCATTCCTGGACTGCGGTATGCACATTTCGCGCAAGTAAGAACATATTCAGAAATATAGTTGGCCATCTCTTCTACTTCCAAATGGTCTACCTCTTCGAGGTGTAGTGTACATAGCTCTCTGAATTTCACCCAGTTTGCAACATGAAAGTTCCACTTTTTAGGATAAGACGGCCGGTCATCCCGTTGTTTTGTTGCTAAAAGAGTTGGAAAATGGTCACTTCCATATGGAGTAATAATACCTTTCCAATCTAAGTAAGGTACGAGTGACGGTGACCCAATGGCTAAATCTATGCATGAATATGTATTGTGTGTGGTACTGAAGTATGTTGGCTCTGACTTATTGAGCAGACAGGCCCCAGATGCGAGAATTTTTCTATTGCACGACCTCTCGCATAACATTTGGTATCACCCCATAGCAAACTGTTAGCATTAAAATCTCCAAATAACACATGTGGTTCTGGAAGCTGATAAGTAAGCTTTTCCAACTCTGTTTTATTGAATGGTTCGTCAGGGGCTATGTAGATCGAGCAGATAGATATAAGACGGTTGAAGAGTATAGCGCAAACAGCCACAACCTCAAGAGAGCTTTGTAGCACAATGTGCTGGCATGCTACGCTTCTTTGTGCAATGATGGCGACATCTCCGGAAGAGAAATTGCCACCATTTCGATCTTTACGATAAACCACATATTGATTAAAGAAATTCACATGCGTCGACTTTAAATGAGTTTCTTGAACACAGGACACTTTTGGATGATAGTCATTAAGCAAGTCTTTAATATCATCTAGGTTATTAAATAGGCCTCTGGCATTCCACTGTAGTATTTGTGTGTCCATTTTAGATGTGTTTTATGTTGTGTAATCAAGGATGGAAAGTAAGCTCACGGACCCTTTCCAGGGGCCGTGACACCAGATTTTTCTTTTTTTTGGATCGGTCGACAGAGTCGCGCCGATTCTTAGGCACTGGCTGAGCCCTCACGCTTGATGTTGTGTCCATCGCCTCTTGCGAGGCGCTGGACACGCGCTCTTGCGAGCGCTGCGTTTGTTTTGAGGGCCTCGCCTCAAAAGACGAGACCTTCGCGGCCCCCAGCCCGGAGGTTGGTGGGTCTTTTTTGGATGGCGGAGCAGCACTGGCTGCAACCGCCGAGGGGGCGGATGGCGTCACCGCCGGCTCACTAGGCGTGTGGCAGACTGCCGCCGGAGGCCGTCGTGGCACAGTCCCATGACGCGCCACTTCGGCAAAGCTGGTTTCTGGTAGGTAGGACACCTACCTTCGTGCCTCCCTAAATGAAATGTTCTGTTTTACTTTAATTGTGACAATATTCTTTTCTTTTTTTCAGCACGGGCATGATCATGAGTAAGCGGCATGCTCCCCGTTACAGTTCGCACAGTGAGGAGAGTTTTCACAGGTATCATATGTGTGTTCTTCAGCACTGCATTTCGCACATGTTAGGCGGCCTCGGCAGTTCTGAGAACTGTGGCCGAACCACTGGCATTTGAAACATCGAAGAGGGTTCGATATATATAGCCCCACTCGAAGCTTGATGTACCCAGCCTCAACGGAGTGGGGCAGTACACTTGAATTGAAAGTAAGTATCAAGTGCTTAGTCTGGATTTCTTTGCCATCACGCCTCATTCTAATTCTTTTCACGTTGATGATATTCTGTTTGCTAAAACCCTCCAGACGTTCAGCCTCCGTCAGCCCTAACAGGTCATCATCTGAAACAACGCCACGGGTGGTGTTCATGATTCGGTGTGGGGTTACTATTAATTTCGTATCTCCAAATTTCACTAGATTAGACAATTTTTCATATTGTTTCTGGTCGCGCAGCTCCAACAGGAGGTCACCACTTGCCATTCTCGATGCTTTATATCCTGGGCCAAAGATTTCTCTCAAAGACTTTGAAACCAGAAAAGGTGAAATTGTTCTCACTGGTTTGCCGGGTGTGTCAGCGTGGATAATGGGGAATCGGTGAAAGGATACTCTCTGGTGACCAAAAAACTGGAAGACTTCATCGGTGCGCCCTCTTTTTTGAGGGCAATCAGGGAGTGGGGGGAAGGAACTAGCCATAAGAAAAGGTTTATTTTCGGCAGCGGCGCCAGCCACCCACCATTGAGTCCTACAAGGGGACGCTGCAGGGTCTGTAAGCACAGGCCCTGCAGACGCCAGCTGTACATCACCACTCTAACCGAATATGGTGTATCCAATGTAGGATAGCCACACAGGGTTAACCCTTGCCGCCAGGAAACACGTAAGTCAACGGAAGAGAGTAGAGGACAGGAAAGATTTAAAGTAAGAGAAAAGACGAAGATGTGAGGGGGAGACAGGAAAAGACGACTGCCGATTCCCCCCAGGTGGGTCAATCCGGGGGTGCCGTCTTCGTGAAGCCAGGCCCAAAGGGGTGTGTTGCCTCTGCTGGGGGGCCTTAAAGGTCCAATCACCCAGAGTCAGCTCAACCCCCAGGATCCCCTTTTCCCCGGACACGGCAAAGCCACGCACGGCTAGGCGTGGGAGGGAGTAAAAAGCTGGGTGCATCTGTCGCCACCTGGCGTGTGCAGCTCTCGACCACGTCAACACATAAAACTGTGACAGTTTTCCGCACGGTTTGAATAAGAACTACTTTCGAATAGGAAACGGGACTGGAATGTAGCCAAACACATAACTTTCTAAGCGTGCGCCACGGCCGCGCACTTGCAACCAGCCGCCGAGAAATATAGACTACGGGAACTAACGCGTCAAAATAAAAATGACGGCTGTGACGTCATCGTAACTTGTGTTTGTCGACTATAGCGTGGTTACGTGAGGGAAGTAGGGGGTCACCTCGGGGTCACCTTCGATGGTGTCTAGAGCGCTATAGAGTCAGTCGCTTACGCAAACTTCAAAATTATTTTAAGATACCTTCCAAGCTATATTTGCTGTTGATATCTTGCGAATAATATACGAATGTTCGAAGCAGCGCGGCGGTGTCCGACCGGTCGGACGGCCCCTGCTGACGTAGCTGACGTCATGTTGCGTGACACGCAGGCTTGTCAAGTTCGAGGAGGCGTTGCTTTAACGCGCTTTGCGCCAGCCTTCTTTACGGCGTTACGTTTACGCCGACGCCATTTTCTCTTGGAATGGCTAGGAATGCTGGAAGCTTCGACACACTTACTCACAAGTGTGCCTTCGAAAAGCTCCGCCAAAACTCCATGCAGCTGAACCAACTTCTATTTGTGCTCATTGTTAGGTATCTGCTCTGAAGGATATGAGACAAAGCGAAGATTTCGGCGTCGGACTTCGCTTGAAGTTTCTTTCTACGCGATGCGCTTCGCGTTTGATCTAAATCTCAGCATTGGCCTGAACCTTCTCTTGTTGAGCTTTATCGCGACCTCAGCCCTGACATTGAGCATGGCATCTCGGGAGCCATAGCGTTTAGCTGCTTTCGTGCCCTTGGTGTTATTCGATTTCGCCTTTTATGTTCGATGACGACTCTTCCCAACGGAGCTGATCGCCGTGCTCATGGCACTGGTATTCATACTCTCAAGTACGCTGTCTTCACTTTGTCGAGACAAACCAGATTGGTTACCTAGCTTTTCCTCGGGCCCGTTGCTATCTGCCTCTGCCTGTGACAGAACGGGAGTCCCGATGCCTTTAAAGCTAACCATCTCGCCTGAAGGCTTCCCTTCAGTTTCTAAGGGACTATCCCTTTCCAAACCCTTGTTCCCAGGCCTTCGTAGTCTGTCTCATGCTCACTACGACGTGATTAAACGTCTTGCGCTTTCCGTCTGTCACTTTCCTCTAACACTTTTTGGCGAGTCTCATCCTGAAGTGCTATGCGACGGGCCTCCATTGCTTTACGGCGCGCCTAATCCTCCTGCTCTTTTCGGCGGGCGTCTACCTCTAGCGCTTTATACGCGCTTCAGCGCTGTCTCTGTCGCTCCGACTTTACCAGCCAGCAGCACTTGCCACAAAAAAAATCTTATCAAAGCATATCTAGCATGACTAAACTCGCCTGCTTCCTCGAAGGGTAAGATATGCAAACTGCGCGCAATCTTGCGCGGAAACAACGTGGCGAGCTTCTCCACCCAAAGGTCGCGGTAAACACCAACTATACCGCCGACATCTTCAATATCAACAAGAAAACCTGCGATATTCTCAAAGTTGCGGAGCTGGTGTTTCGCTTGGCACCACTTAAGCGCTTGAATTTTGTAATAAAGCTCTCTCGTTTTGAGAAAATGGTCTCTCCTTTTTCGACTCTCCTCGGCTTGCCGCTGTTCATGACTTCTAGCCTCTCGATCTTCGGCCTTCTGCTTTTTCTAACAAATGAGCTCCCAAAATTCGTCAGCTTCCTCGGCCATCACATTCTCTGCCCGCATCACCTCGAGAATCGCTTCTTTTGTTTTGGCGGATCCTGTGGAAATTCCCATCGCTCCACAAATTTTAAGGACGTCCTGCACAAGGTACTGGTCCATCGCGATCTCATCCCTCGTGATGCTCTACTAGTGATATTCACCTTACTCCAAAACTAATCTCATGGTTTAAAGTAAGTGAACATTGAACTATAGCCCAAAAAAATCACAAAAACTCTCCTCACATCTGCATGTGCTAGATAGGTCTGGAGAAAAAAACAGTAAACGTTGGGCACTCACCCAACCAAAGTAGCCGACGATGGCCTAACTTGTGACTGTCGTCTAACGGTATCGTGGGAGTTCTCTCTTCCCCAGGGATCCGCTCTAACACTGAGCCGTTGAGATCAGGGTGGCAGATTCCACAGCCGTGAATCGTTGAAGACAGAAGTAGCCTAATCCAGCGTATCTAAACGCTGATATCAGCGTGGTCGTCCTCAGGCTTCTAGGGGTCCGATACAACTTTTAAGCCGTTGAGATCGGGGTAGCGGGTCCCACAGCAGCAAAACGTTGATGACAGGGGTAGCGTATCCCAGCGTATCCAAACGCTAATATCAGGTCAGTCGAGCTGGAACTTCCAGGGGTCCCATTCGGTGCGCCAAACGTAGGAAAGCGTATCTCAGCGTAGCCAAACGCTATCACGGCGGTCGTCCTCGTGCTCAGAGATCCGATGATGATGATGATATATGGTGTTTTTTGGCGCAAGGGCCATTTGATGGCCAAAGAGCGCCAGTTCATGGGACAAAGAATGTGGACGATGATTCTGATTAGCGGCTGTATAAGGGCCATAACATTCCTCGCGGTAAGGCGGGTAAAAACATACAAGTAATAAAATCATGACCATGCTGTGAAAGGTGTGTGTGGTGCGAATAGATGAACAAAGTTGGTGATAATAAAAGACGATGGTGGATATGTATGGCATTAGCACAAGTGCCTCACTCGTTCATACCCTTGCGTCCAAGGGCCGTGAGGCAAGTGCTTTTTTGTGTAGGCACCGCAGCGAAAACCTCTCAGGAGAGGTCGTGCTACAGAATGCCCGGGTATATGATATGCAAACTATGAATTTCTTTTAAAAACTCTAGCAATGATTTATAACTAAAAAGCGGATCCCTACCGACGAACATTGCAGGGTGTAAAGGTACATGTTGTCGGTAGGGTAATGGAAAGTGTTGTTTTCTTATAGTGTCCAATTGTTTGCACTGAATTAAAATGTGAAGAACTGTTAGTGCTTCACCACATCTGTCCCACAATGGTGGGTCGCCACCGGACAAAAGATATGAGTGTGTCGTGTATGTGTGTCCTATCCTGAGTCTCGTTAGTATTACATCTGTATGACGCGATTTTGATACTGGCAGCCAATGATCAAGGTGTGGCTTATCAATGTGTAATTTGTTTTGTGTGTGTGTATCCCACTTGCTCTGCCAGTAGTTCCTGAGGTTTCGTTTGATCGACGGCTTAAAATCAAGGGACGGGATTAATATGGGTGTAGGGGCAGTGCTTTTGTGGACGGATGCAGCGAGCTGATCCGCCCTCACGTTGCCTTCGATCTCACGGTGCCCTGGCACCCAGCACACTACAACATGTTGTTTGAGTGTGTAGAGTGTGCACAAAATGGAGTAAAGTGAGACAAGGACCGGTTTTTTTTGTTTTCTAAGACTGTGCAGAGGCGTTGCCACACTGAGGGAGTCTGTATAAATTACTGCTTTTTGTATTTGTAATTGTTTGATGTGTTTAGCTGCCACAAGTATCACGTTAGCTTCTGCTGTGAAGATACTTGTGCCTGGATGTAAAGGGCCAGCATCCGAAAAGGATGGGCCGACAGCAGCGTAGGACACAGAGGAGTTGGAGGCATCTGTAAAGAACTCAGGACGTGTGTACTTGTGTTGAAGTTCCAGGAAGTATGTTCGGATATGGGCAATAGGCGCATGTTTTGTAACTTCTAAAAAGGACACATCGCAGTCTATAGTCTGCAATTCCCACGGTGGCGGATATGCTACAGGAGCCATTAAACTGTGTTCAAACGAGACTCCAGTTTCCTCAGCTAGATTTTTCAGGCGAACTGAGAAGGGCTGCCTCATCGAAGGCCTGTTTTGAAACAAAATTGAGCTCGACAAATCATTAAGAGTAGAGTATGAGGGGTGCTTCTTATCCGCTTTCACCTTAAGGAAATAAACAAAGGACATGTAAGTTCTCTGCAGATGAAGCGACCACTCATTTGACTCAACATAAAGGCTTTCTATAGGGTTGGTGCGAAAAGTACGCGTAGAAAGGCGGATGCCCAAATGGTGCACGGGGTCCAGCTTCTTCAAAGCACTTTGAGTTGCAGACTGATAAACAACGGCCCCATAATCTAAGCGGATGCAAACGAGGTTTCGATACAGATTCATGAAGCATTGCCTGTCACTACCTCAAGTAGTACGTGACAACACTTTTATAACATTCATGGCTTTTAAGCATTTTGTTTTTAAATACTTCATGTGTGGTACGAAGGTCAACTTGTTGTCCAAGATTAAGCCTAGGAATTTATGCCCGGCTTTGACGGACAGACGTTTCCCGTTCAGTCGAATGTCAGGTTCCGAGTGCGTGCCTCTCTTTTGAGAGAACAAGACACACGTGCTTTTTGTGGGTTAAGTCGAAATCCGTTTTCATCTGCCCATTTGGAGACCTTGTTTAAACCCAGCTGAACCTGCCGCTCACACATTGCCAAGTTGCATGACTTGAAGCCAAGCTGAACGTCGTCGACATATGTACAATAGAACATATTGTGGGGGATGGACAAGTACAAAGAATTCATTTTGATAATAAAAAGTGTGCAACTAAGCACACCACCTTGTGGCACGCCTGTTTCATGGACAAATGTTTGGGAGAGAACACTGCCCACACGGACACGGAATGTCCGGTTTGACAGGTAACTTTCGATTATGTGAAACATTCTTCCGCGCACACCAAGGTGGGACAGGGCTCTTAGAATTCCAAAACGCCATGTTGTATCATAAGCCTTTTCGATATCGAGGAACACAGAGAGAAAATATTGTTTATGGACGAAGGCGTCTCGGATCTGTGCCTCGATACGCACCAAATGGTCGGTGGTGGATCTACCCTCTCGAAACCCACACTGAAATCGGTCGAGCAGATTGTGTGTTTCAAGGAAATGTAAAAGTTGGTGGTCTATCATTTTTTCAAAAAGTTTACAAAGGCAGCTGGTCAGTGCAATGGGCCTCTAACTTGAAACTGAGGAAGGGTCCTTGCGCTGTTTCAAAATAGCGATAACACTAGCCTCTTTCCAGGAAGCAGGGATGGTGCCTGAAAGCCAGTTAACATTGTATAGAGAGAGTAAAGTTTTTCGCATTTTGAGCGGCAGGTTTTTCAACATTTCATACGTGACACGGTCAAAGCCTGGAGCGGAATTACTGCAAGTGTTTAGTGATGTTTGTAGCTCAGCTAAGTTGAAAGGTTGGTTCTATGCCTCGTGTTTTGTGCACTTATATTCTACTTTCTCTTTTTCTATCCTTGCTTTGTATCTTTGGAAAACTTCAGTATAGTGTGCCGAGCTAGACACTTGCTCGTAGTGTGCACCGAGGAAGTTTGCCTGATCTTTCAGGCTGTCACCCTGTGTGTTTACGAGTGGGAGTAAGTGTACTTGTCTTCCTGCTACCCTACGAACCATGTCCCAGACTTTAGCCTCTTGTGTATATGAATTTATGCCTGATAACAACTTGTGCCAGCTTTTCTTCTGGCCTGCCGACGCGTTCTCCTGCCTCGAGATTTTATTTTCTTAAAGCTCTTAAGGTTTTCCGCTGTCGGCGAGTTCCGCAGACCCCTACATGCCCTGTTCTGTTCTTTTCGCGCATTCTGACACTCAGTGTTCCACCACGGAACGTGTCGTTTGCCGGGCAGGCCAGATGTTTGTGGAATGCACTTGGTTGCTGCGTCAGTAAGAAAAGCCGTGAAGTACTGCACAGCTTCATCTATGCCTGATCCGCATGTGTCAGTCCAATTTAAGTGAGTAATCTTTTGAAATTGTTCCCAGTCGGCTTTGTTTAGCAGCCATTTGGGAACCTGTGGAGGACATTCATTTATTATTGGTGTACTCAAAACTAAAGGGAAATGGTCACTTCCGTAAGGATTATTTATGACTTTCCACTGAAGTAATGGTACAAGTGAAGGAGATGCGATACTGAGGTCTATGGAAGAGTAAGTTTTGTTGGCCAGGTTATAGTATGTTGCCTCTTTCCTATTCAACAGACAAGCACCTGATGAAAAGAAGAACTGTTCGATGAGACGACCTCGTGCATCGCATCGACAGTCACCCCATAAACCGCTGTGCGCATTCAGGTCCCCTAGAACCAAATAAGGTTCTGGTAACTCATCTATTAAAGACTGGAAATCATGTTTTTCCAGGCGGTGTTGCGGCGGTATGTATAGAGAGCAGATGTTGACGAGCTTATTCAATAGAACTGCTCGAACAGCCACAGCCTCTAGGGATGTTAGTAGTGGTAGATGACTGCATGCTACTCCTCGATTAACTATAATGGCTACACCACCAGATGACGCCACAGCATCATCTCTGTCCTTTCGGAAGACAACATATGGACGCAAAAAATTTGTATTCTTGGATTTTAAGTGTGTTTTCTGTACACACAGCACTTTTGGAGAATGTTTGTGTAGAAGTTCTTGGACATCGTCGAGGTTTCGAAGTGGTCTTCTGACGTTCCTTTCTATAATTTGTGTCTCCATTATGGAAGTAAAGAAGTGCTCTGCGTACGAAATGACCGTGGCTGGTGTCTAAAGAGAGAAGTGACTTATCTTACAGAGCCTTTAGAAGGCCCTGTAATTACCGTTTTGTCTTTTTTAGAGCGGTCGAGGGAACCCCGCCGCTCCTTTGGCGCAGTCTGCACCGGTGCAGTTGATGTGTCCATCGCCTCAGGAGAGACGACAGACAATGTTGTTTTAGTTGTAGGCTTCGTTGTGACAGACGGAGCCTTAAACCCCACCGGGCTGGAGGTCGAGGGGACCTCTTTAGTTTGTGTGGTGCCCTGGCTGCTGCCAAGGTTCACAGGGGCCTTCGGTGGGGCTGTATTCGAAGAGGGTGGGGCAGCCGAGGCTGCTCCCCCATGGGGGCTAGTGGCGTTTGTCTCGGCACGCTGCGCGTGGTCCAAGGCATAGCCGAAAACCGAAGTGGTGCTGACCCCCCTCACACCACTTCGGCATACGATGTGTTCCCAGCAAAATGCGGGGAAACGCGCTGCCGCGCTTTACGGAAGCTTATGTTCAATTTAACTTTGTATTAATAATTTCTTTTTCCATTTTCCAGGCCACGCATTACCTGGAATATGCAGGATGGTCACCCTTACAGTTTGCGCAGTGCGCTTGTAGCTGACAGTCATCGTCAGTGGTATGACCTTTGGTGCCGCATTTCGCGCAGGTAATCTCTCCTCGGCAGCTCTGGGAGCCGTGCCCCAACCTCTGACACTTAAAGCAGCGCCGCGGGTTGGGTATGTATGGTCTAACTGGCAGTTTAAGATATCCTGTTGCTATTTCAGTGGGAAGGGTGCTAGATGCGAAAGTGAGTACGACGTGCTTCGTTGTGATTTCCTTATTTTCTTTTCTTATTTTGATACGCTGCACCTGAATGACGTTTTCCTCTTTCCAGCCTGTTAGAAGTTCATCATCAGAGAGGTGCATCAGGTCTCCATCTGATACAACACCCTTCACTGCGTTCATGGTTCAATGCGGTGTGATTGTGATAGATTCATCCACAAATGCTGTGAGTTTATGTAGTCTTTGGTACTGTGCGTTGTCTTTTATTTCAAGTAACAGGTCACCACTGGCGGTCTTTGTGGCCTTGTAGCCTGCGCCCAGCGTTTCTATGAGACATTTCGACACAAGGAAAAGTGAAACACTTCTAGCTTTATTTTCTGTACTTTCACAGTGGATAATGTGGTACTTGGGGAAGTTTTTTTTTTGTTTGGAACAAATTCAAAAATTGCATCAGTGCGCCACCTATTGGAGGGGCGATTAGTTGTGAGAGGGCTAGGGGTTCCCATAAATTTGATAACTTTTTCGGCGGCCATGCCAGCCACCCACCACCGAGTCCAACAAGGGGACGCTGCGAGACGCGAAGGAGGCGCAAGCGCCAGCCATACATGGCTGCTATAACCTAATATATCTACCCAAGGTTGGATATTTACACTAGGTTAACCCTTGCCGCCAGGAAAAATTAGAAGTAAAATGAAATGAGCAGAAGACAGGAAAGATGTAAAGTGAGAACAAAGACGAAGATGTAGGGAGAGAGAGATAGGAAAAGGCGACTGCCGATTTCCCCTGGGTGCGTCAGCCCAGGGGTGCCGTCTACGTGAAGCCGGGGCCAAAGGGGTGTGTTGCCTCTGCCGGGGGGCCTTAAAGGTCCAATCACCCAGCGTCGGCTCAACCGCCAGGATCCCCTTTTCCCCGATCACGGCAAAGCCACGCACGGCTAGGCGTGGGAAGGAGCCGAAACTCCCCCGTTAGCTCGGGTCCATGGTGTCGCTACACACCAAACGGCAACTTGCGCAGGCGCCCCTGCGGGGAGAGATCCGATGATAATGATGATGATGTTTGATGTTTTGTGGTGCAAGGGCCATTTCATGGCCAAAGAGCGCCAGTTCAACTTACCATAAATATGAACAATGATTGTGATAATTGGCTGTATAAGGGCCATAAAATTCCACGCTCTAAGGCGCGTAAAAACGTAGAAGTAATAAAATCATGAGCATGCCATGAAAAGTGTGTGGTTGTAATGAATGACGAAAGTTTATGATAATAAAAACCATGGTGAGCACGTATGGCTTAAGCACTATTGCCTCGATTGTTCTCACGCGTCCAAGAGCCGTGAGGCAAGTGCTTCGTTGAGTGTAGCCATCGCAGCGGAGACCTCTCTGGAGAGGTCGTGCTACGGAATGCCCGGGTATACGATATGAAAAGTACGAATTTCTTTTAAAAAGGATAACAATGATTTATGACTAAATAGTGGTTCCCTACTAACAAACATTGCAGGATGTAGTGTTATCTGTTGTCGGTAGGGTAATGGAAAGTGTTGTTTTCTTAGGTTGTCTAATTCTTTGCACTGTATTAAACTGTGAAGTACGGTGAGTGCTTCTCCACATCTGTCACACAAAGGTGGATCACCCCCAGATAAAAGAAGTGATTGTGCTGTGTGTGTATGGCCTGTTCTTAACCTTGTAAGGAGTATTTCTGTGTGGCGTGATTTTGATACTGGCGGCCAATGACCAATTTGCGGCTTGATGAAATGCATTTTATTCCCTGTGTGTGTCTCTCATGTGCTCTGCCAATCACCACTGAGCTTTCGCTTTAGAACAACTTTCAATTTGAGTGCAGGAATCGGTATCGAAGTGTTGATAGCGTTTTTGTTGGCGGATTCAGCTAGCTGGTCCACTAGAACATTGCCTTGTATTTCACGGTGTCCTGGCACCCAGCAGCCTATGACTTGCTGCTTGGATGAGTAGACTGTGCATAAAAGCGAATAAAGTGAGACAAGGACAAGGATTTTCTGCTTTTTAGGTGTTTTCAGAGCTTTTACTGTGCTTAGGTAATCTTTATATATTATCGCCTTCTGTAGTTTAATGTTTAATGTGTTTCACAGCCGTAAGTATCGCATAAGCTTCGCCAGTGAAAATGCTTGAATCAGAGTGCAGAACACCGGTTTCCGAAAAGAATGGGCTGACGGCTGCGTACGAGACAGAAGTGTCGGACTTGGAAGCATCCCTGAAGAACTATGGACATGTGTATTTCTGTTGTAGTTATAGGAAGTTTGTATAGATGTGTGAAATTGGTTTATGCTTCGTAACCTCCCAGAAAGACACGTCGCAATCTATTGCGTGCCATTGCCACGGTGGCAGGTACACTGCGGGAGCCATAAAACGGTATTCAAGTGGCACACCAGTTTCCCTCGCTAGGCCCCTCACACGGAGTGAGTAGGCCTGTCTCATAGAAGGCCGTTTTTCGAACACAGCAAGACTTGAAATGTCATAATTATGGAATGTGATGGGTGATTCTTGTCTGCATTTCAATTAAGATAATATTTAAAAGACATGTACTCTGTAGGTGGAGTGACCATTCGTTCAATTCCACGTACAGGCTCTTTACGGGGCTAGTGCGAAAAGAACCCGTAGAGTGGCGGATGCCTAGACAATGACCAGGACAAAGCATTTTGAGGGCAGTAGGTGTCGCAGACAGATACACTATTGCCCCATAGTCTAGGCGGGTACGTACGAGGCTTTTATAAAAATTCATTAAACACTTATTGTCGCTCCACCACGTAGTGCGAGACAACACTTTTAAAATGTTTATAGCTTTCATGCACTTGTTTTTTAAATACTTATTGTGTGGTATTGTCACGTTACTCACGACAAACTTGATACAATGGGCTCGTTTAGTCGACTAGCCAAGCAGCGGCTCAAATCGTCTTTGTCCTCTTTCACACTTCGATCTCACCCAAGCAAACCATGTGGCAATAGTCCACCCCTTTGAAAGCATCGACTCGATGCTCGTAAATAAAAAAATGAAGGTATACACACGCAGATATAGAGAATCAAAAGAGGGAGAGTGCCAGTACTCGCAGCGGAATTGAGGAAGTTTCGTCAACGCTTGCGCCAAGCGCAAAAAGAAAAGTCATAAAAACACTGGAGAACACAAACAGCAGCAGCAACGCAAAGTCACGGCATGTCGTAGCACGTGAAACCACAAGGGCTACTGTGTGAAGTAGGGCTTCAGCCGAACGACATGCACGGTTTCGGGCCGAAGCTGTCGACGAGAAGACGCTGCGCCGTCCGGAAATACCTCGTAGGTAACATCTGTGACTCGTCTAAGAACCTTTTACGGTCCAAAATAACGGCTTAGGAGTTTTTCGGATAAGCTTGGTCGCCGGAGAGGGATCCACACCCACACTCGGTCCCCAGGGTGGTAGGTGACATTTCGATGGCGGAGGTTGTAACGTCCTGCGTCTGCATCTTGTTGGTGACTAGTATTTATGCGAGCTAGCTGACGAGCATCTTCGGCGTATTAAGTGTATTGCTCAGCATCTTGAGCAAGTTCATTGCTTTGGTCGCACGGAAGCATAGCATCGAGCATGGTTCGCACGTTGCGTCCGTAAACAAGTCGGAAAGGCGGAGATCACGTTGTTTCTTGCGTTGCCGTATTGTAAGCAACCGTGATGTATGGAAGAATCTCGTCCCAGGTTTTGTGTTGTACGTCCACGTACATTGACAGTATATCCGCTATGGTCTTGTTAAGCCTCTCTGTCAGTCCATTGGATTGCGGGTGATAAGCCGTTGTTTTTCGATGACTTGTGCTGCTCAGTTTAAAAATGTCCTCCATCATTCGTGCTGTAAACGACGTCTCTATGTCTGTAATCACGCATGACGGGGCACCATGCCGTAGGACGATTTGGTGCACGAAGAACTGCGCGACTTAAGAGGCCGTGCCACGGGGTAACGCTTTTGTTTCAGCATAACGCGTGAGATAATCTGTCGCAACTATAATCCACTTGTTCCCAGAGGACGACAAAGGGAAGGGCCCGAGAAGGTCCATTCCCACGAGGTCAAACGGTCTCCGTGGTGGTGCAATCGGCTGGAGCAGGCCCGCGGGTCTCAAAGGCGGAGTCTTGCGGCGCTGGCACTCACGGCAGCCTTTCACATATCGATGGACAGTAGTTGATAGTCGCGGCCAGTAATACTGTTGGCGTACTCTGGCGAGAGTTCGCGAATAGCCCAAATGTCCTGACGTGGGCTCGTCGTGGCACGCAAGGAGGATCTCATCACGCATGTCGGTAGGAACAACGAGTAGAAAGGCTTTGTCGCTACCACGGGCGTTTTTCTTGTAAAGAATGCCTCTTCTTAGACTGAAAGAAGACAGTTCGCGAGCAATGTGTTGAGAGACCTGAGAGTTGCGGCCTTCCAGGGAATCAATGACTGGGCGTAATTCGTCGTCTGCCCGCTGCTTTGACAAAAATTCGGAGTCGCTAACTGCTCCGAGAAAGGCATCTTCATCTTCGGAGCCCCTGACAACGTTTCCCACAGGTGCTCGAGAAAGCGCGTCGGCGTCTTCGTGTTTGCGCCCTGACCTGTACACAATCGTAATATCGAACTCCTGCAAACGCAAACTCCACCGTGCAAGACGGCCGGATGGATCTCTGAGATTTGCCAGCCAGCAGAGCGAGCGGTGGTCAGTCACCACTTTGAAGAGACGACCGTAGAGGTAAGGCCGAAATTTGGTCGTCGCCCACACGACTGCGAGGCATTCTTTTTCTGACGTAGAATAGTTGGTCTCGGCTCGAGAAAGAGTACGACTGGCGTAAGCTATCACATGCTCAACGCCGCCATATCGTTGTACAAGGACAGCGCCAAGTCCTACGTTGCTGGCATCTGTATGAATTTCTGTAGCAGCGTCCTCATCGAAATGGGCAATAACAGGGGCTGTTTGCATTTTCTGTCGTAACTCTGTGAACGCTGTATCCTGCTCTGCGCCCCAAGTAAAGGGCATGTCATCTCGGGTGAGTCGCGTCAGAGGTTCAGCTATCTTCGAGAAGTTGGCGATAAATCGGCGATAAAACGCGCACAAGCCGAGGAAACGGCGTACTGCTCTTTTATCTAATGGAACAGGGAAGGTGGCGACAGCAGCAGTTTTGTCTAGATCAGGTCGCACTCCATCTGCACTAATGACATGTCCCAGAACTTTTAGCTCTTCATAGCCGAAATGGCATTTTTGGGGTTTCAGCGTGAGTTCTGCTGTGCGAATGGCTTCCAGAACCTTCCTCAGACGCTTCAGATGTTCTTAGAAGCTCTCAGAAAAGATGACCACATCATCGAGGTAGACAAGGCAGCTTTGCCACTTCAAGCCAGCGAGAACTGTGTCCATCATCCTCTGAAAAGTGGCTGGTGCGAAACAGAGGCCGAAGGGAAGAACTCGAAATTCGTAAAGTCCGTCTGGAGTCACAAACGCGGTTTTTTCTCGGTCTCTTTCATCCACTTCAATTAGCCAATAGCCACTCTTTAGATCGATGGACGAAAAATACTTCGCGCGTCGTAACCTGTCGAGGGAGTCGTTGACCTGTGGAAGCGGGTAGACGTCCTTTTTTGTGACGCTATTAAGCTTCCTGTAGTCAATACAGAATCGCAGCGTTCCGTCTTTTTTCTTTACTAGAACGACTGGCGAGGACCAAGCGCTGCTGGATGGTTGAATAATCCCGTCGTCGAGCATCTCTTTTACTTGTGTCTGAATAGCCTCGCGTTCTTTGGCAGAAACGCGATAAGGCTGCTGCCGGATGGGGTGGACGTCATCGTCGGTAATAATTCGATGCTTCGTGAGGTGTGTTTGACAGACTTCAGAAGAAGAGGCGAAGCAAGATCGAAACTCCCTTAAAGGGTCATGAAGTGCAGCCTTTCTCTCGTCTGACAACGTCGAATTAATGTCGATGCGGTCTAGAAATACCTCAACCTCATGCGTTTCCTCGGACGCGAAGCACTCCGTGACGTCGGCAACAGGGTCTCCATAAGCTAGGGTGGTTCCGCGAAAAAGATGCCGGTGCTCGTAATTGAAGTTCGTAACTAGTATCGTTGACTGTCCGTCACGCACGCGCACAACACTTCGGGTGGCGCATACACCTTGGAGCCGCAGAAGTGATAGGTTGCTTTCAGCCACCACGTCGCCGTCTTGGAAGTCTTCACAACTGACTTCGATGCGAACAGTTGCTCGAGGTGGCAGCGTCACACTGTCGTCAGCAACACGCAGCGCAGGTCTACGGCAGTTATCAGCGTCTCCATCTGTTGCGCCTTGAGTCGAGAAGGTCACGATGCGCTCACGGAGATTTATGATGGCACCATATTCCCGAAGGAAGTCCATGCCGATAATCAGCTGACGCGAACAGTCGCGAAGAACGAGGCAGCTGAGCACAAACGTTGACGCACGAATTTTCACTCTTGCGGTACAGTGACGCAGCGGTGTTACAACGTGTCCTCCAGCTGTTCGAATTCGCGTTCCATTCCACGGCGTGATCACTTTCCTGAGATCTTTCGCTAGCCTCCCGCTGATGATCGAATAGTCTGCACCAGTGTCTACCAATGCACTGACCTGAAGACCGTCAACCAGCACAGGTATGTCGAGTGACACGCGGTCACTAGGTTCAGATGTGGACGTCGGCGTTTCTTCGGTACTGCGATTATTCTCTGACGAAATGCCTTCGGCGTTGCGTGCAAGCGTCAATGGGAGGTCTTCCGCACTTTAAGTCCCAGCGACCTTGCCCCCGAAGGCCGCTGCCTTCAGTTTTCCCGACGAGGTCTCGGGGAGCGTTCCCGTGCCGTCACCCCGAAACGTGGCCCAGTGGCTGCGGGTCTCCTGGGAGAGGGTGACCGCGATTGCCGTCGTGTAAAGGGTGCCCGCTGTTGCGCGAGATACTCTTCGATATCTCTCGGCCTTTGACCAATTCGGGGACGAGGGGAATTGACGGAAAATCTGCGCAGTCCAAGTTGCCGGTATGGGCATTCGCGGTAAATGTGACCAGCCTCACCACAATGATAGCAGAGGGGTCGTCTGTCTGGCGTACGCCAGAGATCAGACTTGCGCGTCGGTGCCCGGCGACTATCGATGTCCAAATCAGCGTGCCCTGAATGAATCGCGACTGACGGCATCATTGTCTGGATCGGGACGTATGGCATTGTCTGGATCGAGACGTGCGGCACTGTCTGGATCGGGACGTGCGGTACTGGCTGGGTCGGGACTCTTTGACCAGAAAGAGGAGTCGCAGATCGCAAGGCTTCCGCGTACGTACGACGGCGACTGTCAGTAGACGCAGGAGCCGTTTCCGGATCAACCGACGTGGGCGGAAAACGATGGGCGTGCAGCACTGCTGGACCTCGTCACGGATGACACTGGTGATAGAACCAACATCGGTTTGCCTCATCCCGTACATCTTTTCCATTTCTTCCCGGACGACAGATCGGATGATCTCGCGGATCCATTCGGGGCTCTTGCTCCCAAGGGTGGCGAAAATTTCGGGAGTGGAGGCAGCATTCACTTGACGGTCAAACAGGGCAGACCGTTGGTGCAGTACTCGCTCCATTGTTGCCGCTTCAGTAAGAACTCAGCAACACTTTTGGGGGGACTACGCACCAAACCAGCAAAAAGTTCTTCCTTCACACCACGCATGAGGTGGCGCAACTTTTTTTCTTCTGCCAAAGCAGGATCCACTCGCTTGAAAAGCCGTGTCATTTCCTCGACGTACATCGAGACGGTCTCGTTGGGCATCTGGATGCGTGATTGTAGTGCACGCTCCGCCCGTTCGCGGCGGTCGGGGCTCCTGTAGGTCTCCAGGAGGTGACGATGAAACTCGCGCCAAGATGTCATAACATCATCCCTGTTCAAAAACCAAGTCTTGGCACCGTCTTTTAGGCAAGTGCACACGTTCCGGAGCTTCGCGGCATCATCCCAGTAATTGATCGCTGCGAAACGTTCGAACTCACTCAGCCAGTCGTCAACATCTTCATGCTGCTCTCTATGAAAGGGGCCAGGCATGAGCGGGTTCTGGACGGTGCAGTAGATTGGCGTGGAAGGTGTCGGAGCTTGCACGGGATCTTGTGTCGAAGTCATAGTCGTTGCGTCAGTGGTTGGTGTCTCAGGCGGTAGGCCTCGTTGGCGGCGGCTTACTCTATGAACAGGAGTGTCCACGGGTGCAGGGCTTGTGTTCTGGCTGCTGGACGGGGTCTTGGGCATCGGGTGGATCGTGAGACGTTGTACCCAGCAACTCCACCAGTCTTGTCACGTTACTCACGACAAACTTGATACTCGTTCAGTCGGCTCGTTCAGTCGGCTAGCCGACTGTTCAGACGGCTTGGGCTCGTTCAGTCGACTAGCCAAGCAGCGGCTCAGAGAGATCGTCTTTGTTCTCTTTCACACTTTGATCTCACCAAACCATGTGGCAATGAAGGTTAGCTTGCTGTCCAAGATGAGACCTAAGAATTTGTGTTCGGTGTTAACAGAAAGGCGTTGCCCATGCAGTGGAATATAAGGTAAGGCCTCTCTTCATGGAAAACAAGACACACGTGCTTTCCTGTGAATTCGACCAGAACCCGTTTTCTTAATTCAGCCCAATTGGAGAATTTGTTCAAACCAAGCTGAACCTGGCGCTCACACAAGGCGAGATAAAACCAAGCTAGACGTCATCGACATATGTACAATAAAACATACTGCGAGGTACGGACAAGCGCAATGAACTTATTTTGATAATAAAAAGTGTGCAACTAAGTACACCACCATGGGGCACTCCTGCTTCTTGAACAAATGGTTTGGAAAAAAAACGCTGCCAACTCGAACTCGAAATGTCCAGTTTGACAAGTAACTTTCGATTATAGTAAGCATTCTGACACGCACGCCAAGGTAAGACAGGTCTCTTAAAATGCCAAAGCGCCATATTGTATCATAAGCGTTCTCGATATCGAGGAACACAGAAAGAAAGTATTGTTTGTGGACGAAGGCGTCTGGGATCTCTCCCTCGATACGCACCAGATGGTCGGTGGTGGATCTACTCTAGTTCTTTTTTTGTTCAGTAAACATGCACTTGACGACAACAGAAAGTGTTCTATCAGGTGTCGTCGCGCATCTAAACGAGAGTCGCCCCATAGGAGATTATGTGCGTTCAGACCACCAACGACTATATATGACGGAGGAGGTTCATCAATGAAGCTTTGAAATTGTGTCTTCGAAAGCTGATAGCACGGAGGAATGTAAATAGAACTAATTGTTAGTAGCTTCCCGAACAGCACTGCACGCGCAGCAACTGCCTCAAGAGAAGTTCGGTGATTTAACTGCTTACAGGCAACACCTTTATCAACTGTTATAGCGACAACGCCCGACGAGGTGGCAGGGTCGTCGCGGTCTTTGTGTAAAATGGCATATTGCTTTAGAAAATTTGTTTGTGTGGACTTGAAATGTGTTTCCTGAACACACAGCACCTTTGGAGTATGTTTATTAGGAAGTTCTCTAATATCATCGAAGTTATGGAGAAGTCCTCTGACATTCCACTGTAAGATCTGTGTGTTCATTTCAGATGTGTTTTGTGCTACGTGCTCACGGATGAAAAATTAGCTCACGGACCCTTTCCAGGGGCCGTGACACGAGATTTTTCTTTTTTGAATCGGTCGACTGAGTCGCGCCGATCTTTAGGCGCTGGCTGCACCCTCACGCTCGGTGTTGTGTCCATTGCCTCTTGCGAGGCGCCGGACACGCGTTCTTGCGAGCACTGCATTTGTTTTGAGGGACTCGCCTCAAAAGACGAGACCTTCGTGTGTCCCAGCCCGGAGGTTGGTGGGTCCTTCTTGCATGACGGAGCAGCACCGGCTGCAACCGCCGAGGGAGCGGATGGCGTAGCCGCCGGCTCACTACACGTGTGCCTGACAGCCGTCGGCCCCATGACGCCCCTCTTCGGCAAAGCTGGTTTCTCGTAGGTACTCTCTAAGCCGAATTACCTGAAAAAGTAGTAATGGAGCCCAATAGGCGCGCGCGATGAACGGATAGACCTTTGAGGAGCAACCACAGATGGAAGCGTGCGGCGTGAAACCACCTAGTCTCTACTGGGATGAACCGCCCGGGCATTGCAGGCAGCGCGAAAAACGATGCGAAGGTGAAGAACCCTCCTTCTCCACAGAACAGATGTCCTTCTCCTCCTCTGCTGGCTCAGTCTTTCCCTATATTTTGCCGGCGACAGTTCGTGGTGCGTCGCGCTCGGAATGCTCGGCCACGGCCGTCTGGATTCGACGATCTAAGAATAACGACGGGGGTGCTTGTGTGTACGCTTGGATGAGCGTGGGCTGCTGATTTTGCGATTCACTGCACCCATGAAGTCTGGAGCAAGCCTCGACACGTCACCACGCCGCGCTGTATATCTCTGGCTTCAAGATAGTCACGACCAACACACGAGAGCAACAGTTGGGGAGGTTAATATGGCGGCCGAGAAGTCAGCAGGCTTATTGGATATATACTTCAGTCCGACTCAGGGCAGAAAACAGTGCTGGATTCTAAGGCAAGTAGGTTATCATTCTTCATTCTACTCTACTTGTCATGTGTGCGATACGGATCGCGCTTGCCGGCAACGGGCTCGGTCGTGTTGTATATCACACGCACGAAATGCATCGCGATAGTCAGCTTCGGCGTCTGCAGTTCGCCTATGCTTTGCGGCCACATGGAAATTGGCCGCCATCGCCGTCGGCCTCCCATACGCTTGCTCATCAAATGCTCACCTGTCTTCGCCGCCACGATGAGCTCCGGGCTGACGATATTGGTCTGAGACCTCGTCGCTGTGTTGGCAATCGTCGAAGACACGTTGCGGATTTTCGTAAAGAGCTTGGTTGTAGTATCTCGCGCGCTATAAGTGCACCAGCACGGGCTGGTGGGGCTTTCGCTAGCGTCGGAACTCACTGAGAATCGATTGGTCGCCATTGCAGACAGTCGCAAGCAGCTCGGCGCCGTCCGCTGGCCGCGGCGGCGGACTCGCGTTTGCGCGCTGCACTGGCTCGAGTTTGTGGAAAAGGGTCGCATTACCGTCGATTTCTTTGGAGCTAGCTCCAAACCAGCTCGGCGCTGTTCGTGGGGGCGGCGAAGTGTACGATCGCTTTCCTGTTCGAAGTTCTCTGGCGGCAGACACTTCGTGTGCAACGCCGTGTATGGTCTCGCGTTCGCTTGCTCAAGCTGAGCGAAGTCGCTCGCTTAGGACTCGCCGACTTGTTAGCAGCACGGAGGTTCGCGGAGTTGTGGCTGCAGTCGCCGCTCCTCATCTGTTGTGCTACGGGGATCGAAATGAGTCGGACGATGTGTGACATCACGGTGAAATTATTAGCATGTCATATCTCACGTATGTTTTCATTTCACCTTGCACGTATTTCTTATATGCATTTGTATTCATCCTCTGTCACGTGTGACTCACAATTTACATACTTATTGTGCAGCCGTAGGCACACAGCGTGCTGAATACTGTGTGCGCTGGCGTCTGCGACGCCTGTCATCCATCTCTTTCGTCAGAGCAGCTTCAGAAGAACTGTGCGAGATGTGAAGGCAAAGGTATTTGTGTGTCATGTTTTAACGCCTGTTTTTATATTAACGTGCACCTACTTGTCATATGCGTGCATCATCTTCTGTCACGTGTGTCTAACTATTTTTACTATATTATTGTACGTACAGCCGTGGGAGCCCAACAGGCAGAAGGCTGCGTGCGCTGGTGACTGCAATGCCAATCATCTATCGCTTCCGTCGGAGGAGCTCCCCAAGGAGTGAACAAGATTTGACAACGAGACTGGACTTGTACACTTCACCATGAATTCACTTAAAAGAATGGAGAAACTTCATTTGTATGTGTACTCTATTGGAATTTAAAGTAGGCTGTTGGTCTGAGGGAATACAGAATTTGGGCATGTTGGTGTTGGTCTACTGGTACTGGCCTGCTGGTACTGGCTTGCTGGTACCGACCTGATAGTACTGGCCTGATGACACCAGCCTGTTGGTACTTGCCTGATGGGACCGGCCTATTGGTACAAGCTTGCTGGTACTGGCTTGTTGGTAGTAGCTAAATGGTGCCTAGCCTACTGGCATTCTCTAATCTGCCTTTTCATTTTGGTGGCATTTTTGATGGTGTCAGTGACCGGGACAATTGGTAGCGCCATAATAAAAGCCTCCAAGATCAAGAGTCATTTAGAGACTTCCACAAATAGAAAGGTGGATTAGAAATCGACATATCCGGTCTAATTTTATATAGCTTTCTTGCCGAGGAATAGCCCTGAAGGTCCAGGACAATGTTGACTGATTGAAACATTCTATTCACGTCATGAGATTTTCCCATTTTTGTGCATAATGCGCCACTGATGTTGCAAATATATGTGTGTTTCTTATTGTAAATAAAATGAATATGAAAACAATACAAATTAGGTGTTGATGGACCATACTATTTTGTTAGTGAAGGTGTTAGTACAGGGTGTTTGCTAGTGCGACAAACACAGTGATATATACACGTAAATAAAGGTTACGTGAAGCACAGAGTACACAGAGAACAAAGAAAAGCACAGTATCTTGCACAAGGAAGGCATTTATTCGGTGCCTTTCCTTTGAAGGTCACCCAGTTTTTGGCAAAGATGTTTTCTGACAGCCTTTACCCGTTTGGCAGCATCCTTTGGTGCTACCGAACCCACGTAGACGTGGACTAACTCTGCACAAAAAAGATGAATCATTATTGACCTGAATTTTGTGCTAGCATGTGGACACTGCTGTATGAGTACTGTATTTACTCACATAATTTGTGCTCTCCCACAATTCTTGCACCCCACACCCCCAAAATTGCGCTACAATGCAAGTCCCCTGTGAAAGTTCTCTGTTTAGATTGGTTCATTTTGAAGAACCATTAGCACAAAGGTGCACTTACTCTAAAATTTTAATCTTTGCCATTTGAAATCCAACTATTACGCAAGCTTTTCAGTTTTCAACTTTATTTTCATCCAATCCCTGTTCCTTTTATGATGCATGCAGCTCAGAAATGTTCATGAACTACGGATGATAGTTTTGATGTAGGCTGATTCAACATGCCTTTGATTGAAGAAACCTTCTCCGGTGTGAGGGCCGGCTTTGCTACTGTTTTTCCTAGTGCTCGGGACTTGTTAAAAAGTGTCCCAGTCACACTGCGGCTGCGGAGCTGGTCTGCATTTCAGTATATCTTCACAGCAGACCTGTAGAACATGGAGTCTGTGGGGGCCTTCATCAGCAGGTCCCAAGACTCTATGCTGATCCATGCCCCACTGCCTGCATAGTACTATAATAACAAACATAATAAAACTAGTTAGACACAAATTGCTTGGCCAAGTTATTTAGAAGGATGACTTCTCTCCCAAGGCACTAAAACCAACAGGCTAAATAACAATGAGCTTAATTTGGGCATCTTGTATAGACAACAGGGGATTGTCACTGTTCCAGTTCAGCCTTTTTTTAATGAAAATGGAATCCTCCATACGTTGGCACTGGACCTACTTCCATGCCCCGCTGCCTGCATATTGCTATAATAACAAACATAATAAAACTAGTTAGACACAAATTGCTTGGCAAAGTTATTTAGAAGGATGACTTCTCTCCCAATGCACTAAAACCAACAGGCTAAATAACAATGAGCTTAATTAGGGCATCTTGTATAGACAACAGGGGATTGTCACTGTTCCAGTTCAGCCTTTTTTAATGAAAATGGAATCCTCCATACGTTGGCACTGCACCTACTTTTTCCTTTAGCAGTCAACTTCGTCTCACATACATGGTTAATATCCTGCTTCATGTCTTATCAAATTTGGGTTAATCACAGTTAGTTGAAAGTCATGCAGCAGGTGCCTATGTACAGCATGGCTGCTGCCATTTCTGATCAGTAGTTGAAACTCTTATGCAAGCTGCGAGCTTATATTTTTTTGTGTGCTGCAGACTATTCGCATTAAAAACATGATCTATAAGCACTTTTGATCGCTGAGTTAGTGGTGACTGCAGTTTACAACAAGGCACATGCTTGAATGTTTAAGCTACGAGTTACGAAATGCTGCCCGCATGTATTCGTGGCTGGGCAAGGTGGTTTCAGCGGGAAAATTGTAGCCCACACAGTAATTGGGTAAAAACAGCATAGTAATAATAATCTATCAGGAGGCCACGAGCATGATTTACCTGGCAATCACCATCAGCTTAATACAACAAGATTTTCAGCTGAGATACATGGTTAGTACCTTTAGCAACTGCTTCAACAAAAATTGCACTCGCCTGTACGCTTCCATCACCACTCATATTTACTTTAGTGAGTGTCATCTTATGTTTTTCTAATGCTACACAAATGCCATTGACACATACTAGGTCCCGATCACAATATTTTGGCCAACATACATCAGGATAGAGGCCTTGGTTCTGCACGGAACTGGCACTGCAATCACAACACTGCCTTTCATGCTTAAGGTGATTACCTTGCCATCATCTCTTGTTAAACCAATGACCGTGCTTTGAGCAGTCCTTCCATCAGTCACATCCATCTTATGGTCAGTGAAGCTGCTTTCATGCTGAGCAAGCTCAAAGGCATCTGCAAAAAAACAAAGCAAAGCAATCTAAACTTGGTTAAACACTTACAATCATAATAACAATTAGCGATGAAACATGCAGTGGTCTTATAGGGGCCCCCCAACACTATATAGGCACCTATTTTTCATTTGTGGTTTGCATAGTCTGATAACTGCAGAAAATTTTATAACAGGTCTAAATGTCGATATCAAATGATTTAGTATTTTAATCTTGCAAGAAAGTCGCTACACCACTTCCGACAGCATCACCACATAGTGGATGGAGCTCGCCAGAACTTTGCGGGTGGGAATGATGCTGGAAGGTTGCTGCCATTTGATTGGATAAATGTAATGTTAGAAGCAATCGTAGTGTAGGATCAAAACTGACGTTATTAAGCTGTTTCAATTTCGATCTCGGTGCTTTTGATCTCTGCGGCTTCAAAGCACAACCATAATGCTGGCTGCCAATTCACCACTAGATTTTCAGCTTGCACGGGCTGGATGCCCATACTACACTGTATCCATACAAAAGACCCCTCTGTCTGTTTCCCTCTTTTTGCTTTTGGTTAGGTTAGGTTAATTTGGTTTTTATGGCGCAAAAGCAGCTAAGGCCATGCTGCGCCAGACACAACACTTTCAGGAATAGACACTGGAAAGATGAAATTTTGAAGCTTATTTAACAGATTACATTCTTTCAGAAAGTTTAGCAAGTCTGGAAGAGGTACTAGAGGGTAATCTCTAAGGAACAAAGCAGAGTGTAAAGGTACGTGTTGTTAGTATAGCTTGCTGAAATGTTTTTCTCTCTGTGTTTCGATGGTAGGACATGTGATTAGGATGTGCATAAGTGTTAACGCTTCTTGGCATTTTTCACACGTTGATTGTTCTTCCTTTGCGAGTAAGAAGTTTTGTGTCAAGTGTGTGTGCCCAATGCGAAGTCGGCACATTACAACTTCAGTAAACCGTTGCTGCCCTACTGAAAAAACCTATATGATTCCATACAGGATCCGTATGCTTCAATACAGGGGTTACAGGAGCTAATACAGGAGCTGTACAGGAACCAAATGGGGGTAGATGGGTCTTATACAGGAGCTATATGGTGGTATGTAGGAGCTGAATGGGACCTGGGCAGGACATATAGGGGTATGTAGGAGCTATACAGGCATTATGGGTTTGGTATGTAGGACTCTCAACTAGCACAATATAGGAGCTAATGGGGCTGAATGGGGGCCATACATAGGACTTGATAGGGCTCAATGTCAACCTTGATAGTCAATGTAGTACATCAGTAAACTTATTAGATCAAATACCTAGGCATGCATAACATTTTTGTTTTTTTTTGTGTTGAAAGGTCTAAAATACGAAGTTTTTCAGCTCCATTAGTTGGCTGTACACAACCTCAAGAAATAACCAATTATAACTAGTTCATATCATGAGATGCAAATATGTGCAAAAGTATAACAGATAAGTATATCTGATAATTACCAAAGTACTTTATTTCATTTGATCACCTTAGTTATACACGTTATATTTGCACAAATATTGCTGTTCAATTCGTGAAAAAAAACAATTATTTAAATGTTGTATTTGTGCAATGAATAATCTTTCTATGAGAAATCTCTAATAGAAAAGAGTGAGTAATTTTCTACTATATGAACATACACAAGAAGATAAAAGACAATTAATCCTTATATTCAGGAGAGATAGACCAAGCCTCGCTCATGTGCTCTGTCATTGCACCAAGGCACAAAGCACAAGGGGCCATGCAGGACTGCCAAGGAAGAGTGCGAATGAGCTCTACGAAGCTTGGACCTCGAGGAAAAAGTGCACACGACACAATCGAGAGGCAAGGCGTCTCTGTTATGACATAGCAATTGCGCTCTCTGGTCTAAACACACACAATGAAAGATATCAATGAAGTCTTTAATCTTTACAAGAACAAAATATTTACATACAAACACATTAAAAAGGTTTTGCAATACTGGTATTGTTGAAAGAAAACTACATCCAATATTCAGATCAATTTTCCATGCACTGCTCAAAACGGTCGATCTGAGAGTTTGGTTGGCATTGCACAAGCTTGCTCACTTGTGAACGGTACTTGACTGTGTTTATTCCTCAGAATCAGAATAAGAGCAAATAATTATCGAAATTTCATTTGGTGTGCTTCCATCTGAGCCTTTGAAAACAGCTTTTTGTACGTCTGCATGGAAGTATCTTCACCACTGGCCAACTAAGTATTTCTAATGCTACTCCTGTCTTACAACAAAATTGATTCAAATATTCAGTTTAACTTTCAACACATTACTTTAAATAGTTGAATAAGTGTTTAGGTGGCACAAGCTTGCTTGCTCGTGAAATGTACTTGGCTGTGTTTATTGTTCAAAAGCTAAATAGGAGCAAATAGTTCTCAAGATTTTTTTTCGTGTGCTTTCGTCTGAACCTTTGAAAACTTCTTGTTGTACGCATTCATATATCACATCATTCCAACTCAACAACTAATGGTCACGATACTCATGTCTTGCAAATAAGAGTTGCTCAAGTTGTTGTTTTGAGCTTCCATGCATTACTTGAAAAGGTTGGCAAGAGTGTTTAGTGGCCCAAGTTTTCCTCTTCCTGATACTTGGCTGGGCTATCACAGAGAAGGTGTACATTAGCAAATACTTCTCCACGATTTGTTTTGTGCGCTTCCAACTGAACCTTTCAAAAGCGCTTGTTGTATGCTTGCATGTACAGCATCATCCCCATTGGTCAGCTATTTGTAACAGTACTCTTGTCTTACAAATAAAAGGGGCTCAATTTTTCATTTTGAGTTTCCATGTATTGCTTAAAATGGTTCATGAGAGTGTTTTTGTGGCACAAGAATGCTTGTCTGTGATACTTGGCTGTGTTTATCACTCAGAAGGTGGACAAGAGAAAATAATTCTCCACGCTTTCTTTTGTGCTCTTCCATCTGAACCTTTCAAAACGTCTTGTTATATGCTTGCATGTACAGCATCATGCCCATTGGACAGCTATTCGCAATGGTACTCATGTCTTGCAAACAAAAGGGGCTCAATTTTTCATTTTGAGTTTCCAGGTATTGCTTGAAATGGTTGATGAGAGTGTTTTTGTGGCACAAGAATGCTTGTCTGTAATACTTGGCTGTGTTTATCACTCAGAAGGTGGACAAGAGGAAATAATTCTCCACGCTTTCTTTTGTGCGCTTCTATCTGAACCTTTCAAAACGGCTTGTTGTATGCTTGCATGTACAGCATCACGCCGATTGGACAGCTATTAGCAATGCTACTCATGCCTTGCAAACAAAAGGGGCTCAATTTTTCCTTTTGAGTTTCCACGTATTGCTTTAAATGGTTGATAAGAATGTTATTGTGGCACAAGAGTTCTTGTCTGTGATACTTGGCAGTGTTTATCACTCAGAAGGTCGACAAGAGGAAAAAATTCTCCACGCTTTGTTTTGTGCGCTTTAATCTGAACCTATCAAAACAGCTTGTTGTATGCTTGCATGTACAGCATCATGCCATTTGGACAGCTATTTGCAAAGGTACTCATGTCTTGCAAACAAAATGGGCTCAATTTTTCATTTTGAGTTTCCACGTATTGCTTTAAATGCTTCATGAGAGTGTTTTTGTGGCACAAGAATGCTTGTCTGTGATACTTGGCTGTGTTTATCACTCAGAAGGTGGACACAAAGAAATCATTCTCCACGCTTTGTTTTGTGCGCTTCTATCTGAACCTTTCAAAACGGCTTGTTGTATGCTTGCATGTACAGCATCATGCCGATTGGACAGCTATTTGCAACGGTACTCATGTCTTGCAAACAAAAGGTGCTCAATTTTTCATTTTGAGTTTCCACGTATTGCTTTAAATGGTTGATGAGAATGTTATTGTGGCACAAGAATTCTTGTCTGTGATACTTGGCAGTGTTTATCACTCAGAAGGTGGACAAGAGGAAAAAATTCTCCCCGCTTTGTTTTGTGCGCTTCTATTTGAACCTTTCAAAACGGCTTGTTGTATGCTTACATGTACAGCATCATGCCATTTCGACAGCTATTTGCAACGGTACTCATGTCTTGCAAACAAAAGGGGCTCAATTTTTCCTTTTGAGTTTCCAGTTATTGCTTGAAATGGTTGATGAGAGTGTTTTTGTGGCACAAGAATTCTTGTCTGTAATACTTGGCTTTGTTTATCACTCAGAAGGTGGACAAGAAGAAATAATTTTTCACTCTTTGTTTTGTGTGCTTCTATCTGAACCCTTCTAGACAGCTCGTTTTACGCATTTACGTACAGCATCATGCCGATTGGACAGCTATTTGCAACGGTACTCATGTCTTGCAAACGAAAGGGGCTCAATTTTTCATTTTGAGTTTCCACGTATTGCTTTAAATGGTTGATGAGAATGTTATTGTGGCACAAGAATTCTTGTCTGTGATACTTGGCAGTGTTTATCACTCAGAAGGTGGACAATAGGAAATAATTCTCCACGCTTTGTTTAGTGCGCTTCTATCTGAACCTTTCAAAACGGCTTGTTGTATGCTTGCATGTACAGCATCATGCTGATTGGACAGCTATTTGCAACGGTACTCATGTCTTGCAAACAAAAGGGGCTCAATTTTTCATTTTGAGTTTCCACGTATTGCTTTAATTGGTTGATAAGAATGTTATTGTGGCACAAGAATTCTTGTCTGTGATACTTGGGCAGTGTTTATCACTCAGAAGGTGGACAAGAGGAAAAAATTCTCCACGCTTTGTTTTGTGCGCTTCTATCTGAACCTTTCAAAACGGCTTGTTGTATGCTTGCATGTACAGCAACATGCCGATTGGACAGCTATTTGCAACGGTACTCATGTCTTGCAAACAAAAGGGGCTCAATTTTTCATTTTGAGTTTCCACGTATTGCTTTAAATGGTTGATGAGAATGTTATTGTGGCACAAGTATTCTTGTCTTTGATACTTGGCTGTGTTTATCACTGAGAAGGTGGACAAGAGGAAATAACTTTCCACACTTTGTTTTGTGTGCTTCTATCTGAACCCTTGAAAACAGCTTGTTGTACGGATTCATGTACCGCATCAATCCAACTAAACAGCTAATGGTCACGGTACTTACGTCTTGCAAACAAGAGTGACTCAAGTTGTTGTTTTGAGCTTCCACTTATTGCTTAAAATAGTTGACAAGAGTGTTTAGTCGCACAAACTTTTTTGTTCCTGATACGTGGCTGTGCTATCACAGAGAAGGTGCACAATAGCAAATAATGCTCCACGTTTTGCTTTGTGCACAAGATGCTCATGTGCTGTGACATGAGTATCGTTACAAATAGGTATCCAATGGGGATGATGCTGTACACGAAAGCGTGCAACAAGCCATATTATATGGTCCAGATGGAAGTGCACAAAACAAAGCATGGAGAATTATTTGCTATTGTGCGCCTTCTCTGAGATAGCCCAGCCAAGTATCAGGAAGAAGAAAGCTTGTGCCACCAAACACACTCATAAACCATTTAAAGCAATGCATGGAAGCTCAAAACAACAACTTGAGCCACTCTTGTTTGCAAGTCAAGAGTATTGTGACCATTAGCTGTTCAGTTCGAATGATGTGGTGCATGAATGTGCATTGTTTGAAATGTGTTATCTGAGTAATTGTGTGATAACCTCGAGAAATGCTTCATTTCGCTGAGCGTTGCCGATATGGCAAAAAAGGCCTGTATCGACAAAGTGAGCCGGGTAAGGACATCAAGAAGAGCTGCTGATACAGGGATGTCCACCTTCTTTGAGGTGAGTGTCATTTTTTTTTTCATGACGTTTTCGCTGGCGTGCGTTTAGGCGAACAAAGGAAGGCACAACGAAACCATGTTTGAGTGCGTGTGTGTTTTATTTTTTATGTGGCACATTTTATCCGTGTGTTGTGTATGTTGGCATGCTGCACCTGATACCGCACGCTCGTGTCCCATTGGATCTTTCGATCGCAATCATGACCGATCTGGATTAAAATGTATTATGTGCGGCTGCACAGTGACATAAGTTGTAGCTGGCACTGTTGATCGCGATCAAAAACCACATTTGGGTCGGCCCTGATGGGGCTGGAAACGTCCGGTGTGACACCGGTAGAGTTAATAATATATGAACAAGTCGACGTCGCTATTCCTGATGTCCAACCTGCACTACATTGCATTTATTTATTGTTCGCATGTAATAGTCACACATTCTACGCTTTCATTTCTGTGTGGTTATTTATAGTAGCCTGCTCTCCAACTTTATGTGTTCTCTGATTAAAGTATTTTTACTCACCTCGTGCAGATGGAGATAAAAACAACTCGCCGTGCAACACAATCGTTTCTACCAGAGTTACTGTGAAAGGAACGTCAGAACTTGGAAGGTAAATGTGGTTTAATAGTAAAACTGATTTTAACAACATATACAAAATGCTAACTTCCAATGTCCTGGTTGCTTTCACAAGCCGCACGTCTATACAATAGTCGCTCATTCAAGTACATTTGTGCTAATTGGCTAGGCAAGGGTCACTCATTCTATGTTGCATTTTTTTTTTCAAGTTCTGTTCGGTCGTGAAGTAGTAACCAGAGCGAAAATGAAGACTGCTTCATTTGAAACGTTTAGGTACATATACCAGCTACATCTGTACATATTTGCCATTTTGATTCAGACATTTGTCAGTGTGTAGCACCAACTCATTAATTTATTTATTCACAATACTGCAGCCTAGCATAGCCCAAGCTGCAGTGGAATTACAAGAAAGGAGAATGGTACAGAAATAATTATTAACAATACTGGCACCACACGTAAATAGGTCAGTTTTGCCAGGATGATTCTTACAAAGAAAAAGAACAGCACTAATACTTAGCAACCACACTTTTGACTCAGTAATGTAAGATTCTCAGTGATTTAGTATTCAGCCCAACAAATGTTGATCAAGGGCTTCATCAGAACAGTCTGCCTTGCAACTTCCTTTACTCTCCGCCTAGAAGTTCAGTAAGCGAGTCTGCATCAAGCAGCAGAGCGAAGAACAGGACTGGGTGGAAGCACAGGCCTCCTAGCCAGCATTTCATGTTAGCAAAAATATGGCAATCAGAGATAGCTAAGTTAGGTCTGTATGGTGTTGGGCGACTGAACTTCCCGCTGCTTCCTCTGTGGCCCCATGTTGTCATGAAAAAAAAAGACAGTGTCACTTATGACATCTCTCTTTGCTTATTCTTAATTGCGCTCTGTAGACATTTGAGAGTTAGACCTACAATACTGCAGTGAGGGTCATGCCATGTCCCATGAATTAGTGAGGCATAAACTCGCAAAGGCTCATTAGATGCATGCAGTCTGCACCAGCTACCATTTCAATGGTTCTCCGTGTGCTGCATCACTCCTTGAGTATTGGCGTTTATCCGTGTCACTCGCTTTCTTCATGGTAACCCAACGCATATGCTGCAAATTTCTAGCACACAATAGCACGGCTGCACCTACGACTGACCACAAAAGAGAAGCATGTGCTGCGATTGCCAAATAATATTTTCATTTGAAGTGGCAAACAACCGACTGTATGTGCTATCACAATTATGTGTTTTCTTTTAAGTGGCGTGGCCTTGGTTGTCACGTCTTTGAACTAATTTTACACTTGCTATTAATGCACATCACCGACTAATGTGCTTATTTTTACGTGTTTGCTTCAGTGAGGGCGCTCAGCTGTTTTTGCATTTGCAATTGAAACACTCTGTCGCTGTCTCAGATTGTTGGATATATAGTACCTTGTATCAACGTTCATCATGCGCAATGAGTATCATATGTTACTAAAACTACGTGTTCAGCGGTGACGGCCTGGTAAAATGTTCAAATGTGCATGAATGACAGCGACTTTTATTTAGTAATGTCGAGCTTCTTAGGCGTTTCGGCATTGCATCATTTTGGTGAACAAGCTGGTCTAGGAGATGCTCACCTCATAGTCAGGCACCGTGTTTGTTAAGCCTTGTTACCTGTCCTGCTCGCATGTGCACCAGATCAAGTATGAATAAATTGACTACTACGGAATGAATCCTTGGAGGAACAGTTGAAATCACTAGCAACACATTGTATACCTGTTCTATAAATAGAATAGTGGAGCGCCCTTTCTTGTTTACATAGCATTACTGACACATCATTTTTTCCAACTGGTGCGAAGTCGTCGCCTTCTTAACCACTACTAATTGTGTATACATCACTGCAATTGGTGCCGTGGATTCCACGGTGTCACCCCTGGCATGATATCGTGTGGCTGTTGGCTGCTCTGTCTTGCTATTTTCTGTATCATGCTCAGAGCTGGCTGCACGTTGCATAGCGGCCGTGCATTTTCAAGCAAATGCCGTATGCTTGTCATAGCTGTGTAGATAGTGATTGTGGTTGTGATGATGAAAACTACACATCCAAACGACTTTTGTATTTCAGTCTTGACGTCTTAGATCCTCTTTCGACGTGCCAATATGTTGATGGCACGTAGTCAACCTGCCATGGATCTTTTTTGGAGCGCCTGTACATAAATACCGAATGTGTCAAACGAAACCATCCATGCAGGATTGTCGATAAATATTACTCACCTTACGCTAGGCATCCAAAGGCTATACCACTCACCATATCTCTCCACAAAATCCACTTCAATTTTATGTCTTTGTTCCAAGAAAATCTGAACATTTTTTCTCGTTTGGCACTATTTTCGACATCTGCACAGCCGACTATGATTGTGCAAATGACTAGATTGCAACACAATTGAAAGAAAAGCCCTGTCTACGTCTCCAAGAGTGCGGCCAGCGAAACAGCGTGCCACGGATATCTTTAACTAGGAGCCGATGCAGATGGCAAACCTCATGAGCCTTTGTGGGTCTATGCCTCACCTATTTTATCAAAGAAACACCACCATTTATCTCCTCAAACACAGCAGCCATGCACTTCTTCTTGAAGAAGGTTCACTTGAATTTCTTTGCGCTCATCGGAATGCTTCCACTGTTTGTATTGCACCTTCAGTTCTGGAGTACATCATGGTAATGCCAGAGAAATGTCAAAATGGCACCCGTTTATCGTTTTGTTTTCATGACCAGTCAGCATTTTAGGAACTGACTGCACGCAGTTTGCAGCACTTGAGTCTCACTCTGTGTCCAACCATGGTATACCATCTGTGCTGTATTGAGCTGACTGCAATATTTTGGGAAATTATTTACTCAGCCCACAAATTCTGACCCAATGATTTTCCCGAATTATCTGATCCGTTCAGTCAACAAAATCATTGTTTTACACTTGCTTCATTCCCAGTCAGTCTGCATTGTAAATATTGTGCATCATGCTTCTAATTTCCTACACTATTGTAGTGCCTTGCTGTTATGTATTGAAAGTGGTGCTGTACACATTGCTCAATATTCGATGAATTTCAGCTGCACTGCACTGCTCAGCACCCTGAAATGGAATTCTAGCTCACACTTCACACTTATCCAAGGCACGCTTACATGGGTGCTTTGCGTCAAGAACTGAAAGCTGTGACCTCATAGATAGACAGGCACACTAAAAAATTCGTACAACACATATGCGTTGCATCATGAAATTTTAATTGCTTTTTATTCGGGGGCCATTTTGACTTTGAAAAATATAGGCATTGTATTTTATGAGCTAAAAATGTATCTCTGGAGTGTCAACATGCCAAAGCAAGCTTCTCAAGTTATACTCATGCTGACTGTATGTTTGTTACGTTCATGAAGCAGTTAATTTTGTAATGATTTGCATAAATTCATGTGGCTAAATCACTGCATTAACATTAGTCTGCAAATATGATGTGCAACTATTGCATAGTTATAAATAAAGGAGCACATGCAGCTGTGGCGGTCAGCAACACAGCAGACAGTATAATATTCAGGTGAATATTCACGGCTACCTATGAAGTAATATATGACTTAGTGAGGTAGTTACTGCCACTCTAGGTTTGAGGTACGTGTAACTGGAAAGTACAGACTTCGTAGTATGTTGTGTTTATCGAAAAATTCTCAGCAAGTGCTCCTGGAGAGTGAATGATAATTCGACAAGGTTTGAAGAGTAGGCCCTTGCTCAGTCATCGGTCAATATTTAACATGGAAGTAGAAGAATCACTGAGAATAAAAAATGCACATCTGTGCATCTACTTAAGCACTTTCTTGAATGCCCATGCATACACGGCTTTATTACGCATTCACTCGGCAAATAGAAACAGTGAAGATGGTGGTAGAGGAGAAGAGGCTACTTATTTAGCACTTCTTGAAGAAAGTAGGAAGGTGCTTGCTCTGTTAGGAGTGCTTACTCTGGATTTAATGGCATTTAGAGCATCTCTACTGAGTGTTAATATTTTGGGTTTATATATACACTCCCAAGACCACCCCACCCCACCCCTCCAAAAAAAAGTCGCAGAAGGCAGCGATTCAAGAAAAAAAAAGAGCCCTGTAAGATGGCTCTGGCAATTAGAAGCTTGTTTGATTGAGCCTCCTCCAGAAAATTTTTACAATGAAACGAGTGGATTGAGCAACAAATAGAGGCTTTGGAGGAAAGGAATGGCAGACTTCAGAACCCCTCTCAGCCATAGGTCGGCAAACTCCCTCACAAGCCGAGTCACTCAAACTCGGATTGGGCCATAAATGAGAATCTGAATGAGCCATATGTGCAAATACATTTTGTGATTGAGTGAGCTTCACATTTTTTTTTGGTCAGCCTGTGCTTTCAACACACCTTCAACAATTTAAAGATACAATTTTTGGTGAGCCTGTAGTTCGCGCTCTCTTCTTTTTTCATTCATCTATAGTTAACATTGGCCCATCTACCCTATGTAGGTATGGCCAAAGCTAAAAGGAACATTTTACTTTACGCCTGTATGATAATCAACAAAATTTTTGGTGTGTTTACGAAACAAATGTGAGTCCAGCTTCTTGTCCCCTCTCATTGTTTTTCAGCATGACATTATATCTCGCCTAGTACCTAGTCTATTGGTGGCCATAATGCATTGATGTTATGTCTATTTATCACTTTCTTTAGCCCCTGAGCTATGTTGTGAATGTAAGGACTACCCACGACACACCCGTTACACTGCTACGCTTCTCGCTTATTATGTTCACAGAAGTCCATCATAAATCTCTACCAACAAGCTCAGCTGTCCATCACTCTAAGTTGCAAATTTCTATAATGTAGTGAACATTCTTCTTCATGATTTCTTAATACCTATTATCTGTCACCCCTTAGGTTTCAGTCATATCCTCCAGGTCAGGCTCCTTTGGCACAAACACTGCAGCTGCTGTTACCACCACCACGGCCTATATTTCACTTCAGCCATTGCTGCATCACAACCAGTATTACACTTTCTGAGCCGCTACCTCAGTCCTTCCCAATGATGCCTCACCTTGACAGGGCTTCACATGCTTCCAAAGGAAGCTATCAGGCAAATGTGTACTGGTAAGAAATTTAGCTTTCAATAGCATTGATGTTTTCAATGGGCAGATTAATTGACAAGTCTGCCAACTTCATGCTTCTTGAACAGGGTTGAATCTACGTGTGTCTGTCAGTGTAGGGAACCAAGTTTATGTGAACTTCAAAGTAGCTTATTTCTATTTTATTTTACAATACTGCAGGCCTCTTCTCAGGCCCATGCAGGAATGGGTTGAACTTTACACAAAAATGTAAGGAAAATAAATAGACCTTATGCACAAAGCATGTAGGAATAATAAGTATGCACATTGTACAGTAAGGAAGGTGTTCACATAAGTTCTGAATTCTGTTCATAAATTTGACAGAAGAGGAGTTCACAATATCAGCGGGCAGCATATTCCATTGCGAAATGGTGTGCAGAACTGAATAATATTTGTAAGGGTTATGTTATTAATTCTATGTATGAAGAAAGCACGGCAAGCAAAAATTAGAAGAAAGTACTTTTTCATTGTTTGCTAGATATGAAAGCAGATTCTTTTTCCACAATTTTCGTGTACCGTGCAATCCTGAGCAAGTGCTCCCACTATGGTGAAGGTGACGAGAATCGGAGGGGAGGGGGGGGGGTTCTTGCTCGGTCTTGCATCAAAAATCAAGATTGTGGTGAAAAAGTTGCATGTGCTTCCAACGAAACTGATACACTTTAATAAATATGCATGAATTCACTATGATTCTGCAACCTCGTTGCGCTTCTAAATAAAGAAACTGAAGGAAACTGCAGAAATGGCAGGAAGGCGGGGGGGGGGGGGGAGTGCTTGCTCAGTTGTTCATGCATGTTTTAAATATCTTGAAAGAGAGAGGATGGAACTCGCTTGGGTGGGGGCGCTTGCTTGAGATATTACAGTATTGTCCTCATCCTGCGTATCTTTTTTTAATCAACTGAAAAAAGCGACCTGAAAGTAAATGGCCCTTTTGTAGCTTATTGTAGCTTTTGTAGCATTTGTAGCTTATTTTCTTTGTAAATTGACGAAAAGCATGAAGTTTAGCATTTTTTAGCGAAAAGAAAAAGCTGTCCAACTAGTAATGTTTACGCATTTACCGAACTCAGACACAGTGAAATAGGTAAGGTGGCACAGTAAAAGAAATAGGTCAGCATAGAAAAAACTGCAATTTTCATTGCATAAGTAGAGCTCCATCTTCTCGAAATGCCATTTTTCGTTATGTGAGTATGATAATTTTGAAATGGCAAAAGATGTCATGCTGATCGTTTGTGCACATACTCAAGCAACACATGGTGGTGTACTGAACTAAACTTGATCTTTTAGAATCACTTTCATTTGATCTAAAAGAAAGTGTGCAAAATGTCCAAAATCATGTACAGGAGCAAAAAATGCAATTTTTAAAATAAAATAAACCATTCCTTGGTTCGGTCAATAGAACACAAGGCTCTGAACAAATTAGTATGAACTTCTGGTTGCTATCATTATTACATGCTTAAAAATGATTACAATAGGGTAAAAAATACGTGGAAGTCTGGGACTTGCCGGTCTTCTCTAATCGACACAGTGCTCTGAAATAAGGCAGTGTTTACATACACCCGCATAGCTGTCTTATTCAGTAATGGCAAAGTAGATACATGGTGCAGAAAAGTTATTGTTGCTACCCCTTAATTGGAGGCAGTAACCGGGTAGACTCCAATGGCTGACTTAACAGCCCCCAAAATGCACTGCTAAAGCTTGAACAGTTTAACATCAGGTCCTTTTAGCAGGGGTGCAACAGCTGCGCCAATCGCGCCAATTTGATACAATTCCCGATTGTTGCACCGAGCTGCGCCAAACCCGTGAAATTGTTAAAATTGCACCACGCTGCGCCAAAATGCCCAGCCAGCCTCAATTTTTTTTCAGGTGTACTAATTGCGGTGAGCAGTGCAGGCCATGTCGGCAACCTGCAGCTTTGCGCCATCAGTCAAAGCGCGCAGACCCGATGTAAAGTGCCTAGAATATACCTAAACTAATCTAGCCACCCACCCTATGCTCGTGAGACGTGATCGACCAGATAAAGTAACAACACTGCATGCCTATCGGTCCGCTGACCACAACAGATACGAATCGGCGGGACAGCAGAACTTTAAAACAAAAATGTGTTGGTGTAGCCACCAACCCTTTGCGGAAAATGTAAGTTCTTTTGCCAGAAACGCGGCTATGGCTTATTAAGGCTCGAACAAGCTCGACGTGCTGCAAATGCCGGTGTTGATTACCTTAGCAGTGGCACATAACAAATTTTGGCTGGAAGTTGAGTCCTTGCCACGGTCTTGGCGATAGATATCTAGTACCGTCGCCGGGGCAACGGGCGTGCGCCGTTGTTACTTTATCTGGTCAAAGTCGTCTTGCAAGGTAGCCGAAGCGGCACATAGCCCCATGCTGAAAAGGGTGGGTTGGAAGGGGGTGGTGAGTGGTTAGCAAATTTGTTGACTTTGGTTCTAAAGCTGCTTGAGTCACCTTTGCCGCGCTAGACCGGTGCCCGCGAAAAAGCGTGTTGAGATTTACAACGGGCTGTTCGCGATACTGGGACACCTCACACTTTGCTCAGTTACTCATGCGTTTGTACACCGTTAAATTCTGAGTACTAGTATAATTACCGACGTATAAATAAGCTACTGGCAATCATTTGAAGCAGTGTGTGACATTTATGCTTCTCTACAGAAATAAACTAAATTGTGCGCCAATTTTTTTTTCACCACTTCTAGTTCTCGTTTTTACTAATCTTCCAAATTTCAAGCTCACAATATCGGCAGATTGATATTGAAATTCTCTGAGTTTGTCAATTGATTTAACAGGTGCAGTAAACGCTAATATGGACTTTATCATTGGTTCCTTAGAGAGGTGGTTTAAAATACTACCTCCATTGAAATAGTAGTAAATACTATGCTCACACTACATAATTTAGGTTATGTTGAATTGTTTATACATGTTTTTTCTCTAAATGTAAGCCACCTTTTTTTATAGTGCTCCAAATTCGCTATGTCATGATAAAAATGCATGTTCTTTTTTTCCATAACCAGCTCCGAACTTGGAATTTAGTGCTCCAAAAGTAACATTTTGCTGCTCCAAAAATTGCTCCAAATACTATTTCGGCTTTTGTACCCCTGTTTTAGCACGCCAGCAAATGCTGGTTGGGGTCCAAAGATAAAGTCTTAGCTCAGAGTTTTGTTACAAGCACGAAGCAATGAAGGAAATAGGAGCAAATGGGAATGCTATACAAAGATTAGCACTTAACTCTTCAGATTCCATTTCACAAAACGAAACACTGGTTAAAGTCAATGTCAGTGCTGCTGAGAGCGAGTGGGTGTTTGTGCTGTCGGTAGTCTCAATGAATAAAAAGTGCTGAGAGCACACCACGTAAACAAGCCGTGTAGTGATATTTATCCAAATAGCACGCACCAGCACTCATAACTGCGCCCTTATGTTCAATGGTAGCAGCTGTTGAAAGTGTCCATATAATTGCCATTGCAATATTTTATTCTAAATGAATGGCTAGTTAAATCACTGGACAACTCAAATGGGTTTAACAATGATTGTGAAACAATCAAGTATTGCTCATCACAAGCATGAAACTCAGGCACTCCAGAATATTCAATGCTTCAAGCAATGATTTCATCACCAGCTCGACTAGTCCGTCCATGTAGACTGCAGTATTGACCAGGGGCTCCCCTGCTGCAGTCGGTGAATACTTGTTACTCCTCAGTGTCACTGTGTGAGACTCTCTTTCAAAACACCTCCTCAGTGACTGCACAGCATCATCTATAAAATCTTCATCATAGACTGCCTGACTGATGCCCTAATAAGGTGCTATTAGAAGCTGTTTGGTATGCAAAACATCACACTGCATTGTTTCAACTTTTTCTGGCCAGTGTTTTTCTCGGCAGTGATGCAAGATGATCGATGGTACTACTTAATAATGTAACACTTCTCTGGACAACCGAAGAACTCTTCTATATCATAACACATTGCCTTACCAACCGAACCACTTCTGCATTTACCCTGTCTCTGCGTGCTTATATTGAGCAGCACCCTGCATAGGTTAAAAAGAAATCTGCGAATCATTCACACTCACTCATAAAATATAATTTTTCCTTAGGCCTTACTAGTAGACTCAGACTAGCGGCTCAATGCAAGTCTGACAAGTCTGGTGAGTCGACTTCCGAGCCCGTTAAAATATGATGATCTTTTCCACACATGATTTCAATGCTCCTTAACAGCAATGTGTTGCATAATTGGTGCTCCAGTTGATGATCTTTTCCACACATGGTTTCAATGCTCCTTAACAGCAATGTGTTGCATAATTGGTGCTCCAGTTACAACCTTTCAATCTCAGACCTTTATATAGTGACTGCAACCCAGTAAGGTAATCTCTATTCAAAGAGATGGCACCTCAGATATTTTATGAGAATGTCCCGGGAAGAAATTCACAGGAGGGCATGTCAAGGAACCTCGACTCCCCCCCCTCTTGTAGTTCTGGCCTCTCAGCTATAAATATTGAGTCGGTGCACAAATGCTTGTGCATTGAGATATGTGTGAGCTGTGAAAACAGAGCTCAAGGCGCGATTTCATGTGGAGGGAGGCCGCTACACTGCCACGAGACACTGCAAGGTGCCAGCTGGAGCACCTATTATGCAATATATTGCTTTTATGGAGCACTGAAACTATAGGTGAAAAAGATAATCATATTTTAACGGACGCGCAAGTTGACTCACCAGACTTGGTCATTGGTCACTAACAGCACAAAAACCCTTCACTCTTGGGAGCACTCACATTTGCTTTAACCAGCGTTTTGTTTTGTAGAGTTAAGTGAGATTGAATCCAAAAGAGGTTACTGCTAATCTCGATTCTCAATTGCTATGATTCTTGAACAAGGGTGCCAATAGTTGCCATTTGCACCCTGGTTCGAGGAATATTGACATGACTCATCCATGCATAGCAAAACAAAGGCAAAGCCTTGAAATGAATAAGTTTCTTGCATGCTTTTTTCATAGCACTGTAGCAGCTTCTACATGACATTGTGTCCTCAGTTCTCATTTTTTTGGGGGGCTTTTGCACCAGCATTTGGTGTGAAGCATGCTGGCTATTGCGCGGTGCCTTCTTTCAGAGGAGGGTGCAGGAGCATGCATGCTTCAGTGAAACAGCTGTTGATAGCTCGTGTAGCTGCAAAGGGCTCATTAGGGGCTATGCTTGGGGGCTTCTTTTCTAATGCTGTTTAAGTGCTCATTTGTGTCAGCTGTGGTTGCATGCTTGTGTGGAAGCACCTTATTTTATGGCTGACATAACTATCCACTTTTTTTGCTTTTTGGGGGGCAGCACCCAGGGGGGGGGGACTGCCGCTTACAGTTCTGGCCCTCATAAATAACAAAGTGGGCAGCTTTGCTTTTTTTTAAATTTTTGTTTGCTGTTGATGCATTAATACTCATCTCTACCAGTTCCACGACATTCCTCATACAGCCTGAATATGCCATTTACACTCCTGCAGCTTGCACTTATCTTTTTTATATCCATGTACTGTATTTGCTCGCATAATAATTGTATTTTCTTTATTTTTGGATAATTTACTGATATAAAGGTGTGGTTTGTACAGTGGGTAAAGTTTTGGAACAGGTCGACTAAATTTAAAACTGGAAGCTGGAATTGTAATGACTACGTTGTGCCATAACAAAACCATATCAGGCTGAAGAGTTCCTACCTTCAAGTTACAGGCACATGTTCGCATTGCCTTGTAATGAAGAAGCCCTGAAAAGCCTTTCCAAGTAATCATCAAATGTCTTCATTAGAGAAACTTAATTCATCCTAAATCGACTGTTGCAAAACATTTTGCAATCTGCGAAATACTAGCGGAGCTACAGGGATTCGTCACATACTTTACGTGCTTTCTTTCACCTTTCGTTCGAGTGAGCTCACTCAAAGCCACGCAGGAGGGGATGACTGGGGTACCAGAAGCTATGCCTATTTATCAACGTGCGTCCTGAAGTTGAGCTCTTTTATCCCCCCCCTCCCTTTTTTTTCTTCAAACATGGGGCTTCTTCTCAGTGTAATCACGAACATGTGCACGGGCATAAGGCAGCCTCCGGTTGCGGTTGTACACATTGCACTTGAAGCGCAGTCAGTTGAATTTGGAGCCTTATTTGTTTAGGGGAAACAGCGTTTTTCAGGTGACTGATAATAAATTATGAATTACAGGCTGCGTGTTGCCCCATCATGTCTGTCTCACATGCTCTCAGGTGCCTCGACTACCCTCGGCAGCATTTTCTGACCATGCTCGAAAAGGGTTGCTGGGCCACTTAAACTGCTTCATGGAGAGTGTTGTGTTTACTATACTGAATTTGTGAAAGAAATGCCCATTTTAGCATGCCTAATTCCTGTATATCTGCCATCTGCTACACTTCATAAGAACAATTTAAAAAAGATTTAAGTGATGACAGTAGAGGATCGAGGCCCTTAAATTGCTGGACATTAAATGTTACCGTCAAGGCACTCAAAGAACAGCAGGAAAAGGTTGCTCTGGTGCAAGTGTGCCCTTAATTGGCTATGCTTTATATCGTTTTGCCTGCTTCAACATCATCAAAGTGCTTGAAGAACAAGAAGAATAATTCTCTGTGGCAGGAGTGTGCGATAAAATGCTCAACTATTTCTGGTTTTCCCACTTCTCTTGAACTTTATAGTATGTGTGCCAAAGTGAATTCTAATATTGAAGTGTGTGTGCAAATTGAATATTTTTCTGAAATTTCCCGAATACTTCTAGAATTTTTTCAAATACTTCATGTGAAATTCTAGAAAAAGTTGGAGAGGCTTCCAAAGTTTATTCTTATGAGATGAAAGTCTTCCTTTTCGCAAAATTGATAAGTGTTGGTAGGGTAGCGTTTTCTGGTTGCCTTATAAAGAATAAGGCAATGCACAATTGAATTTATATATGCACAGATGTGTTCATATGGACGATTTCATGCAGCCAAAGAGTTGATCAAATTTCAGGTCAAAAAGCAGTATAAGTAAGCCCTTGTCTCTGCCACACCTATCTTCTCCTTGTTAGAATCAGCCTTTTCTAGAGTCAGTACATTTGCGACCGTAGCAGAGCCAGAAATGCAGCTTTCATGCAATACGAGTGTGATGAGGTGAAACATATTAAAAATTTGGAAGGTCCCTTTCAGTCAGACATTGACCCTATTTTTTGTCTCTGGTAAGTTATAATAGTTCAAATAGCAAAATTTGCCGTACGAATTGAATCAAACAGCAAATATTATTCAAAAGATATTCAAAAATATGAATATTTGCGTACCCCTACTTATTGTTTACTTCAAATTTTTACCCCATTTTTCGTTCTCAGTAGAAAAGACATGTGCCCTTCTAAATGCTGTGCTAAGGCCACAGATCACAACTCATGCACGTGCCTAGAGCTCCACGCATATTCTTCTGTGAGACCTTCTATTTAGCTGTTTGAATTCAAAATTGTGAAACCTCGTGGATCAATTTTCACTATTGAAACTTCATTTTTTGAAGTAGTTATGCTAGTAAGTTTTAAGTGTTAAAGCAACAATTTGAGGGTGAGTGTAACGATGTTAACTCCCACACACAAGAAAAAAGGATCACAGAGACATTTTTCCCCTGCAGGTTCATTTGAGAGGCAGAAGAAGGAGCAGTGGGCTTGGCTGCGGTCGTAATGCAAGGAGGCTACAAAGCTGCTGTGGAGTGTCCTTCAGCTTCAGAACAAGAGCCTCATAGTAGCCCGGCATTGGAGTATTTGTGCATCAAGAGGACAAACAAGTGCCCCTGAACGGGGCTCTGACAGCGAGAAATTTGGAGGTTGTGGCTAGTGATTATTGCTTAAAGAGGTACTGACGCAAATTTTTGTCTTGCAATATTAACATTGTTGACAGCCTATTAGTCACAATGTGGTGGATTGCTTGCTGCAGCATGGGACAGATGGACAATTGCTGTCTGTTTATTACAGACTAGTTTTAGCTTGGCACAGCTCTAAGAACACGAGCCACGTAATGCAACAAATGCCAACTAGTGTGCTAAATGGTACACATAAAACGGGGCTTCCAGGTGTAAGTAGCACTTGCACAGCAGGTCTATCAATATTGAAAGTGGACGGTGACAACCGACACAGTAATCAAGGCGCTGGGGCAAACAGCTCCCGCTCGGCGCTTCTGGCTTAAGAGATGGCCCACCATGGCGTATTGTTCTTCTTCCTTCTTACACACAGAACACTGACGCACTTATGTGCTGCCTGTGTTATGTGCTCACATTGTTTTGCTGCTGCATATGCAGCACAATGTCGTTGTCGTCAAGTTGATCGTTCTCGTTCGGGTGCAAAGATTTTCTTGAGGCATCCTCACGTTCCACATGTTTACATTAGGCATGAACACAGCAGTCGCTGAATAGTACCCTGCTAGCACAAGTGTGGCCAAAAGGCAATAACGACTATGATGTCAATAATGTAGCTGTGCCAACTCTGAGCTCAGCAACAATGGTGGCACCTGGAAGTTGGGACTCAGCTTCAGGTCACTTTCAGTGATTCAATGATGCGAGATGCGGCATATAGCACTGGATCAGGCACGCAAACTTTAATATTCATATAATTGGCCGTCTGAGCTATAATTGTTCATCCAATTTGTAGATATATGTACGTTCAAGGGAATCAATGTCGCAGGCTATATTAGCCACAAAATTTTGTGTCAGTACTCTTTATGGTATTTTGCTTTATGTTTTAACTTACAGGTAAACAAATAAGTAAAGAATTTAGTAAGTTATAGAAATCATATAAATAAATTCGAGGATGCAAAAATATTTGTCTTGTTTTTCTCAAATGTCCCGACACTACACTACATACAACACTTCCACCCGTTTAGTCTACTGTACTTTCGAAGCACCATTAAATTGCCCATTGTGGCATATTCATATTTTTTACACTATAAACTGGTATAGCCTTATTACCATGCTTAGACAAACATTACTTATGACCCTTACTACTTGCCCAAAGTAACCGGGGTTGTTCTGCAGAAGGGCTTGTTTTTGAGCTAGTTTATGCTTGCTTAAAATTATATGGTGTGTGGTTTTGTGTGACTGTTCTCTCTTTTTTGCACTATATTATGATTTTCAGCAGGACCGCAGAATTCCACGGACCCCTATCACCTATATTACCCACGAACCCTTAACTCCTGTATGGCCCATATACCCCATATGCCCCATAAACCCTGTATCCCCCATATGGCCGTAATCCCTGTATCCCCCATATGGCCCATAATCCCTGTATCCAATAACATCGTATGATACGGGTCCTATCTGTACAGGATTTTTCAGTAGGGTAGCCACAAAATTTTGTGTCAGTACTCTTTATGGTATTTTGCTTTATGTTTTAACTTACAGTTAAACAAATAAGTAAAGAATTTAGTAAGTTATAGAAATCATATAAATAAATTCGAGGATGCAAAAATATTTGTCTTGTTTTTCTCAAATGTCCCGACACTACACTACATACAACCCTTCCACCCATTTAGTCTACTGTACTTTCGAAGCACCATTAAATTGCCCATTGTGGCACATTCATATTTTTTACACTATAAACTGGTATAGCCTTATTACCATGCTTAGACAAACATTACTTATGACCCTTACTACTTGCCCAAAGTAACCGGGGTTGTTCTGCAGAAGGGCTTGTTTTTGGGCTAGTTTATGCTTGCTTAAAATTATATGGTGTGTGGTTTTGTGTGACTGTTCTCTCTTTTTTGCACTATATTATGATTTTCAGCAGGACCGCAGAATTCCACGGACCCCTATCACCTATATTACCCACGAACCCTTAACTCCTGTATGGCCCATATACCCCATATGCCCCATAAGCCCTGTATCCCCCATATGGCCGTAATCCCTGTATCCCCCATATGGCCCATAATCCCTGTATCCAATAACATCGTATGATACGGGTCCTATCTGTACAGGATTTTTCAGTAGGGTTAGCTAGATCTCTGAGAATTCCGTATCTCCAAGTTGTGTCATATGCTTTCTCTAGGTCAAAGAAGACCGAGAGACAGAACTGTTTGTGTAGAAATGCTTGTCGTATTTCTTGTTCCAGCCTAACAATGTGATCAGTGGTGGAACAGCCCTTTTTGTATCCGCACTGGTGTGCGTCTATTAGGTGCTCCGATTCCAGAGTGAAAGTAAGTCTAATATTTATGATGCTTTCGTAAGTTTTTGCAAGGCAACTTGTTAATGCAGTGGGCCTGTAGCTACTTGGGGTTGTTGGGGGTTTACCAGGTTTTAGGAATGGTATGACTATGGCTTTTTTCCAATCTTCAGGCATTATGCCAGAGTCCCATATTTTGTTGAAGAATTGGAGAAGTGCCCGCGCGGATGCTTGGGATAGGTGTGCCAACATTGCGTAGTGTATCTGGTCAGACCCTGTTGCCATTTTTTTACCGGCAGAGAGTACCCTGTTCAATTCGTGCAGCGTAAGCGGAAGGTTATAACTTTCATTTGAGGTACTGCTAGTAGGCAATCTTTGTCTTTCTGCATTTTCTTTATATTTCAGGAATTTTTTTTTCTTTATATTTCAGCGTAGGACACAGAGGAGTTGGTCTTAGAGGCACCTGTAAAGAACTCAGGACGTGTGTATTTGTGTTGAAGTTCCAGGAAATATGTTCGGATATGGGCAATAGGCGCATGTTTTGTAACTTCTAGAAACGACACGTCGCAGTCTATGGTCTGCCATTGCCATGGTGGCGGGTATGCTACAGGAGCCATTAAACTGTGTTCAAGTTAGGTTAATTTGGTTTTTTTATGGCGCAAAAGCAGCTAAGGCTATGCTGCGCCAGACACAAGACTTTCAGGAATGGACGCTAAAAATATGAGATTTTAAAGCTTATTTAACAGGTTACTTTCTTTCAGAAAGTTTAGCAAGTCAGGCAGAGGTACTAGAGGGTCATCTCCTAGGAACAAAGCAGGGTGTAAAGGTACGTGTTGTTTGTATAGCTTGCTGAAATGTTTTTGTCTCTGTGTTTCAATGGTAGGACATGTGATTAGGATGTGCATAAGTGTTAACGCTTCTTGGCATTTTTCACACGTTGGTTGTTCTTCCTTTGCGAGTAAGAAGTTGTGTGTCAAGTGTGCGTGTCCAATGCGAAGTCGGCATAATACAACTTCAATAAACCGTTGCTGGTGACGGCAGGTCTTCCATTCCCCGAGTGTGGGTTTCACCAGGTGGAGCTTATTGTTCGTGCAGGTGTCCCATTGCTTTTGCCATTTTGCTAGTAGGGCCAGGCGAATTGTTCTCTGGATATCTTTAAGGGGAATTTTTACTATTGTTACTGTTTTATGGGCTGCCTTGGAAGCATATTTATCTGCTTTTTCGTTTCCAGGTATCCCAACATGACTTGGGACCCAGCAGAAACGGATGCAGGTTGCTTGGCTGTTTAAGTATACCATGTTTAGAATGTCGCCTACTATAGGCTCACATTCGGATTTTATATGTAGTGCTTTTAGTGTGCTTAGTGAGTCGGTGTATATGATTGCTTTCTTGTATTTTTCAGCGATGATTTTCCGAACTGCTTCACTCAGGGCATAAGCTTCAGCTGAAAAAATGGAAAAAACTACGAGGTACTTTCACAGAAATTGCGCTTTTCGTCGTCACAATCCCAATACCCACGTGGTCCTCCGTTTTTGAGCCATCTGTGTAAAATTCTTTGTAATCCCTATATTCGTGCTGAAGTGTATAAAATTCTTGGATTAGGTTTTCTGGTGGTGGGCTTTTTTTGTTGAAACGGCTAAGTGAAAATTTGCATAGCTGTGACAGGTCAAACCATGGCGGCAGTCTTGTTGGTTTAATAGCGACATCTAGGGATTCAACAGGGAATGTCTAAAAGCGGCAGTATTCCTCGAAACGTAGGACAAGTGGTTTGATTAGGTTCGGTTTGTTGAGATAGTGTGAGCGCGAGTCACATTTTGCGGCAATTTCATAGCAGATGTGTTCAGGTGACGACCTTATTCTTAAAACATATGACAAGGTTAGTAATGCTCTTCGATCACATAGAGGGGGCTCATTGCATTCTACGTATAGACTTTGCACAGGTGATGTTCTGTAAGCACCACTTGACAGACGGAGACCGAGGTTGTGTATAAGGTCAAGACGGCGGATGTATGAGTTTCGCGCCGAGCCGTAGACTATGCATCCGTAGTCTAAAATGCTGCGTACAAGGGATCGGTAAATACGTATAAGGCAGAATCGATCGGAACCCCAGTGTTTATGGGAGAGTACTTTGAGCACATTGAGTGCTCTGTTTGCCTTAGTTTTCAGTGCATTTATGTGTGGCAGAAAGTTTAGTTTTCGGTCGAATGTGATTCCTAGAAATTTGTGTTCTTGTTTTACCGGCATGTTGATGTTGTATAGTTTGAGCGCGGGTTCAGGGAACAGTCCTCTCTTTTGTGTAAAGAGAACAGCTGTGGTTTTTTTGGGCTGAAAAGCGGAAACCATTTTGGTCGGCCCATTTCGTAAGCCGATTTATTGTAATTTGGAGTTGCCTTACGCAGGATGATAGGCTGGAGGCTCGGCATGCAATTTGTAGATCATCAACATAGATGGAGTGCATGACTGAACGGGGTATAGCCCTGTTGATGGAGTTCATTTTTACTATAAACAGGGTGGTGCTCAAAACACAGCCCTGTGGTACACCATTTTCTTGGACAGATGTTCGTGACAGTACCGTACCCAAACGTACTTGAAAAGTTCTATTCGATAAAAAATCGTGTAAGCAGTTCAGAATTCTTCCGCGAATCCCTAAGTTCCCTACTGAAAAAACCTATATAATTCCATACAGGATCCGTATGCTTCAATACAGGGGATACAGGAGCTAATACAGGAGCTGTACAGGAACCAAATGGGGGTAGATGGGTCTTATACAGGAGCTATATGGTGGTATGTAGGAGCTGAGTGGGACCTGGGCAGGACATATAGGTGTATGTAGGAGCTATACAGGCAATATGGGTTTGGTATGTAGGACTCTCATCTAGCACAATATAGGAGCTAATGGGGCTGAATGGGGGCCATACATAGGACTTGATAGGGCTCAATGTCAACCTTGATAGTCAATGTAGTACATCAGTAAACTTATTAGACCAAATACCTAGGCATGCATAACATTTTTGTTTTTTTGTGTGTTTAAAGGGCTAAAATACTAAGTTTTTCAGCTCCATTAGTAGGCTGTACACAACCTCAAGAAATAACCAATTTTAACTAGTTCATATCATGAGATGCAAATATGTGCAAAAGTATAACAGATAAGTATATCAGATAATTACCAAAGGACTTTATTTCATTTGATGACCTTAGTTGTACACATGTTATATTTGCACAAATATTGCTGTTCAATTTATGAAAAAAAAAGAATATTTTAAATGTTGTATTTGTGCAATGAATAATCTTTCTATGAGAAATCTCTAACAGAAAATAGTGAGTGAGTAATTTTCTATTATATGAACATACACAAGAAGATAAAAGACAATTATTCCTTATATTCAGGAGAGATATACCAAGCCTCGCTCACGTGCTCTGTCATTGAACCAAGGCACAAAGCACAAGGGGCCATGCAGGACTGCCAAGGAAGAGTGCGAATGACCTCTACGAAGCTTGGACCTCGAGGAAAAAGTGCACACGACACAGTCGAGAGGCAAGGCGTCTCTGTTATGACATAGCAATTGCGCTCTCTGGTCTAAACACACACAATGAAAGATATCGATGAAGTCTTTAATCTGTACAAGTACAAAATAATTACATACAAACAAATTAAAAAGGTTTTGCAATACTGGTATTGTTGAAAGAAAACTACATCCAATATTCAGATCAATTTTCCATGCACTGCTCAAAACGGTTGATCTGAGAGTTTGGTTGGCTTCGCACAAGCTTGCTCACTTGTGAACGGTACTTGACTGTGTTTATTCCTCAGAATCAGAATAAGAGCAAATAATTATAAAATTTCGTTTGGTGTGCTTCCAGCTGAGCCTTTGAAAACGGCTTATTGTACGTCTGCATCAAAGTATCTTCACCACTGGCCAACTAAGTATTTCTAATGCTACTCCTGTCTTACAACAAAATTGATTCAAATATACAGTTTAACTTTCAACACATTACTTTAAATAGTTGAATAAGTGTTTGGGTGGCACAAGCTTGCTTGCTCGTAAAATGTACTTGGCTGTGTTTATTGCTCAAAAGCTAAATAGGAGCAAATAGTTCTCAAGATTTTGTTTCGTGTGCTTTCATCTGAACCTTTGAAAACTTCTTGTTGTACGCATTCATATATCACATCATTCCAACTCAACAGCTAATGGTCAGGATACTCATGTCTTGCAAACAAGAGTTGCTCAAGTTGTTGTTTTGAGCTTCCATGCATTACTTGGAAAGGTTGGCAAGAGTGTTTAGAGGCACAAGTTTTCCTCTTCGTGATACTTGGCTGGGCTATCACAGAGAAGGTGTACATTAGGAAATATTTCTCCACGATTTGTTTTGTGTGCTTTTGACTGAACCTTTCAAAACGGCTTGTTGTATGCTTGCATGTATAGCATCATCCCCATTGGTCAGCTATTTGTAACAGTACTCTTGTCTTGCAAATAAAAGGGGCTCAATTTTTCATTTTGAGTTTCCATGTATTGCTTAAAATGGTTCATGAGAGTGTTTTTGTGGCACAAGAATGCTTGTCTGTGATACTTGCCTGTGTTTATCCCTCAGAAGGTGGACAAGAGAAAATAATTCTCCACGCTTTCTTTTGTGCGCTTCTATCTGAACCTTTCAAAACGGCTTGTTGTATGCTTGCATGTATAGCATCATGCCGATTGGACAGCTATTTGCAACGGTACTCATGTCTTGCAAACAAAATGGGTTCAATTTTTCATTTTGAGTTTCCAGGTATTGCTTGAAATGGTTCATGAGAGTGTTTTTGTGGCACAAGAATGCTTGTCTGTGATAGTTGGCTGTGTTTATCACTCAGAAGGTGGACAAGAAGAAATAATTCTCCACGCTTTGTTTTGTGTGCTTCCATCTGAACCTTTCAAAACGTCTTGTTATATGCTTGCATGTACAGCATCATGCCCATTGGACAGCTATTCGCAATGGTACTCATGTCTTGCAAACAAAAGGGGCTCAATTTTTCATTTTGAGTTTCCAGGTATTGCTTGAAATCGTTCATGAGAGTGTTTTTGTGGCACAAGAATGCTTGTCTGTGATACTTGGCTGTGTTTATCACTCAGAAGGTGGACAAGAGGAAATAATTCTCCACGCTTTGTTTTGTGCACTTCCATCTGAACCTTTTGAAACGTCTTGTTATATGCTTGCATGTACAGCATCATGCCCATTGGACAGCTATTCGCAATGGTACTCATGTCTTGCAAACAAAAGGGGCTCAATTTCTCATTTTGAGTTTCCAATATTGCTTGAAATGGTTCAGGAGAGTGTTTTTGTGGCACAAGAATGCTTGTCTGTGATACTTGGCTGTGTTTATCGCTCAGAAGGTGGACAAGAGGAAATAATTCTCCACGCTTTGTTTTGTGCACTTCCATCTGAACCTTTCAAAACGTCTTGTTATATGCTTGCATGTAAAGCATCATGCCCATTGGACAGTTTTTCGCAATGGTACTTATGTCTTGCAAACAAAAGGGGCTCAATGTTTCATTTTGAGTTTCCAGGTAATGCTTGAAATGGTTCATGAGAGTGCTTTTGTGGCACAAGAATGCTTGTCTGTGATACTTGGCTGTGTTTATCACTCAGAATGTGGACAAGAGGAAAGAATTCTCCACGCTTTGTTTTGTGCGCTTCCGTCTGAACCTTTCGAAACGTCTTGTTATATGCTTGCATGTACAGCATCATGCCCATCGGACAGTTATTCGCAATGATACTCCTGTCTTGCATACAAAAGGGGCTCAATTTTTCATTTTGAGTTTCCATGTATTGCTTAAAATGGTTCATGAGAGTGTTTTTGTGGCACAAGAATGCTTGTCTGTGATACTTGCCTGTGTTTATCCCTCAGAAGGTGGACAAGAGAAAATAATTCTCCACGCTTTCTTTTGTGCGCTTCTATCTGAGCCTTTCAAAACGGCTTGTTGTATGCTTGCATGTATAGCATCATGCCGATTGGACAGCTATTTGCAACGGTACTCATGTCTTGCAAACAAAATGGGTTCAATTTTTCATTTTGAGTTTCCAGGTATTGCTTGAAATGGTTCATGAGAGTGTTTTTGTGGCACAAGAATGCTTGTCTGTGATAGTTGGCTGTGTTTATCACTCAGAAGGTGGACAAGAAGAAATAATTCTCCACGCTTTGTTTTGTGTGCTTCCATCTGAACCTTTCAAAACGTCTTGTTATATGCTTGCATGTACAGCATCATGCCCATTGGACAGCTATTCCCAATGGTACTCATGTCTTGCAAACAAAAGGGGCTCAATTTTTCATTTTGTGTTTCCAGGTATTGCTTGAAATCGTTCATGAGAGTGTTTTTGTGGCACAAGAATGCTTGTCTGTGATACTTGGCTGTGTTTATCACTCAGAAGGTGGACAAGAGGAAATAATTCTCCACGCTTTGTTTTGTGCACTTCCATCTGAACCTTTTGAAACGTCTTGTTATATGCTTGCATGTACAGCATCATGCCCATTGGACAGCTATTCGCAATGGTACTCATGTCTTGCAAACAAAAGGGGCTCAATTTCTCATTTTGAGTTTCCAATATTGCTTGAAATGGTTCAGGAGAGTGTTTTTGTGGCACAAGAATGCTTGTCTGTGATACTTGGCTGTGTTTATCGCTCAGAAGGTGGACAAGAGGAAATAATTCTCCACGCTTTGTTTTGTGCACTTCCATCTGAACCTTTCAAAACGTCTTGTTATATGCTTGCATGTAAAGCATCATGCCCATTGGACAGTTTTTCGCAATGGTACTTATGTCTTGCAAACAAAAGGGGCTCAATTTTTCATTTTGAGTTTCCAGGTAATGCTTGAAATGGTTCATGAGAGTGCTTTTGTGGCACAAGAATGCTTGTCTGTGATACTTGGCTGTGTTTATCACTCAGAATGTGGACAAGAGGAAAGAATTCTCCACGCTTTGTTTTGTGCGCTTCCATCTGAACCTTTCGAAACGTCTTGTTATATGCTTGCATGTACAGCATCATGCCCATCGGACAGTTATTCGCAATGATACTCCTGTCTTGCATACAAAAGGGGCTCAATTTTTCATTTTGAGTTTCCACGTATTGCTTGAAATGGTTCATGAGAGTGTTTTTGTGGCACAAGAATGCTTGTCTGTGATACTTGGCTGTGTTTATCACTCAGAATGTGGACAAGAGGAAATATTTCTCCACACTTTGTTTTGTGCGCTTCCATCTGAACCTTTCGAAACGTCTTGTTATATACTTGCATGTACATCATCATGCCCATTGGACAGTTTTTCGCAATGGTACTTATGTCTTGCAAACAAAAGGGGCTCAATGTTTCATTTTGAGTTTCCAGGTAATGCTTGAAATGGTTCATGAGAGTGCTTTTGTGGCACAAGAATGCTTGTCTGTGATACTTGGCTGTGTTTATCACTCAGAATGTGGACAAGAGGAAAGAATTCTCCACGCTTTGTTTTGTGCGCTTCCGTCTGAACCTTTCGAAACGTCTTGTTATATGCTTGCATGTACAGCATCATGCCCATCGGACAGTTATTCGCAATGATACTCCTGTCTTGCATACAAAAGGGGCTCAATTTTTCATTTTGAGTTTCCATGTATTGCTTAAAATGGTTCATGAGAGTGTTTTTGTGGCACAAGAATGCTTGTCTGTGATACTTGCCTGTGTTTATCCCTCAGAAGGTGGACAAGAGAAAATAATTCTCCACGCTTTCTTTTGTGCGCTTCTATCTGAGCCTTTCAAAACGGCTTGTTGTATGCTTGCATGTATAGCATCATGCCGATTGGACAGCTATTTGCAACGGTACTCATGTCTTGCAAACAAAATGGGTTCAATTTTTCATTTTGAGTTTCCAGGTATTGCTTGAAATGGTTCATGAGAGTGTTTTTGTGGCACAAGAATGCTTGTCTGTGATAGTTGGCTGTGTTTATCACTCAGAAGGTGGACAAGAAGAAATAATTCTCCACGCTTTGTTTTGTGTGCTTCCATCTGAACCTTTCAAAACGTCTTGTTATATGCTTGCATGTACAGCATCATGCCCATTGGACAGCTATTCCCAATGGTACTCATGTCTTGCAAACAAAAGGGGCTCAATTTTTCATTTTGTGTTTCCAGGTATTGCTTGAAATCGTTCATGAGAGTGTTTTTGTGGCACAAGAATGCTTGTCTGTGATACTTGGCTGTGTTTATCACTCAGAAGGTGGACAAGAGGAAATAATTCTCCACGCTTTGTTTTGTGCACTTCCATCTGAACCTTTTGAAACGTCTTGTTATATGCTTGCATGTACAGCATCATGCCCATTGGACAGCTATTCGCAATGGTACTCATGTCTTGCAAACAAAAGGGGCTCAATTTCTCATTTTGAGTTTCCAATATTGCTTGAAATGGTTCAGGAGAGTGTTTTTGTGGCACAAGAATGCTTGTCTGTGATACTTGGCTGTGTTTATCGCTCAGAAGGTGGACAAGAGGAAATAATTCTCCACGCTTTGTTTTGTGCACTTCCATCTGAACCTTTCAAAACGTCTTGTTATATGCTTGCATGTAAAGCATCATGCCCATTGGACAGTTTTTCGCAATGGTACTTATGTCTTGCAAACAAAAGGGGCTCAATTTTTCATTTTGAGTTTCCAGGTAATGCTTGAAATGGTTCATGAGAGTGCTTTTGTGGCACAAGAATGCTTGTCTGTGATACTTGGCTGTGTTTATCACTCAGAATGTGGACAAGAGGAAAGAATTCTCCACGCTTTGTTTTGTGCGCTTCCATCTGAACCTTTCGAAACGTCTTGTTATATGCTTGCATGTACAGCATCATGCCCATCGGACAGTTATTCGCAATGATACTCCTGTCTTGCATACAAAAGGGGCTCAATTTTTCATTTTGAGTTTCCACGTATTGCTTGAAATGGTTCATGAGAGTGTTTTTGTGGCACAAGAATGCTTGTCTGTGATACTTGGCTGTGTTTATCACTCAGAATGTGGACAAGAGGAAATATTTCTCCACACTTTGTTTTGTGCGCTTCCATCTGAACCTTTCGAAACGTCTTGTTATATACTTGCATGTACATCATCATGCCCATCGGACAGCTATTCGCAATGGTACTCCTGTCTTGCAAACAAAAGGGGCTCAATTTTTCATTTTGAGTTTCCACGTATTGCTTGAAATGGTTCATGAGAGTGTTTTTGTGGCACAAGAATGCTCGTCTGTGATACTTGGCTGTGTTTATCACTCAGAAGGTGGACAAGAGAAAATAATTCTCCACGCTTCGTCTTGTGCGCTTCCATCTGAACCTTTCAAAACGTCTTGTTATATGCTTGCATGTACAGCATCGTGCCGATTGGAGCTTATTCGCAATGGTACTCATGTCTTGCAAACAAAAGGGGCTCAATTTTTCATTTTGAGTTTCCACGTATTGCTTGAAATGGTTCATGAGAGTGTTTTTGAGGCACAGGAATGCTTGTCTGTGATACTTGGCTGTGTTTATCACTCAGAAGGTGGACAAGAGGAAATAATTCTCTACGCTTTCTTTTGTGCGCTTCCATCTGAACCTTTCAAAACGTCTTGTTATATGCTGGCATGTACAGCATCATGCCCATTGGACAGCTATTCGCAATGGTACTCATGTCTTGCAAACAAAATGGGCTCAATTTTTTATTTTGAGTTTCCAGGTAATGCTTGAAATGGTTCATGAGAGTGTTTTTGTGGCACAAGAATGCTTGTCTGTGATACTTGGCTGTGTTTATCACTCAGAATGTGGACAAGAGGAAAGAATTCTCCACGCTTTGTTTTGTGCGCTTCCATCTGAACCTTTCGAAACGTCTTGTTATATGCTTGCATGTACGGCATCATGCCCATCAGACAGCTATTCGCAATGATACTCCTGTCTTGCAAACAAAAGGGGCTCAATTTTTCATTTTGAGTTTCCACGTATTGCTTGAAATGGTTCATGAGAGTGTTTTTTTGGCACAAGAATGCTTGTCTGTGATACTTGGCTGTGTTTATCACTCAGAATGTGGACAAGAGGAAATAATTCTCCACACTTTGTTTTGTGCGCTTCCATCTGAACCTTTCGAAACGTCTTGTTATATACTTGCATGTACAGCATCATGCCCATCGGACAGCTATTCGCAATGGTACTCCTGTCTTGCAAACAAAAGGGGCTCAATTTTTCATTTTGAGTTTCCACGTATTGCTTGAAATGGTTCATGAGAGTGTTTTTGTGGCACAAGAATGCTAGTCTGTGATACTTGGCTGTGTTTATCACTCAGAAGGTGGACAAGAGGAAATAATTCTCCACGCTTTCTTTTGTGCGCTTCCATCTGAACCTTTCAAAACGTCTTGTTATATGCTTGCATGTACAGCATCATGCCCATTGGACAGCTATTCGCAATGGTACTCATGTCTTGCAAACAAAAGGGGCTCAATTTTTAATTTTGAGTTTCCAGGTAATGCTTGAAATGGTTTATGAGAGTGTTTTTGTGGCGCAAGATTGCTTGTCTGTGATACTTGGCTGTGTTTGTCACTCAGAAGGTGAACAAGAAGAAATAATTCTCCACGCTTCGTCTTGTGCGCTTCCATCTGAACCTTTCAAAACGTCTTGTTATATGCTTGCATGTACAGCATCATTCCCATTGGACAGCTATTCGCAATGGTACTCATGTCTTGCAAACAAAAGGCACTCAATTTTTCATTTTGAGTTTCCAGGTATTGCTTGAAATGGTTCATGAGAGTGTTTTTGTGGCACAAGAATGCTCGTCTGTGATACTTGGCTGTGTTTATCACTCAGAAGGTGGACAAGAGGAAATAATTCTCCACGCTTTGTTTTCTGCACTTCCATCTGAACCTTTCGAAACTTCTTGTTATATGCTTGCATGTACAGCATCATGCCCATCGGACAGCTATTCGCAATGGTACTCATGTCTTGCAAACAAAAGGGGCTCAATTTTTCATTTTGAGTTTCCACGTATTGCTTGAAATGGTTCATGAGAGTGTTTTTGTGGCACAAGAATGCTCGTCTGTGATACTTGGCTGTGTTTATCACTCAGAAGGTGGACAAGAGGAAATAATTCTTCACGCTTTGTTTTGTGCGCTTCCATCTGAACCTTTCAAAACGTCTTGTTATATGCTTGCATGTAAAGCATCATGCCCATTGGATAGCTATTCGCAATGGTACTCATGTCTTGCAAACAAAAGAGGCTCAATTTTTCATTTTGAGTTTCCACGTATTGCTTTAAATGGTTCATGAGAATGTTATTGTGGCACAAGAATTCTTATCTGTGATACTTGGCTGTGTCTATCACTGAGGAGGTGGACAAGAGGAAATAATTTTCCACACTTTGTTTTGTGTGCTTCTATCTGAACCCTTGAAAACAGCTTGTTGTACGGATTCATGTACCGCATCATCCCAACTAAACAGCTAATGGTCACAGTACTTATGTCTTGCAAAGAAGAGTGGCTCAAGTTGTTGTTTTGAGCTTCCACTCATTGCCTAAAATAGCTGACAAGAGTGTTTAGTGGCACAAACTTTCTTGTTCCTGACGCATGGCCGTGCTATCACAGAGAAGGTGCACAATAGCAAATAATGCTCCACGCTTTGCTTTGTGCACAAGATGCTCATGTGCTGTGACATGAGTATCGTTACAAATAGCTGTCCAATGGGGATGATGCTGTACACGTAAGCGTGCAACAAGCCATTTTCAATGGTTCAGATGGAAGTGCACAAAACATAGCGTGGAGAATCATATGCTATTGTGCGCCTTCTCTGTGATAGCCCAGCCAAGTATCAGGAAGAAGAAAGCTTGTGCCACCAAACACACTCATAAACCATTCAAAGCAATGCATGGAAGCTCAAAACAACGACTTGAGCCACTTTTGTTTGCAAGACATGAGTATTTTGACCATTAGCTCTTCAGTTCGAATGATGTGGTGCACGAATTTGCATTGTTTGAAATATGTTATCTGAGTAATTGTGTGACACGAACTTGCGCATTTTCTGCTTGCCTGTTTTGAGTTTTTTTTAAAGACCTAGAAAACGTCATTTGAAGACATCTCTCTAATTTTATTGAGGGACGTAATCTTGCAGTGCCATGCAAGCATGGTTTAAAGAAAACGTTGGTGTAGTGTAACTGCAGAGAGAATTCATTCTTCAAAGAATTGAAGAGAAGTGTCTAGTGTTAGCCCTCTTTATTTACTCTAAGGAAGTATTACACTCATAAAACGAAACCAAGAAATACTTTGTGTCAAGCTTGAATTTCCGTAATATGATGGCAATTGAGTCTTATAACTTGTGAATTCTTATGCGTCACTTTGACATCAGCATGTTAATATTGATTAGCACTCATGAGAAACACTGGATCCTACGCCAGCTAGGAGTCACATAGAGAAGCATACTGGTTTGTTTCTTGTTTAACTTATTATTAACAAGACTGTTAGTATATATTACTCATTTTGTTTTGCACACTTATGCATGGGTGTCAGTAAGGGGAAAAAATTGGAGTAGTTGTCCCCCTCAAGCCTCACTAGCACTTGCACCCACCCAAGCAATGGCAGTGCTTTCGCCCTACACCAGCCATTTTCACCCCTCAAGAGAGAATCCTGCCTATGACCATGCACTTATGGCACCGATAATACAGTTGTGTGAGAGAGCTGATCTCAAGGCGTGTGCTCCTCGGTCATGCGGCTTCGCTGTCTGCGTTGGAGGCGTAACCGATAGATCGAAGACGAGAGAGTAAGCGCGGAGTCTGTAAATATCAAGAGCGACTGCAGCCTCGTGTGCTTCCTCAGTCACACAGGCTGTCTCCCCACTCCTCGCTTTCGTTCCTTATGAATGAAGTTTGTGCGCATGCAGTGTGGCAGGCTTCGATTGTCCTAAAGTGGCTGTAGGCGTTCCGCTTAGTTCGCGGCTCCTTGAATGCACATAGAGGTGTGCGTGAAGCTTGAGCACTGCAGTTTTAGTGGCAACATGTAGCGAATTAATGTTATGTTTCTACAACTGCGGAGTGCATGTGGCTGCAGTTAGCATTGCTTCAACAAGAAGCTGCGCATTGAATGTGCGTTAAGTAATATCGTAATCTTCGTAGAATTTTTGGTTAGTAAAAATGGAGCGTGACTGGAAAAAGTGCACTAGAAATTGTCATGGCTAATACGAGAGGGATCACTTTTTGGCCACGGGGTGAAGAATGCGCTATGACAGGAATCAGTGACTTGCAGCTCTAGAAACATAAAAAATGTGCTAGCCATGTAAAATTCTAGGAGTTTGGTTAACATAAAAGTTGCTGAGGGATGTGCAGGCCAGTCTCGTGCGTTAAGCTGTCTCACGTTTTAATTGTTCTTCCTACTAGCAGCACTTTAAAGAAGCTCCACCTTATTCAAAACAGAGCTTTACGCATAATTTACAACTTAGCCAAAGATAATTCTCCACAGCTCAGCTGTTTTTACACTATTACTTACGCTGAATTCTGGCATATGCATATACAAGATAAAGAATATATTAATGCTTACAGATACAGTAAGGTCAGCTGAATATTCATCTATGTAACACTTACGGTTCGTGAAAAAATTCTAAACAACACCACACACTAATTACAGGGTCCAGACGAGAATATCTCTACCATTACTCTGTGTATTGAACAAAAAATAGTCAACATCTCGCAGATCTGCGCTTTATGCTCTCGTCGTTAATCTAGATTAACACGGACGAATTTTATTTTTTATGTTTTTTTTTCTGTTGGTCTCCTCGAAGTTGAGTGTACTGGTCGCGTTCTTTTGGCGATTATGTATGCTTATGTACGCCAGTTAACGTATGCCGTCACGGCATGCTGCTGAACAATAATCAGCTGGGAAGCTTAGTGAAGTTCAAAAAAGCTTTTTTTTTTCCACATGCTCTCCGCTGTAGGTAGGTCCAGTTTGTTACTGCGTCGATGAGAATCAACGGGATCATCACAGAATGCTTAACTGCCATTTGCATTTTTGCGCGACCGGATGTTTACGAGCTATAAGTCAACACCACCTGACAGCCGCACTACGGAAGCCAAAATACAAATTTTTGGTAGCGTGAAAAAAAAATCTATTGAGACCAATCAAACTTACTACATGCTTTTTTATGCGCGCAAAAAAACGTGAGTTTATGAATTTGAAATTGTGTCAATGAGTTTTCTCTTTCTCGCCAGCTTCGGGTTTTTTTTTTCATTGTAACTGCGGGAGAGTCGGTTAACGACAAGCGGCCAAGACAAGCTCATTTCGGAGTCATTCGTCGTCAATATGGCGCTTGCAGGTTGTGCGAAGGGGTTTGTTGCTTGTCTTGTGCTACCGGATTTAAACGTTTCCTGTGTGCAGCCTCTATGCCTCTTCGAACTGTGCGGCAGGTGTGAAACAGATGTGGTTCAGTAAAACCGTGAAAAGTTATTTGAAATGCGGGGTGCACCAAAAGTCACGTTCGTCATTTGCGGAGACGGTTACCGCGCCGTTGTGTACAACCTCGAGAAGTGCTTCATATCGCTGAGCGTTGCCGATATGGCAAAAAAAGGCCATTATCGGCAAAGTGAGCCGGGTAAGGACATCAAGAAGAGCTGCTATTACAGGGATGTCCACCTTCTTTGAGGTGAGTGTCATTTTATTTTCCATGACGTTTTCGCTGGCGTGCGTTTAGGCGAACAAAGGAGGGCACAACGAAATTATGCTTGAGTGCGTGTGTGTTTTATTTTTTTATGTGGCACATTTTATCCGTGTGTTGTGTATGTTCGCATGCTGCACCTGATACCGCGCGCTCGTGTCCCATGGGATCTTTCGATCGCAATCATGACCAATCTGGATCAAAATGTATTATGTGCGGCTGCACAGTGACCTAAGTTGTAGCTGGCACTGTTGATCGCGATCAAAAACCGCATTCGGGTCGGCCCTGATGGGGCTGGAAATGTCCGGTGTGACACTGGTAGAGTTATTAATATATGAACAAGTCGACGTCGCTATTCCTGATGGCAAACCTGCACTACATTGCATTTATTTATTGTTCGCATGTAATAGTCACACATTCTACGTTTTCATTTGTGTGGTTATTTATAGTAGCCTGCTCTCCAACTTTATGTGTTCTCTGATTAAACTATTTTTACTGACCTCGTGCAGATGGAGAAAAAAAACGACTCGCCGTGCAACACAATCTTTTCTACCAGAGTGACTGTGAAAAGAACGTCAGAACTTGGAAGGTAAATGTGGTTTAATAGTAAAACTTATTTTAAAAACATATACAAAATGCTAACTTCCAATGTCCTGGTTGCTTTCACAAGCCGTACGTCTATACAATAGTCGCTCATTCATGTACATTTGTGCTACTTGGCTAGGCAAGGGTCACTCATTCTATGTTGCAATTTTTTTTTTCAAGTTCTGTTCGATCGTGAAGTAGTAACCAGAGCGAAAATGAAGACTGCTTAATTTGAAACGTTTAGGTACATATACCAGCTACATCTGTACATATTTGCCATTTTGATTCAGACATTTGACAGTGTGTAGCATCAACTCATTAATTTATTTATTCAAAATACTGCAGCCTAGCATAGCCCAAGCTGCAGTGGAATTACAAGAAAGGAAAATGGTACGGAAATAATTAGTAACAATACTGGCACCACACGTAAATACGTCAGTTTTGCCGGGATGATTCTTACAAAGAAAAAGAACAGCACTAATAGTTAGCAACCACACTTTTGACTTAGTAATGTAAGAGTCTCAGTGATTTAGTATTCAGCACAACAAATGTTGATCAAGGGCTTCATCAGAACTGTCTGCCTTGCAACTTCCTTTAATCTCCGCCTAGAAGTTCAATAAGCGAGTCTGCATCAAGCAGCAGAGCGAAGAACAGGACTGGGTGAAAGCACAGGCCTCCTAGCCAGCATTTCATGTTAGCAAAAATATGGCAATCAGAGATAGCTAAGTTGAGTCTGTATGGTGTTGGGCGACTGCACTTCCCGCTGCTTCCTCTGTGGCCCCTTGTTGTCATGAAAAAAAAGACAGTGTCTTATGTCTCTCTTTGCTTATTCTTAATTGCGCTCTGTAGACATTTGAGAGTTGGACCTACAATACTGCAGTGAGGGTCATGCCATGTCCCATGAATTAGTGAGGCATAAACTCGCAAAGGCTCATTAGATGCATGCAGTCTGCACCAGCTACCATTTCAATGGTTCTCCGTGTGCTGCATCACTCCTTGAGTATTGGCGTTTATCCGTGTCACTCGCTTTCTTCATGGTAACCCAACGCATATGCTGCAAATTTCTAGCACACAATAGCACGGCTGCACCTACGACTGACCACAAAAGAGAAGCATGTGCTGCGATTGCCAAATAATATTTTCATTTGAAGTGGCAAACAACCGACTGTATGTGCTATCACAATTATGTGTTTTCTTTTAAGTGGCGTGGCCTTGGTTGTCACGTCTTTGAACTAATTTTACACTTGCTATTAATGCACATCACCGACTAATGTGCTTATTTTTACGTGTTTGCTTCAGTGAGGGCGCTCAGCTGTTTTTGCATTTGCAATTGAAACACTCTGTCGCTGTCTCAGATTGTTGGATATATAGTACCTTGTATCAACGTTCATCATGTGCAATGAGTATCATATGTTACTAAAACTACGTGTTCAGCGGTGACGGCCTGGTAAAATGTTCAAATGTGCATGAATGACAGCGACTTTTATTTAGTAATGTCGAGCTTCTTAGGCGTTTCGGCATTGCATCATTTTGGTGAACAAGCTGGTCTAGGAGATGCTCACCTCATAGTCAGGCACCGTGTTTGTTAAGCCTTGTTACCTGTCCTTCTCGCATGTGCACCAGATCAGGTATGAATAAGTTTACTACGTAATGAATGCTTGGAGGAACAGTTGAAATCACTAGCAACACATTGTATACTTGTTCTATATATAGAATAGTGGAGCGCCTTTTCTTGTCTACATAGCATTACTGACACATCATTTTTTCCAACTGGTACGAAGTCGTCGCCTTCTTAACCACTACTAATTGTGTATACATCACTGCAATTGGTGCCGTGGATTCCACGGTGTCACCCCTGGCATGATAACGTGCGGCTGTTGGCTGCTCTGTCTTGCTGTTTTTTGTATCAAGCTCAGAGCTGGCTGCACGTTGCATAGTGGCCGTGCATTTTAAAACAAATGCCGTATGCTTGTCGTAGCTGTGTAGATAGTGATTGTGGTTGTGCTGATGAAAACTACACATCCAAACGACTTTTGTACTTCAGTCTTGGCGCCTTAGATTCTCTTTCGACGTGCCAATATGTTGATGGCACGTAGTCAACCTGCCATGGATCTTTGCTTGGAGCGCCTGTACATAAATACCGAATGTGTCAAACGAAACCATCCATGCAGGATTGTCGATAAATATTACTCACCTTACGGTAGACATATACCACTCACCATGTCTCTCCACAAAATTTCCTTCAATTTTCTATCTTTGTTCCAAGGGAATCTGAACATTTTTTCCCGTTTGGCACTATTTTCGACAGCTACACAGCCGACTATGATTGTGCAAATGACTAGATTTCAACACAATTGAAAGAAAAGCCCTGTCTACGTCTCCAAAAGCGTGGCCAGCGAAACAGCGTGTCACGAATATCTTTAACTAGGGGCCGATGCAGATGGCAAATCTCATGAGTCTTTGTGGGTTTAAGCCTCACCTATTTTATCAAGGAAACACCACCATTTATCTCCCCAAACACAGCAGCCATGCACTTCTTCTTGGAGAAGGTTCACTTGAATTTCTTTGCGCTCATCGGAATGCTTCTGTTTGTATTGCACCTTCAATTCTGGAGTACATCATGGTAGTGCCAGAGAAATGTCAAAATGGCACCCGTTTATCGTTTTGTTTTCATGACCAGTCAGCATTTTAGGAACTGACTGCACGCAGTTTGCAGCACTAGAGTCTCACTCTGTGTCCAACCATGGTATACCATCTGTGCTGTATTGAGCTGACTGCAATATTTTGGGAAATGAATTACTCAGCCCAAAAATTCTGACCCCATGATTTTACCGAATTATCTGATCCGTTCAGTCAACAAAATCATAGTTTTACACTTGCTTCATTCCCAGTCAGTTTGCATTGTAAATATTGTACATCATGCTTCTAATTTCCTACACTATTGCAGTGCCTTGCTGTCATGTATTGAAAGTGGTGCTGTACACATTGCTCAATATTCGATGAATTTCAGCTGCACTGCACTGCTCAGCATCCTGAAATTGAATTCTAGCACACATTTCACACTTATCCGAGGCATGCTTACATGGGTTTTGCGTCAAGAACTGAAAGCTGTAACCTCATAAGATAGACAGGCACACTAAAGAAATCGTACAACAAATATGCGTTGCATCATGAAATTTTAATTGCTTTTTATTCGGAGGCCAGTTTGACTTTGAAAAATATAGGCATTGTATTTTATGAGCTGAAATGTATCTCCGGAGTGTCAACACGCCAAAGCAAGCTTCTCAAGTTATACTCATGCTGACTCTATGTTTGTTACGTTCATGAAGCAGTCAATTTTGTAATGATTTGCATAAATTCATGTGGCTAAATTACTGCATAAACATCAGTCTGCAAATATGATGTGCAATTATTGCATAGTTATAAATTAAGGAGCACATGCAGCTGTTGTGGTCAGCAACACAGCAGACAGTATGATATTCAAGTGAATATTCATGGCTTACTGCAACTCTAGTCTTGAGGTACGTGTAACTGGAAAGTACAGACTTTGTAGTATGTTGTGTATATCGAAAAATTCTCAGCAAGTGCTCCTGGAGAGTGAATGATAATTCGACAAGGTTTGAAGAGTAGGCTCTTGCTCAGTCATCGGTCAATATTTAACGTGGAAGTGGAAGAATCACTGATAATAAAAAATGCACATCTGTGCGTCTACTTAAGCACTTTCTTGAATGCCCATGCATCCACGGCTTTATTTCGCATTCACTCGGTAAATGAAAACAGTGAAGATGGTGGTAGAGGAGAAGAGGCTACTTATTTAGCACCTCTATTTAGCAAGAAAGTAGGGAGGTGCTTGCTCTGTTAGGAGTGCTTACTCTAGATTTTATGGCATTTAGAACGTCTCTACTGAGTGGTAATATTTTGGATTTTATATACACTCCCAAGACCCCCCCCCCCTCCAAAAAAAAAAGTCGCAGAAGGCAGCGATTCAAGAAAGAAAAAGAGCCCTGTAGGATGGCTCTGGCAATTAGAAAGTTGTTTGATTGAGCCTCCTCCAGAAACAGAAAATTTTTACAATGGAACGAGTGGATTGAGCAACAAATAGAGGCTTTGGAGGAAAGGAATGGCAGACTTCAGAACCCCTCTCAGCCATAGGTCGGCAAACTCCCTCACAAGCCGAGTCACTCAAACTCGGATTGGGCCATAAATGAGAATCTGAATGAGCCATATGTGCAAATACATTTTGCGATTGAGTGAGCTTCACATTTTTTTTGGTCGGCCTGTGCTTTCAACACACCTTCGACAATTTAAAGATAGAATTTTCGGTGAGCCTGCAGTTCGCGCTCTCTTCTTTTTCATTCATCTATAGTTAACACTGGCCCATCTTCCCTATGTAGGTATGGCCAAAGCTAAAAGGAACATGTTACTTTACGCCTGTATGGTAATCAACAAAATTTTTGGTGTGTTTACGAAACAAATGTGAGTCCAGCTTCTTGTCCCCTCTCGATGTTTTTCAGCATGACATTATATCTCGCCTAGTACCTAGTCTATTGGTGGCCATAATGCATTTATGTTGTATCTGTTTATCACTCTCTTTAGCCCCTGAGCTATGTTGTGAATGTAGGTACTACCCACGACACACCCTTTACATGCTACGCTTCTCGCTTATTATGTTCACAGAAGTCCAACATAAATCTCTACCAACAAGCTCAGCTGTCCATTACTCTAAGTTGCAAATTTCTATAATGTAGTGAACATTCTTTTTCATGATTTCTTAATGCCTATTATCTGTCACCCCTTAGGTTTCAGTGATATCCTTCAGGTCAGGCACCTTCGGCAGAAACACTGCAGCTGCTGCTACCACCACCACGACCTATATTTCACTTCAGCCATTGCTGCATCACAACCAGTATTACAACTTCTGAGCCGCTACCACAGTCCTTCCCAATGATGCCTCACCTTGACAGGGCTTCACATGCTTCAAGAAGAAGCTGTCAGGCAAGTGTGTACTGTTAAGAAATTTAGCTTTCAATAGCACTGATGTTTTGAATGGGCAGAATAATTGACAAGTCTGCCAACTTCATGCTTCTCTAACAGGGTTGAAACTACGTGTGTCTGTCAGTGTAGGGAACCAAGTTTATGTGAATTTCAAAGTAGGTTATTTTTATTTTATTTTACATTATTGCAGGCCCCTTCTCGGGCCAATGCAGGAATGGGTTGAACTTGAATACACAAAAATGTGAGGAAAATAAATCGAACTTATGTACAAAGCAAGTAAGAGCAAGAAATATGCACATTGTATAGTATACAGGTGTTCACATAAGTTCTGAATTCTGTTCATAAATTTGACAGAAGAGCAGTTCACAATATCAGCGGGCAGCATATTCCCTTGCTACAGAACTAAATAATATTTGTAAGGGTTATGTTATTAGTTTTGTGTATGAAGGAAGCAGGGTAAGCAAACGTTAGAAGAAAGTACTTTTTCATTGTTTACTAGATATGAAAGCAGATTCTTTTTCTACAATTTTCGTGTACCGTGCAATCCTGAGCGAGTGCTCCCACTATGGTGAAGGTGACGAGAATTGGAGGGGGGGGGGGGGTTCTTGCTCGGTCTTGCATCAAAAAATCAAGATTATGGTGAAAAAGTCGCATGTGCTTCCAACGAAACTGATACACTTCAATAAATATGCATGAATTCACTATGATTCTGCAACCTGGTTGCGCTTCTAAATAAAGGAAGTGAAGGAAACTACAGAAATGGCAAAAAGGCGGGGGGGGGGTGGGGAGTGCTTGCTCAGTTGTTCGTACATGTTTTAAATATCTTGAAAGAAAGAGGATGCAACTTGCTTATGTGGGGGCGCTTGCTTGAGATATTAAAGTATTGTCCTCATCCTGCGTATCTTTTTTTAATCAACTGAAAAAAGCGACCTGAAAGCAAATGGCCCTTTTCTATATGGTATATTTGTAGCTTATTTTCTTTCTAAATTGACGAAAAGCATGAAGTTTAGCATTTTTTAGCAAAAAGAAAAGGCTGTCCAACTAGTGTTGTTTAAGCATTTACCGAAGTCAGACACAGTGAAATAGATAAGGTGGCACAGTAAAAATAAGTCAGCACAGAAAAAAAAATGTGCAATTTTTATTGCATAAGTAGAACTCCATCTTCTCGAAATGGCATTTTTCATTATGTCAGTATGATAATTTTAAAATGGCAAAAGATGTCATGCTGATTGTTTGTGCACGTACTCAAGCAACACATGGTGGTGTACTGAACTGAACTTGATCCTTTAGAATAACTTTCATTTGATCTTAAAGAAAGTGTGCAAAATGTCCAAAATCTTGTACAGGAGCAAAAAAATGCAATTTTTTAAATAAAGAAAACCATACTTTGGTTCGGTCAATAGAACGCAAGGCTCTGAACAAATTAGTATAAACTTCTGGTTGCTATTATTACATGCTCAAAAATGATTACAATAGGGTAAAAAATACGTGGAAGTCTGGGACTTGCCGGTCATCTCTAATCAACACAGTGCTCTGAAGTAAGGCAGTGTTTACATACACCCGCAGAGCTGTCATATTCAATAATGGCCAAGTAGATACATAGAGCAGAAAAGTTATTGTCGCTACCCCTTACTTGGAGGCAGTGACCGGGTAGACTCCAATGGCTGACTTAACATCCCCCAAAATGCACTGCTAAAGCTTGAACAGTTTAACATCAGGCCCTTTTAGCAGGGGTGCAGCAGCTGTGCCAATCGCGCCAATTTGATACAATTCCCGATTGTTGCACCGAGCTGGGCCAAACCCGTGAAATTGTTAAAATTTCACCACGCTGCGCCAAAATGCCCAGCCAGCCTCAATTTTTTTTAAGGTGTACTAATTGCGGTGAGCAATGCAGGCCATGTCGGCCACCTGCAGCTTTGCACCATCACTAAAAGCGCGCAAACCCGAAGTAAACTGCCTAGAATTACCTAAAATAATCTAGCCACGCACCCTATGCTCGTGAGACGTGATCGACCTGATAAAGTAACAACACTGCATGTCTATCGGTCCGCTGACCACAAAAGATACGTATCGGCGGGATGGCAGAACTTTAAAACAAAAATGTGTTGCACCAACCCTTCGCGGAAAATGTAAGTTCTCTTGCCAGAAACGTGGATATGGCTTAATAAGGCTTCGACGTGCTGTAAATGCCGGTGTTGATTACCTTAGCAGTGGCAAATAACAATTTTTGGCTGGAAGCTGCGTCCTTGCCACGGTCTTGGCGATAGATATCTAGTACCGTCGCCGGGGCAACGGGCGTGCGCCGTTGTTACTTTATCTGGTCAAACTCGTCTTGCAAGGTAGCCGAAGCGGCACATAGCCCCATGCTGAAAAGGGTGGGTGGGAGGGGGGGTGGTGAGCGGTAAGAAAATTTGTTGACTTTCGTTCTAAAGCTGCTTGAGTCACCTTTGCCGCACTAGACCGGTGCCTGCGAAAAAGCGTGTTGAGATTTACAAGGGGCTGTTCGCGATACTGGGACACTTCACATCTTGCTCAGTTACTCATGCGTTTGTACACCATTAAATTCTGAGTACCAGTATAATTACTGACGTATAAATAAGCTACTGTCAATCATTTGAAGCAGTGTGTGACATTTATGCTTCTCTACAGAAATAAACTAAATTGTGCGCCAATTTTTTTTTTCACCACCTCTACTTCTCGTTTTACGAATCTTCCAAATTTCAAGCTCACAATATCGGCAGATTGATATTGAAATTCTCAGAGTTTGTCAATTGATTTAACAGGTGCAGTAAACGCTAATATGGACTTTATCATTGGTTCCTTAGCGAGGTGGTTCAAAATACTACCTTCATTGAAATAGTAGTAAATAGTATGCTCACACTACATAATTTAGGTTATGTTGAATTGTTTATACATGTTTTTCTCTAAATGTAAGCCACCTTTTTTTATAGTGCTCCAAATTCGCTATGTCATGATAAAAATGCATTTTCTTTTTTTCCATAACCAGCTCCGAACTTGGAATTTAGTGCTCCAAAAGTAACATTTTGCTGCTCCAAAAATTGCTCCAAATACTATTTCGGCTGTTGTACCCCTGTTTTAGCACGCCAGCAAATGCTGGTTGGGGTCCAAAGATAAAGTCTTAGCTCAGAGTTTTGTTACAAGCACGAAGCAATGAAGGAAATAGGAGCAAATGGGAATGCTATACAAAGATTAGCACTTAACTCTTCAGATTCCATTTCACAAAACGAAACACTGGTTAAAGTCAATGTCAGTGCTGCTGAGAGTGAGTGGGTGTTTGTGCTATCGGTAGTCTCAATGAATAAAAAGTGCTGAGAGCACAACACGTAAACAAGCCGTGTAGTGATATTTATTCAAATAGCATGCACCATCTTTTTTATATCCATGTACTGTATTTGCTCACATAATAATTGTATTTTCTTTATTTTTGGATACTTTACTGATATAAAGGTGTGGTTTGTACAGTGGGTAAAGTTTTGGAACAGGTCGACTAAATTTAAAACTGGAAGCTGGAATTGTAATGACTACGTTGTGCCATAACAAAACCATATCAGGTTGAAGAGTTCCTACCTTCAAGTTACAGGCACATGTTCGCATTGCCTTGTAATGAAGAAGCCCTGAAAAGCCTTTCCAAGTAATCATCAAATGTCTTCATTAGAGAAACTTAATTCATCCTAAATCGACTGTTGCAAAAAATTTTGCAATCTGCGAAATACTAGCGGAGCTACAGGAATTCGTCACATACTTTACGTGCTTTCTTTCACCTTTCGTTCGAGTGAGCTCACTCAAAGCCACGCAGGAGGGGATGACTGGGGTACCAGAAGCTATGCCTATTTATCAACGTGCGTCCTGAAGTTGAGCTCTTTTATCCCCCCCCCTCCCTTTTTTTTCTTCAAACATGGGGCTTCTTCTCAGTGTAATCACGAACATGTGCACGGGCATAAGGCAGCCTCCGGTTGCGGTTGTACACATTGCACTTGAAGCGCAGTCAGTTGAATTTGGAGCCTTATTTGTTTAGGGGAAACAGCGTTTTTCAGGTGACTGATAATAAATTATGAATTACAGGCTGCGTGTTGCCCCATCATGTCTGTCTCACATGCTCTCAGGTGCCTCGACTACCCTCGGCAGCATTTTCTGACCATGCTCGAAAAGGGTTGCTGGGCCACTTAAACTGCTTCATGGAGAGTGTTGTGTTTACTATACTGAATTTGTGAAAGAAATGCCCATTTTAGCATGCCTAATTCCTGTATATCTGCCATCTGCTACACTTTATAAGAACAATTTGAAAAAGATTTAAGTGATGACAGTAGATGATCGAGGCCCTTAAATTGCTGGACATTAAATGTTACCGTCAAGGCACTCAAAGAACAGCAGGAAAAGGTCGCTCTGGTGCAAGTGTGCCCTTAATTGGCTATGCTTTATATGGTTTTGCCTGCTTCAACATCATCAAAGTGCTTGAAGAACAAGAAGAATAATTCTCTGTGGCAGGAGTGTGCGATAAAATGCTCAACTATTTCTGGTTTTCCCACTTCTCTTGAATTTTATAGTATGTGTGCCAAAGTGAATTCTAATATTGAAGTGTGTGTGCAAATTGAATATTTTTCTGAAATTTCTCGAATACTTCTAGAATTTTTTCAAATACTTCATGTGAAATTCTAGAAAAAGTTGGAGAGGCTTCCAAAGTTTATTCTTATGAGATGAAAGTCTTCCTTTTCGCAAAATTGATAAGTGTTGGTAGGGTAGCGTTTTGTAGTTGCCTTATAAAGAATAAGGCAATGCACAATTGAATTTATATATGCACAGATGTGTTCATAAGGACGATTTCATGCAGCCAAAGAGTTGATCAAATTTCAGGTCAAAAAGCAGTATAAGTAAGCCCTTGTCTCTGCCACACCTATCTTCTCCTTGTTAGAATCAGCCTTTTCTAGAGTCAGTACATTTGCGACCGTAGCAGAGCCAGAAATGCAGCTTTCATGCAATACGAGTGTGATGAGGTGAAACATATTAAAAATTTGGAAGGTCCCTTTCAGTCAGACATTGACCCTATTTTTTGTCTCTGGTAAGTTATAATAGTTCAAATAGCAAAATTTGCCGTACGAATTGAATCAAACAGCAAATATTATTCAAAAGATATTCAAAAATATGAATATTTGCGTACCCCTACTTATTGTTTACTTCAAATTTTTACCCCATTTTTCGTTCTCAGTAGAAAAGACATGTGCCCTTCTAAATGCTGTGCTAAGGCCACAGATCACAACTCATGCACGTGCCTAGAGCTCCACGCATATTCTTCTGTGAGACCTTCTATTTAGCTGTTTGAATTCAAAATTGTGAAACCTCGTGGATCAATTTTCACTATTGAAACTTCATTTTTTGAAGTAGTTATGCTAGTAAGTTTTAAGTGTTAAAGCAACAATTTGAGGGTGAGTGTAACGATGTTAACTCCCACACACAAGAAAAAAGGATCACAGAGACATTTTTCCCCTGCAGGTTCATTTGAGAGGCAGAAGAAGGAGCAGTGGGCTTGGCTGCGGTCGTAATGCAAGGAGGCTACAAAGCTCCTGTGGAGTGTCCTTCAGCTTCAGAACAAGAGCCTCATAGTAGCCCGGCATTGGAGTATTTGTGCATCAAGAGGACAAACAAGTGCCCCTGAACGGGGCTCTGACAGCGAGAAATTTGGAGGTTGTGGCTAGTGATTATTGCTTAAAGAGGTACTGACGCAAATTTTTGTCTTGCAATATTAACATTGTTGACAGCCTATTAGTCACAATGTGGTGGATTGCTTGCTGCAGCATGGGACAGATGGACAATTGCTGTCTGTTTATTACAGACTAGTTTTAGCTTGGCACAGCTCTAAGAACACGAGCCACGTAATGCAACAAATTCCAACTAGTGTGCTAAATGGTACACATAAAACGGGGCTTCCAGGTGTAAGTAGCACTTGCACAGCAGGTCTATCAATATTGAAAGTGGACGGTGACAACCGACACAGTAATCAAGGCGCTGGGGCAAACAGCTCCCGCTCGGCGCTTCTGGCTTAAGAGATGGCCCACCATGGCGTATTGTTCTTCTTCCTTCTTACACACAGAACACTGACGCACTTATGTGCTGCCTGTGTTATGTGCTCACATTGTTTTGCTGCTGCATATGCAGCACAATGTCGTTGTCGTCAAGTTGATCGTTCTCGTTCGGGTGCAAAGATTTTCTTGAGGCATCCTCACGTTCCACATGTTTACATTAGGCATGAACACAGCAGTCGCTGAATAGTACCCTGCTAGCACAAGTGTGGCCAAAAGGCAATAACGACTATGATGTCAATAATGTAGCTGTGCCAACTCTGAGCTCAGCAACAATGGTGGCACCTGGAAGTTGGGACTCAGCTTCAGGTCACTTTCAGTAATTCAATGATGCGAGATGCGGCATATAGCACTGGATCAGGCACGCAAACTTTAATATTCATATAATTGGCCGTCTGAGCTATAATTGTTCATCCAATTTGTAGATATATGTACGTTCAAGGGAATCAATGTCGCAGGCTATATTAGCCACAAAATTTTGTGTCAGTACTCTTTATGGTATTTTGCTTTATGTTTTAACTTACAGGTAAACAAATAAGTAAAGAATTTAGTAAGTTATAGAAATCATATAAATAAATTCGAGGATGCAAAAATATTTGTCTTGTTTTTCTCAAATGTCCCGACACTACACTACATACAACACTTCCACCCGTTTAGTCTACTGTACTTTCGAAGCACCATTAAATTGCCCATTGTGGCATATTCATATTTTTTACACTATAAACTGGTATAGCCTTATTACCATGCTTAGACAAACATTACTTATGACCCTTACTACTTGCCCAAACTAACCGGGGTTGTTCTGCAGAAGGGCTTGTTTTTGAGCTAGTTTATGCTTGCTTAAAATTATATGGTGTGTGGTTTTGTGTGACTGTTCTCTCTTTTTTGCACTATATTATGATTTTCAGCAGGACCGCAGAATTCCACGGACCCCTATCACCTATATTACCCACGAACCCTTAACTCCTGTATGGCCCATATACCCCATATGCCCCATAAGCCCTGTATCCCCCATATGGCCGTAATCCCTGTATCCCCCATATGGCCCATAATCCCTGTATCCAATAACATCGTATGATACGGGTCCTATCTGTACAGGATTTTTCAGTAGGGTTAGCTAGATCTCTGAGAATTCCGTATCTCCAAGTTGTGTCATATGGTTTCTCTAGGTCAAAGAAGACCGAGAGACAGAACTGTTTGTGTAGAAATGCTTGTCGTATTTCTTGTTCCAGCCTAACAATGTGATCAGTGGTGGAACAGCCCTTTTTGTATCCGGACTGGTGTGCGTCTATTAGGTGCTCCGATTCCAGAGTGAAAGTAAGTCTAATATTTATGATGCTTTCGTAAGTTTTTGCAAGGCAACTTGTTAATGCAGTGGGCCTGTAGCTACTTGGGGTTGTTGGGGGTTTACCAGGTTTTAGGAATGGTATGACTATGGCTTTTTTCCAATCTTCAGGCATTATGCCAGAGTCCCATATTTTGTTGAAGAATTGGAGAAGTGCCCGCGCGGATGCTTGGGATAGGTGTGCCAACATTGCGTAGTGTATCTGGTCAGACCCTGTTGCCGTTTTTTTACCGGCAGAGAGTACCCTGTTCAATTCGTGCAGCGTAAGCGGAAGGTTATAACTTTCATTTGAGGTACTGCTAGTAGGCAATCTTTGTCTTTCTGCATTTTCTTTATATTTCAGGAATGTATTGGTGTAATTTGCTTATCATGATACCTTATAAAAGTGTTCTCCTAATAGGTTGGCCTGGTCTTCTAGTGTTGATTGTGTGTCTGGACTTGTAAGCAATGGTATTGTGTAGGAGGAGTACTCTCCCTTGAACTTCCTCACCTGGTCTCAGATGTGTTTAGATGTGACTGAACTGTTAATTGATGATATGTATTTTTGCCATGAATCCTTTTCTGCCTGTCTTCGAATAAATCGGGCTCTGCTGCCTTTTGCCTGTTTGAAGTTGATGAGGTTGGCGTAGGTGGGATATCTTCGTAGAATTCCCCAGGCCTTATTTTGTAGTTTTTTGGCATCAGTACACTCGTTTGTCCACCAAGGGTTGAATTTCTTGGGTACGATGCCGGATGATTGCGGTATTGCTTTTTCTGCTGCTAAGATTAAAACTTTGACGAACTCTTCGTTTAGTTTCTCAACAGAAAGCTCCGATGAGAAAACTTCATCGAGCTTAGCGTTTTCTGTGAAAACTGGCCAGTTCGCGAGCTGTAGTTTCCACCGGCGTGGCCTGCTTGTTAGAGTTGGGTAGGATGGTATGAGTTTTATGATGCCGGGTTGATGATCACTGCCATAAGATGTCGTGACGACGTCCCATTTAAAATCATTAAAAATACACGATGAACACATGGCGAGATCTAAGCAAATAAAAGTGCGCGGGGTTGGTGAAAAGTAGGTAAAAGCACCGGAATTAAGAAGGCAGATGTCATTTGTTAAAATGAAATCTTCCACGGCTTGCTCTCTTGCGTCTGTTTTGTCGCTACCCCAAAGGGTTGAATGAGCATTGAAATCCCTAAGATAAATGGTTTTGGCAACTGTTCCACTAGATTTTCTAGGTTTTTGGTGGTGAAAAGGGTGTGAGGTGGGATATACAGTGAGCAGATGGTGATGGTTTTGTATGATTGGATGGTGACGGCTACGGCCTCAAAATATGTGTTTATTTGGACATCTCGCGTAGAATTGCTGCCCTGCACCACTATGGCTACTCCTCCTGAAAGACGGTTGCAATGTTCGCGGTCCTTTCGGGCACCTTTGAAGCCTTTTAGGAAGTGGCTGTGTTTTGCACCAAGATTTGTCTCTTGGAGGCAAAAGGCTACTGGTGAGAATTTGTTAATGATGTCCTTTATGTCACCTAAGTTATGAATTAAGCCTCTACAGTTCCAATGTACAATAAAAGCCATGGCATAATAAAGTTAAGTAAATATACTTGTGGGGATTGATCGGTATAAAAGATGATAGGTGACAATATTAAGAAATAGAAATAGAAAGAAATACGATAACCATTACGGTTATCGCCTAATTATTGTGGTTACTGGGACATTGTCCTTGTCCTGTTTGGTACGCTCGAGAGAGCGCTTTTCCTTCGGTGTCGACGACACCGGAGTTTTGTGGTCGATTTCCATTGCCTTGTCTGAGGCGCTGGAAGATCGAGATTGAGGCGCTGAGAAACGGATCTCAGGCCTTGGCGCTCTATTGAGTTTAGGGCCCAGGGAGACCGGAGTCTGCGGGCCCTTTGATGTGCATGGAGCAGCTGGCGCTGCTTCTTTTACGGGGGCGGTTTGAGTCACCATACAACCACTGGGTGTGGTAGCGGTCGACTCCTGAGGTCTTTGTGACGCTGCCCCCGACTGAGTCACATCGGCGTAACTTCTGTGGAAAAGGTATGATAGCCGTGTTCGCGCTTCGCTGAATGATATTTTTTCGTTGACGGTCAGAGCGATCACTTCTTTTTCTTTTTTCCAACATGGGCATGACCGAGAATACGCTGGGTGTTCCCCGTCACAGTTAACACAGTGGGGTGAGGATGAGCAATTTTCTGATTTGTGGTCGTTTGCACTGCATTTTGCGCATGTTTCTTTGCCTCTGCAAGAGTGCGAGGCGTGTCCGAATCTCTGACATTTGAAGCAGTGTCTGGGGTTGGGAATGTAAGGTCTGACGTTTATTTTTAAGTACCCAGCCTTAAGAGAGGTGGGCATTTCACATGTTCCAAAGGTTAGTATTACGTGTTTGGTGGGCACTTCCTGATTATTGTGACGGATTACTATTCTTTGGACTTTTATGACATTTTGGTCTTGGAATCCTTCGAGGAGCTCTTCGTCACTAAGGCCTAAGAAGTCTTCCTCAGAGATTACTCCCCTGCTGGTATTTAGAGAGGGATGGACCGAAACGGTGACAGCTGTTTCTCCAATGCTAGTTAGTTGGGATAGCTTAGGCACTTGGTCTTTTTCGGTTAGCTCCAAAAGGAGGTCACCGCTTGACATTATGGATGCTTTGTATGTGGGTCCTATTTTTTCTTTTAGGCACTTGGCCACCAAAAATGGGGATAATTTTCTTAGAGGTGTGCTGTCACTGTGGACATTGTGGTACTTCGCGAAAGTAAATTTGGTTTCTTTCGAGACGTGATAACTTGCTTCGGTGCGGCCTCTTTTGCGAGACCGATCAAGGTCGTCGGATGCTTGTAAAGCCATACAAGTATGAATGTGTTCGGTAACAGCGGCGACCACCCACCACGGAGCCCAACAAGGGGACGCGGTTGGACTTGTTGAAACAAGCCCTCCCGACGCCAGCCGTACGCTGTCACTATAACCCAATGTAATTATCCAAGGTGGGATACCTACACAAGGTTAACCCTTGCCGCCATGATTATCGAAAGTAAACGGAAGAGAGTAGAAGACAGGACAGATAAATAGTAGGAGATAAAGACGAAGATGTAGGGAGAGAGAAATAGGAAAAGGCGACTGCCGATTTCCCCTGGGTGGGTCAGCCCAGGGGTGCCGTCTACGTGAAGCCGGGGCCAAAGGGGTGTGTTGCCTTTGCCGGGGGGCCTTAACGGTCCAATCACCCAGCGTTGGCTCAACCCCCCGGATCCCCTTTTCCCCAGACACGGCAAAGCCACGCACGGCTAGGCGTGGGAAGGAGTACAAACTCCCCCGTTAGCTCGGGTCCGTGGTGTCGCTACACACCAAACGCCTACTTGCGCAGGCGCCCCTGCGGGGGTGTGTTCAAGTGAGACTCCAGTTTTCTCAGCTAGACTCTTCAGGCGAACCGAGAAGGGCTGCCTCATCGAAGGCCTGTTTTGAAACAGAATTGAGCTCGACAAAGCATTAATAGTAGAGTTTGAGGGGTGCTTCTTGTCTCCTTTTACCTTAAGGAAATAAACGAAGGAAATGTAAGTTCTCTGCAGATGAAGCGACCACTCATTTGACTCAACATAAAGGCTTTCTACGGGGCTGGTGCGAAAAGCACCCGTAGAAAGGCGGATGCCCAAATGGTGCACGGGGTCCGGCATCTTCAAGGCACTTTGAGTAGCAGACTGATAGACAATAGCCCCATAATCTAAGCGGGTGCGAATGAGGCTTCTATACAGATTCATGAGGCATTTCCTGTCACTACTCCACGTAGTACGTGACAACACTTTTATAACATTCATGGCTTTTAAACATTTTGTTTTTAAATATTTGATGTGCGGTACGAAGGTCAACTTCTTGTCCAAGATTAAGCTTAAGAATTTATGCTCGGCTTTGACCGACAGACGTTGCCCATTCAAACGAATGTCAGGTTCGGAGTGCGTGCCTCTCTTTCGAGAGAACAAGACACACGTGCTTTTTTCTGGGTTCAGCCGGAATCCGTTTTCTTCTGCCCATTTGGAGAGCTTGTTTAGACCTAACTGAACCTGCCACTCACACATTGCTAGATTGCATGACTTAAAGCCAAGCTGGACGTCATCGACATATGTGGAATAGAACATGTTGCGGGGGATGGACCGGTGCAAGGAATTCATTTTAATAATAAAAAGTGTACATTTAAGTACACCACCTTGCGGTACTCCCGTTTCTTGCACAAATGTTTGGGAGAGAGTACTGCCCACACGGACGCGGAATTTCAGATTGGACAAGAAACTCTCGATTATGGAAAGCATTCTACCTCACACACCCAGGTAAGACAAGTCTCTTAATATCCCGAAACGCCATGTTGTGTCATAAGCCTTCTCGATATCGAGAAACACTGAGAGGAAGTATTCTTTGTGGACAAAAGCGTCTCGGATCTGTGCTTCGATACGCACCAAATGGTCGGTGGTGGATCTACCCTCTGGAAACCCACACTGGAACTGGTCGAGCAGATTGTGTGTTTCAAGGAAATGTAAAAGTCGGCGGTTTATCATTTCTTCAAAAAGTTTACAAAGGCAGCTGGTTAGTGCAATGGGCCTATAACTTGAAACTGAGGAAGGCTCCTTGCCCTGTTTCAAAATAGGGACAACAACAGCCTCCTTCCAGAAAGCAGAGATGGTGCCAGAAAGCCAGATAGCATTGTATAGAGAGAGTAAAGCTTTTCGCGTTTTAGGCGGCAGGTTTTTCAACATTTCATACGTGACACGGTCGTAGCCTGGTGCAGAATCACTGCTAGAGTTTAGTGATATTTGTAGCTCAGCTAAGTTGAAAGGCTGGTTGTATGCCTCGTATTTTGTGCACTTATATTCTAGTTCCTGTTTTTCTATCCTTGCTTTATATCTTTGGAAAACTTCAGTATAGTGTGCCGAGCTACACACTTGCTCGTAGTGTGCACCGAGGAGGTTCGCCTGATCTTCCAGGCTGTCACCCTGTGTGTTTACGAGTGGAAGTGAGTGTACTTGTCGTCCTGCTACCCTACGAACGATGTCCCCGACTTTAGCCTCTTGTGTATATGAATTTATCCCTGATAAACCTTGTGCCAGCTTTCTCTTCTGGCCTGCCGACGCGTTCTCCTGCCTCGAGATTTTATTTTCTTAAAGCTCTCATGGTTTTACGCAGTCGGCGAGTTCCGCAGCAACCTCCATGCCCTGTTCTGTTCCTTTCGCGCATTCTGACACTCAGTGTTCCACCACGGGACGTGTCGTTTGCCGGGCAGTCCAGATGTTTGCGGAATGCACTTGGCTGCTGCGTCAGTAAGAAAAGTCGTGAAGTACTGCACAGCTTCATCTATGCCTAATCCACGAATGTCGGTCCAACTTAGGTGTGTAATCTTTTGAAATTGTTCCCAGTCGGCTTTGTTCACCAGCCATTTGGGAACTTGTGGAGGACATTTGTATGTTAATGGTGTACTCAAAACTAAAGGAAAATGGTCACTTCCGTATGGATTATTTATGACTTTCCACTGAAGTAATGGTACAAGTGAAGGAGTAGCGATACTGAGATCTAAGGAGGAGTAAGTTTGCAAGGTTATAATATGTTGCCACTTTTCTATTCAACAGACAAGCACCTGATGAAAAGAGGAACTTTTCAATGAGACGACCTCGTGCATCACATCGACTGTCACCCCATAAACCGCTGTGCGCATTCAGGTCCCCTAGAACCAAATAAGGTTCTGGTAACTCATCTATTAAAGACTGGAAATCATGTTTTTTTAGGCGGTGTTGCGGCGGTATGTGTAGAGAGCACATGGTGACGAGCTTATTCAATAGAACTGCTCGAACAGCCACTGCCTCTAGGGGTGTTAGTAGTGGTAGATGACTGCATGCTACTCCTCGATTAACAATAATGGCTACACCACCAGATGACGCCACAGCATCATCTCTGTCCTTTCAGAAGACAGCATATTGACGCAAAAAAATTGTATTCTTGGGTTTTAAGTGTGTTTCCTGTACACACAGCACTTTTGGAGAATGTTTGTGTAGAAGTTCTTGGACATCGTCGAGGTTTCGAAGTAGTCCTCTGACGTTCCATTGTATGATTTGTGTCTCCATTATGGGAGTAAAGGAGTGCTGTGTGTACGAAATGAGTGTGGCTGGTGTCTAAAGAGAGAAGTGACTTATCTTACAGAGCCTTTAGAAGGCCCTGTAATTACCGTTTTGTCTTTTTTAGAGCGGTCGAGGGAACCCCGCCGCTCCTTTGGCGCAGTCTGTGCCGGTGCAGTTGATGTGTCCATCGCCTCAGGAGAGACGACAAATAATGTTGTTTTCGTTGTAGGCTTCGTACTGACAGACGGAGCCTTAAACCCCACCGGGCTGGAGGTCGAGGGGACCTCTTTAGTTTGTGTGGTGCCCTGGCTGCTGCCAAGGTTCACAGGAGCCTTCGGTGGGGCTGTATTCAAGGAGGGTGGGGCAACCGAGGCTGCTCCCCTCATGGGGGCTTGTGGCGTTTGCCTCGGCACGCTGGGCGTGGTCCAGGGCATTGCCGAAAACCGATGTGGTGCTGACCCCCCTCGTACCACTTCGGCATACGATGTGTTCCCAGCAAAATGCGGGGAAACGCGCTGCCGCGCTTCGCGGAAGCTTATGTTCAATTTAAACTTTGTAATAATAATTTCTTTTTCCATTTTCCAGGCCACGCATGACCTGGAATATGCAGGATGGCCACCCTCACAGTTTGCGCAGTGCACTTGTAGCTGACAGTCATCGTCAGTGGTATGACCTTTGGTGCCGCATTTCGCGCAGGTAATCTGTCCTCGGCAGCTCTGGGAGCCGTGCCCGAACATCTGACACTTAAATCAGCGCCGCTGGTTGGGTATGTATGGTCTAACTGGCAGTTTAAGATATCCTGTTGCTATTTCAGTGGGGAGGGTGCTAGATGCAAAAGTTAGTATGATGTGCTTTGTTGGGATTTCCTTATTTTCTCTTCTTATTTTGATACGCTGCACCTGAATGACGTTTTCCTCTTTCCAGCCTGTTAGAAGTTCATCATCAGAGAGGTCCATCAGGTCTCCATCTGATACAACACCCTTCACTGTGTTCATGGTTCGATGCGGTGTGATTGTGATAGGCTGATCCCCAAATGCTGTGAGTTTATGTAGTCTTTGGTACTGTGCGTTGTCTTTTACTTCAAGTAACAGGTCACCACTGGCGGTCTTTGTGGCCTTGTAGCCTGCGCCCAGCGTTTATATGAGACATTTGGACACTAGGAAAGGTGAAATACTTCCACCTTTCTTTTCTGTACTTTCACAGTGGATAATGTGGTACTTGGGGAAGTTATCTTTTTTGTTTGGAACAAATTCAAAAATTGCGTCGGTGCGCCACATCTTGGAGGGGCGATTAGTTGTGAAAGGGCTAGGGGTTCCCATAAATTTGATAGCTTATTCGGCGGCCATGCCAGCCACCCACCACCGAGCCCAACAAGGGGACGCTGCGAGACGCGAAGGAGGCGCAGGCGCCAGCTGTACATGGCCGCTATAACCTAACATATCTACCCAAGGTTGGATATTTACACTAGGTTAACCCTTGCCGCCAGGAAAAATTGGAAGTGAAATGAAGTGAGGAGAATACAGGAAAGATGTAAAGTCAGAATAAAAGACGGAGATGTAGGGAGAGAGAGATAGGAAAAGGCGAGTGCCGATTTCCCCTGGGTGGGTCAGCCCAGGGGTGACGTCTACGTGATGCCGGGGCCAAAGGGGTGTGTTGCCTCGGCCGGGGGGCCTTAAAGGTCCAATCACCCAGCGTCAGCTCAACCCCCACGATCCCCTTTTCCCCGGACACGGCAAACCCACGCACGGCTAAGCATGGGAGGGAGCCGAAACTCCCCCGTTAGCTCGGGTCCGTGGTGTCGCTACGCACCAAACGCCTACTTGCGCAGGCGCCCCTGTGGGGTTAATGGCTTTTAAACATTTTGTTTTTAAATACTTGATGTGCGGTACGAAGGTCAACTTGTTGTCCAAGATTAAGCCTAAGAATTTATGCTCCGCATATACAGACAGACGTTGACCGTTAAGTTCAATGTCAGGTTCTGAGTGCACGCCTCTTTTTCGGGAGAACAAGACACAGGTGCTTTTTTCTAGGTTCAGCCGGAATCCGTTTTCCTGTGCCCATTTGGAGACCTTGTTTAAACCTAACTGAACCTGCCGCTCACACATTGCTAGGTTGCATGACTTAAAGCCAAGCAGGACATCATCGACATATGTGGAATAAAACATGTTGCGGGGGACGGACAGGTGCAAGGAATTCATTTTGATAATAAAATGTGTGCAACTAAGTATACCACTTTGCGGTACTCCCGTTTCTTGCACAAGTGTTTGGGAGAGAATACTGCCCACACGAACACACAATTTCCGATTGGACAAGTAACTCTCGATTATGGAAAGCATTCTACCGCGCACAATCAGGTGAAACAAGTCTCTTATTATGCCAAAACGCCATGTTGTATCGTAAGCCTTCTCGATATCGAGAAACAGAGAGGAAGTATTGTTTATGAATGAAAGCATCTCGGATCTGTGCCTCGATACGCACTAGATGGTCGATGGTGGATCTACCCTCTCAAAACCCACATTGGTATTGGTCAAGCAGATTGTGTGTTTCAAGGAAATAAAAAAGTCGGAAATATAAAAGTGCGCACCTTCATCTATACCTAATCCGCATATGTAAGCCCAACTTCAGTGAGTAATCTTTTGAAATTGTTCCCAGTCGGCTTTGTTTACCAGCCATTTGGGATTATGTGGAGGACATTCATATAGTATTGGTGTACTCAAAACTAAAGGAAAATGGTCACGTCCATATGGATTATTTATGACTTTCCACTGAAGTAATGGTACAAGTGAAGGAGATGCGATACTGAGGTCTATGGTAGAGTAAGTTTTGTTGGCAAGGTTATAGTATGTTGCCTCTTTCCTATTCAACAGACAAGCACCTGATGAAATGAGGAATTGTTCAATGAGACGACCTCGTGCATCACAGCGAGAGTCACCCCACAGACCATTATGTGCGTTCAGGTCCCCAAGGACCAGATAAGGTTCAGGTAGTTCGTCTATTAATGACTGGAATTGAAGTTTTTCAAGACGGTGGTGCGGAGGTATGTACAAAGAGCAGACAGTGACAAGTTTGTTTAGAATAACTGCTCGGACAGCCACCGCCTCGAGGGAAGTTTGAAGGGGTATATGTGTGCATGCTATACCTTGGCTTACTATCACCGCTACACCACCGAATGGTAGCATGGCATCATCTCTATCCTTTCGGAAGATAATGTAGTTACGAAAAAAGTGTGTGTTATTTCGTTTTAAGTGTGTCTCTTGTACACACAGCACTCTTGGATTGTGTTTATGGAGGAGTTCTTGTAAGTCATCGAGGTTTCGAAGAAGGCCTCGGATGTTCCACTGTAATATTTCTGTCTGCATATTTAAACAAGAGAGATACTGCTGTGTGTACAAAGAGTATCCTGTGTTGGAGTTAGCTCGTTAATTCAGGTGGCAGGACGATCGTCCGGCCCCGTTATTGGTTTTTTATTTTTCTTGGCGCGCTCCAAGGAGCCGCGCCGCAGTTTTGGTACCAAAGGTACCGTTGTGTCTATTGCCTCCTCAGAGGCACTGGGTGCCCGCACATGCAAGCTGCTGGTTCGGATTTTAGGCCTCGCCTGGTGAGGGGAGGCCTTGAGACCAGAGGACCCTGGAGTCTCCGGCCTCAATTCGCTAGGAGGCGGAGTAGACTGAACTACTGCCGCCTTGGGGGCAGGCGCCACAGCCGACGGCTCGCTCTGCGCTGGCCGAAGGAGTGGCGAGGGCTGGTGCGGCGTTGCCCCCTGACGCGCCGCATCAGCATATGTAGCGCCATAAAATGGCGACACTCTTCGTCTTGCTTCCTTGAATGTGATATTTTCTTTAATTTTCAATTTGATGATTTCTTTTTCTTTTTTCCAAAATGAGCAAGACCGTGAGTATGCACATGATTTCCGCCACAGTTCACACAGTGTGATGGTTCTTCGCAATTGTCAGAATTGTGGCCTAACACTCCACATTGTTCACGAGTTTGGTGACCACGACAGCTTTGTGAGCCGTTGCCATACTTCTGGCATTTAAAACAACGACGTAAGTTAGGTATGTATGGTCTGATCGACGTTTTAGTGTACCCTGTTTGAATACTTTCTGGCAGATTACTGGAAGCGAACGTGAGTATTAGGTGTTTTGTTGGTGTTACCTTGTTGTCTCTTCTAATGGTGATCCTTTGTACATTGGTCACATTCTGACTCTTCCACGATCATGATGGTGATGAAGATGACGGTAGATTTTAGTGGCGCAAGGGCAACTCAGGCCAAAGAGCGCCAAACACACGGTTTTTGGTCGATTTGATTATAAATGTCTACTCAGGGTGGCAAGAGTAAAAGAGTAGTGTATAGAACTTAAACTTAGGTGTAGTGACTATGTGTGATGGGTTTAAAACGGGCTACGCTGATGGGTTTTACAAAGTCATGCCGTGTCGTCAACAGTCCTTGTCAAGACAAGGAGTGCGTGCTGCATGACATTTGATAAAAAAAAGTCTCAGCGGTTCCCTCAGGATTGAGAGGAGGCTGAGATTAGTGAGAATATGTTATGGAATGTAGGAAGCCTACACTAGCTAAAAACTTTAAGACTACTTTTGGGGGAAACAAGGGATCGTCTCCAAGAAAAAATTGTGGATGAGGCGGAATGTGACATTTGTACAGCTTTGAAAAGTGACACAGTCTTTCTGGTTCGAGGTACGGACAGGCAATTAGAACGTGAACGACAGACAGCTCATCACCACATTTTGCACAATGTGGTGCTGGAGAGTTCTTTAAAAGGTGCGAGTGTGTTGCATGCGTATGACCGATCCTGAGTCTGCACAGTGCAACCTCTTGGTGCCTGTTACGTTTTTCAGTCAGATTTCTTCCTATTCTTGGCTTTACTAAGTGCAGTTTGTTTGCGTTTGCTGCGTTCCATTCTTCTTGCCATTGTCTACCCATTCGGGATATGATGAGTGGCCTCAGGTCCTCATACGGGATGGTGTTTACGTCAACTGATGGGCGGAGTGCTGCTGACTTCGCAAGTTTGTCCGCTATCTCATTGCCAGCAATGTTGCAGTGTCCCGGAATCCAGCATAGCATGATTTTGAGCTTAGATTTGCGGGCTGACATGATGCATTTTCGAAGTGTATTAGTAACTGGGTTTTTGAGTATCTTAGTGGAGGACAGCGCAGTCACAGCACTGAGAGAATCTGTGTATATGATTGAGGCTGGCTCTTCCTCCTTTAAAATGTGCGTTACTGCTAAAAGTATGCCATAGCATTCTGCAGTAAATATACTGGTATGTTCGTTCATTGTTCATGGTTCAGAGAAAGCGGGACCGTGTGCCGCACATGCGACTGCGGAGGACTTGGAGGCATCAGTATAATATTAGGCACACCTGTATTTGGCCTGCAGGTACTTGAAGTGTTGATCGATCGCGACTGGGTGGCCATTTTTTCCTACCTCTAGGAATGACAAGTCACAATCGATAGCCTGCATTTCCCATGGCACAACAGTGTCCTTGTGAGAGGTTAGTTGAAGACTGGAGACCGGTATGTGCATATTTCCAAGGTGTGAGGCCACTCTGAGGGGATACGGTGCCGTAGCTGATGATCGCCTCAAAAACAGGGGGGCGTTCGATGTATCCTGCAATAGCGCACGAGCTGGGTGGTCGATATGGGAAAGCACCTTGGTGGCATACGTGACACTTGTAAACTGACGTCGCCGTTCTAGTGACCACCGGTCTGTCTCAACATACAGGCTGGCTGTTGGGCTGGTCCGGAAAGCACCGCTGGCCAGCCGAAGCCCAAGATGGTGCACTGGGTCAAGCATCTTCAATGCAGATCTTGAAGCTGACTCGTAAACCACCGAGCCGTAATCGATACGTGATAGCACTACACTGTTGAAAAGGTTCAGTAGACAGTCACGGTCTGTGCCCCATGACTGATGTGAGAGAATCTTGAGCAGGTTTAAGGCTTTCAAGCATTTAAGTCGTAGCTGTTTGATATGTGCAACAAAGCTGAGCTTTTCATCAACCACAACACCTAGAAATTTGTGATCTTTTTTGGTAGTTATGGTTTGTCTGTTAATTGAAATATTGGGGGAGTGGCCTTATGCCACGTAGTTTTGAGAAGAGTACGCAAACAGTCTTGTCACAGTTAAACTTAAACCCATTTTTGTCTGCCCAGCTTGACAGCTTGTTTACTGCCAACTGAATCTGACGTTCACATGTGGCTAGGTTGCATGATTTGAAGCTGATCTGAATGTCATCCACATATACAGAGTAGGAGATTGTTCTAGGCAATATGTTGCTTATGGAGTTCATTTTTACGATGAATAGTGTGCAGCTAAGAACACCACCCTGGGGGACGCCATTTTCTTGCGTAAACCACTTCGATAAGGCATTACCAACACGAACCACAAATGTACAGTCGGAAAGGTAGCTTTCAATAGTATTCAGCATGTTTCCTGACACTCCAAAAGATCGCAGGTCACGGAGAATGCCATAACGCCATGTCGTGTCGTAAGCTTTCTCTAAGTCGAAAAGTACAGATAGGGAGTGCTGTTTATGAATGAAGGCATCCCTGACATAGGATTCAAATGCTACCAGTTGGTCAGTTGTCGACCGGCCAGACCTGAATCCAGCTTGATGACGATCAAGGAGGCCATTGTATTCAAGGTAATACATAAGGCGGCGATTCACCATTTTTTCGAACACCTTGCCCAAACAGCTGGTCAGCGCTATAGGCCTGTAACTAGCAGCAAGTGTGGCTTCTTTTCCTTGTTTAAGAATGGGTATGATAACTGCCTTTTTCCAGGTCATGGGCAGACGCCCAGAGGACCATGCACTGTTGAAAATAATGAGGATGACGTCAAGCGTTTCTTCGTGTAGGTGTTTCAGCATGCCGTAAGTAATCCTGTCCGAGCCTGCTGCTGAGCTGCCACACTTTGCCAGTGCTGCCTTTAGTTCACCTATAGTAAAGGGGGCATTGTACCCTCCCGCCGATGGCCTGTCATCACGAATAGGTTTACGTTCCTCGGCAAGTTTGAATCGCCTAAAGGAGTCTGTATAATGTGCTGAGCTGAAAATATACTCGAAGTGTTGGCCTAAGGCATCTGCCTGGTGTTCAAGTGTATCACCAGCAGTACTAACAAGGGGCATCGAATGAGTGCTGTGCCCTTGGAGTGCTCTTACTCTGTTATACACCTTATGTGTGTCAGTGTAAGAGTTCACGGATGATAGGAAGGATTGCCAGCTCTGTCGTTTAGACTCTCGTCGGACACGTCTACCGTTTGCTTTTGCACGCTTAAAATTCACCAAGTTTTCGACTGTAGGATACCTGCGGAATTTCGACCATGCTTTGTTTTGATTGTCACGAGCATTTTTGCACTCAGAGTTCCACCAAGGTCGTCTTTTGTTCTGTGTATTGTTAGATGTATGTGGGATGGATTGCTCTGCGGCCTGTATAATGTGTAGTGTGACCAACACTTCAGATTCATCGATGCCTAGGGTTTCAATTCATGAGCGCCATAGTTTTGAGAGTTTTCGGAATTTCGTCCAGTTCGCACCCTGTTCTCGAAACCTGGTTACATTCGCAGTCATTGTACTCGTATTTCCTTTGTATTTTAGACAAACAGGAAAATGATCACTTCCATAGAGGTTATGAATTACAGCCCATTCAGTGGTTGCCAAGAGTGAAGGAGATCCGATAGCAAGATCTATTGCTGTGTATGAGTTGTGCGCTGCGTTAAAGTATGTTGGCTCTTTTTTATTAAAAATACAGGAGCCGGAGGACAACAGAAAGTTTTCAATTAAGGAGCCTCGAGAATCCGTTTTTCTACATCCCCATCTCCGACACTCCGACCAACAGAAATGGATGCGGAAGCTGGTCGATGAGCGTTTCAAATTCTTTAGTAGAGAGTTGGTAGTCTGGAGGGATGCATAGTGAACACACGGTTGTTACTCGTCCAAAAATTAGGGTTCGTATTGCCACTGCTTCTAAGTCAGTAACCAGAGTGAGGCTTTGAGACGGAACTGCTTTCTCCACCACGATAGCGACACCACCAGATGAATGGGAAGTGCCCTTTCTGTCCTTTCGGTATACCACATATCTTTTCAAAAGGCTAGTGTGTGTAGGTTTTAGGTTTGTTTCCTGTAAGCAAAGTATGTTTGGTTGGTGTTGTGCAAATATTTCATAGATGTCGTCTAAGTTCTTAAGTAAGCCTCGGCAATTCCAAGGATAATATTTTCGGCAGCCATTTTTATGAATGAGGAAAAGAGCGTGACTTATTCACACTTCACTGCCTTTATTAGGAGGCTTAACTGGCGGGTGTCTTTTCCCTCTGAGGCGATCTATGGAGCCCCGCCGCACTTGGGAGGATTCCGTCAGCATCTTAGACGCTGAGGATTTGGGTCTCACTTCCATTGCCTCCGGTGGACCCTCGGAAGCTAATGGAGGTTTGTCAGAAGAGACAGGTGTCTCAGTTGTCTGTGTGGTCCCTGAGGTCTGATGAAGTTGGACCTCCGGGACGTAAAAGGTTGGTGCAGCCGGTGGCTGCTTGGTGGGGGGCAGAGATGTGTACGCATCAGCAAAGCTGTATTGCGTGCCCACCGTCACTAGACGCCACCCGGCCCCCCGGTGCGCTGCGTCAGCGTACGTTCTTCCGGAGAAGAGTGACACCTTCTTCCGGGCTTCAGAGAATGTTATGTTTTCCATTACTTTAATCTGGATGATTTCCTTTTCCTTTTTGAAAATTTCACATGTCCGCGAGTACGCTGCGTGCGGCCCGTGACAGTTAGGGCACTCTGTTTGCGTGGAAGTACAGCTCTCTGTTGGGTGCTCATGATCACCACATTTTGCACATGTTTGTTTTCCGTGACAGGTATTCGACCCATGTCCATATTTCTGGCATTTGTAGCACCTTCTAGGGTTGGGTATGTAGGGGCGGACCTTGCAGTGAAGGAACGCAGCTTTCACGGATTCTGGCAGAGTGGAGCGGTTGAATGTTAGTACTATATGAGGCGTCACCACTTCTTCATTGTTTCGCCTGATGGTTATCCGGCGGATGGCGACTACGCCTTGCTCTCGAAAGCCTTCAAGGAGGTCAGCTTCAGTTTCTCGCATCAGATCACGTTGTGAAATGACGCCTTGAACAGTGTTAAGGCTGCGATGGGGGGTGATAGACACGTCCAGGTGGGCGAACTGCTTCTGTTTAAGGAGAGTGTTTGCATGCTGTTTCTGGCTTACTTCAACAAGAAGATCATCGGATGACAGTTTCTTTTCCTCGTACTTTTTGCCTATTAAGTTAGCAAGGGTTTTAGCTATCAGGAAAACCGACAGTCCTGCAACTGAGACGTTATCTGCCAGAGAGTGTATGACTAAAAAGCGTGGGAAGTGGTCACAATCGCTTCCGGTTCGTTTGGAGCTTTCATCGGTGCGGTTCCTTTTCAGGGACCGATCATTGAGGGGGGGGGGAATATTTTGCCATGTGGTGGAATTCATGTTTGGCGGCGATGGTGACCACCCACCACCGAGCCCAACAGGGGGACGCTACAAGGTAGAACACTTGAAGGCGCCAGTCATACATCGTCGCTATAACCAGATATAACTACCCAAGGTTGGGTAACTACACAAGGTTAACCCTTGCCGCCAGGAAATTTGGAAGTAAACAGAAGAGAGTAGAAGACAGGACAGATAGATAGTGAGAAATAAAGACGAAGATGTAGGCAGAGAGAGATAGGATGATGATGATATATGGTATTTTTTGGCGCAAGGGCCATTTCATGGCCAAAGAGCGCCAGTTCAAGAGACAAAGAATGTGGACAATGATTGTGATTAGCGGCTGTATAAGGGCCATAAAATTTCTCGCAATAAGGCGGGTAAAAACATACAAGTAATAAAATCATGACCATGCCGTGAAAGATGTGTGCGATGTGAATAGGTGACAAAATTTAGTGATAATGAAAAACGATGGTGGACATGTATGGCATTAGCACAAGTACCTCCCTCGTTCATACCCTTGCGTCCAAGGGCCGCGAGGCAAGTGCTTTCCTTTGTAGCCACCGCAGCAAAAACCTCTCTAGAGAGGTCGTGCTACGGTATGCCCGGGTATATGATATGAAAATTATAAATTTCTTTTAAAAACGCTAATAATGATTTGTGACTAAAAAGCGGTTCCCTGCCGACGAACATTGCAGGGTGTAAAGGTATATGTTGTCGGTAGGATAGTGGGAAGTGTTGTCTTCTTAGAGTGTCTAAATGTTTACATTGAATTAAAACGTGAAGAACTGGTAATGCCTCACCACATTTATCACACAATGGTGGATCACCACCGGACAAAAGATGTGTGTGTGTCGTGTATGTGTGTCCTATCCTGAGTCTTGTTAGTGTTACCTCTGTTAGACGTGATTTTGATACTGGTGGCCAATGGCCAAAGTGTGGCTTGATAACGTGTAGTTTGTTTTGTGTGTGTGTATCTCACTTGCGGTGCCAGTAGTCCCTGAGTTTTCGTTTGAGAGACGGCTTAAGATCAAGGGCCGGGATTGATGTGGATGTAATTGCGGTGCTTTCGTGGGCGGATGCAGCAAGCTGATCCGCCATCATGTTGCCTTGAATCTCACGGTGCCCTGGCACCCAGCACACAACAACCTGTCGGTTGAGTGTGTAGAGTGTGCATAAAATGGAGTAAGGTGAAACGAGGACAGGGTTTTTTTGTTTTTTAAGACTGCGCAGAGCCGTTACCACACTGAGGGAGTCTGTATAAATTATTGCTTTTTGTATTTGTGATTGTTTGATGTGTTTAGCTGCCACAAGTATCGCGTAAGCTTCCGCTGTGAAGATACTAGTGCCTGGATGTAGAGGGCCAGCATCCGTAAAGGAAGGGCCAACAGCAGCGTAGGACACAGAGGAGTTAGACTTAGAGGCATCTGTAAAAAACTCAGGACGTGTGTATTTGTGTTGAAGTTCCAAGAAGTATGTTCGAATATGGGCAATAGGCGCATGTTTAGTAACTTCTAGGAAAGACACATCGCAATCTATATTCTGCCATTGCCACGGTGGCGGGTATGCTATAGGAGCCATTAAACTGTGTTCGAGTGACACTCCAGTGTCCTCAGCTAGACCCTTCAGGCGAACTGAGAAGGGCTGCCTCATTGAGCGCCTGTTTTGAAAAAGAATGGAGCTCGACAAGTCATTAATAGTAGAGTATGAGGGGTGCCTCTTGTCTGCTTTCACCTTAAGGAAATATACAAAGGACATGTAGGTTCTTTGCAGATGAAGCGACCACTCATTTGACTCAACGTAAAGGCTTTCTACGGGGCTGGTGCGAAAAGCACCCGTAGAAAGGCGGATGCCCGAATGGTGCACGGGATCCAGCATCTTCAAAGCACTTTGAGTCGCTGACTGATAAGCAATGGCCCCATAACCTAAGCGGGTGCGAATAAGGCTTCTATACAGGTTCATGAGGCATTTCCTGTCACTACCCCACGTAGTACGTGACAACACTTTTATAACATTCATGGCTTTTAAACATTTTGTTTTTAAATACTTTATGTGGGGTACGAAGGTCAACTTGTTGTCCAAGATTAAGCCTAAGAATTTATGCTCGGCTTTGACGGACAGTTGTTGCCCGTTCAGTTGAATGTCGGGTTCCGAGTGCATGCCTCTCTTTCGAGAGAACAAGACACACGTGCTTTTTTGTGGGTTAAGTCGAAATCCGTTTTCATCTGCCCATTTAGAGACCTTATTTCAACCCAGCTGAACCTGCCGCTCACACATGGCCAAGTTGCATGACTTGAAGCCAAGCTGAACGTCGTCGACATATGTACAATAGAACATATTGCGGGGAATGGACAAGTGCAAAGAATTCATTTTAATAATAAAAAGTGTGCAACTAAGCACACGACCTTGTGGCACGCCTGTTTCCTGGACAAATGTTTGGGAGAGCACACTGCCCAGATAGACACGGAATGTCCGGTTTGACAGGTAACTTTCGATTATATGAAACATTCTTCCGCGCACACCAAGGTGGGACAGGTCTCTTAGAATTCCGTAACGCCATGTTGTATCATAAGCCTTTTCGATATCGAGGAATACAGAGAGAAAATATTGTTTATGGACGAAGGCGTCCCTGATCTGTGCCTCGATACGAACAAGGTGGTCTGTGGTGGATCTACTTTCTCGAAACCCCCACTAAAATGGGTCGAGCAAATTGTTTGTTTCAAGGATATGTACAAGTCGGCAGTTTATCATTTTTTCGAAGACTTTGCACAAGCAGCTTGTAAGTGCAATAGGCCTATAACTCGAAGGTAAAGAAGGGTCCTTGCCCTCTTTCAAAATGGGAATAATAATAGCCTCTTTCCAGGAGGTAGGAATATTGCCAGAAAACCAGATAGCATTGTACAAACAAAGTAAGGTTTTTCGTGTTTCGATTGGTAGGATTTTTAACTTTTCATACACCACACGATCAGAACCTAGGGCAGAAGAACTGCAGGAGTTTAGAGACGTTCGCAGTTCAGCTAGACTGAAAGCTTGGTTATATGCCTCGTATCTAGTGCATTTGTGTTCGAGTTTCTGCTTTTCTATTCTTGTTCTGTATTTTTGGAAAGTGTCAGTATAGTGGGATGAGCTGGACACCTGTTCGAAGTGTGCACCGAGGAAGTTTGCATGATCTTCCAAGGTATCGCCCTGAGTGTTTACGAGTGGAAGTGTGTGTACTTGTTTTCCTGCTATCCTACCGACCATGTTCCAGACTTTAGCCTCCAGTGTGTATGAATTGATCCCTGACAAAAACTTCTGCCTGCTTTCTCCTCTGGCCTGCCGACGCGTTCTCCTGCCTTGAGACTTTATTTTCTTAAAGGTGTCAAGATTTTCGGCTGTCGGTGAGTTCCGAAGCAGCCTCCAAGGTCTGTTTTGCTGTTTGCGCGCGTTTCGGCATTCAGAGTTCCACCATGGCACACGCCGTTTTCCAGGCTGTCCACTTGTTTGTGGGATGCATTTTGTTGCAGCATCTATCAAAAACGCTGTGAAGTAGTTGACAGCAACATCAATGTTCAAAGTACATATGTGATTCCAACCTAGACGAGCAATGGTATAAAACTGTTCCCAGTCGGCTCTATTTATGAGCCACTTGGGAACACGTGGTGGGCACTCAGTTACTGTGGTTGTGCTCAAAACTACGAGAAAGTGGTCACTTCCGTACAGATTACTCACGACTTACCACTGGGTGATGATGATGATTAGTTTTTAGTGGCGCAAGGGCCAATTGATGGCCAAAGAGCGCCATTTCAATTGACTACAGATATGAACAATGATATGGTGCGTGGCTGTAAAGGGGCCTTAAAATTCCTCGCTCTAACGCGCGTTAAAACATGAAAGTAATAAAATCATGACAGTGGCGTGACATATGTGTGGTGATAGCTGATGGCAAAATGTCATGATAATAAAACCATGATGAAGATATAGTCACCGCAGCCACGACCACTCTATAGAGGTCGTGCTACGGATGACCTCGAAATATCGGGTGAAAGCTTTGCACTTCTTTTAAAAATGTAAAAAGTGTTTGCAGTTTAAAAAGCGGATCCCTACCGATGAGCATCCCAGGGTGTAGAGGGAGCTGCTGTCGGTAGGGCAGTAAAAACTGCTTTTTTCTTAGAGCATCTAGCTCATTGCACTGGACGAGAATGTGGAGAACCGTAAGGGGCTCTCCACATCTCTCACAATATGGTAGATCACCGGTAGACAGAAGAAATGAATGTGTAGAATGTGTGTGTCCAGTCCTAAGCCTTGTTAGTATTACTTCCGTGTGTCGTGATTTTGATAGTGGCGGCCAATAACCTAGTTGCGGCTTAATAGCATGGAGTTTATTATCTGTTTGTTTATCCCACATGCTCTGCCAATACCCCCTGAGCTTTCGTTTTTTAAAAGGTTTTAAGTCAAGTGCAGGGACTGGTGTTGGTGCATTGGCAGTAGTGACATTGGCGCAAGCAGCCAGATTGTCGGCCAAAACGTTCCCTTGTATTTCACGGTGCCCTGGAACCCAGCAGACAACGACATGCTGTTTTGATATGTAGAGTGTGCACAGAAATGAGTAGAGTGACACCAGCACGGGGTTCTTGTGTTTTTTAGGAGTTTTCAGGGCTTTCACCACGCTTAGGGAATCTGTGTATATTACCGCCTTTTGTAATTTTATCTGTTTAATGTGTTTTACGACCGCCAGTATTGCGTAAGCTTCTCCTGTGAAAATGCTTGCATTAGGATGAAGAACGCCGGCTCAGAAAAGGATTGGCCTATTGCTGCATATGACACAGAAGTGTTTGACTTTGACGCATCAGTAAAGAACTCAGGGCATGTGTATTTATGTTGTAGTTCTAAAAAGTATGTATGTATGTGTGCGAGTGGTGCGTGCTTTGTGACATCAACAAAAGAAACATCACAGTCTATATGCTGCCACTGCAACGGTGGCAGATATGTTGCAGGAGCCATCAAACTGGGTTCAAGAAGAGGCACACCTGTTCCTTCGGCCAGGCTCCTTACACGCAGCGCGTAGGGCTGCCTAAACGAAGGTCGGTTCTCGAACAAGCCAGAACAAGACAAATCATTAATTGTGAAATGGGAAGGATGTTTCTTGTCTGCCTTCACCTTCAAAAAGTACAAAAAGGACAGGGAACATCTTTGTAGGTGGAGCGAGCGACCATTCATTCGAATCCACGTACAGGCTCTCCACAGGGCTGGTGCGGAAAGCACCCGTAGAGAGGCGAGTGCCTAGATGGTGGACAGGGTCGAGAATTTTCAAGGCTGATGGTGTTGCCGACTGATAGATTATAGCACCGTAATCTAGGCGTGTGCGTACGAGGCTTTTATATAAGTTAATTAAACATTTCCTGTCACTTCCCCATGTAATGTGTGACAACACTTTAAAAATGTTCATTGTTTTTAAGCACCTGTCCCTTAAGTACTTGATGTGTGGGATGAAAGTTAGCTTAGTGTCTAATATGAGACCGAGAAAATTGTGCTCGGTCTTCACTGACAGAGGTTGACCATGCAGGTCAATGTCGGGGTCAGGATGGAGGCCCCTCTTTTGGCTGAACAAGACACAAGTGCTCTTTTGCGCGTTGAGTATAAAACCATTCTCGTTTGCCCATTGAGATACCTTGTTCAACCCTAGTTGAACTTGACGTTGGCACATTGAGATGTTGCAAGATTTGTAACCAATCTGCACATCATCGACATATATGCAGTAAAAAATATTTCGTGGGAGAGACAGGTGCAAGGAATTCATTTTAACTATGAAAAGTGTACAGCTCAATACACCTCCTTGTGGCACTCCTGTTTCTTGGACAAATACTCGAGATAAGACAGTGCCAACTTGGACACGGAATGTACGGTTGGACAGGTAGCTTTCGATAACTGTCAGCATTCTACCCCGCACACCTAAATGTGACAGGTCTCGCAATATGCCGAAGCGCCATGCAGTGTCATATGCCTTTTCCATATCGAGAAACACAGAAAAAAAAATTGCTTATGAACAAAAGCGTCGCGAATTTGTGCCTCGATACGGACAAGGTGGTCAGTGGTGGACCGAGCCTCTCGAAACCCACACTGGTATGGGTCAAGTAGGCCACTAATTTCAAGGAAGTGCATCAGGCGCCTGTTAATCATTTTTTCAAAGACTTTGCAAATACAGCTGGTTAATGCTATTGGCCTGTAGCTGGAAACTGAGGCCGGGTCCTTGCCTTGTTTTAGAATTGGGATAATGATAGCTTCCTTCCAGGCTGAGGGTAGCTCTCCAGAAGACCATATCCCATTATAGAGAGAGAGGAGAGCTTTCTGGGTTCAGTGGGCAGGTGTTTCAACATTTCATATGCCACACGGTCCGGGCCTGGGGCAGATTTATTGCAGCAGGCAAGTGAGGCCTGCAGTTCAGCAAAACAGAAAGGTTCGTTGTATGCCTCATGTGTTCTGGGCTTGACCTCTTATCTCTGTTTTTCTAGTGCGGTTTTGTATCGTCGGAACGCTTCACTATAGTGTGTTGAGCTGGAGACCTGTTCAAAGTGCGCTCCGAGAGTGTTTGCCTGGTTTTCCAAACTCTCCCCTTGTGTGTTCACTAGAGGAAGCGAATGTGCTTCTCGTCCTGCCACCTTACCAACCATGCTCCAGACTCTCGACTCATCTGTGTATGAGTTGATGCCCGATACGAATTTGTGCCAACTTTCTCTTCTCGCCTGTCGGCGCATCCTCCTTGCTTGCGACTTGACGTTCTTAAAGTTTACAAGATTCTCGGCTGTGGGAGAGTCTCTAAGCAACCTCCATGCCTTATTTTGTTTTTTTTCGAGCATCACGGCACTCATTATTCCACCATGGGACTCGTCGTTTGCTTGACCGTCCACATGTTTGGGGAATACATTTTGCTGCTGCATCAACCAAGAAAGCTGTAAAGTAGCATACAGCATCCTCTATGCTCAATGCCGCCATGTCAGTCCAAGATAATAAAGTCATTTTTTGAAACTTTCCCCAATCAGCTTTGTCGGTGAGCCATTTGGGAACTTGTGCAGGACATGTATTTGTTATTGATGAGCTGATAACGATAGGAAAATGGTCACTACCATATGGATCATTAATAACTTCCCATTTAAGTAGAGGCAGGAGTGATGGGGATATTATGCTGAGGTCTATTGCTGAGTACGTATTGTAGCAATGTTGTAGTATGTTGGCGCTTTCCGATTCAGAAGGCATGCACCGCAAAAAAAGAAGCTATTCAATCAGGCGACCTCGAGCATCGCAGCGAGAGTCACCCCACAGATTGCTATGTGCATTGAAATCTCCCAGAAGAATATGAGGTTCTGGAAGTTCGTCTATGAGGGACTCGAATTCATGCTTTTCGAGACGGTGTTGTGGAGGTATGTATAGAGAGCAGATGGTGACGAGCTTATTCAATAGAACTGCTCGAACAGCCACCGCCTCAAGGGATGTTTGTAATGTTAGGTGTGTGCATGCAATCCCTTGATTGACTATAATGGCAACACCACCGGATGGCACAATGGCATCATTCCGGTCTTTCCGAAAGATAATGTAGTGACGTAAAAAGTTGGTGTGTTTCGGTTTCAGGTGTGTCTCTTGTACGCACAGCACTTTAGGTGTACGTTTGTGTAAAAGTTCCTGGATATCGTCGATGTTTCTCAACAGTCCTCTGACGTTCCACTGTAGTATTTGTGTCATTTTAATTTAGTGTGGTGCTGTGCATACAGAGGTGTTGCGTTAGTTTACAGGGCCTTTTGTGGGCCCTGTGATTCGAGGTTTTTCTTTTTTGGCGCGCTCCAAGGAGTTGCGCCTATCCTTCGGCGTCTGAGGCGCCGGAGGAGTGGGATTTGTATCCATCACCTCGTGTGAGGCGGTGGATGGTGCCTGCTGGGCAGGCGCATTCACTGAACTTTCGGACCTGACTGCGCCTGCAGTGGTCCGAGGTTCAGCAGACACTAGGGCCTGCCGGTCCTGTTTGTCAGGTGGCGGAGCAGTACAGGCTGCTCCAGCCGGGGGCGCTGGTGGCACGACCGCGGCCACACACTGTGTGGCATTCGCGGGTGCCGAGGCATGTGGCGCGGCGCCCCGGCGCACCACATCTGCAAAGGAGGGGTAAAATGGGTTGTGTATTGGGAAGCGCTGGCGCGCTTCTTGGAATGTGAGATTAAATTTAACTTTAAGTTCTACTATTTGTTTCTCTTTTTTCCATGCGGGGCACTATCGTGAGTAGGCAGCGTGATCTCCTTCACAGTTCGAACAATGAGTTGTTTCTGAGGTGCAGTTGTCTGATATGTGTGTAATGGATGCGCACTTTGCGCAAGTGGCACGCCCTCTGCAACTCTGCGATCCATGACCGAAACGTTGGCACTTGAAACATCGACGAGGGTTGGGAATGTATGGTCTTACACGAAGCTTACAATAGCCGGTTTCGATTGATTCTGGTAGGTCACTTGTTCCGAAGGTAATTATTACGTGTTTTGTAGGGGTCAGTTTGTTGTTGCGTCTTATTGTTATTCGTTGGACTTTGACCACGTTCTGGTCCTGCCAACCTTCGAGCAGCTCACTTTCAGAAAGCTCAGTAAGATCATCATCAGAAATTACGCCACGGACAGTGTTCATGGACCTGTGTGGGCCCACCGAAACCGGGGTTTCCCGAAAGGCCACAAGCTTAGACAGCTTTTCATACTGAGCTTTGTCACGAACCTCTAGAAGAAGATCGCCACTTCCCATCTTTGTTACGTTGTAACCTGGGCCTATTGCTTCTGTGAGAGTTTTCGAAACGAGGAAAGGTGAAATAGCTCGGACTGTCTTCTTTTCGTTTTGACTGTGAATTACATGGTACTTTGGGAATGTGGGCTTTGGTGTGTTAGGCAAGAAAGTATCTTCGGTGCGCCACCTTTTTAGGGAGCGATCAGGAAGGGGGGGGAAAAGATTTTGCCATAAAATACAAAAAAGTTCGGCGGCGATGGTGGCCACCCACCACCGAGCCCAACAAGGGGACGCTACAAGGTTGACTAGTGAACACTTGGAGACGCCAGCCATGCATCGCCGCTATAACCGAATATAACTACCCAAGGTTGGGTAACTACACAGGGTTAACCCTCGCCACCAGGAAATTCTGAAGTAAACGGAAAAGAGGAGAGGACAGGACAGATAAAAAGTAGAGATAAAGACAAAGATGTAGGAAGGGAGAGATAGGAAAAGGCGACTGCCGATTTCCCCTGGGTGGGTCAGCCCAGGGGTGCCGTCTACGTGAAGCCGGGGCCAAAGGGGTGTGTTACCTCTGCCGGGGGGCCTTAACGGTCCAATCACCCAGCGTCGGCTCAACCCCCAGGATCCCCTTTTCCCCGGACACGGCAAAGCCACGCACGGCTAGGCGTGGGAGGGAGTAGAAACTCCCCGGTAGCTCGGGTCCGTGGTGTCGCTACACACCAAAAGCCTACTTGTGCAGGCGCCCCTGCGGGCACTTTCCACTGGAGTAGAGGCACAAGAGATGGAGATACTATGCTTAGGTCTATGGAGGAATAGGTGTTATTAGCGAGATTATAATAGGTTGGTTCTTTTCGATTTAGGGGACACGCACTCGACGAGAGAAGGAACTGTTCGATCAGTCGACCTCGCGCGTCATACCGACAGTCACCCCATAGCCTGCTATGCGCATTAAAGTCTCCAAGGAGAACATAAGGCTGCAGAAGTTCATCAATCAGAGAGTGTAAATCACGTTTTCGCAGCTGATAGCTAGGACGAATGTAAATAGTGCAGATTGTGATCAGTTTATCAAAAAGAACTGCTCGAACAGCCACTGCCTCAAGGGATGTTTGGAGTTGTGTGTGCATGCAATTCCTTTATTCACGATAACGACAACACCCCCCGATAATGTCATGGCCTCATCACGGTCCTTTCGGAAAATAACATATATACGGAAATAGTTGGTGTGTTTTGAATTTAGGTGTGTTTTTTGTACACACATCACTTTTGGTGAGTGTTCGTGTAAAAGTTCTTGGACGTCGTGAAGGTTTCTAGAAGACCCCTAATGTTCCATTATATAATTGGAGTGTTCATGGTGAATGTAAAATAGTGCTGTATGTACGAAAAGAGAGTGGCTGTTTAGACAAGGAGTCTGAGTTCACTTAACAGGGCCGTCCGTCACCAGGCCCTGTTATCTGCTTTTTTGTTTTCTTGGCGCGCTCCAAGGAGCCACGCCGCTGTTTCGGTACCAAGGGTACCGTTGTATCCATTGCCTCCTCAGAGGAACTGGTTGCCCGCACGTGCGAGCTGGTGGTACGGAATTAGGCCTTGCCTGGTGAGGAGAGGCCTTGATACCAGAGGACCCTGGAGTCTCCGGCCTCGATTCGCTAGGAGGCGGAGTAGACTGAACTACTGCCGCCTTGGGGGAAGGCGCCACAGCCGACGGCTCGCTCTGCGCTGGCCGAAGGGGCGGAGAGGTCTGGTGCGGCGTTGCCCCCTGACGCGCCGCATCAGCATATGTAGCGCCGTAAAATGGCGACACTCTTCATCTCGCTTCTTTTAATGTGATATTTTCTTTATTTTCAATGTGATAATTTCTTTTCTTTTTTCCAAAATGAGCAAGACCGTGAGTATGATAATATATGGTGTTTTATGGCGCAAGGGCCATTTGATGGCCAAAGAGCGCGAGTTCATGGGACAAGAGATGTGGGCAATGATTGTGATTAGCGGCTGTAAAGGGCCATAAAATTCCTCGCGGTAATGCGGGTAAAGACAAACAATTAATAAAATCATGACCATGCCATGAAAGGTGTGTGTGGTGTTAGTTGGTGACAAAAGTTGGTGATAATGAAATACGATGGTGGACGTATATGGCATTAGCACAAGTACCTCACTCGTTCATACGCTTGCGTCCAAGAGACATGAGGCAAGTGCTTTCCTGAGTAGCCACCCCAGCGAAAACCTCTCTGGAGAGGTCGTGCTAAGGTATGCCCGGGTATATGACATGAAAGCTATGAATTTCTTTTAAAAACGCTAAGAATGATTTGTGACTAAAAAGCGGTTCCCTAACGACGAACATTGCAGGGTTTAAAGGTATATATTGTCGGTAGGGTGATGGAAAGTGTTGTTTTCTTGGAGTGTCCAATTGTTTGCACTGAATGAAAATGTGAAGAACTGTTAGTGCTTCACCACATCTGTCACACAATGGTGGATCGCCACCGGAAAAAAGATATGAGTGTGTGTGTGTCCTATCCTGAGCCTCGTTAATGTTACCTCTGTGTGACGTGATTTTGATACTGGTGGCCAATGGCCAAGGTGTGGCTTGATAATGTGTAGTTTGTTTTGTGTGTGCGTATCCCACTTGCTCTGCCAGTAGTCCCTGAGCTTTCGTTTGAGAGACGGCCTAAGATCAAGGGCCGGTATTCATATGGGTGTAATGGCGGTGCTTTCGTGGACGGATGCAGCAAGCTGATCCGCCATCATGTTGCCTTGAATCTCACGGTGCGCTGGCACCTAGCGCACAACAACATGTTGATTGAGTGCGTAGAGTGTGCATAAAATGGAGTAAAGTGAAACGAGGACAGGGTTTTTTTGTTTTTTAAGACTGTGCAGAGCCGTTACCACACTGAGGGAGTCTGTATAAATTACTGCTGTTTGTATTTGTAATTGTTTGATGTGTTTAGCTGCCACAAGTACCGCGTAAGCTTCCGCTGTGAAAATACTTGTGCCTGGATGTAGAGGGCCAGCATCCAAAAAGGAAGGGCCAAAAACAGCGTAGGACACAGAGGAGTTAGACTTAGAACTTCGACACAAATACACACGTCCTGAGTTCTTTACAGATGCCTCTAAGAAGTATGTTCGAATATGGGCAATGGGCGCATGTTTAGTAACTTCTAGGAAAGACACATCGCAATCTATAGTCTGCCACTGCTACGGTAGTAGGTATACTGCAGGAGCCATTAAACTGTGTTCGAGTGACACTCCAGTGTTCTCAGCTAGACCCTTCAGGCGAACTAAGAAGGGCTGCCTCATTGAAGACCTGTTTTGAAACAGATTAGAGCTCGACAAATCATTATTAGTAGAGTATGAGGGGTGCCTCTTGTCTGCTTTCACCTTAAGGAAATATACAAAGGACATGTAGGTTCTTTGCAGATGAATCGACCACTCATTTGACTCAACGTAAAGGCTTTCTACGGGGCTGGTGCGAAAAGCACCCGTAGAAAGGCGGATGCCCGAATGGTGCACGGGATCCAACATCTTCAAAGCACTTTGAGTCGCAGACTGATAAACAATGGCCCCATAATCTAAGCGGGTGCGAATAAGGCTTCTATACAGGTTCATAGACATTTTCTGTCACTACCCCACGTAGAACGTGAAAACACTTTTATAACATTCAAGGCTTTTAAACATTTTGTTCTTAAATACTTTATGTGGGGTACGAAGATCAACTTGTTGTCAGATATTAAGCCTAAGAATTTATGCTCGGCTTTGACGGACAGACGTTGCCCGTTCAGTCGAATGTCAGGTTCCGAGTGCATGCCTCTCTTTCGAGAGAACAAGACACACGTGCTTTTTTGTTGGTTAAGTCGAAATCCGTTTTAATCTGCCCATTTCGAGGCCTTATTTAAACCCAGCTGAACCTGCCGCTCACATATGGCCAAGTTGCATGACTTGAAGCCAAGCTGAACGTCGTCGACATATGTACAATGGAACATATTGCGGGGAATGGACAAGTGCAAAGAATTCATTGTAATAATAAAAAGTGTGCAACTAAGCACACCACCTTGTGGCACGCCTGTTTCCTGGACAAATGTTTGGGAGAGCACACTGCCCAGACGGACACGGAATGTCCGGTTTGACAGGTAACTTTAGATTATATGAAACATACTTCCGCGCACACCAAGGTGGGACAGGTCTCTTAGAATTCCGTAACGCCATGTTGCATCATAAGCCTTTTCGATATCGAGGAACACAGAGAGAAAATATTGTTTATGGACGAAGGCGTCTCTGATCTGTGCCTCGATACGAACAAGGTGGTCTGTGGTGGATCTACTTTCTCGAAACCCGCACTGAAATGGGTCAAGCAAATTATTTGTTTCAAGAAAATGTACAAGTCGGCAGTTTATCATTTTTTCGAAGACTTTGCACAAGCAGCTTGTAAGTGCTATAGGCCTATAACTCGAGGGTAAAGAAGGGTCCTTGCCCTCTTTCAAAATGGGAATAACAATAGCCTCTTTCCAGGAGGTAGGAATAGTGCCAGAAGACCAGATAGCATTGTACAAACAAAGTAAGGTTTTTCGAGTTTCGTTTGGTAGGCTTTTTAACATTTCATACACCAAACGGTCAGAACCTGGGGCAGAAGTACTGCAGGAGTTTAGAGATGTTCGGAGCTCAGCTAGACTGAAAGCTTGGTTATATGCCTCGTATCTGGTGGATTTGTGTTCGAGTTTCTGCTTTTCTATTCTTGTTCTGTATTTTGGAAAGTGTCAGTATAGTGGGACGAGCTGGAGACCTGTTCGAAGTGTGCACCGAGGAAATTTGCCTGATCTTCCAAGGTATCACCCTGAGTGTTTACGAGTGGGAGTGAGTGTACTTTTCTTCCTGCTACCCTACGAACCATGTTCCAGACTTTGGCCTCTTGTGTATACGAATTCATTCCTGATAAAAACTTGTGCCAACTTTCTCTTCTGGCCTGCCGACGCGTTCTCCTGCCTCGAGATTTTATTTTCTTAAAGATCTCAAGGTTTTCAGCTGTCGGCGAGTTCCGCAGCAACCTCCATGCCCTGTTTTGTTCCTTTAGTGCATTACGACACTCTGTGTTCCACCATTGGACGTGTCGTTTGCCGGGCATTCCAGATGTTTGCGGTATGCACTTGGCTGCTGCGTCAGTTAGAAAAGCTGTGAAATACTGCACAGCTTCATCTATGTTTAACATACATATGTCTGTCCAACTCAAACGTGTAGTGTTATGGAACTGTTCCCAGTCTGCTTTGTTTATCAGCCATTTGGGAACGTGTAGAGGACCTTCATATGTTGTTTGTGAACTCAACACTACAGGAAAATGGTCACTACCATATAGATTATTTATGATTTCCCATTTGAGTAGGGGTAGGAGTGAAGGTGATACGATGCTGAGCTCGATAGACGAGTAAGTTTTGTTGGCAACGTTATAGTATGTTGGCTCTTTCCTATTCAACAAACAGGCACCGGAAGAGAAGAGAAATTGTTCAATGAGACGACCTCGTGCATCACAGCGAGAATCGCCCCACAGTCCAATATATGCATTTAGGTCCCCAAGAAGCAAATAAGGTTCTGGCAGTTCGTCTATTAAAGACTGAAATTCACGTCTTTCAAGACGGTGGTGGGGAGGTACATACAAAGAGCGGATGGTGACGAGTTTGTTTAAAAGTACCGCTCGAACAGCCACCGCCTCAAGGGATGTCTGGAGTGGTAAATGTGTACACGCTACTCCTTGGTTAATAATAATGGCTACGCCACCGGATGACGCCACAGCATCATCTCGGTCCTTTCGGTATATGACGTAAGCACGTTAAAAATTTGTATTGGAGGATTTCAGATGTGTTTCCTGTACACACAGCACTTGAGGTGAGTGTTTCTATAAAAGCTCTTGGACGTCGTCGAGGTTTTTAAGCAGGCCTCTGACGTTCCAATGTATAATTTGTGTTTCCATATTGGAAGTAAAGTAGTGCTTTGTGTACGTTAAGCGAGTGGCTTGTTTAAGCTGAAAGGTCAAGCAGAAGTAGCAGGGCTATTATCAGGCCCTGTTATGAGCTTTTTAGTTTTCTTGGCGCGCTCCAGAGAGCCGCGCCGCTCTTTTGGCACCAAGTAGTGCCGCTCTTTTGGCACTACTGCCGCCTTGGGCGCAGGGGTCACAGCCAATGGCTCGCTCTGCGCACCCCGAAGGAGTGGCGAGGGCTGGTGTGACACTGCCCCCTCGCGCGCCGCATCAGCATATGTGGAGCCATAAAATGGCGAGACTCTTTTTCTTGCTTCTTTAAATGTAATGTTTTCTTTTATCTTCAAAGTGATGATCTCTTTTTCTTTTTTCCAGAAAGAACAGGAACTTGAGTACGCGGCATGATTACCGCCACAGTTCACGCAGTGTGCAGGTGCTTCGCAGTAGTCGGACGCATGGCCCACGACTCCACACAGAGCACAAGTTTTCCGGCCACGACAGCTTAGCGAGCCGTAGCCATATCTCTGACATTGGAAGCAACGGCGGGGGTTGGGAATATATGGCCTCACAGATGTCTTTGTATACCCAGTCTGAATGGTTTCCGGCAAATCGCTCGAAGCAAAGGTCAGTACTAAGTGTTTGGTTGGTATTTCTTTTTGATGTCTTCTTATCTTATTACGCTGTACGTTTGTCACGTTTTGGCTCTTCCATCCTTCCAGAAGTTCAGCTTCGGTCAGTTCAAGCAAATCAGCGTCCGATACGACCCCGCGAGATGAGTTCATGGACATGTGTCGCGTAATACTGATGGGTGTGTCTGCAAACGTTGTGAGGGTGTTCAGTTTATCGAATTGGTCTTTGTCACGTATTTCAAGGAGTAGATCTCCACTGGCCATTTTGGTAACCTTGTACCCGGCACCGAGAGTTTCGGTTAAGCATCTTGAAACTACGAAGGGGGTTACAGTTCTGGCTTGCTTGTTAGTTTTTTGGCAGTGTATAACATGGAAATGAGGAAACATTTGTCTTGGCCAGATGAAAAAATTGATGTCTTCGGTGCGTACCCGCTTAGAGGAGGCACGATCACTGAGTAAAGGGAATGCTTTCTGCATGCTAATTGTATGTTGTTCAGCAGCGTTGGCAGCCACCCACCACGGAGCCCAACGAGGGGACGCTACAAGTTTGCGGATGCTGAAACTTGCAGACGCCAGCCGTACAACGCCACTATAACCCAATGCGCCTAGACCAAGGTAGGCTATCTGCTTATGATGATGATGTTTGATGTTTTATGGCGCAAGGGCCGATTCACGGCCAAAGAGCGCCAGTTCATCTTACTAAAAAATATGGACAATGATTGTGATAAGCGGCTGTATAAGGGCCATAAAATTCCTCGCAGTAAGGCGGGTAAAAACATACAGGTAATAAAATCATGACCATGCCGTGAAAGGTGTGTGTGATGTGAACAGATGACAAAAGTTGGTGATAATAAAAGACGATGGTGGATATGTATGGCAATAGCACAAGTGCCTCACTCGTTCAAACCCTTGCGTCCAAGGGCCGTGAGGCATGTGCTTTTTTGTGTAGCCACCGCAGCAAAAACCTCTCTGGAGAGGTCCCGCTACGGTATGCCCGGGTATATGACATGAAAGCTGTGAATTTCTTTTAAAAACGCTAACAATGAATTATGACTAAAAAGTGGTTCCCTACCGACAAACATTGCAGGGTGTAAAGGTATATGTTGTCGGTAGAGTATTGGAAAATGTTGTTTTCTAAGAGTTTCTAAGTGTTTACACTGAATTAACATGTGAAGGACGGTTAAGTATTCCCCACATCTGTCACACAATGGTGGATTGCCACCAGACAAAAGGTGTGTGTGTGTCGTGTATGTGTGTCCTATCCTGAGTCTTGTTAGTGTTACCTCTGGGAGACGCGATTTTGATACTGGTGGCCAATGGCCAAGGTGTGGCTTGATAACGTGTAGTTTGTTTTGTGTGTGTGTATCCCACTTGCTCTGCCAGTAGTCCCTGAGTTTTCGTTTGAGAGACGGCTTAAGATCAAGGACCGGGATTGATGTCGGTGTAACGGCGGTGCTTTCGTGGGCGGATGCAGCAAGCTGATCCGCCATCACGTTGCCTTGAATCTCACGGTGCCCTGGCACCCAGCACACAACAACATGTCTGTTGAGTGTGTAGAGGGTGCATAAAATGGAGTAAAGTGAAACGAGGACAGGGTTTTTTTGTTTTTTAAGACTGTGCAGAGCCGTTACCACACTGAGGGAGTCTGTATAAATTACTGCTTTTTGTATTTGTGATTGTTTGATGTGTTTAGCTGCCACAAGTATCGCGTAAGCTTCCGCTGTGAAGATACTTGTGCCTGGATGTAGAGGGCCAGCATCCGAAAAGGAAGGGCCAACAGCAGCACAGGACACAGAAGAGTTAGACTTAGAGGCATCTGTGAAAAACTCAGGACGTGTGTATTTGTATTGAAGTTCCAAGAAGTATGTTCGAATATGGGCAATAGGCGCATGTTTTGTAACTTCAAAAAAGACACATCGCAATCTATAGTCTGCCACTGCCACGGTGGCGGGTATGCAACAGGAGCCATTAAACTGTGTTCAAGTGATACTGCAGTTTCTTCAGCTAGACCCTTCAGGCGAACTGAGAGGGGCTGCCTCATTGAAGGCCTGTTTTGAAAAAGAATGGAGCTCGATAAGTCACTAATAGTAGAGTATGAGGGGTGCCTCTTGTCTGCTTTCACCTTAAGGAAATATATAAAGGACATGTAGGTTCTTTGCAGATGAAGGGACCACTCATTTGACTCAACGTAAAGGCTTTCTACGGGGCTGGTGCGAAAAGCACCCGTAGAAAGGCGGATGCCCGAATGGTGCACGGGATCCAGCATCTTCAAAGCACTTTGAGTCGCTGACTGATAAACAATGGCCCCATAATCTAAGCGGGTGCGAATAAGGCTTCTATACAGGTTCATGAGGCATTTCCTGTCACTACCCCACGTAGTACGTGACAACACTTTTATAACATTCATGGCTTTTAAACATTTTGTTTTTAAATACTTTATGTGGGGTACGAAGGTCAACTTGTTGTCCAAGATTAAGCCTAAGAATTTATGCTCGGCTTTGACGGACAGTTGTTGCCCGTTCAGTTGAATGTCGGGTTCCAAGTGCATGCCTCTCTTTCGAGAGAACAAGACACATGTGCTTTTTTGTGGGTTAAGTCGAAATCCGTTTTCATCTGCCCATTTGGAGACCTTATTTAAACCAAGCTGTACCTGCCGCTCACACATGGCCAAGTTGCATGACTTGAAGCCAAGCTGAACGTCGTCGACATATGTACAATAGAACATATTGCGAGGGATGGACAAGTGCAAGGAATTCATCTTGATGAGAAAAAGTGTGCAGCTAAGTACACCACCTTGTGGCACGCCTGTTTCCTGGACGAATGTTTGGGAAAGAACCGTGCCCACTCGGACACGGAATGTCCGGTTTGACAGGTAACTTTCGATTATGTGAAACATTCTTCCGCGCACGCCAAGGTGGGACAGGTCTCTTAGAATTCCGAAACGCCATGTTGTATCATAAGCCTTTTCGATATCGAGGAATACAGAGAGAAAATATTGTTTATGGACGAAGGCGTCCCTGATCTGTGCCTCGATACGAACAAGGTGGTCTGTGGTGGATCTACTTTCTCGAAACCCGCACTGAAATGGATCGAGCAAATTGTTTATTTCAAGAAAGTGTACAAGTCTGCAGTTTATCATTTTTTCAAACATTTTGCACAAGCAGCTTGTGAGTGCAATAGGCCTATAACTGGAAGGTAAGGAAGGGTCCTTGCCCTCTTTCAAAACGGGAATTATAATAGCCTCTTTCCAGGAGTTAGGGATAGTGCCAGAAAACCAGATAGCATTGTACAAACAAAGTAAGGTTTTTCGCGTTTCGATCGGCAGGTTTTTTAACATTTCATAAACGACACGGTCAGAACCTGGGGCAGAAGTACTGCAGGAGTTTAGGGATGTTCGGAGCTCAGCTAGACTGAACGCTTGATTATATGCCTCGTATCCAGTGCATTTGTGTTCGAGTTTCTGCTTTTCTATTCTTGTTCTGTATTTTTGGAAAGTGTCAGTATAGTGGGATGAGCTGGACACCTGTTCGAAGTGTGCACCGAGGAAGTTTGCCTGATCTTCCAAGGTGTCACCCTGAGTGTTTACGAGTGGAAGTGTGTGTACTTGTTTTCCTGCTATCCTACCGACCATGTTCCACACTTTAGCTTCCTGTGTGTATGAATTGATCCCTGACAAAAACTTCTGCCAACTTTCTCTTCTTGCCTGCCGACGCGTTCGCCTGCCTTGAGACTTTATTTTCTTGAAGGTGTCAAGATTTTCGGCTGTCGGTGAGTTCCGAAGCAGCCTCCAAGCTCTGTTTTGCTGTTTGCGCGCGTTTCGGCATTCAGAGTTCCACCATGGCACACGCCGTTTTCCAGGGTGTCCATTTGTTTGTGGGATGCATTTTGTTGCAGCATCAATCAAAAATGCTGTGAAGTAGTTGACAGCAACATCAATGTTCAAAGTACTTATGTCATTCCAACCTAGACGAGCGATGGTATAAAAGTGTTCCCAGTCGGCTCTGTTTATGAGCCACTTGGGAACACGTGATGGACACTCAGTTACTGTATTTGTGCTCAAAACTATGGGGAAGTGGTCACTTCCGTACAGATTACTGATGACTTTCCACTGGAGTAGGGGCACAAGAGATGGGGATACTATGCTTAGGTCTATGGAGGAGTAGGTGTTATTGGCGAGATTATAATACGTTGAGTCTTTTCGATTTAGAAGACACGCGCTTGAGGAGAGAAGGAACTCTTCAATCAGTCGACCTCGCGCGTCATACCGAGAGTCACCCCATAGCCTGCTATGCGCATTAAAGTCTCCAAGGAGAACATAGGGCTCCGGAAGTTCATCAATTAAAGAGTGTAAATCACGTTTTTGCAGCTGATAGCTAGGAGGAATGTAGATAGTGCAGATTGTGATCAGTTTATCAAAAAGAACTGCTCGAACAGCCACTGCCTCAAGGGATGTTTGGAGTTGTAAGTGTGTGCATGCAATTCCTTGATTCACAATGATGGCAACACCTCCGGATGATGTCATAGCATCAACACGGTCCTTTCGGAATATAACGTATTTACGGAGAAAATTTGTGTGCTTTGAATTAAGGTGTGTTTCTTGTACACACAGCACTTTTGGTGAGTATTCGTGTAAGAGTTCTTGGATGTCGTCAAGGTTTCTGAAAAGGCCCCTGACGTTCCATTGTATAATTTGAGTGTTCATGGTGAATGTAAAATAGTGCTGTGTGTACGAAAAGCGAGTGGCTGTTTAGACAGAGTTTGACTTCACTTAACAGGGCCGTCACCAGGCCCTGTTATCGGCTTTTTTGTTTTCTTGGCGCGCTCCAAGGAGCCACGCCGCTCTTTCGGCACCAAGGGTGCCGACGTATCCATTGCCTCCTCGGAGGCACTGGATGCCCGCACGTGCGGGCTGCTAGTTCGAATTTCGGGCCTCACCTGCGGAGGTGAGGCCTTGAGACTGGAGGACTCTGGAGTCTCCGGTCTCTGTTTGGGAGTAGGCGGTGTAGCCTGGGCTACAGCCGCCTTGGGGGCAGGTGCCACAACCACCGGCTCGGTATGCGCGGGCCGAGGGAGTGGCGAGGGCTGGTGCGGCGGTGCCCCCTGACGCGCCGCATCAGCGTATGTAGCTCCATAGAATGGAGCGACTCTTCGCCGTGCTTCCTTAAATGTAATGTTTTCCTTCACCTTCAACGTAATTATTTCTTTTTCTTTTTTCCAGTATGTGCAGGAGCGTGAATATGCGGCATGGTTTCCTTCGCAGTTTACACAGTGTGGTGGTTGTTTGCAGTTCTCAGACACGTGGCCTAGAACTCCACATTGTGCACAAGTCTGGCGACCACGACACGTTTTGGAGCCATGGCCATATTTCTGGCATTGGAAGCAACGGCGGGGGTTGGGAATATATGGTCTCACGGATGTCTTTGTGTACCCAGTCTGAATAGTTTCCGGCAAATCACTCGAAGCAAAGGTCAGTACTAAGTGTTTGGTTGGGATTTCCTTTTGATCTCTTCTGATCTTAATACGCTGTACGTTTGTCACGTTCTGGCTCTTCCATCCTTCCAGAAGTTCAGCTTCCGTCAGCTCAAGCAAATCTACGTCTGATACGACCCCGCGAGATGAGTTCATGGACCTGTGTGGCGTAATACTGATGGGTGTGTCTCCAAACGTTGTGAGGGTGTTCAGTTTATCGAATTGGTTTTGTTCATGTATTTCAAGGAGTAGATCTCCACTGGCCATTTTGGTAACCTTGTACCCGGCACCGAGAGTTTCGGTTAAGGACCTAGCCACTACGAAGGGGGATACTGTTCTGGCTTGCTTGTTAGTTTTTTCACAGTGTATAACATGGAATCGAGGAAAGGTTTGTCTTGGCCGCATGAAAAAGTTGATGTCTTCGGTGCGTACCCGCTTTGAGGAGGCACGATCACTTAGTAAAGGGAATGCTTTGTGCATGCTAATTGTATGTTGTTCGGTAGCGTTGGCGGCCACCCACCACGGAGCCCAACGAGGGGACGCTGCAGGTCTACAGATGCTGAAACCTGCAGGCGCCAGCCGTACAACGCCACTATAACCCAATGCGCCTAGACCAAGGTAGGCTATTTGCACAGGGTTAACCCTAGCCGCCAGGAAGTTTGGAAGTAAACGGAAGAGAGTAGAAGACAGGACAGATAAACAGTAAGAGATAAAGACGAAGATGTAGGGAGAGAGAGATAGGAAAAGGCGACTGCCGATTTCCCCTGGGTGGGTCAGCCCAGGGGTGCCGTCTACGTGAAGCCGGGGCCAAAGGGGTGTGTTGCCTCTGCCAGGGGGCCTTAAAGGTCCAATCACCCAGCGTCAGCTCAACCCCCAGGATCCCCTTTTCCCCGGACACGGCAAAGCCACGCACGGCTAGGCGTGGGAGGGAGCCAAAACTCCCCCGTTAGCTCGGGTCCGTGGTGTCGCTACACACCAAACGCCTACTTGCGCAGGCGCCCCTGCGGGGAGGCTATCTGCTTATGGTTAACCCTAGCCGCCAGGAAGTTTGGAAGTAAACGGAAGAGAGTAGAAGACAGGACAGATAAACAGTAAGAGATAAAGACGAAGATGTAGGGAGAAGGAGATAGGAAAAGGCGACTGCCGATTTCCCCTGGGTGGGTCAGCCCAGAGGTGCCGTCTACGTGAAGCCGGGGTCAAAGGGGTGTGTTGCCTCTGCCGGGGGGCCTTAAAGGTCCACTCAGCCAGCGTCGGCTCAACCCCCAGGATCCCCTTTTCCCCGGACACGGCAAAGCCACGCACGGCTAGGCGTGGGAGGGAGTCAAAACTCCCCCGTTAGCTCGGGTCCGTGGTGTCGCTACACACCAAACGCCTACTTGCGCAGGCGCCCCTGCGGGGATTGTATAGAGAGAGTAAAATTTTTCGCGTTTTGAGTGGCAGGTTTTTCAACATTTCATATGTGACATGGTCGTAGCCTAGAGCGGAATTACTGCAAGTGTTTAGTGATGTTTGCAGCTCAGCTAAGTTGAAAGGTTGGTTGTATGCCTCGTAATTTGTGCACTTGGATTCTAGTTTCTGCTTTTCTATCTTTGCTTTGTATCTTTGGAAAGCTTCAGTGTAGTGTGACGAGCTATACACCTGCTCGTAGTGTGCACCGAGAAAGTTCGCTTGATCTTCCAGGCTGTCACCCTGTGGGTTTACGAGTGGAAGTGAGTTTACTTGTCTTCCTGCTACCCTACGAACCATGTTCCAGACTTTAGCCTCTTGTGTATATGAATTTATCCCTGATAAACCTTGTGCCAGCTTTCTCTTCTGGCCTGCCGACGCGTTCTCCTGCCTCGAGATTTTATTTTCTTAAAGCTCTCAAGGTTTTCCGCTGTCGGCGAGTTCCGCAGCAACCCAGGCAGCACGCCGCCGTTGGAGCAATCTTGGACCAACATCGGCTAACATCGGCACCGACGTCGGGCCGACGTCGGAAGTGCAACTTCTTCCAATGTCGGGCCGACGTTCAAGCCAATGATGGGCCGACGTTTTGCCGATGTTTTAGCCAGTATGCAACCAACATTGGGCCGATGAAGGCTCATCGTATTGCCGACAAAGCTGCCAATGTTCGGCCAACATTAAGCCATATTTCAGCCAGTCACATGTCATTTTTACGCCGATGTTTGCTGCACGACGAATATTGGCTACGGATGTACGACCGACATTGGACCAATCCAGGGCCACATTGCAGCCAATCAAATGCCGTTATTACACCGATGTTTCCTGCACGACGAATATTGGCTACTGATTGGCTTGCCATTATGTAACCATTATTAGTAGGGAATTTTTCTTACCGGAAGATTTAAACAATATGCCTCGATGATCCGCTCTTGTAGCTTTGCAGCCCTGTATACTTGGAGCAACAGAAAATTGAATGCTGAGAACTGAAAGCAGTTACTCGATCTATTTCATCTTTTATACCTCATTCCCTTTGCTAACACTAGAAGTATAGTTTATTTTTTTACCAATTTATCTTTTGCAATAGCGAGTGCTTTATTTGGTACAGCAGATCGAAAAAAGCCGTTAGGAAGTAAATGTTGAAAGCGTATGTCTCCCACTTGCAATCCCCACATATGTCCCCCACATGGTAATCGAGAATATTCATAGTTTAGAGCATTTTTTTGTAACTAAAACATGGTGATGGTGCTTCCGAATCAGCATAACCTAGCCGAACAGTGCACCACCGACAGTCTGCAGAATATTTATTCTTTGTTTTTTTTATTTATTTGGTACAACAAAAAATGTATACATTGAAAAATATATATACACAACTAAAAAAGGCCCGTTCTACTGCAGGCCAGGTTGCGTTGGGGGCACAGTGACAGTGGTGCTGTCAAGGCCCTGGCTGCTGTGGCTGGGCAGGAAGCCAGCTGCCGCGAGCAGCCGATAATCTGCACTCTGAGAGCGGGGATCATCGGGATGCTCCACAACAAATGCTTCTCTGAAGCGCCGCTTCCTGCCCCCACAGTGATCACCAGACCCTGGCAGCCACCTCTTAATAAAGTTGAGGGCCTCCGCCTGGTCGCACCCTGCTTTTTGCAGATGACATCTGCATACAAGAACAGAAATACCATCGTACACATGAAGCGCTGCAGTACAGAGAATACACAAGGGTACACACACATAAAACAATGAACAAGTCTAACCTGTCACTAATCTACAGAGCCTCAGGTTCACAAAGGCCCTTTTCCATTTTCTGCCATGAAGGCTGTACAGCACTTGCACATCATGTGCCAATACAGCCTTCATGGCATTCACACCAATTTCTCGGAGGCCACGTCCCCCAATCTGCAGGAGGTGCTTGCGCTGTAAAAAAATGCAAGAAGCATAGATGGGGTAAACGCAACAGCACATAAAAATGTTTTCATGATAAAAATCTGCAAGAAGAGGACACTGAAAACAACAACTTGAATTTTCGGGCATCACAACATTTCATTGTTTTTTACGCTAACTTCAACTCACTTGACCTAAAATGGTTTCCACATCAGCCCTCTCACACTCAGTGTGAGAACCTTTCAGAGTCCTTCTCTGAATGCAGTTTCGCAGTTATGAAATCAAATACAACACTGTTATAACCCTTAATAAATATTGATTCTAGCTATGAAATAGTATAATTACTTTGTACAGTGTTCAAATTCTAATACACGTTTCTTCGAGGTTACAATGTCTTTGCCTGAATGTTGACCAGGAGTAGCTTCTACAGGTGGAAAACGATAAAATATGTGGAATTCAAAAAGAAGCTTGGACATGTTTTTAATGAATGCATTGTAAGCAGAGCACAACAAGATAAATGAACATGATCAAGGCGTACTAAGAGGCAACCTTAGAGCGACCAAATCTTGGTCATAGATGAAACTGATAGAAAAATAAAAGTCGCACTAGATGGTCGCACCATTTGCTGTTTATATTTTTCTGTGATAGCCAACAAAGAGGCATGTCGCTATAGAAATCTCATCACAATAAACAAAGGTGCATTTTTCTTCACACTGCGAAATTGGGTGCATGTTAGATTTTTAAAAAAGTAAGAAATCGGCTATTACAAGGCAGGGTGAACTGTAGCTCAAAGTAGAGAGAGCCGCAGCGGACACGAAATAGGGTGATAAATGAACAAAATTACTGAATGTCTGTTTTAAGCAGGCTATTGCTAGTCACTGCCCATCAAACACACGATGCCGCCTACATCGTCTGCTAGCTTAGGATAGTTCACTCGGACTTCACAGACTATAGTAAATACAGTCGAATATCATTAATTCCAACACACTTAATTCGAACTGACGCTGTGGTCCTATCAAAGCTATACCGCGCTCCGAAAATGCTCTCAGCACCCCGCCCAATCCTGCGGTGGCACTTCAGACACCTAATCGCTGTGCTTGAAGAAGAAAATGAAGAAAAGGAAAGAAAAGACTGCGGTGGAATGTTTGCCAAATGCCAATCTGCGACATTCCTGTGCCCCGCTTCGGCTTTTTCCGTCCCTGCCACGTAGAGACCCTTCTCCTCTTAGTACTGCGCATGAAGAGAAAGAGGGAAAAAAAGCTGTCGCAGAGAGTTGGCTCTCTCATGCCGATCTGCAACGCGCCGGTGTCACGCTTCCTTGTTTTTCGTTCCTGCTATGTAGAGACTCTTCTCCTTTCAACACCGCGCATGAAGAGAGAAAAAAAAAAGCTGCCGCGGAGTGTTTCTCTCTCGAATGCCGATCTGCTTTTCTCCAGGTGGAGACGCTCCTCCCTTATCATGTGCTGGCCACGCTCCGGCTGCAGCGCAGATGGTAACAGTGGAAACACAGTTGTCTTCGAAGAGTGTCAGCACTGGAAATTGCCGCGCGCAACTTCTTTTGCCAGGAGAATATTGAAGCCGACGTACAAATGCTTTGCAAACTGCACGCAAAACTTGTTGACTCGTTGCAAGGCCAACGTGTACAGACATGTATTGACTACTTTAATTAATGACGGATGTCCTGTAATTTGTGAATAAAACTTCTCCATGCACATGCATCACTGCATGGTGAGCCCTCCGCTCGTTTACCGTATTTACTCCATTCCACCGCGCCCTCGATTGTAACGCGCGCCCAGTTTCTACGACCAAAAAAAAAACACACACACCTAAGACATTGGTTGCAACGCGCACCCTTTTTTCTCGTTGGCCCGCTTGATCACACCACTCGCGAAAACGACTCTTTTTGAGAGCGTCTTCCGCTTAAATATGAAGTACGGGGGAAGCTTATGCCTATCTGACGTGCAACAGAGCATTGCTGTCACTCTAGTTTTACCGTGGCCCGATGTCAGTACACAAACTTGCTTCGCCCCCTTCTCCTAGACGGTTGTGGTGCCAGGCATGTCGAAGTAAAGAGGCGTGTGATTGGCATTCCCGATTTGCCCAAGCAGGTAGCCGTTGTTGTGCCGCAAGTTTAGGAGGAACCTCTGAGGACTCTGAAGCTTTTCTTCGTACTCCTCCGGCAACTTCCGGCATATGCCCGCTCGCCTTCGGAGAGAAAAGCCTTTTCTCTTCATAAAGTTCGTTAGCCAGCACCTGCTCGCTTTAAAATGGCTCTGCATAAGCCCTTTTTCTAAGGCTAACTGCATAGCCTGCACTTGGAGCAGTTCTGTCGTCACGGGCCGCTGTGCCGCTCACTGCTTAATCACATACTCGCCGAGCAGCTCTTCAATTTGTGGAAACCGACCCTGCTGTGGTCCACTGAAGCCTTTGCGTGAATCTTTGCTGTCGACAATATTCTGCTTTTGTTTCCGCCAGTGCCGCACGCACGTTTCGGGAACTCCGAATGACCGCGATGCGGCCCGATTTCTGTCCGTTCCGGCACACGCGACGACTTTTCTTTTAGAAGCAGCATTGTGGTGCACTCATCGAGTTTTTGGAGTCGGCCCTACCATGCCGTCGATGCATATGTACTACAAGATGACGAACTCCTCAGCACACGTATGAAGTGCCGCGCGTGGGAAACACATAGGCAGAAATGACCGACGTGCCATGCCGACGCACGTAGGGGGCGGCCATTTTGTAAGTGGCGATGGCAATAGAATGACCATATTCATTTTTTTTCGCACTCGATTCTAACGCACATGCGATTTATGAACTCTCCTAACCGGAAAAAAGGTGCGTGTTAGATTCAAGTAATTATGGTAACTTTCATTATTTTGAACTTCTTTTAATTTGAACAAATTTTCTGGCCATCATTTTGAACTTCTTTTAATTTGAACAAATTTTCTGGCCTCTTTGAGTACGAATTATTCATATTCGACTGCAGTACAGTGGCTCATGAGATAACCTGACTAGTTTGTTTCCCGAAACACAGTATCTTAAAGCAGTACTTAATTTCTGCATGTTACATAGGCATATTAAAAATCAAGAAATATACACCAAAGCCGCAGCCACAGCTTTACTCTGCACAGCTGCCTCTGCTGCCTCCACTTCTCCAATCGTACCAGCAGGCAGCCGGGGAAGGTCAGAGGGGCGCTGTGCTGGCTGGGCGTGCTGAGGCACGGACAAGAGCCGTACCTTGTGCTTCAGCTGTCGCACCTCCTGCAGAACCTCTCTTTGTTGCTGCCGGATGCCAAGTTGGATCCGCAGGGTCCGTAGCAATAGAGCTGAAACATACAAGAGTACATACCATATTTACTTGCACAATTTGCATCCTCATATAATTTGCTCACCGGTATAATTAGCCAGCCTGCTTTACTACAAGAAACTTTTTGCTCGCATACTTTGCCCTCCCCAACCAGCCCGAGCCACCTTGCCAGCACACACACAGACACATTTGACTTCATGATGCTCTGGTCAGGCACATCTCTTGTCGAGCAGGCGAGTGCAGTCTTACACAAAATGGACTGAGTGCAAGGTCCCTTCTTCCATGAACTTTTATGCTTTCCCTAGAATATCGAACTTGAAAACTGAAACCTGTTTATGTGTAGTCCGAAATGCCTAAAGGTTTGCCTCCTATCTTCCCACCTCTTCCACGGCAAGAATGTATTCCCGAGACACAGCACAGATGTTGAACGCGTGCAAGGACCTGTCACATCAACTAGATGAGGCAGGTTTTCGCACTCATTTTTTTTTCGGTTTCGCCATCTGACCATTGCGTTTTTACCGTTCCTTGTGATAGGCTACAATAATTATATACGAGGCAGATTGCTGTTATAAAGCTTACCGAAGAAACCTGAAACCGTGCTACCGCTAAGCACATCAGCGTGGAGTTCTTCGACATGCAATATTCAGTATGGAAGCCAGCAGAAGAGTGCGTTGAATAAGACTTAGCATAGAAGCTTGGGTGTGTTGGTTAGATATCGGAGGGAACACAACGCAATAGAAGACTGGGACAAGGAATGGACACACACACACATGAAGGGCGACACACACAGCACTGTGTTGGCATCGCGCTTCCTTGTCTGCATCTTACCTTACGTTGGGTTCCCGACAATTATTGGAGAGTACTTATGTTCTCTGGTATAAACCTGTCGTGGAAACTGGTTTTTGTGAGCACTGTTCGGAAGAACTTCAAGAAAATGGGGGCATTTGAGCAGGCTTAGCAAACAAATGACAATCCGCTTTGAGACAGCTGTGACAGCGCCTGCAACATATAATCCCAGTTGAGCTTTCAGGCCAGCGATTTTTACTAGCTTCGCACATGACCGGATTGACAAAAAAAGTACACATAATACGCGAGTATATACCGCATTTGACTCTGTAGCTTTGATGAACCAGGCAGATACAAAAATTTATCCAAAACTCAATTGATTCTGTTGCAAAATTATTCAACAAACAAATTGCGATGTTATCCATGTTACTATACGATTGTGGCACTTTACCATTGCAGCTTTCCAGGAGGCACACATAGTGCAGCGTTAGTTCACCACTCGCAGTTAATTGTATGCAGTAGGTTGCTCACAGCAACTGACTGCATGCAATGGTGAACATCTTGCATGCTTGCACCGCTGTTTCAGCATGCTGGCTGCTTCCCATACGGCTATCAATTGATGTTCACAAAATTGGGAAGATGAAGAAAGACTACACAGTGCCCTCTGGCCACCCTATACTCCAAACCTCCAGCCAATAAACAAACAAAAGAAACAGAAGTAGGCAAATGAATATTATTTCTAATGCAGCTGGAATGGAGTGTAGTTTTCACCAATTCTGTGTGTTAAGTCAATATGGAGTGAGTTAACTCCATAAAGTAGCTTTTCTTATAACAGTGTTCACTCTATTGTAACACAAGGAGTGACTTCATAGCATCTAGAAGGGAAAATAGAATCCTCAGTATCGTGACGGCGATCGCGGAGATTTGGTATTGCATTGAAACAAACTATAAAGAATGGGAAACAATATTAGTTCACTTTGAAGTATAGCCGATCGGTTCAAGTTGGGCGTCAGGATTTTTTTTAATTAGTCAATTAATTCTATACACGGTGTCTATCATGTTCAGTGACTCCACTGTACATTAGCGTACAACAAAAGCAAAATACAAAGTGAAAAGTGTGTTAAAGCATACGCGAAAAATAAAGCGATGACTGGCATTACCGCGGCACACACCACGCGAAGTCGCTATCTGCCTTGTATAATATTTTCCTCGACTATTTCCACAAATTGCAATCAAAGAGGCTCAAGCTCAACACCAACACTGTTTAAAACACTTGGAGGGGGGGGGGCATTGCTACTTTGGTGGCGTAGGCCGTGACAATATATTCATAATATTATATCTTGTAAACTTGCCTAGCTCTGCACGACTAGTTTTCGATGGGAGCAGCTGCGCTTTGCACATCCACTCTTAAAATTGCGGCTCGAGAGATTTTGAGCTTTCACTTGTTTTTGGGCCAGGCAATTTGTAGTGAAAGCAAGATAATAGGCCCTGATAGGTTGTGGCGGCAGCCGGTGTACGCCGTGGCTGGTACATGTGTCGCACATCTTGATTATCTGGTCTTGTATCGAGTGAACGAGCGAGGCCTTCCTAATCCAATGAGCTCGTTAAAGAAAGACAACAAAAAACCACAATGCTTCCACATCGTTCACAGCAACAGATGACGAGCCCCCAACAAACCGCACTGCAGCACGTAAACTGCCGTAGGTACCCAGGGAGTTACCCGGGCATGGCGGGAGAGGGCGACAAGGGCAGAAATGACATAACAGGAACACTATGTATAAAGGGGACATTTAAAGACTTTTTTCCCATTTTTAAACTTCGTGCACTGTTCTGTCACAATTTATAGCTCAGAATAGTTGTATTTTGAAAAGGGCACTAATTCATAAGCCCAATGGTTCAAGGATGGGTGCATTTAGGGGGCCCATTCTACGTTTTACTTATGCCCTTCAAGAACTTGCTTACAGGGCCAAAGTCCTGTTTCAGAAAGAACACGCTAGTGCGTGGCCAGCAGTCCGTCAAGCATTAGTGCTGGTGAGATTTGGAAATGCTGCGCATGAGCATCCTCATCTGCTACTTCTCTGCTCATGCTCTCGGGGCTTACTTGCGAGGCACGGTCCTTCGCACTTTTCATTTTCACACTGTAAATCAACTGATACCAACTCTGCCTTCCATTATTTAATAAACCAATATTTCATGGTCACGAGGACGAGCTTAAAATGTTTGCTACATCAGACCTGAACAGCATTTTGAGTCATCGAAACTTGCTAGTTGCAGCGAGCATTATGCAAAAAATATGATGTGCTTTATGGTGACAACTTGCAAAACACTGCAGCAACGATTAAAATCATGCATTTTTTGTGCTCACAGGAAATCCCTGAAGCAGGAGGCACAGGGCTAGATAAATTGCGCAGCTAAAATACGGATGCGCTTTCCAATGCTGTCATGCGTACAGGCGGAGAAATGGCAGACAAAACTGGGCGCACCCCGATTCTATGCGCATGCGTCCCATTCACAAGCCTCGCTGCCAGTTAACACCACATGGCTCACTGTCCATGAGCTCGCTTGTTTCCTGTAACAGTGGACCATACGGTACACCTATTTAAAAACGAGGATAGAATGTATATAATGCAGCATCTGATGAAGCCATGACGATGTGTTGCTGATGAAATCTGGAACTCTAGTTAGTACCCTTATTGTTAACCAGCCGACCGACTAGCAAAAAGATTTGCGACTGAAATGATGGCATCTACACCTGCCCTTAAAGGGACACTGAACAAAGTTTTTGCCGCCGAGATTTTCAGCCAAAGCAAAAGATTGGGCCATGAAATTCATAGACAATATTAATTTCAAGCAGAAACTACGAAAACATACTGAATTTAATGAGCCTTTTACAAAATGCCGCGTCTAGCTCTTAGACACGGCGTTTTCTAAAAGGTCGCGACATTTATTTTTCAAGTTTTTTTTTGTTATTCAAGACAAATTTACAGTGCATTGTTCACAGAAAACAAAATTGCCTCGGTAAGATTTCTTTGCGAGCAGCTTACTAATTTTAAGGCAGGCGCGTTGATTCGTGAACTGAAGGATGCGAGTGATCGATCTTGCCTGCTAGTGGCTAGGCGACAAAGGCTTTACCTCATGTCCTGGTGTAGCTAAGTCACGCAAATGGAGCAGAAAATGTGCATTATCATTTATTTCACCTAAATATCACACGTATGTGACTTATTGCCGGTGACAGGTGATCAGGATGAAGTCGACAAGTTGCAAATCTGAACAAGAATTCACTCGAAATAAAAACCAACCTATACTCACGTGCACGGTGAAGTCGAACACGTCGTCCGTCAATGTTGTCGCTGATGCCCGAAGGAAAAGAGAAGATGACAAGTGACGGGGTCGTCTCTTTCTATAAAGTCGGCAGAACTGCCAGAACGGCCAACACAAAAGGCATCGGGTTGACATTCCTCCATCTGGGCATCAGTCGCTCCACCCGGGCATGCAGCTGCTACTGGTTCTACTACTATCTTCTTCCCCGTGCCTCTTCCCGACATTGCAGTGTTGCTGCCATACTCGCGAACCTTTTTAAATTAAAGCACGCAATCATGTATTATCGTGCGCCATACTAAACTTAAAAACAGTGCGCCGGTACATGAGATCACGAAGCGCGGTCCACGCCATCACAAGAGCAATTAGAGAAATGAAACAAAGAAAACAGAAGTGTATAAAATATTTTGTCTCAATACGATCCGCAATCCAGTTTGCTGCAGCGGCTTTTGGCTCTGTATGAACGGCCAAGCTAGTGCCAAGCCAAGCTTGCGTCCCTGATCAGCTGTTTGTTTCCATCGAGAATTCAACAGTGAACTGGCAATTTGTTTAGATGATATTGCTAAAGGGCTTGAAATTGAATATTTCTCTACGTACTACTGCTGTACTTTTCCTCTCTGTTTTCTGATCACAGTGATGAGATTGAGGAGGTTACAATTTAGAAAACAGCAAGTGCAGCTCAAGCATTGCTAGTATCGCTGTTTCGGTAATAAAATGTTACAAAGATTTTGCCCCGCGACCTGCTTGCCGTGTTCAAGCACCCAGTAGAAATTTACGGTGCCGCGTTTGAAAGAGTTGAATAAAATTGCAATATTACGAAAGAAAGGCTCTGAAGCAACATCGCAATTTATCAGGCCTACACCTCCCACACCTAGACGAGTAGAACTCGTCGATATTATCTTGCAAAGCTGTGTATAATATTTAAAACACATTCTTTAGCCCACGATGAATTGTTCTCTCGTGTGGCTTCTCCATTTGGTACTGTCATGTTAACTTACAAAGGCAACTTTCCATATTTAGTCTCTTTACATGTTGCAAAAGCTTGACACGTGGTGTGTATGCCATACTGATAATTCTCCTCGTAACCTGGGTCCGCCTCTTTAAACAGCGTCGCATTTTATTGTTCGCAATTGTGTTTATTTTATACTGTAAGCGAGCTGTGTGATTTCATCAATATTCACGAGTGTTCCCTGACTATATACAAACACGTGCGTCTTATTTGGTTCGGTGCACGTTTGTATGTAGCAAAAAATGTCATTTCGTCAGCGTGTGTCTGCATACACTTGCATGCCCTGCAGTACGTGTACATAATTATTGCAGTAAGGACTGCAAATTTGCATAGCCTTGCATGGGACATATATTCCATGCACCCTCAGAGAAATGTTGTTTGTTATGAGCCTACTGTTTATCATTACATTTTTTTTCGTTAAAGTTTCATTTCCATATAAAGCAGCTGTATACAGGCACGAGCTTCAGCAGCTTCCTCGTTGTTCCATTTTAAATAAAAACACCAAGCCTACCCGAATCAATGATCTGTTTGCTATCATTACTGTTATGTGTTCTACGATGTACACAAGGACAGTAGTATACAAAAAATAGGGAGGGAACTGAATGCCCTGCCTGCATGGCTGCGCCATTTCACAAGATCAGGCGCTGCGCTGTGAAGCTCCCTACTGGCCTGCAGAAATTCAAGGGAGCGTACAATAGCGTGGTTCAAGAGGACTTGTGGGGAATACTAGACACACTGGGTGTAAAAGATGGAGTCACTAATCGTTTAAAGGAAATCTATAAAACTAACAAGGTAGTTAAAAAGTGGGAAAAACAGGTATCCAAGCCCACAGTGGTGAAACGTGTACTTAGGCAGGCGTGCCCACTGTCACCCTTCTTATTCATGATGTACCTACAAGGATTAAAGGCCAAATTAGAGGCAAGGGGACTTGGCTTCAACCTCTCTTTAGTCAAACAAGGAAAACTCATTGATCAGGCACTACCAGCATTAATCTACGCAGATGATATAGTGCTAATGGCCGACAACAAGGAAGATTTGCAGAGGTTGATGGACATCTGCGGTAATGAGGGAGATAGGTTAGATTTTAGATTCAGTTAGGAAAAATCAGTAGTCATGATTTTTAATGATAACAAAGGTAGTGAGCTTAGAATACAGGAAGTCACGCTAGAGATAACAGATAAATACAAATAACTGGGCGTGTGGATAAGCAATGGGACCGAGTACCTGAGGGAACACGAAATATGCGTGACGACTAAAGATAACAGGAATGCAGCAGTGATGAAAAATAGGGCACTGTGGAATTACAATAGGTATAATGTTGTGAGAGGAATATGGAAAGGGGTCATGGTTCCTGGGCTGACGTTCGGCAACGCGGTCTTGTGCATGAGGTCAGAAGTTCAAGCAAGATTAGAAATTAGGCAACGTGAAATATGTAGGCTTGCTTTAGGAGCTCACGAGAATACACCAAACCAGGGAGTACAAGGTGATATGGGATGGACATCATTTGATGGCAGGGAAGCTAGCAGCAAGATAAAATTTGAGAAGCGATTGAGAGAAATGGGGGAGGAGCGTTGGGCTATGAAGGTTTTCAGCTACTTGTACATGAAGAATGGCAATACAAAATGGAGGAAGCGAACCAGGAAATTGACTGGTAAATACTTAGAAAACAGCAGGTGGCCAAACCAGAAAGAACTATCGGTTAAAAAGGAACTGCAGGAAACGGAGACTGACATGTGGAGAATTGGCATGATTAAGAAGTCCGCCCTAGAGATCTATCGAACTTTTAAGCAGGAAATTGCCAAAGAAAGAATCTATGATAATGCTCAGGGTAGTTCTCTACTGTTTGAGGCCAGGACGGGAGTATTGCGAACCAAGACGTATCAGGCCAAATAAGAAGAGGTAGACACAATATGCAGTGCGTACGAAGAGAAAGAAAAAACTGCCGAACACTTGACAATGCTCTGTAAAGGGCTTCACCTTATAGTTCAAGATGATGGCGCAGAGTTTTTCAAAGCACTGGTGTTTAGGGACAGGGAGGGCAAAATAGACTTTAAGCGGGTAGACTTAACTAGAAGGAGGTTATCTGATTGGTGGCTAAAGTCAAGGCACAATTGAAAATCAAACCCTTCACTTCAAAGTACCCGTCCAACTTTACTATTTAAAAGGGAAAAAAATCTAGTGGTTAGTTCACTAAGCATTACGGCTACGTGACGTTAGCCGCCGCCCGATCTAAAGGGTACGGCCACATCCGTCCATCTATCCAGCCAAGAATATGCTCTCTGGCTTGTTGCTCCAGGCCTAGTCAGGTAGATTTTCTGGCCTCACCGTTGAATTGTTTGCTCGGGTTGTGGCTTGCAAACATTGCTGTTTTGGGCTTCGTATCATCTTGTTCCGTCATCATGTCCTCCAAGTGGAGGACATGTCGCAGTGTGAGGAGGGAGTACGACAAGGCGCTGATAGAATGAGCTATCAGTCTTACCAGGCAGGCGGTTGAGAGCGCACCGAGGCAGCTGACGCACACCAGCACTATCCGCTTCCTGTATAATACAGGCTAGGGAATTATAGAAACACAGAGCAGAAGTCAACTCTTGTGCCTCTCTCATGCACTCACAAGGCCGAACCTGATTCAAAAACTGAGGACCGAGCTAAGCAACACCATGCGTGACAATAAATCATGGTCTCCTATTGCAATAATGATTAAGGCACGCATGCAACTTAAACCATTGTCACGCAAGATGAATTCACAACACCATCGAAGTGAACCCAAGGCACGTGCTGATTAATATGTACGGTACTAGCGCTAAATTCATGCAGACGTTTAGTTGGCGCTGCAGTAGGCCTAGTTGAAGGAATGGCCACAGCTACTGCTGTGATGGAGAACGGGCTCATTAACATCTTCATGTAGATTAAAACGGCTTACCCCGAAATGGCTGGGAGTGTCACGCTATCCCTAGCAGTGGCACATGCAGTTGCATATTTAACGATTACAGAAATGGCGTACCGATTTCCAAAGCACCTATCAATACTTCCGTCAAGGCGTAGCACCAAACACTTTATCGCACATTTCGGAAAACATTCCTTTTTCTCCCAATCTGGTGGCTAGGCATGACTACGCCCAAGAATAAGCATGTTATTATGTATGTCGGAGGTATTTTCATCTGATCCCTGAAAAATTATTTCTCTAAACCCATGGAAAAAAAAAGAAAATGGAATTCGCACCTGTCATCACATTGCACCCCATCACAGGAATGGGATCTGATTGGCCTGGCGCTCAATACTCCCTTACGCTTAATCAGAGCTCGGTCTGGCACCAGCTCCAGACAAAACCATTTATAATCTCCTGTCTGGCACATCTGTTTTACTCTGCTCTCTCTCAACCAGAGTGCACCATGTACCTGTGGTTCACCCCTGGTGGATCTTTTTCACTGTTTGTGAATTGCACACAGCCCTTACTGGTAGATCCTATTCCCAATTCTTCACTATTCTCACGGGAGGCCACTCTTTGGGCAGCTTACATCACGACATGTGCGTGTCATGATGTCAGTGCCGTCTTTTTCAGAGTCGGCGCCGTCTTTTCTTTCTCTTTTGCTCCTTCCCTGTCCTGTGTTTCTGGTTTTGCGCTGCAAACAAGTGAAGATGTTAAAGAACACCAGATGTTCAAAACTTGCTGCTCATTAATATATCGTGGTTTTGGGAATTAAAACCCCAGATATATTGAAAGAAGATGCATGAAAAGGGAAGGATGATATTGGAAACTGGCAAAAAAAGGTATGACAGACTTCTTAAGCTATGCTGCCATTGAGATTTTCAGCTGTTCACGCAATTCTCACACGTGGCTTTGATGCAGCTATGCACATATCACACAAGCATGCTGACTGTACAGTTAGTATAACTGCAACCTTCATGTACCCAGCCTTCATGTACCCTCTATGACATTTCAGAACATCTGAGTCAGTGTTAGCATCAAGTTATGTTCTTCATGCTGGGGAACCAGTGTGATGAGTTACCATTTCTACAGAATGAAGCCCTGTCTACCTGGAACAAGCTGCAAGATATATAACTAAACGGCCCTTTTCAGGGCCAGTCAATCTCTGTCCGGCTTGGATGCACCAACTGATTCCCCTTATCATCAACCCTCAATAAAACTAGCAAATGTTTGTACATGTGCAAGCAGTGTCATTCAATATCTTAGGAAATGCTTGTGAAGCAATTTCAAGGAGAATCGTTTTTCTGATCTCATAGTGAGGCATTAGGAACCCCTTAGTCACACCAAATGCCATTATTCAATGAGAGGAACAAGAGAAATATTTCACTGGGAACTATGAAGTAAACAAAAAAACAAATGTTTTCAGATACTACGAGATCATTTCATAAAAAAGCTCAGAAGTTGCTATGTGTGGCCACACCTAATCTGTGCAAGCATCGTGTGGTTACAAAATTCTGTACCAAACATAGGTTCAGCTTTCTGGAATAGACCGCGCTGCACAAGCTAGCTCAGTGCATGCACTTCTGTACCCTGCCAGAGAATATTTTTACCACCAGTATGTTGTAACGTGAAGTGAAATGGTGATTGCATTCTAGGGCGCGTCCTGCAGGACCCCAATAAAGTTGTTTCACTTGATCGGTTGGTGTGCTGTAAGCAGAACATTTCCAAGAAAAATCGTATAGTTTGGAGGAGGACTTAAGCAAGGAAAGGTGTAGATAAAACACTGGATTCACTGGCATTATCCTCACCAAGTATAACATTGTTTTTCTGGTGAAGCTTTGTGTCTGAACAGCGAGCAGGATAAGCTGGTAAAAACATGCAAAATGGGAAGTCTAGCACAGCAATCTGTGCAGTACTGCTCATTTCATGGAGCAGTAATTTCGCAGGCTTTGCTCATTGTTAGCGTTAAGCCTATATTATGTCCACTGCAGGTTGGAAGCCCAATCAATGTTCCCTGTCCTGTATGAGCCAATTTCATATTATGGCTGATAATTTCTCGATCTCATTGGAACTAATCACCTGCCACCCTCTGCTACATTTCATGTGTCCTAATACAAATTAATATACATTACTGACCTGTCATCCATCTTTTTTTCTCATTCCCAACTAATGCATTCATTTTTGATAAACTCTGCTTTCTTCCCATGTCTTAATAATATGCTAGCCTTTTTTCATTTTTCTGAAACATTATCTTTGCTCAGAAGCTAGAAGTTATCAGAAAGAACATAACGACATTCTACCTCCTGAGCATATGGCATCATCAATACAAAAATGTAATAAAAGTGAGAAAACATCCTATCTATATAAGAGGCCCTAAAATACTGCAGGAGGCAACAAATAAACTGGTATTTGTATAAAGGCAGGGACAAAAACTTTGACTACTGTCACTTATTCTGATTCTTGGGACATGTTTTTTAGTACATCATAACACATAATTACACATTTACACAATTTACACAGAGGAATTGCCACCACGTGCATTGAGGCCACCCTTCAGAAGTCATGTGAGCACAAGGATGAGGTAAGCCTTAAAAACCAGATTAAAAGACTAAAGGATGCTGGATATCCCAACAGCACCATCACACCCGTGTGCTAAACCCTCCTGCAGAAAGTCAAGTTAAACAAAACAGGACCAAAATAAAAACAGAATGACCAAAGATCTCTGCATGCTATACCGTACGTACATAAGGTGTTTCACAATATAAAGAAAATAGCGAGCCGATATGATTTTATCTTGTTACTTGCCATCCCTTGCAAGTTTTCAAAAGTGTGTGTACTAAAAAGCAACACGAATAGCCATTATTTCACCATTCGTCACGAGAATAGGTATACTGAATGCCAATATAATGTTATGTATGAGATACTATTGACACGTGGAAACGTAAACATAAGACAAACTGGGCAATGCCCCAATGTTTGAGCAAGACAGCATGCTTAAAATGTTAAGAATGGCTATGGTAGTCGCATAGCCATACACTGTAAAGAATGTAAGTGCAGTTCTATGTTTCATAAAACACTGTTTTTGAAAAAAGCAAGAACAAGAAATGAAAGAGAGACTGTGAAAGCATTTTCTTGTCAGAAAGGCCATGGATCAGTGCATCAGTATACCTTCACTCATCCATTCGGAGAGAGAGTATTCTTTTCTCAGTTAAGATTACATTATCATGGTCTCACATGTGTCGTTGTGCATGAGCACTGTTCTTGTACTCTGTAAAAAAGTGGGCGTAGTACCTTCAATAAAATTTAGTTGGCAGTCAGCGCTCTTTCCTGTCCTTTTTGTCTCTTCCTGAACTTCTCTCACTGTTACTAGAACACAACCACGATGAACCAACTTGCCCAGATTAAGCTATTGTTGACGAAAAGTCAGAGCATGAAAATACTTCAGGGGCTCAGAACCTCCTCACTACCCGTCTAGTTACGGCCCTGGTCTATGTGTTCCGAGAGTGAAGCCCTAGTGGAGCTATCTAACTACATAACGGTGAGGAGGGTTTGTGTATACTCGAGCTTGTTTCATGACATGGTGAGAGGTGGCAGGTTGTTGAAATAATATGCTGTGTGGGAGGTCAAGATTTTGATTGAGAACGCTGAGTATGAGCCAGTGACATTAGGCGTTCAAGACTTTTTGCGATATTCACTCTAGCATAGGACCTTGGTTGGTGGTTGACGTGTGCATTTGATAACATTGTAGTCTTCCATCATAATTTTTTTGCCACTTGGCGTCGACGCTCTTGAGTTGTACCAAAGTAATTAAGCATCCAGGTACAAGTATCTTCTGTCAGTGTTTCAATGAAAAGCTGAATATGAGTAATAGCTTCCATCGATACTTCTGGCATTGGTGTATGCACATTTCGTTTGAAGTTCTCTTCTAAAAAAGGCATTAAAGGTATGTTTTTGTGACTTTTTAGTGTTGGCCAGAACTGCTGGTGTGTCCGAACGGCTCTTCGATTGGTTGTGGTGTTGTCTTGTTCAAGGCCACAGAGCTTTCAGTCTTTTTTTATATTTGCCTTCACAGGAATGCTCTTTGCATGCTTCTTCAGTACTTTGTACTATTCCTAAAGCATTGACTTCAAGATTTTGATTGTGGTGCTTTAATCTAGTGTTCAACTTCACGCTAGCTTCGTTTGCACGCAAAGCAAGAACTCAGGAGTATGGTAACTTTTGCTATGGGTTTTCCCTTCTTCAGTCTACTGTATTTTTGCCTGTGTTGTCTAAGCGCTGACAGCCTCGTGCGACAGCTTTTTTTTGTGCACCTATTGTGTGCCAATGACTTATTTGCCTCCTCAGCTAAAGACTTTTTGTATTATAAGAGAAAGCTCTGTCTGTATTGCTTTTGTCATTTGCTGATGGTGTATCTTCAGTATCTTTTCTCAGTGTACACTATACTTGAATGGAAGAGCAGCATGACTACCTTCAGCTGTTAGCAGGCTTTTAGCTGCTGTAATACTGATTGATGCTCCTTTCCCGGGCGTTCTATTTTGGATGGTTGGCATGTCATTGCTTCTTTTAAACTTTAAAACAGCAAGTGCACCTTTTTCTGGTTACACCTGGTATATTTTTTCAGTGGTTATATATATATATATATTGCTAACTTGAGAAACAAGGCCTCTTTACGTTAGGTGCACATCAGGTGGGAAGAGTACTTCTATTACTTGCCAAGATTGTGGCCCCTTATGGTGGGAATCATAATGCACTGTTGATGTGTCAAATTCACATAGCATAATTCCAAGGCACTCGATCAATATCCAAGGAAGAAAATTATGTTCTTTTGCGTGAGTTTCAGCAACTCATAGTAATTTGTATGTAAATGAATACTTCATCATTCTTGGCTGTCATGTTTTATGGAAGCACATGTGCTTCGTTAATAACAAAAAAACACGCACGCTCACGCCAATGCAGTGGCGTGAGCGTGCGTGTGTTTTTTGTCATTAACGATTTGCCCTATGCATGCATTCACGTTTCTTCTTTTTTTGTGTGTCGTACTTCTCGTATCGCGCAGCCTACCGTTTTGGGCACACGTAAAAAAAGTACATAAAAAAGATGCGTTCCACGCCGAAATTCGCGTTCGCAACGAGCTGGGCACCGACAGGGTGCCCTACGACGCCCACACACTCCGCAACACCTTACCAACCGTTCGCTGCGATGTTGTTGGGAATTCGTGTGGTCGTTGCATGAATATAGCGCGTGCGTGCGTGCGTGCGCGCGTCTGTGTGTTAGATCACGTCAACTACGTATGTTGTATGATTCAGTCACCATAACGACACTGACGGCCCCCGCTCTTCCCACACGTCAAGCAGCAGCAAGTGCCGTTAACCGTACTGTGCTGTGAACGCAAAACAGATTCGAATAGGTCACGTAGATAGGTAGCCTGACACATGATACGATAAGATTTGCGTCAGATATTCGACGTCTACATGCACGCGTAAGACAGCGGTATCCGCAGCAGCTTCGTCATACGTACGGATAGCACCGCATCGGACGTCACGTCTGACAGAGAAACTTGATCGGTAATTTTTTCTCACTTAAAAAGTCTACCTTGCACAACTTCAAACAACGATTATGCATTTCAACGAGCTGTGCATGGTTTAATGATTGATTGATTGATATGTGGGGTTTAACGTCCCAAAACCACCATATGATTATGAGAGACGCCGTAGTGGAGGGCTCCGGAAATTTCGACCACCTGGGGTTCTTTAATGTGCACCCAAATCTGAGCACAAGGGCCTACAACATTTCCGCCTCCATCGGAAATGCAGCCGCCGCAGCCGGGATTCGAACCCGCGACCTGCGGGTGAGCAGCCGAGTACCTTAGCCACTAGACCACCGCGGCGGGGCATGGTTTAATGACGAAAAGATAGTTCTATTATTGTGCCCGGCACATATATTACTCTCTCTCTAACTTGAAAAATCGGCGCGTGAATTGGGGCCAGAACAGCGCCAAAAAGCAGCACACGCAGAAATTGGCTCATATTCTAATATTATGACATCGTGATGTTGACTTTTCAGCTGACGCCGGCAATAACGTTCAAACGGCGGGCCAATAATGCCGGTCTTATTGGATGGCTCCGCCCATATTGGCTGCTACTTGTACAACCTGGCCCGATGTGTCCGTTCTAATAGGCCGGCACAGCCTATATGGGCGGAAAGTTCTGAAAGCTGGCCCAATATAACCAATCTAATAGACTGGCACAGCCATCATTGGCGGAATGTTGTTAATGCTGGTCCAACATAGCCGTTCTATTCGGCTGGCAGAACGAATATTGGGGGTACGTTGTCAACGCTGGTCCAACGTCGCCGTTCTATTTGGCTGGCATAGCCAATCTTGGCGGTACGTTGTAAAAACTGGGCCGTTCATGGGCCAGGCAATGCCGATCTATCTCCAATATTGGGCCAACCTTCTGTGCTGCCTGGGAACCTCCACGCCCTGTTCTGTTCCTTTCGCGCATTCTGACACTCAGTGTTCCACCACGGAACGTGTCGTTTGCCCGGAAGTCCAGATGTTTGTGGAATGCACTTGGTTGCTGCGTCAGTAAGAAAAGCCGTGAAGTACTTCACAGCTTCATCCATGCCCAATCCGCATATGTCAGTTCAATTTAAGTGAGTAAGCTTTTGAAGTTGTTCCCAGTCGGCTTTGTTTACCAGCCATTTGGGAGCATGTGGAGGACATTCATTTATTATTGGTGTACTCAAAACTAAACGGAAATGGTCACTTCCGTATGGATTATTTATGACTTTCCACTGAAGTAATGGTGCAAGTGAAGGAGATGCGATACTGAGGTCTACGGAGGAGTAAGTATTGTTTGCAAGGTTATAATATGTTGCCTCTTTTCTATTCAACAGACAAGCACCTGATGAAAAGAGGAACTGTTCAATGAGACGACCTCGTGCATCATATCGATAGTCACCCCTTAAACTGCTGTGCGCATTCAGGTCCCCTAGAACCAAATAAGGTTCTGGTAACTCATCTATTAAAGACTGGAAATCATGTTTTTCCAGGCGGTGTTGCGGCGGTATGTATAGAGAGCGGATGGTGACGAGCTTAATCAATAAAACTGCTCGAACAGCCACTGCCTCTAGGGATGTTAGTAGGGGTAGATGACTACATGCTACTCCTCGATTAACAATAATGGCTACACCACCAGATGACGCCACAGCATCATCTCTGTCCTTTCGGAAGACCACATATTGACGCAAAAAGTTTGTATTCTTGGATTTTAAGTGTGTTTCCTGTACACACAGCACTTTGGGAGAATGTTTGTGTAGAAGTTCTTGGACATCGTCAAGGTTTCGAAGTAGTCCTCTGACGTTCCATTGTATAATTTGTGTCTCCAATATGGGAGTAAAGAAGTGCTGTGTGTACGAAATGTGTGTGGCTGGTGTCTAAAGAGAGAAGTGACTTATCTTACAGAGCCTTTAGAAGGCCCTGTAATTACTGTTTTGTCTTTTTTAGAGCGGTCGAGGAAACCCCGCCGCTCCTTTGGCGCAGTCTGCGCCAGTGCAGTTGATGTGTCCATCGCCTCAGGAGAGACGACAGATAATGTTGTTTTCGTTGTAGGCTTCGTTGTGACAGACGAAGCCTTAAACCCCACCGGGCTGGAGGTCGAGGGGACCTCTTTAGTTTGTGTGGTGCCCTGGCTGCTGCCAAGGTTCACAGGAGCCTTCGGTGGGGCTGTATTCAAGGAGGGTGGGGAAGCCGAGGCTGCTCCCCCCATGGGGGCTTTTGGCGTTTGCCTCGGCACGCTGGGCGTGGTCCAGGGCATTGCCGAAAACCGAAGTGGTGCTGGCCCCCCTCGCACCACTTCGGCATACGATGTGTTCCCAGCAAAATGCGGGGAAACGCGCTGCCGCGCTTCACGGAAGCTTATGTTAATTTTAAACTTTGTAATAATAATTTCTTTTTCCATTTTTCAGGCCACGCATGACCTGGAATATGCAGGATGGTCACCCTCACAGTTTGCGCAGTGGACTTGTAGCTGACAGTCATCGTCAGCGGTATGATCTTTGGTGCCGCATTTCGCGCAGGTAATCTGTCCTCGGGAGCTCTGGGAGCCGTGCCCGAACCTCTGACACTTAAAGCAGCGCCGCGGTTTGGGTATGTATGGTCTAACTGTCAGTTTAAGATATCCTGTTGTTATTTCAGTGGGGAGGGTGCTAGATGCGAAAGTTAGTATGATGTGCATCGTTGGGATTTCCTTATTTTCTCTTTTTATTTTGATACGCTCCACCTGAATGACGTTTTCCTCTTTCCAGCCTGTTAGAAGTTCATCATCAGAGAGGTCCATCAGGTCTCCATCTGATACAACACCCTTCACTGTGTTCATGGTTCGATGCGGTGTGATTGTGATAGGCTGATCCCCAAATGCTGTGAGTTTATGTAGTCTCTGGTACTGTGCGCTGTCTTTTATTTCAAGTAACAGGTCACCACTGGCGGTCTTTGTGGCCTTGTAGTCTGCGCCCAGCGTTTTTATAAGACATTTTGACACAAAGAAAGGTGAAATGCTTCTAGCTTTCTTTTCTGTACTTTCACAGTGGATAATGTGGTACTTGGGGAAGTTATCTTTTTTGTTTGGAACAAATTCAAAAATTGCGTCGGTGCGCCACCTCTTGGAGGGGCGATTAGTTGTGAAAGAGCTAGGGGTTCCCATAAATTTGGTAGCTTATTCGGCGGCCATGCCAGCCACCCACCACCGAGCCCAACAAGGGGACGCTGCGAGACGCGAAGGAGGCGCAGGCGCCAGCCGTACATGGCCGCTATAACCTAATACATCTACCCAAGGTTGGATATTTACACTAGGTTAACCCTTGCCGCCAGGAAAGATTTGAAGAGAAATGAAGTGAGGAGAATACAGGAAAGATGTAAAGTGAGAACAAAAGACAAAGGTGTAGGGAGAGAGAGATAAGAAAAGGCGACTGCCGATTTCCCCTGGGTGGGTCAGCCCAGGGGTGCCGTCTACGTGAAGCCGGGGCCAAAGGGGTGTGTTGCCTCTGCCGGGGGGCCTTCAAGGTCCAATCACCCAGCGTCGGCTCAACCCCCAGGATCCCCTTTTCCCCGGACACAGCAAAGCCACGCACGGCTAGGCTAGGAAGGGAGTAGAAACTCCCCCGTTAGCTCGGGTCCGTGGTGTCGCTACACACCAAACGCCTACTTGCGCAGGCGCCCCTGCGGGGCTCTCTGTGACTTCATGTTTACGTTATTCTAACATTTGTACTGTGTAAAGCGGCAAACTTGTGTTTCTAGTACATGGATTAAAATGACTAGCACTTTAATTAGTCATTGGCAATTGGATTGAACTCACTGGCGTGCGGCCTCATTGAGTTGGCACTTGGATTAAATGTTTGGCACATGGATTAAATAGCTCGGCGCTCAGATTATTTCAATGGCGTGCAGAATATTTAAGCTGGCACTTGGAATAAAGCGGGTGGGAAAACCTGTAGTTGGGATACTGAATTATATTCAAGCCACACATTCAGCACTGGCCTCTATATTTTCTTCACTAGTTGCTCTTGTACGTTTGTGTTAACAATGCTATTGTAGAGCATTGGGATGGCATTAATATATAGCAATTCACTGTGCACAAAATTTACAATTTTGTGCCTACTTCCTTGCTTACTGGTCGGCCTCCAAAGCAAAGAGGATGGGCTTCCTTGAGGAGCTTGAAAGCATCCAGGTAGCCATTGGTGCTCGGCTCCTTGTGTATTAGTACTGCGAGAGGGACAGCACCAGCCTCGGTCGCAGTCAGCACCATTGTTACTATGCGTTTGGTGGTGTCCCATGAGGCAGTCGAATCCATAAAGACGATCTCCCTTGCCAGCTCAAGGTTATGAGCTTGTCGCATGATGGGGGAAACCACGACCACTGCCCAGCAGGCACTGCTGCCACCACGGGTCACACTTATGTGAGTGCCTGGAAAGTTATGTGGAATGCAGGTGGTGACCATTTTGCTCTCTGTACAGTGCAAAGTGCTTCTGAAAAATAATTTTTAGTTCTAGCTTCACCTTGCCTTTTAAAAACGTCCTACAGGCTTTTTTCACGCATTCATAACATTACCTCATTGTGATGATGATGATGATGTTTGAAGTTTTGTGGCGCAAGGGCCATTTCACGGCCAAAGAGCGCCAGTTCATGTTACTAAGAATATGGACAATGATTGTGATAAGCGGCTGTATAAAGGCCATAAAATTCCTCGCGGTAAGGCGGGTAAAAACATACAAGTAATAAAATCATGACCATGCCGTGAAAAGTCTGTGTGGTGAGGATAAATGACAAGAGTTGGTGATTATAAAAAACGATGGTGGATATGAATGGCATTAGCACAAGTACCTCACTCGTTCATACCCTTGCGTCCAAGGGCCGTGAGGCAAGTGCTTTCTTGTGAAACCGCCGCAGCAAAAACCTCTCTAGAGAGGTTGTGCTACGGAATGCCCGGGTGTATGATATGAAAATTATTAATTTCTTTTAAAAACGCTAACAATGATTTATGACTAAAAAGCGGTTCCCTACCAACGAACATTGCAGGGTGTAAAGGTATATGTTGTCGGTAGGGTAATGTAAAATGTTGTTTTCTTATAGTTTCTAAGTGTTTACACTGGATTAACATGTGAAGGACGGTTAATGGTTCACCACATCTGTCACACAATGGTGGATCGCCACCAGACAAAAGATATGTGTGTGTCGTGTATGTGTGTCCTATCCTGAGTCTCGTTAGTATTACCTCTGTTAGACGTGATTTTGATACTGGTGGCCAATGGCCAAGGTGTGGCTTAATAACGTGTAGTTTGTTTTGTGTGTGTGTATCCCACTTGCTCTGCCAGTAGTCCCTGAGTTTTCGTTTGAGAGACGGCTTAAGATCAAGGGCCGGGATTGATGTCGGTGTAATGGCGGTGCTTTCGTGGGCGGATGCAGCGAGCTGATCCGCCCTCACGTTGCCTTGAATCTCACGGTGCCCTGGCACCCAGCACACTACAACATGTTGTTTGAGTGTGTAGAGTGTGCATAAAATGGAGTAAAGTGAGACAAGGACTGGGTTTTTGTGTTTTTTAAGAGTGTGCAGAGCCGTTACTACACTGAGGGAGTCTGTATAAATTACTGCTTTTTGTATTTGTAATTGTTTTATGTGTTTAGCTGCCACAAGTATCGCGTAAGCTTCCGCTGTGAAGATACTTGTGCGTGGATGTAGAGGGCCAGCATCCGAAAAGGATGGGCCGACAGCAGCGTAGGACACAGAGGAGTTAGTCTTGGAGGCATCTGTGAAGAACTCAGGACGTGTGTATTTGTGTTGAAGTTCCAAAAAGTATGTTCGGATATGGGCAATAGGTGCATGTTTTGTAACTTCTAGGAAAGACACATCGCAGTCTATAGTCTGCCACTGCCACGGTGGCGGGTATGCTACAGGAGCCATTAAACTGTGTTCAAGTGACACTGCAGTTTCTTGAGCTAGACACTTCAGGCGAACTGAGAAGGGCTGCCTCATCGAAGGCCTGTTTTGAAACAGAGTTGAGCTCGACAAATCATTAATTGTAGAGTATGAGGGGTGCTCCTTGTCTGCTTTCACCTTAAGGAAGTAAACAAAGGACATGTAGGTTCTTTGCAGATGAAGCGACCACTCATTTGACTCAACGTAAAGGCTTTCTACGGGGCTGGTGCGAAAAGCACCCGTAGAAAGGCGGATGCCCAAATGGTGCACGGGGTCCAGCATCTTCAAGGCAGTTTGAGTAGCAGACTGATAGACAACGGCCCCATAATCTAAGCGGGTGCGAATGAGGCTTCTATAGAGGTTCATGAGGCATTGCCTATCACTACCCCAAGTAGTACGTGACAACACTTTTAAAACATTCATGGCTTTTAAACATTTTGTTTTTAGATACTTGATGTACGGCACGAAGGACAACTTGTTGTCCAAGATTAGGCCTAAGAATTTATGCTCGGCTTTGACGGACAGACGTTGCCCGTTCAGTCGAATATCAGGTTCCGAGTGCATGCCTCTCTTTCGAGAGAACAAAACACACATGCTTTTTTGTGGGTTCAGTCGGAATCCGTTTTCCTCTGCCCTTTTGGAGAGCTTGTTTAAACCTAACTGAACCTGCCGCTCACACAATGCCAGATTGCAAGACCTAAAGCCAAGCTGGACGTCATCGACATATGTGCAATAAAACATATTGCGAGGGATGGTCAAGCGCAAGGAATTCATTTTTATGAGAAAAAGTGTGCAGCTAAGTACACCACCTTGTGGCCCGCCTGTTTCCTGAACAAATGTTTGGGAAAGAACCGTGCCCACTCGGACACGGAATGTCCGGTTTGACAGGTAACTTTTGGTTATGTGAAACATTCTTCCGCGCACGCCAAGGTGGGAAAGGTCTCCTAGAATTCCGAAACGCCATGTTGTATCATAAGCCTTTTCGATATGGAGGAACACAGAGAGAAAATATTGTTTATGGACGAAGGCGTCTCTGATCTGTGCCTCGATACGAACAAGGTGGTCTGTGGTGGATCTACCTTCTCGAAACAAGCACTGAAATGGGTCGAGCAAATTATTTGTTTCAAAGAAATGTACAAGTCGGCAGTTTATCATTTTTTCGAAGACTTTGCACAAGCAGCTTGTAAGTGCTATAGGCCTATAACTCGAGGGTATAGAAGGGTCTTTGCCCTCTTTCAAAATGGGAAAATTAATAGCCTCTTTCCAGGAGGTAGGGATAGCGCCAGAAAACCAGATAGCATTGTACAAACAAAGTAAGGTTTTTCTTGTTTCGATTGGTACGTTTTTAACATTTCATACACCACACGGTCAGAACCTGGGGCAGAAGTACTGCAGGAGTTTAGAGACATTTGCAGCTCAGCTAGACTGAAAGCTTGGTTATATTCCTCGGATCCAGTGCATTTGTGTTCAAGTTTTTGCTTTTCTATTCTTGTTCTGTATTTTTGGAAAGTGTCAGTATAGTGGGATGATCTGGACACCTGTTCGAAGTGTGCACTGAGGAAGTTTGCCTGATCTTCCAAGGTATCACCCCGAGTGTCCACGAGTGGAAGTGTGTTTACTTGTTTTCCTGCTATCCTACCGACCATGTTCCAGACTTTAGCCTCCTGTGTGTATGAATTGATCCCTGACAAAAACTTCTGCCAGCTTTCTCTTCTGGCCTGCCAACGCGTTCTCCTGCCTTGAGACTTTATTTTCTTGAAGGTGTCAAGATTTTCGGCTGTCGGTGAGTTCCGAAGCAGTCTCCAAGCTCTGTTTTGCTGTTTGCGCGCGTTTCGGCATTCAGAGTTCCACCATGGCACACGCCGTTTTCCTGGGTGCCCATTTGTTTGTGGGATGCATTTTGTTGCAGCATCAATCAAAAAAGCTGTGAAGTAGTCGACAGCAACATCAATGCTTAAAGTACATATGTCACTCCAATCTATACGAGCGATAGTATGACATCGTTCCCAGTGGGCTCTGTTTATGAGCCATTTGGGAACACGGGGTGTACACTCAGTTGCTGTAGTTGTGCTCAAAACTACGGGAAAGTGGTCACTTCCGTACAAATTACTGACGACTTTCCACAGGAGTAGAGGCACAAGAGATAGAGACACTATGCTTAGGTCTATGGAGGAGTAGGTGTTATGTGCGAGATTATAATAGGTTGGTTTTTTTCTATTTAGGAGACATGCGTTCGACGAGAGAAGGAATTGTTCAATCAGTCGACCTCGCGCGTCGCAACGAGAGTCTCCCCATAGCCTGCTATGCGCATTGAAGTCTCCAAGGAGAACATAAGGCACCGGAAGTTCATCAATTAAGAAGTGTAAATCACGTTTTTGCAGCTGATAGCTAGGAGGGATGTAAATAGTGCAGATTGTGATTAGTTTATCAAAAAGAACCGCTCGAACAGCCACTGCCTCAAGGGATGTTTGGAGTTGTAAGTGTGTGCATGCGATTCCTTGATTCACTATGATGGCAACACCTCCGGATGATGTCATGGCATCATCACGGTCCTTTCGAAAAATAATGTATTTGCGAAGAAAATTTGTGTGTTTTGAATTAAGGTGTGTTTCTTGTGCACACTGCACTTTTGGTGAGTGTTCGTGTAGGAGTTCTTGGATGTCGTCAAGGTTTCTGAGAAGGCCCCTGACGTTCCATTGTATAATTTGAGTGTTCATGGTGAATGTAAAATAATGCTGTGTGTACGAAAAGCGAGTGGCTGTTTAGACGGGGAGTTTGAGTTCACTTAACAGGGCCGTATCCAGGCCCTGTTATTTGCTTTTTTGTTCTCTTGGCGCGCTCCAAGGAGCCACGCCGCTCTTTCGGCACCAAGGGTGCCGACGTATCCACTGCCTCATCGGAGGCACTGGATGCCCGCACGTGCGGGCTGTTAGTTTGGATTTTGGGCCTCGCCTGGTGAGGGGAGGCCTTGAGACCCGAAGACTCTGGAGTCTCCGGTCTCTGTTTGGGAGTAGGCGGTGTAGCCTGGGCTACAGCCGCCTTGGGGGCAGGTGCCACAGCCGACGGCTCGCTCTGCGCAGGCCGAAGGGGTGGCGAGGGCTGGTGCGGCATTGCCCCGTAAAATGGCGACACTCTTCGTCTTGCTTCTTTGAATGTGATGTTTTCTTTGACTTTAAGAGTGATTATTTCTTTTTCTTTCTTCCAGTTAGGACATGAACGCGAATACGCGGCGTGTTCCCCGTCCCAATTCACGCAGTGAGGCGTAGTAACACAGTTATCAGATGGGTGGCCGTGGCTACCACATCTTGCACAAGTTTCCTGACCCCGGCAGTTCTGCGAGCCACGACCAAATCGTTGACATTTATAACACCGTCTTGGATTGGGAATGTAGGGACGGACAGAGAGTTTGATGTATCCTGTGTCTATAGATGAAGGCAGTGTGCTAGATGCGAAGGTGAGTATTAAATGTTTGGTAGGTATTTCTTTGTTGTCTCGTCTGATGACGATTCGTTTCACATCTGTGACATTTTGCTCTTTCCACCCTTCAAGCAGTTCCTGTTCAGACATTTCAAGAAGGTCTGCTTCTGAAACAACTCCACGTGAGGCGTTCATTGATCTATGAGGTGAAATAGATACTGGGATATTACCAAATGCTACGAGACTGCCAAGTTTTTCATAGTGGTGTTTTTCAGGCAGCTCAAGGAGAAGGTCTCCGCTAGCCATTTTTGTAACCTTGTATCCTGGGCCAAAGACCTCTGTCAGGGATTTAGCAACAAGAAATGGAGATATTGCTCTGGCTTGTTTTGTTGGGTTTTCGCTGTGCACAACATGGAATTTGGGAAAGCATTGTCTGGGTTGGCTGAAAAGTGATATGTCATCGGTGCGTCCCCTCTTAGGCGGGAGACGATCTAGGAGACGGGGAAATGCAGGTGTTCCCATAGTAGTGTACTTTTTGTTCGGCAGCAATGGCGACCACCCACCATGGAGTCCAACCAGGGGACGCTGAAGCACTTAATAGCATAAGGCTGCAGACGCCAGCCGTACATTGCCACTATAACCAAATATAACTACTCAAGGTTGAGTAATTACACAAGGTTAACCTTTGCCGCCATGAAAAATCGGAAGTAAATGGAAGAGAGAAGAAGACAGGACAGATTTAAAGACGAGAAAAGACTAAGATGTAGGAAGAGAGAGATAGGAAAAGGCGACTGCCGATTTCCCCTTGGTGGGTCAGCCCAGGGGTGCCGTCCACGTGACGCCGGGGCCAAAGAGGTGTGTTGCCTCTGCCGGGGGGCCTTCAAGGTCCAATCACCCAGCTTTGGCTCAACCCCCAGGATCCCCTTTTCCCCGGACACGGCAAAGCCACGCACGGCTAGGCGTGGGAGGGAGCCGAAACTCCCCCGTTAGCTCGGGTCCGTGGTGTCACTACACACCAAACGCCTACTTGCGCAGGCGCCCCTGCGGGGCATTACCTCATTGTAGGAGTTTGTTGCCTCACAAATCAATTCGCAGCAAAAATATTCGGACTCCTTTAAGTACGAGTGGAGTTCAAGTTTATTGTAAGCTTTTTGTACTTCATTTATTGATTCTCTACGAGCACACTGTCAGCTACGCCGCGATAAATGACAAAGGGGAAGAAGCTACATCAGCAAGCATTGTTACATATTTGTATCAGATAGAGTAGGGAACATGAGCAAAATCAAGAGAGCATGGACCCGTGCAGGTGCCCGCATTCCCTTATAAATGCGGAGCATTTCTTTGCGTACTGCATGCACTTTCGGTATCTATCTATATATATATAATTATCTGTATATATGTCTATCTATATATCTATCTCTCTAAGCCCTGCCGCGGTGGTCTAGTGGCTGAGGTACTCGGCTGCTGTCCCACAGACGCGGGACCTAATCCTGGTTGTGGTGATGGCATCTATCTATCTGTCTGTCTATCTATTTCTATCTATTTATCTATCTATCTATCTATCTATCTATTTATCTATCTATCTAGCTGCTTACGACTGGGTGCTCTCGTGATAACCTCCTTAACTTGGTGGGAACCTAAATTAGTATGAGAGGGTTTGATGATTATGACACGCTGATCAAAACACAAATAACATTACATACATTGTTAAACACTTCTTGTTAAACAGTTAAACAGTGGCACATGCCTGCGGGTGGGTATGTGCCACAGCTGTTTGACACTTGGTATCTACCCAAAAACGACGAGAACACACATGGGCCATTGTAACGCGTGAACGTTAAAGGGACCCTGAAACACCTTTTTAAGTAACCATGAAATGAATTCGCTAAAAGAGCTTATGGCCTCACCAGTTCAACGCTGCGAAAATTTTAAGAATACGTCCAGTATGAGCGGACTCGCAAAGACTTGTCATGCTGCAATCGCATTTGCTCTGCTCTGATGATAATATATGGTGTTTTTGGCGCAAGGGCCATTTGATGGCTAAAGAGCGCCAGTTCATGGGACAACGAATGTGGACAATGATTGTGATTAGCGGCTGTATAAGGGCCGTAAAATTCCTCGCGTTAAGGCGGGTAAAAACATACAAGTAATAAAATCATGACCTTGCAGTGAAGAGTGTGTGTGGTGCGAATAGATGACAAAAGTTGGTTATAATAAAAACGATGGTGGACATGTATGGCATTAGCACAGGTGCCTCACTCATCCATACCCTTGCGTCCAAGGGCCGTGAGGCAAGTGCTTCGTTGTGTAGCCACCGCAGCGAAAACCTCTCTGCAGAGGTCACGATACGGAATGCCCAGGTATATGATATGAAAACTATGAATTTCTTTTAAAAACGCTAACAATGATTTATGACTAAAATGCGGTTCCCTACCGACGAACATTGCAGGGTGTAAAGGTATATGTTGTCGGTAGAGTAATGGAAAGTGTTGTCTTCTAAAAGTGTCTAATTGTTTACATTGGATTAAAACGTGAAGAACTGTTAATGCCTCACCACATTTCTCCCACAATGGTGGATCGCCACCGGACAAAAGTTGTGTGTGTGTTGTGTATGTGTGTCCTATCCTGAGTCTTGTTAGTGTTACCTCTGTTAGACGTGATTTTGATACTGGTGGCCAATGGCCAAGTTGTGGCTTAATAACGTGTAGTTTGTTTTGTGTGTGTGTATCCCACTTGCTCTGCCAGTAGTCCCTGAGTTTTCGTTTGAGAGACGGCTTAAGATCAAGGGCCGGGATTGATGTCGGTGTAATGGCGGTGCTTTCGTGGGCGGATGCAGCGAGCTGATCCGCCCTCACGTTGCCTTGAATCTCACGGTGCCCTGGCACCCAGCACACTACAACATGTTGTTTGAGTGTGTAGAGTGTGCATAAAATGGAGTAAAGTGAGACAAGGACTGGGTTTTTGTGTTTTTTAGGAGTGTGCAGAGCCGTTACTACACTGAGGGAGTCTGTATAAATTACTGCTTTTTGTATTTGTAATTGTTTTATGTGTTTAGCTGCCACAAGTATCGCGTAAGCTTCCGCTGTGAAGATACTTGTGCGTGGATGTAGAGGGCCAGCATCCGAAAAGGATGGGCCGACAGCAGCGTAGGACACAGAGGAGTTAGTCTTGGAGGCATCTGTGAAGAACTCAGGACGTGTGTATTTGTGTTGAAGTTCCAAAAAGTATGTTCGGATATGGGCAATAGGTGCATGTTTTGTAACTTCTAGGAAAGACACATCGCAGTCTATAGTCTGCCACTGCCACGGTGGCGGGTATGCTACAGGAGCCATTAAACTGTGTTCAAGTGACACTGCAGTTTCTTGAGCTAGACACTTCAGCCGAACTGAGAAGGGCTGCCTCATCGAAGGCCTGTTTTGAAACAGAGTTGAGCTCGACAAATCATTAATTGTAGAGTATGAGGGGTGCTCCTTGTCTGCTTTCACCTTAAGGAAGTAAACAAAGGACATGTAGGTTCTTTGCAGATGAAGCGACCACTCATTTGACTCAACGTAAAGGCTTTCTACGGGGCTGGTGCGAAAAGCACCCGTAGAAAGGCGGATGCCCAAATGGTGCACGGGGTCCAGCATCTTCAAGGCACTTTGAGTAGCAGACTGATAGACAACGGCCCCATAATCTAAGCGGGTGCGAATGAGGCTTCTATAGAGGTTCATGAGGCATTGCCTATCACTACCCCAAGTAGTACGTGACAACACTTTTAAAACATTCATGGCTTTTAAACATTTTGTTTTTAGATACTTGATGTACGGCACGAAGGACAACTTGTTGTCCAAGATTAGGCCTAAGAGTTTATGCTCGGCTTTGACGGACAGACGTTGCCCGTTCAGTCGAATATCAGGTTCCGAGTGCATGCCTCTCTTTCGAGAGAACAAAACACACATGCTTTTTTGTGGGTTGAGTCGGAATCCGTTTTCCTCTGCCCTTTTGGAGAGCTTGTTTAAACCTAACTGAACCTGCCGCTCACACAATGCCAGGTTGCAAGACCTAAAGCCAAGCTGGACGTCATCGACATATGTGCAATAAAACATATTGCGAGGGATGGTCAAGCGCAAGGAATTCATTTTTATGAGAAAAAGTGTGCAGCTAAGTACACCACCTTGTGGCCCGCCTGTTTCCTGAACAAATGTTCGGGAAAGAACCGTGCCCACTCGGACACGGAATGTCCGGTTTGACAGGTAACTTTTGGTTATGTGAAACATTCTTCCGCGCACGCCAAGGTGGGAAAGGTCTCCTAGAATTCCGAAACGCCATGTTGTATCATAAGCCTTTTCGATATCGAGGAACACAGAGAGAAAATATTGTTTATGGACGAAGGCGTCTCTGATCTGTGCCTCGATACGAACAAGGTGGTGTGTGGTGGATCTACCTTCTCGAAACACGCACTGAAATGGGTCGAGCAAATTATTTGTTTCAAAGAAATGTACAAGTCGGCAGTTTATCATTTTTTCGAAGACTTTGCACAAGCAGCTTGTAAGTGCTATAGGCCTATAACTCGAGGGTATAGAAGGGTCTTTGCCCTCTTTCAAAATGGGAAAATTAATAGCCTCTTTCCAGGAGGTAGGGATAGCGCCAGAAAACCAGATAGCATTGTACAAACAAAGTAAGGTTTTTCGTGTTTCGATTGGCAGGTTTTTAACATTTCATACACCACACGGTCAGAACCTGGGGCAGAAGTACTGCAGGAGTTTAGAGACATTTGCAGCTCAGCTAGACTGAAAGCTTGGTTGTATTCCTCGGATCCAGTGCATTTGTGTTCAAGTTTTTCCTTTTCTATTCTTGTTCTGTATTTTTGGAAAGTGTCAGTATAGTGGGATGATCTGGACACCTGTTCGAAGTGTGCACTGAGGAAGTTTGCCTGATCTTCCAAGGTATCACCCCGAGTGTCCACGAGTGGAAGTGTGTTTACTTGTTTTCCTGCTATCCTACCGACCATGTTCCAGACTTTAGCCTCCTGTGTGTATGAATTGATCCCTGACAAAAACTTCTGCCAGCTTTCTCTTCTGGCCTGCCAACGCGTTCTCCTGCCTTGAGACTTTATTTTCTTGAAGGTGTCAAGATTTTCGGCTGTCGGTGAGTTCCGAAGCAGTCTCCAAGCTCTGTTTTGCTGTTTGCGCGCGTTTCGGCATTCAGAGTTCCACCATGGCACACGCCGTTTTCCTGGGTGCCCATTTGTTTGTGGGATGCATTTTGTTGCAGCATCAATCAAAAAAGCTGTGAAGTAGTCGACAGCAACATCAATGCTTAAAGTACATATGTCACTCCAATCTATACCAGCGATAGTATGACATCGTTCCCAGTGGGCTCTGTTTATGAGCCATTTGGGAACACGGGGTGTACACTCAGTTGCTGTAGTTGTGCTCAAAACTACGGGAAAGTGGTCACTTCCGTACAAATTACTGACGACTTTCCACAGGAGTAGAGGCACAAGAGATAGAGACACTATGCTTAGGTCTATGGAGGAGTAGGTGTTATGTGCGAGATTATAATAGGTTGGTTTTTTTCTATTTAGGAGACATGCGTTCGACGAGAGAAGGAATTGTTCAATCAGTCGACCTCGCGCGTCGCAACGAGAGTCTCCCCATAGCCTGCTATGCGCATTGAAGTCTCCAAGGAGAACATAAGGCACCGGAAGTTCATCAATTAAAAAGTGTAAATCACGTTTTTGCAGCTGATAGCTAGGAGGGATGTAAATAGTGCAGATTGTGATTAGTTTATCAAAAAGAACCGCTCGAACAGCCACTGCCTCAAGGGATGTTTGGAGTTGTAAGTGTGTGCATGCGATTCCTTGATTCACTATGATGGCAACACCTCCGGATGATGTCATGGCATCATCACGGTCCTTTCGAAAAATAATGTATTTGCGAAGAAAATTTGTGTGTTTTGAATTAAGGTGTGTTTCTTGTGCACACTGCACTTTTGGTGAGTGTTCGTGTAGGAGTTCTTGGATGTCGTCAAGGTTTCTGAGAAGGCCCCTGACGTTCCATTGTATAATTTGAGTGTTCATGGTGAATGTAAAATAATGCTGTGTGTACGAAAAGCGAGTGGCTGTTTAGACGGGGAGTTTGAGTTCACTTAACAGGGCCGTATCCAGGCCCTGTTATTTGCTTTTTTGTTCTCTTGGCGCGCTCCAAGGAGCCACGCCGCTCTTTCGGCACCAAGGGTGCCGACGTATCCACTGCCTCATCCGAGGCACTGGATGCCCGCACGTGCGGGCTGTTAGTTTGGATTTTGGGCCTCGCCTGGTGAGGGGAGGCCTTGAGACCCGAAGACTCTGGAGTCTCCGGTCTCTGTTTGGGAGTAGGCCGTGTAGCCTGGGCTACAGCCGCCTTGGGGGCAGGTGCCACAGCCGACGGCTCGCTCTGCGCAGGCCGAAGGGGTGGCGAGGGCTGGTGCGGCATTGCCCCGTAAAATGGCGACACTCTTCGTCTTGCTTCTTTGAATGTGATGTTTTCTTTGACTTTAAGAGTGATTATTTCTTTTTCTTTCTTCCAGTTAGGACATGAACGCGAATACGCGGCGTGTTCCCCGTCCCAATTCACGCAGTGAGGCGTAGTAACACAGTTATCAGATGGGTGGCCGTGGCTACCACATCTTGCACAAGTTTCCTGACCCCGGCAGTTCTGCGAGCCACGACCAAATCGTTGACATTTATAACACCGTCTTGGATTGGGAATGTAGGGACGGACAGAGAGTTTGATGTATCCTGTGTCTATAGATGAAGGCAGTGTGCTAGATGCGAAGGTGAGTATTAAATGTTTGGTAGGTATTTCTTTGTTGTCTCGTCTGATGACGATTCGTTTCACATCTGTGACATTTTGCTCTTTCCACCCTTCAAGCAGTTCCTGTTCAGACATTTCAAGAAGGTCTGCTTCTGAAACAACTCCACGTGAGGCGTTCATTGATCTATGAGGTGAAATAGATACTGGGATATTACCAAATGCTACGAGACTGCCAAGTTTTTCATAGTGGTGTTTTTCAGGCAGCTCAAGGAGAAGGTCTCCGCTAGCCATTTTTGTAACCTTGTATCCTGGGCCAAAGACCTCTGTCAGGGATTTAGCAACAAGAAATGGAGATATTGCTCTGGCTTGTTTTGTTGGGTTTTCGCTGTGCACAACATGGAATTTGGGAAAGCATTGTCTGGGTTGGCTGAAAAGTGATATGTCATCGGTGCGTCCCCTCTTAGGCGGGAGACGATCTAGGAGACGGGGAAATGCAGGTGTTCCCATAGTAGTGTACTTTTTGTTCGGCAGCAATGGCGACCACCCACCATGGAGTCCAACCAGGGGACGCTGAAGCACTTAATAGCATAAGGCTGCAGACGCCAGCCGTACATTGCCACTATAACCAAATATAACTACTCAAGGTTGAGTAATTACACAAGGTTAACCTTTGCCGCCATGAAAAATCGGAAGTAAATGGAAGAGAGAAGAAGACAGGACAGATTTAAAGACGAGAAAAGACTAAGATGTAGGAAGAGAGAGATAGGAAAAGGCGACTGCCGATTTCCCCTTGGTGGGTCAGCCCAGGGGTGCCGTCCACGTGACGCCGGGGCCAAAGAGGTGTGTTGCCTCTGCCGGGGGGCCTTCAAGGTCCAATCACCCAGCTTTGGCTCAACCCCCAGGATCCCCTTTTCCCCGGACACGGCAAAGCCACGCACGGCTAGGCGTGGGAGGGAGCCGAAACTCCCCCGTTAGCTCGGGTCCGTGGTGTCACTACACACCAAACGCCTACTTGCGCAGGCGCCCCTGCGGGGCATTACCTCATTGTAGGAGTTTGTTGCCTCACAAATCAATTCGCAGCAAAAATATTCGGACTCCTTTAAGTACGAGTGGAGTTCAAGTTTATTGTAAGCTTTTTGTACTTCATTTATTGATTCTCTACGAGCACACTGTCAGCTACGCCGCGATAAATGACAAAGGGGAAGAAGCTACATCAGCAAGCATTGTTACATATTTGTATCAGATAGAGTAGGGAACATGAGCAAAATCAAGAGAGCATGGACCCGTGCAGGTGCCCGCATTCCCTTATAAATGCGGAGCATTTCTTTGCGTACTGCATGCACTTTTGGTATCTATCTATATATATATAATTATCTGTATATATGTCTATCTATATATCTATCTCTCTAAGCCCTGCCGCGGTGGTCTAGTGGCTGAGGTACTCGGCTGCTGTCCCACAGACGCGGGACCTAATCCTGGTTGTGGTGATGGCATCTATCTATCTGTCTGTCTATCTATTTCTATCTATTTATCTATCTATCTATCTATCTATTTATCTATCTATCTAGCTGCTTACGACTGGGTGCTCTCGTGATAACCTCCTTAACTTGGTGGGAACCTAAATTAGTATGAGAGGGTTTGATGATTATGACACGCTGATCAAAACACAAATAACATTACATACATTGTTAAACACTTCTTGTTAAACAGTTAAACAGTGGCACATGCCTGCGGGTGGGTATGTGCCACAGCTGTTTGACACTTGGTATCTACCCAAAAACGACGAGAACACACATGGGCCATTGTAACGCGTGAACGTTAAAGGGACCCTGAAACACCTTTTTAAGTAACCATGAAATGAATTCGCTAAAAGAGCTTATGGCCTCACCAGTTCAACGCTGCGAAAATTTTAAGAATACGTCCAGTATGAGCGGACTCGCAAAGACTTGTCATGCTGCAATCGCATTTGCTCTGCTCTGATGATAATATATGGTGTTTTTGGCGCAAGGGCCATTTGATGGCTAAAGAGCGCCAGTTCATGGGACAACGAATGTGGACAATGATTGTGATTAGCGGCTGTATAAGGGCCGTAAAATTCCTCGCGTTAAGGCGGGTAAAAACATACAAGTAATAAAATCATGACCTTGCAGTGAAGAGTGTGTGTGGTGCGAATAGATGACAAAAGTTGGTTATAATAAAAACGATGGTGGACATGTATGGCATTAGCACAGGTGCCTCACTCATCCATACCCTTGCGTCCAAGGGCCGTGAGGCAAGTGCTTCGTTGTGTAGCCACCGCAGCGAAAACCTCTCTGCAGAGGTCACGATACGGAATGCCCAGGTATATGATATGAAAACTATGAATTTCTTTTAAAAACGCTAACAATGATTTATGACTAAAATGCGGTTCCCTACCGACGAACATTGCAGGGTGTAAAGGTATATGTTGTCGGTAGAGTAATGGAAAGTGTTGTCTTCTAAAAGTGTCTAATTGTTTACATTGGATTAAAACGTGAAGAACTGTTAATGCCTCACCACATTTCTCCCACAATGGTGGATCGCCACCGGACAAAAGTTGTGTGTGTGTTGTGTATGTGTGTCCTATCCTGAGTCTTGTTAGTGTTACCTCTGTTAGACGTGATTTTGATACTGGTGGCCAATGGCCAAGTTGTGGCTTAATAACGTGTAGTTTGTTTTGTGTGTGTGTATCCCACTTGCTCTGCCAGTAGTCCCTGAGTTTTCGTTTGAGAGACGGCTTAAGATCAAGGGCCGGGATTGATGTCGGTGTAATGGCGGTGCTTTCGTGGGCGGATGCAGCGAGCTGATCCGCCCTCACGTTGCCTTGAATCTCACGGTGCCCTGGCACCCAGCACACTACAACATGTTGTTTGAGTGTGTAGAGTGTGCATAAAATGGAGTAAAGTGAGACAAGGACTGGGTTTTTGTGTTTTTTAGGAGTGTGCAGAGCCGTTACTACACTGAGGGAGTCTGTATAAATTACTGCTTTTTGTATTTGTAATTGTTTTATGTGTTTAGCTGCCACAAGTATCGCGTAAGCTTCCGCTGTGAAGATACTTGTGCGTGGATGTAGAGGGCCAGCATCCGAAAAGGATGGGCCGACAGCAGCGTAGGACACAGAGGAGTTAGTCTTGGAGGCATCTGTGAAGAACTCAGGACGTGTGTATTTGTGTTGAAGTTCCAAAAAGTATGTTCGGATATGGGCAATAGGTGCATGTTTTGTAACTTCTAGGAAAGACACATCGCAGTCTATAGTCTGCCACTGCCACGGTGGCGGGTATGCTACAGGAGCCATTAAACTGTGTTCAAGTGACACTGCAGTTTCTTGAGCTAGACACTTCAGGCGAACTGAGAAGGGCTGCCTCATCGAAGGCCTGTTTTGAAACAGAGTTGAGCTCGACAAATCATTAATTGTAGAGTATGAGGGGTGCTCCTTGTCTGCTTTCACCTTAAGGAAGTAAACAAAGGACATGTAGGTTCTTTGCAGATGAAGCGACCACTCATTTGACTCAACGTAAAGGCTTTCTACGGGGCTGGTGCGAAAAGCACCCGTAGAAAGGCGGATGCCCAAATGGTGCACGGGGTCCAGCATCTTCAAGGCACTTTGAGTAGCAGACTGATAGACAACGGCCCCATAATCTAAGCGGGTGCGAATGAGGCTTCTATAGAGGTTCATGAGGCATTGCCTATCACTACCCCAAGTAGTACGTGACAACACTTTTAAAACATTCATGGCTTTTAAACATTTTGTTTTTAGATACTTGATGTACGGCACGAAGGACAACTTGTTGTCCAAGATTAGGCCTAAGAGTTTATGCTCGGCTTTGACGGACAGACGTTGCCCGTTCAGTCGAATATCAGGTTCCGAGTGCATGCCTCTCTTTCGAGAGAACAAAACACACATGCTTTTTTGTGGGTTGAGTCGGAATCCGTTTTCCTCTGCCCTTTTGGAGAGCTTGTTTAAACCTAACTGAACCTGCCGCTCACACAATGCCAGGTTGCAAGACCTAAAGCCAAGCTGGACGTCATCGACATATGTGCAATAAAACATATTGCGAGGGATGGTCAAGCGCAAGGAATTCATTTTTATGAGAAAAAGTGTGCAGCTAAGTACACCACCTTGTGGCCCGCCTGTTTCCTGAACAAATGTTCGGGAAAGAACCGTGCCCACTCGGACACGGAATGTCCGGTTTGACAGGTAACTTTTGGTTATGTGAAACATTCTTCCGCGCACGCCAAGGTGGGAAAGGTCTCCTAGAATTCCGAAACGCCATGTTGTATCATAAGCCTTTTCGATATCGAGGAACACAGAGAGAAAATATTGTTTATGGACGAAGGCGTCTCTGATCTGTGCCTCGATACGAACAAGGTGGTGTGTGGTGGATCTACCTTCTCGAAACACGCACTGAAATGGGTCGAGCAAATTATTTGTTTCAAAGAAATGTACAAGTCGGCAGTTTATCATTTTTTCGAAGACTTTGCACAAGCAGCTTGTAAGTGCTATAGGCCTATAACTCGAGGGTATAGAAGGGTCTTTGCCCTCTTTCAAAATGGGAAAATTAATAGCCTCTTTCCAGGAGGTAGGGATAGCGCCAGAAAACCAGATAGCATTGTACAAACAAAGTAAGGTTTTTCGTGTTTCGATTGGCAGGTTTTTAACATTTCATACACCACACGGTCAGAACCTGGGGCAGAAGTACTGCAGGAGTTTAGAGACATTTGCAGCTCAGCTAGACTGAAAGCTTGGTTGTATTCCTCGGATCCAGTGCATTTGTGTTCAAGTTTTTCCTTTTCTATTCTTGTTCTGTATTTTTGGAAAGTGTCAGTATAGTGGGATGATCTGGACACCTGTTCGAAGTGTGCACTGAGGAAGTTTGCCTGATCTTCCAAGGTATCACCCCGAGTGTCCACGAGTGGAAGTGTGTTTACTTGTTTTCCTGCTATCCTACCGACCATGTTCCAGACTTTAGCCTCCTGTGTGTATGAATTGATCCCTGACAAAAACTTCTGCCAGCTTTCTCTTCTGGCCTGCCAACGCGTTCTCCTGCCTTGAGACTTTATTTTCTTGAAGGTGTCAAGATTTTCGGCTGTCGGTGAGTTCCGAAGCAGTCTCCAAGCTCTGTTTTGCTGTTTGCGCGCGTTTCGGCATTCAGAGTTCCACCATGGCACACGCCGTTTTCCTGGGTGCCCATTTGTTTGTGGGATGCATTTTGTTGCAGCATCAATCAAAAAAGCTGTGAAGTAGTCGACAGCAACATCAATGCTTAAAGTACATATGTCACTCCAATCTATACCAGCGATAGTATGACATCGTTCCCAGTGGGCTCTGTTTATGAGCCATTTGGGAACACGGGGTGTACACTCAGTTGCTGTAGTTGTGCTCAAAACTACGGGAAAGTGGTCACTTCCGTACAAATTACTGACGACTTTCCACAGGAGTAGAGGCACAAGAGATAGAGACACTATGCTTAGGTCTATGGAGGAGTAGGTGTTATGTGCGAGATTATAATAGGTTGGTTTTTTTCTATTTAGGAGACATGCGTTCGACGAGAGAAGGAATTGTTCAATCAGTCGACCTCGCGCGTCGCAACGAGAGTCTCCCCATAGCCTGCTATGCGCATTGAAGTCTCCAAGGAGAACATAAGGCACCGGAAGTTCATCAATTAAAAAGTGTAAATCACGTTTTTGCAGCTGATAGCTAGGAGGGATGTAAATAGTGCAGATTGTGATTAGTTTATCAAAAAGAACCGCTCGAACAGCCACTGCCTCAAGGGATGTTTGGAGTTGTAAGTGTGTGCATGCGATTCCTTGATTCACTATGATGGCAACACCTCCGGATGATGTCATGGCATCATCACGGTCCTTTCGAAAAATAATGTATTTGCGAAGAAAATTTGTGTGTTTTGAATTAAGGTGTGTTTCTTGTGCACACTGCACTTTTGGTGAGTGTTCGTGTAGGAGTTCTTGGATGTCGTCAAGGTTTCTGAGAAGGCCCCTGACGTTCCATTGTATAATTTGAGTGTTCATGGTGAATGTAAAATAATGCTGTGTGTACGAAAAGCGAGTGGCTGTTTAGACGGGGAGTTTGAGTTCACTTAACAGGGCCGTATCCAGGCCCTGTTATTTGCTTTTTTGTTCTCTTGGCGCGCTCCAAGGAGCCACGCCGCTCTTTCGGCACCAAGGGTGCCGACGTATCCACTGCCTCATCGGAGGCACTGGATGCCCGCACGTGCGGGCTGTTAGTTTGGATTTTGGGCCTCGCCTGGTGAGGGGAGGCCTTGAGACCCGAAGACTCTGGAGTCTCCGGTCTCTGTTTGGGAGTAGGCCGTGTAGCCTGGGCTACAGCCGCCTTGGGGGCAGGTGCCACAGCCGACGGCTCGCTCTGCGCAGGCCGAAGGGGTGGCGAGGGCTGGTGCGGCATTGCCCCCTGACGCGCCGCGTCAGCATATGTTGCGCCGTAAAATGGCGACACTCTTCGTCTTGCTTCTTTGAATGTGCTGTTTTCTTTGACTTTAAGAGTGATTATTTCTTTTTCTTTCTTCCAGTTAGGACATGAACGCGAATACGCGGCGTGTTCCCCGTCCCAATTCACGCAGTGAGGCGTAGTAACACAGTTATCAGATGGGTGGCCGTGGCTACCACATCTTGCACAAGTTTCCTGACCCCGGCAGTTCTGCGAGCCACGACCAAATCGTTGACATTTATAACACCGTCTTGGATTGGGAATGTAGGGACGGACAGAGAGTTTGATGTATCCTGTGTCTATAGATGAAGGCAGTGTGCTAGATGCGAAGGTGAGTATTAAATGTTTGGTAGGTATTTCTTTGTTGTCTCGTCTGATGACGATTCGTTTCACATCTGTGACATTTTGCTCTTTCCACCCTTCAAGCAGTTCCTGTTCAGACATTTCAAGAAGGTCTGCTTCTGAAACAACTCCACGTGAGGCGTTCATTGATCTATGAGGTGAAATAGATACTGGGATATTACCAAATGCTACGAGACTGCCAAGTTTTTCATAGTGGTGTTTTTCAGGCAGCTCAAGGAGAAGGTATCCGCTAGCCATTTTTGTAACCTTGTATCCTGGGCCAAAGACCTCTGTCAGGGATTTAGCAACAAGAAATGGAGATATTGCTCTGGCTTGTTTTGTTGGGTTTTCGCTGTGCACAACATGGAATTTGGGAAAGCATTGTCTGGGTTGGCTGAAAAGTGATATGTCATCGGTGCGTCCCCTCTTAGGCGGGAGACGATCTAGGAGACGGGGAAATGCAGGTGTTCCCATAGTAGTGTACTTTTTGTTCGGCAGCAATGGCGACCACCCACCATGGAGTCCAACCAGGGGACGCTGAAGCACTTAATAGCATAAGGCTGCAGACGCCAGCCGTACATTGCCACTATAACCAAATATAACTACTCAAGGTTGAGTAATTACACAAGGTTAACCTTTGCCGCCATGAAAAATCGGAAGTAAATGGAAGAGAGAAGAAGACAGGACAGATTTAAAGACGAGAAAAGACTAAGATGTAGGAAGAGAGAGATAGGAAAAGGCGACTGCCGATTTCCCCTTGGTGGGTCAGCCCAGGGGTGCCGTCCACGTGACGCCGGGGCCAAAGAGGTGTGTTGCCTCTGCCGGGGGGCCTTCAAGGTCCAATCACCCAGCTTTGGCTCAACCCCCAGGATCCCCTTTTCCCCGGACACGGCAAAGCCACGCACGGCTAGGCGTGGGAGGGAGCCGAAACTCCCCCGTTAGCTCAGTTCCGTGGTGTCACTACACACCAAACGCCTACTTGCGCAGGCGCCCCTGCTGGGCATTACCTCATTGTAGGAGTTTGTTGCCTCACAAATCAATTCGCAGCAAAAATATTCGGACTCCTTTAAGTACGAGTGGAGTTCAAGTTTATTGTAAGCTTTTTGTACTTCATTTATTGATTCTCTACGAGCACACTGTCAGCTACGCCGCGATAAATGACAAAGGGGAAGAAGCTACATCAGCAAGCATTGTTACATATTTGTATCAGATAGAGCAGGGAACATGAGCAAAATCAAGAGAGCATGGACCCGTGCAGGTGCCCGCATTCCCTTATAAATGCGGAGCATTTCTTTGCGTACTGCATGCACTTTCGGTATCTATCTATATATATATAATTATCTGTATATATGTCTATCTATATATCTATCTCTCTAAGCCCTGCCGCGGTGGTCTAGTGGCTGAGGTACTCGGCTGCTGTCCCACAGACGCGGGACCTAATCCTGGTTGTGGTGATGGCATCTATCTATCTGTCTGTCTATCTATTTCTATCTATTTATCTATCTATCTATCTATCTATTTATCTATCTATCTAGCTGCTTACGACTGGGTGCTCTCGTGATAACCTCCTTAACTTGGTGGGAACCTAAATTAGTATGAGAGGGTTTGATGATTATGACACGCTGATCAAAACACAAGTAACATTACATACATTGTTAAACACTTCTTGTTAAACAGTTAAACAGTGGCACATGCCTGCGGGTGGGTATGTGCCACAGCTGTTTGACACTTGGTATCTACCCAAAAACGACGAGAACACACATGGGCCATTGTAACGCGTGAACGTTAAAGGGACCCTGAAACACCTTTTTAAGTAACCATGAAATGAATTCGCTAAAAGAGCTTATGGCCTCACCAGTTCAACGCTGCGAAAATTTTAAGAATACGTCCAGTATGAGCGGACTCGCAAAGACGTGTCATGCTGCAATCGCATTTGCTCTGCTCTGATGATAATATATGGTGTTTTTGGCGCAAGGGCCATTTGATGGCTAAAGAGCGCCAGTTCATGGGACAACGAATGTGGACAATGATTGTGATTAGCGGCTGTATAAGGGCCGTAAAATTCCTCGCGTTAAGGCGGGTAAAAACATACAAGTAATAAAATCATGACCTTGCAGTGAAGAGTGTGTGTGGTGCGAATAGATGACAAAAGTGTGTAAAACGATGGTGGACATGTATGGCATTAGCACAGGTGCCTCACTCGTCCATACCCTTGCGTCCAAGGGCCGTGAGGCAAGTGCTTCGTTGTGTAGCTACCGCAGCGAAAACCTCTCTGCAGAGGTCACGATACGGAATGCCCAGGTATATGATATGAAAACTATGAATTTCTTTTAAAAACGCTAACAATGATTTATGACTAAAATGCGGTTCCCTACCGACGAACATTGCAGGGTGTAAAGGTATATGTTGTCGGTAGAGTAATGGAAAGTGTTGTCTTCTAAAAGTGTCTAATTGTTTACATTGGATTAAAACGTGAAGAACTCTTAATGCCTCACCACATTTCTCCCACAATGGTGGATCGCCACCGGACAAAAGTTGTGTGTGTGTTGTGTATGTGTGTCCTATCCTGAGTCTTGTTAGTATTACCTCTGTTAGACGTGATTTTGATACTGGTGGCCAATGGCCAAGTTGTGGCTTGATAACGTGTAGCTTGTTTTGTGTGTGTCTGTCCCATTTGCTCTGCCAGTAGTCCCTGAGCTTTCGTTTGAGAGACGGCTTAAGATCAAGGGCCGGAATTGATATGGGTGTAGTGGCGGTGTCCTCGTGGACGGATGCAGCAAGCTGATCCGCCATCCCGTTCCCTTGAATCTCACGGTGCCCTGGCACCCAGCACACTACAACATGTTGGTTGAGTGTGTAGAGTGTGCATAAAATGGAGTAAAGTGAGACGAGGACAGTGTTTTTTTTTTCGTTTTTTAAGACTGTGCAGAGCAGTTACCACACTGAGGGAGTCTGTATAAATTACTGCTTTTTGTATTTGTAATTGTTTGATGTGTTTAGCTGCCACAAGTATCGCGTAAGATTCCGCTGTGAAGATACTTGTGCCTGGATGTAGAGGGCCAGCATCCGAAAAGGAAGGGCCAACAGCAGCGTAGGACACAGAGGAGTTGGTCTTAGAGGCACCTGTAAAGAACTCAGGACGTGTGTATTTGTGTTGAAGTTCCAGGAAATATGTTCGGATATGGGCAATAGGCGCATGTTTTGTAACTTCTAGAAAAGACATGTCGCAGTCTATGGTCTGCCATTGCCACGGTGGCGGGTATGCTACAGGAGCCATTCAACTGTGTTCAAGTTAGGTTAATTTGGTTTTTTATGGCGCAAAAGCAGCTAAGGCTATGCTGCGCCAGACACAAGACTTTCAGGAATGGACACTAAAAAGATGAGATTTTAAAGCTTATTTAACAGGTTACTTTCAGAAAGTTTAGCAAGTCAGGCAGAGGTACTAGAGGGTCATCTCCTAGGAACAAAGCAGGGTGTAAAGGTACGTGTTGTTTGTATAGCTTGCTGAAATGTTTTTGTCTCTGTGTTTCAATGGTAGGACATGTGATTAGGATGTGCATAAGTGTTAACGCTTCTTGGCATTTTTCACACGTTGGTTGTTCTTCCTTTGCGAGTAAGAAGTTGTGTGTCAAGTGTGCGTGTCCAATGCGAAGTCGGCATAATACAACTTCAATAAACCGTTGCTGGTGACGGCAGGTCTTCCATTCCCCGAGTGTGGGTTTCACCAGGTGGAGCTTATTGTTCGTGCAGGTGTCCCATTGCTTTTGCCATTTTGCTAGTAGGGCCACGCGAATTGTTCTCTGGATATCTTTAAGGGGAATTTTTACTTTTGTTACTGTTTTATGGGCTGCCTCGGAAGCATATTTATCTGCTTTTTCGTTTCCAGGTATCCCAACATGACTTGGGACCCAGCAGAAACGGATGCAGGTTGCTTGGCTGTTTAAGTATACCATGTTTAGAATGTCGCCTACTATAGGCTCACATTCGGATTTTATATGTAGTGCTTTTAGTGTGCTTAGTGAGTCGGTGTATATGATTGCTTTTTTGTATTTTTCAGCGATGATTTTCCAAACTGCTTCACTAAGGGCATAAGCTTCAGCTGAAAAAATGGAAAAACTACGAGGTACTTTCACAGAAATTGCGCTTTTCGTCGTCACAATCCAAATACCCACGTGGTCCTCCGTTTTTGAGCCATCTGTGTAAAATTCTTTGTAATCCCTATATTCGTGCTGAAGTGTATAAAATTCTTGGATTAGGTGTTCTGGTGGTGTGATTTTTTGTTGAAACGGCTAAGTGAAAATTCGCATAGCTGTGACAGGTCAAACCATGGCGGCAGTCTTGGTGGTTTAATAGCGACATCTAGTGATTCAACAGGGATGGTATAAAAGCGGCAGTATTCCTCGAAACGTAGTACAAGTGGTTTGATTATGTTCGGTTTGTTGAGATAGTGTGAGCGCGAGTCACATTTTGCGGCAATTTCTTAGCAGATGTGTTCAGGTGACGACCTTATTCTTAAAACATATGACAAGGTTAGTAATGCTCTTCGATCACATAGAGGGGCCTCATTGCATTCTACGTATAGACTTTGCACAGGTGATGTTCTGTAAGCACCACTTGACAGACGGAGACCGAGGTTGTGTATAGGGTCAAGACGGCGGATGTATGAGTTTCGCGCCGAGCCGTAGACTATGCATCTGTAGTCTAAAATGCTGCGTACAAGGGATCGGTAAATACGTATAAGGCAGAATCGATCGGAACCCCAGTGTTTATGGGAGAGTACTTTGAGCACATTGAGTGCTCTGTTTTCCTTAGTTTTCAGTGCATTTATGTGTGGCAGAAAGTTTAGTTTTCGGTCGAATGTGATTCCTAGAAATTTGTGTTCTTGTTTTACCGGCATGTTGATGTTGTATAGTTTGAGCGCGGGTTCAGGGAACAGTCCTCTCTTTTGTGTAAAGAGAACAGCTGTGGTTTTTTGGGCTGAAAAGCGGATACCATTTTGGTCGGCCCATTTCGTAAGCCGATTTATTGTAATTTGGAGTTGCCTTACGCAGGATGATAGGCTGGAGGCTCGGCATGCAATTTGTAGATCATCAACATAGATGGAGTGCATGACTGTACGGGGTATAGCCCTGTTGATGGAGTTCATTTTTACTATAAACAGGGTGGTGCTCAAAACGCAGCCCTGTGGTACACCATTTTCTTGGACAAATGTTCGTGACAGTACCGTACCCAAACGTACTTGAAAAGTTCTATTCGATAGAAAATCGTGTAAGCAGTTCAGAATTCTTCCGCGAATCCCTACGTTAGCTAGATCTCTGAGAATTCCGTATCTCCAAATGTGTCATATGCTTTCTCTAGGTCAAAGAAGACCGAGAGACAGAACTGTTTGTGTAGAAATGCTTGTCGTATTTCTTGTTCCAGCCTAACAATGTGATCAGTGGTGGAACAGCCCTTTTTGTATCCGCACTGGTGTGCGTCTATTAGGTGCTCCGATTCCAGAGTGAAAGTAAGTCTAATATTTATGATGCTTTCGTAAGTTTTTGCAAGGCAACTTGTTAATGCATTGGGCCTGTAGCTACTTGGGGTTGTTGGGGGTTTACCAGGTTTTAGGAATGGTATGACTATGGCTTTTTTCCAATCTTCAGGCATTATGCCAGAGTCCCATATTTTGTTGAAGAATTGGAGAAGTGCCCGCGCGGATGCTTGGGATAGGTGTGCCAACATTGCGTAGTGTATCTGGTCAGACCCTGTTGCCGTTTTTTTACCAGCAGAGAGTACCCTGTTCAATTCGTGCAGCATAAGCGGAAGGTTATAACTTTCATTTGAGGTACTGCTAGTAGGCAATCTTTGTCTTTCTGCATTTTCTTTATATTTCAGGAATGTATTGGTGTAATTTGCTGAGCATGATACCTTATAAAAGTGTTCTCCTAATAGGTTGGCCTGGTCTTCTAGCGTTGATTGTGTGTCTGGACTTGTAAGCAGTGGTATTGTGTAGGAGAAGTACTCTCCCTTGAACATCTTCAACTGGTCCCAGATGTGTTTAGATGTGACTGAACTGTTAATTGATGATATGTATTTTTGCCATGAATCCTTTTCTGCCTGTCTTCGAATAAATCGGGCTCTGGCTTTTGCCTGTTTGAAGTTGATGAGGCTGGCGTAGGTGGGATATCTTCGTAGAATTCTCCAGGCCTTATTTTGTAGTTTTTTGGCATCAGTACACTCGTTTGTCCACCAAGGGTTGAATTTCTTGGGTACGATGCCGGATGATTGCGGTATTGCTTTTTCTGCTGCTAAGATTAAAACTTTGACGAACTCTTCGTTTAGTTTCTCAACAGAAAACTCCGATGAGAAAACTTCATCGAGCTTAGCGTTTTCTGTGAAAACTGGCCAGTTCGCGAGCTAAGTTTCCACCGGCGTGGCCTGCTTACTAGAGTTGGGTAGGATGGTATGAGTTTTATGATGCCGGGTTGATGATCACTGCCATAAGATGTGTTGACGACGTCCCATTTAAAATCATTCAAAATACACGATGAACACATGGCGAGATCTAAGCAACTAAAAGTGCGCGAGGTTGGTGGAAAGTAGGTAAAAGCACCGAAATTAAGAAGGCAGATGTCATTTGTTAAAATGAAATCTTCCACGGCTTGCCCTCTTGCGTCATTTTGTCGCTACCGCAAAGGGTTGAATGAGCATTGAAATCCCCAACTAAGATAAATGGTTTTGGCAACTGTTCCACTAGATTTTCTAGGTTTTTGGTGGTGAAAAGGGTGTGAGGTGGGATATACAGTGAGCAGATGGTGATGGTTTTGAATGATTGGATGGTGACGGCTACGGCCTCGAAAGATGTGTTTATTTGGACATCTCACGCAGGAGTGCTGCCCTGCACCACTATGGCTACTCCTCCTGAAAGACGGTTGCAATGTTCGCGGTCCTTTCGGGCAACATTGAAGCCTTTTAGGAAGTGGCTGTGTTTTGCACCAAGATTTGTCTCTTGGAGGTAAAAGGCTACTGGTGAGAATTTGTTAATGATGTCCTTTATCTCACCTAAGTTATGAATTAAGCCTCTACAGTTCCAATGTACAATAAAAGCCATGGCAGAATAAAGTTAAGTAAATATACTTCTGGGGATTGATCGGTATAAAAGATGATAGGTGACAATATTAAGAAATAGAAATAGAAAGAAATACGATAACCATTACGGTTATCGCTTAATTATTGTGGTTACTGGGACTTTGTCCTTGTCCTGTTTGGTACGCTCGAGAGAGCGCTTTTCCTTCGGTGTCGACGACACCGGAGTTTTGTGGTCGATTTCCATTGCCTTGTCTGAGGCGCTGGAAGATCGAGAGTGAGGCGCTGAGAAACGGATCTCAGGCGTTGGCGCTCTATTGAGTTTAGGGCCCAGGGAGACCGGAGTCTGCGGGCCCTTTGATGTGCATGGAGTAGCTGGCGCTTCTTCTTTTACGGGGGCGGTTTGAGTCACCATACAACCACTGGGTGTGGTAGCGGTCGACTCCTGAGGCCTTTGTGACGCTGCCCTTGGTATCTGCCCTTGGTATCCGTGACGCTGCCCTTGACACTTGTTATCTACCCAAAAACGACGAGAACACACATGGGCCATTGTAACGCGTGAACGTTAAAGGGACCCTGAAACACCTTTTTAAGTAACCATGAAATGAATTCGCTAAAAGAGCTTATGGCCTCACCATTTCAACGCTGCGAAAATTTTAAGAATACGTCCAGTATGAGCGGACTCGCAAAGACTTAATTGTCATGCTGCAATCGCATTTGCTCTGCTCTGTTGATGATATATGGTGTTTTTGGCGCAAGGGCCATTTGTTGGCCAAAGAGCGCCATTTCATCTTACTAAAATATGGACAATGATTGTGATAAGCGGCTGTATAAGGGCCATAAAATTCCTCGCGATAAGGCGGGTAAGAACATACAAGTAATAAAATGAGGACCATGCCGTGAAAGATTTGTGTGGTGTGAATGATGACAAAAGTTGGTGATAATAAGACGATGGTATAGATGTATGGCATTAGCACAAGTGCCTCACTCGTTCATACCCTTGCGTGATGATGATGATGATGATATATGGTGTTTTTTGGCGCAAGGGCCATTCGTTGGCCAAAGAGCGCCATTTCATCTTACTAAAAATATCGACAATGATTGTGATAAGCGGCTGTATAGGGGCCATAAAATTCCTCGCGATAAGGTGGGTAAGAACATACAAGTAATAAAATGATGACCATGCCGTGAAAGATGTGTGTGGTGTGAATGATGACAAAAGTTGGTGATAATAAGATGATGGTGGATATATATGGCATTAGCACAAGTGCCTCACTCGTTCATACCCTTGCGTCCAAGGGCCGTGAGGCAAGTGCTTTCCTGTGTAGCCACCGCAGCAAAAACCTCTTTAGAGAGGTCGGGCTACGGTATGCCCGGGTATAAGATATGAAAATTATGAATTTCCTTTAAAAACGCTAATAATGATTTGTGACTAAAAAGCGGTTCCCTACCGACGAACATTGCAGGGTGTAAAGGTATATGTTGTCGGTAGGATAGTGGGAAGTGGTGTCTTCTTAGAGTGTCTAAATGTTTACATTGAAATAAAACGTGAAGAACTGTTAATGTCTCACCACATTTATCACACAATGGTGGATCACCACCGGATAAAAGATGTGTGTGTGTCGTGTATGTGTGTCCTATCCTGAGTCTTGTTAGTGTTACCTCTGTTAGACGTGATTTTGATACTGGTGGCTAATGGCCAAGGTGTGGCTTGATAACGTGTAGTTTGTTTTGTGTGCGTGTATCCCACTTGCTCTGCCAGTAGTCCCTCAGGTTTCGTTTGAGAGACGGCTTAAGATCAAGGGCCGGGATTGATATAGATGTAATGGCGGTGCTCTCATGGACGGATGCAGCGAGCTGATCCGCCCTCACGTTGCCTTGGATCTCACGGTGCCCTGGCACCCAGCACACTACAACATGTTGTTTGTGTGTGTAGAGTGTGCACAAAAAGGAGTAAAGTGAGACAAGGACTGGGTTTTTTTGTTTTTTAAGACTGTGCAGAGCCGTTACCACACTGAGGGAGTCTGTATAAATTACTGCTTTTTGTATTTGTAATTGTTTGATGTGTTTAGCTGCCACCAGTATCGCGTAAGCTTCCGCTGTGAAGATACTTGTGCGTGGATGTAGAGGGCCAGCATCCGAAAAGGATGGGCCGACAGCAGCGTAGGACACAGAGGATTTAGTCTTGGAGGCATCTGTGAAGAACTCAGGACGTGTGTATTTGTGTTGAAGTTCCAGAAAGTGTGTTCGGATATGGGCAATAGGTGCATGTTTTGTAACCTCTAGGAAAGACACATGGCAGTCTACAGTCTGCCACTGCCACGGAGGCGGGTATGCTACAGGAGCCATTAAACTGTGTTCGAGTGACACTCCAGTGTCCTCAGCTAGACCCTTCAGGCGAACTGAGAACGGCTGCCTCATTGAAGGCCTCTTTTGAAAAAGAATGGAGCTCGCCAAGTCATTAATAGTAGAGTATGAGGGGTGCCTCTTGTCTGCTTTCACAATAAGGAAATATACAAAGGACATGTAGGTTCTTTGCAGATGAAGCGACCACTCATTTGACTCAACATAAAGGCTTTCTACGGGGCTGGTGCGAAAAGCACCCGTAGAAAGGCGGATGCCCAAATGGTGCACGGGGTCCAGCATTTTCAAGGCACTTTGAGTGGCACACTGATAGACAACGGCCCCATAATCTAAGCGGGTACGAATAAGGCTTCTATAGAGGTTCATGAGGCATTGCCTATCACTACCCCACGTAGTACGTGACAACACTTTTATAACATTCATGGCTTTTAAACATTTTGTTTTTAAATACTTTATGTGTGGTACGAAGGTCAACTTGTTGTCCAAGATTAAGCCAAGGAATTTATGCTCCGCATTCACAGACAGACGTTGGCCGTTCAGTTCAATGTCGGGTTCTGAGTGCATGCCTCTCTTTCGGGAGAACAAGACACACGTGCTTTTTCCTGGGTTCAGCCGGAATCCGTTTTCCTCTGCCCATTTGGAGACCTTGTTTAAACCTAACTGAACCTGTCGCTCAGACATTGCTAGGTTGCATGACTTAAAGCCAAGCTGGACGTCATCAACATATGTGGAATAGAACATGTTGCGGGGGATGGACAGGTGCAAGGAATTCATTTTTATAATAAAAAGTGTACAACTAAGTACACCACCTTGCGGTACTCCCGTTTCTTGCACAAATGTTTGGGAGAGAGTACTGCCCACACGGACGCGGAATTTCCGATTGGACAAGTAACTCTCGATTATGGAAAGCATTCTACCGCGCACACCCAGGTGAGACAAGTCTCTTAATATCCCAAAACGCCATGTTGTGTCGTAAGCCTTCTCGATATCGAGAAACACTGAGAGAAAGTATTGTTTGTGGACAAAAGCGTCTCGGATCTGTGCCTCGATACGCACCAGATGGTCGGTGGTGGTTCTACCCTCCCGAAACCCACACTGAAATTGGTCGACCAGATTGTGTGTTTCAAGGAAATGTAAAAGTCGGCGGTTTATCATTTTTTCAAAAAGTTTACAAACGCAGCTGGTTAGTGCAATGGGCCTATAACTTGAAACAGAGGAAGGGTCCTTGCCCTGTTTCAAAATAAGGATAACAATAGCCTCTTTCCAGGAAGCAGGGATGGTGCCTGAAAGCCAGATAGCATTGTATAGAGAGAGTAAAGTTTTTCGCATTTTGAGCGGCAGGTTTTTCAACATTTCATACGTGACACGGTCAAAGCCTGGAGCGGAATTACTGCAAGTGTTTAGTGATGTTTGTAGCTCAGCTAAGTTGAAAGGTTGGTTCTATGCCTCGTGTTTTGTGCACTTATATTCTACTTTCTCTTTTTCTATCCTTGCTTTGTATCTTTGGAAAACTTCAGTATAGTGTGCCGAGCTAGACACTTGCTCGTAGTGTGCACCGAGGAAGTTTGCCTGATCTTTCAGGCTGTCACCCTGTGTGTTTACGAGTGGGAGTGAGTGTACTTGTCTTCCTGCTACCCTACTAACCATGTTCCAGACTTTAGCCTCTTGTGTATATGAATTTATCCCTGATAAAAACTTGTGCCAGCTTTCTTTCCTGGCCTGCCGACGCGTTCTCCTGCCTCGAGATTTTATTTTCCTAAAGCTCTCAAGGTTTTCCGCTGTCGGCGAGTTCCGCAGCAACCTCCATGCCCTGTTCTGTTCCTTTCGCGCATTCTGGCACTCAGTGTTCCACCACGGAACGTGTCGTTTGCCGGGCAGTCCAGATGTTTGTGGAATGCACTTGGTTGCTGCGTCAGTAGGAAAAGCCGTGAAGTACTGCACAGCTTCATCTATGCCTAACCCGCATATGTCAGTCCAATTTAGGTGAGTAAGCTTTTGAAATCGTTCCCAGTTGGCTTTGTTTACCAGCCAATTGGGAACATGTGGAGGACATTCATTTATTATTGGTGTACTCAAAACTAAAGGGAAATGGTCACTTCCGTATGGATTATTTATGACTTTCCACTGAAGTAATGGTACAAGTGAAGGAGATGCGATACTGAGGTCTATGGAAGAGTAAGTTTTGTTGGCAAGGTTATAGTATGTTGCCTCTTTCCTATTCAACAGACAAGCACCCGATGAAATGAGGAATTGTTCAATGAGACGACTTCGGGCATCACAGCGAGAGTCACCCCACAGACCATTATGTGCGTTCAGGTCCCCAAGGACCAGGTAAGGTTCAGGTAGTTCGTCGATTAAAGACTGGAATTGAAGTTTTTCGAGACGGTGGTGCGGAGGTATGTACAAAGAGCAGACAGTGACAAGTTTGTTTAGAATAACTGCTCGGACAGCCACCGCCTCGAGGGAAGTTTGAAGGGGTAATTGCGTGCATGCTATACCTTGACTTACTATAACCGCTACACCACCGGATGGTAGCATGGCATCATCTGTATCCTTTCGGAAGATTATGTAGTTACGTAAAAAGTTTGTGTTAGTTGGTTTAAGTGTGTCTCCTGTACACACAGCACTCTTGGATTGTGTTCATGGAGGAGTTCTTGTAAGTCATCGAGGTTTCAAAGAAGGCCTCGGATGTTCCACTGTAATATTTCTGTCTGCATATTTAAACAAGAGAGATACTGCTGTGTGTACAAAGAGTATCCTGTGTTGGAGTGAGCTCGTTAATTCAGGTGGCAGGACGGTCGTCCGGCCCCGTTATTGGTTTTTTATTTTTCTTAACGCGCTCCAAGGAGCCGCGCCGCAGTTTTGGTACCAAAGGTACCGTTGTGTCCATTGCCTCCTCAGAGGCACTGGGTGCCCGAACATGCGAGCTGGTGGCTCGGATTTTAGGCCTCGCCTGGTGAGGGGAGGCCTTGAGACCAGAAGACCCGTGAGTCTCCGGCCTCAATTCGCTAGGCGGCGGAGTAGACTGAACTACTGCCGCCTTGGGGGCAGGTGCCACAGCCGTCGGCTCGCTCTGCGCTGGCCGAAGGAGTGACGAGGGCTGGTGCGGCGTTGCCCCCTGACGCGCCGCATCAGCATATGTAGCGCCATAAAATGGCGACACTCTTCGTCTTGCTTCCTTGAATGTGATATTTTCTTTAATTTTCAATGTGATAATTTCTTTTTCTTTTTTCCAAAATGAGCAAGACCGTGAGTATGCGGCATGATTTCCGCCACAGTTCACACAGTGTGATGGTTCTTCGCAATTTTCAGAGTTGTGGCCTGACACTCCACATTGCGCACAAGTTTGGTGACCACGACAGCTTTGTGAGCCGTGGCCATACTTCTGGCATTTGAAACAACGACGTGAATTAGGTATGTATGGTCTGATCGACGTCTTAGTGTACCCTGTTTGAATACTTTCTGGCACATTACTGGAAGCGAACGTGAGTATTAGGTGTTTTGTTGGTGTTACCTTGTTGTCTCTTCTAATGGTGATCCTTTGTACAATGGTCACATTCTGACTCTTCCACCCCTCCAGAAGTTCGTCTTCAGTCAAGCCGAGCAAATCAGCATCAGATACTACTCCACGGGTTGCGTTCATGGATTTGTGTGGCGTTACAGTGATGGGAGTGTCACCAAAAGTTGAAAGATTCTGTAGCTTTTCAAACTGTTCTTTTTCTCGAACTTCAAGGAGGAGGTCTCCGCTGGCCATTTTGGTAACTTTGTACCCGGCTCCTAGAGTTTCTGTGAGACATCTGGCTACTACAAAGGGGGATACAGTTCTGGCTTGCTTGCTGCTTATCTCACTATGTATAACATGAAAATGGGGGAAGTTCTCAGTTGATCGGTTGAAAAATCCTAAGTCTTCGGTGCGTACGCGCTTTAAGGCGGTACGATCACTTAATAATGGAAATGCTCTATGCATGGCAGTTTAATTTTCTTCAGAAGCGTTGGCGGCCACCCACCACGGAGCCCAACGAGGGGACGCTACAAGTTTGCGGGTGCTAAAACCTGCAGACGCCAGCCGTACAACGCTACTATAACCCAATGCGCCTAGACCAAGGTAGGCTATTTGCACGGGGTTAACCCTAGCCGCCAGGAAAATTGGAAGTAAACAGAAGAGAGTAGAAGACAGGACAGATAGATAGTGAGAGATAAAGACGAAGATATAGGCAGAGAGAGATAGGAAAAGGCGACTGCCGATTTCCCGTGGGTGGGTCAGCCCAGGGGTGCCGTCTACGTGAAGCCGGGGCCAAAGAGGTGTGTTGCCTCTGCCGGGTGGCCTTAAAGGTCCAATCACCCAGCGTCGGCTCAACCCCCAGGATCCCCTTTTCCCCGGACACGGCAAAGCCACGCACGGCGAGGCGTGGGAGGGAGCCGAAACTCCCCCGTTAGCTCGGGTCCGTGGTGTCGCTACACACCAAACGCCTACTTTGGTGAGAATTTGTTAATGATGTCCTTTATGTCACCTAAGTTATGAATTAAGCCTCTACAGTTCCAATGTACAATAAAAGCCATGGCAGAATAAAGTTAAGTAAATATACTTGTGGGGATTGATCGTTATAAAAGATGATAGGTGACAATATTAAGAAATAGAAATAGAAAGAAATACGATGACCATTACGGTTATCGCTTAATTATTGTGGTTACTGGGACTTTGTCCTTGTCCTGTTTGGTACGCTCGAGAGAGCGCTTTTCCTTCGGTGTCGACGACACCGGAGTTTTGTGGTCGATTTCCATTGCCTTGTCTGAGGCGCTGGAAGATCAAGAGTGAGGCGCTGAGAAACGGATCTCAGGCCTTGGCGCTCTATTGAGTTTAGGGCCCAGGGAGACCGGAGTCTGCGGGCCCTTTGATGTGCATGGAGCAGCTGGCGCTGCTTCTTTTACGGGGGCGGTTTGAGTCACCATACAACCACTGGGTGTGGTAGCGGTCGACTCCTGAGGCCTTTGTGACGCTGCCCCCGACTGGGTCACGTCGGCGTAACTTCTGTGGAAAAGGTATGATAGCCGTGTTCGCGCTTCGCTGAATGATATTTTTTTCTTTGACGGTCAGAGCGATCACTTCTTTTTCTTTTTTCCAACATGGGCATGACCGGGAATACGCTGGGTGTTCCCCGTCACAGTTAACACAGTGGGGTGAGGATGAGCAATTTTCTGATTTGTGGTCGTTTGCACTGCATTTTGCGCATGTTTCTTTGCCTCTGCAAGAGTCCGAGGCGTGTCCGAATCTCTGACATTTGAAGCAGCGTCTGGGGTTGGGAATGTAAGGTCTGACATTTATTTTTAAGTACCCAGCCTTAAGAGAGGTGGGCGTTTCACATGTTCCAAAGGTTAGTATTACGTATTTGGTGGGCACTTCCTGATTATTGCGACGGATTACTATTCTTTGGACTTTTATGACATTTTGGTCTTGGAATCCTTCGAGGAGCTCTTCGTCACTAAGGCCTAAGAAGTCTTCCTCAGAGATTACTCCCCTGCTGGTATTTAGAGAGCGATGGAGCGAAACGGTGACAGCTGTTTCTCCAATGCTGGTTAGTTGGGATACCTTAGGCATTTGGTCTTTTTCGGTTAGCTCCAAAAGGAGGTCACCGCTTGACATTTTGGATGCTTTGTATGTGGGTCCTATTTTTCTTTTAGGCACTTGGCCACCAAAAATGGGGATAATTTTCTTAGAGGTGTGCTGTCACTGTGGATAATGTGGTACTTTTCGAAAGTAAATTTGGTTTCTTTCGAGACGTGATAACTTGCTTCGGTGCGGCCTCTTTTGCGAGACCGATCAAGGTCGTCGGATGCTTGTAAAGCCATACAAGTATGAATGTGTTCGGTAACCGCGGCGACCACCCACCACGGAGCCCAACAAGGGGACGCGGTTGGACTTGTTGAAACAAGCCCTCCCGACGCCAGCCGTACGCTGTCACTATAACCCAATGTAATTATCCAAGGTGGGATACCTACACAAGGTTAACCCTTGCCGCCATGAATATCGTAAGTAAACGGAAGAGAGTAGAAGACAGGACAGGCAAATAGTAAGAGATAAAGACGAAGATGTAGGGAGAGAGAGATAGGAAAAGGCGACTGCCGATTTCCCCTGGGTGGGTCAGCCCAGGGGTGCCGTCTACGTGAAGCCGGGGCCAAAGGGGTGTGTTGCCTCTGCCGGGAGGCCTTAACGGTCCAATCACCCAGCGTTGGCTCAACCCCCAGGATCCCCTTTTCCCCGGACACGGCAAAGCCACGCACGGCTAGGCGTGGGAGGGAGTACAAACTCCCCCGTTAGCTCGGGTCCGTGGTGTCACTACACACCAAACGCCTACTTGCGCAGGCGCCCCTGCGGGGGTGTGTTCAAGTGAGACTCCAGCTTTCTCAGCTAGACTCTTCAGGCGAACTGAGAAGGGCTGCCTCATCGAAGGCCTGTTTTGAAACAGAATTGAGCTCGACAAATCATTAATAGTAGAGTTTGAGGGGTGCTTCTTGTCTGCTTTTACCTTAAGGAAATAAACGAAGGAAATGTAAGTTCTCTGCAGATGAAGCGACCACTCATTTGACTCAACATAAAGGCTTTCTACGGGGCTGGTGCGAAAAGCACCCGTAGAAAGGCGGATGCCCAAATGGTGCACGAGGTCCAGCATCTTCAAGGCACTTTGAGTAGCAGACTGATAGACAATAGCCCCATAATCTAAGCGGGTGCGAATGACGCTTCTATACAGATTCAAGAGGCATTTCCTGTCACTACCCCACGTAGTACGTGACAACACTTTTATAACATTCATGGCTTTTAAACATTTTGTTTTTAAATATTTGATGTGCGGTACGAAGGTCAACTTCTTGTCCAAGATTAAGCTTAAGAATTTATGCTCGGCTTTAACAGACAGACGTTGCCCATTCAAACGAATGTCAGGTTCGGAGTGCGTGCCTCTCTTTCGAGAGAACAAGACACACGTGCTTTTTTCTGGGTTCAGCCGGAATCCGTTTTCCTCTGCCCATTTGGAGAGCTTGTTTAAACCTAACTGAACCTGCCACTCACACATTGCTAGATTGCATGACTTAAAGCCAAGCTGGACGTCATCGACATATGTGGAATAGAACATGTGGCGGGGGATGGACCGGTGCAAGGAATTCATTTTAATAATAAAAAGTGTACATTTAAGTACACCACCTTGCGGTACTCCCGTTTCTTGCACAAATGTTTGGGAGAGAGTACTGCCCACACGGACGCGGAATTTCAGATTGGACAAGTAACTCTCGATTATGGAAAGCATTCTACCTCACACACCCAGGTGAGGCAAGTCTCTTAATATCCCAAAACGCCATGTTGTGTCATAAGCCTTCTCGATATCGAGAAACACTGAGAGGAAGTATTGTTTGTTGACAAAAGCGTCTCGGATCTGTGCCTCGATACGCACCAAATGGTCGGTGGTGGATCTACCCTCTGGAAACCCACACTGGAACTGGTCGAGCAGATTGTGTGTTTCAAGGAAATGTAAAAGTCGGCGGTTTATCATTTTTTCAAAAAGTTTACAAAGGCAGCTGGTTAGTGCAATGGGCCTATAACTTGAAACTGAGGAAGGCTCCTTGCCCTGTTTCAAAATAGGGACAACAACAGCCTCCTTCCAGAAAGCAGAGATGGTGCCAGAAAGCCAGATAGCATTGTACAGAGAGAGTAAAGCTTTTCGCGTTTTAGGCGGCAGGTTTTTCAACATTTCATACGTGACACGGTCGTAGCCTGGTGCAGAATCACTGCTAGAGTTTAGTGATATTTGTAGTTCCGCTAAGTTGAAAGGCTGGTTGTATGCCTCGTATTTTGTGCAATTATATTCTAGTTTCTGTTTTTCTATCCTTGCTTTATATCTTTGGAAAACTTCAGTATAGTGTGCCGAGCTAGACACTTGCTCGTAGTGTGCACCGAGGAGGTTCGCCTGATCTTCCAGGCTGTCACCCTGTGTGTTTACGAGTGGGAGTGAGTGTACTTGTCTTCCTGCTACCCTACGAACGATGTCCCAGACTTCAGCCTCTTGTGTATATGAATTTATCCCTGATAAAAACTTGTGCCAGCTTTCTTTTCTGGCCTGCCAACGCGTTCTCCTGCCTCGAGATTTTATTTTCTTAAAGCTCTCATGGTTTTACGCAGTCGGCGAGTTCCGCAGCAACCTCCATGCCCTGTTCTGTTCCTTTCGCGCATTCTGACACTCAGTGTTCCACCACGGGACGTGTCGTTTGCCGGGCAGTCCAGATGTTTGCGGAATGCACTTGGCTGCTGCGTCAGTAAGAAAAGCCGTGAAGTACTGCACAGCTTCATCTATGCCTAATCCGCGAATGTCGGTCCAACTTAGGTGTGTAACCTTTTGAAATTGTTCCCAGTCGGCTTTGTTCACCAGCCATATGGGAACTTGTGGAGGACATTTGTATGTTAATGGTGTACTCAAAACTAAAGGAAAATGGTCACTACCGTATGGATTATTTATGACTTTCCACTGAAGTAATGGTACAAGTGAAGGAGTAGCGATACTGAGATCTAAGGAGGAGTAAGTTTGCAAGGTTATAATATGTTGCCACTTTTCTATTCAACAGACAAGCACCTGATGAAAAGAGGAACTTTTCAATGAGACGGCCTCGTGCATCACATCGACAGTCACCCCATAAACCGCTGTGCGCATTCAGGTCCCCTGGAACCAAATAAGGATCTGGTAACTCATCTATTAAAGACTGGAAATCATGTTTTTTTAGGCGGTGTTGCGGCGGTATGTGTAGAGAGCAGATGGTGACGAGCTTATTCAATAGAACTGCTTGAACAGCCACTGCCTCTAGTGGTGTTAGTAGTGGTAGATGACTGCATGCTACTCCTCGATTAACAATAATGGCTACACCACCAGATGACGCCACAGCATCATCTCTATCCTTTCGGAAGACAGCATATTGACGCAAAAAATTTGTATTCTTGGATTTTAAGTGTGTTTCCTGTACACACAGCACTTTTGGAGAATGTTTGTGTAGAAGTTCTTGGACATCGTCGAGGTTTCGAAGTAGTCCTCTGACGTTCCATTGTATGATTTGTGTCTCCATTATGGGAGTAAAGAAGTGCTGTGTGTACGAAATGAGTGTGGCTGGTGTCTAAAGAGAGAAGTGACTTATCTTACAGAGCCTTTAGAAGGCCCTGTAATTACGGTTTTGTCTTTATTAGAGCGGTCGAGGGAACCCCGCCGCTCCTTTGGTGCAGTCTGTGCCGGTGCAGTTGATGTGTCCATCGCCTCAGGAGAGACGACAAATAATGTTGTTTTCGTTGTAGGCTTCGTACTGACAGACGGAGCCTTAAACCCCACCGGGCTGGAGGTCGAGGGGACCTCTTTAGTTTGTGTGGTGCCCTGGCTGCTGCCAAGGTTCACAGGAGCCTTCGGTGGGGCTGTATTCAAGGAGGGTGGGGCAGCCGAGGCTGCTCCCACCATGGGGGCGTTTGGCGTTTGCCTCGGCACGCTGGGCGTGGTCCAGGGCATTGCCGAAAACCGAAGTGGTGCTGACCCCCCTCGCACCACTTCGGCATACGATGTGTTCCCAGCAAAATGCGGGGAAACGCGCTGCCGCGCTTCACGGAAGCTTATGTTCAATTTAAACTTTGTATTAATAATTTCTTTTTCCATTTTCCAGGCCACGCATGACCTGGAATATGCAGGATGGTCACCCTCACAGTTTGCGCAGTGCACTTGTAGCTGACAGTCATCGTCAGCGGTATGACCTTTGGTGCCGCATTTCGCGCAGGTAATCTGTCCTCGGCAGCTCTGGGAGCCGTGCCCGAACCTCTGACACTTAAAGCAGCGCCGCTGGTTGGGTATGTATGGTCTAACTGGCAGTTTAAGATATCCTGTTGCTATTTCAGTGGGGAGGGTGCTAGATGCGAAAGTTAGTATGATGTGCTTTGTTGGGATTTCCTTATTTTCTCTTCTTATTTTGATACGCTGCACCTGAATGACGTTTTCCTCTTTCCAGCCTGTTAGAAGTTCATCATCAGAGAGGTCCATCAGGTCTCCATCTGATACAACACCCTTCACTGTGTTCATGGTTCGATGCGGTGTGATTGCGTTAGGCTGATCCCCAAATGCTGTGAGTTTATGTAGTCTTTGGTAATGTGTGTTGTCTTTTATTTCAAGTAACAGGTCCCCACTGGCGGTCTTTGTGGCCTTGTAGCCTGCGCCCAGCGTTTCTATGAGACATTTGGACACTAGGAAAGGTGAAATACTTCTAGCTTTCTTTTCTGTACTTTCACAGTGGATAATGTGGTACTTGGGGAAGTTATCTTTTTTGTTTGGAACAAATTCAAACATTGCGTCGGTGCGCCACCTCTTGGAGGGGCGATTAGTTGTGAAAGGGCTAGGGGTTCCCATAAATTTGATTGCTTATTCGGCGGCCATGCCAGCCACCCACCACCGAGCCCAACAAGGGGACGCTGCGAGACGCGAAGGAGGCGCAGGCGCCAGCTGTACATGGCCGCTATAACCTAATATATCTACCCAAGGTTGGATATTTAAACTAGGTTAACCCTTGCCGCCAGGAAAAATTGGAAGTGAAATGAAGTGAGGAGAATACAGGAAAGATGTAAAGTGAGAACAAAAGACGAAGATGAAGGGAGAGAGAGATAGGAAAAGGCGAGTGCCGATTTCCCCTGGGTGGGTCAGCCCAGGGGTGCCGTCTACGTGAAGCCGGGGCCAAAGGGGTGTGTTGCCTCTGCCGGGGGGCCTTAAAGGTCCACTCAGCCAGCGTCGGCTCAACCCCCAGGATACCCTTTTCCCCGGACACGGCAAAGCCACGCACGGCTAGGCGTGGGAGGGAGTCAAAACTCCCCCGTTAGCTCGGGTCCGTGGTGTCGCTACACACCAAACGCCTACTTGCGCAGGCGCCCCTGCGGGGTTCATGGCTTTTAAACATTTTGTTTTTAAATACTTGATGTGCGGTACGAAGGTCAACTTGTTGTCCAAGATTAAGCCTAAGAATTTATGTTCCGCATATACAGACAGACGTTGACCGTTCAGTTCAATGTCAGGTTCTGAATGCACGCCTCTTTTTCCGGAGGACAAGACACAGGTGCTTTTTTCTAGGTTCAGCCAGAATCCGTTTTTTTGTGCCCATTTGGAGACCTTGTTTAAACCTAACTGAACCTGCCGCTCACACATTGCTAGGTTGCATGACTTAAAGCCAAGCAGAACATCATCGACATATGTGGAATAAAACATGTTGCGGGGGACGGACAGGTGCAAGGAATTCATTTTGATAATAAAATCTGTACAACTAAGTATACCACTTTGCGGTACTCCCGTTTCTTGCACAAGTGTTTGGGAGAGAATACTGCCCACACGAACACGGAATTTCCGATTGGACAAGTAACTCTCGATTATGGAAAGCATTCTACCGCGCACACTCAGGTGAAACAAGTCTCTTATTATGCCAAAACGCCATGTTGTATCGTAAGCCTTCTCGATATCGAGAAACAGAGAGGAAGTATTGTTTATGAATGAAAGCATCTCGGATCTGTGCCTCGATACGCACTAGATGGTCGATGGTGGATCTACCCTCTCGAAACCCACATTGGTATTGGTCAAGCAGATTGTGTGTTTCAAGGAAATATAAAAGTCGGAAATATAAAAGTGCGCACCTTCATCTATACCTAATCCGCATATGTCAGCCCAACTTCAGTGAGTAATCTTTTGAAATTGTTCCCAGTCGGCTTTGTTTACCAGCCATTTGGGATTATGTGGAGGACATTCATATAGTATTGGTGTACTCAAAACTAAAGGAAAATGGTCACGTCCATATGGATTATTTATGACTTTCCACTGAAGTAATGGTACAAGTGAAGGAGATGCGATACTGAGGTCTATGGTAGAGTAAGTTTTGTTGGCAAGGTTATAGTATGTTGCCTCTTTCCTATTCAACAGACAAGCACCTGATGAAATGAGGAATTGTTCAATGAGACGACCTCGTGCATCACAGCGAGAGTCACCCCACAGACCATTATGTGCGTTCAGGTCCCCAAGGACCAGATAAGATTCAGGTAGTTCGTCTATTAATGACTGGAATTGAAGTTTTTCAAGACGGTGGTGCGGAGGTATGTACAAAGAGCAGACAGTGACAAGTTTGTTTAGAATAACTGCTCGGACAGCCACCGCCTCGAGGGAAGTTTGAAGGGGTATATGTGTGCATGCTATACCTTGGCTTACTATAACCGCTACACCACCGAATGATAGCATGGCATCATCTCTATCCTTTCGGAAGATAATGTAGTTACGAAAAAAGTGTGTGTTATTTCGTTTTAAGTGTGTCTCTTGTACACATAGCACTCTTGGATTGTGTTCATGGCGGAGTTCTTGTAAGTCATCGAGGTTTCGAAGAAGGCCTCGGATGTTCCACTGTAATATTTCCGTCTGCATATTTCAACAAGAGAGATACTGCTGTGTGTACAAAGAGTATCCTGTGTTGGAGTTAGCTCGTTAATTCAGGTGGCAGGACGATCGTCCGGCCCCGTTATTGGTTTTTGATTTTTCTTGGCGCGCTCCAAGGAGCCGCGCCGCAGTTTTGGTACCAAAGGTACCGTTGTGTCCATTGCCTCCTCAGAGGCACTGGGTGCCCGCACATGCAAGCTGCTGGTTCGGATTTTAGGCCTCGCCTGGTGAGGGGAGGCCTTGAGACCAGAGGACCCTGGAGTCTCCGGCCTCAATTCGCTAGGAGGCGGAGTAGACTGAACTACTGCCGCCTTGGGGGCAGGCGCCACAGCCGACGGCTCGCTCTGCGCTGGCCGAAGGAGTGGCGAGGGCTGGTGCGGCGTTGCCCCCTGACGCGCCGCGTCAGCATATGTAGCGCCATAAAATGGCGACACTCTTCGTCTTGCTTCCTTGAATGTGATATTTTCTTTAAGTTTCAGTTTGATGATTTCTTTTTCTTTTTTCCAAAATCAGCAAGACCGTGAGTATACACATGATTTCCGCCACAGTTCACACAGTGTGATGGTTCTTCGCAATTGTCAGAATTGTGGCCTGACACTCCACATTGTTCACGAGTTTGGTGACCACGACAGCTTTGTGAGCCGTTGCCATACTTCTGGCATTTAAAACAACGACGTGGGTTAGGTATGTATGGTCTGATCGACGTTTTAGTGTACCCTGTTTGAATACTTTCTGGCAGATTACTGGAAGCGAACGTGAGTATTAGGTGTTTTGTTGGTGTTACCTTGTTGTCTCTTCTAATGGTGATTTTTTGTACATTGGTCACATTCTGACTCTTCCACGATCATGATGATGATGATGATGACGGTAGATTTTAGTGGCGCAAGGGCAACTCAGGCCAAAGAGCGCCAAACACACGGTTTTTGGTCGATTTGATTATAAAAAGTATACTCAGGGTGGCAAGAGTAAAAGAGTAGTGTATAGAACTTAAACTTAGGTGTAGTGACTATGTGTGATGGGTTTAAAACGGGCTACGCTTATGGGTTTTACAAAGTCATGCCATGTCGTCAACAGTCCTTGTCAAGACAAGGAGTGCGTGCTGCATGACATTTGATAAAAAAAAAGTCTCAGCGGTTTCCTCAGGATTGAGAGGAGGCTGAGATTAGTGAGAATATGTTATGGAATGTAGGAAGCCTACACTAGCTAAAAACTTTAAGACTACTTTTGGGGGAAACAAGGGATCGTCTCCAAGAAAAAATTGTGGATGAGGCGGAATGTGACATTTGTACAGCTTTGAAAAGTGACACAGTCTTTCTGGTTCAAGGTACGGACAGGTAATTAGAACGTGAACGACAGACAGCTCATCACCACATTTTGCACAATGTAGTGCTGGAGAGTTCTTTAAAAGGTGCGAGTGTGTTGCATGTGTATGACCGATCCTGAGTCTGCACAGTGCAACCTCTTGGTGCCTGTTACGTTTTTCAGTCAGATATCTTCCTATTCTTGGCTTTACTAAGTGCAGTTTGTTTGCGTTTGCTGCGTTCCATTCTTCTTGCCATTGTCTACGCATTCGGGATATGATGAGTGGCCTCAGGTCCTCATACGGGATGGTGTTTACGTCAACTGATGGGCGGAGTGCTGCTGACTTCGCAAGTTTGTCCGCTATCTCATTGCCAGCAATGTTGCAGTGTCCCGGAATCCAGCATAGCATGATTTTGAGCTTAGATTTGCGGGCTGACATGATGCATTTTCGAAGTGTATTAGTAACTGGGTTTTTGAGTATCTTAGTGGAGGACAGCGCAGTCACAGCACCGAGAGAATCTGTGTATATGATTGAGGCTGGCTCTTTCTCCTTTAAAATGTGAGTTACAGCTAAAAGTATGCCATAGCATTCTGCAGTAAATATACTGGTATGTTCGTTCATTGTTCTAGATTCAGAGAAAGCGGGACCGTGTGCCGCACATGCGACTGCGGAGGACTTCGAGGCATCAGTATAATATTCAGCACACCTGTATTTGGCCTGCAGGTACTTGAAGTGTTGATCGATCGCGACTGGGTGGCCATTTTTTCCTACCTCTAGGAATGACAAGTCACAATCGATAGCCTGCATTTCAAATGGCACAACAGTGTCCTTGTGAGAGGTTAGTTGAAGACTGGAGACCGGTATGTGCATATTTCCAAGGTGTGAGGCCACTCTGAGGGGATACGGTGGCGTAGCTGATGATCGCCTCAAAAACAGGGGGGCGTTCGATGTATCCTGCAATAGCGCACGAGCTGGGTGGTCGATATGGGAAAACACCTTGGTGGCATACGTGACACTTGTAAACTGACGTCGCCGTTCTAGTGACCACCGGTCTGTCTCAACATGCAGGCTGGCTGTTGGGCTGGTCCGGAAAGCACCGCTGGCCAGCCGAAGCCCAAGATGGTGCACTGGGTCAAGCATCTTCAATGCAGATCTTGAAGCTGACTCGTAAACCACCGAGCCGTAATCGATACGTGATAGCACTACACTGTTGAGAAGGTTCAGTAGACAGTCACGGTCTGTGCCCCATGACTGATGTGAGAGAATCTTGAGCAGGTTTAAGGCTTTCAAGCATTTAAGTCGTAGCTGTTTGATATGTGCAAGAAAGCTGAGCTTTTAATCAACCACAACACCTAGAAATTTGTGATCTTTTTTGGCAGTTATGGTTTGTCTGTTAATTGAAATATTGGGGGAGTGGCCTTATGCCACGTAGTTTGGGAAGAGTACGCAAACAGTCTTGTCACAGTTAAACTTAAACCCATTTTAGTCTGCCCAGCTTGACAGCTTGTTTACTGCCAACTGAATCTGACGTTCACATGTGGCTAGGTTGCATGATTTGAAGCTGATCTGAATGTCATCTACATATACAGAGTAGGAGATTGTTCTAGGCAATATGGTGCTTATGGAGTTCATTTTTACGATGAATAGTGTGCAGCTAAGAACACCACCCTGGGGGACGCCATTTTCTTGCGTAAACCACTTCGATAAGGCATTACCAACACGAACCACAAATGTACGGTCAGAAAGGTAGCTTTCAATAGTATTCAGCATGTTTCCTGACACTCCAAAAGATCGCAGGTCACGGAGAATGCCATAACGCCATGTCGTGTCGTAAGCTTTCTCTAAATCGAAAAATACAGATAGGCAGTGCTGTTTATGAATGAAGGCATCCCTGACATAGGATTCAAATGCTACCAGTTGGTCAGTTGTCGACCGGCCAGACCTGAATCCAGCTTGATGACGATCAAGGAGGCCATTGTATTCAAGGTAATACATAAGGCGGCGATTCACCATTTTTTCGAACACCTTGCCCAAACAGCTGGTCAGCGCTATAGGCCTGTAACTAGAAGCAAGTGTGGCTTCTTTTCCTTGTTTAAGGGTGGGTATGATAACTGCCTTTTTCAAGGTCATGGGCAGACGCCCAGAGGACCATACACTGTTGAAAAGAATGAGGATTACGTCAAGCGTTTCTTCGTGTAGGTGTTTCAGCATGCCGTAAGTAATCCTGTCCGAGCCTGCTGCTGAGCTGCTGCACTTTGCCAGTGCTGCCTTTAGTTCACCTATAGTAAAGGGGGCATAGTACCCTCCCGCCGATGGCCTGTCATCACGAATAGGTTCACGTTCCTCGGCAAGTTTGTATCGCCTAAAGGAGCCTGTATAATGTGCTGAGCTGAAAATATACTCGAAGTGTTGCCCTAAGGCATCTGCCTGGTGTTCAAGTGTATCACCAGCAGTACTAACAAGGGGCATCGAATGAGTGCTGTGCCCTTGGAGTGCTCTTACTCTGTTATACACCTTATGTGTGTCAGTGTAAGAGTTCACGGATGATAGGAAGGATTGCCAGCTCTGTCGTTTAGACTCTCGTCGGACACGTCTACCGTTTGCTTTTGCACGCTTAAAATTCACCAAGTTTTCGACTGTAGGATACCTGCGGAATTTCGACCATGCTTTGTTTTGATTGTCACGAGCATTTTCGCACTCAGAGTTCCACCAAGGTCATCTTTTGTTCCGTGTATTGTTAGATGTATGTGGGATGGATTGCTCTGCGGCCTGTATAATGTGTAGTGTGACCAACGCTTCAGATTCATCGATGCCTAAGGTTTCAATTGATGAGCGCCATAGTTTTGAGAGTTTTCGGAATTTCGTCCAGTTCGCACCCTGTTCTCGAAACCTGGTTACATTCGCAGTCATTGTACTCGTATTTCCTTTATAATTTAGACAAACAGGAAAATGATCACTTCCATAGAGGTTATGAACTACAGCCCATTCAGTGGTTGCCAAGAGTGAAGGAGATCCGATAGCAAGATCTATTGCTGTGTATGAGTTGTGCGCTGCGTTAAAGTATGTTGGCTCTTTTTTATTGAATATACAGGAGCCGGAGGACAACAGAAAGTTTTCAATTAAGGAGCCTCGAGAATCCGTTCTTCTACATCCCCATCTCCGACACTCCGACCAACAGAAATGGATGCGGAAGCTGGTCGATGAGCGTTTCCAATTCTTTAGTAGAGAGTTGGCAGTCTGGAGGGATGTATAGTGAACACACGGTTGTTACTCGTCCAAAAATTAGGGTTCGTATTGCCACTGCTTCTAAGTCAGTAACCAGAGTGAGGCTTTGAGACGGAACTGCTTTCTGCACCACAATAGCGACACCACCAGATGAATGGGAAGTGCCCTTTCTGTCCTTTTGGTATACCACATATCTTTTCAAAAGGCTAGTGTGTGTAGGTTTTAGGTGTGTTTCCTGTTAGCAAAGTATGTTTGGTTGGTGTTGTGCAAATATTTCATATATGTCGTCTAAGTTCTTAAGTAAGCCTCGGCAATTCCAAGGATAATATTTTCGGCAGCTATTTTTATGAATGAGGAAAAGAGCGTGACTTATTCACACTTCACTGCCTTTATTAGGAGGCTTAACTGGCGGGTGTCTTTTCCCTCTGAGGCGATCTATGGAGCCCCGCCTCACTTGGGAGGATTCCGTCAGCATCTTAGACGCTGAGGATTTTGGTGTCACTTCCATTGCCTCCGGTGGACCCTCAGAAGCTAATGGAGGTTTGTCAGAAGAGACAGGTGTCTCAGTTGTCTGTGTGGTCCCTGAGGTCTGATGAAGTTCGACCTCCGGGACGTAAAAGGTTGGTGCAGCCGGTGGCTGCTTGGTGGGGGGCAGAGATGTGTACGCATCAGCAAAGCTGTATTGCGTGCCCACCGTCACTAGACGCCGCCCGGCCCCCCGGCGCGCTGCGTCAGCGTACGTTCTTCCGGAGAAGAGTGACACCTTCTTCCGGGCTTCAGAGAATGTTATGTTTTCCATTATTTTAATCTGGATGATTTCCTTTTTCTTTTTGAAAATTTCACATGTCCGCGAGTACGCTGCGTGCGGCCCGTGACAGTTAGGGCACTCTGTTTGCGTGGAAGTACAGCTCTCTGTTGGGTGCTCATGATCACCACATTTTGCACATGTTTGTTTTCCGTGACAGGTATTCGACCCATGTCCATATTTCTGGCATTTGTAGCACCTTCTAGGGTTGGGTATGTAGGAGCGGACCTTGCAGTGAAGGAACGCAGCTTTCACGGATTCTGGCAGAGTGGAGCGGTTGAATGTTAGTACTATATGAGGCGTCACCACTTCTTCATTGTTTCGCCTGATGGTGATCCGGCGGATGGCGACTACGCCTTGCTCTCGAAAGCCTTCAAGGAGGTCAGCTTCAGTTTCTCGCATCAGATCACGTTGTGAAATGACGCCTTGAACAGTGTTAAGGCTGCGATGGGGGGTGATAGACACGTCCAGGTGGGCGAACTGCTTCTGTTTAAGGATAGTGTTTGCATGCTGTTTCTGGCTTACTTCAACAAGAAGATCATCGGATGACAGTTTCTTTTCCTCGTACTTTTTGCCTATTAAGTTAGCAAGGGTTTTAGCTATCAGGAAAACCGACAGTCCTGCAACTGAGACGTTATCTGCCAGAGAGTGTATGACTAAAAAGCGTGGGAAGTGGTCACAATCGCTTCCGGTTCGTTTGGAGCTTTCATCGGTGCGGTTCCTTTTCAGGGACCGATCATTGAGGGGGTGGGGGAAGATTTTGCCATGTGGTGGACTTCATGTTCGGCGACGATGGTGACAACCCACCACCGAGCCCAACAGGGGTACGCTACAAGGTAGAACACTTGAAGGCGCCAGTCGTACATCGTCGCTATAACCAGATATAACTACCCAAGGTTGGGTAACTACACAAGGTTAACCCTTGCCGCCAGGAAATTTGGAAGTAAACAGAAGAGAGTAGAAGACAGGACAGATAGATAGTGAGAAATAAAGACAAAGATGTAGGCAGAGAGAGATAGGATGATGATGATATATGGTGTTTTTTGGCGCAAGGGCCATTTCATGGCCAAAGAGCGCCAGTTCATGGGACAAAGAATGTGGACAATCATTGTGATTAGCGGCTGTATAAGGGCCATAAAATTCCTCGCAATAAGGCGGGTAAAAACATACAAGTAATAAAATCATGACCATGCCGTGAAAGATGTGTGTGATGTGAATAGGTGACAAAAGTTAGTGATAATTAAAAACGATGGTGGACATGTATGGCATTAGCACAAGTACCTCCCTCGTTCATACCCTTGCGTCCAAGGGCCGTGAGGCAAGTGCTTTCCTGTGTAGCCACCGCAGCAAAAACCTCTCTTGAGAGGTCGTGCTGCGGTATGCCCGGGTATATGATATGAAAATTATAAATTTCCTTTAAAAACGCTAATAATGATTTGTGACTAAAAAGCGGTTCCCTGCCGACGAACATTGCAGGGTGTAAATGTATATGTTGTCGGTAGGATAGTGGAAAGTGTTGTCTTCTTAGAGTGTCTAAATGTTTACATTGAATTAAAACGTGAAGAACTGTTAATGCCTCACCACATTTATCACACAATGGTGGATCACCACCGGACAAAAGATGTGTGTGTGTCGTGTATGTGTGTCCTATCCTGAGTCTTGTTAGTGTTACCTCTGTTAGACGTGATTTTGATACTGGTGGCCAATGGCCAAGGTGTGGCTTGATAACGTGTAGTTTCTTTTGTGTGTGTGTATCCCACTTGCGGTGCCAGTAGTCCCTGAGTTTTTGTTTGAGAGACGGCTCAAGATCAAGGGCCGGGATTGATGTGGATGTAATGGCGGTGCTTTCGTGGGCGGATGCAGCAAGCTGATCCGCCATCATGTTGCCTTGAATCTCACGGTGCCCTGGCACCCAGCACACAACAACCTGTCGGTTGAGTGTGTAGAGTGTGCATAAAATGGAGTAAAGTGAAACGAGGACAGGGTTTTTTTGTTTTTTAAGACTGTGCAGAGCCGTTACCACACTGAGGGTCTCTGTATCAATTATTGCTTTTTGTATTTGTGATTGTTTAATGTGTTTAGCTGCCACAAGTATCGCGTATGCTTCCGCTGTGATGATACTTGTGCCTGGATGTAGAGGGCCAGCATCCGTAAAGGAAGGGCCAGCAGCAGCGTAGGACACAGAGGAGTTAGACTTAGAGGCATCTGTAAAAAACTCAGGACGTGTGTATTTGTGTTGAAGTTCCAAGAAGTATGTTCGAATATGGGCAATAGGCGCATGTTTAGTAACTTCTAGGAAAGACACATCGCAATCTATAGTCTGCCATTGCCACGGTGGCGGGTATGCTACAGGAGCCATTAAACTGTGTTCGAGTGACACTCCAGTGTCCTCAGCTAGACCCTTCAGGCGAACTGAGAAGGGCTGCCTCATTGAAGGCCTGTTTTGATAAAGAATGGAGCTCGACAAGTCATTAATTGTAAAGTATGAGGGGTGCCTCTTGTCTGCTTTCACCTTAAGGAAATATACAAAGGACATGTAGGTTCTTTGCAGATGAAGCGACAACTCATTTGACTCAACGTAAAGGCTTTCTACGGGGCTGGTGCGAAAAGCACCCATAGAAAGGCGGATGCCCGAATGGTGCACGGGATCCAGCATCTTCAAAGCACTTTGAGTCGCTGACTGATAAGCAATGGCCCCATAATCTAAGCGGGTGCGAATAAGGCTTCTATACAGGTTCATGAGGCATTTCCTGTCACTACCCCACGTAGTACGTGACAACACTTTTATAACATTCATGGCTTTTAAACATTTTGTTTTTAAATACTTTATGTGGGGTACGAAGGTCAACTTATTGTCCAAGATTAAGCCTAAGAATTTATGCTCGGCTTTGACGGACAGTTGTTGCCCGTTCAGTTGAATGTCGGGTTCCGAGTGCATGCCTCTCTTTCGAGAGAACAAGACACACGTGCTTTTTTGTGGGTTAAGTCGAAATCCGTTTTCATCTGCCCATTTAGAGACCTTATTTAAACCCAGCTGAACCTGCCGCTAACACATGGCCAAGTTGCATGACTTGAAGCCAAGCTGAACGTCGTCGACATATGTACAATAGAACATATTGCGGGGAATGGACAAGTGCAAAGAATTCATTTTAATAATAAAAAGTGTGCAACTAAGCACACCACCTTGTGGCACGCCTGTTTCCTGCACAAATGTTTGGGAGAGCACACTGCCCAGACAGACACGGAATGTCCGGTATGACAGGTAACTTTCGATTATATGAAACATTCTTCCGCGCACACGAAGGTGGGACAGGTCTCTTAGAATTCCGTAACGCCATGTAGTATGATAAGCCTTTTCGATATCGAGGAACACAGAGAGAAATTATTGTTTATGGACGAACGCGTCTCTGATCTGTGCCTCGATACGAACAAGGTGGTCTGTAGTGGATCTACTTTCTCGAAACCCGTACTGAAATGGGTCGAGCAAATTATTTGTTTCAAGAAAATGTACAAGTCGGCAGTTTATCATTTTTTCGAAGACTTTGCACAAGCAGCTTGTAAGTGCTATAGGATTATAACTCGAGGGTAAATGAGATGAGTAGTTTCTTTAGTAGCGCAAGGGCCAATTGATGGCCAAAGAGCGCCATTTCAATTGACTGCATATATGAACAATGATATGGTGCGTGGCTGTAAACGGGCCTTAAAATTCCTCGCTCTAACGCGGGTTAAAACATGAAAGTAATAAAATCTTGACAGTGGCGTGACATATGTGTGGTGATAGCTGATGGCAAAATGTCATGATAATAAAACCATGATGAAGATATAGTCACCGCAGCCATGACCACTCTATAGAGTTCGTGCTACGGATGACCTCGAAATATCGGGTGAAAGCTTTGCACTTCTTTTAAAAACGTAAAAAGTGTTTGTAGTTTAAAAAGCGGATCCCTACCGATGAGCATCCCAGGGTGTAGAGGGAGCTGCTGTCGGTAGGGCAGTAAAAAGTGCTTTTTTCTTAGAGCATCTAGCTCATTGCACTGGACCAGAATGTGGAGAACCGTAAGGGGCTCTCCACATCTCTCACAATATGGTGGATCACCGGTAGACAGAAGAAATGAATGTGTGGAATGTGTGTGTCCAGTTCTAAGCCTTGTTAGTATTACTTCCGTGTGTCGTGATTTTGATAGTGGCGGCCAATAACCTAGTTGCGGCTTAATAGCATGGAGTTTATTATCTGTTTGTTTATCCCACATGCTCTGCCAATACCCCCTGAGCTTTCGTTTCATAAAAGGTTTTAAGTCAAGTGCAGGGACTGGTGTTGATGCATTGGCAGTAGTGACATTGGCGCAAGCAGCCAGATTGTCGGCCAAAACGTTCCCTTGTATTTCACGGTGCCCTGGAACCCAGCAGACAACGACATGCTGTTTTGATGTGTAGAGTGTGCACAGAAGTGAGTAGAGTGACACCAGCACGGCGTTCTTGTGTTTTTTAGGAGTTTTCAGGGCTTTGACCACGCTTAGGGAATCTGTGTATATTACCGCCTTTTGTAATTTTATCTGTTTAATGTGTTTTACGACCGCCAGTATTGCGTAAGCTTCTCCTGTGAAAATGCTTGCATTAGGATGAAGAACGCCGGCCTCAGAAAAGGATTGGCCTATTGCTGCTAATGACACAGAAGTGTTTGACTTTGACGCATCAGTAAAGAACTCAGGGCATGTGTATTTATGTTGTAGTTCTAAAACGTATGTATGTATGTGTGCAAGTGGTGCGTGCTTTGTGACATCAACAAAAGAAACATCACAGTCTATAAGCTGCCACTGCCACGGTGGCAGATATGTTGCAGGAGCCATCAAACTGGGTTCAAGAAGAGGCACGCCTGTTCCTTCGGCCAGGCTCCTTACACGCAGCGCGTAGGGCTGCCTAAACGAAGGTCGGTTCTCGAACAAGCCAGAACAAGACAAATCATTAATTGTTAAATGGGAAGGATGTTTCTTGTCTGCCTTCACCTTCAAAAAGTACAAAAAGGACAGGGAACATCTTTGCAGGTGGAGCGACCATTCATTCGAATCCACGTACAGGCTCTCCACAGGGCTGGTGCGAAAAGCACCCGTAAAGAGGCGAATGCCTAGATGGTGGACAGGGTCGAGAATTTTCAAGGCTGATGGTGTTGCCGACTGATAGACTATAGAACCGTAATCTAGGCATGTGCGTACGAGGCTTTTATACAAGTTAATTAAACACTTCCTGTCACTACCCCATGTAGTGTGTGACAACACTTTGAAAATGTTCATTGTTTTTAAGCACCTGTCCCTTAAATACTTGATGTGTGGGATGAAGGTTAGCTTAGTGTCTAATATGAGACCGAGAAACTTGTGCTCGGTCTTCACGGACAAAGGTTGACCATGCAGGTCAATGTCGGGGTCAGGATGGAGGCCCCTCTTTCGGCTGAACAAGACACAAGTGCTCTTTTGCGCGTTGAGTATATAACCATTCTCGTTTGCCCATTGAGATACCTTGTTCAACCCTAGTTGAAGTTGACGTTGGCACATTGAGATGTTGCACGATTTGTAACCAATCTGCACATCATCGACATATATGCAGTAAAAAATATTTCGTGGGAGAGACAGGTACAAGGAATTAATTTTAACTATGAAAAGTGTACAGCTCAATACACCTCCTTGTGGCACTCCTGTTTCTTGGACAAATACTCGAGATAAGACAGTGCCAACTTGGACACGGAATGTACGGTTGGACAGGTAGCTTTCGATAACTGCCAGCATTCTACCCCGCACACCTAAATGTGACAGGTCTCGCAATATGCCGAAGCGCCATGCAGTGTCATATGCCTTTTCCATATCGAGAAACACAGAAAGAAAAAATTGCTTATGAACAAAAGCGTCGCGAATTTGTGCCTCGATACGGACAAGATGGTCAGTGGTGGACCGAGCCTCTCGAAACCCACACTGGCACGGGTCAAGTAGGCCACTAATTTCAAGGAAGTGCATCAGCCGCCTGTTAATCATTTTTTCAAAGACTTTGCAAATACAGCTGGTTATTGCTATTGGCCTGTAGCTAGAAACTGAGGCCGGGTCCTTGCCTTGTTTTAGGGTTGGGATAATGATAGCTTCCTTCCAGGCTGGAGGTAGCTCGCCATAAGACCATATTGCATTATACAGAGAGAGGAGAGCTTTCTGCGTTTCAGTGGGCAGGTGTTTTAACATTTCATATCCCACACGGTCCGGGCCTGGGGCAGATTTATTGCAGCAGGCAAGTGAGGCCTGCAGTTCAGCCAAACAGAAAGGTTCGTTGTATGCCTCATGTGTTCTGGGCTTGCGCTCTAATCTCTGTTTTTCTATTGCGGTTTTGTATCGTCGGAACGCTTCACTATAGTGTGTTGAGCTGGAGACCTGTTCAAAGTGCGCTCCGAGAGTGTTTGCCTGGTCTTCCAAACTCTCCCCTTGTGTGTTCACAAGAGGAAGCGAATGTGCTTCTCGTCCTGCCACCTTACCAACCATGCTCCAGACTCTCGACTCATCTGTGTATGAGTTAATGCCCGATACAAATTTGTGCCAACTTTCTCTTCTCGCCTGTCGGCGCGTCCTCCTTGCTTGCGACTTGACGTTCTTAAAGTTTACAAGATTCTCAGCTGTCGGCGAGTCTCTAAGCAACCTCCATGCCTTATTTTGTTTTTTTCGAGCATCACGGCACTCATTATTCCACCATGGGACTCGTCGTATGCTTGACGGTCCACATGTTTGGGGAATACATTTTGTTGCTGCATCAACCAAGAAAGCTGTAAAGTAGCATACAGCATCCTCTATGCTCAACGCCGCCATGTCAGTCCAAGATAATAAAGTCATTCTTTGAAACTTTTCCCAATCGGCTTTGTCAGGGAGCCATTTGGGAACTTGTGCAGGACATGTATTTGTTATTGATGAGCTGATAACGATAGGAAAATGGTCACTACCATATGGATCATTAATGACTTCCCATTTAAGTAGAGGCAGGAGTGATGGGGATATTATGCTGAGGTCTATTGCTGAGTATCTATTGTTAGCGATGTTGTAATATGTTGGCTCTTTCCGATTCAGCAGGCACGCACCGGAAGAAAAAAGGAGCTGTTCAATCACGCGGCCTCGAGCATCGCAGCGAGAGTCACCCCATAGATTGCTATGTGCATTGAAATCTCCAAGGAGGATATAAGGTTCTGGAAGTTCGTCTATGAGGGACTCGAATTCATGCTTTTCAAGACGGTGTTGTGGAGGTATGTAGAGAGACCAGATGGTGACGAGCTTATTCAATAGAACTGCTCGAACACCCACCGCCTCAAGGGATGTTTGTAGTGGTAGGTGTGTGCATGCAATCCCTTGATTGGCTATAATGGCAACACCACCGGATGGCACAATGGCATCATTCTGGTCTTTCCGAAAATTACGTAGTGACGTAAAAAGTTGGTGTGTTTCGATTTCAGGTGTGTCTCTTGTACGCACAGCACCTTAGGTGTATGTTAGTGTGAAAGTTCCTTGATATCGTCGAGGTTTCTCAACAGTCCTCTGACGTTCCACTGTAGTATTTGTGTCATTTTAACTTAGTGTGGTGCTGTGCATACAGGGGTGTTGCGTTAGTTTACAAGGCCTTTCGAGGGCCCTATGATTCGAGGTTTTTCTTTTTTGGCGCGCTCCAAGGAGTTGCGCCTATCCTTCGGCGTTTGAGGCGCCGGAGGAGTGGGACTTGTATCCATCACCTCTTGTGAGGTGGTGGATGGTGCCTGCGAGGGAGGCACATTCACTGAACTTTCGGACCTGACTGCGCCTGCAGTGGTCCGACGTTCAGCAGACACTAGGGTCTGCCGGACCTGTTTGTCAGGTGGCGGAGCAGTAGAGGCTGCTCCAGCCGGGGGCGCAGGCGGCACGACCGCGGTCACACACTGTGTGACATTCGCGGGTGCTGAGGCATGTGGCGCGGCGCCCCGGCGCGTCACATCTGCAAAGGAAGGATAAAATGGGTTGTGTATTGCGAAGCGTTGGCGCGCTTCTTGGAATGTGAGATTGAATTTAACCTTGAGTTCTACTATTTGTTTCTCTTTTTTCCATGCGGGGCATAATCGTGAGTAGGTAGCGTGGTCTCCTTCACAGTTCGAACAATGAGTTGTTTCTGAGGTGCAGTTGTCCGATATGTGTTGAATAGATGCGCACTTTGCGCAAGTGGCACGCCCTCTGCAACTCTGCGATCCATGACCAAAACGTTGGCACTTAAAACATCGACGAGGGTTGGGAACTTATGGTCGTACACGAAGCTTACAATAGCCGGTTTCGATTGATTCTGGTAGGTCATTTGTTCCGAAGGTAATTATTACGTGTTTTGTAGGGGTCAGTTTGTTGTTGCGTCTTATTGTTATTCGTTGGACTTTGACCACGTTCTGGTCCTGCCAACCTTCGAGCAGCTCACTTTCAGAAAGCTCAGTAAGATCATCATCAGAAATTACGCCACGGACAGTGTTCATAGACCTGTGTGGGCCCACCGAAACAGGGGTTTCCCCAAAGGCCACAAGCTTAGACAGCTTTTCATACTGAGCTTTGTCACGAACCTCCAGAAGAAGATCGCCAATTCCCATCTTTGTTACTTTGTAACCTGGGCCTATTGCTTCTGTGAGAGTTTTGGAAACGAGGAAAGGTGAGATAGCTCGGACTGTCTTCTTTTCATTTTGACTATGGATTACATGGTACTTTGGGAATGTCGGCTTTGGTGTGTTAGGTAGGAAAGTATCTTCGGTGCGCCACCTTTTTAGGGAGCGATCAGGAAGGGGGGGAAAGATTTTGCCATAAAATAGAATAAAGTTCGGCGGCGATGGTGGCCACCCACCACCGAGCCCAACAAGGGGACGCTACAAGGTTCACTATTGAACACTTGGAGACGCCAGCCATGCATCGCCGCTATAACCGAATATAACTACCCAAGGTTGGGTAACTACCCAAGGTTGGGTAACACAGGGTTAACCCTCGCTGCCAGGAAATTCTGAAGTAAACCGAAAAGAGGAGAGGACAAGACAGATGAACAGTAGAGATAAAGACGAAGATGTAGGAAGAGAGAGATAGGAAAAGGCGACTGCCGATTTCCTCTGGGTGGGTCAGCCCAGGGGTGCCGTCTACGTGAAGCCGGGGCCAAAGGTGTGTGTTACCTCTGTCGGGGGGCCTTAACGGTCCAATCACCCAGCGTGGGCTCAACCCCCAGGATCCCCTTTTCCCCGGACACGGCAAAGCCACGCACGGCAAGGCGTGAGAGGGAGTAGAAACTCCCCCGTTAGCTCGGGTTCGTGGTGTCGCTACACACCAAACGCCTACTTGCGCAGGCGCCCCTGCGGGCAGGTGCTCCGATTCCAGAGTGAAGGTAAGTCTAATATTTATGATGCTTTCGTAAGTTTTTGCGAGGCAACTTGTTAATGCAATGGGTCTATAGCTACTTGGGGTTGTTGGGGGTTTACCAGGTTTTAGAAATGGTATAACTATGGCTTTTTTCCAATCTTCAGGCATTATGCCAGAGTCCCATATTTTGTTGAAGAATTGGAGAAGTGCCTTCGCGGATGCTTGGAATAGGTGTGCCAACATTGTGTAGTTTATCTGGTCAGACCCTGTTGCCGTTTTTTACCGGCCGAAAGTACCCTGTTCAATTCGTGCAGCTTTCATTTGAGGTACTGCTAGTAGGCAATCTTTGTCTTTCTGCATTTTCTTTATATTTCAGGAATGTATTGGTGTAATTTGCTGAGCATGATACCTTATAAAAGTGTTCTCCTAATAGGTTGGCCTGGTCTTCTAGTGTTGATTGTGTGTCTGGACTTGTAAGCAGTGGTATTGTGTAGGAGGAGTACTCTCCCTTGAACTTCCTTACCTGGTCCCAGATGTGTTTAGATGTCAATGAACTGTTAATTGATGATATGTATTTTTGCCATGAATCCTTTTCTGCCTGTCTTCGAATAAATCGGGCTCTGGCTTTTGCCTGTTTGAAGTTGATGAGGTTGGCGTAGGTGGGGTATCTTCGTAGAATTCCCAAGGCCTTATTTTGTAGTTTTTTGGCATCAGTACACTCGTTTGTCCACCAATGGTTAAATTTCTTGCGTACGATGCCTGATGATTGCGGTATTGCTTTTTCTGCTGCTAATATTAAAACTTTGGCGAACTCTTCGTTTAGTTCCTCAACAGAAAGCTCCGATGAGAAAACTTCATCGAGCTTAGCGTTTTCTGTGAAAACTGGCCAGTTCGCTAGCTGCAGTTTCCACCGGCGTGGCCTGCTTGTTAAAGTTGGGTAAGATGGTATGAGTTTTATGATGCCGGGTTGATGATCACTACCATAAGACGTGTTGACGACGTCCCATTTAAAATCATTAAAAATACACGATGAACACATGGCGAGATCTAAGCAACTAAAAGTGCGCGAGGTTGGTGAAAAGTAAGTAAAAGCACCGGAATTAAGAAGGCAGATGTCATTCGATAAAATGAAATCTTCCACGGCTTGCCCTCTTGCGTCAGTTTTGTCGCTACCCCAAAGGGTTGAATGAGCATTGAAATCCCCAACTAAGATAAATGGTTTTGGCAACTGTTCCACTAGATTTTCTAGGTTATTGGTGGTGAAAAGGGTGTGAGGTGGGATATACAGTGAGCAGATGGTGATGGTTTTGTATGATAGGATGGTGACGGCTACGGCCTCAAAAGATGTGTTTATTTGGACATCTCGCGTAGGAGTGCTGCCCTGCACCACTATGGCTACTCCTCCTGAATGACGGTTGCAATGTTCGCGGTCCTTTCGGGCAACTTTGAAGCCTTTTAGGAAATGGCTGTGTTTTGCACCAAGATTTGTCTCTTGGAGGCAAAAGGCTACAGGTGAGAATTTCTTAATGATGTCCTTTATGTCACCTAAGTTATGAATTAAGCCTCTGCAGTTCCAATGTACGATAAAAGCCATGGCAGAATAAAGTTAAGTAAATATACTTCTGGGGATTGATCGGTATAAAAGATGATAGGTGACAATATTAAGAAATAGAAATAGAGAGAAATACGATAACCATTACGGTTATCGCTTTTTTATTGTGGTTACTGGGACTTTGTCCTTGTGCTGTTTGGTACGCTCGAGAGAGCGCTTGTCCTTCGGTGTCGATGACCCCGGAGTTTTGTGGTCGATCTCCATTGCCTTGTCTGAGGCGCTGGAAGATGGAGAGTGAGGCGCTGAGAAACTGATCTCAGGCCTTGGCATTCTATTGAGTTTAGGGCCCAGGGAGACCGGAGTCTGCGGGCCCTTTGATGTGCATGGAGCAGCTGGCGCTGCTTCTTTTACGGGGGCGGTTTGAGTCACCATGGAACCACTGGGTGTGGTAGCGGTCGACTCCTGAGGTCTTTGTGACGCTGCCCCCGACTGCGTCACAGCGGCGTAACTTCTGTGGAAAAGGTACGATAGCCGTGTTCGCGCTTCGCTGAATGATATTTTTTTATTTGACGGTCAGAGCGATCACTTCTTTTTCTTTTTTCCAACATGGGCATGACCGGGAATACGCTGGGTGTTCCCCGTCACAGTTAACACAGTGGGGTGAGGATGAACAGTTTTCTGATTTGTGGTCGTTTGCGCTGCATTTTGCGCATGTTTCTTTGCCTCTGCAAGAGTGCGAGGCGTGTCCGAATCTCTGACATTTGAAACAGCGTCTGGGGTTGGGAATGTAGGGTCTGACATTTATTTTTAAGTACCCAGCCTTAAGAGAGGCGGGCATTTCACATGTTCCAAAGGTTGGTATTACGTGTTTGGTGGGCAATTCCTGATTATTGCGACGTGGACTTTGATGACGTTTTGGTCTTGGAAACCTTCGAGGAGCTCTTCGTCACTAAGGCCTAAGAAGTCTTCCTCAGAGATCACTCCCCTGCTGGTGTTTAGAGAGCGATGGACCGAAACGGTGACAGCTGTTTCTGCAATGCTGGTTAGTTGGGATATGATGATGATGAGTAGTTTTTAGTGGCGCAAGGGCCAATTGATGGCCAAAGAGCGCCATTTCAATTGACTACAGATATGAACAATGATATGGTGATGATGATGTTGGATGTTTTATGGCGCAAGGGCCGATTCACGGCCAAAGAGCGCCAGTTCATCTTACTAAAAATATGGACAATGATTGTGATAAGTGGCTGTATAAGGGCCATAAAATTCCTCGCAGTAAGGCGGGTAAAAACATACAAATAATAAAATCATGACCATGCCGTGGAAGGTGTGTGTGGTGTGAACAGATGACAAAAGTTGGTGATAATAAAAGACGATGGTGGATATGTATGGCATTAGCACAAGTGCCTCACTCGTTCAAACCCTTGCGTCCAAGGGCCGTGAGGCATGTGCTTTCTTGTGTAGCCACCGCAGCAAAAACCTCTCTGGAGAGGTCATGCTACGGTATGCCCGGGTATATGACATGAAAGCTGTGAATTTCTTTTAAAAACGCTAACAATGATTTATGACTAAAAAGTGGTTCCCTACCGACAAACATTGCAGGGTGTGAAGGTATATGTTGTCGGTAGAGTAATGGAAAATGTTGTTTTCTTAGAGTTTCTAAATGTTTACACTGGATTAGTATGTGAAGGACTGTTAATGTTTCAGCACATTTGTCGCACAATGGTGGATCGTCACTAGACAAAAGATGTGTGTGTGTTGCGTATGTGTGTCCTATCCTGAGTCTCGTTAGTATTACCTCTGTATAACGCGATTTTGATACTGGCAGCCAATGACCAAGGTGTGGCTTAATAATGTGTAGTTTGTTTTGTGTGTGTGTATTCCACTTGCTCTGCCAGAAGTCTCTGATGTTTCGTTTGAGAGACGGCTTAAGATCAAGGGCCGGGATTAATATGGGTGTAGTGGCGGTGCCCTCGTGGACGGATGCAGCAAGCTGATCCGCCATCACGTTGCCTTGAATCTCACGATGCCCTGGCACCCAGCACACTACAACATGTAGGTTGAGTGTGTAAAGTGTGCATAAAATAGAGTAAAGTGAGATGAGGACAGGGTTTTTTTGTTTTTTAAGACTGTGCAGAGCCGTTACCACACTAAGGGAGTCTGTATAAATTACTGCTTTTTGTATTTGTAATTGTTTGATGTGTTTAGCTGCCACAAGTATCGCGTAAGCTTCCGCCGTGAAGATACTTGTGTCTGGATGTAGAGGGCCAGCATCCGAAAAGGATGGGCCGACAGCAGCGTAGGACACAGAGGAGTTAGACTTGGAGGCATCTGTAAAGAACTCAGGACGTGTGTATTTGTGTTGAAGTTCCAGGAAGTATGTTCGGATATGGGCAATAGGCGCATGTTTTGTAACTTCAAGAAAGGACACATCACAGTCTATAGTCTGCCATTGCCACGGTGGCAGATATGCTACAGGAGCCATTAAACTATGTTCAAGTGAGACTCCAGTTTCCTCAGCTAGCCTTTTCAGGCGAACTGAGAAGGGCTGCCTCATCGAAGGCCTGTTTTGAAACAGAATGGAGCTCGACAAATCAATAATAGTGGAGTATGAGGGGTGCTTCTTATCTGCTTTCACCTTAAGGAAATAAACAAAGGACATGTAAGTTCTCTGCAGATGAAGCGACCACTCATTCGACTCAACATAAAGGCTTTCTACGGGGCTGGTGCGAAAAGCACCCGTAGAAAGGCGGATGCCCAAATGGTGCACGGGGTCAAGCATCTTCAAGGCACTTTGAGTGGCAGACTGATAGACAACGGCCCCATAATCTAAGCGGGTACGAATAAGGATTCTATAGAGGTTCATGAGGCATTGCCTATCACTACCCCACGTAGTACGTGACAACACTTTTATAACATTCATGGCTTTTAAACATTTAGTTTTTAAATACTTTATGTGTGGTACGAAGGTCAACTTGTTGTCCAAGATTAAGCCTAAAAATTTATGCTCGGCTTTGACGGACAGACGTTGCCCGTTCAGCCGAATGTCAGGTTCCGAGTGCATGCCTCTCTTTCGAGAGAACAAGACACACGTGCTTTTTTGTGGGTTAAGTCGAAATCCGTTTTCGTCTGCCCATTTGGAGACCTTATTTAAACCCATCTGAACCTGCCGCTCACACATGGCTAAGTTGCATGACTTGAAGCCAAGCTGAACGTCGTCGACATATGTACAATAGAACATCATGCGGGGAATGGACAAGTGCAAAGAATTCATTTTGATGATAAAAAGTGTGCAACTAAGCACACCACCTTGTGGCACGCCTGTTTCCTGGACAAATGTTTGGGAGAGCACACTGCCTAGACGGACACGGAATGTCCGGTTTGACAGGTAACTTTCGATTATATGAAACATTCTTCCGCGCACACCAAGGTGGGACAGGTCTCTTAGAATTCCGAAACGCCATGTTGTATCATACGCCTTTTCGATATCGAGGAACACAGAGAGAAAATATTGTCTATGGACGAAGGCGTCTCTTATCTGTGCCTCGATGCGAACAAGGTGGTCTGTGGTGGATCTACTTTCTCGAAACCCGCACTGAAATGGGTCGAGCAAATTGTTTGTTTCAAGAATATGTAGAAGTCGGCGGTTTATCATTTTTTCGAATACTTTACACAAGCAGCTTGTAAGTGCTATAGGCCTATAACTTGAAGCTAAAGAAGGGTCCTTGCCCTCTTTCAGAATGGGAATAATAATCGCCTCTTTCCAGGAAGTAGGGATAGTGCCAGAAAACCAGATAGCATTGTATAAACAAAGTAAGGTTTTGCGTGTTTCGGCTGGTAGGTTTTTTAACATTTCATACACCACACGGTCAGAACCTGGGGCAGAAGTTTTGCAGGAGTTTAGAGATGTTCGGAGCTCAGCTAGACTGAAAGCTTGGTTATATGCCTCATATCTAGTGGATTTATGTTCTAGTTTCTGCTTTTCTATTCTGGTTCTGTATTTTTGGAAAGTATCAGTATAGTGGGACGAGCTGGATACCCGTTCAAAGTGTGCCCCGAGGAAGTTTGCCTGATCTTCCATGGTATCACCTTGAGTGTTTACGAGTGGAAGTGTGTGTACTTGTTTCCCTGCTATCCTACCGACCATGTTCCAGACTTTTGCCTCCTGTGTGTATGAATTGATCCCCGACAAAAACTTCTGCCAGCTTTCTCTTCTGGCCTGCCGACGCGTTCTCCTTCCTTGAGACTTTATTTTCTTGAACGTGTCAAGATTTTCCGCTGTTGGCGAGTTGCGCAGCAATCTCCATGCCCTGTTCTGTTCCTTTCGCGCATTACGACACTCCGTGTTCCACCATGGGACGTGTCGTTTGCCGGGCATTCCAGATGTTTGCGGTATGCACCTGGCTGCTGCGTCAGTTAGAAAAGCTGTGAAGTACTTCACAGCTTCATCTATGTCTAATCTACATATGTCTGTCCAACTCAAACGTGTAGTGTTGTGGAACTGTTCCCAGTCTGCTTTGTTCATCAGCCATTTGGGAACATGTAGAGGACATTCATATGTTGTTTGTGAACTCAACACTACAGGAAAATGGTCACTTCCATATAGATTATTTATGATTTTACATTTCAGTAGGGGTAGGAGTGAAGGCGATACGATGCTGAGGTCTATAGACGAGTAAGTTTTGTTGGCAATGTTATAGTATGTTGGCTCTTTCCTATTCAACAAACAGGCACCGGAAGAGAAGAGAAATTGTTCAATGAGACGACCTCGTGCATCACAGCGAGAATCGCCCCAGAGTCCACTATGTGCATTTAGGTCGCCAAGAAGCAAATAGGGTTCAGGCAGTTCGTCTATTAAAGACTGAAATTCACGTCTTTCAAGACGGTGGTGGGGAGGTACATACAGAGAGCAAATGGTGACGAGTTTGTTTAAAAGTACCGCTCGAACAGCCACCGCCTCAAGGGATGTCTGGAGTGGTAAATGTGTACACGCTACTCCTTTGTTAACAATAATGGCTACGCCACCGGATGACGCCACAGCATCATCTCGGTCCTTTCGGTATATGACGTAAGCACGTAAAAAATTTGTATTGGAGGATTTTGATGATGATGATGTTTGATGTTTTATGGCGCAAGGGCCATTTCACGGCCAAAGAGCGCCAGTTCATCTTACTAAAATTATGGACAATGATTGTGATAAGCGGCTGTATAAGGGCCATAAAATTCCTCGCAGTAAGGCGGGTAAAAACATACAAGTAATAAAATCATGACCATGCGGTGAAAGGTGTGTGTGATGTGAATAGATGACAAAAGTTGGTGATAATAAAAGACGATGGTGCATATGTATGGCATTAGCACAAGTGCCTCACTCGTTCATACCCTTGCGTCCAAGGGCCGTGAGGCATGTGCTTTCTTGTGTAGCCACCGCAGCAAAAACCTCTCTGGAGAGGTCATGCTACGGTATGCCCGGGTATATGACATGAAAGCTATGAATTTCTTTTAAAAACGCTAACAATGATTTATAACTAAAAAGCGGTTCCCTACCGACAAACATTGCAGGGTGTAAAGGTATATGTTGTCGGTAGGGTAATGGAAAGTGTTGTTTTCTTACAGTGTCCAATTGTTTGCACTCAATTAAAATGTGAAGGACTGTCAATGCTTCACCACATCTGTCACACAATGGTGGATCGCCACCGGACAAAAGGTGTGTGTGTGTCGTGTATGTGTGTCCTATCCTGAGTCTCGTTAGTATCACCTCTGTATAACGCGATTTCGATACGGGCGGCCAATGACCAAGGTGTGGCTTAATAACGTGTAGTTTGTTTTGTGTGTGTGTATCCCACTTGCTCTGCCAGTATACTCTGAGGTTTCGTTTGAGGGATGGTTTAAGATCGAGGGCCGGGATTGATATGGGTGTAGGGGCAGTGCTTTTGTGCACGGATGCAGCGAGCTGATCCGCCCTCACGTTGCCTTGAATCTCACGGTGCCCTGGCACCCAGCACACTACAACATGTTGTTTGAGTGTGTAAAGTGTGCATAAAATAGAGTAAAGTGAGACAAGGACTGGGTTTTTTTGTTTTTTAAGACTGTGCAGAGCCGTTACCACACTTAGGGAGTCTGTATAAATTACTGCTTTTTGTATTTGTAATTGTTTGATGTGTTTAGCTGCCACAAGTATCGCGTACGCTTCCGCTGTGAAGATACTTGTGCGTGGATGTAGTGGACCAGCATCCGAAAAGGATGGGCCTACAGCAGCGTAAGACACAGAGGAGTTAGTCTTGGAGGCATCTGTGAAGAACTCAGGACATGTGTATTTGTGTTGAAGTTCCAAAAAGTATGTTCGGATATGGGCAACAGGTGCATGTTTTGTAACTTCTAGGAAAGACACATCGCAGTCTATAGTCTGCCATTGCCACGGTGGCGGATATGCTACAGGAGCCATTAAACTGTGTTCTAGTGAGATTCCAGTTTCCTCAGCTAGACTCTTCAGGCGAATAGAGAAGGGCTGCCTCATCGAAGGCCTGTTTTGAAACAAAATTGAGCTCGACAAATCATTAATAGTAGAGTATGAGGGGTGCTTCTTGTCTGCTTTCACCTTAAGGTAATAAACAAAGGACATGTAAGTTCTCTGCAGATGAAGCGACCACTCATTTGACTCAACATAAAGGCTTTCTACGGGGCTGGTGCGAAAAGCACCCGTAGAAAGGCGGATGCCCAAATGGTGCACGGGGTCCAGCATCTTCAAAGCACTTTGAGTCGCAGACTGATAAACAACGGCCCCATAATCTAAGCGGGTGCGAATGAGGCTTCTATATAGGTTCATGAGACATTGCCTGTCACTACCCCACCTAGTACGTGACAACACTTTTAAAACATTCATGGCTTTTAAACATTTTGTTTTTAGATACTTGATGTGCGGTACGAAGGTCAACTTGTTGTCCAAGATTAATCCTAGGAATTTATGCTCCGTATTAACAGACAGACGCTGACCGTTCAGTTCAATGTCGGGTTCTGAGTGCATGCCTCTCTTTCTGGAGAACAGGACACACGTGCTTTTTTGTGGGTTCAGTCGGAATCCGTTTTCCTCTGCCCATTTTGAGAGCTTGTTTAAACCTAACTGAACCTGCCGCTCACACATTGCCAGATTGCAAGACCTAAAGCCAAGCTGGACGTCATCCACATATGTACAATAAAACATATTGCGAGGGATGGTCAAGCGCAAGGAATTCATTTTTATGAGAAAAAGTGTGCAGCTAAGTACACCACCTTGTGGAACGCCTGTTTCCTGGACAAATGTTTGAGAATGAACCGTGCCCACTCGGACACGGAATGTCCGGTTTGACAGGTAACTTTTGATTATGTGAAACATTCTTCCGCGCACGCCAAGGTTGGATAGGTCTCTTAGAATTCCAAAACGCCATGTTGTATCATAAGCCTTTTCGATATGGAGGAACACGGAGAGAAAATATTGTTTATGGACGAAGGCGTCTCTGATCTGTGCCTCGATACGAACAAGGTGGTCTGTCGTGGATCTACTCTCTCGAAACCCGCACTGAAATGGGTCGAGCAAATTGTTTGTTTCAAGAAAGTGTACAAGTCGGCAGTTTATCATTTTTTCGAAGACTTTGCACAAGCAGCTTGTAAGTGCAATAGGCCTATAACTCGAAGCTAAAGAAGGGTCCCTGCCCTCTTTCAAAATGGGAATAACAATAGCCTCTTTCCAGGAGGTAGGAATAGTGCCAGAAGACCAAATAGCATTGTACAAACAAAGTAAGGTTTTTCGGGTTTCGTTTGGTAGGTTCTTTAACATTTCATACATCACACGGTCAGAACCTGGGGCAGAAGTACTGCAGGAGTTCAGAGATGTTCGGAGCTCAGCAAGACTGAAAGCTTGGTTATATCCCTCGTATCTAGTGGATTTGTGTTCAAGTTTCTGCTTTTCTATTCTTGTTCTGTATTTTTGGAAAGTGTCAGTATAGTGGGACGAGCTGGATACCTGTTCGAAGTGTGCACCGAGGAAGTTTGCCTGATCTTCCAAGGTATCACCCTGAGTGTTTACGAGTGGAAGTGTGTGTACTTGTTTTCCTGCTATCCTATGGACCATGTCCCAGACTTTAGCCTCCTGTGTGTATGAATTAACCCCTGATAAAAACTTCTGCCAGCTTTCTCTTCTGGCCTGCCGACGCGTTCTCCTGCCTTGAGACTTTATTTTCTTGAAGGTTTCAAGATTTTCGGCTGTCGGCGAGTTCCGAAGCAGCCTCCAAGCTCTGTTTTGCTGTTTGCGCGCGTTTCGGCATTCAGAGTTCCACCATGGCACACGTCGTTTTCCAGGGTGTCCATTTGTTTGTGGGATGCATTTTGTTGCAGCATCGATCAAAAACGCTGTGAAGTAGTTCACCGCAACATCAATGTTCAAAGTACGGATGTCATTCCAACCTAGACTAGCAATAGTATAAAACTGTTCCCAGTCGGCTCTGTTTATGAGCCACTTGGGAACACGTGATGGACACTCAGTTACTGTCGTGCTCAAAACAACGGGGAAGTGGTCACTTCCGTACGGATTACTGACGACTTTCCACTGGAGTAGAGGCACAAGAGATGGAGATACTATGCTCAGGTCTATGGAGGAGTAGGTGTTATTGGCGAGATTATAATAGGTTGGTTCTTTTCGGTTTAGGAGACACGCGCTCGACGAGAGAAGGAACTGTTCGATCAGTCGACCTCGCGCGTCATACCGAGAGTCTCCCCATAGCCTGCTATGCGCATTAAAGTCTCCAAGGAGAACATAAGGTTCCGGAAGTTCATCAATTAAAGAGTGTAAATCACGTTTTTGTAGCTGATAACTAGGAGGAATGTAAATCGTGCAGATTGTGATCAGTTTATCAAAAAGAACCGCTCGAACAGCCACTGCCTCAAGGGATGTTTGGAGTTGTAAGTGTGTACATGCAATTTCTTGATTCACTATGATGGCAACACCTCCGGATGATGTCATGGCATCATCACGGTCCTTTCGAAAAATAACGTATTTGCGAAGAAAATTTGTGTGTTTTGAATTAAGGTGTGTTTCTTGTACACACAGCACTTTTGGTGAGTGTTCGTGTAGGAGTTCTTGGATGTCGTCAAGGTTTCTGAGAAGGCCCCTGACGTTCCATTGTATAATTTGAGTGTTCATGGTGAATGTAAAATAATGCTGTGTGTACGAAAAGCGAGTGGCTGTTTAGACGAGGAGTTTGAGTTCACTTAACAGGGCCGTCACCAGGCCCTGTTATTTGCTTTTTTGTTTTCTTGGCGCGCTCCAAGGAGCCACGCCGCTCTTTCGGCACCAAGGGTGCCGACGTATCCATTGCCTCCTCGGAGGCACTGGATGCCCGCACGTGCGGGCTGTTAGTTTGGATTTTGGGCCTCGCCTGGTGAGGGGAGGCCTTGAGACCCGAAGACTCTGGAGTCTCCGGTCTCTGTTTGGGAGTAGGCGGTGTAGCCTGGGCTACAGCCGCCTTGGGGGCAGGTGCCGCAACCGCCGGCTCGGTATGCGCGGGCCGGAGGGGTGGCGAGGGCTGGTGCGGCGGTGCCCCCTGACGCGCCGCATCAGCATATGTTGCGCCGTAAAATGGTGACACTCTTCGTCTTGCTTCTTTGAATGTGATGTTTTCTTTGACTTTAATAGTGATTATTTCTTTTTCTTTCTTCCAGTTAGGACACGAACGCGAATACGCGGCGTGTTCCCCATCACAATTCACGCAGTGAGGCGTAGTAACACAGTTATCAGATGGGTGGCCATGGCTACCACATCTTGCACAAGTTTCCTGACCCCGGCAGTTCTGCGAGCCATGACCAAATCGTTGACATTTATAACACCGTCTTGGATTGGGAATGTAGGGACGGACAGAGAGTTTGATGTAGCCTGTGTCTATAGATGAAGGCAGTGTGCTAGATGCAAAAGTGAGTATTAAATGTTTAGTAGGTATTTCTTTGTTGTCGCGTCTGATGACGATTCGTTTCACATCCGTGACATTTTGCTCTTTCCACCCTTCAAGCAGTTCCTGTTCAGACATTTCAAGAAGGTCTGCTTCTGAAACAACTCCGCGTGAGGTGTTCATCGATCTATGAGGTGAAACAGATACTGGGATATTACCAAATGCTACGAGACTGCCAAGTTTTTCATAGTGGTGTTTTTCAGGCAGCTCAAGGAGAAGGTCTCCGCTAGCCATCTTTGTAACCTTGTATCCTGGGCCAAAGAGCTCGGTCAGAGATTTAGCAACAAGAAATGGTGATATGGCTCTGGCTTGTTTTGTTGGGTTTTGGCTGTGCACAACATGGAATTTGGGAAAGCATTGTCTGGGTTGGCTGAAAATTGAGATGTCATCGGTGCGTCCCCTCTTAGGCGGAGGACGATCTAGGAGACGGGGAAATGCAGGTGTTCCCATAGTAGTGTACTTTTTTTCGGCAGCAATGGCGACCACCCACCATGGAGTCCAACCAGGGGACGCTGAAGCACTTAATAGCATAAGGCTGCAGACGCCAGCCGTACATTGCCACTATAACCAAATATAACTACTCAAGGTTGAGTAATTACACAAGGTTAACCCTTGCCGCCAGGAAAAATCGGAAGTAAATGGAAGAGAGAAGAAGACAGGACAGATTTAAAGACGAGAAAAGACTAAGATGTAGGAAGAGAGAGATAGGAAAAGGCGACTGCCGATTTCCCCTGGGTGGGTCAGCCCAGAGGTGCCGTCTACGTGAAGCCGGGGCCAAAGGGGTGTGTTGCCTCTGCCGGGGGGCCTTAAAGGTCCAATCACCCAGCGTCGGCTCAACCCCCAGGATCCCCTTTTCCCCGGACACGGCAAAGCCACGCACGGCTAGGCGTGGGAGGGAGTCAAAACTCCCCCGTTAGCTCGGGTCCGTGGTGTCGCTACACACCAAACGCCTACTTGCGCAGTATTGGAGGATTTTAGGTGTGTTTCCTGTACACACAGCACTTGAGGTGAGTGTTTGCATAAAAGCTCTTGGACGTCGTCGAGGTTTTTAAGCAGGCCTCTGACGTTCCAATGAATAATTTGTGTTTCCATATTGGAAGTAAAGTAGTGCTGTGTGTACGTTAAGGGAGTGACTTGTTTAAGGTGAAAGATCAAGCTCAAGTAACAGGGCTATTATCAGGCCCTGTTATGAGCTTCTTAGTTCTCTTGGCGCGCTCCAGAGAGCCGCGCCGCTCTTTTGGCACCAAGGGTGCCGCCGTATCCATTGCCTCCTCGGAGGCACTGGATGCCCGCTCATGCGAGCTGGTTTTTCGAATCTTGGGCCTCGCCTGGCGAGGTGAGGCCTTGAGACCCGAGGACCCTGGAGTCTCTGGTCTCTGTTCAATAGTAGGCGGAGTAGACTCAACTACTGCCGCCTTGGGGGCAGGCGCCACAGCCAATGGCTCGCTCTGCGCAGGCCGAAGGAGTGGCAAGGGCTGGTGCGACACTGCCCCCTGGCGCGCCGCATCAGCATATGTGGGGCCATAAAATGGCGAGACTCTTTTTCTTGCTTCTTTAAATGTAATGTTTTCTTTTATCTTTAAAGTGATGATCTCTTTTTCTTTTTTCCAGAAAGAACAGGAACGTGAGTACGCAGCATGATTACCGCCACAGTTCACACAGTGTGCAGGTGCTTCGCAGTTGTCGGACGCATGGCCCACGACTCCACACAGAGCACAAGTTTTCCGGCCACGACAGCTTTGCGAGCCGTGGCCATATCTCTGACATTGGAAGCAACGGCGGGGGTTGGGAATATATGGTCTCACGGATGTCTTTGTGTACCCAGTCTGAAAAGTTTCCGGCAAATCGCTCGAAGCAAAGGTCAGTACTAAGTGTTTGGTTGGGATTTCCTTTTGATCTCTTCTGATCTTAATACGCTGTACGTTTGTCACGTTCTGGCTTTTCCATCCTTCCAGAAGTTCAGCTTCCGTCAGCTCAAGCAAATCTACGTCCGATACGACCCCGCGAGATGAGTTCATGGACCTGTGTGGCGTAATACTGATGGGTGTCTCTCCAAACGTTGTGATGGTGTTCAGTTTATCGAATTGGTCTTTGTCACGTATTTCAAGGAGTAGATCTCCACTGGCCATTTTGGTAACCTTGTACCCGGCACCGAGAGTTTCGGTTAAGCATCTAGAAACTACGAAGGGGGATACAGTTCTGGCTTGCTTGTTAGTTTTTTCGCAGTGCATAACGTGAAAATGAGGAAACAATTGTCTTGGCCGGTTGAAAAAATTGATGTCTTCGGTGCGTACCCGCTTTGAGGAGGCGCGATCACTGAGTAAAGGGAATGCTTTATGCATGCTAATTGTATGTTGTTCAGCAGCGTTGGCGGCCACCCACCACGGAGCCCAACGAGGGGACGCTACAAGTTTGCGGATGCTGAAACCTGCAGACGCCAGCCGTACAACGCCACTATAACCCAATGCGCCTAGACCAAGGTAGGCTATTTGCACAGGGTTAACCCTTGCCGCCAGGAAAATTGGGAGTAAACAGAAGAGAGAAGTAGACAGGAAAGCTAAAAAAGTAAGAAAGACGAAGATGTAGGGAGAGAGAGATAGGAAAAGGCGACTGCCGATTTCCCCTGGGTGGGTCAGCCCAGGGGTGCCGTCTACGTGAAGCCGGGGCCAAAGGGGTGTGTTGCCTCTGCCGGGGGGCCTTAAAGGTCCAATCACCCAGCGTCAGCTCAACCCCCAGGATCCCCTTTTCCCCGGACACGGCAAAGCCACGCACGGCTAGGCGTGGGAGGGAGTAGAAACTCCCCCGTTAGCTCGGGTCCGTGGTGTCGCTACACACCAAACGCCTACTTGCGCAGGCGCCCCTGCGGGGAACAATGATATGGTGCGTGGCTGTAAAGGGGCCTTAAAATTCCTCGCTCTAACGCGGGTTAAAACATGAAAGGAATAAAATCGTGACAGTGGCGTGACATATGTGTGGTGATAGCTGATGGCAAAATGTCATGATAATAAAACCACGATGAATATATAGTCATCGCAGCCACGACCACTCTATAGAGGTCGTGCTACGGATGACCTCGAAATATCGGGCGAAAGCTTTGCACTTCCTTTAAAAATGTAAAAAGTGTTTGCAGTTTAAAAAGCGGATCCCTACCGATGAGCATCCCAGGGTGTAGAGGGAGCTGCTGTCGGTAGGGCAGTAAAAAGTGCTTTTTTCTTAGAGCATCAAGCTCATTGCACTGGACGAGAATGTGGAGAACCGTAATGGGCTCTCCACATCTCTCACAACATGGTAGATCACCGGTAGACAGAAGAAATGAATGTGTAGAATGTGTGTGTCCAGTCCTAAGCCTTGTTAGTATTACTTCCGTGTGTCGTGATTTTGATAGTGGCGGCCAATAACCTAGTTGCGGCTTAATAGCATGGAGTTTATTATCTGTTTGTTTATCCCACATGCTCTGCCAATACCCCCTGAGCTTTCGTTTTAGAAAAGGTTTTAAGTCAAGTGCAGGGACTGGTGTTGGTGCATTGGCAGTAGTGACATTGGCGCAAGCAGCCAGATTGTCGGCCAAAACGTTCCCTTGTATTTCACGGTGCCCTGGAACCCAGCAGACAACGACATGCTGTTTTGATGTGTAGAGTGTGCACAGAAGTGAGTAGAGTGACACCAGCACGGGGTTCTTGTGTTTTTTAGGAGTTTTCAGGGCTTTGACCACGCTTAGGGAATCTGTGTATATTACCGCCTTTTGTTTTTTATCTGTTTAATGTGTTTTACGACCGCCAGTATTGCGTAAGCTTCTCCTGTGAAAATGCTTGCATTAGGATGAAGAACGCCGGCCTCAGAAAAGGATTGGCCTATTGCTGCATATGACACAGAAGTGTTTGACTTTGACGCATCAGTAAAGAACTCAGGGCATGTGTATTTATGTTGTAGTTCTAAAAAGTATGTATGTATGTGTGCGAGTGGTGCGTGCTTTGTGACATCAACAAAAGAAACATCACAGTCTATAAGCTGCCACTGCCACGGTGGCAGATATGTTGCAGGAGCCATCAAACTGGGTTCAAGAAGAGGCACACCTGTTTCTTCGGCCAGGCTCCTTACACGCAGCGCGTAGGGCTGCCTGAACGAAGGTCGGTTCTCGAACAAGCCAGAACAAGACAAATCATTTATTGTGAAATGGGAAGGATGTTTTTTGTCTGCCTTCACCTTCAAAAAGTACAAAAAGGACAGGGAACATCTTTGTAGGTGGAGCGACCATTCATTCGAATCTACGTACAGGCTCTCCACAGGGCTGGTGCGGAAAGCACCCGTAGAGAGGCGAATGCCTAGATGATGGACAGGGTCGAGAATTTTCAAGGCTGATGGTGTTGCCGACTGATAGATTATAGCACCGTAATCTAGGCGTGTGCGTACGAGACTTTTATATAAGTTAAATAAACATTTCCTGTCACTTCCCCATGTAGTGTGTGACAACACTTTCAAAATGTTCATTGTTTTTAAGCACCTGTCCCTTAAATACTTGATGTGTGGGATGAAGGTTAGCTTAGTGTCTAATATGAGACCAAGAAACTTGTGCTCGGTCTTCACTGACAGAGGTTGACCATGCAGGTCAATGTCGGGGTCAGGATGGAGGCCCCTCTTTCGGCTGAACAAGACACAAGTGCTCTTTTGCGCGTTGAGTATAAAACCATTCTCGTTTGCCCATTGATGATATATGGCGTTTTTTGGCGCAAGGGCCATTTGATGGCCAAAGAGCGCCAGTTCATAGGACAGGGAATGTGGACGATGATTATGATTAGCGGCTGTATAAGGGCCATAAAATTCCTCGCGGTAAGGCGGGTAAAAACGTACAAGTAGTAAAATCATGACCATGCCATGAAAGGTGTGTGGTGCGAATAGGTGATGAAAGTTGGTGATAATAAAAGACGATGATGGATATGTATGGCATTAGCACAAGTGCCTCACTCGTTCATACCCTTGCGTCCAAGGGCCGTGAGGCAAGCGCTTTCTTGTGTAGCCACCGCAGCGAAAACCTCCCAGGAGAGGTCGTGCTACGGAATGCCGGGGAATATGATATGAAAACTATGAATTTCTCTTAAAAACGCGAATAATGACTTATGACTAAAAAGCGGTTCCCTACCGACGAACATTGCAGGGTGTAAAGGTATATGTTGTCGGTAGGGTAATGGAAAGTGTTGTTTTCTTAGAGCGTCCAATTGTTTGCACTGAATTAAAATGTGAAGGACTGTTAATCCTTCACCACATCTGTCACACAATGGTGGATCCCCACCCGACAGAAGATGTGTGTGTGTCGTGCATGTGTGTCCTATCCTGAGTCATGTAAGTATTACCTCTGTATGACGTGATTTCGATACGGGCAGCCAATGACCAAGGTGTGGCTTAACAATGTGTAGTTTGTTTTGTGTGTGTGTATCCCACTTGCTCTGCCAGTAGTCCCTGAGATTTCGTTTGAGAGACGGCTTAAGATCAAGGGCCGGGATCGATAAAGGTGTAATGGCGGTGCTTTCGTGGGCGGATGCAGCAAGCTGATTCGCCATCATGTTGCCTTGAATCTCATGGTGCCCTGGCACCCAGCACACAACAGCATGTCGGTTGAGTGTGTAGAGTGTGCATAAAATGGAATAAAGTGAAACGAGGACAGGGTTTTTTTGTTTTTTAAGACTTTGCAGAGCCATTACCACACTGAGGGAGTCTGTATAAATTACTGCTTTTTGTATTTGTGATTGTTTTATGTGTTTAGCTGCCACGAGTATCGCGTAAGCTTCCGCTGTGAAGATACTTGTGCCTGGATGTAGCGGGCCAGCATCCGAAAAGGAAGGGCCAACAGCAGCGTAGGACACAAAGAAGTTAGACTTAGAGGCATCTGTAAAAAACTCAGGACGTGTGTATTTGTGTTGAAGTTCCAAGAAGTGTGTTCGAATATGGGCAATAGGCGCATGTTTAGTAACTTCTAGGAAAGACACATCGCAATCTATAGTCTGCCACTGCCACGGTGGCGGGTATGCTACAGGAGCCATTAAACTGTGTTCGAGTGACACTCCAGTGTCCTCAGCTAGACCCTTCAGGCGAACTGAGAAGGGCTGCCTCATTGAAGGCCTGTTTTGGAAAAGAATGGAGCTCGACAAGTCATTAATAGTAGAGTATGAGGGGTGCCTCTTGTCTGCCTTCACCTTAAGGAAATATACAAAGGACATGTAGGTTCTTTGCAGATGAAGGGACCACTCATTTGACTCAACGTAAAGGCTTTCTACGGGGCTGGTGCGAAAAGCACCCGTAGAAAGGCGGATGCCGGAATGGTGCACGGGATCCAGCATCTTCAAAGCACTTTGAGTCGCAGACTGATAAACAATGGCCCCATAATCTAAGCGGGTGCGAATTAGGCTTCTATACAGGTTCATGAGGCATTTCCTATCACTACCCCACGTAGTATGCGACAACACTTTTATAACATTCATGGCATTTAAACATTTTGTTTTTAAATACTTTATGTGGGGTACGAAGGTCAACTTGTTGTCGACGATTAAGCCTAAGAATTTATGCTCGGCTTTGACGGACAGACGTTGCCCGTTCAGTCGAATGTCAGGTTCCGAGTGCATGCCTCTCTTTCGAGAGAACAAGACACACGTGCTTTTTTGTGGGTTAAGCCGAAATCCGTTTTCATCTGCCCATTTGGAGACCTTATTTAAACGCAGCTGAACCTGCCGCTCACACATGGCCAAGTTGCATGACTTGAAGCCAAGCTGAGCGTCGTCGACATATGTACAATAGAACATATTGCGGGGAATGGACAAGTGCAAAGAATTCATTTTAATAATAAAAAGTGTGCAACTAAGCACACCACCTTGTGGCACGCCTGTTTCCTGGATAAATGTTTGAGAGAGCACACTGCCCAGACGGACACGGAATGTCCGGTTTGACAGGTAACTTTCGATTATGTGAAACATTCTTCCACGCACGCCAAGGTGTGACAGGTCTCTTAGAATTCCGAAACGCCATGTTGTATCATAAGCCTTTTCGATATCGAGGAACACAGAGAGAAAATATTGTTTATGAACGAAGGCGTCTCTGATCTGTGCCTCGATACGAACAAGGTGGTCTGTGGTGGATCTACTTTCTCGAAACCCGCACTGAAATGGGTCGAGCAAATTATTTGTTTCAAGAAAATGTACAAGTCGGCAGTTTATCATTTTTTCGAAGACTTTGCACAAGCAGCTTGTAAGTGCTATAGGCCTATAACTCGAGGGTAAAAAAGGGTCCTTGCCCTCTTTCAAAATGGGAATAACAATAGCCTCTTTCCAGGCGGTAGGAATAGTGCCAGAAGACCAAATAGCATTGTACAAACAAAGTAGGGTTTTTCGGGTTTCGTTTGGTAGGTTTTTTAACATTTCATACATCACACGGTCAGAGCCTGGGGCAGAAGTACTGCAGGAGTTTAGAGATGTTCGGAGCTCCGCTAGACTGAAAGCTTGGTTATATGCCTCGTATCTAGTGGATTTGTGTTGGAGTTTCTGCTTTTCTATTCTTGTTCTGTATTTTTGGAAAGTGTCAGTATAGTGGGACGAGCTGGATACCTGTTCGAAGTGTGCACCGAGGAAGTTTGCCTGATCTTCCAAGGTATCACCCTGAGTGTTTACGAGTGGAAGTGCGTGTACTTGTTTTCCTGCTATCCTACTGACCATGTTCCATACTTTAGCCTCCTGTTAGTTAGTTAGTTATGTTGGGTTTTGTGGCGCAAGAGCAACTAAGGCTATGCTGCGCCAGACTCATGGTGAGAATACTTACAGCAAACAGGGCTATGACAATGACTCTGAAATGTCTTAACGGTGATGACATATGAATATGATGAGCGGTGAAGCGTGGCTGTATAAAGGCCTAAAAACTTGGCTTCGTAAACGCGTGAAGTATATATCTCTTCTAAAATTATGTGTGTGATGTTCGGGGTGGTCAATGTGTATGGTTGGTGCATGAGGTTATGTTAAACCGTAACGGCTTTTACATAGCACTAATACCATACCCGTGTCCTTATACCTAAGGGCAGGGAGGCAAGTGCCTCGTTGTAAATTCCAGCTGCAGCAGATGCCTCTCCGAAGAGGCTGTGCTACGAGTCACATCAGTCAAGTTTTGCCATGTCTAGCGGTAGCATAGTTTAGTGTAGTTAGACCTTGTTCAGAAGTTGTGCTTCATTTAAAAAGCTGATCACATCAGCTATAGGTATTAGGGCGTCCTCGCCCAAGAGTAGCATTGGATGAAAGGGAATATTTAACCTGTAAAACAAACGGAAATGTTTTTCTCTTAATGTTTCCATATGTGGGCAAGCTATTAAAATGTGCATTACGGTTAGTTGCTCCTGACACTTATCGCATGTTGGGGCTTCTTCGCCTGCCAATAGGTAATTATGTGTGATGTGCGTGTGACCTATTCGTAGTCGACATATAACTACTTCGATAAAACGCGCTTGATGAAGACAGGTCTTCCATTCACCAAGAACAGGTTTAATTAGGTGAAGTTTGTTGTTTTGTTGTAATTTCCATTCTTGCTGCCAGTGAAAGATGGTGGCCCGGCGAACAGCTTGAATCCCATCTCTGGCAGGTATGTTGGTTTTTGACTCGCGCATCTTTTTTGCTGTTGCAGCTAGTTGGTCTGCCCTTTCATTGCCTGGGATCCCGACATGACTCGGGACCCAACAGAGGCGTATGGTGTGATCATCAGGTGTGTGGGATAGCGTGTTTAAAATATCGCCTATGAATGGCTCATACTGAGATTTATAATTGAGACTTTTCAGCGCGCTTAACGAGTCTGTAAATATTACGGCTTTTTTATGTTTTGAGCTTATAATGTATCGTACTGCCATCCATAACGCATAGCACTCAGCGGTGTAGATGGATACGAACTGCGGTAGTCTAGTTATTTGCTCGTGTGTTGCTCCTACCACACTGCTTCCGACATAAGCAGATGTCTTCGAACCATCAGTATAAAATTCTTCGTAAGTGTTGTACGTTTGTTGTAATGCAAGGAATTCTTGTAGTATATGTTCACGTGGGGTGTTTTGTTTTTTTATATGTGTGAGTGAAAAATCCAAGAATTTGGAGAAATCACTCCATGGGGCCAAACTGGGTGGCCTTCTGGCAATGGAGAGTGCTTCGTTAGGAATATTCAGGGCATGAAATTTTTCTTCAAATCTTAGTATTAGTGGCTTAATTACGTTTGGTTTGTTGGCGTAGTGTTGTCGTAGGTCACAGCGTGTGACAATACTGTGGCATATATGATCTGGTGAAGAACGAACTCTAAGGACATACGTGAGCATTAGTTTCGTTCTCCTATATTCCAAGGATGGTTCGTTACTTTCGGCGTATAAGCTCGAAATAGGTGAGGTTCGATAGGCACCTGTTGCGAGGCGTAACCCTTTGTTGTGGACAGGGTCTAGGCGCTTAAGGTACGAGTCTCTTGCTGAACCGTAGATTATACTACCGTAGTCTAATTTGCTGCGTACTAAAGAGCGGTAGATGAGCAGGAGGCACTTACGGTCGGAACCCCAGTGCTTTCGGGACAAGACTTTGAGGACATTGAGGGCGTTGTTGGATTTCACCTTGAGATTATTAATGTGTGTAAGAAAATTGAGCTTTTTATCAAATACGACCCCCAGAAACTTCTGTTCTTGTTTTATTGGCAATACTGTTTCGTTTATTTTCAGTACGGGGTCTGGTTGTAACCCTCGTTTCTGGGAGAACGCTACAGCAACCGTCTTTTCCTCAGAAAACCGGAAGCCATTTTTGTTAGCCCATTGTGTTAGCTTGTTTAGTGCTATTTGAATCTGTCGCTCGCACGTCGCCATGTTAGATGACCGGCACGCTATTTGGAGATCATCCACATATATTATTATTATATTGGTTTTATTGGCGCAAGGGCCATGTTTGGCCAAAGAGCGCCATAAAAATTATAGAAGTGTAATAGTTGTCAGTGTATAACAATGGTATTTAGGGGTGTGAGCAATGATAATGTTACGTGGCTGTATAGTGGCCTAAAATTCCGCGCTCCAAGGCAAAAAAAAAAAAAAAAAAAAGATACTAAAATCCTAAGATACTAAAATCATGAGCATGACGTGGCACTTGAAGTGAGGATGAATGATAGACGGTCATAGTAATAAAATCAAAAAAGGATAATAGCACAACTGCCTTGTCAACGACCCTTGTGTCCAAGGGACGCCAGGCAGGTGCTTTTTAATGTAGTTACCGCAGCAGCAACCTCCACTTGGAGGTCGTGCTACGGATTTCCTGGAAATATGACATGAAAATTATTTATATCTTTTAAAAATGCGAGCAATGATTTGTGCTTAAAAACAGGCTCTTTACCTATAAACATTGACGGATGCAGTGGCATTTGATGTCGGTGAAGAAGTAGAAAGTGTTTTTGTCTAAGAGCATCCAATTCCTTGCATTCAATTAAAATATGAAGAACGCTGAGTGGGTCACCACATCTGTCACACACGGGAGGATCACCACCAGACAAAAGGTGTGAATGAGTGCTATGGGTGTGTCCTATTTGTAGTCTTGTGAGTATTACTTGAGTGTGGCGTGACCTTGATATTGACGGCCAAGTTCCAAGGCTCGGTTTGATAACATGTAATTTATTTCGCGTTTGGTTATCCCATGAAAGCTGCCAGTGCGCCCTGAGCTTCTGTTTTACGAATTGTTTGAGTTCTAACGCAGAGACAGCCATAGGTGCATTAGTGTTAGCGTTGTCCTTAGCTGAGGCAGCCAGTTGGTCCGCTAACACATTTCCCCGGATTTCGCGGTGCCCTGGCACCCAGCACAATACAACTTGTTTTTTGAGCGAGTATATGGTGCACAGAAGAGAGTAAAGCATCAAAAAAACAGGATTTTTATGTTTTTTGAGGGTCTTCAAAGCTTTTATGACACTCAGAGAGTCGGTGAATATTATCGCACGTTGTAGCTTTAGTTCCTTTATATGTTTAGCGGCCACAAGTATAGCATAGGCCTCCGCTGTGAATATGCTTGAATTAGGGTGGAGAATGCCAGAATCTGAAAAGGATGGACCAACGGCAGCATAGGACACGCCACTATCAGACTTGGAAGCATCCGTAAAGAATTCAGGACAGTTGTATTTGTGCTGCAATTCGAGAAAGTGAGTGTGTATATGTGCTATAGGCGCATGCTTCGTAACTTCAACAAATGATGTATCACAGTCTATGGGCTGCCACTGCCACGGCGGCAGACATGGAACGGGAGCCATCAGACTGTGTTCAATAAGTGGCACACCCGTTTGTTCAGCGAGGCTCCTCACACGAAGTGAGTAAGGCTGTTGAAACGAAGGACGGTTCTCGAAGAGCGTACAACTTGACAAGTCATTGATAGTCGTGTGTGAAGGGTGTTCTTTGTCTGCGTTCGTTTTTAAATAGTATATAAAAGACATGTATGTTCTTTGCAGGTGCAATGACCACTCATTGGATTCGACATACAAACTCTCCACGGGACTAGTGCGAAAAGCTCCCGTAGACAGACGGATGCCCAAATGGTGGACTGGGTCAAGCATTTTCAGAGCACTTGGGGTGGCAGACTGATATATTATTGCCCCATAATCCAGGCGCGTTCGAACGAGGCTTTTGTAGAGATTGATCAAACAATTTCGGTCACTCCCCCATGATGTGCGTGAGAGTACTTTCAGAATGTTCATTGTTTTTATACATTTGTTTTTAATATACTTGATGTGTGATGTAAATGTGAGTTTAGAATCCAAAATTAGGCCTAGAAATTTATGCTCGGCCTCTACAGGTAACCGCTGGCCAAGCAAGTCAATTTCGGGATTTGGGTGGAGGCCTCTCTTTCTAGAAAAGAGCACACAGGTGCTCTTCTCTGGACTTAACCTGAACCCGTTTTGGTCAGCCCACTTGGATACTTTGTTCAGACAAAGCTGGACATGCCGCTCACACACTGCAAGATTACATGACCTAAAGCCTACCTGGATATCATCCACATACATTGAATAGAATGTGTTATGTGGAATGCAGAGTCGTAATGAATTCATTTTTATAATAAAGAGGGTGCAACTCAGGACACCACCCTGGGGTACTCCCGTTTCTTGAATAAACGGCCTGGACAAGACATTCCCAATACGAACACGGAATGTTCGCTCGGATAAGTAGCTCTTTATGATATTCAACATATTGCCATGAATACCAATGTCTGACAGATCTCTAAGGATGCCGTAGCGCCATGTGGTGTCATATGCTTTTTCCATGTCAAGAAACACACAGAGACAGTACTGTTTGTGGATGAACGCATCGCGTATGTATGCTTCAATGCGTATGAGATGGTCTGTAGTAGATCGGTCCTCTCTAAAACCACATTGAAAGGGGTCAAGAAGTTTGTTGGTTTCTAGAAAATGCATAAGTCTTTTGTTTATCATTTTCTCGAACACCTTGCACAGGCAGCTCGTAAGGGCTATTGGACGGTAACTTGTAACTGAAGAGGGGTCCTTGCCTTCCTTTAGAATAGGAACAACAATGGCCTCCCTCCACGTAGACGGCAGGTACCCAGCAGCCCAGATAGTGTTATACAGAGCAAGTAAACTGATTTCGGTGTCATCGTGAAGGTGTTTGACCATGTCATACATAATTCTGTCTGGTCCCGGCGCTGTGCTGTGGCACGCATTGAGGGCCGTCCTAAGTTCGGCAATTTTAAATGGAGTGTTATACTGTTCGTTTGTTTTGGACTTCAACTCTAGTGTTTTCCGTTCTGTCATTTCTTTATGTTTTAAGAAAGATTTTGAGTAGTGCGCAGAACTGGAAATGCGCTCAAAGTGCTTGCCAAGGCTGTTGGCCTGGTCCTCCAGTGTGTTCCCTTGACTCACTAAAGGCAGAGGATATGCTTGCTGCCCCTTAAGACTTCTGAGGCTGCTCCAGACTTTCTTTTCATTGGTGTAGGAGTTAATGCCGGAGAGAAACTTGACCCAACTCTCCCTTCTTGCCTGACGTCGTGTTCGCCTACCCAGTGATTTCACTTTTTTAAATTCGACGAGGTTTTCTGCGTTTGGATATCGGCGCAGGATGCCCCAGGCTTTATTTTGTTTCCTACGCGCTTCTCTACAGTCATCGTTCCACCAGGGAACACGTCGTTTACACGAGTGCCCATTTGTTTGCGGGATACACTTTTCAGCAGCATCCAGAATAAACGCACTGAAGAATGCTACTGCGCAATCAATGTCACAATTTGTGATAAAGTCACGAGGTAAAAGTGTCAATTCTTGAAATTTCTCCCAGTCAGCGGATGCTATTTTCCATTTGGGAATATGAGGAGGAACCTCATGCGATAATGTCAAGTTTAACATAGCAGGAAAGTGGTCACTGCCGTACGAATTCATGACCACGTTCCATTCTAACTCGGTAAAGAGAGAGGGAGAACCAAGCGCCAAGTCTATCGATGAGTATGAGTTGTGATGAATGTTGTAATAGGTAGGCTGTTTTTTATTGAAGAGGCATGCTCCGGAGCACAGGAGGAATTGCTCTATCAGTCGGCCTCTCGCATCGCACCGGGCATCCCCCCACAGAGTGTTGTGAGCATTGAGATCACCAACAACAATGTAGGGTGCCGGCAGCTGGTCAATGAGGTGATGAAAATCTGTGCGGTTAAGTTTGTAGCTTGGTGGTATGTATAGTGAACACACAGTGACTAGTTTGTCAAATAGAATGACGCGGACTGACACTGCTTCGAGTGCCGTCTGAAGAATAAGGGGTCGGCAAGGCACGGATTTTTGTACTATTATAGCTACACCGCCGGATGAAGCAGTTGCCTCATCCCGATCCTTGCGGAACACGGCATATTGTCTAAGAAAGTTTGTTTGAGATGGCTTCAGATGTGTCTCTTGGATGCACAGCACCTTGGGATTGTGTTTATGTAAAAGTTCTGTAATGTCATCGAGATTGTGGAGAAGACCCCTAGCATTCCAGTGCATTATTTGTGTAGCCATTTTGAGTGAGTTTTTGTGCTGTGCGTCGAAGTAGACAACCTTAGCTTAGGAGGCCTTTTCAGGCCCCCTAATGCGTGGTTTTTCTTTTTTGGCAGGCTCCTTAGAGCCACGCCAATCTTTCGGCGTCTGAGGCGCCGATACACTTTGTGTTGTGTCCATCATCTCGGAAGAGACGCTGGACGCCCGCTCGCGGTGCCCGCGTGCGGTTGTGAGAGACTTCGGGCCCTCTGCCTTGGCAGGTGGCCCGAAAACTGCAGACCCAGAGGCCTGCATGGCTGTTTGGCTGGTGGTGGTGTCCATTGCCTCCTGCGAGGCACTGGACACCCGCTCCAAAGAGCGATCTGTGTGTAGCGTAGGCTTCGCCTCAGTCGACGAAGTCTTTGACCCCACCGGGCAAGAGGTTGTTGGGACCTCCTTGGCCTCCTTGTTGCCCTGGCTGCTGCCAGGGCTTGCAGAGGCCACCGGTGTGGACTGGTTTGCTGCGGGCAGGGCAGCGCTGGCTGTTCCCGCCAGAGGGGCAGGTGGCTCTGACCTGGCCACGCTAGGCATGGTCCAGGTAGCCACCAAGGGCCGTTGTGGTGCCGCCCCTCGTTGCACCACTTCAGCGAAGGAGGCTCTTAGTGCGAATGAAGGTGAAACTCTCTGTCGTGCTTCACGGAACGTTATATTTTCGTTAACTTTTATGGTGATAATTTCTTTTTCTCTCTTCCAGGCTGGGCACGCTCTGGAATATGCGGCATGGCTGCCTTTGCAGTTTGCACAGTGTACCTCATCGTTTTGGCACTTATCAGTTTCGTGACCTGTTATGCCGCATTTGCCACAAGTCAGCTGACCTCGGCAGGTCTGAGATCCGTGTCCAAATCGCTGGCATTTAAAACAACGTCTCGGGTTAGGAACATACGGTCGCACAGAAAGTTTTACGTAGCCGGTCTCGATTGTTTTAGGTAGGATGTTTGAATTGAATGTAAGTATTAGGTGCTTTGTTGCGGTTTCAGTGTTGTTGCGTCTGATTTTTATGCGCTGCACATGTAATATGCCTTGGTCTTTCCATCCGTCTAGGAGTTCCTCTTCACTTAGTGTCTTAAGGTCTTCATCGGATACTACGCCCTTCACTGTGTTCATGGTACGATGTGCAGTAACTGATACAGGGATATTGCCAAAGGCTACGAGGTGTGAGAGTTTGTCGTACTGTTCCTTGTCTTTTAGTTCGAGGAGAATGTCCCCACTTGCCATCTTTGAGGCCTTATAGCCGGTTCCAATGGTGTCTTTAAGGCACTTGGCCACTAGAAAAGGTGATATTGCTCTGGCTTTGGTTGATGATTGCTCGCAGTGAAGGACATGGTATTTTGGAAATGTTTCAATGTTTTGAGGGAAAAACAAAGATGATGCATCGGTGCGTACTCTTTTCGGAGCACGATCAGTTACAGGGGGGTTTTGAGGTCCCATGAAAATTGGCTTCTTCGGCATCGGCGCCTACCACCCACCACGGAGCCCAACAAGGGGACGCGGCAGAACATGTGAACAAGCCTGCCCTTCGCCAGCAGTACGCCGTTGCTATAACCGAATATGGTTTATCCTAGGCAGGATAGCCACACAAGGTTAACCCTTGCCGCCATGAAAAATCGGAAGTAAATGGAAGAGAGAAGAAGACAGGACAGATTTAAAGGCGAGAAAAGACTAAGATATAGGAAGAGAGAGATAGGAAAAGGCGACTGCCGATTTCCCCTGGGTGGGTCAGCCCAGGGGTGCCGTCTACGTGAAGCCGGGGCCAAAGGGGTGTGTTGCCTCTGCCGGGGGGCCTTAACGGTCCAATCACCCAGCGTCGGCTCAACCCCCAGGATCCCCTTTTCCCCGGACACGGCAAAGCCACGCACGGCTAGGCGTGGGAGGGAGTAGAAACTCCCCCGTTAGCTCGGGTCCGTGGTGTCGCTACACACCAAACGATCATCCACATATAGTGAGTGCATAAGAGTAGATGGTATGACCTGGTTCACAGAGTTCATTTTGACGACAAAGAGAGTTGTGCTTAAGACACAGCCCTGAGGCACACCGTTCTCTTGAGTAAAAGTTTCTGAAAGTGTGGTACCCAAACGAACCTGAAAAGTTCGGTTCGATAGGAAGTCGGTCAAGCAGTTGAGCATCCTTCCGCGAATTCCACGATCTGCCAGGTCTCGTAAAATACCGTACTTCCACGTTGTGTCATACGCCTTTTCAAGATCAAAAAATACTGCTAAGCAGTGCTGCTTGTACAGGAAAGCTTCTCGTACTGTATGTTCAAGGCGAACGAGGTGATCGGTGGTGGAACATCCTTTCTTGTAACCACATTGGTGAGCATCTATCAAGTTATCGGTTTCTAGGATGTATGTTAGCCTAATATTAATAACGCTTTCGAAGGATTTCGCCATACAACTTGTAAGTGCTATGGGCCTGTAGCTTGTTGGTGATGTAGGGTTTTTTCCGGCTTTGAGAAATGGAATTATAATGGCTTTTTTCCACTCTGTTGGCATTCTGCCAGTGATCCAAATAGCGTTAAAGAAGTGCAGCAATGCCTTCACCGCTTCCTGAGACAAATGGGCGAGCATTTGATAATGTATTCTGTCTGGGCCAGGTGCTGTTTTTTTACCTTGAGAAAGCACTCTGTTAATTTCCTGCAGGGTTAAGGGGGAGTTGTATGATCTGTCTTGATAACCTTTAATAGGAAGCTTTTGTTTTTCTGTAGATTGTTTATGTTTTAGGAAAGCTGCCGAATAGTTTGCTGAGCTCGAAATAGCGCAAAAGTGCTGCGCTAGTAGGTCTGCCTGTTCGCCTAAAGTTGTCTGGATGCCAGGGGTTGAGAGGATGGGGATGGTGTATGAACTGTAGTTGCCGTTAACCTTGTGCACCTGATCCCACATTCTTTTGGATGTGATGGAGCTGTTGATGGATGAAATGTACTTTTTCCACGAGAGTTTTTCAGCCTGTCTGCGAATAAATCTTGCCTTTGCTCTCGCCTTTTTAAATGCTAGGAGGTTCTCTCCTGTAGGATGTTTACGAAAAATGCCCCACTCCTTGTTTTGCATTTTTTTAGCTTGTGTGCACTCTTTTGTCCACCAGGGTTTAATTTTTTTCTTTATAAAGCCGGAGGATTGTGGTATAGTTTGTTCGGCTGCCGCAAGTATGCAGGCGGTGACTGTCTCGTTCATTTCCTCTATGCTTAGGCCATCAAGCATCTCTTTTTCTAGGGCAGCTTTTTCAGTGAACAGTGGCCAGTCTGCCAGATGTAGTTTCCAACGCGGTGGTCGGGATTGAGTGGTGGGGAGGGTTTGTGTTAATTTTATGAGAGCAGGCATATGGTCACTGCCATAGACATTATCTATCACGCTCCACTTTAGTTCGCAAAAGAGCGAAGGTGAGCACAGCGCTAGATCTAAGCAGCTAGTGGCTCCTGTGCTTGGGGAGCAGTAGGTGACGCTACCAGTATTTAAAAGACATACGTCATTGTTCAGAATAAAATCTTCGAGGGTTTGTCCTCTGGTGTCAGTTGTACTGCTTCCCCAAAGCATACCGTGCGCGTTAAAATCCCCTGCGATAACAAACGGTTCAGGCAGTTGGTCCAAAATATGCTCTATATCTTTAATCGAAAAATGCGTGTGTGGGGGGATATAAATGGAACATATGGTGATAGTTTTGTGAGCTAAAATGGTGGCGGCTACGGCCTCGATGTGACTGTTGATGGTGATCTCTCTCACTGCAATTCCACTTTTGACGACAATAGCCACACCACCAGACAACCGGCTAGCGTGGACGCGATCGCGACGTACTACGGTAAAACCTTTGAGGAAGTTGGTGTGTTTTTCTCCCAGATTGGTCTCCTGTAAGCACATGGCCATTGGAGAGAGACTACTTAGCAAATCTTTTATGTCACCTATGTTGTGAATGAGTCCTCTACAATTCCAATGGAGGAGAAAAGCCATTTTGGGCAGTGAACTTGAGCAGAAAATGGAGTAAGAATTGATTTGTTGGCAATAAAACCTTGGTTACATGCGTGTGATACTAAAGTCAAAACAGAATGGTATCATAACCTTTCAGGTTATGAAAAACGAAACTTATTTTACAGGGCTTTTTGGAGGCCCTGTAATTTGTCTTTTGTCTTTTTTGGAGCGGTCGAGAGAAACTCGCCGCTCCTTCGGCGCTGCACGCGCCGTTTGACTGGCGGTTGTGTCCATAGCTTCATGAGAAGCGTTGGACCGTTGCTCTGCCGAGCAATCCCTGGGTGTTGTGGGCTTCGGCTCAAGATGCGAAGCCTTCACACCCTCTACACCGGACGTCGACGGGGTTCCCGCAGTCTGCCCGTTGCCTTGGCTCGTGCCAATGCATGTCGACGCCCGTGGTGGGGCCTTGTTGGGTAAGGCCGGAGCAGCCTTGGCTGCTCCCGCAGTAGGGGCAAGCGGCGGTCGCTCCAGCACGCTGTGCGTAGCTTGGGCGGCCACCTGATGCTGTCGTGGTGCTGCCCCCTGTTGCACCACTTCAGCAAATGATTTTGCTGCATAGAAAGGGGAGACCCGATGCCTTGCTTCGCGGAAACTTATGTTGTGGGTGACTTTAATGGTAATAATTTCTTTTTCTTTTTTCCATGCTGTGCAGGATCTAGAATACGCCGCGTGTTCTCCATCGCAGTTCGCACAGTGGGGTTCGGCCTTGCAGTCATCATCTGCAGAGTGGCCTGTGATACCACACCGTGCACAGGTAAGCTGCCCACGGCAACTCTGAGAAGCATGTCCGAATCTTTGGCACTTGAAGCAGCGCCGCGGATTCGGAATGTAGGGTCTCACAGACAGTTTTAGATAGCCGGTAACTAATTCTTGCGGTAGTGTGGAGCACCCGAAGGTCACAATTATGTGCTTGGTTGGAATTTCTTTGTTTTCTCTTCTCACTACGATACGCTGTACGTGAACGACGTTTTCGTCCTTCCAGCCAGCCAGAAGCTCATCATTTGTTAGGTCTTTTAGGTCATCGTCTGACACAACGCCTTTGACAGTGTTCATCGTTCGGTGCGCAGAGACGGTTACGGGCTTGTCCCCAAATGCTACTAATTTTTCTAGTTTCTGAAACTGTGTCTTGTCTTTAACTTCCACTAGCAAGTCTCCGCTTGCCAACTTTGTAGCCTTATAGCCAGTTCCGATAGTCTCGGTTAGGCACCTGGACACGAGGAATGGGGAGATGTTGCGAGCTTTTTTGTCCGAGCTCTCGCAATGAATAACGTGGTATTTGGGGAAATGGTCTTGCTTTTCTGAAATTGACATTGCATTTGCTTCGGTGCGCCACCTTTTGGAGGGGCGATCAATGGATAAGGGGTTTCCTGGTCCCATAGAAAAGTGCAGTTCCTTCAGTAGTGGCGCCTACCACCCACCACGGAGCCCAACAAGGGGACGTGGCAGAACATGTAAACATGTCTGCACAACGCCAGTAGTACGCCACTGCCATAACCTAATACATCTATCCAAGTTTGGATATTTACACCAGGTTAACCCTTGCCGCCAGGAAAAATTGGAAGTAAAATGAAGTGAGGAGAAGACAGGAAAGATGTAAAGTGAGAACAAAAGACGAAGATGTAGGGAGAGAGAGATAGGAAAAGGCGACTGCCGATTTCCCCTGGGTGGGTCAGCCCAGGGGTGCCGTCTACGTGAAGCCGGGGCCAAAGGGGTGTGTTGCCTCTGCCGGGGGGCCTTAAAGGTCCAATCACCCAGCGTCGGCTCAACCCCCAGGATCCCCTTTTCCCCGGGCACGGCGAAGCCACGCACGGCTAGGCGTGGGAGGGAGTAGAAACTCCCCCGTTAGCTCGGGTCCGTGGTGTCGCTACACACCAAACGCCTACTTGCGCAGGCGCCCCTGCGGGGATTTAGCCTCCTGTGTGTATGAATTAACCCCTGATAAAAACTTCTGCCAGCTTTCTCTTCTGGCCTGCCGACGCGTTCTCCTGCCTTGAGGCTTTATTTTCTTGAAGGTTTCAAGATTTTCGGCTGTCGGTGAGTTACGAAGCAGCCTCCAAGCTCTGTTTTGCTGTTTGCGCGCGTTTCGGCATTCATCGTTCCACCATGGCACACATCGTTTTCCAGGGTGTCCATTTGTTTGTGGGATGCATTTTGTTGCAGCATCAATCAAAAACGCTGTGAAGTAGTTCACAGCAACATCAATGTTCAAAGTACAGATGTCATTCCAACCTAGACAAGCGATAGTATAAAACTGTTCCCAGTCGGCTCTGTTTATGAGCCACTTGGGAACGCGTGGTGGACACTCAGTTACTGTCGTTGTGCTCAAAACTACGGGGAAGTGGTCACTTCCGTACAGATCACTGACGACTTTCCACTGTACTAGAGGCACAAGAGATGGAGATACTATGGTCAGGTCTATAGAGGAGTAGGTGTTATTAGCGAGGTTATAATAGGTTGGTTCTTTTCGATTTAGGAGACACGCGCTCGATGAGATAAGGAACTGTTCGATCAACCGACCTCGCGCGTCATACCGAGAGTCACCCCATAGCCTGCTATGCGCATTAAAGTCTCCAAGGAGAACATAAGGTTCTGGAAGTTGATCAATTAAAGAGTGTAAATCACGTTTTTGCAGCTGATAGCTAGGAGGAATGTAGATAGTGCAGATTGTGATCAGTTTATCAAAAAGAACCGCTCGAACAGCCACTGCCTCAAGGGATGTTTGTAGTTGTAAGTGTGTGCATGCAGTTCCTTGTTTCACTATGATGGCAACACCTCCGGATGATGTCATGGCATCATCACGGTCCTTACGAAAAATAACGTGTTTGCGAAGAAAATTTGTGTGTTTTGAATTAAGGTGTGTTTCTTGTACACACAGCACTTTTGGTGTGTGTTCGTGTAAGAGTTCTTGGATGTCGTCAAGGTTTCTGAGAAGGCCCCTGACGTTCCATTGTATAATTTGAGTGTTCATGATGAATGTAAAATAATACTGTGTGTACGAAGAGCGAGTGGCTGTTTAGACGGGGAGTTTGAGTTCACTTAACAGGGCCATCACCAGGCCCTGTTATTTGCTTTTTTGTTTTCTTGGCGCGCTCCAAGGAGCCACGCCGCTCTTTCGGCACCAAGGGTGCCGACGTATCCATTGCCTCCTCGGAGGCACTGGATGCCCGCACGTGCAGGCTGTTAGTTCGGATTTTAGGGCTCGCCTAGTGAGGGGAGGCCTTGAGACCCGAAGACTCTGGAGTCTCCGGCCTCTGTTTGGGAGCAGGCGTTGTAGCCTGGGCTACAGCCGCCTTGGGGGCAGGTGCCACAACCGCCGGCTCGGTATGCGCGGGCCGAAGGTGTGGCGAGGGCTGGTGCGGCGGTGCCCCCTGACGCGCCGCATCAGCGTATGTAGGTCCATAGAATGGAGCGACTCTTCGCCGTGCTTCCTTAAACGTAATGTTCTCCTTCACCTTCAATGTAATTATTTCTTTTTCTTTTTTCCAGTAGGTGCAGGAGCGTGAATATGCGGCATGGTTTCCTTCACAGTTTACACAGTGTGGCGGTTGTTTGCAGTTCTCAGACACGTGGCCTAGGACTCCACATTGTGCACAAGTCTGGCGACCACGACAGGTTTTAGAGCCATGGCCATACCTCTGGCATTGGAAGCAACGACGAGGGTTTGGTATATACGGTCTGATAGATGTCTTTGTGTACCCTGTTTGTATGGAATCTGGTAGTTTACTGGATGCAAACATGAGTATCAAGTGTTTCGTTGGTATTTCCTTATTATCTCTTCTGATTATAATTCTCTGTACATTATTGACATTTTGGCTCTTCCACCCTTCCAAAAGTTCAGTTTCGGTGAGTTCAAGTAAGTCTGCATCAGATACTACTCCGCGAGTTATGTTCATGGATCTGTGTGGTGTTACGGTGATCGGCACGTCACCAAACGTTGAGAGGCTGTCTAGCTTTACAAATTGTGCTTTGTCCCGAATTTCGAGAAGAAGGTCTCCGCTAGCCATTTTGGTTACTTTGTATCCAGCCCCGAGAGTTTCATTAAGACACCTGGCAACTACGAAAGGAGATACGGTCCTGGCTTGCTTTCCGGTTTTCTCGCAGTGAATGACGTGGAAGTGGGGAAAAGTTTCTACTGGCTGGTTGAAGAAGTTTATGTCGTCGGTGCGTACCCGCTTTAGGCCGGTACGATCAGACAGTTGAGGGAATGCTCCATGCATGCCGGTCTTATTTTTGTTCGGCAGCGTTGGCGGCCACCCACCACGGAGCCCAACGAGGGGACGCTACAAGTTTACAGATGCTGAAAACTGCAGACGCCAGCCGTACAACGACACTATAACCCAATGCACCTAGACCAAGGTAGGCTATTTGCACAGGGTTAACCCTAGCCGCCAGGAAGTTTGGAAGTAATCGGAAGAGAGTAGAAGACAGGACAGATAAACAGTAAGAGATAAAGACGAAGATGTAGGGAGAAAGAGAGAGGAAAAGGCGACTGCCGATTTCCCCTGGGTGGGTCAGCCCAGGGGTGCCGTCTACGTGAAGCCGGGGCCAAAGGGGTGTGTTGCCTCTTCCGGGGGGCCTTAAAGGTCCAATCGCCCAGCGTCAGCTCAACCCCCAGGATCCCCTTTTCCCCGGACACGGCAAAGCCACGCACGGCTAGGCGTGGGAGGGAGCCGAAACTCCCCCGTTAGCTCGGGTCCGTGGTGTCGCTACACACCAAACGCTCGTTTGCCCATTGAGATACCTTGTTCAACCCTAGTTGAACTTGACGTTGGCACATTGAGATGTTGCACGATTTGTAACCAATCTGCACATCATCGACATATATGCAGTAAAAAATATTTCGTGGGAGAGACAGGTGCGAGGAATTCATTTTAACTATGAAAAGTGTGCAGCTCAATACACCTCCTTGTGGCACTCCTGTTTCTTGGACAAATACTCGAGATAAGACGGTGCCAACTTGGACACGGAATGTACGGTTGGACAGGTAGCTTTCGATAACTGTCAGCATTCTACCCCGCACACCTAAATTTGACAGGTCTCGCAATATGCCGAAGCGCCATGCAGTGTCATATGCCTTTTCCATATCGAGGAACACAGACAGAAAAAATTGCTTATGAACAAAAGCATCGCGAATTTGTGCTTCGATACAGACAAGGTGGTCAGTGGTGGACCGAGCCTCTCGAAACCCACACTGGTATGGGTCAAGTAGGCCACTAATTTCAAGGAAGTGCATCAGGCGCCTGTTAATCATTTTTTCAAAGACTTTGCAAATACAGCTGGTTAATGCTATTGGTCTGTAGCTGGAAACTGAGGCCGGCTCCTTGCCTTGTTTTTGAATTGGGATAATGATAGCTTCCTTCCAGGCTGAGGGTAGCTCGCCAGGAGACCATATCGCATTATAGAGAGAGAGAAGAGCTTTCTGGGTTTCAGTGGGCAGGTGTTTTAACATTTCATATGCCACACGGTCCGGGCCTGGGGCGGATTTATTGCAGCAGGCAAGTGAGGCCTGCAGTCCAGCCAAACAGAAAGGTTCGTTGTATGCCTCATGTGTTCTGGGCTTGCGCTCTAATCTCTGTTTTTCTATTGCGGTTTTGTATCGTCGGAACGCTTCACTATAGTGTGTTGAGCTGGAGACCTGTTCAAAGTGTGCTCCGAGACTGTTTGCCTGGTCTTCCAAACTCTCCCCTTGGGTGTTCACTAGAGGAAGAGAATGTGCTCCTCGTCCTGCCACCTTGCCAACCATACTCCATACTCTCGACTCATCTGTGTATGAGTTAATGCCCGACACAAATTTGTGCCATTTTTCTCTTTTCGCCTGTCGGCGCGTCCTCCTTGCTTGCGACTTGACGTTTTTAAAGTTTACAAGATTCTCGGCTGTGGGCGAGTATCTAAACAACCTCCATGCCTTATTTTGTTTTTTTTCGAGCATCACGGCACTCATTATTCCACCATGGTACTCGTCGTTTGCTTGACAGTCCACATGTTTGGGGAATACATTTTGTTGCTGCATCAACCAAGAAAGCTGTGAAGTAGCATACAGCATCCTCTATGCTCAATGCCGCCATGTCAGTCTAAGATAATAAAGTCATTTTTTGAAACTTCTCCCAATTGGCTTTGTCGGTGAGCCATTTGGGAACTTGTGCAGCACATGTATTTGTTATTGATGTGCTAATAACGATAGGAAAATGGTCACTACCATATGGACCATTAATGACTTCCCATTTAAGCAGAGGCAGGAGTGATGGGGATATTATGCTGAGGTCTATTGCTGAGTACGTATTGTTAGCGATGTTGTAATATGTTGGCTCTTTCCGATTCAGCAGGCACGCACCGGTAGAAAACAGGACCTGTTCAATCAGGCGACCTCGAGCATCGCAGCGAGAGTCACCCCATAGATTGCTATGTGCATTGAAATCTCCCAGGAGAATATAAGGTTCTGGAAGTTCCTCTATGAGGGACTCGAATTCATGCTTTTCAAGACGGTGTTGCGGAGGTATGTAGAGAGAGCAGATGGTGACGAGCTTATTCAAAAGAACTGCTCGAACAGCCACCGCCTCAAGGTATGTTTGTAGTGGTAGGTGTGTGCATGCAATTCCTTGATTGACTATAATGGCAACACCACCGGATGGCACAATCGCATCATTCCGGTCTTTCCGAAACATAACGTAATGACGTAAAAAGTTGGTGTGCTTAGGTTTCAGGTGTGCCTCTTGTACGCACAGCACCTTAGGTGTATGTTTGTGTGAAAGTTCATGGATATCGTCGAGGTTTCTCAACAATCCTCTGACGTTCCACTGTAGTATTTGTGTCATTTTAATTTAGTGTGGTGCTGGGCATACAGAGGTGTTGCGTTAGTTTACAGGGCCTTTTGAGGGCCCTGTGATTCGAGGTTTTTCTTTTTTGGCGTGCTCCAAGGAGTTGCGCCTATCCTTCGGCGTCTGAGACGCCGGAGGAGTGGGATTTGTATCCATCACCTCGTGTGAGGTGGTGGATGGTGCCTGCTGGGCAGGCACATTCACTGAACTTTCGCACCTGACTGCGCCTGCAGAGGTCCGAGGTTCAGCAGACACTAGGGTCTGCCGGCCCTGTTTGTCAGGTGGCGGAGCAGTACAGGCTGCTCCAGCCGGGGGCGCTGGTGGCACGACCGCGGCCACACACTGTGTGGCATTCGCGGGTGCCGAGGCATGTGGCGTGGCGCCCCGGCGCGTCACATCTGCAAAGGAGGGATAAAATGGGTTGTGTATTGCGAAGCGTTGGCGCGATTCTTGGAATGTGAGATTAAATTTAACTTTAAGTTCTACTATTTGTTTCTCTTTTTTCCATGCGGGGCATGATCGTGAGCAGGCAGCGTGATCTCCTTCACAGTTCGAACAATGAGTTGTTTCTGAGGTGCAGTTGTCTGATATGTGTTGAATGGATGCGCACTTTGCTCAAGTGGCACGCCCTCTGCAATTCTGCGATCTATGACCGAAACGTTGGCACTTGAAACATCGACGAGGGTTGGGAATGTATGGTCGTACACGAAGCTTACAATAGCCGGTTTCGATTGATTCTGGTAGGTCACTTGTTCCGAAGGTAATTATTACGTGTTTTGTAGGGGTCAGTTTGTTGTTGCGTCTTATTGTTATTCGTTGGACTTTGACCACGTTCTGGTCCTGCCAACCTTCGAGCAGCTCACTTTCAGAAAGCTCAGTAAGATCATCATCAGAAATTACGCCACGGACAGTGTTCATGGACCTGTGTGGGCCCACCGAAACAGGGGTTTCCCCAAAGGCCACAAGCTTAGACAGCTTTTCATACTGAGCTTTGTCACGAACCTCCAGAAGAAGATCGCCACTTCCCATCTTTGTTACTTTGTAACCTGGGCCTATTGCTTCTGTGAGAGTTTTGGAAACGAGGAAAGGTGAAATAGCTCGGACTGTCTTCTTTTCGTTTTGACTGTGAATTACATGGTACTTTGGGAATGTGGGCTTTGGTGTGTTAGGCAAGAAAGTATCTTCGGTGCGCCACCTTTTTAGGGAGCGATCAGGAAGGGGGGGAAAAGATTTTGCCATAAAATACAATAAAGTTCGGCGGCGATGGTGGCCACCCACCACCGAGCCCAACAAGGGGACGCTACAAGGTTGACTAGTGAACACTTGGAGACGCCAGCCATGCATCGCCGCTATAACCGAATATAACTACCCAAGGTTGGGTAACTACACAGGGTCAACCCTCGCCGCCAGGAAATTCTGAAGTAAACGGAAAAGAGGAGAGGACAGGACAGATAAAAAGTAGAGATAAAGACAAATATGTAGGAAGAGAGAGATAGGAAAAGGCGACTGCCGATTTCCCCTGGGTGGGTCAGCCCAGGGGTGCCGTCTACGTGAAGCCGGGGCCAAAGGGGTGTGATGCCTCTGCCGGGGGGCCTTAACGGTCCAATCACCCAGCGTCGGCTCAACCCCCAGGATCCCCTTTTCCCCGAACACGGCAAAGCCACGCACAGCTAGGTGTGGGAGGGAGTAGAAACTCCCCCGTTAGCTCGGGTCCGTGGTGTCGCTACACACCAAACGCCTACATGCGCAGGCGCCCCTGCGGTGGGTTAGTTGGGATAGCTTAGGCGCTTGGTCTTTTTCGGTTAGCTACAAAAGGAGGTCACCGCTTGACATTTTGGATGCTTTGTATGTGGGTCCTATTTTTTCTTTTAGGCATTTAGCCACCAAAAATGGGGATAATTTTCTTAGAGGTGTGCTGTCACTGTGGATAATGTGGTACTTCGCGAAAGTAACTTTAGTTTCTTTCGAGGCGTGATAACTTGCTTCGGTGCGGCCTCTCTTGCGAGACCGATCAACGTCGGCGGATGTTTGTAAAGCCATACAAGTATGAATGTGTTCGGTAACAGCGGCGACCACCCACCACGGAGCCCAACAAGGGGACGTGGTTGGACTTGTTAAAATAAGCCCTCCCGACGCCAGCCGTACGCTGTCACTATAACCCAATGTAATTATCCAAGGTGGGATACCTACACAAGGTTAACCCTTGCCGCCATGAATATCTGAAGTAAACGGAAGAGAGTAGAAGACAGGACAGATAAATAGTAAGAGATAAAGACGAAGATGTAAGGAGAGAGAGATAGGAAAAGGCGACTGCCGATTTGCCCTGGGTGGGTCAGCCCAGGGGTGCCGTCTACGTGAAGCCGGGGCCAAAGGGTTGTGTTGCATCTGCGGAGGGGCCTTAAAGGTCCGATCACCCAGCGTCAGCTCAACACCCAGGATCCCCTTTTCCTCGGACACGGCAAAGCCACGCACGGCTAGGCGTGGGAGGGAGTAGAAACTCCCCCGTTAGCTCGGGTCCGTGGTGTCGCTACACACCAAACGCCTACTTGCGCAGGCGCCTCTGCGGGGAGATTATTTATGGTTTTCCATTTGAGTAGGGGTAGGAGTGAAGGTGATACGATGCTGAGGTCGATAGACGAGTAAGTTTTGTTGGCAACGTTATAGTATGTTGGCTCTTTGCTATTCAACAAACAGGCACCGGAGGAGAAGAGAAATTGTTCAATGAGACGACCTCGTGCATCAGAGCGAGAATCGCCCCACAGTCCACTATGTGCATTTAGGTCCCCAAGAAGCAAATAGGGTTCAGGCAGTTCATCTATTGATGATGGTAGATTTTAGTGGCGCAAGGGAAACTCAGGCCAAAGAGCGCCAAACACACGGTTTCTGGTCGATTTAATTATAAAAAGTCTACTCAGGGTGGCAAGAGTAAAAGAGTAGTGTATAGAACTTAAACTTAGGTGTAGTGACTATGTGTGATGGGTTTAAAACGGGCTACGCTTATGGGTTTCACAAAGTCATGCCGTGTCGTCAACAGTCCTTGTCAAGACAAGGAGTGCGTGCTGCATGACATTTGATAAAAAAAAAAGTCTCAGCGGTTCCCTCAGGATTGAGAAGAGGCTGAGATTAGTGAGAATATGTTATGGAATGTAGGAAGCCTACACTAGCTAAAAACTTTAAGACTACTTTTGGGGGAAACAAGGGATCGTCTCCAAGAAAAAATTGTGGATGAGGCGGAATGTGACATTTGTACAGCTTTGAAAAGTGACACAGTCTTTCTGGTTCGAGGTAGGGACAGGTAATTAGAACGTGAACGACAGACAGCTCATCACCACATTTTGCACAATGTGGTGCTGGAGAATTCTTTAAAAGGTGCGAGTGTGTTGCATGAGTATGACCGATCCTGAGTCTGCACAGTGCAACCTCTTGGTGCCTGTTACGTTTTTCAGTCAGATATCTTCCTATTCTTGGCTTTACTAAGTGCAGTTTGTTTGCGTTTGCTGCATTCCATTCTTCTTGCCATTGTCTACGCATTTGGGATTTGATGAGTGGCCTCAGGTCCTCATACGGGATGGTGTTTACGTCAACTGATGGGCGGAGTGCTGCTGACTTTGCAAGTTTGTCCGCTATCTCATTGCCAGCAATGTTGCAGTGTCCCGGAATCCAGCATAGCGTGATTTTGAGCTTAGATTTGCGGGCTGACATGATGCATTTTCGAAGTGTATTAGTAACTGGGTTTTTGAGTATCTTAGTGGAGGATAGCGCAGTCACAGCACTGAGAGAATCTGTGTATATGATCGAGGCTGGCTCTTTCTCCTTTAAAATGTGCGTTACAGCTAAAAGTATGCCATAGCATTCTGCAGTAAATATACTGGTATGTTCGTTCATTGTTCTAGATTCAGAGAAAGCGGGACCGTGTGCCGCACATGCGACTGCGGTGGACTTGGAGGCATCAGTATAATATTCAGCACACCTGTATTTGGCCTGCAGGTACTTAAAGTGTTGATCGATCGCGACTGGGTGGCCATTTTTTCCTACCTCTAGGAATGACAAGTCACAATCGATAGCCTGCATTTCCCATGGCACAACAGTGTCCTTGTGAGAGGTTAGTTGAAGACTGGAGACCGGTATGTGCATATTTCCAAGGTGTGAGGCCACTCTGAGGGGATACGGTGGCATAGCTGATGGTCGCCTCAAAAACAGGGGGGCGTTCGATGTATCCTGCAATAGCGCACGAGCTGGGTGGTCGATATGGGAAAGCACCTTGGTGGCATACGTGACACTTGTAAACTGACGTCGCCGTTCTAGTGACAACCGGTCTGTCTCAACATACAGGCTGGCTGTTGGGCTGGTCCGGAAAGCACCGCTGGCCAGCCGAAGCCCAAGATGGTGCACTGGGTCAAGCATCTTCAATGCAGATCTTGAAGCTGACTCGTAAACCACCGAGCCGTAATCAATACGTGATAGCACTACACTGTTGAGAAGGTTCAGCAGACAGTCACGGTCTGTGCCCCATAACTGTTGTGAGAGAATCTTGAGCAGGTTTAAGGCTTTCAAGCATTTAAGTCGTAGCTGTTTGATATGTGCAACAAAGCTGAGCTTTTCATCAACCACAACACCTAAAAATTTGTGATCTTTTTCGGTAGTTATGGTTTGTCTGTTAATTGAAATATTGGGGGGTGGCCTTATGCCACGTAGTTTTGAGAAGAGTACGCAAACAGTCTTGTCACAGTTAAACTTAAACCCATTTTTGTCTGCCCAGCTTGACAGCTTGTTTACTGCCAACTGAATCTGACGTTCACATGTGGCTAGGTTGCATGATTTGAAGATGATCTGAATGTCATCCACATATACGGAGTAGGAGATTGTTCTAGGCATAATGGTGCTTATGGAGTTCATTTTTACGATGAATAGTGTGCAGCTAAGAACACCACCCTGGGGGACGCCAATTTCTTGCGTAAACCACTTCGATAAGGCATTACCAACACGAACCACAAATGTACGGTCAGAAAGGTAGCTTTCATTAGTATTCATCATGTTTCCTGACACTCCAAAAGATCGCAGGTCACGGAGAATGCCATAACGCCATGTCGTGTCGTAAGCTTTCTCTAAGTCGAAAAATACAGATAGGCAGTGCTGTTTATGAATGAAGGCATCCCTGACATAGGATTCAAATGCTACCAGTTGGTCAGTTGTCGACCGGCCAGACCTGAATCCAACTTGACGACGATCAAGGAGGCCATTGTATTCAAGGTAATACATAAGGCGGCGATTCACCATTTTTTCGAACACCTTGCCCAAACAGCTGGTCAGCGCTATAGGCCTGTAACTAGCAGCAAGTGTGGCTTCTTTTCCTTGTTTAAGGATGGGTATGATAACTGCCTTTTTCCAGGTCATGGGCAGACGCCCAGAAGACCATACACTGTTGAAAAGAATGAGGATGACGTCAAGCGTTTCTTCGTTTAGGTGTTTCAGCATGCCGTAAGTAATCCTGTCCGAGCCAGCTGCTGAGCTGCCGCACTTTGCCAGTGCTGCCTTTAGTTCACCTATAGTAAAGGGGGCATTGTACCCTCCCGCCGATGCCCTGTCATCACGAATAGGTTTACGTTCCTCGGCAAGTTTGTATTGCCTAAAGGAGTCTGTATAATGTGCTGAGCTGAAAATATACTCGAAGTGTTGGCCTAAGGCATCTGCCTGGTGTTCAAGTGTATCACCAGCAGTACTGACAAGGGGCATCGAATGAGTGCTGTGCCCTTGGAGTGCTCTTACTCTGTTATAGACCTTATGTGTGTCAGTGTAAGAGTTCACGGATGAGAGGAAGGATTGCCAGCTCTGTCGTTTAGACTCTCGTCGGACACGTCTACCGTTTGCTTTTGCACGCTTAAAATTCACCAAGTTTTCGACTGTAGGATACCTGCGGAATTTTTACCATGCTTTGTTTTGATTGTCACGAGCATTTTTGCACTCAGAGTTCCACCAAGGTCGTCTTTTGTTCCGTGTATTGTTAGATGTATGTGGGATGGATTGCTCTGCGGCCTGTACAATGTGTAGTGTGACCAACGCTTCAGATTCATCGATGCCTAGGGTTTCAATTGATGAGCGCGATAGTTTTGAGAGTTTTCGGAATTTCGTCCAGTTCGCACCCTGTTCTCGAAACCTGGTTACATTCACAGTCATTGTACTCGTATTTCCTTTGTATTTTAGACAAACAGGAAAATGATCACTTCCATAGAGGTTATGAATTACAGCCCATTCAGTGGTTGCCAAGAGTGAAGGAGATCCGATAGCAAGATCTATTGCTGCGTATGAGTAGTGCGCTGCGTTAAAGTATGTTGGCTCTTTTTTATTAAATATACAGGAGCCGAAGGACAACAGAAAGTTTTCGATTAAGGAGCCTCGAGAATCCGTTCTTCTACATCTCCATAAAGGGTGGTGCGCGTTAAAATCTCCGACAAACAGAAATGGATGCGGAAGCTGGTCGATGAGCGTTTCAAATTCTTTAGTAGAGAGTTGGTGGTCTGGAGGGATGTATAGTGAACACACGGTTGTTACTCGTCCAAAAATTAGGGTTCGTATTGCCACTGCTTCTAAGTCAGTAACCAGAGTGAGGCTTTGAGACGGAACTGCTTTCTGCACCACGATAGCGACACCACCAGATGAATGGGAAGTGCCCTTTCTGTCCTTTCGGTATACAACATATCTTTTCAAAAGGCTAGTGTGTGTAGGTTTTAGGTGTGTTTCCTGTAAGCAAAGTATGTTTGGTTGGTGTTGTGCAAATATTTCATAAATGTCGTCTAAGTTCTTAAGTAAGCCTCGGCAATTCCATTGGATAATATTTTAGGCAACCATTTTTATGAATGAGGAAAAGAGCGTGACTTATTCACACTTCGCTGCCTTTATTAGGAGGCTTAACTGGCGGGTGTCTTTTCCCTCTGAGGCGATCTATGGAGCCCCGCCTCACTTGGGAGGATTCCGTAAGCATCTTAGACGCTGAGGATCCTGGTGTCACTTCCATTGCCTCCGGTGGACCCTCAGAAGCTAATGGAGGTTTGTCAGAAGAGACAGGTGTCTCAGTTGTCTGTGTGGTCCCTGGGGTCTGATGAAGTTCGACCTCCGGGACGTGAAAGGTTGGTGCAGCCTGTGGCTGCTTGGTGGGGGGCAGAGATGTGCACGCATCAGCAAAGCTGTATTGCGTGCCCACCGTCACTAGACGCCGCCCGGCCCCCCGGCGCGCTGCGTCAGCGTACGTTCTTCCGGAGAAGAGTGACACCTTCTTCCGGGCTTCAGAGAATGTTATGTTTGACGTTACTTTTATCTGGATGATTTCCTTTTCCTTCTTGAAAATTTCACATGTCCGCAAGTACGCTGCGTGCGGCCCATGACAGTTAGGACACTCTGTTTGCGTGGAAGTACAGCTCTCTGTTGGGTGCTCATGATCACCACATTTTGCACATGTTTGTTTTCCGCGACAGGTATTCGACCCATGTCCATATTTCTGGCATTTTTAGCACCTTCTAGGGTTGGGTATGTAGGGGCAGACCTTTCAGTGAAGAAACGCAGCTTTCACGGATTCTGGCAGAGTGGAGCGGTTGAATGTAAGTACTATATGAGGCGTCACCACTTCTTCATTGTTTCGCCTGATGGTTATCCGGCGGATGGCGACTACGCCTTGCTCTCGAAAGCCTTCAAGGAGGTCAGCTTCAGTTTCTCGCATCAGATCACGTTGTGAAATGACGCCTTGAACAGTGTTAAGGCTGCGATGGGGGGTGATAGACACATTCAGGTGGGCAAACTGCTTCTGTTTAAGGAGAGTGTTTGCATGCTCTTTCTGGCTTACTTCAACAAGAAGATCACCGGATGACAGTTTCTTTGCGTCGTACTTTTTGCCTATTAAGTTAGCAAGGGTTTTAGCTATCAGGAAAACCGACAGTCCTGCAACAGAGACGTTATCACCAGAGAGTGTATGACTAGGAAGCGTGGGAAGTGCTCACAATCGCTTCCGGTTCGTTTGGAGTTTTCATCGGTGCGGTTCCTTTTCAGGGACCGATCATTGAGGGGGGGGGGAAAGATTTTGCCATGTGGTGGACTTCATGTTCGGCGGCGATGGTGACACCCCACCACCGAGCCCAACAAGGGGACGCTACAAGGTAGAACACTTGAAGGCGCCAGTCATACATCGCCGCTATAACCAGATATAACTACCCAAGGTTGGGTAACTACACAAGGTTAACCCTTGCCGCCAGGAAATTTGGAAATAAACAGAAGAGAGTAGAAGACAGGACAGATAGATAGTGAGAAATAAAGACGAAGATGTAGGCAGAGAGAGATAGGAAAAGGCGACTGCCGATTTCCCCTGGGTGGGTCAGCCCAGGGGTGCCGTCTACGTGAAGCCGGGGCCAAAGGGGTGTGAAGCCTCTGCCGGGGGGCCTTAACGGTCCAATCACCCAGCGTCGGCTCAACCCCCAGGATACCCTTTTCCCCGAACACGGCAAAGCCACGCACGGCTAGGCGTGGGAGGGAGTAGAAACTCCCCCGTTAGCTCGGGTCCGTGGTGTCGCTACACACTAAACGCCTACTTGCGCAGGCGCCCCTGCGGGGGCAGTTCATCTATTAAAGACTGAAATTCACGTCTTTCAAGACGGTGTTGGGGAGGTACATACAAAGAGCAGATGGTGACGAGTTTGTTTAAAAGTACCGCTCGAACAGCCACCGCCTCAAGGGTTGTCTGGAGTGGTAAATGTGTACACGCTACTCCTTGGTTAATAATAATGGCTACGCCACCGGATGACGCCACAGAATCATCTCGGTCCTTTCGGTATATGACGTAAGCACGTAAAAAATTTGTATTGGAGGATTTCAGATGTGTTTCCTGTACACACAGCACTTGAGGTGAGTGTTTGTAGAAAAGCTCTTGGACGTCGTCGAGGTTTTTAATTAGGCCTCTGACGTTCCAATGTATAATTTGTGTTTCCTTATTGGAAGTAAAGTAGTGCTGTGTGTACGTTAAGGGGGTGACTTGTTTAAGCTGAAAGGTCGAGCTCAAGTAGCAGGGCTATTATCAGGCCCTGTTATGAGCTTTTTAGTTTTCTTGGCGCGCTCCAGAGAGCCACGCCGCACTTTTGGCACCAGGGGTGCCGCCGTATCCATTGCCTCCTCGGAGGCACTGGATGCCCGCTCATGCGAGCTGGTTTTTCGAAGCTTGGGCCTCGCCTGGCGAGGTGAGGCCTTGAGACCCGAGGACCCTGGAGTCCCTGGTCTCTGTTCGATAGTAGGCGGAGTAGACTCAACTACTGCCGCCTTGGGGGCAGGCGCCACAGCCAATGGCTCGCTCTGCGCAGGCCGAAGGAGTGGCGAGGGCTGGTGCGACACTGCCCCCTGGCGCGCCGCATCAGCATATGTGGGGCCATAAAATGGCGAGACTCTTTTTCTTGCTTCTTTAAATGTAATGTTTTCTTTTATTTTTAAAGTGATGATCTCTTTTTCTTTTTTCCAGAAAGGACAGGAACGTGAGTACGCGGCATGACTACCGCCACAATTCACACAGTGTGCAGGTGCTTCGCAGTTGTCGGACGCATGGCCCACGACTCCACACAGAGCTCAAGTTTTCCGGCCACGACAGCTTTGCGAGCCGTGGCCATATCTCTGACATTGGAAGCAACGGCGGGGGTTGGGAATATATGGTCTCACGGATGTCTTTGTGTACCCAGTCTGAATAGTTTCCGGCAAATCGCTCGAAGCAAAGGTCAGTACTAAGTGTTTGGTTGGGATTTCCTTTTGATCTCTTCTGATCTTAATACGCTGTACGTTTGTCACGTTCTGGCTCTTCCATCCTTCCAGAAGTTCAGCTTCCGTCAGCTCAAGCAAATCTACGTCCGATACGACCCCGCGAGAGGAGTTCATGGACCTGTGTGGCGTAATACTGATGGGTGTGTCTCCAAACGTTGTGATGGTGTTCAGTTTATCGAATTGGTCTTTGTCACGTATTTCAAGGAGTAGATCTCCACTGGCCATTTTGGTAACCTTGTACCCGGCACTGAGAGTTTCGGTTAAGCATCTAGAAACTACGAAGAGGGATACAGTTCTGGCTTGCTTGTTAGTTTTTTCGCAGTGTATAACGTGGAAATGAGAAAACATTTGTCTTGGCCGGTTGAAAAAAATTGATGTCTTCGGTGCGTACCCGCTTTGAGGAGGCACGATCACTGAGTAAAGGGAATGCTTTCTGCATGCTAATTGTATGTTGTTCAGCAGCGTTGGCGGCCACCCACCACGGAGCCCAACGAGAGGACGCTACAAGTTTGCGGATTCTGAAACCTGCAGACGCCAGCCGTACAACGCCACTATAACCTAATGCGCTTAGACCAAGGTAGGCTATTTGCACAGGGTTAACCCTAGCCGACAGGAAGTTTGGAAGTAAACGGAAGAGAGTAGAAGACAGGACAGATTAATAGTAAGAGATAAAGACGAAGATGTAGGGAGAGAGAGATAGGAAAAGGCGACTGCCGATTTCCCCTGGGTGGGTCACCCAGGGGTGCCGCCTACGTGAAGCCGGGGCCAAAGGGGTGTGTTGCCTCTGCCGGGGGGCCTTAAAGGTCCAATCACCCAGCGTCGGCTCAACCCCCAGGATCCCCTTTTCCCCGGACACGGCAAAGCCACGCATGGCTAGGCGTGGGAGGGAGTCAAAACTCCCCCGTTAGCTCGGGTCCATGGTGTCGCTACACACCAAACGCCTACTTGCGCAGGCGCCCCTGCAGGCCAAAGAATGTGGACAATGATTGTGATTAGCGGCTGTATAAGGGCCATAAAATTCCTCGCAGTAGGGCGGGTAAAAACATACAAGTGATAAAATTATGACCATGTCGTGACAGGTGTGGGTGGTGTGAATAGGTGACAAAAGTTGGTGATAATGAAAAACGATGGTGGTCATGTATGGCATTAGCACAAGTACCTCACTCGTTCATACCCTTGCGTCCAAGGGCCGTGGGGCAAGTGCTTTCCTGTGTAGCCACCGCAGCAAAAACCTCTCTAGAGAGGTCGTGCTACGGAATGCCCGGGTGTATGATATGAAAATTATGGATTTCTTTTGAAAACGCTAACAATGATTTATTACTAAAAAGCGCTTCCCTACCAACGAACATTGCAGGGTGTAAAGGTATATGTGTTCGGTAGGGTAATAGAAAGTGTTTTTTTCTTATAGCGTGTAACTGTTTACATTGAATTAAAACGTGAAGAACTGTTAATGCTTCACCACATCTGTCACACAATGGTGGGTTGCCACCGGACAAAAGATATGAGTGTGTCGTGTATGTGTGTCCTATCCTGAGTATAGTTAGTATTACCTCTGTATGACGTGATTTTAATACTGGAGGCCAACGGCCAAGGTGTGGCTTGATAACGTGTAGTTTGTTTTGTGTGTGTGTATCCCACTTGCTCTGCCAGTAGTCCCTGAGTTTTCGTTTGAGAGACGGCTTAAGATCAAGGGCCGGTATTGATGAAGGTGTAATGGCGGTGCTTTCGTGGGCGGATGCAGCAAGCTGATCCGCCATCATGTTGCCTTGAATCTCACGGTGCCCTGGCACCCAGCACACAACAACATGTCGATTGATAGATAGATAGATTAGTGGAGTTTATTGGCGCAAGGGCCAGATGTGGCCAAAGAGCGCCAGAACGATGATAATGAATAGTACGATGTGCAGTGTAGATAAAACAGATATGATGTGGCTGTAAATGGGCCTAAAAAACAGTCGCTGTAGGTGCGTAAAAATATATATATAGTAAGATTATGGCAATGACAAATGATGTGTGCTATGGAGACATAAAATGGTTTAAAAGTGATATGTATGTGAATTAAAACTTGGCATGGAGCTTCAGTGCCTCGACAGAACCCTTAAAACAAGAGCATGGAGGCCTAGGCTCATTAAAAGCTGCTATCACAGCGGTATCCTCTGAACAGAGGATGCGCTATGAACCTGTTTGGCTAAAAACATTCAATACTACATCCTTTAAAAAGCTTAAAACAGATTTTGCATCGAAAAGCGGCTCTTCGCCGAGGAACATAATCGGATGTAAAGGAAGATTATAGCGGTATGCTAAAGCAAAATATTTTTTTCTCTCACTTTCAGCTTCCGGACACTCCAGGAGGACGTGGAGGACGGTTAGCCTCTCACCACATCTACCACAAGTAGGAGGTTCATCGCCAGTCAGCAGGAAGCTATGGGTACCATAAGTGTGTCCTATTCTGAGGCGACAGAATAGGACATCAGTTCGCCGTGTTCTTGTAGCGGAGGGCCAGTAACCCAACCGCGGCTTAATCAAGTGAAGCTTATTATTTATTTCTGTGTCCCACAAGCGTTCCCAGTGGTTTCGCAGTTTCTTACGTAGGAAGGGTTTTAGATCTGTTGCAGGGACAGTAGCGGTGGGGTTAATAGCACGCATTATAATTGACGTGGCCATTTGGTCAGTTAACACATTGCCCTCGATGCTTCCATGGCCAGGAACCCAGCAAATAGTAACATGCTGGTTGGACATGTACGCAGTACATAGGACGGAATACAACTCAATTATAACCGGATTTCTGATTCTGAAAAGGGATCTTAATGCATTTACGATGCTTAATGAGTCTGTGAATATAATAGATTTTTGTATGTTTGACTTCCGTATATGCTTCACAGCCGACAATAGTGCATATCCCTCAGCCGTAAATATACTTGTTTCCGAGTGCAGCACACCGGATTCCGAGAAGGATTGTCCGACGGCTGCATAAGCCACCCCTGCATGCGACTTAAAAGCATCAGTATAAAACTCTACGCATGAGTAGTTGGACTGAAGTTGTCGGAAATGCATTTTAATATGTGCTTCTGGTGCATGTTTAGTGATCTCAACAAAGGAAGTGTCACAATGTATGAGCTGCCACTGCCACGGCGGTAAATGTTTTGTTGTGGGCATAGGACAAAGTTCTAGCAGCGGAACACCCATTTCCTCACTTAAGCTTCTCACACGCAAAGAGAACGGCTTTCTCGCTGCGGGTCGATTATGGTAGAGGGTGGCAGCGGTCATATCGTTTATAGCTGAATAAGAAGGATGCTTTATGTTTGCGCGTACCTTTATAAAATGAGTGAAACTGCTATATGATCGCTGTAGGTGAAGTGACCACTGATTCGACTCTACATAGAGACTCTGGATCGGACTCGTCCTGAAAGCTTCGGGTGCCAGTCGGATACCCAGATAGTGAATGGGGTCTAGGATTTTCAGAGCACTTGGCGTTGCGGAGTGATAAATTATAGAGGCATAATCAAGGCGCGACCAAACAAGGCTTTTGTACAAGTTCAAGAGACACTTCCGATCACTACCCCATGTTGTACGTGATAGGAGCTTTAGGAGGTTCATCGCTTTCAGACATTTCATTTTTACATGTTTAATATGGGGAATAAACGTGAGCTTAGAATCTAAAGTGGTTCCTAGGAATTTATGCTCGCTTCTCACAGAGAGTTGGTCTCCCTTGATCGTAATATTTGGAAGTGGCATTACCCCTCGTTAGTTGGAGAAGAGTCCGCAAGTACTTTTCTCGGTGTTTATTTTAAAACCATTCTCATCCGCCCATTTAGAGAATTTATTCATTCCAAGCTGCACTTGTCGTTCGCAGATAGACATATTGCATGATTTGAAACTCATCTGCACATCATCAACATACACCAAATAAAACATCGTACTTAGAATGACTGACTGCAGGGAGTTCATTTTTACAAAAAAGAGTGTGCAACTAAGCACGCCCCCTTGCGGAACACCAGTCTCTTGGGTAAATGATCTAGAGAGAGCATTTCCCACTTTTACGCGAAAGGTTCTGTTAGACAGATAACTTTTAATTGTGTTTAGCATGTTCCCATGGATGCCCATGGCGGCAAGATCGCGTAGAATCCCGAATCGCCATGTGGTATTGTACGCTTTCTCCAGGTCTAAGAATACCGAAAGTACAAACTGCCTATGAATAAATGCATCTCTGATGTATGTCTCTATGCGAACAAGGTGGTCTGTTGTCGACCTCCCCTCTCTGAAACCACACTGAAGGGGGTCTAGTATACTGTTACTTTCTAAAAAGTGGATTAAGCGCCGGTTTATCATTTTCTCATATAGTTTGCACAAACAGCTTGTTAACGCTATTGGCCTGTAGCTGGCGGCCAAGGATGGGTCTTTGCCTTGCTTAAGTACCGAGATGACTATCGCTTCATTCCATGACAATGGAATATATCCAGCTTCCCAAATGGTATTAAAGAGGGTTAGGAGCGTTTTTAGTGCTTCTGGGTGAAGATACTTGATCATTTCGTACATTATACGATCGCCACCTGGCGCCGAGTTGTTGCAGTACGCAAGAGATGCCTTAAGTTCGGCTAATGAAAATGGGCAGTTGTAAGCCTCCCTGGAGGGACGTTTAGATTTAAGGGGTTGCCGATCTTCGCGTTCTTTGAATCTTAAGAACGTTTCTGTGTAGTGCGATGCACTCGAGACGCATTCAAAGTGTTCGCCTAGGCAGTCCGCCTGCTCCTCCAGGCTCTCCCCTCGGCTACTTACCAAGGGTAGGGGGTGTGACTCCCGACCCATTAACTTCTTTACCCTATTCCAAACCTTCGTTTCATCGGTGTAAGAATTTATATCGGAGATGTACCTATTCCAACTTTCTTTGCAAGACGACGCGTTCTTCTGGCTTGGGACTTAACCTGTTTGAAATTGTTGAGGTTTTCAGCCGTCGGGTAAATTCGGAGTAGTCTCCAAGCTTTATTTTGTCTATTGCGTGCTTTCCGACAATCGTCGTTCCACCATGGGATGCGACGTTTATTGGTCATTCCGTTGGTCTGCTTGATACATTTCACTGCAGCGTCAATAATAAAACTTGTTAGGTATGCTACAGCATCGTCTATATTAAAATCAGCAATCTCATCTCCGTCTAAAAATGCAATTTCTCGAAATAATTCCCAGTTGTCTGACTTGGTGTTCCAAAGAGGAAAGTCAGGCGAGCGTGTATCTTCTTTTGTTAACTTTAACATAATCGGGAAGTGGTCACTCCCAAAAGGGTTCTTGAGAACGAACCACTCCAGGTATGGAATTATAGCACTCGAGACAATATTCAGGTCAATAGAAGAGTATGTGTTATGTGCAGTGCTATAATACGTTGGTTCTTTTTTGTTTAGTAGACATGCACCTGACGAAAACAGAAAGTGTTCTATTAGGCGTCCTCGCGCATCTAAACGGGAGTCGCCCCATAGGGGATTATGTGCATTTAGATCACCAACCACTATATATGGCGGAGGAAGTTCATCAATGAAGCTTTGAAATTGTGTCTTTGAAAGTTGATAGCACGGGGGAATGTAAATAGAGGTAATTGTTAGTAGCTTCCCGAACAGCACTGCTCGGACAGCAACTGCCTCAAGAGAAGTTCGGAGGTTTATTTGCTTACGGGCAACACCTTTATCAACTATTATAGCGACACCGCCCGACGAAGCGGCAGCGTCGTCACGGTCTTTGCGGAAGATGGCATAATGCTTTAGAAAGTTTGTTTGTGTGGACTTGAGATGTGTCTCCTGAACACACAGCAACTTTGGAGTATGTTTACTAAGAAGTTCTCTAATATCATCGAGGTTATGGAGAAGTCCTCTCACATTCCACTGTAAGATCTGTGTATCCATTTTAGATGTGTTTTGATGATATATGGTTTTTTTTGGCACAAGGGCCATTTGATGGCCAAAGAGCGCCAGTTCTTGAGACAGGAATGTGGACAATGATTGTGATTAGCGGCTGTATAAGGGCCATAAAATTCCTCGCAGTCAAGCGGGTAAAAACATACAATTATTAAAATCATGCCCATGCCGTGAAAGGTGTGTGTGGTGCGAACAGATGGCAAAAGTTATTGATAATAAAAACGATGGTGGACATGTATGGCATTAGCACAAGTGCCTCACTCGTTCATACCCTTGCGTCCAAGGGCCGTGAGGCCGGTGCTTTATTGTGTAGCCACCGCAGCGAAAACCTCACTGGAGAGGTCGTGCTACGGTATGCCCGGGTATATGACATGAAAGCTATGAATTTCTTTTAAAAACGCTAACCATGATTTGTGACTAAAAAGCGGTTCCCTACCGACGAACATTGCAGGGTGTAAAGGTATATGTTGTCGGTAGGGTGAAGGAAAGTGTTGTTTTCTTAGAGTGTCCAATTGTTTGCACTGAATTAAAATGTGAAGAACTGTTAGTGCTTCACAAATTCTGTCACACAATGGTGGATCGCCACCGGAGAAAAGATATGAGTGTGTCGTGTATGTATGTCCTATCCTGAGCCTCGTTAGTATTACCTCTGTGTGACGTGATTTTGATACTGGTGGCCCATGGCCAAGGTGTGGCTTGATAACGTGTAGTTTGTTTTGTGTGTGTGTATCCCACTTGCTCTACCAGTAGTCCCTGAGGTTTCGTTTGAGGGACGGCTTAAGATCAAGGGCCGGGATTGATATGGATGTAATGGCGGTGCTCTCATGGACGGATGCAGCGAGCTGATCCGCCCTTACGTTGCCTTGGATCTCACGGTGCCCTGGCACCCAGCACACTACAACATGTTGTTTTAGTGTGTAGAGTGTGCACAAAATGCAGTAAAGTGAGACAAGAACCGGGTTTTTTTTGTTTTATAAGACTGTGCAGAGCCTTTACCACACTTAGAGAGTCTGTATATATTACTGCTTTTTGTATTTGTAATTGTTTGATGTGTTTAGCTGCCACAAGTATCGCGTAAGCTTCCGCTGTGAAGATACTTGAACGTGGATGTAGAGGGCCAGCATCCGAAAAGGATGGGCCGACAGCAGCGTAGGACACAGAGGAGTTAGTCTTGGAGGCATCTATGAAGAACTCAGGACGTGTGTATTTGTGTTGAAGTTCCAGAAAGTATGTTCGGATATGGGCAATAGGTGCATGTTTTGTAACTTCTAGGAAAGACACAACGCACTCTATAGTCTGCCACTGCCACGGTGGCGGGTATGCTACAGGAGCCATTAAACTGTGTTCAAGTGACACTGCAGTTTCTTCAGCTAGACACTTCAGGCGAACCGAGAAGGGCTGCCTTTTTGAAGGCCTGTTTTGAAACAGAGTTGAGCTCGACAAATCATTAATTGTAGAGTATGAGGGGTGCTTCTTGTCTGCTTTCACCTTAAGGAAATAAACAAAGGACATGTAAGTTCTCTGCAGATGAAGCGACCACTCATTTGACTAAACATAAAGGCTTTCTACTGGGCTGGTGCGAAAAGCACCCGTAGAAAGGCGGATGCCCAAATGGTGCACGGGGTCCAGCATCTTCAAGGCACTTTGAATAGCAGACTGATAGACAACGGCCCCATAATCTAAGCGGGTGCGAATGACGCTTCTATAGAGGTTCATGAGGCATTGCCTATCACTACCCCACGAAGTACGTGACAACACTTTTATAACATTCATAGCTTTTAAACATTTTGTTTTTAAATACTTGATGTGCGGTACGAAGGTCAACTTGTTGTCCAAGATTAAGCCTAAGAATTTATGAACGGCTTTGACGGACAGAGGTTGCCCGTTCAGTCGAATGTCAGGTTCCGAGTGCATGCCTCTCTTTCGAGAGAACAAGACACACGTGCTTTTTTGTGGGTTAAGTCGAAATCCGTTTTCATCTCCCCATTTGGAGACCTTATTTAAACCCAGCTGAACCTGCCGCTCACACATGGCCAAGTTGCACGACTTGAAGCCAAGCTGAACGTCGTCGACATATGTACAATAGAACGTATTGCGGGGAATGGACAAGTGCAAAGAATTCATTTTGATAATAAAAAGTGTGCAACTAAGCACGCCACCTTGTGGCACGCCTGTTTCCTGGACATATGTTTGGGAGAGCACACTGTCCAGACGGACACGGAATGTCCGGTTTGACAGGTCTCTTAGAATTCCGAAACGCCATGTTGTATCATACGCCTTTTCGATATCGAGGAACACAGAGAGAAAAGATTGTTTATGGACGAAGGCGTCTCTGATCTGTGCCTCGATACGAACAAGGTGGTCTGTAGTGGATCTACTTTCTCGGAACCCGCACTGAAATGGGTCGAGCAAATTGTTTGTTTCAAGGACATGTACAAGTCGGCAGTTTATCATTTTTTCGAATACTTTGCACAAGCAGCTTGTAAGTGCAATAGGCCTATAACTTGAAGCTAAAAAAGGGTCTTTGCCCTCTTTCAAAATGGGAATAATAATAGCCTCTTTCCAGGAGGCAGGGATAGCGCCAGAAAACCAGATAGCTTTGTACAAACAAAGTAAGGTTTTTCGTGTTTCGATTGGTAGGTTTCTTAACATTTCATACACCACACGGTCAGAACCTGGGGCAGAAGTACTGCAGGAGTTTAGAGACATTTGCAGCTCAGCTAGACTGAAAGCTTGGTTATATGCCTCGGATCTAGTGCATTTGTGTTCAAGTTTCTGCTTTTCTATTCTTGTTCTGTATTTTTGGAAAGTGTCAGTATAGTGGGATGAGCTGGACACCTGTTCGAAGTGTGCACCGAGGAAGTTTGCCTGATCTTCCAAGGTATCACCCCGAGTGTCCACGAGTGGAAGTGTGTGTACTTGTTTTCCTGCTATCCTACCGACCATGTTCCAGACTTTAGCCTCCTGTGTGTATGAATTGATCCCTGACAAAAACTTCTGTCAGCTTTCTCTTCTGGCCTGCCGACGCGTTCTCCTGCCTTGAGACTTTATTTTCTTGAAGGTTTCAAGATTTTCGGCTGTCGGTGAGTTCCGAAGCAGCCTCCAAGCTCTGTTTTGCTGTTTGCGCGCGTTTCGGCATTCAGAGTTCCACCACGGCACACGCCGTTTTCCTGGGTGCCCATTTGTTTGTGGGATGCATTTTGTTGCAGCATCAATCAAAAAAGCTGTGAAGTAGTCGACAGCAACATCAATGCTTAAAGTACATATGTCACTCCAATCTATACGAGCGAGGGTAAGAAACCGTTCCCAGTCGGCTCTGTTTATGAGCCATTTGAGAACACGGGGTGTACACTCAGTTGCTGTAGTTGTGCTCAAAACTACGGGAAAGTGGTCACTTCCATACAGATTACTGACGACTTTCCACTGGAGCAGAGGCACAAGAGATGGAGATGCTATGCTTAGGTCTATGGAGGAGTAGGTGTTATTAGCAAGATTATAATAGGTTGGTTCTTTTCGATTCAGGAGACACGCGCTCGACGAGAGAAGGAACTGTTCGATCAGTCGACCTCGCGCGTCATACCGAGAATCACCCCATAGCCTGCTATGCGCATTGAAGTCTCCAAGGAGAACGTAGGGCTCCGGAAGTTCATCAATTAAAGAGTATAAATCACGTTTTTGCAGCTGATAGCTAGGAGGAATGTAAATACTGCAGATTGTGATCAGTTTATCAAAAAGAACCGCTCGAACAGCCACTGCCTCAAGGGATGTTTGAAGTTGTAAGTGTGCGCATGCAATTCCTCGATTTACTATGATGGCAACACCTCCGGATGATGTCATGGCAACATCTCGGTCCTTTCGAAAAATAACGTATTTACGAAGAAAATTTGTGTGTTTTGAATTAAGGTGTGTTTCTTGTACACACAGCACTTTTGGCGAGTGTTCATGTAAGAGTTCTTGGATGTCGTCAAGGTTCCTGAGGAGGCCCCTGACGTTCCATTGTATAATTTGAGTGTTCATGGTGAATGTAAAATAGTGCTGTGTGTACGAAAAGCGAGTGGCTGTTTAGACAAGGAATTTGAGTTCACTTAATAGGGCCGTCACCGGGCCCTGTTATTTGCTTTTTCGTTTTCTTGGCGCGCTCCAAGGAGCCACGCCGCTCTTTCGGCACCAAGGGCGCCGACGTATCCATTGCCTCCTCGGAGGCACTGGATGCCCGCACATGCGGGCTGTTAGTTCGGATTACGGGCCTCGCCTGGTGAGGGGAGGCCTTGAGACCCGAGGACTCTGGAGTCTCCGGTCTCTGTTTGGGAGTAGGCGGTGTAGCCTGGGCTACAGCCGCCTTGGGGGCAGGTGCCACAACCGCCGGCTCGGTATGCGCGGGCCGAAGGAATGGCGAGGGCTGGTGCGGCAGTGCCCCCTGACGCGCCGCATCAGCATATGTTGTGCCGTAAAATGGCGACACTCTTCGTCTTGGTTCTTTGAATGTGATGTTTTCTTTGACTTTAATGGTGATTATTTCTTTTTCTTTCTTCCAGTTAGGACACGAACGCGAATACGCGGCGTGTTCCCTATCACAATTCACGCAGTGAGGCGTAGTAACACAGTTATCAGATGGGTGGCCGTGGCTACCACATCTTGCACAAGTTTCCTGACCCCGGCAGTTCTGCGAGCCATGACCAAATCGTTGACATTTATAACACCGTCTTGGATTGGGAATGTAGGGACGGACAAAGAGTTTGATGTAGCCTGTGTCTATAGATGAAGGCAGTGTGCTAGATGCAAAAGTGAGTATTAAATGTTTGGTAGGTATTTCTTTGTTGTCGCGTCTGATGACGATTCGTTTCACATCCGTGACATTTTGCTCTTTCCACCCTTCAAGCAGTTTCTGTTCAGACATTTCAAGAAGGTCTGCTTCTGAAACAACTCCGCGTGAGGTGTTCATTGATCTATGAGGTGAAACAGATACTGGGATATTACCAAATGCTACGAGACTGCCAAGTTTTTCATAGTGGTGTTTTTCAGGCAGCTCAAGGAGAATGATGATATATGGTGTTTTTTGGCGCAAGGGCCATTTGATGGCCAAAGAGCGCCAGTTCATGAGACAGGAATGTGGACAATGATTGTGATTAGCGGCTGTATAAGGGCCATAAAATTCCTCGCGGTAATGCGGGTAAAAACATACAAGTGATAAAATCATGACCATGCCGTGAAAGGTGTGTGTGGTGCGAATATATGATTGATTAGTGGTGTTTATTGGCGCAAGGGCCAGATATGGCCAAAGAGCGCCAGAGCGATGATAATGAATTGTGGGATGTGCAGTGTAGATAAAACAAATGTGACGTGGCTCTAAATGGGCCTAAAAGTCGCTGTAGGTGTGTAAAAATATACATTAGGTAAAATTATGGCAATGACAAATGATGTGAGCTATGGAGACATAAAATGATTTAAAAGTGATAAGTATGTCAAATAAAAACTTGGCATGGAGCACCAGTGCCTCGACAGAGCCCTTAAAACAAGAGCATGGAGGCCTGGGCTCATTGAAATCTGCTATCACAGCAGCATCCTCTGAACAGAGGATGTGCTATGAACCTGTTGGGCTAAAAACATTCAATGTTGGACTAAACACATTCAGTACTACATCCTTTAAAAAGCTTAAAACTGATTTTGTATTAAAAAGCGGCTCTTCACCGAGAAACATAATCGGATCTAAAGGAAGATTATAGCGGTATGCTAAAGCAAAATATTTCTTTCTCTCCCTTTCAGCTTCCGCACACTCCAGGAGGACGTGGAGGACGGTTAGCCTGTCACCACATCTACCACAAGTAGGAGGTTCATCGCCAGTCAGAAGAAAGCTATGAGTACCATAAGTGTGTCCTATTCTGAGGCGACAGAATAGGACATCAGTTCGCCGTGTTCTTGTAGCGGAGGGCCAGTAACCCAACCGCGGCTTAATCAAATGAAGCTTATTATTTATTTCTGTGTCCCACAAGCGTTGCCAGTGGTTTCGCAGTTTCTTTCGTAGAAAGGGTTTTAGATCTGTTGCAGGGACAGTAGCGGTGGGGTTAATAGCGCGCATTATAATTGACGTGGCCATTTGGTCAGCTAACACATTGCCCTCGATACTTCTATGGTCAGGTACCCAGCAAATAGTAACATGCTGGTTGGACATATACGCTGTACACAGAACGGAATATAGCTCAATTATTATCGGATTTCTGAATCTGAAAAGGGATCTTAATGCATTTACGACGCTTAACGAGCCTGTGAATATAATTGATTTTTGTATGCTTGATTTCCGTATATGCTTCACAGCGGACAATAGTGCATAACCCTCCGCCGTAAATATACTTGTTTCCGGGTGCAGCACGCCGGATTCCGAGAAGGATGGTCCGACAGCTGCATAAGCCACCCCTGCATGCGACTTAGAAGCGTCAGTATAATACTCTACGCATGAGTAGTTGGACTGAAGTTCTTCTGGCTTGGGACTTAACCTGTTTGAAATTGTTGAGGTTTTCAGCCGTCGGGTAAATTCGGAGTAGTCTCCAAGCTTTATTTTGTCTATTGCGTGCTTTCCGACAATCGTCGTTCCACCATGGGATGCGACGTTTATTGGTCATTCCGTTGGTCTGCTTGATACATTTCACTGCAGCGTCAATAATAAAACTTGTTAGGTATGCTACAGCATCGTCTATATTGGCTGACTTGGTGTTCCAGTGAGGAAAGTCAGACGAGCATGTATCTTCTTTAGTTAGCTTCAACATTATCGGGAAGTGGTCACTCCCAAAGGGGTTCTTGAGAACAGACTACTCCAGATAAGGAATTAGTGTACTCGAGACAATACTCAGGTATATAGAAGAGTATGTGTTGTGCGTAGTACTATAATATGTTGATTCTTTTTTGTTAAGTAAACATGCACCTGACGAAAACAGAAAGTGTTCTATTAGGCGTCCTCGTGCATCCAAACGGGAGTCACCCCATAGAGGATTATGTGCATTTAGATCACCAACAACTATATATGGCGAAGGAAGTTCATCAATGAAGCTTCGAAATTCTGTCTTCGAAAGTTGATAGCACAGAGGAATGTAAATAGAAGTAATTGTTAGTAGCTTCCCGAACAACACTGCTCGGACAGCAACTGCTTCAAGAGAAGTTCGGAGGTTTATTTGCTTACAGGCAACACCTTTATCAACTATTATAGCGACACCGCCCGACGAAGCGGCAGCGTCGTCACGGTCTTTGCGAAAGATGGCATATTGCTTTAGAAAGTTTGTTTGTGTGGACTTGAGGTGTGTTTCCTGAACACACAGCACCTTTGGAGTGTGTTTATTAGGGAGTTCTATAATATCATCGAGGTTATGGAGAAGTCCTCTCACATTCCACTGTAAAATCTGCGTGTCCATTTTAAATGTGTTTTGTACTGTGTGCTCAAGGATAGAGAATTAGCTCACGGACCCTTTCCAGGGGCCGTGACACGAGATTTTTCTTTTTTGGATCGGTCGACGGAGTCGCGCCGATCCTTAGGCGCTTGCTGCGCCCTCCCGCTCGGAGTTGTGTCCATTGCCTCTAGCGAGGCACTGGACAAGCGCTCTTGCGAGCGCTGCAGTTGTTTTGAGGGCCTCGCCTCTAAAGGCAAGGCCTTCGCGGCCCCCAGCCCGGAGGTTGGTGGGTCCTTCTTCGATGGCGGAGCAGCACTGGCTGCAACCGCCGAGGGGGCGGATGGCGTCACTGCCGGCTCACTACGCGTGTGCCAGACAGCCGCCGGAGGCCGTCGTGGCGCTGCCCCCTGACACGCCACTTCGGCAAAGCTGGTTTCTGGTAGGTAGGACACCTGCCTTCGTGCCTCCTTAAAGGAAATGTTTTGTTTTACTTTAATTGTAACAATTTCCTTTTCTTTTTTCCAGCGTGGGCATGACCGTGAGTATGCGGCATGCTCCCCATTACAGTTCGCACAGTGAAGAGACTTTTCACAGGCTTCAAATGTGTGTTCTTCAGCACTACATTTGGCGCAAGTTAGGCGGCCTCGGCAGTTCTGTGAACTGTGGCCGATCCGCTGGCATTTGAAGCATCGGAGAGGGTTTGGTATATATGGCCTCACTCGAAGCTTGATATACCCAGCCTCAACGAAGTCTGGCAGTATACTTGAATTAAACGTAAGTATAAGGTGCTTAGTCTGGAGTTCTTTGCCATCACGTCTCATCCTTATTCGTTTCACGTTGATGACATTCTGTTCGCTGAAACTCTCCAGGAGTTCAGCTTCCGTCAGCCCTAACAGGTCATCATCTGAGACAACGCCACGGGTGGTGTTCATGGTTCGGTGTGGGGTTACTATTAATTTTGTATCTCCAAATTTCACTAGATTAGACAATTTTTCATACTGTTTCTGATCGCGGAGCTCCAACAGGAGGTCACCACTTGCCATTCTCGATGCTTTATATCCTGGGCCAAAAATTTCAGTCAAATACTCCGAAACAAGAAAAGGTGAAATTGTTCTCACTGGTTTGCCGGGTGTGTCAGCGTGGATAACGTGGAATCGTGAAAAGGATACTCTTTGGTGACCAAAAAACTAGAATACTTCATTGGTGCGCCCTCTTTTCTGAGGGCGATCAGGGAGTGGGGGGAAGGAACAAGCCATAAGAAAAGGTTTATTTTCGGCAGTGGCGCCAGCCACCCACCATGGAGTCCTACAAGGGGACGCTGCAGTGTCTGTAAGCACAGGACCTGCAGACGCCAGCTGTACACCACCACTATAACCGAATATGGTGTATCCAAGGTAGGATAGCCACACAGGGTTAACCCTTGCCGCCAGGAAACACGAAAGTCAACGGAAGAGAGTAGAGGACAGGAAAGATTTAAAGTAAGAACAAAGACGAAGATGCGGGGTGGAGACAGGAAAAGGCGACTGCCGATTCCCCCTGGGTGGGTCAGCCCAGGGGTGCCGTCTACGTGAAGCCGGGGCCAAAGGGGTGTGTTGCCTCTGCCGAGGGGCCTTAAAGGTCCAATCACCCAGCGTCAGCTCAACCCCCAGGATCCCCTTTTCCCCGGACACGGCAAAGCCACGCACGGCTAGGCGTGGGAGGGAGTACAAACTCCCCAATTAGCTCGGGTCCGTTGTGCGCTACACACCAAACGCCTGCCTTAACAGGTGCCCCTGCGGGGGCGAATAGATGAACAAAGTTGGTGATAATAAAAGACGATGGTGGATATGTATGGCATTAGCACAAGTGCCTCACTCGTTCATACCCTTGCGTCCAAGGGCCGTGAGGCACGTGCTTTTTTGTGTAGCCACCGCAGCGAAAACCTCTCAGGAGAGGTCGTGCTACGGAATGCCCGGGTATATGATATGAAAACTATGAATTTCTTTTAAAAACGCTAGAAATGATTTATAACTAAAAAGCGGTTCCCTACCGACGAACATTGCAGGGTGTAAAGGTATATGTTGTCGGTAGGGTAATGGAAAGTGTAGTTTTCTTATAGTGTCCAATTGTTTGCACTGAATTAAAATGTGAAGAACTGTTAGTGCTTCACCACATCTGTCACACAATGGTGGGTTGCCACCGGACAAAAGATATGAGTGTGTCGTGTATGTGTGTCCTATCCTGAGTCTTGTTAGTGTTACCTCTGTTAGACGTGATTTTGATACTGGTGGCCAATGGCCAAGTTGTGGCTTGATAACGTGTAGCTTGTTTTGTGTGTGTCTGTCCCATTTGCTCTGCCAGTAGTCCCCGAGGTTTCGTTTGAGAGACGGCTTAAGATCAAGGACCGGGATTGATATGGGTGTAGTGGCACTGATTTCGTGGACGGATGCAGCGAGCTGATCCGCCATCACGTTGCCTTGGATCTCACGGTGCCCTGACACCCAGCACACTACAACATGTTGTTTGAGTGTGTAGAGTGTGCATAAAATAGAGTAGAGTGAGATGAGGACAGGGTTTTTTTGCTTTTTAAGATTGTGCAGAGCCATAGGCACACTGAGGGAGTCCGTATAAATTACTGCTTTTTGTATTTCTGATTGCTTGATGTGTTTAGCCGCCACAAGTATCGCGTAAGCTTCCGCTGTGAAGATACTTGTGCCTGGATGTAGAGGACCAGCATCCGAAAAGGATGGGCCGACAGCAGCGTAGGACACAGAGGACTTAGACTTGGAGGCATCTGTAAAGAACTCAGGACGTGTGTATTTGTGTTGAAATTCCAGGAAGTATGTTCGAATATGGGCAATAGGTGCATGTTTTTTTACTTCTAGGAAAGACACATCGCAGTCTATAGTCTGCCATTGCCACGGTGGCGGGTATGCTACAGGAGCCATTAAACTGTGTTCAAGTGACACTCCAGTTTCTTCAGCTAGACCCTTCAGGCGAACTGAGAGGGACTGCCTCATCGAAGGCCTGTTTTGAAACAGAATGTAGCTCGACAGATCATTAATAGTAGAGTATGAGGGGTGCTTTTTGTCTGCTTTCACCTTAAGGAAATAAACAAAGGACATGTAAGTTCTCTGCAGATGAAGTGACCACTCATTTGACTCAACATAAAGGCTTTCTACGGGGCTTGTGCGAAAATCACCCGTAGAAAGGCGGATGCCCAAATGGTGCACGGGGTCCAGCATCTTGAAAGCGCTTTCAGTGGCAGACTGATAAACAATGGCCCCATAATCTAAGCGGGTTCAAATGAGGCTTCTATACAAATTCATTAGACATTGCCTGTCACTACCCCACCTAGTACGTGACAACACTTTTAAAACATTCATGGCTTTTAAACCTTTTGTTTTTAGATACTTGATGTGCGGTACAAAGGTCAACTTGTTGTCCAAGATTGATCCTAAGAATTTATGCTCCGTCTTAACAGACAGACGTTGACCGTTCAGTTCAATGTCGGGTTCTGAGTGCATGCATCCATTTCGGGAAAACAAGACACACGTGCTTTTTTGTGGGTTCAGTCGGAATCCGTTTTCCTCTGCCCATTTGGAGACCTCGTTTAAACCTAACTGAACCTGCCGCTCACACATTGCCAGATTGCAAGATCTAAAGCCAAGCTGGACGTCATCGACATATGTACAATAAAACATATTGCGAGGAATGGACAAGCGCAAGGAATTCATTTTGATGAAAAAAAAGCGTGCAGCTAAGTACACCACCTTGTGGCACGCCTGTTTCCTGGACAAATATAGGGAAAGAACCGTGCCCACTCGGACACGGAATGTCCGGTTCGACAGGTAATTTTCGGTTATGTGAAACATTCTTCTGCGCCCACCAAGGTGGGACAGGTTTTTTAGAATTCCAAAACGCCATGTTGTATCATAAGCCTTTTCGATATCGAGTAATACAGAGAGAAAATATTGTTTATGGACGAAGGCGCCCCTGATCTGTGCCTCGATACGAACAAGGTGGTCTGTGGTGGATGTACTTTCTCAAAACCCGCACTGAAATGGGCCAAGCAAATTGTTTGTTTCAAGGATATGTACAAGTTGGCAGTTTATCATTTTTTCGAAGACTTTGCACAGGCAGCTTGTAAGTGCAATAGGCCTATAACTCGAAGGTAAAGGGTCCTTGCCCTCTTTCAAAATGGGAATAATAATAGCCGCTTTCCAGGAGGTAGGGATATTGCCAGAAAACCAGATAGCATTGTACAAACAAAGTAAGGATTTTCGTGTTTCGATTGGTAGGTTTTTTAACATTTCCTACACCACATGGTCAGAACCTGGGGCAGAAGTACTGCAGGAGTTTACAGACGTTCGCAGCTCAGCTACACTGAAAGCTTGGTTATATGCCTCGTATCTAGTGCATTTGTGTTTGAGTTTCTGCTTTCTATTTTTGTTCTGTATTTTTGGAAAGTGTCAGTATAGTGGATGGAGCTGGACACCTGTTCGAAGTGTGCACCGAGGAAGTTTGCCTGATCTTCCAAGGTATCGCCCTGAGTGTTTAAGAGTGGAAGTGTGTGTAGTTGTTTTTCTGCTATCCTACCGACCATGTTCCAGACTTAAGCCTCCTGCGTGTATGAATTGATCCCTGACAAAAACTTTTGCCAGCTTTCACTTTCAGTCTCCCGACGCGTTCTCCTACCTCGAGACTTTATTTTCTTGAAGGTGTCAAGATTTTCGGCTGTCCGTGAGTTCCGAAGCAGCCTCCAAGCTTTGTTTTGCTGTTTGCGCGCGTTTCGGCATTCAGAGTTCCACCAAAGCACAAGCCGTTTTCCTGGGTGTCCATTTCTTTGTGGGATGCATTTTGTTGCAGCATCAATCAAAAAAGCTGTGAAGTAGTCGACAGCAACATTAATGTTCAAAGTACATATGTCATTTCAACCTAGACGAGCGATGGTATAAAACTGTTCCCAGTCGGTTCTGTTTATGAGCCACTTGTTTATGAGCCACATTCAGTTACTGTATTTGTGCTCAAAACTACGGGGAAGTGGTCACTTCCGTACAGATTACTGACGACTTTCCACTGGAGTAGAGGCACAAGAGATGGAGATACTATGCTTAGGTCTATGGAGGAGTAGGTGTTATGTGCGAGATTATAATAGGTTGGTTCTTTCCTATTTAGGAGACGTGCGCTCAATGAGAGAAGGAACTGTTCAATCAGTCGACCTCGCGCGTCGCAACGAGAGTCTCCCCATAGCCTGCTATGCGCATTGAAGTCGCCAAGGAGAACATAAGGCTCCGGAAGTTCGTCAATTAAAGAGTGTAAATCACGTTTCTGCAGCTGATAGCTAGGAGGAATGTAAATAGTGCAGATTGTGATCAGTTTATCAAAAAGAACCGCTCGAACAGCCACTGTCTCAAGGGATGTTTGGAGTTGTGTGTGCATGCAATTCCTTGATTCACTATGATGGCAACACCTCCGGATGATGTCATGGCATCATCACGGTCCTTTCGAAAAATAACGTATTTACGAAGAAAATTTGCGTTTTGAATCAAGGTGTGTTTCTTGTACACACAGCACTTCTGGTGAGTGTTCGTGTAAGAGTTCTTGGATGTCGTCAAGGTTCCTGAGAAGGCCCCTGACGTTTCATTGTATAATTTGAGTGTTCATGGTGAATGTAAAATAGTGCTGTGTGTATGAAAAGCGAGTGGCTGTTTAGACGGGGAATTTGAGTTCACTTAACAGGGCCGTCACCAGGCCTTGTTACTTGCTTTTTTGTTTTCTTGGCGCGCTCCAAGGAGCCATGCCGCTCTTTTGGCACCAAGGGTACCGACGTATCCATTGCCTCCTCTGAGGCACTGGATGCCCGCACATGCGGGCTGTTAGTTCGCATTTCGGGCCTCGCCTGGTGAGGGGAGGCCTTGAGACCCGAGGACTCTGGAGTCCACGGTCTCTGTTTGGGAGTAGGCGGTGTAGCCTGGGCTACAGCCACCTTGGGGGCAGGTGCCACAACCGCTGGCTCGGTATGCGCGGGCCGAAGGAGTGGCGAAGGCTGGTGCGGCGGTGCCCCATGACGTGCCGCATCAGCGTATGTAGGTCCATAGAATGGAGCGACTTTTTGCCGTGCTTCCTTAAATGATATGTTCTCCTTCACCTTTATTGTAATTATTTCTTTTTCTTTTTTCCAGTATGTGCAGGAGCGTGAATAAGCGGCATGGTTACCTTCGCAGTTTACACAGTGTGGTGGTTGTTTACAGTTCTCAGACACGTGGCCTAGGACTCCACATTGTGCACAAGTCTGGCGAACACGACAGGTTTTAGAGCCATGGCCATACCTCTGGCATTGGAAGCAACGACGAGGGTTTGGTATATACGGCCAGATAGATGTCTTCGTGTACCCTGTTTGAATGGAATCTGGTAGTTTACTGGATGCAAACGTGAGTATTAAGTGTTTCGTCGGTATTTCCTTATTATCTCTTCTGATGATAATTCTCTGTACATTATTGACATTTTGGCTCTTCCACCCTTGCAAAAGTTCAGTTTCGGACAGGTCAAGTAAGTCTCCGTCAGATACCACTCCGCGAGTGATGTCATATATATGTGTAATGTTACGGTGATCGATACGTCACCAAACGTTGAGAGGCTGTCTAGCTTTACAAATTGTGCTTTCTCCCGAATTTCGAAAAGAAGGCCTCCGCTAGCCATTTTGGTTACTTTGTATCCAGCGCCGAGAGTTTCAGTAAAACACCTGGCAACTACGAAAGGAGATACGGTCCTGGCTTGCTTTCCGGTTTTTTCACAGTGAATGACGTGGGGAAAAGTTTCTATTGGCTGGTTGAAGAAACCTATGTCATCGGTGCGTACCCGCTTTAGGCCGGTACGATCAGACAGTAGAGGGAATGCTCCATGCATGCCGGTCTTATTTTTATTCAGCAGCGTTGGTGGCCACCCACCACGGAGCCCAACAAGAGGACACTGCAAGTTTGCAGGTGCTGAAAGCTTGCAGACGTCAGCCGTACAACACCGCCATGACCCAATGCGCCTAGACCCATGTAGGCTATTTGCACAGGGTTAACCCTTGCCGCCGGGAAAATTGGAAGTAAACAGAAGAGAGTAGAAGACAGGACAGATAGATAGTGAGAGATAAAGACGAAGATGTAGGCAGAGAGAGATAGGAAAAGGTGACTGCCGATTTTCCCTGGGTGGGTCAGCCCAGGAGTGCCGTCTACGTGAAGCCGGGGCGAAAGGGGTGTGTTGCCTCTGCCGGGGGGCCTTAAAGGTCCAATCACCCAGCATTGGCTCAACCCCCAGGATCCCCTTTTCCCCGGACACGGCAAAGCCACGCACGGCTAGGCGCGGGAGGGAGTCAAAACTCCCTCGTTAGCTCGGGTCCGGGATGTCGCTACACACCAAACGCCTACTTGCGCAGGCGCACCTGCGGGGCACCCAGCAGCGATGTGGTTCTATTTATCCACACAGAAATGCTTGCAAGTAGGCTGATTTTGCTTAAGAACAAACATGTTTAACTTTAAATGGCATTTCATTCACTTGAGGCAACTTTAGACTGCACAAGAAAGTAATTTTGCTTGTTTTATCACGCGTTGAAAGAGTCACCGTGGCACTGCCGGCGAGACGGTCGCGTGCTTGCCTACGGCGGAGAAAAGCGAGTGCTGCGTCTGGCGCCACTCTCAACAAAAAGAAAATGTCTTCGGCAAGTATTAGCACAACTGACTTCAGTAAATTTTCAAACCTTGCCCGTGGGTGCAATGTCATCTAGTAATGCTGCGCGAGCCTTTGTGCTTAAAATGCACAACAGTACTACAACAGTACTTCTACATTGGAGAACATTTTGCCATCACGTTTCGCTTAATCATGTTGCCCATGCTGGCTCTCATCCCATATGCAACGCAGAACACCTAAATACAACTGCAAGACAGTGGGGACCTTCTGCTGTTTTGTGAAGGACATTTCCTGTTGGTTTTAGTTGCATGCACACTTGGCAGGAATATAACCACTACAGTTCGTTTCACAATGCTGGCGTACCAGTGTTGCTGAAACAAACTCTTCCTCTCAACTGTGGTGGTTTTTGAGGCTAACTAAACAAAGCTGGAGAAACTTCGGTAACACATTATCTGACAATTTCCATGCTTTGTACGACCAGTACGGTGTATGTAGTATTATTGAAGGCCTTTCAAAAACTGCACACGGTTTCAGTTTTAGACTTTCACACCATTGTGATCACGTCCACCAGCCATCGTTCTGGGCGTTCATCACTTCGATGGAAGACTGAACGCAGAATAAAAAAATTTTTTCTGAGCATTTCTACACACTTGCCAGAGAAGCCGTTGGAATGTCGGACACTTCAGACGTATGCTTTTTATTACGATACAAAACAGCAAAGCAGTGGAGGACTATCATGGTCACTTGAAAGTGAAAGACTTACTTGGGGCGCTGCCTTGCATTGTAGCCTTAAGAGCTTGCATTTGAATGACTGAATTACTTAAGAGCCCAGACTCGGAGAGGACACTGCACTTGTTTGCACTTGTTTGATCATGAACCTTTACCAACACGCCCAACTGGCAGTCATCCTACATACTTATGAACACTAAATAAAGGTAGAATAGATTTATCGTAATTGTACCCTACCCACCAGAAGCTTCAGATGGTCTCGTCTAGCCTCTCGATGCCCATGGGGTGTGTGAAAAATGATGCAAACAGACAGTTTTTATTTCACTTGTGTATTTATTTGCTTATTTGTGAATAATAAAATCACCAATTTTCATTTTAATGAGTTTGGTACAATAGGGACATAATAGTAACACACTTTTAATACAAAATAATTGAACTCTCTCTTTTTTTTCTTGCAAATGGTGCTTTGATTCCTTATTGAGCCACCTTTGCTGCTTCTCAGCGCACAAGCACCGCCATCCATTGCCACGCACCCCAACAAGGCAGTCCTACATGCCCATGAAGCATAGAAAAATGTGAGCCATGTTAACTCAATACTGTGTGTCCACAGTTGACATGCATCTCCATGTGCAGTACCCTATAGGTGTGCTGCTTGCCGAAAATATATCTGGTAAGCTTAGTGATCAAAATCTGTCATCGACAATGCACTTCTCATAGTGTTGTATGCATTATGTCTTGGGGTCCTCTTTATTGTGCTGCTTGTGTGCTTCTCTGTGTGTTCAATTTCCTGCCTTCTTTTTGACTTGTACTATAGTTCTGATACATCTAGGATTGCTGACTGTTTCCATTTCCTCATATCTCTTTGCAAAGTTCTGAGAAACTAGAATAAAAATTGACTTGAAAGCAGGTCGCAGAACTCGGGACTTAAAAACACTTTGGTATCTTTCCTACTTGCAGGCTGGCCACCAAAAACAGTGTGAACCTCGGTGCTAAGGGCTTGAATGCCACTGGGTTGTAGTGCCACCAACAGCGAGGGGATTGCGTCGTGATGGAAGAAGAGGATGCGCGTGATCACGTGCAATGCAGCAGCAATACTGGTGCGAGGGAGACAGAAAGAAAAAAGAAAACATTGGTTGTGTGAAAACCTATCGAGTCTTTTTCTCACATGTGCTATACAAGGTATACTAACGTTCTCCTCATTGTGGACATGTACTGTGATAGGGACAGCAGCTGCCTTTGTGTAGTATTTCTGAATGCTTTGTTGTTGTCTAACACAAAGCTGTCACATATTTTAACCTTTTACGTCACTAAAATTATAAATGAACTGTAACAATTACAAGAGCAAGCCTGAAAATGTTGATACTTCATGTTACTTTGCCTGAAAAATGTTAGTTTTTGAAGCATGAAGTTGGTTTTGTTTAATCCCAAACAGGCGAACTCCACTTCTTAACCCATTAGGTACCAGCGTTACCATATGGTCACGCATATACCCACCAAGCGTTTCAATTTACACGCGTTTAAAAAACCGCGCCAGAATCAAGGCAACGTGCCTTTCGTTAGCTTAGGGTACCCCTTACCTACACCAGGTGGCAGAAGTTGTCGATGTTTGTTTGAACGTGTTTTTCGAGCGCTCCGGATCGACTGCGCAGATAAGTGTTTTTGCATGTTTTGAGCTTGTCTTTATAATTATAAGGCAGCGGTTGAAATCTTCGTAGCACTAATTTTATTGTACGGCTTTTTCGGGGGCCAGTCGCCAGGTATTTATTAGTTAGTGCGGGAGTGTGTGTTTGAAATTTTTTTTGTTGTTTTTTTTTCTTTTGCCACCCCGTGGGGGAGGTGCGCGTACATTGAACATGCAAATTTTTGGCAGTAGAGCTTAGACTTTCTTTTTTTTTCGTAGTGCACGGCTCGAGTTTAGTAATTATCGAGTACAGGGACAATTGGTGTCAGAAAGACATGGTTAAAAAGACTGTAAAGTGTTCAGGATGTGGAGTGGGTTTGAAAGTGGACTCAAGCGTAGAAGCGGATGGAGAAGAGGCTGACGCGAAGTGTAGGCAATGTGAGGTCGAGGAAAAAATGGAGAAAATGGTGGTTGCCAAAAGTGAACTGCTAGTGAGAATCGATGAGCTCGAGACTGCATTGGCGACAGAGCAAGAGAAAACGAGGGCAATGGGAGAAAGAATGAAGTCCACCGAGCAAGCACTTGCGAAGCTGAACAAAGAAGCGGCCTACGGAGAGAACAGTAGAGAACCGGCAACCAGAACGGTGGAGAAGGAAGAACAAGCAAGTTTGGAAAAAACAGGTTTAGCCGGTTCAACTGTCGCAAGGCCCAGCTTCAGCGAGGTAGTGGTGGGGCTGGGAGGGGACAAAGCAGCCGGCGTCACAGGTGCAAGTAGCCCCAGGTGCAGGACGCTCCACCTGAAAAGTCACAGCACGTGATAATCGCCGGGGACTCGAATTTAAATTGATGCACAGGAGCCATCAAAGAGAGGGTAAGAGGTGACACGAGGGTTGCAGTAGGGGCGTTCCCAGGACGCAAGCTTGAAGCAGTCATGAGGCAAGCGAGCGCAAAACTCAAAACTACAGCTGATAGACGAAACCTCGTGATAATTTCAGGCGGTTTAAACGATGTCTTAAATGAAGATACAGCAGGACTAGCAGCCACACTGGCGAAAGGCGTCGATGACATGCCCGCCACTTCTTCTAAGGTACAGGTAGTGATATGTACGATACCGGAGGCACCGGTGCGTGATAGCAACCTGCAAAGAGCGGTTGTCAACGCAAACCAAGAGATATGGCGGATGAGTCGAGAGAAAGGCTTTGAGATGGTGGAAATAAACAGAGAGGTGCATAGGTGGCAGCCATCCATCGTGTGTGTTTAGCCAGTGCCTCCTCTGGTTTAGCACGTGTTGTATTGCCAGTCTATAATGTTTACGCGTGACTTGTGCCTCGTCGCTGGTATTTCTCGCCACATTGTGCTGTAGTTGAGTGAAGAAGTGGCAGTGGTGTCTGCGCTTGTCTATGGGAATGAAAAAAACATGACAGGGAGAAGGCGAGACAAGCGAGACGGCTTCTGTTTTGTGCCAAATTGTAACAGCGGCTATCGCTCGTGTAAGGAGGTGCGCTCCTTGTTTCGGGTGCCGCTTGAAGCTGATCGCCGGAAAGAATGGTCACAAAACATAAAGAGAGGTGATCGAGTCCTCGACGAGAGCAACGTTGTCTGTGAGCGGCACTTCGAGACAAGGTTCATACAGCGAACTTTTCAGACCACAATCAACGGTAAGATCATTGAGATCCCCTGAGGTCGAGCATTCTTATCAAACGATGCCATTCCGACTATTTTCCCGGATGCTTCCAAGTATCTTTCAAAGGCGCTGCCGAAAAAAACGGAAGGATTGCAACCTTAGCGATGAGGTTCTTCCCAAACCGAAGCGAATAAGACGTGAGAATAACACGGTGGCAGAAGTTGCGTCTAACGATGTTAACCGAGAAAGTTTGGTCGATAATATTCCTGAACAGGAATGTCAAAGATTGTCGAACGATGTTGACCGAGACGGTGCTATTTATAAAGCTCCTGAACATGAATGCCAAGGTCTGTCATTTTCAAAGCTCACCATTCCAAGTGCGTCGTCGGAAATTTTCCTGCCGTGTGTGTGGGACTCATTTCATTACACCGAGTTAGAGGCAGACGCTGTCGAGCATAGCAAGGTAGCTTTGAAGAGACTCATTCAGATTAAAAAGCAAGCTGGTGAAAGTGCTGCGACCACTGAAGTTCTCATCAGAGAAAAAAGTGGCGCCAAGAGGAACTCGTAACACGAGAGGAGGCAGAGTTACTGATAAACAATGTAAGCAAGTTGACTTTGTGCCCTGGCGTGGGAATGAAGCTTTTAGCTGGCAAATGCCCTTCGTTTATTGGGGAGTTCTTTTTGAAGAACTGAGCGCTTGTCGTAGTAGATGCGCTCGGTGCTTGTGTTCACTGTAAGTATCAGAGGAAGCTGATACTAAACCAGCTTTCCAAAAGACTGCGTCAGAAGCACGGTGTAAGGAGAGGTGACCGAACGACTGCGGCGAGCGGCCGCGACGAGCGCACTCCGTAGCGCTCGCCGTTGGCTGCCTCTCCACTAGATGGCGGGCGTCGTTCTAGCCCTCCCGAGCGGTCGCTTGTTGAGCGCACCCCATAGTCGAGTGTGACAGCAGCGTTGGCTTCGTTGCTTTGTTCCCGCTATTTTATTTGTCACACCTCGCATGCGTGCTTTATGGCCTCATAAGGCATCAGTGACATGGGGAAGTGCTTCGTTGCGCAGTGCAACAGCGGCTACAAGTCGTGCAAGAAGAAATTCTCGCTCTTCGAGCCGCCCGCAGACGCCGAGGAATTCGCGGCATGGAGGCGGGCGATCCCACGAAAGGACCGTGTTCTGACCCGGAAGGACCTTGTGTGCGAGCGGCATTTTGCTCCACATTTCGTGGTGAAGACGTGGAGTGCCGAGTACAAGGGACATATCCTCATGCAAGGTGAGCGTAGAGCTACGTTGGCGAAGGATGGGCTACCATCAATTTTTGATGGATGCCCCGCTTACCTCACGAAGAAAGTGAAGCCTTCGAGAAAACCGGTGAAGCGGAAAGCTAACACCAGTGAGCTGCCAGCCAAGTCACGCCGCCTGTCTCCCGGAAATGGAGAATGCAGTCATAGCGCAGCAAATGCACTTGAAAATCCACCGGAAGGTGATGACAACACGCTTGACTTAACAGAGAACAGAACTGGAATTACAGAGCTTCGCCCATTCGCCTTTGACGTACTTCTTGAAAGTGCACAGTCCGCGCGTCTTCCCGAATCCTCATGGGCTGTACATCGCGTAGATATGGAGGGCATTCGAGATATTGTGTACTCGAAAATGGCTGTGAAGCAAGGTTCTGCGGCAGCGAATCTCTACATATCTAAGGCAGTGCACATCAAAAGTAACATGAGTGTGAACATTGTTCTGCTCGGGAAGTCCCTCAAACCTGCCGCAGCTGGGCTAATTGCGAGCGTGACGACTCTTTCTGATGTGGAACAAGTTGTGAACGCCGTAGAAGCAATCAAGGTTTGCTCAGGAGGACCGAGCATCAAGGAATATCCCAAAGCGGAGCCTGAGTGTGCTTATGGCGATCTTCTAAGAAAATGGAGGGAGGCATTCAAGGTTCATAATGACAGTGGCCGAAGGAAGTGTCTTCAAGGCTTGCAGCTCTCTTTGTGACACCCTCCTCATCCATACGTCTCGTTAGGTGGCCAAAAAGAAGGGACGGCAGGTGCTTCAGCGCATTAGGATACCGGTGCAGTCTAAAGAAAGGGGAAAAATTGAAACACTCCGAAGGGCCAAGACGTCACTGACAAGGTCAAAGGCGCGCCTTTTGGCAAGGAACAAGGTGCTATTGATGGAACTGAAGCAGTCGAAGAACAAGATGAAGTCGCTTCAAAATGAAGACCTCCAGCACCGCCTGCAGCAGCACGACATTCCGTCAGCACAGCTACTTCTCATTTCAGAGTGTTTTTCAGCAGCAAAATGCACAATAAGAGAAACCAAAGATACACAGATGACTGGCTGTTACTGTGTCTCCTTCATATCTGCAGTTCCTCTACGTACTCGTTCTTGAGGAACAATGACATCCTCCCACTGCCCTGTGTCACCACCATCAGGAAATACGTCAGCATGATGGGACTGAAGCGCGGCTTTGATGAGCGGTTTCTGGCAGCCCTCACAACAAAGATGGCAACCAAGAGTCCTATGGAACGAAGAGGGATACTGGTGCTTGATGAAATTCAAGTCAGGAAAGAACTGGCCGTGAATTCGAAGACCATGACATACTCATAGTTCGTTGACCATGGGCAGGACGATGGAGACTGTAAGGAGCTTGCCGACCATGGACTTGTATTTGCCTTTGTTCCATTTGCTGACAGCTATCTCCATGATGATATATGGCGTATTTTGGCGCAAGGGCCATTTGATGGCCAAAGAGCGCCAGTTCATGGGACAAGGAATGTGGACGATGATTGTGATTAGCGGCTGTATAAGAGCCATAAAATTCCTCGCGGTAAGGCGGGTAAAAACATACAAGTAGTAAAATCATGACCATGCCGTGAAAGGTGTGTGGTGCGAATAGGTGATGAAAGTTGGTGATAATAAAAGACGATGGTGGATATGTATGGCATTAGCACAAGTGCCTCACCCGTTCATGCCCTTGCGTCCAAGGGCCGTGAGGCAAGTGCTTTCTTGTGTAGCCACCGCAGCGAAAACCTCTCAGGAGAGGCCGTGCTACGGAATGCCGGGGAATATGATATGAAAACTATGAATTTCTCTTAAAAACGCGAATAATGACTTATGACTAAAAAGCGGTTCCCTACCGACGAACATTGCAGGGTGTAAAGGTATATGTTGTCGGTAGGGTAATGGAAAGTGTTGTTTTCTTAGAGCGTCCAATTGTTTGCACTGAATTAAAATGTGAAGGACTGTTAATCCTTCACCACATCTGTCACACAATGGTGGATCCCCACCGGACAAAAGATGTGTGTGTGTCGTGTATGTGTGTCCTATCCTGAGTCTTGTAAGTATTACCTCTGTATGACGCGATTTCGATACGGGCAGCCAATGACCAAGGTGTGGCTTAACAATGTGTAGTTTGTTTTGTGTGTGTGTATCCCACTTGCTCTGCCAGTAGTCCCTGAGGTTTAGTTTGAGAGACGGCTTAAGATCAAGGGCCGGGATTGATATGGATGTAATGGCGGTGCTCTCATGGACGGATGCAGCGAGCTGATCCGCCCTCACGTTGCCTTGGATCCCACGGTGCCCTGGCACCCAGCACACTACAACATGTTGTTTGAGTGTGTATAGTGTGCATAAAATGGAGTAAAGTGAGACAAGGACTGGGTTTTTGTGTTTTTTAAGAGTGTGCAGAGCCGTTACTACACTGAGGGAGTCTGTATAAATTACTGCTTTTTGTATTTGTAATTGCTTGATGTGTTTAGCCGCCACAAGTATCGCGTAGGCTTCCGCTGTGAAGATACTTGTGCCTGGATGTAGAGGGCCAGCATCCGAAAAGGATGGGCCGACAGCAGCGTAGGACACAGAGGAGTTAGACTTGGAGGCATCTGTAAAGAACTCAGGACGTGTGTATTTGTGTTGAAGTTCCAGGAAGTATGTTCGGATATGGGCAATAGGCGCATGTTTTGTAACTTCAAGAAAGGACACATCACAGTCTATAGTCTGCCATTGTCACGGTGGCAGATATGCTACAGGAGCCATTAAACTATGTTCAAGTGAGACTCCAGTTTCTTCAGCTAAACTTTTCAGGCGAACTGCGAAGGGGTGCCTCATCGAAGGCCTGTTTTGAAACAGAATGGAGCTCGACAAATCAATAATAGTGGAGTATGAGGGGTGCTTCTTATCTGCTTTCACCTTAAGGAAATAAACAAAGGACATGTAAGTTCTCTGCAGATGAAGCGACCACTCATTCGACTCAACATAAAGGCTTTCTACGGGGCTGGTGCGAAAAGCACCCGTAGAAAGGCGGATGCCCAAATGGTGCACGGGGTCAAGCATCTTCAAGGCACTTTGAGTGGCAGACTGATAGACAACGGCCCCATAATCTAAGCGGGTACAAATAGGGCTTCTATAGAGGTTCATGAGGCATTGCCTATCACTACCCCACGTAGTACGTGACAACACTTTTATAACATTCATGGCTTTTAAACATTTTGTTTTTAAATACTTGATATGCGGTACGAAGGTCAACTTGTTGTCCAAGATTAAGCCTAAGAATTTATGCTCGGCTTTGACGGACAGACGTTGCCCGTTCAGCCGAATGTCAGGTTCCGAGTGCATGCCTCTCTTTCGAGAGAACAAGACACACGTGCTTTTTTGTGGGTTAAGTCGAAATACGTTTTCGTCTGCCCATTTGGAGACCTTATTTAAACCCATCTGAACCTGCCGCTCACACATGGCTAAGTTGCATGACTTGAAGCCAAGCTGAACGTCGTCGACATATGTACAATAGAACAACATGCGGGGAATGAACAAGTGCAAAGAATTCATTTTGATGATAAAAAGTGTGCAACTAAGCACACCACCTTGTGGCACGCCTGTTTCCTGGACAAATGTTTGGGAGAGCACACTGCCTAGACGGACACGGAATGTCCGGTTTGACAGGTAACTTTCGGTTATATGAAACATTCTTCCGCGCACACCAAGGTGGGACAGGTCTCTTAGAATTCCGAAACGCCATGTTGTATCAAACGCCTTTTCGATATCGAGGAACACAGAGAGAAAATATTGTCTATGGATGAAGGCGTCTCTTATCTGTGCCTCGATACGAACGAGGTAGTCTGTGGTGGATCTACTTTCTCGAAACCCGCACTGAAATGGGTCGAGCAAATTGTTTGTTTCAAGAATATGTAGAAGTCGGCAGTTTATCATTTTTTCGAATACTTGGCACAAGCAGCTTGTAAGTGCAATAGGCCTATAACTTGAAGCTAAAGAAGGGTCCTTGCCCTCTTTCAAAATGGGAATAATAATCGCCTCTTTCCAGGAGGTAGGGATAGTGCCAGAAAACCAGATAGCATTGTATAAACAAAGTAAGGTTTTTCGTGTTTCGGCTGGTAGGTTTTTTAACATTTCATACACCACGCGGTCAGAACCTGGGGCAGAAGTTTTGCAGGAGTTTAGAGATGTTCGGAGCTCAGCTAGACTGAAAGCTTGGTTATACGCCTCGTATCTAGTGGATTTATGTTCTAGTTTCTGCTTTTCTATTCTTGTTCTGTATTTTTGGAAAGTGTCAGTATAGTGGGACGAGCTGGATACCCGTTCAAAGTGTGCCCCGAGGAAGTTTGCCTGATCTTCCAAGGTATCACCTTGAGTGTTTACGAGTGGAAGTGTGTGTACTTGTTTCCCTGCTATCCTACCGACCATGTTCCAGACTTTTGCCTCCTGTGTGTATGAATTGATCCCCGACAAAAACTTCTGCCAGCTTTCTCTTCTGGCCTGCCGACGCGTTCTCCTTCCTTGAGACTTAATTTTCTTGAACGTGTCAAGATTTTCCGCTGTTGGCGAGTTGCGCAGCAATCTCCATGCCCTGTTCTGTTCCTTTCGCGCATTACGACACTCCGTGTTCCACCATGGGACGTGTCGTTTGCCGGGCATTCCAGATGTTTGCGGTATGCTCCTGGCTGCTGCGTCAGTTAGAAAAGTTGTGAAGTACTTCACAGCTTCATCTATGTCTAACCTACATATGTCTGTCCAACTCAAACGTGTAGTGTTGTGGAACTGTTCCCAGTCTGCTTTGTTCATCAGCCATTTGGGAACATGTAGAGGACATTCATATGTTGTTTGTGAACTCAACACTACAGGAAAATGGTCACATCCATATAGATTATTTATGATTTTCCATTTCAGTAGGGGTAGGAGTGAAGGCGATACGATGCTGAGGTCTATAGACGAGTAAGTTTTATTGGCAACGTTATAGTATGTTGGCTCTTTCCTATTCAACAAACAGGCACCGGAAGAGAAGAGAAATTGTTCAATGAGACGACCTCGTGCATCACAGCGAGAATCGCCCCAGAGTCCACTATGTGCATTTAGGTCGCCAAGAAGCAAATAGGGTTCAGGCAGTTCGTCTATTAAAGAGTGAAATTCACGTCTTTCAAGACGGTGGTGGGGAGGTACATACAAAGAGCAAATGGTGACGAGTTTGTTTAAAAGTACCGCTCGAACAGCCACCGCCTCAAGGGATGTCTGGAGTGGTAAATGTGTACACGCTACTCCTTGGTTAACAATAATGGCTACGCCACCGGATGACGCCACAGCATCATCTCGGTCCTTTCGGTATATGACGTAGGCACGTAAAAAATTTGTATTGGAGGATTTTAGGTGTGTTTCCTGTACACACAGCACTTGAGGTGAGTGTTTGTATAAAAGCTCTTGGACATCGTCGAGGTTTTTAAGCAGGCCTCTGACGTTCCAATGAATAATTTGTGTTTCCATATTGGAAGTAAAGTAGTGCTGTGTGTACGTTAAGGGAGTGACTTGTTTAAGGTGAAAGGTCAAGCTCAAGTAGCAGGGCTATTATCAGGCCCTGTTATTAGCTTTTTGGTTTTTTTGGCGCGCTCCAGAGAGCCGCGCCGCTCTTTTGGCACCAAGGGTGCCGCCGTATCCATTGCCTCCTCGGAGGCACTGGATGCCCGCTCATGCGAGCTGGTTTTTCGAATCTTGGGCCTCGCCTGGCGAGGTGAGGCCTTGAGACCCGAGGACCCTGGAGTCTCTGGTCTCTGTTCAATAGTAGGCGGAGTAGACTCAACTACTGCCGCCTTGGGGGCAGGCGCCACAGCCAATGGCTCGCTCTGCGCAGGCCGAAGGAGTGGCGAGGGCTGGTGCGACACTGCCCCCTGGCGCGCCGCATCAGCATATGTGGGGCCATAAAATGGCGAGACTCTTTTTCTTGCTTCTTTAAATGTAATGTTTTCTTTTATCTTCAAAGTGATGATCTCTTTTTCTTTTTTCCAGAAAGAACAGGAACGTGAGTACGCAGCGTGATTACTGCCACAGTTCACACAGTGTGCAGGTGCTTCGCAATTGTCGGACGCATGGCCCACGACTCCACACAGAGCACAAGTTTTCCGGCCACGACAGCTTTGCGAGCCGTGGCCATATCTCTGACATTGGAAGCAACGGCGGGGGTTGGGAATATATGGTCTCACGGATGTCTTTGTGTACCCAGTCTGAATAGTTTCCGGCAAATCGCTCGAAGCAAAGGTCAGTACTAAGTGTTTGGTTGGGATTTCCTTTTGATCTCTTCTGATCTTAATACGCTGTACGTTTGTCACGTTCTGGCTCTTCCATCCTTCCAGAAGTTCAGCTTCCGTCAGCTCAAGCAAATCTACGTCCGATACGACCCCGCGAGATGAGTTCATGGACCTGTGTGGCGTAATACTGATGGGTGTGTCTCCAAACGTTGTGATGGTGTTCAGTTTATCGAATTGGTCTTTGTCACGTATTTCAAGGAGTAGATCTCCACTGGCCATTTTGGTAACCTTGTACCCGGCACCGAGAGTTTCGGTTAAGCATCTAGAAACTACGAAGGGGGATACAGTTCTGGCTTGCTTGTTAGTTTTTTCGCAGTGTATAACGTGGAAATGAGGAAACATTTGTCTTGGCCGGATGAAAAAATTGATGTCTTCGGTGCGTACCCGCTTTGAGGAGGCACGATCACTGAGTAAAGGGAATGCTTTATGCATGCTAATTGTATGTTGTTCGGCAGCGTTGGCGGCCACCCACCACGGAGCCCAACGAGGGGACGCTACAAGTTTGCGGATGCTGAAACCTGCAGACGCCAGCCGTACAACGCCACTATAACCCAATGCGCCTAGACCAAGGTAGGCTATTTGCACAGGGTTAACCCTTGCCGCCAGGAAAATTGGAAGTAAACAGAAGAGAGAAGTAGACAGGAAAGCTAAAAAAGTAAGAAAGACGAAGATGTAGGGAGAGAGAGATAAGAAAAGGCGACTGCCGATTTCCCCTGGGTGGGTCAGCCCAGGGGTGCCGTCTACGAGAAGCCGGGGCCAAAGGGGTGTGTTGCCTCTGCCGGGGGGCCTTAAAGGTCCAATCACCCAGCGTTGGCTCAACCCCCAGGATTCCCTTTTCCCCGGACACGGCAAAGCCACGCACGGCTAGGCGTGGGAGGGAGTAGAAACTCCCCCGTTAGCTCGGGTCCGTGGTGTCGCTACACACCAAACGCCTGCTTTCACAGGCGCCCCTGCGGGGGACAGCTATCTCCAGCCTGTTGCAGTTTTTGCATCAAAAGGACCAACGAAAGGAACTGTGCTTTCACAGCTGCTCCTCCGATGCATCCTAAAACTTGAACAAGCTGGAATACGCATCGATGGAGTTGTTTGTGATGGTGCATCAACCAATCGTAGCATGTGGAAGTATTTCGGAGTTCGTGGTGTTTTGGGAAGTACCACCAACTCTTTTGAGCACCCATCTGACAGTTCAAGGCAAGTTTACATGCTCTCAGATGCACCGCATTTATTTAAATGCGGTGCATCAATGGGAAGTGTGTACGGTGGTCATGCTATGACGCTTTGTATGTATACAAAGCACGCAGGGGATGAAAGAGCATGCCCGAAGATCACATACAATCATGTGAACCCTTCAAACATGTTGAAGATGAGAGTAAAGCTGGCAACGCAGATATTTAGCGAGTCCGTTGCCAAGGGGCTTCAGTTCTACGCTAAGCGGGATGCGCCCCGCTTGTATGATGTGGAGCCCACAGTGCAGTTTACTCTACTCATGAACAATCTGTTTGATGCCTTGAATCGTCGGTTTCCGGCTGAGGGAGTGCGACTGGGTGGAAATGACTTCCAAGTCATTGAAGACGCGTTACAGTGGCTTGACAAATGGGAAGAAGTTGTCAATGGAAAAATTCACAAGGATTTCTTTTTGACTCCCTCTACTGCAGAAGGCCTCAGGGTCACTTTAAAGTCAGTTGTTCAACTGTAAAATTATCTACTGACTGAGTGTGGCTTTGACTACATCCTAACAGCAAAACTGAATCAAGACCGCCTCGAGTGTTTCTTCGGAACGATTCGGCAAGCTGGAGGTCAGAACGAACACCCTACGTTCCCTACATTTCTCCAGCTTTATCGCATGCTTTCCCTGTACACCCTTCTCAAACCACCAAAATTTGGGAACTGCAGGATAAATGCCGAAGAGAAAAGACCTTGCATCACTCTTGGTGATATGAGGTTGGCATTTCAGCCAGGTGAGCAGCAAACGAGCAGGCTTGACAGCCTGAGAGCGAGACTCGATGGACTCATTGAGGAAGGAAGTTGGGAATGTGAAGATTTCCTGGAGCATGACTACAGGATGGCAGATACGGTAGATTGCATAATCTACTACGTCACCGGTTATCTTTGCAGAGATTGGTAAAAAGACAGTGTGTGCTACCAGCAGAGATGAACTCATTAAACAAACTGGATTCTGTGGCATTCCAGAGGCAGATCTGGTGAATTACAAAACGCGTGGTAAGCTCATCCATCCAAACTTGAACATATACTACCTCCTGAAGGCAACGGAAAAGGAGTTCGCGAAACAGCCCAGCGACAACTGTGTGTACAGTAAGACACTGGACCATGTGCTGCTTACATATCCTTTCATGTTCCCATGTTCCCTGCACAACGCAGACGTAATGGCGGAGGTGCTGCACTACTACATTTGCATGAGGATGCGGCAGCACAGCAAGCAGCAGCGACAAAAGGAGGCAAAGAAAAGCCAAGAAATGAGGAAGCGGTTCAAGCTTGTCTGAGTTGCTCTGTGCTTTACAGTGACCTTGTGAAGGTGATCTTTACAGTGACCTAGCTGTGCTACAGTGACAGAAGTGACCTTGCTTTTTGCTTTGAAGGCACATTAAACAGGCAATTAAAATTGAGAGAATCTGTCCTATTATTTATATGCCACCGAAAGCATAAAATAAAAGTCCACCATTTTCTTATTTGCATTACCAACAAGTGAAACCTCCAAAATACTATGGTCGCATGATTGATTCACGATACTTGCTAACATTCAGGAAGTACATGTAGCTTGTTAGTCTTCGTAAGTTAGACTCGGAAACCAACAAAAGCGTCTTCCCAGAAACCCGCTAGCGGTAGCGTATATATTTATTGTAAACTGAAGTAGGAAGTTTAGGCAGACGATGTTTCGAGCGCGGAAGGCGAAATGCATGAGACACCGCGAACTGCCCGTTGCGACTGTGCTGAGGATCGTTGTGAGCGCCAGCAGCTAGCGACATCTGTCGAACTAGTTGCGCGGCAAGCCCTCGTTTGCGATGTAAGGAAAAATCTACGATCATAATGAACCCCAATGGCTTTTATTTGCGACTTAGCAGGCCGCAAGCCCTCCGTCCTGACAGGGCCGCTTCGCGAAGCGATGGGCCGGAGTTTGTGGCGCCATCTGCTATCGCGCCGGAGAACTCCGTCCATTACGGCCGCGCTACAGGAGCGCCGTTCGGTCGCCTCTCCTTCTTACACCGTGGTCAGAGGGTATCTGCCAAACAAAGTCCTCGTAATATACAGCGGTTAGCTGCAGCAATGGTACTACAGCGGTTAGCGCGACAACAATAGAAAGACGACGACATGAATATTATTTTCTTCGGGGAGCCCATGTGCCTGTCTGATTTCATCTCATCGCTGTACGCTCTCTGCAATGTTCTTGTCGCTCTCCGAGCTGCATAGGATTTCAACGCGTCCGGTCGATGGGTGGTGATCCCTTTATTTCCAAAGGCGCTTGCGGAAAAGACATCTGCCACTTGGCTGCAAGGGACTGCCCCAATGAATTGCCAGCCATCTTCGACGACAGGAACGCCAGCGATACTGTCCGCATTGAAAGTGATATGGTGGAGACTCACCGGTATCAAGTGCCAGGGTAGCGTATATATTTATTGTAAACTGAAGTAGGAAGTTTAGGCAGACGATGTTTCGAGCGCGGAAGGCGAAATGCATGAGACACCGCGAACTGCCCGTTGCGACTGTGCTGAGGATCGTTGTGAGCGCCAGCAGCTAGCGACATCTGTCGAACTAGTTGCGCGGCAAGCCCTCGTTTGCCATGTAAGGAAAAATCTACGATCATAATGAACCCCAATGGCTTTTATTTGCGACTTAGCAGGCCGCAAGCCCTCCGTCCTGACAGGGCCGCTTCGCGAAGCGATGGGCCAGAGTTTGTGGCGCCATCTGCTATCGCGCCGGAGAACTCCGTCCATTACGGCCGCGCTACAGGAGCGCCGTTCGGTCGCCTCTCCTTCTTACACCGTGGTCAGAGGGTATCTGCCAAACAAAGTCCTCGTAATATACAGCGGTTAGCTGCAGCAATGGTACTACAGCGGTTAGCGCGACAACAATAGAAAGACGACGACATGAATATTATTTTCTTCGGGGAGCCCATGTGCCTGTCTGATTTCATCTCATCGCTGTACGCTCTCTGCAATGTTCTTGTCACTCTCCGAGCTGCATAGGATTTCAACGCGTCCGGTCGATGGGTGGTGATCCCTTTATTTCCAAAGGCGCTTGCGGAAAAGACATCTGCCACTTGGCTGCAAGGGACTGCCCCAATGAATTGCCAGCCATCTTCGACGACAGGAACGCCAGCGATTCTGTCCGCATTGAAAGTGATATGGTGGAGACTCACCAGTATCAAGTGCCACGTGACCATGTGCAACCTTATTTAAGCGCACAACTACATGCTTTCCTGGGATTTGGAGCCGGCACGCTGGCCGACATGCAGTTAATGCCTATGTTGGTATTGCAGGTTTTTATCGCTCTCTGAGCTGCATTGGATTTCGACGCGTCCGGTCGATGGGCCGTGATTCCTTTATTTCCAAAGGCGCTTGCGGAAACGACATCGTGCCACTTGTCTGCAAGGGACTGCCCCAATGAATCGCCAGCCATCTTCGACGACAGGAACGCCAGCGATACCGTCTGCATTGAAAGTGATATGGTGGAGACTCGCCAGTATCAAGTGCCACGTGACCATGTGCAACCTTATTTAAGCGCACGACTACATGCTTTCATGGGATTTGGAGCCGGCACGCTGGCCAACATGCAGTTAATGCCTATGTTGGTATTGCAGGTTAGTGAACACTGCTCTTTTCATGTACGTAGATTACTTTGTGCACTGCCGGCTCCTCCCACAACGACATGTTCTGCTTGTAGTTGTAGCAAACGAGTGAAAGAACGTGCTCGCCATAGAAGATTCCGTTTGTTTGCTGACCGGGTACTGTATTTTATTCTATTGCTGTTGCTTTCCGGTGATGTAGAGATAAATCCTGGCCCCCGCAGTGAAACTGAACTAGAATTGCTCAAGAGTTTGCAGGCAGGTCAGAACAGCATCATGAAGAAGCTGGATACTATCCAGGAAGAACTAGCAAAACATGAAGCTATGCTCTCTGAAATAACTCTTAAATTGGGCAAAGCTGAAGGACAGATTAAAGTTCTTAACGAAACGGTAGAATAGCATGGAAACGTGGTAAGAGCTCGAAAAGAAAGTTCAGGAACTGCAAACAAAAGACGTCGACCTTGAAAATAGAAGTCGAAGGGCCAACCTGGTCTTTTATGGCATTAAAGATGACAAGGGAGAGACGTGGCAGCAGTCTCAGGAACTGATTAAGGACATCTGTCTAACTCGTCTTGCAATAGAACTGACGTCAGTACAAAGAGCACACCGTATCAGTCGATTCAACAAGAAGTTCAACCGGCCAATTGTTGTTAATTTTTCCTCCGACAAGGAAAAAATGGATGTCCTTAAAAACGCTAAGAAATTCAAAGGGTCTGATTATAGTGTAAATCAGGACTACGCACCAGAAACACGAGAAATCTGAAAGCGATTGTGAAACTATGCTAAAACTGAACTAGCAGACAGCAGTAGCAAGGTTAAACTAAGTTTTGACAAACTAAGAGCGAATTCCATTGGGCGAACAGGAGCAAGTGCAGCGAGCAGCCAGAGCAGCACACGGGAGTAACGGGGACGTGCGCTTTCGTTCCGCGAATGAAACATTCGCGCTGCTCCGGGAGCAGAAAAAAGAGAAAGAGGGCGTGATGTCACGGGTCATGTGACCAAACTTTTCCCGCGCTTGCTTTTCAGAGCATTTCGCGCACTCTCGTTGTCCGCACGAAGTTATTCCGCGCCAGTTTCGCCAGATACGTGCCGGTAGCTTTGTGTCTGCCTTCCTCATGGCGATGAAGGATGAAGCCGAGCGGATGTTCATGGCAATGTTAAAGGGGTCAGCTCTACGCGCTACACCAGGTAAGCATTGTGTCTCGCGAAAATTAGCTACGAGCTATAACAGCGTCAATTAACGGCTTTGTTTGTGCTCACTACAGTCGTTATCGATGCCTTGGCCACGCGGTAGAGCATTGACGAGAATCCCCACGGTAAGTGCCGATAACTAACAAACACAGGCCATATTTCGCAATACTTTTTGCGAGTTTTTTAAAATTTTTTGTGCTGAATGGCCCATTTTAGGTAGCGGGAGCGTCACGGTGTGTGAGGAAATGACGGACGAAGACGGAGCACGTAATTTGCGTATGTATGCGTCACGGGGCCGCACTTTTGTGCTGTACTGTCGAAATTTCTTCTGCCGTTTATCGTCACTTCTACTGGTTGACGTTTTGAAATTATTTGCATGCCTGTTTGAGTATACAAAACAAACCTCTTTATGTTTGCGTTCAGCAAGGGCTGATGACATGCTACATTCTGCGTTAGAACGGTGGTTCGGGCTAGTTGGTGGTGCATACTGAAATTCGAAACATCACGAAAAGACGGGACAGGGGAAACGACGACACCAGCGCCTTGTGTCGTTGTGTCCCCTGTACCGTCTTTTCGCGCTGTTTCGAATTTCAGTATGGTACATTCATCGCACCCAGAGGCGTTTACTTCGCGAACAGAACACCATAATAATTTCACGTCGCACAGAATAGGCACCTCAGCAGAGTTTTTACACTCGCACTTATTTTGCGCGTGCAGAAACCACCAGTTCATCAACCACCGGCGAGATGGGAACGGGCCCAGCGCCACAAGGGAAAAGAGGTGGCGGAGGTGAGCTTCTACCGCTGCAGTGCCCCACACATGTGCTTTAAGCAAGCTTGCGTTATTTCCATTTCAGCTCCTGAGTGGACACCAGGGGAAACTAAACTCCTATTAGACTAATACTATAAATAATTCCCTCAAGTTGGCCCTTTCAAAAAGTTTAAGAACAAGAGGATGCTTTTAAACAGGTTTCCCAGGATCTGGCTGATGTGCTTGAATGCAGCAAAACGCCACAGCAATGTGAAAATCGCGTAAAAACGGTAAGGAGGCAAAAGAGAAAAGCGTGCGATAATAACAACAAGCCCGGTGCTCAACCTTGCCCCGTCCCATTCGACGATGAAATGCGAAAAATTGAAAGCATTGACGACAGCCTCGAGCCCGAAGTCCAAAGGGACTCTTATGGAGCGACGTACAAGGCAACTTCATCAAGTTCCGACAGCTCAGCTGATGTACCCTCAACTTCACCTGCAATCTCCAGTACTCCGGCGAGTGGTTCAGACAGTGGGCAAAGCACAAAAGGGCCAGCAGATACCAAGAAAAGGGAACTTCGCGCTAGTACCAGTCGTATGCAGCAGATGCAATATTTTTTTGACCAAATGCGAGCTATTAGTGCAGAGCGAGCAGCTCGCAGGGAAGAGCTAGAAAAAGAAAAGGAGATGAGGCACGCCGAGTGGCGAGCTGAGCGCATTCAAGAACGCCAGGAGCGCCGCAAGATGCACGAAGACAAACTTCAGCTCATCCCCGAGGCCCTGGGGTTCAAGCAATAAAGAGGTGCACTTTGGAATAACATGTTTTCATGACTGTTTATTTCATACTCAACCATAATGTCCCTGAACATTGGCAAAATGAGATGCTGCGTAAGCGTTGCATTTAATGTTTGAGCACGATATGCTTCCATTAAGACAGATTCTGTGGCTGCTTCCTCTTTAGCCCCATCTTAGATTTCAGTCTTTCTCGCTTAACCTCTGCAAGCGCCCGTAAGAGGCTCTCTTCTCTGGATGTTCCGCTGTGGACTCTGGCTCCACTAGGGTTCGGATCATTAGCACCCTGAGAGTTCAGATGCATGCCTGGAACTAGACCATCAGGCGAGTCACCGTTGTCAATGCAGATGTTGTGGAGGACACAACATGCGAGGATAAATTTTGTCATGTTGTCTACTGTCGTGAGGTCCACACGCTGCAGCTGCCGAAACCTACCCTTTAACTCCCCAAATGCATTTTCAATTAGCACTCGGGTAGATGAAAGTTTGGCATTAAATGCCTTGTCAGAGGCATCGAGGCTTCCGTAGTCGCGAATGGGAGTCATTAGGTACTCGCGAGATGGGTACGCTGCGTCCCCAAGAATGTGGTGTTTCCCAGCGCAGAGTTGAGGCAGTTTCTTCGAAACGGTTGAAAGCCGGAAGATCCTGGCGTCGTGAATTTTGCTGGGTGCACCTGTGCTGACATCTAGGAACCTCTTCCGGTTGTCGCATATTCCCTGCAGCGTCAAGGATGGGTAGTGGTGCCGATTCACATACACTGACTGCACTTTACCAGCAGGGCACCTGACCGGAATATAGCTTCCGTCAATGCAGCCAATAGTGTCCGGAAACCCCAAAACCTAAAAGTTTGAAAAAAAAAATCTTAGAACGTTTCACAGAAAGAGCAAAAGGAGCTAACAAAGTAGCAAGTGAAGTCATGCCCTAATTCAAGCTTCAAGCACAGCTCATTTTAACATGATTTCCTTGGATGTTGGTTTTGTACTTGTATCTGTTCGTTTTGTGCAGTACTAACGTAAATTCATTGGCATGGTTACGTGCGCAATAAAGCGTGAAATTCATTGACAGTTCTAGCAAAGGGTCATTACGCACAGTAGCCGAGAGCTTCAGCTTGACATGTTTTCGCAAACTCTACTACGTGCAGGTGTGAAGAACTTGCAATGTAACTGAAAACAATGGCTTTGCAAGCTCTTCAACATCCCCATGCAGCTTACAGCATAAATGATAACTCACTGCTTGTTCCAATCGTACTGTTATACACCAAATTCATGATGATGATGTGTGGTGTTTTATGGCGCAAGGGCCAATTGATGGCCAAAGAGCGCCATTTCAATGAGTATAGAGATGCGGACAATGATATGTTGCGTGGCTGTATAGGGGCCTTAAAATTCCTCGCGATAATGCGGGTAAAAACATAAGTATTAAAGACATGACAGTGGCGTGATATGCATATTAAAAAGGGTGACAAAGGTTTTGATAATAAAAACATGTAAAAATATTTGGCACTAGCACACTTGTCTCATCAGTGCCCTTGTGTCCAAGGGCTGCGAGGCAAGTGCTTTTAAATGTAATCACAGCAGCAGCGACCTCTCTTGAGAGGCCACGCTACGCAATGCCTGGGTATAATACATGGTAAAAATTAACATCTCTTAAAAAAGCTAACAATGATTTATGGGTGAAAAGTGGTTCCCTACCGACAAACATTGCAGGGTGTAAAGGTATATGTTGTCGGTAGGGTAATGTGAAGTGTTGTCTTCTTAGAGTGTCTAACTGTTTACATTGGATTAAAACGTGAAGAACTGTTAAAGCCTCACCACATTTATCACACAATGGTGGATCACCACCGGATAAAAGATGTGTGTGTGTCGTGAATGTGAGCCCTATCCTGAGTCTTGTTAGTGTTACCTCTGTTAGACGTGATTTTGATACTGGTGGCCAATGGCCAAGGTGTGGCTTGATAACGTGTACTTTGTTTTGTGTGTGTGTATCCCACTTGCTCTGCCAGTAGTCCCTGAGGTTTAGTTTGAGAGACGGCTTAAGATCAAGAGCCGGGATTGATATGGATGTAATGGCGGTGCTCTTATGGACGGATGCAGCGAGCTGATCCGCCCTCACGTTGCCTTGGATCTCACGGTGCCCTGGCACCCAGCACACTACAACATGTTGTTTGTGCGTGTAGAGTGTGCACAAAATGGAGTAAAGTGAGACAAGGACTGGGTTTTTTTGTTTTTTAAGACTGTGCAGAGCCGTTACCACACTGAGGGAGTCTGTATAAATTACTGCTTTTTGTATTTGTAATTGTTTGATGTGTTTAGCTGCCACCAGTATCGCGTAAGCTTCCGCTGTGAAGATACTTGTGCGTGGATGTAGAGGGCCAGCATCAAAAAAGGATGGGCCGACAGCAGCGTAGGACACAGAGGAGTTAGTCTTGGAGGCATCTGTGAAGAACTCAGGACATGTGTATTTGTGTTGAAGTTCCAGAAAGTATGTTCGGATATGGGCAATAGGTGCATGTTTTGTAACCTCTAGGAAAGACACATCGCAGTCTAATTAGTCTGCCACTGCCACGGTAGCGGGTATGCTACAGGAGCCATTAAACTGTGTTCAAGTGACACTTCAGTTTCTTCAGCTAGACACTTCAGGCGAATTGAGAAGGGCTGCCTCATCGAGGGCCTGTTTTGAAACAGAGTTGAGCTCGACAAATCATTAATTGTAGAGTATGAGGGGTGCTTCTTGTCTGCTTTCACCTTAAGGAAATAAACAAAGGACATGTAAGTTCTCTGCAGATGAAGCGACCACTCATTTGACTCAACATAAAGGCTTTCTACGGGGCTGGTGCGAAAAGCACCCGTAGAAAGGCGGATGCCCAAATGGTGCACAGGGTCAAGCATCTTCAAGGCACTTTGAGTGGCAGACTGATAGACAACGGCCCCATAATCTAAGCGGGTACGAATAAGGCTTCTATAGAAGTTCATGAGGCATTGCCTATCACTACCCCACGTAGTACGTGACAACACTTTTATAACATTCATGGCTTTTAAACATTTTGTTTTTAAATACTTGATGTGCGGTACGAAGGTCAACTTGTTGTCCAAGATTAAGCCTCAGAATTTATGCTCGGCTTTGACGGACAGACGTTGCCCGTTCAGCCGAATGTCAGGTTCCGAGTGCATGCCTCTCTTTCGAGAGAACAAGACACACGTGCTTTTTTGTGGGTTAAGTCGAAATCCGTTTTCGTCTGCCCATTTGGAGACCTTATTTAAACCCATCTGAACCTGCCGCTCACACATGGCTAAGTTGCATGACTTGAAGCCAAGCTGAACGTCGTCGACATATGTACAATAGAACATCATGCGGGGAATGGACAAGTGCAAAGAATTCATTTTGATGATAAAAATTGTGCAACTAAGCACACCACCTTGCGGCACGCCTGTTTCCTGGACAAATGTTTGGGAGAGCACACTGCCTAGACGGACACGGAATGTCCGGTTTGACAGGTAACTTTCGATTATATGAAACATTCTTCCGCGCACACCAAGGTGGGACAGGTCTCTTAGAATTCCGAAACGCCATGTTGTATCATACGCCTTTTCGATATCGAGGAACACAGAGAGAAAATATTGTTTATGGACGAAGGCGTCTCTTATCTGTGCCTCGATACGAACGAGGTGGTCTGTGGTGGATCTACTTTCTCGAAACCCGCACTGAAATGGGTCGAGCAAATTGTTTATTTCAAGAATATGTAGAAGTCGGCAGTTTATCATTTTTTCGAATACTTTGCACAAGCAGCTTGTAAGTGCAATAGGCCTATAACTCGAAGCTAAAGAAGGGTCCTTGCCCTCTTTCAAAATGGGAATAATAATAGCCTCTTTCCAGGAGGTAGGAATAGTGCCAGAAAACCAGATAGCATTGTATAAGCAAAGTAAGGTTTTTCGTGTTTCGGCTGGTAGGTTTTTTAACATTTCATACACCACACGGTCAGAACCTGGGGCAGAAGTACTGCAGGAGTTTAGAGATGTTCGGAGCTCAGCTAGACTGAAAGTTTGGTTATATAAATGCCTCGTATCTAGTGGATTTATGTTCTAGTTTCTGCTTTTCTATTCTTGTTCTGTATTTTTGGAAAGTGTCAGTATAGTGGGACGAGCTGGATACCCAAAGTGTGCACCGAGGAAGTTTGCCTGATCTTCCAAGGTATCACCCTGAGTGTTTACGAGTGGAAGTGTGTGTACTTGTTTTCCTGCTATCCTACCAACCATGTTCCAGACTTTAGCCTCCTGTGTGTATGAAGTGATCCCTGACAAAAACTTCTGCCAGCTTTCTCTTCTGGCCTGCCGACGCGTTCTCCTGCCTTGAGACTTTATTTTCTTAAAGCTCTCAAGGTTTTCCGCTGTCAGCGAGTTGCGCAGCAACCTCCATGCCCTGTTCTGTTCCTTTCGCGCATTACGACACTGTGTTCCACCATGGGACGTGTCGCTTGCCGGGCTGTCCAGATGTTTGTGGGATGCATTTGGCTGCTGTGTTAATAAGGAGAGCTGTGAAGTACTGCACAGCTTCATCTATGCTTAGCGTACATATGTCAGTCCAAGATAAGTGAGCTTTGTTATGAAACTGTTCCCAGTCGGCTTTGTGTATAAGCCATTTGGGAACTCGTGGAGGATATTCGTATGATGTTTGTGTACTCAAAACGACAGGAAAATGGTCGCTTCCGTAGGGATTATTTAGAACTTTCCATTGGAGTAATGGTACAAGTGATGGAGATGCGATGCTGAGATCTATGGAAGAGTAGGTTTTGTTGGCAAGGTTATAATATGTTGCCTCTTTCCCATTCAACAGACAGGCGCCGGAGGAAAAAAGGAACTGTTCAATGAGACGACCTCGTGCGTCGCAGCGAGAATCACCCCATAGACTGCTATGAGCATTCAGGTCACCAAGGACCAGATAAGGTTCGGGTAGTTGGTCTATTAAGGACTCGAATTCTCATTTTCCAAGACTGTGGTGTGGGGGTATGTACAGAGAGCAGATGGTGACGAGCTTGTTAAAAAGAACTGCTCGAACAGCCACTGCCTCTAGTGTTGTTTGCAGTGGTAAATGTGTGCATGCTACTTTTTGATTAACAATAATGGCTACACCGCCGGATGATGCCGCAGCATCATCTCTGTCCTTTCGGAAGAGAACATACCGACGCAAAAAATTCGTGTTTTTAGATTTTAAATGAGTTTCCTGTACACACAGCACTTTCGGCGAATGTTTGCAAAAGAGCTCTTGAACATCATCGAGGTTTCTGAGGAGTCCTCTGACGTTCCAATGTATTATTTGTGTTGCCATATTGGAGGTAACGTAGTGCTGTGTGTAAGGAACAATGAGTGTGAACAGGGCCGTCGCCGGGCCCCTTTATTGGCTTTTTATTTCGTTTGGCGCGCTCCAGGGAGCTACGCCGATCTTTCTGCACCAGGGGTGCCGTGGTGTCCATTGCCTCCTCAGAGGCACTGCATGCCCACATTTGCGAGCTGATGTTTTGGGCTTGGGACCTCGCCTGGTGAGACGAGGCCTTCATATCGGCCGACCCTGGCGTCTCCTTCACCTCGGGGGGCGAAACCTTCGGTCCTCTTGGGCTAGAGGTCGAAGGAACCTCCTTTGGTGCTGGGATACCCTGGCCGCTGCAAGAGCTTGCAGCGGCCTTGGTTGTCGCCGTGGGGACGAGTGGCAGGGCAGCCTTGGCTGTTCCCGCCGTGGGTGGGGCATTGGCGACCGCCTGGGCACACTGTGCCTGGCATGGGCAGTTGCCGCAGGCCGTTGTAGTGCTGCCCCCTTTTGCACTACATCGGAAAACGATGGTTTGTTTGTGAAAAAAGCCCAGATACTTGTTGACGGGCTTCTCGGAAAGTAATGTTTTGTGTGATTTTGATTGTAACAATTTCTTTTTCCTTTTTCCATGTTGGACAGGTTCGGGAGTATGCGGGATGGGCACCATCGCAGTTTGCGCAGTGGGCCCCATCCTCCACCTTACACTCGTCCGTAGCGTGTCCTGTGGTGGCACACTTTCCGCAGGTGAGTTGGCCGCGGCAACTCTGAGAGCCGTGACCAAAACGCTGGCATTTGAAGCAACGTCGTGGGTTGGGAATGTAAGGTCTCACATTCAACTTCAAGTATCCTGTTTCGAGATGTTCAGGCAGGGTGCTGGTGCAAAATGTCACAATTATGTGTTTTGTTGGGATTTCCTTCTTATCACGCCTAATTTTGATTCTTTGTACTTGTGTCACCTGCTGGTCCTTCCAGCCCTCGAGGAGCTCACCTTCAGTCAGGTCAAGCAAGTCTTGATCAGATACAACGCCTCGGGAAGTGTTGAGTGAGCGGTGTGGTGTAATTGAGATAGGTATGTTTCCAAACGATTCTAGTTTTGAGAGGTTTTCGTACTGGCTCTGACTTTTTACCTCGAGGAGGAGATCTCCACTGGCCATTCTTGTAGCCTGGTAACCTGGTCCAAGTGTAGTGGTGAGGCATTTGGAAACAACGAAAGGCGAAATAGTTCTGGCGTTCTTTTCAGCGGTTTCACAATGGATTACATGGTAGCGGGGGAAGGTTTCTTTCGGTTTGCTGAAATACTTGCAAAAGTCTTCGGTGCGCCCTCTCTTCGGGAGAGGACGATCATGCAATAGAGGGAGAGAAGAAAAAGCCATAAACTAAATGTGAGTTCGGCAGCCATGCCAGCTGCCCACCATGGAGCCCAACACGGGGACGTGACAAGTCCTAAATATATATGAGGCATGTCAACGTCAGCTGTACACAGCCGCTATAACCAAATGTATTGTGCCCAAGACAGAGCACATACACAAGGTTAACCCTTGCCGCCAGGAAAAATCGGAAGTAAATAGAAGAGAGAAGAAGACAGGATAGATTTAAAGACGAGAAAAGACTAAGATGTAGAGAGAGAGAGAAATACGAAAAGGCGACTACCGATTTCCCCTGGGTGGGTCAGCCCAGGGGTGCCGTCTACGTGAAGCCGGGGCCAAAGGGGTGTGTTGCCTCTGCCGGGGGGCCTAAAAGGTCCAATCACCCAGCGTCAGCTCAACCCCCAGGATCCCCTTTTCCCCGGGCACGGCAAAGCCACGCACGGCTAGGCGTGGGAGGGAGTAGAAACTCCCCTGTTAGCTCGGGTCCGTGGTGTCGCTACACACCAAACGCCTGCTTTAACAGGCGCCCCTGCGGGGTATACACCAAATTCAAGGGTGTCCTGTATATATTATGTTTACCAAAAGTTACACCGCCTTTATGAATAAAAACACAGCTTTGAAGAGTCATTCCGATGGAAGCGACTGACATGCTGCTTTGATTAAATCAAAAACATTTTTTGCAGTTAAAATTGAAAGTAGGGTTTTTCTTACATGCTTAAAGTCGGAAAGTTTCTCCATGTCATCTGGGAAGGTAACGATGCGGGGGGCAATGTCGAGAAGGAAATCCATGACTCCATACATCATCCTGTGGTGTGTGCTTTCCCCAACTTAAAAACGTCCTGCAACATCCTGTATGCAGGATTTGTTGGCGGCATACCTGCAAGAAATGTGATAACTCTATAATAATCCTAAATGGTAAACAAGCATATTACGTTGCTAACAAGCATTGAGCGAAGTGTCGGTAAAATCCACATCTGCCCAGTTGTCTGAACAAGCTTCAGAGCACATTTGGTGCAGACGTGCAGTATTTTACCCCTAGAATCCCTTACAACAGCACATGCAAGAATTGGATGAAAAAAATGAGAAAATAGAATCCAGTGCGATTCGGGAACTGAAATGCGCGTGCAGCAAAAAAGCGATTACTTGAGCCTGGGACTAACGGAACGTCAGTGGCACGTAAAAGCAAATTCCAGGCAGCATAAGCATTTAGTGAAAAATCAGTTGGTAAACCTTCACGCGGCGTATTAGTGCATTCAAGTTCAGGCTTCGCTTCCGGGAACATGTGCCATGAATTTCATGCCCTTAAAACTTCGGCAGGCGCCTCGTTGACGTGAAATTACCCCCTCCCCCGCCCCCCCCACACACACACTCACCCGAGACCATGTTAATTCTTGCGAGGTCATATGCGCGCATTTCTCCTTCAATTTCTACGTACACATGTGAAGTTTACGTGAACTCTAAGGCGTCGTGATATGCGCGCCGTACTCGTGAAACTCGGCAACAAATACAGGCACGAACTCTCTCACCGTTTCCTGCTTTTGCATATTAGTTTCTGACCCCTCCACTTTCTAAATTCTCATCTGTTTAACTACACCTCCTGCGTCCTGATCTCTTGCTTTTCTTTCAGCACAACTCCGCCAGCACAGAGGGAGGGGTATTTTTGTTAGTTCACTCTTCCTTACGGTCATCTGAACTTGATATCGGGCACGATGACGTAGAATCGGTCTGGTGCACGGTGACACTTGCTGATAATATGAAATTTATTTTCGGAATGTTTTATCGACCACCAAATTCTGACCTGGATACGTTGCAGCAACTGTACGACATAATTTACAGAACATCATATGAGTTTATACTTGCCGGTGATTTCAATCTACCGGATTTGACGTGGTATAATGGAACATGTATCGCCTTGACTGGTTGTCCCGAAAACATCAGCATGAAAAACATCGTTGATACATTCCGTCTTACTCAATACGTTACTGTGGCCACAAGGAATAACATTTTAGTTTTGCTTTTTTGTAATTTGCCAAATATTGTAGACTCTGTGACGTGTATACCCGGTATCAGTGACCATCTCGCAGTTGTAGCAACTATTAAACATGTGATCAAAAGACCCAAGCCCCGCCAATCGAGGAAGGTATATTTTTATGATAAGGGTGATTACTCTGCTAGTTCTCAGGAATTATTTGCTCATTTGCCTGTTTTCAATTGTCATTGCAAGAGCGCCAATGTTTTACAACTGTGGTCTCTATTTAAAGCAAAAGTCATAGAACTAACGGGAAAGTATGTGCCAAGTACAAACGCGGTTAAACTCGAAAAGTGCAAGAAGCCATGGATGACACCAGCGATATTTAGATTAATAAGGAAAAGACGACGAGTATACAAGGCATTTAAAAGAACCCATAGTAGTTATCAGTACACCAAGTTGGTCGAGATAACTAATGAATATAAATCTAAAGTTCGTAGCGCAAAGTATCAATACTTCAATCGACTAAACGAAAGTATAAAAACGAACCCAAAGCATTTTTGGAGATACGTAAGAAACTGTGGAGCTGATTCAACCGGAGTAAACGAAATTTTCCATGATGGTCAGATCTTGTCCAACGACATTAATAAAGCGTCGTGTCTTAATGATTTCTTTCACTCCGTATTTTTACCTCAAACGGATTTTGCGAAATTATCTACGCTGGCAGAGCCACCTCTGGGAACTCAGCCATTAATGCCACCGGTTGAACTCTGTGTGAGTGGTATCGAATCCCTTTTAAAAATATAGACGAAACCAAGGCCTCTGGTCCAGATGGTATTTCCCCACGCGTGTTGAAGCATTGTGCCTGGCCAATGCATCTTATCTTTATCTAATATACAAAAAATCTTTCTCCACTAGGGTTCTGCCTGAGGACTGGAAAATGGCTTTCGTGGTTCCCATTCACAAAGGTGGTTCCTAAAAAAAGCCGAACAATTATAGACCTATTTCATTAACATCTATTCCCTGCAAAGTACTAGAGCACATTTTCAATAAAGACATAATGAAACACTTAGTTCAACATAAATTATTAGTTGATAATCAAAATGGTTTCCGCAGGGGCCTGTCTTGCACAACACAGCTGATTGAGTTCTACCATGATTTAGTGTCCGAGGTTGATGACAACGGTCAAACAGACTGTGTTTTCTTAGATTTCAGAAAGGCGTTTGACACTGTGTGCCATCCCTTGCTTCTTCGCAAACTCGAAAGGGCAAATATTGATAAGAAAGTACTGAATTGGTAAGCCTGTTATCTATCGCAGCATCGACAATGTGTCATTCTCAATGGTACTACTTCTTCTACGGTGGAAGTAGCATCGGGTGTCCCTCAAGGGTCCGTTTTAGGGCCGCTACTGTTTTTAGTTTACATTAATGATATTCCTGATGGCATTACTTCTCGAATACGTTTATTCGCTGACGACTCAGTTGTGTACAGAAAAATAAAAAATGAACAGGATCGCATTGAATTGCAGGCTGACCTTACCCGAATTGTGCACTGGTGTGATAAGTGGAAAATGCAACTTAATGTGAAAAAATGTGTGCACCTGTCTTTTACTAAAAAAAAGAAAAAGGATGAAGCGCGTTACTTTTCGAACGGTGACGTCATTGATCAGCAATCAATGAATAAATACTTGGGTGTAACACTTACGAGCGACTGTTCATGGAATGCCCATGTGCATGCTATAGTTGCAAAAGCTGCCAGAGCCCTAAATTTCATTCAATAAAATCTGAGATCCTCCCCTGCTGTCCTAAAAAGTACTGCGTATATTACATTTGTCCGCCCGATTTTGGAATATGCATGTTGTGTGTGGGATCCACGCGAAAAGTCCATCATTGATCTGATCGAGAAAATACAGAACAGAGTGGCAAGGTTCGTTCTCAGTCGGTATAAGCGAGGTGACAGCTGTACTGAAATGAAAAACGAGCTGGGATGGGAAGCGCTCTCCTCTCGCAGAAGAAAATTGCGTTTGAAATTGTTATTTCAGATCTACCATAAGAAGACTGGCATCAATGAAGACACTTACCCTAAACCGCCGCATTATCTGTCTAGAAGGTCTGATCATGACCTTAAGGTGGCGGTCCTACTGTCGCCATATTGCGAGTAGTTCTGGAAAAAACACCAGACGGCGCCACCAAGTCAGGACTGGAAGGCCAACATTTCGGAGGTGAACTGCCACACGTGGGCCGGCGCGCCACACTGCATGACGAGGGGGTGCAAATCACGCGGACACGGTTCGAAGAAATGAGGCACTGAGCAGGGGCTTTTTTTTTCTCCCCTTCAGCGCTGACACGGTTCGAAGAAATGAGGCACTGAGCAGGGGCTTTTTTTTTCTCCCCTTCAACGACACCTCCATCTCTCTCCATGCTCACTAGCCCCTGACCCCTGCGGTCGCTGCTTTTCAAGAGATCCCTCATGTAGGCTGCGTAGTCTGCTTGGCCAGCTGCTCTACGTTCCATACAGTGCCGGAATGCGGGGTTGAGTGAAAAACTCTATCGCGGAGGTCACAACAATGTATACAACGGAGATCAAAACTTGGACTATGAGTATTCATGCGAGGTTCAACGGAACAGTTCGTTCTACAAATAATTGGGGTCGCTGGAGCATGATGCGGTTCGGTGGGACAGGAGAAGGCAAATTATATTTGACTATGTATACTTCCTTCCCAGTATGACCTAAGCTTCCGAATTTTCAAAACAAAACAAAACAAAACGGGTAGTTAGGCAAATCGCGTGCTAAGAAGTGCGGCCGCTGTGACTCACGGTGTCCAACACGTGCCGAATGCATAATCATTATTTTTCCCCACTATACGTAGCGTAATTTATTTCATTAGAATTGGAACTTCAGCAGGCTAGTATGAATTCATGTTTTTGTTGATGCAGCGTTTATTTATCACGTTGCCGTACGCAAAGCATCGGACTAGTCGACAAACTATTTTTATGACCAAAATGAAGCAATTACCTCTTGTGTGTCATATGAGCGAGACTCGCATATGCGTGGCCTGAATCGTCCAGGTGCGTTATTCCCTTGTCCAAGGAACGACTTCTCTATTCGCGTACGCTATTTCAACATCATTTTTTTTCCTGTAAAGGTCGTGGCAATAACATGAAGAGTGATCGTTTCGCCCATATCAGTTATTGACTGCAAGTTCGTAGATTCGAGGCCGTTACCTCAAACTCTATAAACATCTCATGATAAAAACTGGGGCGGATTCACACAAACCTCCCAGGAGTGCAACAAAGGAGGGGAAGACTTATGATACAGTGCATCTCCCATGCATCTTTCTACACAGCCGCTGCTTGTATTACTTCTATGTCGTACCCATTTCGAGTTCGTAAAGCGCATGCAAGGCAAAAACATGAGTACACAAATACAATAGTTGCAAAGGAGTTGAAGAAAAGGTCTTGTCGCACTGGATAAGGCTTTTGGATGCATGATTGGTCAATTCAAATAACTATGTCGACTAACATATCTTCAAGCAACGAGTCTTAGTGTTGTGTATATGCTATGCAATGAAGGGCTGTCATGCAGTAAGCAAGATTGAGTCAGTACACGTTGTTGTGACAATTCATTTAGTACGAAACGAGCGTCGGCAGCACTTGGTTACAGCCACGAAGACACCTGAACATCACACACAAAAAAAAGCCCGCAGAACTACAACGCATACATTCAGAGAAATGTGAAATCTCACAAAGCAAAAGTACATATAATCACGACTTTCGGATGCGAACATGTGACAGCAGAGAATGAAGGTGTATGTTTTATTATTATTTTCCGTTATCCTATATCACACACGAACTTTTTACAAAAGTTCATTGGCGCTTCTGTGGTCATGTCTCTCGGTCATTGCTGCTGCAGAACGCACGTGAATGGCTGATGACACACCCGACACAAGGAAGTGAATTGCTACCTCATAGCTTGTTCGAACAAGCGTTTTTGCTATCGTCAAATCTGAGCCTGCATCTGCCATTCGATATATACAAGGTCGTTCTCCTAATGTGCAGTTCTTTAGAGCGAAGCTCTTACGCACATACTGCTGCGTTGAGCGGCGGCGCCTGTTGGCGTCGTCGGCGTAACCAATAGAGCGAACAAGGACGAAAGAGAACGAACGCGGAGTCTGCCGATGTCACTCGCCACTCCATGGCCTCTAACCTCGCCTTTTTCCTCCATGACGCTCGCTAGCCCCCCCGGTCGCAGCTCGCGCGCGTGCAGGGCTGGCACGTGCACTGCAGCTGGCTTCGCTTGTCGTAACGGGGCTCTCGGCATTTCGCTTGGTTCGCGACGCCTGCAATGCACAAAGTGGTATGCGTAACGCTCGAGCGCTGGCAATTTGCGTGGAAATATGTAAATAGCTACAACTGCACATGGCCGAAACTACAGACGCACTTGACGTTGCCCCAACACGAAAGTGCGCTCAAAATCACCATTAGGTAGCATCGTCACAATTGGTGAATTTCTTGACAGTGCACGCGCCCAGCAGTCCTACGACTCAAGGCTGTGGAAAATGTCCGAGTCGCCACTCTGCTTTGCCTCCTTGTTCCTCATCGAAGCTCGTTTAGACTGCTGGTGTGACTCAATTGCTTTCACATTCCACTGTGGTCTGCGTATGGGCATGCTGCGCGTAGTACAGGGATCTACAATTTCAGGTAACATGCAGTCTCTGTAAAATCTGATTAGTTGTGGAAGCATTCTGAATTTCCAAAAGCCATTATCTCTTTCGATCCGCTGTACGTAGCTGCCCTTCGACGTGCAGACGACGAAGTGGCAGAAACTTCTTTTAGTGATATGCAGCTGGCCTTGCACTTGGTAGAAACAGTTATGAGAGCGGCTCAATTTGGGTGGTTCGTGTACTTGGCTCCTTTGATTGTACTTTTTAGCTGCCTCGGATGGCTCCATGTCCTTCACAGTGAATGGGCACTTCACCTCCACGATACCGTCGCTCGCAATTAATCCGTCTGGCGACGCCGCCAAGAATCTGTACTCTGGGTAAACAAATAACCCGCAAGGTTGCACAGCAGTTTCCATTTCTTGCTCGTATTACCGGAGTGCGACACGTTCCTGTTGTCTTCCATGCATGCTCAAGAGAGGCACTGGTGAAATTTTTCTTATAGAGCAGGGTCTTCACGAGCGTGTCACACGGTGTCCACTCCCTCCTTCGGCATACTGCATAGAAATTCGACGCCGTTAGGCGCATGTTTCTTTCAAAATGCCATGTAGTATTATCAGCCTGTCCTCGAGTAGCCTTCTTAATTTCCATCTGCTGTTTCTCATTCACCTGCAGGCTTGCTAAAACAGCCCGTTGTTTCTCGGCATATTGCTCTGGTGGCATGTCTGGCTGCTGGCAATTCGGACCATAATGAATCATTGAGTCGTTCACCGTAGACTCCTTGCGCTTATGCTGCTGGTGGCCATTTTCTTCAGTTTTCTTTTGAGAGACTCTTTGTTTGCTTTCTGAGCCGTCTTCTTGCCTACGTAGCGCTTCAAGACGGCTGCGGGGCTCTTGCAGGTTACAGCCTTGGATGTGGTGCAGTGCCACTGTGCCCCCAGCTGAAAGCTGAGCCCAGCTCCATAACAGCGGTGTTCATAAGAGCCCTTTTGACATCTGTTGATCTGTTTACCACCAGATAATTTGGCTACCAGTGCCATGACTGCCTCGGCAAGATTACTTGTATCATCTGTCACAAGACGGTCAGCTTTTTCGGCAATTATATTGGCAGCGGTAACTATTTTCATTTGTAGCACCTTAGGCATGCTATCATAAATGTTGTCACCTTTGGTGCCATCACAGAAGTAGTCTTTGCACCTGTCGTGGCAACCAAAAACATGTTTTGGGCCATTTATGAGGTCACCCGCAAGCTGGCGCGTAAGGTCGGCTTTCTGGGCACGCTGCTTTTGTGCAGTACCCTGTACATCTCTAAGAATGTTTGCGTAGTGCTTTATGGCCTTCCGTGCACCATTCTTTAACCGCTTAATCCTAGAGCCACTTAGGAAAGCTGAAATGCCATTTGTTTCTTTGGCTATGCCATAGAGCCGAGTGGTGTAACATTTCACAACATGGTTTGCACATTCCCTGTTTTTTACAAAGCGCCCGTACTCCACTTTCGTGAGTATCTGATGTAAAACGGACGAATCCCCGTCCCCTATGAATGTCCGGTATTCCACACCATGCATTTCCACGCTTCTCTGGAAGCCTTCAACGATAATATCCGACTCCATTGCCCCTGAGCTTTGGTTCCAATTCTTGTAGCACACATGGTCTTTCTTGCCCTTTCCCGTCCTAGAATAGTGCTCACAGGTACTGCACAGCTTGTTTCGTACTCCTAGGTAGAGGAGCTTCTTCGTGCGTTCTCCTATAATCACAGCGACACCAGAGTTGGCGGAATACCGGTGTCCATGACTGCGGTGTGACCACCCTTCATCGACAATCACTGTTATATAGGGGGTTATGCCATCCTCATAGAAAGCCCCAGCTTCTTCCGCGAGTTTTTTTTTTCTTCTTTTCCGGCTTTTATCATTTGGTCAAGAAGGACGGTTTTCCAGCACTGCAACAAAACAATAATTACAGCAGATTACAACGTCAAAATTGTTTTCACAATAGCGATGCCGCACTTTGTAATTGCGTCAATGCGTGAGTGAGCTCCTAGACAGGACGATTACTGGCTCACTTGTAATCCTGACATCTCACGATCAATCGTTTCATTGTATATGACGAAATGTTGCAGAGAAATTTTCATCGTGCCGTACTCCCGTTCAAAACGCTTGCCATGCACGTGCCACTGTCGCTTCACGTGAATTTTACTAAAAATAAGGCGCTGTACATCCTCCATCGTCTTCAGAAAGAGAAAAATAAATATTTATCAGCTTATTTACCTTTCCCAGGGACTCCTTCCGGCGTAGAAAAGCCCCTTTGCTCATAGCAGGAATTTCCATGACTGCCATTGCTTCCTCGAACTGCGAGTGGCCCGATCCGATACTCATGAATGCCCAAACAGCAGCATCATTGACTCCTATGTTTGCTTTGTCAGTGAGGGACATTGGTTCTGTGACCGGGTCAGTCGTATCGCTCGTTTGTCGTTCGTTTTTCTGCTGTCTTCTGACTGTCGTCGCACAACCCTCGCTTTTCACTATAGTCCGTGGGGGGTGAGGAGGGCGACAAAGACGTGCACACATAAAAGAGGGACTTTCCAAGAATTCGGCCTTTCTTTTCCCGTGAAGACGCTCACCCCATCCTCTCGGAGGATACTGCCCACCTGTTTTCACGCTCTCCTGCGGTACCGCGCAGCCTTATGAGACTCCGAGGGGAGGAAGGCTTACAGATGACGGTGCATGGTTTGAAGTTAGAAAAGACGTTTCCTCCTACGGCAAAATGTTTTCGCACGCCGCATTCGGGGAGACAGGGAACCTTCAAATTCAGCGCTTTCCTTATTTCTGTTTAGGTGGCGCTAGGGAAAGATTTTCGTTGTAGTGATAGGAATAATGTAGATTTCTCAATATTCCTGCAGTTCTTGTGTGCGATGCATGTGCATAAGTATACCAGGAGACCGTAACTGTTATATTTTAGGCTATGCATGCTTAGATTTCAGCGCTATTTCAAGATAACAACGATTTTGTTGATGTTTACGGCACGATAAATTAAGACAATTTGCGAGCTTTGTTTCGCATTTCTGCTTGCTTTATTGAAAAACGCTACGTTGAGGAAATAGATCAGGGGTTCTAGTTTATCCACGTGCAAATTCAGCTAACGAACTTCAGTAGTTCTCCGCAAAAATGGGCCACGGTAGGTCTATCTAATGAGAATATTGCCCAATTTAGATCAATATAATTAAAAAGCGAGCAGGCGTACATAAATAAAATTGAGCACTCAAGCGCAAAATGCCATCCTCTATATACACCCGGAAAATGAATTTTCTCTAGCGAATAGGTGCCGGATAGTCCGCATCGACATTTACTAAATTTGGCTCTTTTCAAAAGCTAATCAGCAATACAGTAAAAGCGCTAGAATAATTTACTACGTTGAGGAAGTAGATAAATATGTCTTAAATGTTCTGCGCAAAGAACAGTGCTGTAACTGCAGCAGATTTTTCAGAAAATGGTCACTGCTGACACACAGTCAGACCAAACCATGTAACTAGCGCTTATTCTTGGCTCTCCCTACCCAAATGCTAAAAGCTTACTTATTTTTAATAGACATTTTTGAAATGTACAAAAACTAAGCTTTTCAATGACACATAAACCAACTATATAAGACAAGAAGAACAGCCGCCACGTCAGTTGGAAAAGTGACAAAAACGATGTGTTCGTGCCGCCGGAGTGAGACCGCCGCCTTAAGATTCAAGAATACCGGACTGGAACGAACCTTCATGCTAATTCTTTTTTTGTTCGTACTGTACAAGAGTGGAATCAATTGTCTTGTGACCAAGTGTGCTGTCATAACGAAGACTTTTTTTTTTCAAAGCTGTAACCCCCCCGCTTACACGCCTTTGGGCAAAGCAGGGTATTTCTGAATAAATAAATAAATAAATGTATATACGGCATAATCTACGGAGAACGAAAGCCAAGCTTAGTAACGCAAGAAGTAGCTTGAGTCATATGAAAACAAAAAATGAGCAGTTATCTGAAAAAGCGGAAGCTGAAAGATTTAGAGGCCTTCCTGAGAAGCAGCGAGCAGCTGTCAAGGCGTGTTTTGAAGCAGCACAGAGAAAGTCAAGAAAAGGAATGAGGTATGAAAATGAATGGCTTCTTGAGTGCATGCTGATGCGCATTTGAAGCCCTAAGCTGTACGAACACATGAGAAAGCACGACATTCTGGCTTTACCAGGCCGCATTTGTCTAAACAGGGCAATACAGCACTTCCAGAGCGGCTTTGGTTTTAACCTAAGTGTATTCAAAGGTCTATAAGAAAAAACGAAGGACATGGACGAGCACAGTCGGCATGGCATCGTAGTATTCGATGAAATGAAGCTGTCTGAACACATTGATGTCGAGCCTTCTGGTAAGTGTAAACAGTTAAACCGTTTCATTATCTTTAATAGGATGGTCCATGTGTTTCACCGTATGTGCTGTTAGTTTCTGCGTGTTCATTTATCTCGGCTTGCGACTTTACCTCTTTCAGGCGCCATAGAAGGATTTTTTGATCTGGGTCAGTTCGAGACTGAAGGCTCCGGAAAAGAACTTGCAGATCACGGGCTAGTCGTAGTATTTCAGCCTTTCACAGGTATGGAGTACAGTAACAGTTTGAGCAAGAAAGCTCTCTTAAAATTTGCCATATTGAGCCATGGTGTTAATCTTTCTTGTGGATTATGTTGTGAGATGTATAATAGTATAACAATCATGCTTCTCATTTTCAGGTAAATGGATGTAAATTCTTGGCATATTTACGGCCAAGGGCAACGTAAAAGACAACATTCTTGCAAAGATCATCCTCAAATGCACCTTACTTTGTGAAAATGCGGGGCTGCATGTTGACGGAGTGACTTGTGATGGTGCAAGTTGGAACCGTAGTATGTGAAGGATTTTTGGCGTACAAGGCAAGATTCGCTGACTTTCGAGTAGGATGCTTGCTTGTCATGAAAAGTACTAAATATTTCTTATCTACTTCTGGTTTTGATACCCCACTGTACAGTTACAACGTTCCCTCCTTTTAAGCATAAACTCCGTGAATCATAGTGTTTTCAAATTTATTTTGAAATGCAGGATCTGCCTCAAGCACCAAGTCCAAGTGCACTCATCCTGTGGATGACACTCGTGTCCTGCATTTTTTTCTGACTTCTTGCACCTGCTTAAGAATGTTAGAAATGCTTTTCTAGACACTGGGTTTAACACGCCGGCGGGACGAGTCCATGCAGATTACGTCAAGGAAGCATGGAAATTGGATAATGAAAGTGTAACCTTCAAAGTTCTTTTTCCCAACAGTTTTGAGAAACAGAGAGTAGGGTCAGCACTCCTCCATTTTAGTGATGAGATACTTAAAGGACTGTTCTTCTACCAAAATCAAATTGAAAGACTGTATGGCCTGGGAAATGTGACAGAAACTTTCATTTTGAGATTTTCAAAATTAATCAAAATAATGCCAGCAACAGCGTTCGGACCAGAATCTCCTAAAGCCGACTTTTTAAGTGAGTTTCTAGTGTTTCTTAACGAGTGGGAGTCGCACTCTCATAGCTCAAAATACGGATTTTTGAGCAATAGCACTGCCGAGGGCCTACAGGTTACGATTCGCTCAATTCTGGACATCGCTGAATACCTTAGCTCACAGTGTAGTTTCCGTTATCTTCTAACCTGTAGGCTGAGTCAGGACAAGTTGGAAAACTTGTTTGGGATTGTGCGACAATGCAACGGCTGCAACAATCACCCAACACCTACCCAATTCTAGGTCACTGTGAATGCACTGGCCTTTTATGGTGTAGCAAAGCCACCAAAGACAGGAAACTGCAGCCCTGAAGTGATCAATTCACTAGTTGGCCATTGCAATGCCAGCTTAAGTCAGGATAAGCAAAACCCCATCAATGGACTTGACTGCCTTGTGGATGATGGGAAGCTCGATGACGTTGAAGCTGTTTTGGATTTTCTTCCACCTGAAGATCATAGCAGGTGTGTCACTCACCACAGCTCAAGCCGCCTAATACATTATGTTGTACACTTTGTGGCTAGGAAAGTTGCTAGAAAAACTGCTTGTAGTACATGTAATGGGCTCTTGACAATGAGCAAAGAGCAGACAGGGTCATTCAAATACCAATAATGACTTCATTACACATTGTGATCATGGCGGTCTGTTATACCCATCTTCTTGGCTTTCCGGTCATGTAAGTGCTTTAGAAGAGTCATTTACCGTTTTCCTCAGTTCAAAGAAAATGAACGCACAAAGCATGCAAGACTTTGCCATGTTCCTCCAAAGTGTTGACCTGCTAAAGCCAGGGTGTGACACACATCACAAAGAGCTGACACTGAGTATAGTGGAATTTTATGTACTTCTTCGTTTTGGATCCTATGCTAAGTCACTGAACAAGGAGCGCAGATATAAGAGACAACAGGTGAAACACCTGAAGCTGAGGCGATGTAATTGAGCATCTTTATTGACAGGTGGGGTTAGTAATTGATAATTTCTGGGTTTCTACGTGGGAAACCATGATCTTATTCTTTTGATAAATTTGTGTCTCAATGTTAAGATATTTTGGTTTAACCCTTTGTATCCCAGCGGCAACAAATGTTGCCATTACATAAATTGGCGCTAAAAATCCTGTGTGAGTCGCCCAACATTGAAATTTCGTTTTTTAATTTCGCGCTATATTGAAGTTTCAAAATATGCTAACTAGATGGCGCTACCTGTATTGACAACTCCACCACAACACAAAGAAAAATGGCGTCTTCCTCAAAATGCCCGCCACGGTAAGTACCTCCGCGCTACAGTGATATCTCACTATTTATCTGCTATTTCTTCCTTTAAAATACTTCTGGTGTAATAGAGGAATTCACAAGGAATATTTTGATGTCGATTGCTCTAGGAAAAACCCATTAGAAGTATTTATTTTTCGTCCGTGCTGTGTTGCGTACACATATGTTGCCGTCAGGAATACGGGGCTCCTGAGTTTCACAAATTGGTCTGTGGGGCTGCTTTTCGTTCGCTTCATTTTATAAAACGTCGCGGTTTGCCACAAAAATTTTGGTTTCTAATGCAACACAATATCTCTCTGCAGGCGTGGATTAACGGACACTGAAATCCAGGGAATTTTGTTCGACTGGCCAAGTGGGAGCAAATGCTCCGATTTGGAAAGCTCCGACGATGACCAGGCGGAAAGGACCGCAAGTCAACATTGTAGTGGGACAGATTCGTCTTGCTTGTCAGACACCGACGGTTTCGATGTCGAAGAGTCCACTACTGTGAAGAACAAGATAAAAAAGACCTGGCACTGGGTAAAGAAGGACCTTGACATCAACGAAGGCTTTCCTACTAGCATTCTAAGTCCAAGAGTCTCTGCGGCAGAGGCTAAAACGCCTTTGAGTATGTTTACTAAGCTGGTAGATGAGGATTTGATCGAACATCTGACGTTCGAAACAAACCGATTCCGGGTCCAGAGCAACCGCACGAGAGTAAAACCTGTGACGCTTGAAGAAATGAGAAAATTTCTCGGTATGATCCTGTACATGTCTGTAGTGTCCATGCCATTCAGGCGCATGTACTGGTCCCGGTTATTGCGCCAATCCCACATTGCGGACTGCATGCCAAGAAATTGCTTTGACGAAGTGATCTCACTTTTCCACGCGTGCAACAACGACACTGAGAAGAAAAAGGAAGAAGATGGCTACGACAAGCTTTACAAGGTCCGTCCGTTGCTCAGCCGGCTGAATTATAATTTCCAGGGTGCTGCAGAAATGGAAGATTGCCTTGCCGTGGATGAAATGATAGTACCATTCAAAGGTCGACACAGCCTCAAGGTGTACATGAACAAAAAGCCTAGAAAGTGGGGCTACAAAGTGTGGACACTGGCTGGGAGACCCGGCTATGTGTACAAAATTGAGCTTTACGGAGACAATTTAGTCATTGACCCAACGGATTTGTCAAATGACATCGGAGAAAGTGGAAAAATTATTGTGCGACTCTCTGAGGGATTTGAAGGGAAAGAAATATTTTGTGACAACTTCTTCGCTTCAGCAGATCTTCTAGTTGAAATGAAGCGTCGCGGATTAGGATGCACAGCAACCATGAGAAACGGCAGAATTGGACGCTGCCCCCTAAAAACCGAAAAATGCCTGAAGGGGGAAGGCCGTGGATCCTTTGATTTCCGATCAGAAAAGGGCAGTGGCATTATTATTTGTCACTGGCATGACAACCGCAGCGTCATAATTGGATCGAATACCCATAGTGTAGGTCCTGTGGGCGTCTGCCGGCGATACGACAAAAAAGCAAAAACATACACCGAAGTTTCCCGACCGAGCTTGGTAAGAGTATACAACCAAAGCATGGGTGGTGTCGACAGAGCGGACCAGCTGCTTTCTTTCTACCGCAATGAGTTGAAGACGAAGAAGTGGTACAAGAGGATCATTTTTCACTTGCTAGACCTTGCTGTTGTGAACAGCTGGTTGTTGTACCGCGCCGTAAAGGATTCGGAAATCCAGCTCGCAGAATTCAAGCTTCAGGTCGCCTTTGGGCTAATGAAGTCGGAAAAGTCACACGAAGCGCCCCTCCATGACCGTACTCTGACCGAAAATTGGCTGTCGAACCGAGCTTCGGATGTACCCACTTCCGTCAGGTATGATGGGGTAAATCATCTGCCTGTCAAAGTGCCGCAGAAAAGTGGCCCAAGGTGCAAGCTACCGCAGTGTTCACGGAGAACAAGGCTCCAGTGTAAGAAGTGTAAGGTGTACCTGTGCGTCGAAGAAGATAGACCAGCAAACTGCTTTGAAAGGTTCCACACTGAGTGACTTCGTGTTCCTAGCGTACACATATGTGTACGTTCTTTTTCTTCAATAAATAAGGTTTTGTTGAAGGACACATATTTTTTTCTGTGTTATTTGGGACATTTTAATAGAGAGTCAGCCAATAAACGCTTGCTGTTGTGCCTACGAACAGCATGGGATACAAAGGGTTAATCGAAAGGAGCAGCTGGGCTGAAAAAATGTATGAATGAAAAATAAAGTTCAGAATTATGTTTGTCTATCGGTGTCTTTGCTTGTGCGCGACCAGTCGCAAAAGTAGAAGCAACATGCAGACGCATTCGCTTGAAGCTTCTCGACTGCTTAGCATGGGAAGCAATATAAAATAAATAAAACATACATGACCGAACACAGACACTCGTATGCATTAAATAGAGATGTTTAAGCTTTATGAGTTAATGCGTTAAAATTTATCCAATACCACTTGAAGGTATGTCACTACTTAATAAAATTCCTGAATTAAAAAAAAAACGCTTGACTCGACGACAGCACTAACAAGGTGTGGGTTCGAGCTAGTTGGTATTCCATAATCACCACTTCTTGTGCAAAATTTCGTAGACAACAGACGCAAACGGAAGTTTGCGCCCCTCCGTGTCTGTTTCGTCCGTTGTCTAAGAAATTTGGCACAAGAAGTGGTGACAGCCCTGAATTGTGATGCTGCCTGTGTGGAAGGGCTGGATTTCATTATTAGGTGGCGTTGCAGTGGTTATTATTCGCATAAACAGCCGCACTTGCACGACAACTCGGAACAATACAAAAATCAGCACCGCAAACCACTCGCACAGGTATCACCGCAGCTAGCGTAGCGCTCCTGTGGCCAGTAGCGCCCTCTGGTGGTGCGCGGAGCGGTCATCGCAAGAAGGACCCTCTTTCCGGCGCTGCACGACACACTCTCTCTTCTAGCACAATGTAGCTGTGTGCTGGGGCCGCCCGAGGAACCATTTCCTTCACTGCCATCCACAGGTGCTCCAAACGGCACCAAACTCTGTGAACCACAAGTTCCTACCACCAACGCATGGCCAAAGAACCAGGGGGTATACAAAAACTTGCAGTTCTGACCCAAAAATGTACCCCACCTTCTCAGCTACCTGCGAGCCCTTGGTCCACTTCCCAGCTGAAGACTGTCATCTACAGGCCAACCGCCACGAAAAACTTTTTTCAGTCTGGGACACAAGAAGCAATCTCCGCACAATTAGCGGCAGTTGAGGGAGCACATTGCGTGCGAATTAACTTTGGCCACAATGTAATCGCGATCGATGTTGCCGCAGGAGCACCGCTCGCGCCCCTCCTCGCAGTTTCCGACATCTGCGAGATCCCCGTGCGTACCAGGCAGGCCTCAACCAACACCTGCCGTGGAGTAACCCACAACGTCGACCCAGCACTCACGGAGAAGGAACTACGTGACAACATCGCATCGCAGCTCATTGTACTACAATGCACGCGATCCGGACACAATGTCGTCATCATGTTCTCTGGACGGAAACCTCCACAGGACATGGAGCTTTACAAACAACGACTTCAGTCCGTGCTCACTACCCTCGTCCTGTGCAGTGCGAACGGCGCGGTCGCTACGGCCACACGGACATCACCTGCACGGCACATGAACGTTGTGTGCGCTGTGGCGGGCCACATCCGCATGCCGATTGCACCGCGAAGCGCCCGCGTTGCATATTCTGTGGCGCCAACCATCTGGCCACCGGACCCCACTGTCCTCGCTGGCAACAAGAGCGTCAGCTACTAGAGGTCTGTGCGCAATCGGCCCGCCCCATGATGCCCCCCGAGGCCTTTGCAGTTGTTCGCAAGAACAACCCCACAGCACAGAATTCTGCCACTCAAGAGGGGTTTTCGTATGCGGCGGCCGCTGGTGACTCTACTGCTCATACATCAACGAACACCATCACCGCTCCACAGAACGCCTCGACGATCTCGGTGCTCGCTGTCGCAGTTCGTGCTGCGTTGGCATTCCTCCCTCGCGACTGTCCGGTTCGCCCTCTCTGCATAGCAGCGCTGGCTACGCAACAAGCTTTGACACAGCATGGCGAGTAAAAACTGTGCACGGCGGCCGCACATCCTTCAGTGAAACTGTCGTTCTTTGCACCGCCGTCACAGTGAGTTCGCTGAGTACTTGCGGCTCAACGAGTACGACACCGTCGCACTACAGGAGGCTGGTGTACGCGGAAGCGAATGTAGACTTACTGGTTACACCAGCTACCATTGTAGAGCGAGGTGTCAAGTGCGCGATTGCGACTTAGACGTGTGCTGCGACCCCAAACATCCTCCTGCGCGCTATTACGCCTCCATCTACGTGCGCAATGAAATCACACATTGCACTGTTGATGTTTCTGACACTTTGTGCAGTGAGGTTGAATGGGCGGCGGTTAAAGTGGGTCTCCAGAAGTGCGACACAGCAGTGGCGTGTGTTTATGTCCATCCTGTCCACAGGTGGGACACAGCATTCGTGACCCGTTTGGTGTGACACCTACAAGGTGAGTGTGTAATTTGTGGAGACTTCAACTCACTCCATACGGTTTGTGGGAGTGACCACACAGACTGCAGAGGCAGAGACCTGTGGGATACCTTTGCTGGGACAGGCTTACTTATTATAAATACGGGCTGTCCGACTTTCGTCCGTCGCGGCGTAAAGAGCAGTGCCATAGACCTCTCACTTGTGAGTGACCATTGCCGGTACAAATGTAAGAGGGGGCAGACATGTGGGGCTCAGATCATTACCTCCTCCACCTAGAGCCACTTGATCGGCACCAAGCGGGCACGCGCACGTATACTGTTACTGACTGGCCACGCTTTCGGCAACTCTCGGCTGCCTCCCCACCTTCCAGTGGTGTCGCCTACTTCTTGCCCGTCGCCCGCTGCGTCGAAGCGTCCTCACACAAATGCAGAGTGCCAGTGGGAACACCAGTTCCGGACATAAAACTTCTCAATCTACGCGTGGCTCGCCGGAGGCTCAAGCGCAGTGCGACTAAAAGCGACCTCAAGGAGCTGTGGACACTTTATAATCGCCTTGAAGCCGCGTGTCGCCGACACGCACGGCAAAGACGCGACCGCTCCTAGGGCAGTCTGTGCGTCGCGCTTGACGACCCGCGACGCTTCGCGCGCGCGTGGAGGATATTCATTGTTGCCCTCCACCCCGTTGAGTTACGTTTCCCAGCCCTCGCAATTGCTGTTGCCCATTGTCTCACCAGCCATTGGCCGAGCTACTGGCCAACACCCTCCGCCTCAGTGCTCCCGAAAGCTTTCCCGAGCTTTTTCCAACTCCCGCTGCACCATCGCCTAGAGGGGTACAAACCTCGACGCTTTATCCTCACCACGGGCATGCACAATCAAGTATACGTGCTTTGTGCACTGAAGATTTCACTCTCGGGAAGTTGCGCCTGGCTTTGGCGTCACGCGAACGGCACTCGGCGCCCGGCGCAGACCGCGTGACATACCAGATGCTTCGCAATATCGATCAGTTCCAGCTCCCAGTGCTCTTGGCCACCTACGACGACGTGCAGCGCACGGGGATAGTGCCGCAAGAGTGGCGCAAAGCCATCGTCGTCCCCGTGCTCAAGAAGGGGAAACCCGCCTCGGAGCCAGCGACCTATCGCCGTTTCCCTTACCCCGCAGCGGACAAGCTCTTTGAGGCCATGGCACTGAGGAGACTTGAATGGATTGCCGAGGCACTGGATGTTTTCTCGCCTTCCGTCGTTCGCGTGCCACTGCCGACGCCCTTGCCGTCATCGCAACGCTAGAGGAGGCACAGCACAAATGAGAGGCCGGCGACCTCATGCTGCTAGACATCAAGGCGGCATTCGACTCCCTGCCACACCCCACCATCCTGAACACGGTGCGCGATCTCGGAATGACCGGTCTCCTCTTCACGTACATCGCTGCCTTCATCGGCGGCAGAACCATACATGTGCGCGTCGGTGGAGTCCTTAGTGCGCCGCGTCCCGTGAGTGTCGGTGTTTCGCAGGGCAGTGTACTCCGCTCCTTCTTGTTCAATTTTGCCCTGGCTGACATCGACGATAACATTCCCCATGCTCTTCCCTGTGATGTGTGCGTGGCGGTCTACGCGGACGACATAGCGGTGTTCACGACGGGACCTGTACCCAGCGGCCGGTGTATTCGCACCAGTGTCCAAACCGTCCTGGATTCTATTGACGCGTTGATCCGGGCAGGGGGATGAGGCTTTCACCGGCGAAGACTGAAGCGATGCTGCTGCACCCCAGCTATGGCACCCAGCGTTACACACCGAAGTTCAATCTCCAAACAATCTCCATCCCTTGGAAGAGGCAAGTAACCTACCTCGGAGTGCAGCTGGACCAACGCCTCATCTGATCACCAGCAACCAGCTCCGAAACGCGCGAAGGGTCACCTCTGCCGCTCGAGCGCTCCTTGCTCGCGGCAATGGATGCACACCGTCCCTAGCCCTCCGCATCTACAACGGAATGGCTGCGGCGCGCATTTGGTATGGCCTTCCTCTCGCAGCGCTTACGCTTTCCAATTGGGAGACACTGGACGCAGCGCATCGTATTGGGATTCGCCAGTTTTTCAGCTTGCCCAGATCATCTCAAATCGGCCCAACACTCGCTGAGGCGGGAGACATGCCACTGTCACTCCGGGCCGATCTTCGAGCGCTAAATCACAGAGCGTATGAAACGCTCGCGCCACGGACAGCAGCTGGTATTCTGGCTCTCCTCACTTCCGCACTTACGGATGGGGCAATGCCTTGCGGTATTCTACGTTCTCGTCCCGAGCTCATTGAATGTGAATGACTATAGTGCCCCGCCCTGCCAGCATCGCCCTGTGAAGATTCGGACACGGTTAACGGGAGTGGCAAGCAAGCGGACGACGCCAGAGTGTGCGCTTTGGCCCGAAACTGCCGCCACATCCGACAAACCTCTCGCGGGGCGACTCCTCGTCTTTACTGAAGGTTCAGTGTTGAGCGACGGTTGTGTCGCGACTGCGTGTGTGGTGCCTTCGCTGGAGCTTCACAATCAGTGCCGCCTCTCCTGCGAGGCATCGTCGACGATAGCCAAACTCGCCGCGCTTGACCTCGCCGCCGATGCCTTCCTTCAACTGAGAGTTGCGTTGGCTACAGTGTACTAGAAAGGGCAGTGAAGCGGGCGGAGAGAGCGACCCATAGGACCGGTTGACGCCGCCGCTGGCGAACGAAGCGGCGGCGCTTTAGTCGTCCAATCTTGAAGGCTGCTGCTTCCTGTTGCCGGCGTTGCCGGTTCCTTGGCTGGAACACGCTTGTTTGTAAGTGATTCTCCCGCTTTTCTCTCATGCTATAACGTTGGAATGGCTTCTAAACAACAATGCTTAAACCATTGCTTCGCTCCTGGATGCAGCACAGGGTACTCTCGAATGAAACAAACGACAAAGCTTTCGTTGTTTAAAGCGCCCGCAGACCCAGAGCGAAGAAGCGTTTGGGAACGTTATTTCCACAGAAGCGACAAGAGACTAACACCGGACTCTGCAGTGTGTGAGCTACATTTTGAGCAGCGTTTCATCGTTAGGGACTATGTGCACATCATCAACGGCACGGAGGTACGGATTCCTCGCGGGACGCCAACGCTAACACCCAACGCTGTTCCTACCATCCTCCCTAACGTTGCCCCGCACTTGAGCAAGCGCTTGCCTCCAGAGAGAAACGTAAGGAAGAGATCCGAAGAGGATGCTGTGCCACGAAAAAGGCGACGGCTGTCAACTACGGACGAGCCAGCTGTGCGGAACAGGTCTCCTTCAAGCGTATCTGATGTCCTCAACAAGCCCACGGCGAACGACGACACCCTTGCAACGATTGCAGCTTTGAGGGATGTGAAACTCCCCAACAGGTACTGGACATTTCATGAACTTCGGGAAATTGACGGTGCGTGCTTTACGTCTTGTTCACTGAATGCTTCCACGGGTGAAGTGAAAGTAGAAAAGGCCGTGTTTTTTACTGTGAACGCCGACGGTGGTATCCACTCGAGAACTTTTGTTCAAGGGAAATCCGTAGCAGAGGCTGCTGTTTTTACGATGCTGGACGCGGAAGCGGTATCGGACCAAGCATCTCTACTGCATTTGTGCAAGGGTGCGGAAACACAAGGTGATTCTTTGACAGCCAACATTACTCTGAATTTGCAACGCCAGCTTGAGTTGAAGTCGGGAGCAGTTTTTAGTGTCAAGTGCCTTGGAAGCACCAAGAAAGACGGAACGCCCTGCTTCAGCTGTAAGTACTTGAGAAAGGCCCTCATCACAAGGCAGTCGCGGATCAGGAAAACACGACATCAAGGGCCTGCAGTAGTACTGTGAAAAAGCTGAAGGTGTGCGCCCGCAGGAACAAGAGGCTCATGTGAGGCTGGGGAACCTAGCAAAAGGTGTTCGTAGGTTGAAGGATGAATCTGCTGCGACTGCTGAAGTATTAGCAGCAAAGATAAGCTTGCTGTCACCAAAACAACTTGCCGTCAGACAGTGCTTCGAATCAGCAAAAAGGAAGAGCCCTTGCGGGATGCAGTATGATAAAGAATGAACGCTGGAGTGTATTCTGCTCAAGATAAGAAGCCCGAAGTTGTACCAATATATGAGAAAGCAAAACATTCTTGCTCTGCCAAGTGAGACAACCATCCGAAAATACACGGCTCAATACAGAACTGGCTATGCTTTTAATGAAAAGATGTTGAGCGCGCCGAAAAAAAAAGTGGCTGAATTTGACAGCTTCCATCGACATAGAGGTATTGTCGTAGATGAGATGAAGTTGTCAGAAAACCTTTCAATAAGTGCAGATGGCAAAGTTGAAGGCTTTGTGGATTTGGCGCAGTACACTCCTAAAGAACAGGGCTCGTCGTAATGTTCGTGCCACTTGTGGGTAGCTGGACACAGGTGCTTGGAACATTTGCAAGTCAGAAAAATGTCAAAGGCAACCTTTTAGCTAAGATTGTGCTCGAGGCAACAGTGCTGGCGAAGAAAGCAGGTTTGTTTGTAGACTTCCTGACCTGTGATGCGGCATCATGGAACAGAGCGATCTGGAGAAAATTCAATATACGTGCTTCTTCAAAGAAAGTTGTCTGCAAGGCAGTGCATCCTGTTGACAGCAACTGCTTTATTCACTTTTTCTATGATTTCCCGCACCTTGTAATGAATGTGCGCAACCGACTTTTGAACACCACATTTAACACACCTGAGGGACAAGTTTCATTGCAGTTTGTTAAAGGAGCGTTCAAACTTGACAGTGCTTCTGTCACCCTGAAAGCGATGCCAAATGAGGGCAAGTTATGCTTTTCAGATATTTGGAGACGGTCCACTTCGGACCTTTTTCATTTATCGTACACAGATGCAGAGACGCTTTGGGAACATCGATGCCACGGATAGTTTTTTTAAAAGGTTGAAAGCTCTGATCGCTGTTATGACTAGCAGATATACTGCAGAAGCCGTCCAGACAAACTCTCCTAGTGTAGGAGTGATAAAGGAAATGCTTGAGTTCCAAAACAAGTGGGAGGACCACACAGACAAAAAGCAGTTCCTCAGCCAATCCACAGCAGAAGGGCTAAGAGTAACCCTTACCAGCACTCTTGAGCTCCTCGACTACCTACACAAGAAAGTGGGATACACGTACCTGATGACATCTCGACTCAGCCAAGACAAAGTTGAGAACTTTTTTGGAATTGTAAGGATATCTTCAGACTGCAATACACACCCGACCCCGCAGCAGTTTCTCCTCACAGTGAACTGCCTGTCGTTTTATAACCTTGCCCGTAGCGTAACAGGTGGAAATTCAACTGCAGATACAATCAGCTCCCTGCTCAGCATTGAAGACAATGAATTGACAGGCAAGAAGAAACTGATGGACACAGTGAATTTGTACTTGAACAAGCAAGCGCCAGAACATTCATACAATGTCAGAAGAAGCAACTCGAGGCTGATATGTCACATTGCCGGCTACGTTGCCAAGAGGTGCGTCTTACCAAGCAGTTGCCCTGCTTGTACTGACTGCCTTCTGCTTTCAGCACAAGATGGGCGTCGCATGCCTGCAGCAGAATTCATCAAGCACATCGACCTGGGTGGCCTGCATTACCCCTCACTTGAACTGCTGAAGTTTATCTCACGTCTTGAAGATGTGTTTACAAACTGCTTCAGTGGACGCAAACTTCATAGCGACTGTGTTATGGATGTGTTGCACATGATTCATCATGCTTCCCCATTGCAGGTTGGCTGCGAAATTCACGCCAAGAGCCTAACAGCACGCATTGTTGGGTTTTACGTTACTACGCGACTGCACTTTTTTTGTGAAAGGCGAGAATAAGTCAAATCTGCTAAGGAAACGTAATTCAGCCAAGCACCTCAAACTAAGCAGGCTAAACTAGGTGCATGGCAACTCTCTTAACATGCATTATGCTTTTGCCTGCCTCGCCTGCCGTTATTTATTTTCTGAGATTTACCTTGCCAGCTGTGAGGATTTGCTGATCAAAGCAAGCGGCTTCCCTTTTGTATAGTAGTTCAGTTGTTTTTCTACCCATTACAGGGTAATGTTCTCATTACATTAGTGTGAAAAACAATTTCATATATCAATGCCCTGCGCCCTACTGCCTCATGTGTGTGTTCTCGAATTCTGTGATGTATTGTCACTATTAAATCACAGATTACAGAGACCAAGACCTTATGTCCATATTGTGAAATGCTGTAGCTCGTTTAACTGCTCGCCGCAGCGTGCACGGTCACTATAAATACAATCGGCTGCTCCGCCAGTTTAAGCAAGTTCCCACTAGGCTTTCTGCATCAGTGGTGTGCTAGTCCTCTTTTTCAGCTTGCTTGACTTGCGTTTGGGGCACGATTTCTATTGGTAAATTTCAGTGTCCTTTTCAAAATAAATTGTTGCTGTGGGCGTATATGGCTGTTCAAATTCGTGCACGAATGTTTTATTATAGCTGTTTCAGCAACGAGTACAGCTGATTCTGCGTGACGTTCATTTTGGCGATCATTTAGAAAAAAATTTTTTCAGGCCTTGCATACTATGCTGTTGACAGGGGTTGCAAGAGAATGAGCGCGTTTCATAGTTGTGGCGACTAGCTACGTTTATGCTCCTCTCACACGGCATCCCTATTACGATTACCCAAGATCCGAATCCACTCGCTCTCTATCAGAGATCCGCCTGCGCTTTCAAATTCTGTGGGCTAAACAAACTCGATCCTGATTGTTAAAACGGTTCAAAAATGTTCTAATGGGGCTCAACTGCGATGGAAAGTGTCCGTGTTTTCGAGAGCGTGGCTCTATTCAAGCTGCCAGTACTTTCCCAAAATGCGTTTACATCTGTGGGAAAACCAATCTGTCTTGTAGTTTCTGGTCCTTAGCAGATAATACAGACTAAATAAGCGAAGTGCTTACGCGCAAACATCTGAAGCACAGCTACAGCGTGCGTCAAGCACGCGCGAGCGTCGCAGTGGATGCTACATTTCGCGTGCTCCTCTTCAAGATTGGTCGATCGCAGCGCCGCCGCTGCTGGCGATGCGCCGGAGTCACTCGGAAGCTGCCGCCCGCTTCACTGCCCTTCTAGTACACTGTACGTCGGCTGCCGTTCTCTTGAACTCAAGTGCTGCTCTCCAACGTGCTGTTCTCCACGTGCTGCTGTCCAGCAGACCTCCGGTTGCCCCGCGCATCGCGTGAAAGCTCGAAGCAGTGCAGGACCTCGGGTGTGATCTTGTGCTGCAATGGATACCAGCGCACATTAGAATATCCAACAACGAAGCGGCCGACCAGCTCGCTAAGGATGCGCACTCTCGGGGAACCCCTGTGACTACAGCAATGAACACATTCGACGTAGCGCGGCTTCGCACACGATGCTCCGTCACCGCTCGCCACCCGAACCCACGAGCTACGGCAGGGCAGCCACCACGCCTACTCCCGAAAACTAGATTTTTGAGAGAGGAGCGTGCCCTCCTTCTCCGCCTGCGCATCGGCTGCTACCGTGCGGCGGAACGGGTTTACATACGGTTCACAGACGGAACGGGGAGACCCAAACTGCCGTCGTTGCCCGCAGCCCGAAACAGTCCATCACATTATCTTCGAGTATGAGGAGTATTCGGACATGAGCAGATCACTCTTCGATGCTTACAGCAAACTGGGACTCTCCACCACCACTGTTCATGTGATTCTCTTTCCCCGTTCACATGCATGCCTGGTGATGCGCGCAAGCTGCCCTCATCACCTTCCTCAAGACTTCTGTGCTATTTGAGCGCTTGTGACCTGAAAGAACATTAGTGCCTCCCCATCAAGGTCTACTGTACTCCTATAAGCGAGTGCTACAGACCACAATTTTTTCCGTACAGAAATTACGCGCTTAAGCGAGTGCTTAACGCGCTTTCTACGACGCGTCAATCCAACCCGTTGGCCTCCTCTCAGTGACGATACCTCTCCGGCCCTTGAGAGCTTTCCTAGTCAGCTGCGCGTGGCGCGTGGGGGCTTGTGAGTCCATTCCGGGAAGCAGATCGAATGACCCTCACCTCTCTCTTTTTTCTCTTCTCCAATCTTACCCTTTCTATATCTTTTATTCCCCATACCTCCTTCCTGTGCTGACCTGTTGAGGTGTCCTTGCAAGGAGAGACAGTTACGGGTCGGCACTTTTCTCTTCTTTTCTTCTGTTATAATCACTTATATATATAGGTATATATGAATATATGTATATATAACCCTATATACCTATATATACATATAGGTATATATGGATATATATATATTTTTTTCTGAGCTGCTGGGACGCCAATCTCCGAGAGATGGCGCCATGAGCATACCTTTGCTCCGGCTAGGGTGGCTACTATAGGGAGACGTGATGAGCGCGGCGCTTATTGCTTAACGGAGAAGGCGCGCCGATGCCGCTTGGGGCACTTCCTCGGTTGCATTGCTTTTTTGTTTTCTTTCAGAAGCGGTGGCTGCTTGGCAAGTACTTTGTCAATCGGTGATCGCGCTGGGTTACCGTGAAATGCCTGAAGGTGTCAACAACAAAAAAAGTAGCTCCAGCGTCGCTGCATTATGCTTGTCTGCCAAACTTAATGCTTCATTTCAGCCTCTGGAAGAGTCCCAAGGGTGGCAACGTGGATCACTTAGGGGAGGAGTCGCTCTGTCTGTCGAAAAATGCTGCATGAGATGGAATAAAATGAGGAAGACTACGAAAGACTTCCATCTGATGCACTAGCAGTGTGTGTCGCCCATGAATCGTACATCGCTAAGCAAATGGTCACCCTGTATATTATGTGGCAAGCTACACTGTGAGAAATCTGGTACTTCGTAATAATCGTGATGAGTGCAAGAATGCCCGCCTTGTTTCGTAGTGTAGGTGGTTACGCATTATATGTAACATTGTTGCTGGTATAGCACGTTACTTCGGCAATTAGTATTTGACGCACTTGTTATACATGTAAAAATGGAGCTGCTGCTTAAATTCTGCGAGTTGTAGTTCTCAGCAAGTCGTTCCTGCAACACGGTAGCGCTATTTATCAGATATGTTTCCAAAATAAAATTTGCTTCTGCGGATACTACGGATCATTTTGAATTGATTGATTGATTGATATGTGAGGTTTAGCGTCCCAAAACCACCATATGATTATGAGAGACGCCGTAGTGGAGGGCTCCGGAAATTTCGACCACCTGGGGTTCTTTAACGTGCACCCAAATCTGAGCACACGGGCCTACAACATATCCGCCTCCATGGGAAATGCAGCCGCCGCAGCCGGGATTCGAACCCGCGACATGCGGGTCAGCAGCTGAGTACCTTAGCCACTAGACCACCGCGGCGGGGCTAGTACAGATCGTGGAGCATTAAGTTTGCAGTACCTGGAAAAGCAAGGCTCACGTTTCCATAAACAATTGCAATTCTAGCAGGCCTTGTGTAGGTTAAAGGGGCAAAAATTATTTACACTGCAATTATTATACACTGCAAATACCTGCGAATATGGTCCGCTAGCAGATGCAAGCTGCCAGAATTACTGTATTTTTTAAGTCAGTGATCATATCTTTGCGGAGAGAGTTGATGACGAAATAATATTTCGGGTTTCTGTGACAATGAGAAATGAATTTAACATGCGCCACGGTGTTATAAGCCATCACATGCAACTCTCCGGTGCACATTAGGCCACTGTGTTCCAAGTCCGGCATCTTGTGCAAAATTTGCTAGTTCAATTCACCTAAATTAGCTATAGCCGTTTTGGTCAGAGACTTCCGTTCTTTTCTTTCAATAGGTCGAGGAGAACGGGACTAAAAGCTCGAGGGATCGACAAAGTACCGACCCAGTCACAAGTTGATGATAATAATATATGTTTTTTTTTTGCGCAAGGGCCATTTGATGGCCAAAGAGCGCCAGTTCATGGGACAAGGAATGTGGACAATGATTGTGATTAGCGGCTGTATAAGGGCCATAAAATTCCTCGCAGTAAGGCGGGTAAAAACATACAAGTAATAAAATCATGACCATGCCGTGAAAGGTGTGTGTGGTGTGAATAGGTGACAAAAGTTGGTGATAATGAAAAACGATGGTGGACATGTATGGCATTAGCACAAGTACCTCACACGTTAGTACCCTTGCGTCCAAGGGCCGTGAGGCAAGTGCTTTGCTGTGTAGCCACCGCAGCGAAAACCTCTCTGGAGAGGTTGTGCTATGGAATGCCCGGGTATATGATATAAAAATTATGAATTTCTTTTAAAAACGTAACAATGATTTGTTACTAAAAAGCGGTTCCCTGCCAACGAACATTGCAGGGTGTAGAGGTATATGTTGTCGGTAGGATAATGGAAAGTGTTGTCTTCTTAGAGTGTCTAACTGTTTACATTGAATTAAAATGTGAAGAACTGTTAATGCCTCACCACATTTATCACACAATGGTGGATCACCACCGGACAAAAGTTGTGTGTGTGTCCTATCCTGAGTCTTGTTAGTGTTACCTCTGTTAGACGTGATTTTGATACTGGTGGCCAATGGCCAAGGTGTGGCTTGATAACGTGTAGTTTGTTTTGTGTGTGTATCCCACTTGCTCTGCCAGTAGTCCCTGAGGTTTCGTTTGAGAGACGGCCTAAGATGCAGTCACAAGTTGGCAAAGCAGCAATACACGACAGACATTCATATATGTAGAATAAAAAATAAACTTTACAAGTATAAAATGATACCAAGTACGAATACAAAAATTATGAAGCAAATCCCCAGAAATAGAGAGCGAAGGAATACATATGTATCATGACTTGGCATGAAGATGAAAAGCAAAAATCAATGAGTGACCAAAATTTCGGGACATCTAGTATTCGGGAAATAGAACTAGCTGGGCAAAGCATCTAATGTGACGATTTTGATTATTTAAATTTACATATGTATACAGTGCTATAGTTAGGTAATATTCATAAGAAATTAATTACACATATTATTACAATGAAATGTCAGAAATCATCAGAATCAAAACTATACACTGATACACAGAAACATCACAGTAAAAGATACAATACAGTAATAAGAATTATTTTAAAAATGCGCAAGACAGCGAATCGTAGCGACGTTTCTTGCAATATTTAAACAGATTCATAGGAAGTTCTCAATGGCACAAGAAAGAACAAAGTGTCAATGTCTTCGTGGTTTAAGGTGGTTAAGAGGTAAGGTAAAGGACAAATCGTCAATGTCTTCGTGGTTTAAAGTGGTTAATAGGTAAGGTAGTCTGTAGGACAATGTTCATCCTAAACGCTTCTAGGAATAGGTAAAATTCGCATTTATTTTCCGTGCCTAGTGAGACAAACACTTGGGTTTAAGTTTATCTTAGCAAGATAGATTATGGTACAACAACCATGTTTAACCAATGCTTTATGACATGTCAATTAAAAATATGAGGTTTATTAAAATGATATACAGGCTCCCACAGTGTGGGCACATTGATTCAAACTTCTGAACTTGGAGTATAATCGATAAAGAACCCGAGGTGGTCGAAATTTCCGGAGCCTTCCACTACGGCGTCTCCCATAATCATACAGTTGTTTTGGGACGTTAAACTAAACATATCAAGGCTTTTTCAACAATGGTTTTCAGAGATGACACTATACAGGGCTTAGGTGCCATGTACTGCCCTACACTTGCTTGATCAAAATGATTTTACCGAAAACAGGTCACCATCTCACAGCGTGGGAGCAATTTTTGAGGAGAGCGGCGCATGCTGTCTCGTTTGTCTCCTCCGCAAGGTTAGCCGCACCGGTGCAGGGGCCGGTTTCGGCGGCCACTTTTCACGCCTCCCCATTCTAGCCACCCTACACCGGTTGTACTGGAAAACGCGTGCCGCCGCTCTCTATGCGCACATTTTGCTGCGGCTTGGTACGGGCTGGTAAGAGAGCGCGCGGGCCCATGTTTACACGTGCTGGCTTAATCACGGTGTTTAAACGTGTGAATGAAAGCTTCGTCACGTGAACTGGCCTGCACACCTGCCATACACTTCGCGCGCCTTGCATCAAGCGACATTTCGCCGTGAGTTTCTGCACCGGACCTTATATGTATGTTCGCGAACTTCTGAAGGGACTGCTTTGGGATCCCGTGCTTCACATGTCAGGATTTTGCTAACGAGGCTGTGGTGTACTGCTGAGTGCCGTTTTGTAAGTCGCGGCCTGGAAAGACTCCAGGTGTGTCATCCCACCAGTTTTCAGTTGTCGAGGAACTGTGCGCGAAATGGCCAAAACACATTTCCCGGGAAAATATTCTTATTAATGAAAAGTCGGCCTCGACAGTAGTATGCAGCAAGCATTTCTTACTGAGCGACTATGTCAGCGAGTGCGAAATGAAAAGGCTTGTTCCCGGTGCTGTGCCGACTGTATTTGAGGGATATCCATCTTACTTTGCACCTAATGCGCCTAATGCGAAGAAACCATGTAGGGATCCAAAGGCTTGAGACCCTATTCCTCCTAGGAAGCCAGAAAAACGGAAGGCCAAGCCAGAAGAGTATGCTGTTTTGGAGACGCCGGAAGGTGAAGCCAAGCAGAAATCAAGTACATGCACGCAAACGACACAAAACCATGCGCAGCGGGCAAGTCGATACCTTTCACTGGTAGCAAGGCTTCGATCACAAGTGGCGCACCATCGTTCCAAGTTTTCGAAAGCCCAGCAGCAGCTAGACGCAGAGATGAAGGTGATCAGCTCCCATCGTGACGAAAAACACTATGCATATGGGAAAAAGATTGCTGCAGATGCTGAAAAAGAGGAAAAAAAGGCTGTTTTCCTGCTCCACCAAATAGAGGGCTACGAGAAGGAATTCAAATCTTACCCCGAAGAAGTTATCGGGGAATGCGTGATATGGCGGTTCCTTTCACGGAAAGGCTATGATCATGCACGAGCTGAGCTGTCGACACTGCCACATAAGTGCACACTGCAGCGGTACGTCGCTCCCAGCACAACATCTTCAGGAATGAGTAGTGCAATGAAAAAAAGGCTGATCCACGAGGCGTCTCTTCTCAGCCACAAGCAACACATGGCTTCATTAATAATCGACGAAGCTGCAATAAAACCGAAGTGCGTCTACAATAGGAAGTTTGATGTAGTTTTTGGCATCAAAGACAAGCCATAAAATGGTGCGCCACGCAACACAAATGAAACACTTGCTAACCGAGTCCTGTGTTTCGTGCTCCATGGGGTGACCAGCTCGTAAAAGATACCATGTTCGTACTATTTCACCAAACAGCTCAGCCAAACAGATATGTTTGCGTGGACGAAGGACGTCATTTCTGCCGTTGAGGAATGCGACATTGTAGTCATTCACATTGTCACTGATAACTACAGCAAACACTACCACCGCAAACACTACCATGTTCAAGCTCATGGGGAATGGCTCCTTGTCAACAGCAGTAAAGCAACCTCTGGACGACAATGGGTCATTTTTCTCAGCTTTGATCCCTGCCACATCCTCAAAAATGCCCGCAGTCAATTTCTCGAGCGTGAATTCACAGACAGCACAGGTGTGATCAGTGGCCCACTAGTGCAGAAACTGCACGAGCACCAGAAAGAAATGACACTAAAATTGGCCAGAAACCTAACAAGAAAACATGTATACCCGTCCAACCTTGAAAAGATGAACGTGCTGTGAGCTGTGCAGGTGTTTTCGACTGAAGTCATTGCAGCGCTGGAAGATCTGCAAAAGAACCAGCAAGGCAACTCAGCTCTCTTGCTTTCAAGGATGCAACATCTACAATCAACTTCATGAAAGTTATGAAAAAATGGTTCGACATCCAAGACACTACACTCAAAGGAAGTGACTGCAAAATGCCCATCTCCAAGGAGGACGACGGCCAACTACTGTGGCTCCAAAATGAGTTTTGCAGCTACATCAAGAACATCCAAGACTGTTCAATCGCCGCTCGTGTTGGAAGCTTCACAGATGAAACATACAATGCCCTGCTTTTCAGCAAAAGGTCCAGAGAGGAGACAGCCCAATTTCTGCTGAGGAGTGGCGTCAACTACGTTCTGACCAGGAAATTCAACAGCGATCCCGTCGAGGCACTGTTCGGAAAACTAAGGTTTATGTGTGGAGGGAACGACGCGCTGGACGCAAGAGCCGTGATAGCGGCTTTGGATCACATCGTAAAGAAAAAGGCGCTGCCGTCGAAAGAAACTAACAAGCAAGGCGAAGACGTCGAAGAAGTGGTCGCATCTGTTCCTCAAGATATAGTTCAAGAACTGGAAGTTCTGCGAGAACATTTACCGACCCCGCCAGCCTCTGTGGCTTATTCGGGCTTGGTGTACATAGGTGACTGTATTGCGAAGCTCATCGGTGAACTGGGGTGCGATGCTTGCGTCAAGCTTGTGACGACGAACAATACAAGCAGTCGTCTGTACAAGCTTCTGCATACACAACAGACAGGTGAACTTCAATATCCAAAGCTGGAGTTTCTATCGCTGCTGGAAACAATTGTAACGTTTTTTGAAAAGGCAGTCAAACATCTCCCACGAACAAAAATCTTTGAAGCTTTGTAGCAAATCGTCGGGCCACATCTTGAAGATTCGCCTCTCCTAGACTGCCCAGAGAGTGTTGACAAGAGTCACGCCAAGACGTCAGCACGCGTGATATCTGAAAAGTTTCTCTGAATTCTGCTCAACTATACAAGGAAGTTAACAGACCAAAATTACAAGCGATATGGTTTCGCTCATACCCTTGCGTCCAAGGGCCGTGAGGCAAGTGCTATCCTGTGTAGCCACCGTAGCAAAAACCTCTCTGGAGAGGTCATGCTATGGAATGCCTGGGTACATGATATGAAAATTATGAATTTCATTTAAAAACGCTAACAATGATTTATGACTAAAAGCGGTTCCCTACCAACTAACATTGCAGCAGGGTGTAAAGGTATATGTTGTCGGTACGGTAATGGAAAATGCTGTTTTCTTAGAGTTTCTAAGTGTTTGTACTGAATTAACATGCGAAGGACTGTTAATGACTCACCACATTTATCGCACAATGGTGGATCGCCACCGGACAAAAGATGTGTGTGTGTCGTGTATGTGTGTCCTATCCTGAGTCTTGTTAGTGTTACCTCTGTTAGACGTGATTTTGATACTGGTGGCCAATGGCCAAGGTGTGGCTTGATAACGTGTAGCTTGTTTTGTGTGTGTCTATCCCACTTGCTCTGCCAGTAGTCCCTGAGCTTTCGTTTGAGAGACAGCTTAAGATCAAGGGGCGGGATCGACATGGGTATAGTGACACTGATTTCGTGGATGGATGCAGAGCTGATCCGCCATCACGTTGCCTTGAATCTCTCGGTGCCCTGGCACCCAGCACACTACAACATGTTGGTTGAGTGTGTAGAGTGTGCAAAAAATGGAGTAAAGTGAGACGAGGACAGGGTTTATTTGTTTTTTAGGACTGTGCAGAGCCGTTACCACACTGAGGGAGTCTGTATAAATTACTGCTTTTTGTATTTGTAATTGTTTGATGTGTTTAGCTGCCACAAGTATCGCGTAAGCTTCCGCTGTGAAGATACTTGTGCCTGGATGTAGAGGGCCAGCATCCGAAAAGGAAGGGCCAACAGCAGCATAGGACACAGAGGAATTGGACTTAGAGGCATCTGTAAAGAACTCAGGACGTGTGTATTTGTGTCGAAGTTCCAGGAAGTATGTTCGGATATGGGCAATGGGCGCATGTTTAGTAACTTCTAGGAAAGACACATCGCAATCTATAGTCTGCCACTGCCACGGGGGCGGGTATGCTAACGAAGCCATTAAACTGTGTTCAAGTGACACTCCAGTGTCCTCAGCTAGACCCTTCAGGCGAACTGAGAAGGGCTGCCTCATCGAAGGCCTGTTTTGAAACAGAATGGAGCTCGAGAAATCAATAAGAGTAGAGTATGAGGGGTGCTTCTTGTCTGCTTTCACCTCAAGAAAATAAACAAAGGACATGTAAGCTCTCTGCAGATGAAGCGACCACTCATTTGACTCAACGTAAAGGCTTTCTATGGGGCTGGTGCGAAAAGCACCCGTAGAAAGGCGGATGCCCAAATGGTGCACGGCGTCCAGCATCTTCAAAGCACTTTGAGTCGCAGAGTGATAAACAACGGCCCCATAATCTAACCGGGTGCGAATGAGGCTTCTATACAGGTTCATGAGACATTGCCTGTCACTACCCCACGTAGTACGTGACAACACTTTTATAACATTCATGGCTTTTAAACATTTTGTTTTAAAATACTTGATGTGCGGTACGAAGGTCAACTTGTTGTCCAAGATTAAGCCTAAGAATTTATGCTCCGCATTGACAGACAGACGTTGACCGTTCAGTTCAATGTCAGGTTCTGAGTGCACGCCTCTCTTTCGGGAGAACAAGACACACGTGCTTTTTTCTGGATTCAGCCAGAATCCGTTTTCCTCTTCCCATTTGGAGACCTTGTTTAAACCTAACTGAACCTGCCGTCACACATTGCTAGGTTGCATGACTTAAAGCCGAGCTGGACGTCATCGACATATGTGGAATAAAACATGTTGCGGGAGATGTACAGGTGCAAGGGATTCATTTTGATAATAAAAAGTGTACAACTAAGTACACCACCTTGCGGTACTCCAGTTTCTTGCACAAATGTTTGGTAGAGAATACTGCCCACACGGACACGGAATTTCCGATTGGACAAGTAACTCTCGATTATGGAAAGCATTCTACCGCGCACACCCAGGTCAGACAAGTCTCTTAATATGCCGAAACGCCATGTTGTGTCGTAAGCCTTCTCGATCTCGAGAAACACAGAGAGGAAGTATTGTTTGTGGACGAAAGCGTCTCGGATCTGTGCCTCGATACCCACCAGATGATCGGTGGTGGATCTACCCTCTCGAAACCCACATTGGTATTGGTCAAGCAGATTGTGTGTTTCAAGGAAATATAAAAGTCGGCGGTATAGCATTATTTCAAAAAGTTTACAAAGGCAGCTGGTTAGTGCAATGGGCCTATAACTTGAAACTGAGGAAGGGTCCTTGCCCTGTTTCAAAATAGGAATAACAATAGCCTCTTTCCAGGAAGCAGGGACGGTGCCAGAAAGCCAGATAGCATTGTATAAAGAGAGTAAAGTTTTTCGCGTTTTGAGCGGCAGGTTTTTCAACATTTCATACGTGACACGGTCATAGCCTGGGGCAGAATTACTGCAAGAGTTTAGTGATGTTTGTAGCTCAGCTAAGTTGAAAGGTTGGTTGTATGCCTCGTGATTTGTACATTTGTATTGTAGTTTCTGCTTTTCTATCTTTGCTTTATATCTTTGGAAAGCTTCAGTATAGTGTGACGAGCTAGACACTTGCTCGTAGTGTGCACCGAGGAAGTTCGCCTGATCTTCCAGGCTGTCACCCTGTGTGTTTACGAGTGGGAGTGAGTGAACTTGTCTTTCTACTACCCTACGAACCATGTTCCAGACTTTAGCCTCTTGTGTATATTGAAGCGGTATGAGCCTTTGGACAGAAGATGAAGAAGCGCGAGGGCCGGGGCAGGAAAAAAGAGGGGGATGAAGTGAAAAATAAAGCAGATTAAGATGGACGCCAGTTCCATACTGAAGCTTTAATGCTGTTCCGTTATTTTAAGTAGGAACACTACATTATTTTGGCGCAGCCGGCCATCGAAGCCATCATGTGGGTGACGTTCTTCATAGACGAGACCTCCGAGGAGATCATCTTTTCGAAGTACCAAGTTCAAGACGAAGCAGCGGTAGACCTACCTCGTGAGCTCAGCTCGGAAGAACTCGTAAACCTGGTTGTGGAAAAGGCAGCCGTAGACACTACTGAACTACGACGGAAAGGTGCTGTGAAAGTGAACTTGCGTGTGGCGACCTTCAACGACCTAGTTCTTGAACCAGCGCGTCGAAAACACTCAGGATCACGATCTCCGACGGAAGAGGTGAGCCTCGTTTTGAAAGCTTTTCAGCTGCAACAGGAACAGATGCTTCAACAAAACCAAATAATGACATCTCTTATAAGCTCTCTGAATGCTGAGAGACCGACACCTAATTTCGTAGAACCTGATGCTTTCGACGGTGTGTCTTCAAATCCAGAAAGTTGGCTTGATTTCTACGAATATGCCGCTGGAAAAAACAAGTGGCTCTCTGATGAGGCTAAAATCACCAACATGCGCGTTTACTTGAGAGGTGTTGCGCGAAAGTGGTATGAAACATGCATTCTGGAAGACAGTGACGACTCTTGGAGCCAGTGGAGGAAAAAGTTTTTGACTGCATTCCGAAGCAATCCAGTAGAAAGATGGAACACGGCGCTTAATTTCAAGTCTGAGCAAAGCTGCCTTGTCGAGTACTTCTTTGAGAAACGCCGTCTTTTAAAGCTGGCGGAGCCTTTGCTTCCATCTACGGCCGTAGTTGCCTTAATAATGCATGGATTGCACACTAACGTGTTGAAGCAAGTGCAAATACTGTCACCAAAGACTCTAGATGACCTCCTCGCGTGTCTTCAGAACATACCATCAGCTTCGGAAACAAGCATAACCGCCGAGTCAAGCAGCTGTTTCAGTCGGAGTAAATCGGACTGGTCAAGCCGCGCTCAGCGAGAACCGAGCCACCTCGCAACTCGCACAGATAACTTGCCCTGGCGTGTTCCAAGAGGTCGAGTGAATAATATCGACACTGAAGCTCAGGAGTATTCGACAGAAAAAAACTAATAAACGAGGGTGATCAGTCCCACCCGATGACTCCAAATGAGACTGTTTATTTAAGTTGCTCTAGCCTACTTCACATTCCCGTCAAAGTAGGAAACAAACATATGATGGCTCTGGTAGACAGCGGTGCTTCTGTGTCCATTATAAATGCCAAGCTGGTGGATGCAAATCGCTTGCATAGTGGAAGAATTCTACGAGTACAAGGCTATGATGGAAAAGTAACGTTGCATGATCAGTGGGCCTTGGTAAACATCGAGTTCCAGGGTCAGCAAATAGAGAGCGAAGTGTTGGTGATAGAGGGGGTAACGTACGACTTTTTGCTATCAAGACCAGATATAAAGAAACTAAAGATCAACGTGTACTGGGACGATGTGGTTCTAGTAGAAGGAGTAGCAAGGAACGAGACAAATCAGGGTAGACAAGATAATCTACGAGTTGTCAAGTGCGCGGAGGATATCGCAACGACCTACCCTGAACTTGTATGCATAGGAAGCTATCCTCAGGCGATGAAGTCCCACAAGGTTCCTTTCGAACTCGCTGACAAGACCGTCATCCGGAAAGCACCTTACAATATGTCAAGGGAGCGAAAGATGTGGCTCAAGAAAGAGTTGCAGGAGATGCTAGATGCTGATATCATACGACCTTCGGTATCACCCTTCGCTTCTCCCATAACGATCGCACCGAAAGAAGACGGAACCTTCAGATTATGCACCGACTACAGGGTTCTCAATCGTCAGACAGAACTCATACCATTTCCTATGCCGAAGATCGACACAATTATAGATGAGACCGGGGGTTGCCGACATTTTTCCCGCATCGATTTATGCAAAGGTTTCTGGCAGATCCCACTAACCGAAGAAACAAAAATGTACACCGCTTTTATCACGCCATTCGATCTCTACGAATACAACCGGCTCCCTTTCGGTTGGAAAAACTCGCCAGCGTGGTTCCAGAAGATCATGAACGACGTCCTAAAGCCATTCCTTGGTGTTTTTTGTAATGTGTACATAGACGACATTATAGTCTTCTCCAAAACAGAGGCTGAGCATCAGGACCATCTGTCTCAGGTGTTAAACGCCTTGAGCTTGGCACATCTCAAGGTTAATTTTAAGAAGAGTGTATTCTTTCAACGAAAAGTGGTGTTTCTTGGAAGAGTCTTCGATGGGAACACCAAAAGCACAAAACAAGAGTCCGTCGAGAAGATCTCCCAGTTGAAGAAACCATATGACGTCCATTCACTGCGTGTGTTTTTGGGATTGGCAGGACATTTCCGATCTTTCATAAAGGACTTTGCTGTCAAAACTAGATGCCTCACGCGCTTAACGCAGAAAGAAGTTCCCTTTGAATGGAGTGACGAATGTGAGAGAGTCTACCGTGACTTGGTGCACAGAATTTCTTCTGACCCCGTTCTGCGTATACCAGATTTCACTTTACCCTTTGAATTGAACACTGACGCCTCACATTATGGGACTGGTGCAGTGTTGTATCAAAAATGTATTGAAGCATCTGGCCGAGAAAAGCGACACGTAGTCGGTTACTACAGTTACACTTTCAAGCCGTCTGAAACAAACTACACTACTACGGAAAAAGAAGCACTGGCGGTTCTGAAGGCCGTTGACTACTTCCGCACGTACCTGGAAGGTACGAAGTTCACTTTGTTCACCGATCACCAGGCACTCACTCATCTCTTGAATATGACCCAAACTAAAGGGCGTATCGCCAGATGGGTGAATTACTTGCAGCAATTTGACTTTACCATCTCGCACCGACCAGGACCGCTTTTAACTGATGCAGATGCTCTATCAAGATTGATGGTACAAAACAACACAGAAAAATCTGAAGAAATCAATGAAGTGAAGCTGTGGGAAGGCTACCCAGGCAAAAATCTTTTCCAAGTGGAACCACTTGAAGTGGATTATTGAACCTGGATTTGAAGTGGAACCACTTGACAAGTGGAACCACTTCAAATGGTTCCACTTGTCAAGTGGTTCCACTTCAAATCCAGGTTCCACTTCAAGTGGTTCCACTTGGCAAGTGGTTCCACTTCAAATCCCGGTTAAATAATCCACTTCAAGCGGTCCCACTTGGCAAGTGGGACCACCTGTCTATATCTACTTGTCAAGTGGTCACAGGAACCGCTTGAGCACTTCAGTGAAAACTGTAAACAGATATTAGTTTTAATAATTTATTACTTTACATGAGTGGTATACTTCAAGCATTTAGTTTTCTTTCTTCTTGTTGCACCGGATGTCCTGTATTTTCTGCGACAAAATTGTCGACAAGTTATCCACTGTTTCTTTAACAGGAACACCCTTGCACGAGCCCCAATGTGTCACAGTGTCTGCAAAAAAAAAAAAAGACAGAAATTAAAACAGGCATGGGAGTCGCATAATTATTTACAGCACAAATCTACCACACCCTTACCAATAATCAAAGCAACCTTGTCTGGGCTCAGCTGTTTCCGCACTACCGCAGTAGGATTTTTGTAATCCTTGGGGGCTAGCTTCCCCCCATAGCTGCGTTCTGCCAATCCTTCACGGCCCCATATGGCTTGGGCCATGTCCTTTACCACAAGGGAAGGTTTCTTGTGGCCCAATATTTTCTCGGCTTGCTGGCTCCCGATGACTAGACCATTTTTCACATGATACTGCAAGTCAAAGCAAGCTGATTAGAAAAGAAATGAAGAGAGCACAGCGATCCACTTACCTTGCCACCACCAATTTCTGTGAATGGAACATCGGTGGCCTTTGAGTCAGCTGCCGATGAAAAATAATAAGTGAAGTTGAGAATTACATCAAAATGATAGCCTTGACACAATGATATTCAAAGCTTTTGAGCTTCTACCTGTGGGCAGTGGCTCTCCAGAAGGCTTGCATTGGCTCTGCAGGCTTCCTGTAGATGTGTCGACACATGATGCCAGCGACGTTGCTGTGGGAGCTGGGTGTGATTTCTCAGCTTGAACTTCTCTGCGCTCAGTCTCCGGAAAATCTGTACACAGTAGAGAAAAAGTAGAAGCAAAACAATTTACTGAGGCTGTTATCAAGATACAACTCTTTATTATCTAGTGAAAAGGCTGAAGGTTTAGCTTTTTGACCAGCAAGAAAGTTTCATAACATTAACATTCATGCAGGTGAGCATACTTCACCTGCAGGGGACTGCTGTGTCTGCTGTGCTTTCTTAGGAGGCGGGGCACTTTCGCTTGCCAGTGTTCCTCGAAGCTGCGAGGCACTTTTGCTAGTAAGTGTCTCTCGAGGCTGCCAGACATTTCCCCCTTGTAGCATTTCTACAACTGAAAAGATAAAAAAAAATTATAAAGATTTGCCAGTAATACTATGAATCAATATAAAAGCCTATAAAGTAAGGTGTTGCACTATCAGCTTCAAATTAAAAGTGAACAGTGGAAAGCATTAGAAATGATAGTCATCCAGTCAGCACCGTTGACAGATGCGCAATGCTCCAGTTTGGTAGCACTGTGCATTTCCATAGTGATGACAGGGCAGCACGCACTGTGCCACTGCTCATGCTTTGCACAGTTTGCATTTCATTCGATGCTGATAGTACATGCCACAACAATCTGAGAAAAGTGTGCATTTGGATAAATTAGTGTTAATGACCCATTCGACATAATCATTTCATCAGATGTACAGGGCTAGAAGAAAGCCAACAGTTGTCTTTGGCTAACCTCCCTGTCCTTCCTCCTTCAATCCTCCTCCTCCTCAACAGTTGTCTTAGCTTATCTTGTCTTTATTTTTACGCTGAAATAATTAGTTGTTGGGGTCTAACATCCCCAAACCACTATATGATTATGAGGACCGCCGTAGTGGAGGGCTCAGGTAATTTAGACCACCTGGGGTTCTTTAATGTGCACCTATCTAAGCAAACATGCTTCAATCATTTTCGCCTCCATGAAAAATGCGGCCCCCAAGGCTGAGATTCAATCCCGTGACCTGCGGGTGAGCGGCAGAGTGCCTTATCCACTAGACCACTGTGACAGGTTGCATTCTACACTGAACAAAACCATGACAATGCAGTTTGTCATAACTGAATTTAAATGGCTATACTCAAGGCGAGTTGTATCACTGTGTAGATTTAATTACAAACCGTTCATGTTTATGGGTGTGCGGTGTCAAAAAAAAAGTTATATAAATCAAAGTAAACAAAAGCTAGGAAGACACTGATTTGTTTGACAAATTATTCAGTTAATATTGCGTTAATTATCTGCTCCTGACATATATTTATACAGCAACATACATTATCTTGCACTTTGACATCAGCTAAACCTGTCCGGTAATGACCTTTTTGACGTCACATTTCACGATACTCTGTGGAAATTCAGGTAACACACACCACTGAAACCTTTTAGATTCTACCAAAGCCACATTTGACAAAGATATAGCAATCTAACAAACTGCGGTACACTTACTCATTGAAAGCTTGCAATCCATACTGTCCAATCTTTCATTCATGGCAGCAACTGTCTGTCTCAGTTCATTCCGCTCCCTCAGCGCTTTTTCGTAAGGCTCCTGCCAAGTATATTTCTTCAATTTTTTCTGGTTATGGCCGGTGATCTCGTGCCTTTTTGAAGATGACTGAGTACAACGAATAGTAAGGAGTTGAAAAAGATTGAATAAATTCGAGAAGTGTACATTTTAATGCTTACTTGAGACTCTCGGGCAGCTTTATTTTTTTCTAGCGCACTTGAGGCATGCTGACTCAGTATGCTCTCATAAGCAGCGCTTTTGGATGCTGCCTGACTTTGTTTGAGTTTTTTGTGTGCCTGCAGAAAGAAATGAAAACAAATAAGCAATGTTCGACTGAAACATGGCAAACGTTTAGAGCACTTAGTGTAGTACCTCTTTTGCAGTCAGTGTGCTGTTTGCTGCTGGCTGCTGTAAGTCGAGGTCGATAAGCTCTTCTTCATGCTCAATGTCTGAAGCATTTATTACAGGCCGCGGAAGACGCTTGTTGCTTCTTTGCTTATGCAACTCTTCTTCCGAGTCTGTTATGCACAAATATAAAGTCAAAATGCGTCAATATTAGATTGGAAAAGCTGCAGGCGATGATAACATGGGCACACACACATACACTCAAAGAAAGGTAAGAGTAAAGTGGGCTCCTTTTTGTCCCACAACAATAATTGTCGTCTTGCGTCATTCTTGTTGCATTATCGCCGCGCGCCCAGCACTCTACGGTCACGAACGGCGCGCGTTGTCAGCGTGACGTATATCGTTACTGGCAGGAAAGAGGGCAGTGCCGCGTTTTCAAGAAAGGCAGCGCAAGCAGGCCAGATGAAGATTATTTCTACTTCTTTAGTGTGTGCTTAACAGTTCTGCACCACTGAGAAAAGCAAATTTGTTCAGCATAGGTATTACATTTAACACAAAGGCAACAAGCTAGAGCATCGAAATTTCTGCATGGTATATATGTGTTGGTTAATACCGTGCGGCCGGCAAAAGCTGTTTAGCAAATATGATGACTCCCAACAGTAATCCCTCAAGCAGAGAAGCATAACAATTACGAATAGCATTATTTGTAGACCACACGACTATAAGCAAGTGGGAGCATATGCTCCTCGATTGCTCATGTGATATATCAAACAATGTGATATGTGCGATGCGTTTGGCATGACGCTACTTATGGTGTCAAACCGCAATAAATTGCTAGCTTCATTTACTTACCTGCCAGCAGCAGGATTCTACAGGTGTACGATCCTGTAATATCCGGGTCTTCGTCGATCCAGAGTGTGGTATACACTTTGGTTTTGTTAAAATCGTCCTTGTTTACCGGGTGGAAGCCCTTGATATTGTGGACGGGTACTACGTACTCTTTCTGATCAAAGCTATTTAAAAACCGCACTAATGCGTACATATTGCTCACACGTACGCCGTGTTATGGCTGTGCACCACGAGAAAAACGTGCCTGAGTCGTTAGCACTACACTGACTACACACAACGACAGTAACAACGGACGAAGGCATGCACGGTCACAGGGCACGGGCAGGTGTATAGTGTACTAGATTAGTACACTATAGGCAGGTGTACAGTGGTTCTATGCTTCGGCCATGGCTTGGCTAAAAACGAAGCCAATAACTCGGCCGCTGAATAAACGTTTTGTACGTCAAAACAACAGGCGTTGGTCAAAATATCAATTGCCATTATTTTACTCAAATAAACAAAACACATAAAACAGTATCTTGTAAGCATTTATAATAACTACTTTGATATTTGAAGAAGTCAGTAAGCCAGGATTGAATAACTCTGATGGTAAGCCAGTCTCAACTGTTTGTACAGTCAAGCCGCGCCAAGCCATGCCATGAAGCATGTGAATGTCAGACGTCTTTTGTCACATGTGCGTCGACGTCGTAAACAACGTTTGATTGCCTATTAACTGTCTTATTATTCGTTCTTCATTTGAACCTCTTTGGACCACTTTAGCGTGCCCATCAGAAGCAAGCTGTGACAGGCGTGATGAGCACGAGTAAAAATAACCGCAAGCGATATCTAGAACCCGATGCGTGGAATGATCGTTTGCCGAAATCTACGCATTATGAAGTAAGAAAGAATGCTACCGCGCGTTCAACACCGCCTGCTATGGACGTCGGTTCAGAACATGTGGTCACAAGTGCGTCTGAATCCTCGGACGATGATGAAGCATCCGTGTCAGTCGAGGACATTGGACGAGAAAACAACATCGTAGGAGAAGAGTCGGCTGGCGACTGCGACACCGACGATGAATTGTCAGATCAACTCTCAAATGCGACGGAGCCGTCTGATGCTCTGCCAAGCTCCAACTTCTTTCGGTTGGAGTTTGCGCGCCCGCTTGGCAACGCAAACACCTTGTCTGTAGGGGATGCCCTCGTGCTTGTAATGGACTTCGCAATTAAGCATGGTTTGTCGTGGACTGCCATTGAAGACCTGTTAAAATTATGTAATAATATTTTAGGAACGAATCTGCTTCCAAACAGCAAGTACCTGTTCAGAAAGTTCACTGCAACTTCACCACAAGATATGAAGTTCTACTTTTACTGCCCGTTTTGCAATCGGCTGCTGGCCAAGACAGGTGGTAGCTTAAGTGAACGCAATAGTCTGACTGGTATGTGCTGTGGAAAGGGCTACACCGGCCGGAAGTTGACAGCAGATGGCTCCTTTTTTGTTGGCTTGCCATTAAAAAAGCAAATTTCATCCGTGCTCGCTGATGATGGTTTGAGAGAAGACCTTTACAAATCATTAAATGAAAAAAAAGACACAGAAAATGCTAGTGTGTCAGATGTGACTGATGGTGCCTTCTATCTGACCCAGCGAAAAAAGCTTGGTTGCCAGAAAGATGACATCACATTAACTGTCAGTGCAGATGGAAGCCCTGTATTTAAATCAACTAACTACTCCATTTGGCCTGTACATCTGACTGTGAATGAGCTTCCACCACACAGACGGTGGAGCAACATCATTTGTGCGCTCTTGTGGTATGGTACCAAACATCCAGACATGACATTAGTTCTCGAGGCATTCGCCGAACAAATGAACGAACTCTCTACTGAAGGAATCTGCTGGAATGTGAATGGTCGACAAGTGCATTCAAAGGTATCCTGTGTCTCCTTAAAATATTGCACCTATTCAGTTTTGTTTTACTCACGCAGTTACATAGATGTAGTGCTAGGAATGCAAATGACAGCCTTCTCGAACTTTCTAGGTGTACTGCATAACTGCTGTTGCTGATGCACCAGCCCGGGCTTCCATGCAGAACGTCCTACAGTTCAATGGCTATTATGGCTGTTCCTGGTGCCTACATCCTGGAGAATTCATTGAAGGTATAATAATATCTACCTTTTTGCTGGTTATATGTGTTTATGAGTGTCACCTGTTATTTGTGTTCTGCCAAAGCTACATAAGTCTCGTCTTAACTTCTGCAGGATGTGTGAAGTACCCTGTTGGTTCAACTTTTGAAGACAGGACTGCAGCTAGCATGTTGACTGACATGCAAATGGCAGCGAAAATGAAGCGCTCTATCAAAGGGGTGAAGGGGCCATCACCTCTCCTCAACGTTCCTGGATTTGACATTGTCTGGAGCTTTCGCCCTGATTACATGCATGCTGTGTTGCTTGGAGTTGTACGCCAAGTCACAGAACTGTGGTTTTCAGACACAGGAAGGGCATGTTATATTGGGTCTCCTCGGACATTAAGGGAAGCAGATGAGCGTCTCCTAAGCCAGAGACCTCCAGTGTGCTTTAATAGAACACCGAGATCTCTTAAGCTTCGAAAGTATTGGAAGGCATCTGAGTGGGAGTCTTGGCTCCTCTTCTACAGCCTTCCATGTCTGAAAGGCATCCTGCCAGCTCAGTTTCTGGAGCACTTTGCTCTCCTGGTGTCTTCAGTGTATACCCTGTTAAAGAGTCATGTGACATCACAAGAAATTGACGACTGTACATTAGAAATAACAAAGTTTGTTGTCATGACCGAATGTAATTATGAGAAAGCACAGATGACTTCTAATATGCACACACTGCTGCATTTGCCAAAGAGTGTGCTACTGCATGGACCACTTTGGGCTATCTCATGCTTCGAATTCGAAAGCAACATGGGTAACCTAGTAAGACTTGTGTCTTCATCAAACGGTATCCCTTTTCAAATCTTGTCACGAATTCTTCTAATGAGCAATTTTAATCAGCTTCTATCTATGGCATCAGAAGAAGTTAAGGAACTTTGTTTGCACACAAAAAAAAAGTGCATGGGAGTAAAACTGCTTGGAAAACCACAGGTGCCTTCACATGACCTAATGGAATTCGTAAATGGCAAAATCACTGGTGTGCAAAGGATTGAAGAGCATAGTCGCATCTGTGTGAATGGATGCATCATGCATACTGATAATTACAATCCAGGGTCAAGAAAAAGAGACTCAACTGCAGGGAAATTAGGAGATGACTATGTGAAAATAGAGAATATATTCAATGTCTGTAAAGTCGATGGAAGCTCTGAGATTTTCATTGTCTCTCACAATTACCAAGTGAAGAGTTTTGAAGGAGTAAGCCACCTAAAAGTAGCACGCAAATGTGCTTCAAAAGCTATTCATTCAATTTCAAGGTCTCTTCGTCCATGCATATACCTTAATTTGAATGGGACAATGTTTTTTGCGGAGTTGTGCAATCGCTATGGATCATTTTAGTGAAACAGTGATGATTCTCATTCTATCTTATGTTCACTCCCAATCATCTAAATTTTATCCATGTTACTTTTGCTGCTTATTCTGTAGAGTCCACATTTTCTCACTGTTCACTGTTAGCTCACTGTTAGTCTTTCCTAAACCTCTTTTTTTAGCTGTTTCGATGCTGTGAACTTCTTTTACAGCTGTCTCTACGACATTCAAGTTGTAGTTCCTCACACATCTGTCTGACTTCCTTTTTATCGATCAACCTCGTCAGCTCAACCAGTGTTTTTTTTTTTTTTTCAGATCTTGAGTTGGTCATGTCACGTGCTTCTCTTTGCTTTTTCAATCATTTGTGGTTTTTGAGCTTTCAGTTCTTGCCTTAGTGCTTTACCTCCAACTTCAAGTGCTGCTTCAGAAACCATTATTGTTACAATTTTATTCATTCCCTCAATGTTGATATTTTCTTGTCTTAAAGCACTGTATTTCTATCGAAGCATTGTATTTTACCTAATCTCTATTTTTACTCTGACTTTATTAGGGTTGGCCGTTCTGGCAACTTGCTTAGCTGAAAGTGGTACATTTGCTTAAAGTGACAGTCTGAATTTCTGAGAAACCTCATTTTGGCAATTTTTTCAGAATGTGTAGCACAATGCTCTGTTAAATCCACTTTTCTTTCTTCACATTTACACTACAGCTACTTTTAATAACATCCCCTAACTTTCCTTGGCATGATTGTCTGTTAGATAATCAAATCCTTACATGTACATAAAAAGAAAACAAACCCTTACATGTAAAGTTATTTGCTCTTTTAGAGGGACCGACAACAGACTTTTTCAACCGAGTTTCTTCTGGCTCAACAGAAAGCTTATCTTTCATAGTGTTCGTAGCTGCAGTAATTAACCCCAAAAGCACGTATTTTATCAGAGGTATTTTTCAATCTGAAAGGCTCCGAACACAAATGTGCCTTTTCGTCCAGTAACACTGAAAATTGATAGCGATTCCAGTAGCCCTTCTAGCTATTTGTGCATGCTGTCCTTGTGCTTTCGCGGGAGTTTCTGCAACTATATTTAACCACATTTATTCTGAGCTTTACAACTATTTTTAAAAATAACAAGTCATTACATTGACACGATGTGGCTTTATACAGCTTCGCTGTGTTGTGCCACATTGCATGCACGCCTGCACCCAAGGTTTTTGAACCTGTGCCGTGGAGAACTTGTCCTTTGTCGTTACTCTCTCGACACACAAGCCAAGCCTAGTCACTGAAAATGTCATTGCGCATATGTGCAGCCGTGCCGAGTAGCAGTACACGTTATTTCCAAGACAAAATGTAGGTAGAAAAACCACGCTGCTCCAAAATCTTGGCGACCTGTAAGCTGAGTACACGGTTTCATGAGCATGCATAGAAGTTGCTCAAGACGTGCTAACGAGCATGGGATCATTACGTCACGCGAAAGCAGCACCACTTTAATGCGTACTACTAATGCAGGCCGGTATGGATATTTTTATGGATTAATATATTTTACTATAAAGAAGCCAACAATATTTCAATACTAACAAGAAAAATTTCTGACCGCATACACTAATCAACTTTCATGTGACAGGGCACATCGAATAATTTTAAGTTTTTGCTACCGGATGTGCTACAGGTCATTTTTTGCAATCTTTATTAACGAAATAAAGGCATAAATTCACTTCTCATGAGAAAAACAGGGTTGGTTTGAGTCACTATGAGGATCATTCTTTCCATTCGTGCAGTAACCTCATTTCATGTTCTGGGCAGTTGTTGGTCCCTATGAAGGTTGTCACTTATGTGTAGACATAAGTTCAACTGTTTATTATTTTGCTTAATGGAGTACTAGGCTTAAAGCCTCATAAGTACCAATTTCACATATATTTATGCTATTACTTGGGTAAATTGTGTATGTATTTATTTACGTCTGTCCCTTTTTACGTTTGTTCCTTTTCCTTAATTATTGAAGCATAACTGAACCAAATATTAAACTGCTTGGCACAAAGTGGAACCTGTTATGGTACAAACTAGTAGTACTGTCTTAATATTCACTTGAAAACTTGTGAGACATATCACTTATTAGAAGCTGTTTCATAGCAAGTGAAACTTGAATGCATGAAGAATCAATTCAGCACATTACACTATAAGTAGCAAGGAAGCAGGACTACTTGTGAGACAACTTTGAATGTTTGAATGTTTATTTTCATATTCTATGTACATATTCTATGTACAGATAACAAACACTTGTTGGACCTATAGCCAAAGGCTAGTGGAAGGTCCAAATAAAGAATACATATAAAGATTTCCTAGCAAAGCAGCGAGAAGAGAAAAGAAAAAACTGTGGTAATTTTCCAGTATACAAAATATTCAAGATTATTTGAAAATCCATAGTAAATCAATTCAACCAACAAGGAATATACATTACAGTACCAAAGAACAAAGTATACGGGCTACATACAGATGCAATGAGAAGATACAGTGCCATTGATCAAGAAACTATGTCGTACAAAAATCTATACATTTGAATCAGTAAGCAATAAGATGACTATAGGTGACCTGTAAAATACGTACCCTATGAGAACATAGAGATATGGCCATATGTTACCTAATAATACACACTATCGCGTGTCAGTAATTGCATAGAAAGAGCAGTAACCAAATAAGTATAAAATTCACTACCTTGAACCATACTAACAACATTTCCATAATTTACTGTGTCTGTAACAAAGAAAGAAAATATTGTTTCAAGGCTTTAGGGAACTTTATGGCAATGGAACCTGTTGTGTCTCCGCTCAAAGCAAGAGGGACCATTTGACAGCAAGTGGTCTCTCTTGTGGTCTGTCAATGGAATCCACTTGCTCTGAAGTGGCACCACTTGGCAGCAAGTGGGACCTCTTGAGAGACCACTTGACAGCAAGTGGGGCCATTTAAGGGACCACTTGGCAGCAAGTGGTACCACTTGAGAGACCACTTGACAGCAAGTGGGACCACTTGAGAGACCACTTGGCAGCAAGTGGGGCCACTTAAAGGACCACTTGGCAGCAAGTGGGACCACTTGAGAGACCACTTGACAGCAAGTGGGACCACTTGAGAGACCACTTGACAGCAAGTGGGACCACTTGAGAGACCACTTGACAGCAAGTGGAACCACTTTAAAGACCACTTGGCAGCAAGTGGAACCACTTGAAATCCCACTTCAAATTTTCGCCTTCAAATTCGTCACTCCATTCAAGTTCCCTTTGAATGGAGTGACGAATGTGAGAGAGTCTACCGTGACTTGGTGCACAGAATTTCTTCTGACCCCGTTCTGCGTATACCAGATTTCACTTTACCCTTTGAATTGAACACTGACGCCTCACATTATGGGACTGGTGCAGTGTTGTATCAAAAATGTATTGAAGCATCTGGCCGAGAAAAGCGACACGTAGTCGGTTACTACAGTTACACTTTCAAGCCGTCTGAAACAAACTACACTACTACGGAAAAAGAAGCACTGGCGGTTCTGAAGGCCGTTGACTACTTCCGCACGTACCTGGAAGGTACGAAGTTCACTTTGTTCACCGATCACCAGGCACTCACTCATCTCTTGAATATGACCCAAACTAAAGGGCGTATCGCCAGATGGGTGAATTACTTGCAGCAATTTGACTTTACCATCTCGCACCGACCAGGACCGCTTTTAACTGATGCAGATGCTCTATCAAGATTGATGGTACAAAACAACACAGAAAAATCTGAAGAAATCAATGAAGTGAAGCTGTGGGAAGGCTCAGAACAACTGGTTTTTACGGAAGGTCGGTATCAAGTCCCATCAACTCTTGTTTCCAAAGTGCTTTACTTGTACCACGATAGCCCAGAATCTGGAGGACACGACGGCTTTTGGCGTACCTACAACAAGTTGGTCAAGAGGTTTACGTGGCCTCACATGAAGAAAGACGTTAGTCAGTACGTTCGTTCATGCCATGTGTGTCAAGTACACAAAGTCAAGTATAAACAGCCTACGGACACCATGATACTACCTTGCCACTCGAACGTGCCTTTTGAAGTAGTTCACCTGGATTTCGCCGAACTTAACAAGAAACGGGAAGGAGTCAGAAAAACGCAAGCTTTTCTGCTGGCCATAGATGAATGCACCAGGATGGTCGCGGCACGAGCAGGAAAAGAAGATGCAAATAGCGTCATAACCCTTCTCGAAAGGGACATGTTTAGAACTACGCGGACAATCGTATGCGATAACGGCCCCGCGTTCAAGAGTGAAAAGCTAGTAAGATGGGCTCGAGATCACAATGTATCGATCAAGTTCTGTGCGCCATACCATCCTGCGGCGAATGGGCTTGCAGAACGTGCCATACGGGACGTGAAACAATACATCAAGATGTACGATAGTTTTCCTGGGGGATGGAAATGTTCTTTAGAAGCAGCCGTAAAACATCATAACCGATCCTACACAAGTGGCTTGGGGTGCAGTCCACAGTACGCTTCTACAGGAGAGACCCCTATTCTGCAGGCAGACCGTGAGTTGGGACTCTTGGAAAACCTCAAGATTGTCGAGGAGAGGCAACAAAAATCACAGGAGGAGAGGTACCGAAAACGAATGAAAAAGAATTTCGACAAGAGGCATCGAGCAGACATGCCAGACATTCAAGTCACCGACCTCGTACTAGTGAGAAAAGGAATAAGAGATTCCAGTGCCAAATTTTATGGGCCTTACTCTGTGACCAAGACAGCCACCCAGAACGGAATTTTGAAGACTGTCTGGTACACTGGTGAACGTGGATCTGTTGAATGTGCTTCAATTGGGAATGTCTTCAAGTATTACCCCAGGAGGGGTAATTAAAAGAAAGCGGGAAGGGTGAAGCGGTATGAGCCTTTGGACAGAAGATGAAGAAGCGCGAGGGCCGGGGCAGGAAAGAAGAGGGGGATGAAGTGAAAAATAAAGCAGATTAAGATGGACGCCAGTTCCATACTGAAGCTTTAATGCTGTTCCGTTATTTTAAGTAGGAACACTACATATATGAATTTCAAAACTTTTGCCAACTTTCTCTTCTAGCCTGCCGACGCGTTCTCCTGCCTCGAGATTTTATTTTTTTAAAGCTCTCAAGGTTTTCCGCTGTCGGCAAGTTCCGCAGCAGCCTCCATGCCCTGTTCTGTTCCTTTCGCGCATTCTGACACTCAGTGTTCCACCACAAGACGTGTCGTATGCCGGGCAGTCCAGATGTTTGTGGAATGCACTTGGCTGCTGCGTCAGTAAGAAAAGCCGTGAAGTACTGCACAGCTTCATCTATGCCTAATCCGCATATGTCAGTCCAACTTAAGTGAGTAATCTTTTGAAATTGTTCCCAGTCGGCTTTGTTTACTAGCCATTTGGGAACATGTGGAGGACATTCTATATAATGTTGGTGTTCTCAAAACTAAAAGAAAATGGTCACTTCCATATGGATTATTTATGACTTTCCACTGAAGTAATGGTACAAGTAAAGGAGATGCGATACTGAGGTCTATGGAAGGGTAGGTTTTGTTGGCAAGGTTATAGTATGTTGCCTCTTTCCTATTCAACAGGCATGCACCTGATGAAATGAGGAATTGTTCAATGAGATGACCTCGTGCATCACAGCGAGAGTCACCCCACAGACTATTATGTGCATTCAGGTCCCCAAGGACCAGATAAGGTTCAGGGAGTTCGTCTATTAAAGACTGGAATTGAAGTTTTTCAAGACGGTGGTGCAGAGGTATGTACAAAGAGCAGACAGTGACAAGTTTGTTTAGAGTAACTGCTCGGACAGCCACCGCCTCGAGGGAAGTTTGAAGGGGTAATTGTGTGCATGCTATACCTTGACTAACTATAACCGCTACACCACCGGATGGTGGCATGGCATCATCTCTATCCTTTCGGAAGATTACATAGTTACGTAAAAAGTTTGTGTTTGTTCGTTTTAAGTGTGTCTCTTGTACGCACAGCACTCTTGGATTGTATTCATAGAGGAGTTCTTGTAAGTCATCGAGGTTTGGAAGAAGGCCTCGGGTGTTCCATTGTAATATTTCTGTCTGCATATTTAAACAAGAGAGATACTGCTGTGTGTACAAAGAGTATCCTGTGTTGGAGTGAGCTCGTTAATTCAGGTGGCAGGACGGTCGTCTTGCAAAATGGAAAATTCGCAAAAAACAAAATGCGCATACCAAAGAGCGCGCGAAGGCTGTCTCGAGCGAATGGCTCAGCAGCTCCCCGCAAGCCGAAAGGCGAAGGCCAGGGTCGCAGCGCCCCCAGAGAGTTGCGGCGGCAGGCAGCAATAGCCTCCCGTGCACAGGCCGTAAACAGAGCGTGCATCGTGTACTCTATTCCGGAGAGCCGTTTCAGCAGCCGAAGGGGAAGGTCGTGTTTTCGCGCACTCCTCAGCTGTTGTTTCGTGACTCGCACTCTGCGCTGGACGTGCATAGACCACGGAGGAGTGCGGTCGCTTCACCGGTGGCTCACGCAAATATGCTGCCCGTACTCGCGCGCGCCGCAAGCACCGCCGTGCCCGTGGTTCAACGCATGTGCCCTGTGCCTGTTCCCTGGATTACCAACATGGAACTTCGGGCACTGCCTTCTACCCTGTATTGACTGGTTGGTGAGTGATTCTCTATTACTGTTGCGCTTTCTTGTGCTCGACTAGTGAGTGTAGCGACTTGCGCAGCTCAGTCGCACCGTGTGTGACGACAGCGATCTCGAACACAAGCGGACCTACTTCCTTTCAGTCTTCGTTTTTATTGCAGAAACGCGAGTGTTTTTTTTCCCCCAGGAACGTGAGCGTTCTTTAGGGAACCAGCTTGACTTTTCAGGCTTCTTGACATTAGCCAGCCGCTATGCTACTTATACCCTGTGTGTCCTTTTCTTGTGTTTATAGTGATGTAGCGTGCGCACTGCTAAGGTTTGCTTACTTTCAGTGCGTACTCTCGCGCTACTGATAGCACAAGTACCGCCGGTGTTTACGTATCGTGAGTGTGCTTTGCGCCTAGCGTTATATTTTTCTTCAGGTTTGCATGTGAGCTTCCTTTTCGAGAACCCGTGCGATCTTTCATTTCAGCCTACCCGCCTCCGTTTCTTTTTTATGGTGTGGTTTTGATGCTTGGTAGCTGCTAGCTTGTTAATAAAACCCGCAAGCTTTGTTTCCGCGCTTACCTGTAGTGTAGAGTGCTCACTACAGGGAGCTATTTACTTTTAGCAAATGTGTTCTTGTGAATCTCCGCTACATTTAGTGCGAGTACTGTCGGTGTTAGACTACTTCTAGCAATTGTGCCTTTTGCCAGTGATTACTTGTGACTAGTTCTTAGCCATTGTGTGTGTGCTTGTTTGTGTTCTTGCTCTCAGCTGAAGTGGGTGTCTTCTGCCTCTGCGGAGCATGCGTAATAGCGTGTTTGAGCACTTTTTTTTTCTTCAACATTGTTTTTGAGTGCTTTTTCCCTGTATCACACTACACCACGAGTAGCGAGTACAGTGAATAACCAGTGCCTTTTCCCCCCACGATAACCACCGGCTCTGCCGAAAAGTGTTTTTTTTTCCAGAACTCAGCCAACTAGTGCTTTACGCGAAAGTGTGTGTGTGCGAGTGGGTGTGTGTGTGGGTGTGTGTGTGTGCACGACCCACAGACCTCAGTCAGCTCCCCTGCACAACCATGGACGACCAGGACAGGTACAGACCTTCCGAGGACGCGAAGGCACTCGCGCAAGCTATGATGCCGCCACCTGGAGCACTGCCGGCCCGACCTGTGCGAAACCCCAAGCACAAACGTGGCGCAAGTTTTGGTGGCATTCCTTTCGCCCAGCTGGAAAGCCTGCCATCTTGGACTCTACAAGAGTCCAGAGAGAACGTGGTCATGGCATGGAAGACTGCTGCTGCAGATGCTGTACGACACTTGTCGAAGGCCCCGCGCGGAGTCCCCATGTCTACCAGTGCCCCTGTTGCTGCGGAAGAGGAGATGGACATGTCCACGTCACGGAAGCGTCCCCGCACTCAAGACAGCAGCGATGATGAAGCAGACACAAGGCGCAAGCTGGTCCCAGCCAACCCTCAAGGAGAGAGTGACACCAGTGCCGACAGCTCGGATTCCCGGCTGTCCTTTGATTCCCAATACACCGAGGACTCTACCGACAGTTCTACAAGCAGCACTACCATCGGGGTGGCCTCGGTGATCCAAGTAGACCCCCCTGCTGTGACCACAGGCCCTCCAGGCGTACCTGCCGTTGATTTTCCTGAAAGAAATGCAGAATGAATGGACGAAGCGCTTCACCACGAGACCATGTCCCTCACCCTGCCGCGGCTTTACTGACGGATGCCACAGGTGCCCATACCACAGGAAAACCTCGGAGGAAGAGGAACAGGAATCGGCGCAGGAGGGAAACTGTACCTGTTTTGCAGAGTGCAGCGGTTTCCCCACCCTCTTCTGGGAGCCAGTACATGCAGACCACAAACACGGCTCCACCCCCAGCGCCGCACTGCCCTCAGACACGTAGCTCACCCTACCAGTGAGACAGTTGACGATAAGGGCTTTCAGACAGGCCGCTCCAAGGGTGCCCTTCGTCGTACCAGAAAGCTGACTTAAGCAGCTCTTCCCATAGACCCTGCGTTGGTGGGGACGGTGCTCTACCGGCCTGCTTCCGCTGGAGGCTCGTTCCGGAACTGCCCCAGACTGACCATAGCCCAGGCACTCTCGCTGCGCTCGGGAGTTGCTGCGATCCGGGTAAACAAACATTGCAACGTGGTAGCAGTGGACGTGACTTCCCAGGATTGCCTTGATCAGCTCTTGGCCCTCACAGAGCTCAAGGCAATTCCAGTGACCGCCAGGCAGCCTGCAGACCACCGAACCAGTATGGGATTCCTCCACGGTGTGGACAGCGACTCTGCTGACGAGAACCTGCTGTGTGGACTCCAGTAGGCTGTACGGGTCCTTTCGGCTTCCAGAGAAGGCCGTACCGTCACGCTGCGCTTTGAAGGCCCAGTTCCCCCAGACCACGTGACACTGTTCCGAGTACGATTCCCAGTCCGACCAGCCAGACCATGGCCACTCCAGTGTAGGCAGTGCGGCCGGAAAGGCCACGTGAGGGAGACCTGCAACTGGCCAGACAGCTGCATCCGTTGCGGCCGGTCTCACCCAGGAGAGTCGGACTGCCAGCATCTCCGTTGTGGGAACTGCGGGGGCCCTCATCGTGCTGACACACCAGACTGTCCTCGCTGGCAGGAGCAGAGACGAGTGGCTACCATCATGGCCTCTTCGACAACAGCCCTCTCCAGACGAGCAGTCGCGGCAGTTTCAAGGGAAGAGACGAGGGAGGTCCGGTCCTATGCCGGTGCAGTGAAGGGCCACGCGGCATCAGCCAGACCAACCCCAGCACCACGCAACCTCCGCCGGCCAATCCCTGCTGCCGCAACCAACACTCCAGCTGAGCCTGCAGCCCCGGCTGCTCCTGTTGTCCGACCTCCAGCTCGTGTCTCCACGCCTGCAGCCGCCACCCCCAGGGCCCAGCCAGCCGAGACCTCTGCCCCGACACTTCTAGTGGAACAACTTCTGGGCCCCCTTCTGCTCTCTTTGCAGGCAGTCACTGCCTTGCTTCCACCAGAGCACCCGCTTCGTGCCATCTGCCTGCAGGCAGGGGCTTGGCAACAGAACAACTTTCATGGCTAGTCCTCCCACCAAACGACGTCAGTCCCGACGCCCGAGCGTCCTCCAGTGGAACGTCCACTGGCTGGGACCATGGAGAGACGACCTCGCACAACACCTGTTCCACAACGACTACGACGTCCTCGCACTCCAGAAGGCAAAGCAGCTCCGACTTCCAGGCTACGTCGCTACAGCAGCCGGACCAGCTGCACCCTGACCGACTCCAGTGCTGCCACTTGTCTGGACGACAACCACCCACAAGGACTTTCCCGCTGTGCCATCTACATGAAGCGGGACCTGCTGCAGGCGGAGGTATTCGTGGCCGACCTGGTCGGAGGGCCCTTCGAGTGCTGCGCCGTCCGTGTCCGCCTCGACGGGGTTGACACCACAGTGGCCAGCGTCTACATCAGACCCAAGGAACCCTGGGACCTCGGGTGTCTTCGGCAGCTTGGGCACCAACTGGGGAAGGACTTCCTGCTGTGCGGAAACGTCAACGCCCACCATCCAGGTTGGGGCGGCCGCAGGACCGACGTACGAGGGCGCGAGATGCGAGACATCTTGCTGCAGCTGGGCCTGGTGATCCTGAACACAGGGGACGTCACATACCTGCGTCGCGAAGCCAACACCACCACCACAGCCATAGATAGACGACCTCAGCGTGGCCACGGAGGGTTGCCGGTCTGGTCCGGAAATGGCCTGGAAAAGGTCGCCATTTCCGGACACCTGGGGTTCGGACCACCTGCCCATCCTACTCACCCTTTTCCGAGGCAAGGCCCCCAGGAATCGAGAGTACCGTGTGGTAGACTGGCGGGTATACCGGCAGCTGTTCAGGCAGGACACGGGTAACAAGGACCTCATGGAGCTGGTGGCTGACAGTGCCCGGGCTGCAACCGTCGCTTTCAAGGCGCAGCAAGGGCAACCTGTTCCAGACATCCGGCACCGAGCCTTGAGAGCAGCACGGAGGCGGGCAGAACGCCAGGCTCTAATGAAGGGACAGCCAGAGCTCTGGACAGTGTTCCGGAAGGTCGGCGCCGCCTGCATCTCCATCGACCGATCACGGGACGGCACCAAGGCCTGGCGCCTGCTGATGATGCCACGGCCGTTCAACCAAGTGATGTCTCTGGCCGTCCACCTTTCCATCCAGGCAGCGGTCCTGGCAGAACACCTGGCTGACGAATTTTCTCCAAGGGACATTGCCTAGCTGTCTGCTGCACCAGCCCTTGCTTCCCTGCAGTATTCTGCCACTTGCCACCATCCTGGGTGGACAGCCGCACAAGTACAAGAGCTGTGCTGCGCACCCACCAGGAAGTACGAGTTGGAGGCTGCCCTTGCAGGATCGAAAAGACGAAGTGCCCCGGGAGATGATGGTGTCACCTTCCAGATGCTCCGTAACCTGGACGGAGCTGGCCGCCAGCACCTGCTCGAGTCTGGAGCAGTGGGATCCTACCGGAGTCATGGCGCACTGCGGTTGTCGCCCGATCCTGAAGCCCCGGAAGAAAGCCATGGCCCTCCCCTCGTACAGGCCAGTCTCTCTCACCTCGGCACCCTGCAAGGTACTGGAGAAGGTGGCCTTGGAGCGACTCGAGTGGATTGCTGGCCAACTCGAGTTCTTCCCGGAACAATTGACTGGCTTCCGACGCCACCGGTGCACAGCCGACTCCATCTCTGACGTCGTCGCCACCCTTGAGGATGCCAAGAGCTGTGGTGACGTGGCCATGCTGCTCCTGCTGGACGTGGAGAGTGCCTTTGACAGTCTCCCACACGAGGTCGTCGAGACGTCCCTGGACTGACTTGGCGTTGACGGGTGCCTCCGTAGCTTCGTGACTGCCTTCCTGACCGGTAGGACCTTCCGGGTTAGAGTCGGAAAGGAGACCAGCAAACCCAGGGACATCACCGCAGGTGTACCACAGGGCTCTGTGCTGAGCCCCTTCCTGTTCAACCTGGCAATGGCAGGGCTCCCCGCTTCTCTTCCGACAGGCACCAGGTTCCTGGCCCGCTGCTCCGTCTACACCGACAACGTGGCACTCTGGGCCCGGGGACCGAGGCGGTCCATTCCAGCCATCAGGACATCACTGTAGGTGGCCCTGGATGCAGTGTTCGCCTACCTGAGTCGCATCGGACTCAAGGTCTCCGCAACCAAGACCGAGGCCCTGCTGATCCACCCGCTGGCCGCAGCACGACGCTACGTGAAGCAGCTGAGGGTCGGCAACCGCAACCTGCCTTGGAAGCTGGCAGTGAAGTACCTGGGACTCACCATCGACCACCGTCTCACCTGTGTCTCAGCTGCCAAGGTCGCCTGCACACAGGTAAGATGTGTCCAGGGAGCCATCAGCAAGCTGCAGCAGCGTGCACGCGGCTGCTTAACCAAGCTGGCGCTTCGACTCAACCAGGCTTCAGCGTGCTCAGTCCTGCTGTACGCCTTTTCACTGGTGGCCCTGACGCCTGCCAGGAGACTGGACCTGGGGGGACATCACAGGAGAGCAGTGAGGGCCATCCTGGGGCTCCCCAGGTACTCCCCCATGGCAGCGACCCTGGCCTAGACTGGAGAGTGGCCCCTGTCCCTGCGCATGCTCCAGCGTGCTCTGGGGCACGTAGACCGCCTACACCGTGCTGCCGACGGCAGAACCCTCCTGGAGCGATTTCCCGGCCACCCGAGGTCACGGATGGGTGGTCTCTGTGCACTCTATCACCAGATGGTCCCGGACCCGCGAGACCCGGTGGCCCCTCCACCACCAGCCGCCTGAGGTCCACCTGTACCTGGACGGTGTAACCAAGCGCCGAACGCCTGCTGCAGCACTGCAACAGGCCGCCGTCTCCAAGCTCCAGCAGCAACTGGCAGGGCGGCTCCAGGTCTTCACTGACGGATCCGTCATGCCAGACGGCTCAGCGGCGGCTGCCCAAGTTATCCCATGCCGGACCATCAGCAGACAGTGTTTACCCTTCCCGGCGAGCTCGGCGGCCGCGGAGCTGGCAGGGCTACATTTGGTGGCGGACCTGCTGGCCGAGGACGTTCCGGCTGAATCGGTCGCAGTCCTGTGTGACAGCAAGGCAGCCCTGCAGACGCTGGCCAACCATCGCCCTGCCGGGCTCAAGGGCAGTGTCATGAAGCCTAGGGCAGGTCGCACTCCGCCTCGAGAAATACGAGTAGGTAGGCCGGTAATCTATTTCAAGAAATGTCGATGGTGGCGTTCAGAGAGGTACAAGCGGCGAGCCAGGTCAAGAGGGGGAAAAGGAGGCGCGTCACCCCAAGGAAAGGCGCGATTCAGTTCGACAACTTCAGGAAGGCGACCTTGTTCGAAGGGCCAACGTCGAAAGATCACAAAAGCTAAAAACCTCGTCAGGCCGAACACAAAGGGACAATGGCCCCAGTTTTCCTTCTGTTTCTGGAGCACCTGTCACATCCCTGCGGAGAGCCGGCTGAAGGGCCGAATGAGGTATGACTACGTAGTGTTTGTGCGTTGTGCAGCCTCTGGAGTGCTCGAAAACCGCCGGGACCGCGACCCCATTGCGTGCGATTAAAAGCACCATGAGAAGAGGCTCTACGGCCAGTTTGAGTAACTCTTGCACAGGTGTGTTAAAAATTGTTACTCAGGGTTGCATTGGAGATGCAAATGTGAGCTTAATGTCTCCATAGTAGGCGATTATTGGCGCCCGTGAACAAAGACGGATGTTAGAACAATTGTAGCGCTCGCTTGATACGAGTTTGTTCAGCATCCGCGTGCTTGACCAATGCTCTCAGCGGGACAGAACCGATTAAAGTGGCCAGCGATGAAAAGAAGGAGGCAGCCGTTCTATGTTGGGACGACAGTGGCAACGAGTATGATGCGCTCTACTCGAGCAAGAATTTGGGTTCTCGAGAGATAACTTGCTGCGCTTCAGAAAAGGAGTGCGCTTGCATTGTGTAGGCCATTCATCAGTTGCAGTGTTATCTCAGAGGTGCTAAATTTAAAGTAGGGACATACCATTTTCCCCTTACGTGGCTGCGAACCGTGACATCGAAGAACAGTCGCCTTGTGAGCTAGAGCTTGATTCTTCAAAAATATCATTTTAACATTAGGTATAAGAGCAAATTAAAGGGAAACGCTGACGTGCTCAGCTGCTCTTTCTAAGCCATTCTGGGGTGCTCTTGATGTATCAAAACTGATATTTTAGTTTTTTTCGTGCAACTTATTATGTGAAGTTTGTAAGGCAGCACGTCTGGTTTCTCAGCTCAAGTGAGTCCTGAGAGGTAGAGTGTGAGCTTTTGTTAAAAGCTAGTGAAGAAAATTGGTCACCGTCATTTTTCTCTTTTGGCTTGGTTTGTTCGAAGGGGGCTAAGTGCTTGCTTGTGCATGTGGTCTAGTTTCAGAGACGCTGTCGAAGTTTTCGGCAATTACTCCGACAATGCGACAAGCGAAGGCGAGTTCCTGGCATTCAACAACGGACCCTTTCGTCGTCCTTGCGAGCAGCAGCGGTGACTGCTGCCCTCCGTGACTCATTTGGCGAGGGGGAAGCTGTTATGACCTTCAACAGTAGGCGCCATGCTGTCACTGAAAAACGTAGCCGGGCAGCGCTCCCAAGCCTGGAACCCCAGCTCTCTCGGAACCAGCGTCCAGCGGCAGGGAGCGACAAAGGGATTAGAAGACGGTACGTGAGCCTTAGTCCCTACAAGCAATTCCTCCGGGCCGCCTTAATTAGCGAGACGGCGAAGCCGACCAACCGCACAGGTCGTGTCTCCACGATTCAAGTGTTTACTCCTTGGCTGCGCTTCCTATGAAAGGCAGAAGAAGCAACTGAACCGTCAAATTGTTCCGGGAAGGAGCCCCATTTCCCCTATCCTCAGAGCATTGCGTCAAGAGGGGCAATAACTATTCGGCGGACCATGTGCTACTGAATTATGCTCTGTGGGCGGTGTATTGTGTGTGTGTGTGATTGACGTCCCAATGAAGGAGGAGGAGCTCGAAAGGGTTTAAAACGACGCTGCAGAGTCCAGGACATCGCTCTGAACCATGTAACGGTTCAACCACTACGCTCGCGGTTTGTGAACTCCTAACCTTATGCTGTAAATAAGTGTAAATAGTGCCATAAACCTGTTTGTTTTTCGTATCCCCATCTTGTCAGCCTTCGTTACCTCCACCCGAAGCTACACCGCTACCACAAGAGACCGGGCAGACCCCGGTCTGCAACAACTGGTGATCAGCGCTGGGATCCGAAGCGACAACTGAGGTGAACAGCGCGGAGAGCCGCAACAGCACCATGTCGTGCCTAAACTGCAAATCATATGTATTCCTCAATCCGAAACAAATTTACTGGTTCCCTTGCAATCGTCAAGCAAGCGACTGGTTACATCAACAAAGTGCCCTTCGTAAATGTTTCTTTCAGCGCCGTTGTCAGTTCAACGATTTTCCTTAGGGTGCCTGTTCCAAAAATATCATTTGTTCAAGTCTTCCGTTGTTACATTTCGTCGACACTTTTCTGTCTGATCATTGTTAGTGCTGTTGCTTGTATTATCAAAAAGGTGAAGGCAAAAAAATGGAAATGTGAGCACAACTGTGGTGCATTATGACATGGAGTGAAAGTGCAGTTCAATTTATGTGCTTGCTGAAAAACTGCTCATGTACTATTTTACTAATTTTTTACAGTTCGTTTCAGACTTTAAAAGGATGACTGGAATCGATGCAAAAGAAAAAATCAAGCTCGGAATCAATCTGCTTCTTTCTCTGGCACACAAACGTGATGGGTCATGACGACGTCTTTCAAGGAATTATGGATGCAACGCAACAGGAACAGGAAGGTCATGTACTTCGAACCAAACGTACAAAAGCTTTCTGAAAATTAGATGAGCTATCACATCTTTCATTAAGTAGAATGAATTAAGGTGATTGAAATGTGAATGAGAATTGCAGTCGGATTAAGTGCATAAAATACACGTTGCACATAAAATACACATGCACATAAAATACAATACACATAAAATACACCAGGCGAATTTAGCACACGTTTTCCTTTCAGATCATCTTCAAGCATGTGGAACAGCTCTGCGAAACAAAAAGCAAAGCCTCATCTAGCCTCTCATCCAAAGCTGAATTCATGATCTCCAGCCACCCTAAAAAGTGAATCTTGCCATGCCTTGTGCCTTATTCAACTGAAGTGCCTCAGCTGCTCCAAGACTTTTGGTTGAGCAGAAGAAAGTTGAAAAGAAAATCCTGTCGCGCATCTTCAAGTCGAAGCACTTAAAACCCAGCCTCTAAGAGAAAACTAACATTGCCACAGCTTTTGCCTTGGCTGCTCTGAGGTTTCTGGTTGAGCAGAAGATAGTTTAAAAAAAGCAATCTTCTCCCTTGTCTAGCCACGAAGCACGTAAACCCCAGCCCCTTTGACAAAATGAATGTTGGCAAAAGTTGTGCGATATTCAACAAGTGTCCAGCTGCACATAGGCTTTTGATTAGGCAAAATAATGAAGACAAGAAAGCTTTTATACTGCTTGGTTTTTAGATTAAGTGTTCGGATGATTTTCTCCAATGACATCGAGGGAACCAAACGTGGTTTAAGTGATTTGTGTTTACAAAAGGCCAAGGAGAAAGAATATTTCTTGAGAATTCTGACCAAAGCAGGCCTAATGAATCCTGGGAACCTGTGAAGACTGGCATGGTCATAGGATTAAATCTTCACCAGTTGCATGTGAGGTGTAAAGGCCTAAAAGTGCCCGCTGTTAAGACGTTTCTCTCAGAATGCCTAGAATATCTTTAGTGCTACTGGTCAAGAGATCAAATGCAGTCAGCGCCTGGCGATGAACGCATGAAACGGCGAAGTGTGGATGCGGGTCAGCTGTGGCCGTTTTGGCAGCGTTGTATCCAGTGTTTCTTCTTACCGAAGTCACCATGAAAGTCGATGACGGTTTGGTAGACGGCGAGTAACCTGTCAGCATCTTATTCTTTGTTTTTGGCAATGGAAATTTGTAACATGGATCATCATAGTTCGCAAGTGCATCGATCTGAAGCCCATTGGCTCGACACGACCACGCAAAAAGCGCTTGTCACTGTTTAAAGCGTTGTAAAGCTAAACAGTGCCCTTGTCTTTGAGCACCATTCTTAATCATGTTGCAGAAGTTGTCAGATGTCTCGTTGAACGCGACGGGGTCATTGCAGCAGGCGATATTGTTCAATGTAGCGTTGTGTCCACGTGCTCCTCTGACGGTCCACTGTATATAATCGCATTCGTGCTGGAATTGTCCGGGCTTGCAAAGGATACTGATCGAGTTGACCTAAAGTTGGCCAGCAATGCGAACATAGCAGAACTGAACTGCACATGCCCTGCATGGTATGTAGTACCAGTGTCTCACGGCTACTTTTCATCGCGCTTAGGGCCAACGCGGATCAGGTTCTACAACACAGTCTCTTTCAACAGTGTTCAGCCCCAATCAGAATCCACTCATAACGGTCGATCTGAGGCCTGTGCCAAACTCGATCTGGATAAGTTTGGACTGTGCAGCAGAGACCAGTGTTGATACATATTGAGAAATCGTATTCGTAGCGGCCCTGATCGCAACTAAAGTGCCCGTATACGTCGGGAAAAGGCACATCAAGGACCAGCGCCAGTTTAGCAGAAACCCAGCTGCTTGAAAAGCTAGAGCAACGTTGAACTCCAGTCTAGCGACCCCTCAGTCGCCCATCTCGATGCAAGACATCTGGGCGCCGGAAGCTGTCACAACTCTACCCCGCCATTCAACGCGAACAAGACACCCTCCGGATCGACTGGGCTTTTCAAGGGATACCAGATGTAACGTGGTTGATAAACTGCTATCACCCGCATGTTTTTCTTATATCTTGTTAGAAATCTCTGATGTACTCGGTCAGAACTCCTGTCCGGACTCGCGTGGTTTTAAAGTCTATAAAAAAGGATAAGTGCCAAGCAACAAACAGTTCAGTTCGTGTGGCTATTACGGTGCATCACTTGAGAGTACAATTACATATACCGGCGTATATGCAAAATTTCCAACACGCACTGTTACAGGCACTGAGGATGAATACGAAGAGCAAAACCAGCTGCTTCAAGAACTCCTGAACTCAGCAAAGGAGTACAATTACAAATAGCGGGGTATACGCAAAATTTCCGCCAAACACTGCTCAGATGGCGCTGCCTGCCATTCTAGAGAGGATGCAGCTGCTGCGTACACTGTGGCTTGAGAGTACGAGTAGTGGGGCTCTGAACAATGCGACTTGTGCCAAGGATCGAAGACAACGCCAAAAACATGATAAATTAGAATTTCATACATACGAGCACAACAGATGAGGCTGCAAGCATTGCGAGTCATTCTTAGGGCAGGCAATAGACTATGTGAAAAATGGGGTAAGGCCAAATTAAAGGAGAGGAGTATAACAAATATGTGCCTCCACAACACTCTAGAAGAGCTTATAGAGGCACATATTTACATTTAGTATTAAAGACTATCGTTTAGAGAAACAGAACAAGTACTCCTGCGCCGACTTAAAATCAACGTTCCTGGTCACACCACGGCCACGCACGCTGTTCCCGTCACTGTTAGCTGCAACCTATTATTTCCGCCACTCCCCAAGCAACTCAGAACATAATCGAGCACAACGAGAAGCTAGAGCCAAAGCCATTCACAAGCGCTTCCCTCCTAATTCTCCTGCAGTCTATGTACACGATGCCGAATATGCAGACTATTCAGCTTCCGCATTAGCCGTTGAGTATACTTCCTCCGATTCTAAAACTGAAATTCGTAATTTCTCTACTCTCGAAACTCATTCTCCGGCTGCCAGAATTCTCGAATTATCTCCTATGCATGATCTCCTCATCACCCTCCTCTGGGTCCCTGTGCACTGTAGTCACGCAAGCAACACGGGTGCTCACACCACAGCCGAACACTCGCCAACCGGGCTCACAGTGACCCGCCTTCGGTTCAAGGTGCCAGTATCGACTCTGCAGCTATCACAGTGTCACACTCTTTTACCCGAATTCCCGCCTAACATATACCCCACCACATAAATCTCTCTCCAGAAGCAACCAGGTATTGTGGCGCAGACTTCAAATGGCCACAGTGACAACTCCTTTCCTTCTCTCCCTTTTTTACGCATGGCGGAACCTCTCCTCAATGCAACATGTGTACTAGCACCAGAGCCAACTTTCATCACGTATTTCTGAATTGTCCGAACAAATCCAAGCCGCCGTGGCAAGGGCCAGAACACCAGGAGCAATGGGAGGCTGCTCTACGCAGCTTGCAACCAGGTTACAGCTTCAGACAGTGAGCTGGGCCAGAAGGGTCGCCGAAGCACAGATGTGCCTGGCGACCTAGAGTGGCCCGAGGGCCCATCGTCATCTTGCTACTACTTTCCCTGCCCCACCTCCTCACACCCCCTTCAAATGATTCTTTCATGGATCAATAAATCTGCTTTCCTACCTACCTTTCCTTCCAGCACATCTCAAAAGTGCAAAAATATAGACCTGCCCTCACAACTAAGCTACTATGCTGCCCAAAACAGTTAGTATATTTTGACTTCAAACCATAACATTACCCTCAATGTTATTGACAGATTCCTTTCTTATAGAATAATTTATCAATAACGGTGACCAGAGAAGAAGGGCTCGAGTGACTTCAGGGTGCAAAATGGAAAGAAATGTAAGCAGAGGAAAAGGTTGCCACAAAGGGTACGTTGACATATTCTATTGCTCACTGTGAGATGCTCAACATTTCCAATCAGGTCTATATGACTTAATTATTATAATTACATGCAGCAGCTTTTCATACATTCTTACAAAGCACTCCAGACAATGTTACATAGCAAGAAATGTTTTAGCTTATTTCAGCTATGCACATAAGCACACCAAGATGTAAAATGATTGCTCTTTTTGTATTATTTGATGCTTAACAGTTTGCCAATGCTGCCTCGTGACTGGCGTGAAGTTCCAAGAAGGCACTCAGCTTGGACGTGTCATGAAGCTAAGCTAGTATACGAACATTGTGAAACAGTTTCGAGCTCAAGGAGTTCTGCTTGCCAGGACAAGTTGACGGTCTTCGACGTGAATATAAAAGCCTTTATAGCCATGAAGCAAATAAGGAAAGGACAGACAGAGCTTAACGACTTTTGGGCAACTATGAATGTTTCCCATCGTGGCCTGCACCATACAACTTTCCAGAGGCACGTGAAGGAATTGAGGAAACCACAGGAACAGACTCTGGAAAAATGGAACGCAGAATCGGCTTCTGCCGTGAAAAAGCGTGCAAAGAGATGGACCCATATTTCTGCAGGGATATCACAGTGAACTATGATGGGACCTGGCACAAACATGGACACACAACCCACATTGTGGAGTTGATGCAGTCATCGAGTGCCACACAGGCCTCATCTTGGAAGCCATAGGGTTGTCTAATCAATGCCTCGGCTATCGCTTAGGACTAAAACCCAAGGACAATGGCTACGCAAGCTAGTTGGAGCAGCGCGTGTGCCAAAAGAACACCAAACCAAAGTCTGGGACGATGGAGGATGATGCACGGATAACTCTATTCTCAAATTCTGTTGAAACAGAACCTCCGTTACAAGACCATTATATCTGATGGAGATAGTGCTACATTTCATGCCCTTGAACAAAAGAACGTTTAGGGCTAGTCCCTATCATCAAAGAAGAATGCCTCAACCATGTGCTGAAAAGGATGGGCACAGCCCTGCATGATTTTGTACAGAAAAGTGAACAGCCTCTAGGAGGGAAGGGCAAGTTGACAAAAGCCCTTATTGATAAACAGATAAATTATTATGTTTCGGCCCTGTGGAACACTTCTAGTGATGCGGCCACAATACAGCATGTAATGATGGCATCATTTTATCGCGTCGCTTCCACTGACGTGGAGCCTCACCATGACTTTTACGTGGAAGGTGCGGACTTGTGGTGCTGTCGTAATGCGAGCAAGGAGAACGGTGTGCCACCTCCAAAGCATAAGTACAATCTTCCAGGATACATTGCAAAAGCATTGCTGCCTGTATATCAACACCTTTTGCAGGTTTCCCTTCTGCAATGCTGGTTAGGAACAAAGACACAAAATGCGTCAAAATGATTCCACTCTATCTTATGGTCCTTCATGCCCAAGGAACGGCATGCATCTTTGATAGCTGTGGAGACAGCACTGCGTAAGGCAGTTCTGAGATACAACGCCGACTGCTACAGGGCCACCAGAGATGACGCCGGTAGGGCTCACACCTGGCCACCTAACTAACGGGCTGCGGAGAAAGACTCTACCCATTTCAAAAAAAGCTTAGAAACGGATGCAAGACAAGCAGAAAACGTGGCAATGGAAGAGAGTCCCAGAAGACACATCTAATTACTGTGCAGGGTCACTTTAGACCAAAATATAAGTTCAAAACTTTCGAAGATCGCTTTCTCAGAATGACTTTTTTTGGCCAGTGAGGCTGTTTAGTCGATCAGTTTACTATATATAAAAATGACGCCATGTTATAAATAAATCAGTTGCTGCTCGGTTTTGGGCTGCTGGCTCTTATGGGGCCAAGCACTCCAGAGCGCCGTTCCTTCGTCCCCACGTTGACGTCTTGGACAGCTATGTCAACATACCAGTGAGCTTTCAGCACTTAAGAGTGAGATCTTAATTTATAACTCCATGCAAGAAACATCCAGACAATGTGCGACACGTGTCTTACAGCGAGTGCAAGTGTGACAATTTGTGAAGCAGAGCTATTAACCATACAGAAAGCCATTAAGTTATGAGATCTTCACAAAACTACTAACTTGCAGAATGCACCGCCCAACTCCATATGTCATCTGTAAACGGCCAACCCAGTATATAGGTCCAGAGTATTTTAAGCTTTTGTTTCACAAGAGAAAATCTGCAAGAACACATTATCAGGGATGCCTTGCCAACTACTAGCGTTAAAGTTTTTTTCCAGGCATTCCAGTAACCGATTCACCGATTTCTTACAAATACCACTATATATATTTCTGGGATGTCATTTGTAGTTTCATTACTTGAAGTGTGCACTGCACATCGCAGTTGTAGAGGTTTTACGGGGTTCAGAAAGACAAGCGACTATTTGCGTGGTGTTAAAGAAGTCAACAACACTAATATGGCAGTGAAGTGCTTGTCTTAACAAATCATGCATGCTGACCACGTCAAGCTACAAGTAAGTTTGTTTTACTTAAGGAAGTGAACTTCACTTCGTGCAGCTTGCTCAGGATGCAACGTGCACCAGCAGAAGCATGCCTAAAATAACAATTGAAATCATAAAAGCATTTTTACTGTGTAATGAAGATGATCGAAAAGTAGCCTTTTCCCTTCTGCTTCTTTCAAAATCTACTACTGCACTGGGTCAAGATTAGTTTTCTTGTGAATCGTTTTATTGCCCTGTGCTGTCTCCTGTTCCCTTGTTTGTAGACAACATTCCCTTTGTAAGAAATAAGCAGCTTGCCACCATCTCATGCCATCGAACACTTTGAGGGCACTGAATCCTCTATGAGTACACTTCTTAAGCAGATCGATAGGAGAATGATTCAAAATTACTCATGCCATTTTCGATGAGGCTAGGAGATGACTGCCGTTTTAAAAGTTTGACACCATGTGACATCTCCGAAAGCGGGGAGTAGACCTCGGGCCTTTCTACGTGTTTACGTCCATTTCTTCAACCCACACATCGAAAGAAAAAAATAAAACTTCTGGGGTAACGAATGCGCATTTTCGGGTGGTGTTCCTGGAAGATTTCCATCGAGGGTTTTCACAGGCCCACTGCGCAAACACCAGGACCGGGTGGCGGCTCCTTGTATTTGTCTACGGACACTACGGTGGTGATGCGCCGTGCACGGCCTTCAGTTTTATGGCATGGGGGTGGCGAAGCGCCTTTCGTTGGTTCTGTTCTTGCCACCCTGCTGTAGCGCCTGTGCCGGGCCAAGCCCGACATTTCGCCAGCCTCTGTGGCTCTTGGGGTCATTACTGCAGTCTCCCCGGGTGACCATCCGTGGCGTTCAAGGACAAAGAGGCGGCGACTGCAGAGAACTGTGCGGGAGCCGCCGGGTTGGATGCATCGAAACTCAATCTGGACATCGGGTGGTCGGGCATCGGAAACTGAAGCAATTGGGGCGGCTAGGGGCTTTTCAGCGCGGCACTCTAAACTTTGTGCGTCAGCCATTAGACGGTGTGCTTTGTCTGGGCGTTGGGGATCCTGGTCGCCCATATTTCACTTCTCATCAGTCAGCTCGCCCGTTTCTCTCTCTAAATTTGGAGCTTTTACATTCTTATTTGCTCTACTTTGCTTAGGAAAAAGCTTTCCACTGGTGCGCGCCGCGGAGGGGGGGGGGGGGAGGGGTGCTGTCGAAGCTAATGCACTCCTACCCACAAGAAAATATGTCGCATCGATAGTGGCAATAGGTTTGGTGCCACGGAAGGGCGCAGTCAGAACCCTAGAAAAGTGGCTGCGGGACAAAGAGAGGAGAAAAGAAGAGAGGTCAAGAGAGTCGCGAATAGCTGGACATTGTTACAGGCGGCTTGAGAGGGATCCCCTAGGGAAGTTTCGTCGCTCGATGCACCGAAAAATAAATTTTTAGGTTTCCAGGTCACAAAGAAGACCGTGGGAACGACCCAAGAGACGAATTGGACATTGACGCCAAGAACCAACCTTGAACCCCAACACAAGCAGCCAACTCCAAGGCCCCGACAACATGGACCTTTCGTGAGACAAACTTCATCTATCTCCGTTACTTAGATGAGCTTTGTGGGAAGAGATGCAACGCGTTGAGACATTGTGGTGTTTTATTAACTAATAACTTTATCATTTGTGTCCTCATGGGCCCCCTTTGTATTGATGCACCATTGTATTGTCACACTTATTTTGCGAATGTATCCTGTGTCGCATCCCACGAGTGTTTTAATTATAATTTTGTGCAGCAGAATTGTTGATTGCAGACAGCGTGTGTGTACACCATTTGCACTTGCTAAAATGAAATTCATCCGTAATTAAGAAAACGTTGTGGTGTCTCTTACTTCCCGGCCCCAGCACAAATCCCTATGTGTAGAAAGTAGTTCAGACGCATAGACAATAGGCAACCGAGAAAAGGGGCTGAGTGGTCTTCCCTCTCTTTGGTGGTTGGTGGCATAGCGGGGACGTCTCACCATGCTTGCACTGCCACACGAATCCCTCCAGTGCTGGAAGTGTCGGTTACCTTACACAATCTGACCATCACCTCCTGAGAGGACCTCCTAAATGACCTGACTTCAGAGGAAATGGCCTCCTACAAAACCTTGATGGCATGTGAGTCATTTAATGAGCTTTGCATTCAGACTACTTACCATTCAAGTTGTCCAAAGTAACAATTCAGAAAGCACTTGGTAAGTATACTGCTAACAGTGTTCGTTTCATTACATTTATGTTATCTATGCAGGTGGTACAAGGAATGCAAGGTGCGAATCAGCAACACTGAAGTGCATACCATCTTGCGGACCCGCAGAGTCCGGAAAGAAGTAATGCACAGCATCCTTAAACACTGCTGTTTTTTTTTCTGTCAGGGACGATTTAAGGCATGTTTTAAGATTCTTGAATCTAAGCAATATGATTGAGTTGTTTGTGCTCTGTGTTATGAATATGTATAGAGCCGGTGGCTAGGAAGGACTGTGATCAGCACCGTGGTGTGACAGCAACAGAGGTAAGCCCTTCACTTTAATTGAGACTAACAGAACAGTCAAGTCATTCCATGCCAAGTGTCCCAGCTATGGTGCTTGCAAATCCCATTTTTTCCTGATGAAATTTATACCGCTTGCCCATACTACATTGAGTATTCTGGCAAAACAATTTTGCTTGAAAAAAAATTTCACGACTGCAGCGCTCCTTCAAACTTCCTTGCTTTTCTTAAAAACTGTGCATTGCGCAAAAGTGCATACAATGCGAATATAAATGCAGACCCTCCATTTTCAAAAATAATTCCCGTGCCTCTTTCCTTTTGACCGATCCCTTTGTTCTTATGGTCAAGCTTGCAGTGAGGCAAGCTTGACCATAAGAAACTTGAGGTGCCACTGAGTGCGTCAATTGGTCATTTGCCCTACAGAACCGAATACTGGCTCAGCAGTGATGCAATTTCAGGCATGCAGTCCGCCTTTTCACTTTCCTCTGCTACCCTCTGCCGTTTTGTAGAGCCCGAGACTGCCAGAACGAAACCCTCCAAGATAAAGAGGCATCTCGCTACTTTTCACTATGGGAAGGGTGCTCCTTGCATCAGGCCTCCTCCTCGTGTCTCTATGACACGTGCTCATGTGGAGGAAGCCCTTCTAGGTCGTTGGTTGCACGTCCATGACGTACCACTGATGTTGTGTCATGTTGCCAAAGAGGGCGGAGTCATGACGACGGGCTACGCCTTCCCCCTCGCTATGGCAAAGAAGGGTGGCAAGGCCACGTGAAAATTCGAAACCAGTTGAAACGGACGTTCTAATCCCTGCAACTTCTTTATTACGGCACGTATTCACAAAATTCCTGCGGCAACATGTTCACATTGCAAAAGCGCGCCTATTTTTCTTCACAACGATTCTTGGACCTCATGGTGGCTTACTGGCCATTCAAAGTTGTGTAAATATATGAAGTGTCGAACCTTGAAAGCAGCCTTACATGAAGTGAGAGGAAACATTGTGCACAAACACGGGCAGACAGAAACAAGATGTGTACGCATAAAAAAAGTTGTGCTGAGAATTTTCTACCGCTCCTTTTTATAGTCTTAGTGTATAAAATAAGAACAATCATTTGTGTTCCGTTGGGTGCAAAAAATGCTGTTCCGCAACGCGACTAGTTTTTCAAATCAAATTAGGTGCTAAAGCTGCTTTAACAAAATTTTTCAACAGCCACAATGATAAAAGCTTTTACTGTGAATTATCTTGAAGACTGCATTCGATTTCTAAGCAGAAGCACTTGCTATTTACATTTCCTGGAGCTCCTGACCAAGTGTCTGTGCCGAAATGGCAGTCTTCCATTGATCATGCTGAGGCACTTGGCAGAGAGCTTCCATGCCCTTCACGTAGTTCTGGCAGACATTCACAAAAAGTACATTCCATCCACACACAATATTGCCAACGACAAAAGACAGGCGAGACAGTTACCTAAGAAGCAATGAATTTGTACAGCAGCATCGATATACAAATGTGACTGAAGACCATTCCAAATTCTGGAAGTACCACACCTAGAAAATTTGGATGTGGTATTTTTATTACAAAAATAGAAGTGCTGGCTTCATGCCATGAGTGAACACAAAATAGGCAATACCGCCAATTTCAATGAAATTGCTTCCAATGAACACTTATTTTGAGCACGTAATAAACCCTTTTCATAATTGTAAGGCTAGCTTTCCTGCTATGCTGTTTGTCCGACTAATGCGGGTTAGTCACTTTCTGCAAACAGAGTGTTCAAGAGCAGTTTTGCACTGCGATATGAAAAATGTAGGATCAGCTCCTTTGACAAAAATGCGCATAATAGACAAGCTCAAGGATGTTTAACTAGGACCTTGTCTCCATTTGAAACAGAACAGGTGCCGCCATTAATTAGTAGGGCAAATATGTAGTGCAGAGAAGCACACTTGTGGTTTATGAAAAGGGCCTATTGTGGTGAAACTTTTGCTCAACACTGCAAAGTGGCATAAAATCGTGGGTAGGGTCTCAGAAATTATGCGGCAAGTACGGAATTTTCAAAGCACAAAAGAATAGGCCCAGCTCCTCTTGGTCTACTTCCCATGAAATGGTGCAAAAAACAAAAGTAGCGTGACGTTTATTGCACGTTATCTGTAAGTTACCACATTGTGGCCAAATTTTTACAAACGTGCCGCTAGCCAAAACACTTCAATGATGATGAGAAAAATGTTAGAATTTTTTTACACTGCATTCTGTGTCTTCTTTTGGCATTTTTCTCTTCATTTCACCTCTGCACCGGTGTCTGCCCTTGTTCAGCACATCAATTGCAGCGTCACTCCTCTCTTGTTTTTTGTCTACGCAGAGCTGGCAGTTCTTTTTATTCTTAACCCCTTGAATTGACTTTCTTCACTCGTTGGCGTCGTTTCTGCTCCTTTTCCTTGATTTTTCTCTTCACAGCTTTTGCTGAGATGGCGTTTGCTTTTTCTTCCTCATAATTTCTTTCTCTGCCCAGTGAGCCTTCAATCTCATGGGCTGACTGCAAGTTCATTTTCCAGGCGTATGGGTATACTGTCAGCAAGGAGGCCAGCAAGCCCCAGCAACACAAAGCTCTATTGTTCAACGCATTGGGCCTCACCGGGCCGGAGCTCTACTACATATTGTCTGCCGCCTAAGGGTTGGAAATGATAGCATGGGCTAATGTTTTCAAGGAAGCTGTCACAGTGATCGGTGCTCACTTCAAGGACATCATTTCCAATTGCATCCCACGGTTGAACCTTCGAAAACAACAATAGCTACCGTTGCCAATTTTATCGAAGTCTCCCGTTTCGCCGCGTCACGCAGGTTCGCCACACAGACACTGGAGCAATATGGTTTAACATGAACTTTTCACTGAAATCAGTATACAAAAAAACCTCCACTGCAGTCTCCTATAAAAGGGCTCGTCCATTTCTTTGACAGACTCTCTCGCCATTGCTCCGCATTTTGTGCAGCAGCTTTCCGTTGCAGGGGGCGCTGGCATCGAGTGACGGGAGCATTCGCTTATCACGTCGGCTCCGAGAAAAATCGCTATTGTCTGTGTTTCTTCAACGCGTCCCCTTGCAAGCCTTCCATCATCGTCTCCAGACACGTCAGCGGTGACAAGAAACACCACATCTGTGAAGGTGGGCCACTTTCTGACCTCTTTTCGGTCACTTGAAGCTTTAGGTGCGCCGCCGTAGAGCCAAGCCTAGCAGCTGTAAGGGACGCGCCGGCCCTGCTGGGGCTTTGCTGGCTATGGCGGCTCCAAATCAAGCCACCGGTTGCGACCCGGAGTCCCAACTAATCGTAAGCATGGACGATGCTCAAAACGAGGCACCTCTGCCCATCAATAAAGAATACCTCCAGGATACGATCCACGTCCGGCGTGGAAAGAAAAAGTCAGCGGTGGCGTCAAGAGACGCCGGTGCTACTGTAGCCAAACAACACGCAGCATCTTGCTCCGAGTCTGCACAGGAAAAGAATGCGCCGAGCGCTGCCTCTAAGCGCGTCAACAATTCCAGTGACGGCCGCGGAACACACCATGTATTGAAAAAGAGGGCATCATAGGGGTGCTGAAACCGCGAGAGACGGCACCTTCGGCAACTTTCGGTCCCAAACAGGCCGGTGGGGCAGTGCACAGCACCATCCAGGCCGACGCAAGTGTGGGACTCGCAGTATGGGCCATCTGGGATCAAAACGTACTGGTGTGCATGCTCAAATTAGTAGACGCCGCTGAGAAACTACTCCGGGATATTACGCTGCCAGTTAGAGGCTGCTGGCTACCCTTTTGGGGACATCCCAAACTCTCCTGTGAGTTTTGTCGGGGCGTAGACGGAATGTTCAAAACTGTGTGCTGAACTAAATGTAGTGTATGTGCACAAGCTGGAGGCCACTCCCGTTGCGATGATCACCTTCGCGGGAACCAAGGTGCCATAGACGGCGTGATACAGCTGAGAGCGACTCCCTGTTTGCCAGTATAAGAAGGCAGTGCCTGCATGCCCTCTCTGTGGAACAGTGGGCCACCAAGCAGATGCTTGCCCACGAACACAGCCTGGGTGCTGCACAAGCTGCAAGGTCCAGGTGCTTGCTGCTACTCCTGGTTGCTTACCAGAACACCAATGCATGCTTAGCTGCCTCCTTTGCTGCGGCGGCCACCAGACTGGAGCTCCCGGTTGTGCTGGGCACTTTCGGAAGTCGATCAAATTGGGGTACCCTCGCGGCTCTCAGCCCAAGACAGCAGAAGGGTAGAAACAGGTTCCTGCACCCAAGACCGGCCCAAAGAAAGCTGCTAAGCTGGAACCGAAGAAACCCCAAGCTGGGCCCTCAACCAATGTACAGTCTGGGGACCCTTGTACTAAAGGTTGAGGACTTCCCACACTTGACACCCATCCAACCACAGGTGAACAGTTTGGGTGGTGGCAGTCTCCGGACCCTGCCCCTTTTCGTCCCCCATCAAGACCACCCTACAGCAGAAAGTAGAGAAGCTCAGGTGCCAGAATAAAATTCTAGCACGCAAATACAGGATTAGAATCCAAGCAGGCTGCGTAACCTGAGCCAGCGCATAGATCCGATGTCGGAGACGGGGATAACAGATCATTCATTATATCTTCCTTTACTAGTGTCTCGCGGCAGGACGCGGACATGGTAGTTGAATAAGTTTCCACTGCCAAACACAGCAGTCGCCTAGAGTTTCTGGGGCGTAAAACAGTTGGAGAAGTGAATAGCAGCCCTCCCCAATCAAATTATGTCGGCAGTCCGCGAGTCCTTTCAGGACATGTTCATAACAGCTTTAAAAAGACACTGAAGAGGTTTTGAATTCGCAAATTTATAGCGAATTCGGTATTTGCGACCTCTTACAACATGTCTACGGAGGTTTTCTTTGCGACGTTCGATTAAACAATGGCCCAATGAGCGAGCAAACTTTGATCAAAAGAACCCCCCCCCCAGCACGCACGCAGGGGCGAAGCAAGAGAGAGGTAGACACGTGGGGAGATGACAACACCTTCAGGGTCGAGCCGCCGCTCGGCGGGCAGCTATGTGCCGGGCCACCTGCGTCGCTCAGTCGGCTTAGCTTGTTTACTTTGCCGTTGTGCCTTGTTTCTGCTGCGATTTCCTGCCTGGCAAAGCATAAGTTTTGCCAGTTCGTACGGATTTCTTGCCACTGCGCTGTTTTCTTCTGATCAGAAATTTTCGCCATCCGATATTCACTAGTTGTGTTCTTGCAAGGTTGAGGGGACTCGCGATGTCAAGTTACTGTACGGCATATCGCTGTCGCAGCACTAATGGTCGCAATGAGGTCGCTTTTCACAAGTTTCTTCGTGATCAGAAGATGGCTGCAAAATGGGCCGCTGCAGTTAAAAGAATACTTCAAACCTATGAGATGAGGCGGGCTGTGGCGGTCGCGAATCTGCCAAATTTCGAGACAACAGCAGCACTCCTTTTTTCCAATTTGCATGCAGTGCGTGCATTAGCACCTATAGCGAAAACACGTGTACAAAGATATCAGTACGCATATTCGAAATCAGCTATTCTACACCACAGCCGCATGCTTCTAGCGTAGCTAATACACCGTTTGAATTTTAACACATCATCAATGTAGTACTCGGCAGAATTCAGAAATTTGATTGAGTTGCGGGGTTCAACGTCTCAAAACCACCATATGATGAGACGCCGTAGTGGAGTGGAGGGCTCCGGAAATTTTGACCACCTGGGGTTCTTTACCGTGCACCCAAATCTGAGCACAAAGGCCTACAACATTTCCGATTCCAACAGAAATGGAGCCGCCGCAGTCGGGATTCGATCCTGTGACCTGCGGGTCAGCAGCCACCGAGTACCTTAGCCACTAGACCACTGCGGCAGGGCCAGAATTCGGAAAAAGTGACGGTATTACATAAACATTGCAATATATGAGCCAAACGTTTCTTGCACGGTTTTCAACGCAGTTCAGAGCCCATATCACCACTGCAGCAACAACGACACTGGTCTGGCTTTTTTTTTTTTTTTTCTCGCGGTAGCATACTCACTCATCGCGTACGCCTTGCCCCTAGCAAAGTACGATACTGACTGCATTAACAACTGACGATGATGTTTGATGTTTCGTGGCGCAAGGGCCATTTCATGGCCAAAAAGCGCCAGTTCATCTTACTAAAAACATGAACAATGATTGTGATAAGCGGCTGTATAAGGGCCATAAAATTCCTCGCGGTAAGGCGGGTAAAAACATACAAGTAATAAAATCATGACCATGCCGTGAAAGGTGTGTGCGGTGCGAATAGATGACAAAAGTGGGTGATAATAAAAACGATGGTGGACATGTATGGCATTAGCACAAGTGGCTCACTCGTTCATACCCTTGCGTCCAAGGGCCGTGAGGCAAGTACTTTGTTGTGTAGCCACCGCAGCAAAAACCTCTCTAGATAGGTCATGCTATGGAATGTCCGGGTATATGATATGAAAACTATGAATTTCTTTTAAAACGCTAACAATAATTTATGACTAAAAAGCGGTTTTCCACCGACGAACATTGCAGGGTGTAAAGGTATATGTTGTCGGTAGGGTAATGGAAAACGTTGTTTTTTTAGAGTTTCTAGCTGTTTGCACTGGATTAACATGTGAAGGACTGTTAACGCTTCACCACATCTGTCACAGAATGGTGGATCAACACCGGACAAAAGATATGTGTGTGTCGTGTATGTGTGTCCTATCCTGAGTCTCGTTAGTATTACCTCTGTATGACGCGATTTTGATACTGGCGGCCAATGGCTAAGGTGTGGCTTAATAATGTGTAATTTGTTTTGTGTGTGTCTATCCCACTTGCTCTGCCAGTAGTCCCTGAGCATTCGTTTGAGAGACTGCTTCAGATCAAGGACCGGGATTAATATGGGTGTAGTGGCAGCGCTTTCGTGGACGGATGCAGCAAGCTGATCCACCATCACGTTGCCTTGGATCTCACGGTGCCCTGGCACCCAGCACACTACAACATGTTGTTTAAGTGTGTAGAGTGTGCATAAAATAGAGTAAAGTGAGACGAGGACAGGTTTTTTTTTTGTTTTTTAAGATTGTGCAGAGTCGTTACCACATTGAGGGAGTCCGTATAAATTACTGCTTTTTGTGTTTGTGATTGTTTGGTGTGTTTAGCTGCCACAAGTATCGCGTAAGCTTCCGCTGTGAAGATACTTGTGCCTGGATGTAGAGGGCCAGCATGCGAACAGGATGGGCCGACAGCAGCATAGGACACACAGGAGTTAGAGTTGGAGGCATCTGTAAAGAAATCAGGACGTGTGTATTTGTGTTGAAGTTCCAGGAAGTGGTTTCGGATATGGGCAATAGGCGCATGTTTTGTAACTTCTAGGAAAGACACATCGAAGTCTATAATCTGCCACTGCCACGGTGGCGGGTATACTACAGGAGCCATTAAACTGTGTTCAAGTGACACTCCAGTTTCCTCGCACCCTTCAGGGGAACTGAGAGGGGCTGCCCACAGCCACTGGGTGAATTGAGCGAGGGAGCCACATTTGACTGAAGTAACTGCTTTTCTGATAGTCGGGCAAACAATGCGGCCATGATTGCTTTTTGTGAAGTGCCGTGAAATATTATTTTCCCATCTATGTGCTACGGGAGGCCGTCCAGAAAGAGCTACATCTACTTGAGATGGCATCACAAGTTTGACATAATGACTAGATGGGAGTATTAGAGAATGTTCCTTGTTTCTTGTTTGGGTGAGTCTTGAAAAGAAATGTTCATGATATTTAATTAATTCGTTTGTATAATGCTTCTGTATGGTAATTGTGCATCTATTTTAAACCTGTTCACTAATTAAATAGTCTGCAATTATCATCATAAGTGGTAGATGCGATGAGCAAGACCTAATTAATGTTCTCTTAAAATTATGAAGCACGAAGCAAAACTAGTTTGGAGCGATAGATTGCATGATAAATCCACTGGAAAAAACAAACCTGTGCAAGACAAGTCTACCGAAAAGGAAATGAATGCGGAAATCATAGACGCTTAGTTGAAAGCATGGGATGTTTGCAGCTCAATTTCAAAAAACTTTCACGTGCCTAAAGAGGTGGATATCGGAAGCCTACGTAGTCGGCTGATGGGAACTGCTTCCGGATGGTGGTGACTACATACACAGGTAATACAACTCTGTTGGGTCGCCCAAGCCTCTTCCAAATCCATCGCGTGAAGGAGCGGTACGCTAGAAACCGATATTTCCTGGAAGAAGGCATAGGATGACGTTGCTGGAACTGCAAATTCGAAACGTTTTTTTTTTTTTTGTTCAATTCGGCATTACCTGTGTACTTCTCCTTCAAGCGCGACGCCAATCTCCTGCAGCTCACAATAGAGAGCGCGCAGCACTGCGGAGCTCAGACACACGCTTCGGAATTCTTCGTGCCAAGTTATGCAGCAGTCTGGACTTTCGAGAACAACTTGCGCTTTGTCACGACAGCAGGCTTGCTCAAGGGCCGTTGGCATTGCTCCACAAAGCCCGGATTCGCACCCAACGTTACTAGATACTTTTTTCAGTTTGCAAACTGCGGCGCCGCGAGTGTCACCCTTCCCTGTTCCGCCAAGAGGGGGCGCGCTCTTGCGGCTTTTTGACCAGTCTGAGATCGTGCGGAGTGCGGAGCACGGAGGTGCCCGAACCCACGCCGGCGGAGTTACTGCAGGTGTGTTCTTATGCCGGGTGCTGCTTCGTTGCTTTCAAGTGTGCTTCGTAGTCATCACTGTGACTAAGTCCCAGCGAGATTTATTTCGACGTAACTCGCGTAGTGCGTGCTCTGGCTGCAACTTACTACGGTAGCGATCAACGTAGTGCCCGGCGTGACACCGAAGCTGTCAGCGTTGGCGTGATCTGCATGGTGCCGGGCGTTTTTTAATGTCTTCAACTCAGTCATCGCTTTCCCTGTGAGCTACACAGCTCACATGCGTCATGTGACTGTTCTTGAATGTGAGAAAACATGCCTCGCTGCTTTGTGACTGGTTGCCGAAGTGGGTACGATTCGACAAAATCCGTGGCCGAAAAGAGACCTTTTTTCAAGCCTCCCGCTAACGAGGTGCGCCTTCAACTGTGGCGACGGGCTGTACCGAGATTGGATAAGGAACTGACAAGCTCTTGCGCTGTTTGTGACCTTCACTTCTGAGAGGAAGATATTGCGAAGGACTACGTGCACCAAGTTCATGGGGACATAGTTCTCATTCCACGTGGTTGCCCGAAGTACTTGTCCAAGCCAGCGCGAAAACGCAAGGCCCCAACCGTGCAAGCACAGCCTCAGCCTAAGCGTAAAAAAGATCAAAAGGACAATGACCAAGAAGCTGCGACACCTGACTTCGGCGTCTCTAACGAAAGCAGTGGTGGCAGTGAAAACAGTCTTACGTTTGAGAACAACACACAGCTCTTCAGCGAGTTGTCTGACATAACAGCAGCAGGCCAACGGATCCAGGATTGGTCACTCGAAGCTGTTGGCACTACAATCAAATTATATAGGCTGGCAATGAGAGAAGACATTCCAGAGATCAACAGGGCTGTGGTAGTTTCCAACCGCCTGGCCTTGTCTGTCAGTGCCAAGGGGCAACATGTTACATCAGCCGCGTATAGCACTGGTGCGGATATTGAATTGAAATCGTGTGATGATTTAAAGTGCCTACTTTCACGCATTGAAAGGCTGAACGTATGTGAAGGTTGCCCCGCCAATAATTACCCCGTATTATCATCTGTGGCCGTTAAAAATAGGGAATCATGGCATCGCAAATCGTGCACAATTCTGTGTATGACTGCAACATGTCAGGAATGCATCCCTCTGCACAAGCTGTTTTCACGGCGGCGCAAGACATGCAACAGCTTGCAATCTAAGAGCCCCAAAGTCAAGTCTCTGCACCGAAGGGCAATACGAGCAGCCATGCAGAGAGAAAAGTTGAAAAAATAGATAGCCACCGTAAAAAAACAACTTGGGAATGTTACAGAAGAAGGAATGGAACGTGCACTTGACATTCTTCCAGCCAAACAGCAGCTGGCTTTCAAGAATGCTTTTCAGGTAACAAAAGCAAAAGCAAAAAACGGGAGGCAATACACAGAAGACTGGCTGATGACATGCCTTCTCCTGCAGATTGCAAGCTCTAAAGCTTACAAGCTGTTATCTGATATGCAGCTTTTGCCTCTTTCTACAAGAGCACGCCTTCGTCAGTTTATTAGTGGAATTCCCTGCAGATATGGCTTTAGTGAGGTATCACTGAAGAGCATCCAAGAGCATTTTCAGGAGAAGATCCACCTTCAAAGGTACGGTGTTCTGTTGCTTGATGAGGTAAAGCTCAAGCAATCTGTTGCTTTCAACAAAACATTGTATAAGATGGATGGCTTTGTTGACTATGGTGATGACACGAACGCCACTACTGAGCAGCACGCTGACTACACACTGGCGTTAATGTTTGTCCCATTGTTTGAGGGCTGGGTTCAACCCATAGCGTCTTTTGCCACAATAGGTGATGCACCTGGACGGATCCTTTCACGGCTCATTTTGAGTGCTGTGTTGCAGCTTCGCAAGCATAATGCTTCAGTGCTCGCTGTTGTAAGCGATGGAGCTGATAATAACCGCTCAATGTGGACAACTCTGGGTATATCAGGAGACATGATGTCACCGTGCAACAGCATCGAGTATCCCTGGGAATCTTCACAGAAGATGCTCTTTATCTGTGACGTCCTGCACGTAGTCAAGTGCATCAAGAATAATCTGAAAAAGCACACCTACAGAATGGTAAAAGTAAATATGTGCATTTAGTTGCAACCAAATACTAAAAACCGTTCTGTTTCTTTCAGGCTGGGGATCATCAGATAAATTTCGCACATTATGTTGCCCTGTACGAATCCGAGAAGAGCAAACATACAAGAGTCGCACCAAAACTGACGAAAGCACATGTTGCCCCAGACAACCTTCAAAAGATGAGCGTCCGACTTGCTACACAGGTGACAACATTAAAGACAGTGCAGGCTAGTTTGGGCTATCTTTCAACTAACTTATCAATGCACTTTTTTACAGCTATTCAGCCGAGGAACGACTATTGGCATCTGAACATACAGAGAAGCCGGTATTGAAGGCCTGAGGGACTCTGAGGGAACCGAAGCATTCACCATACTCCTGAATGACCTGTTCAATGCTTTCAACATAAAGCTACCCGAAAGAGGCATCAAGCGCCACTCAAAGGAAATACAGGCAAGCCCTAGTTCCTTTGCATACGTGTTGAACTTGGTGCTTATAGTGCGCTTACTTTTACCTCATTCATTCAGGTCATCGAGGACTTCTTGGAAATGCTGAATTCTACAGAAAAGAACTCCGTAGAGCAAGGTCTCAAGCTCTTTGCATCGCAGCAAACCACTCAATCTCTGCGGGTTACCTTGATGTCAACGATCATCGAGTTCTTACTGGATCAGGACGCACATTACGTTTTGACAGCAAAGTTGAACCAGGACCCCTAGGAGGTGAGCGCGTTACTACTGCGACTATAAGTGTTGAGTTACGAGTAATGAAGTTGGTTGTAGCTTAACAAACTTCCTCTTTTCCAGCGGCACTTCGGGCTTGTTCGGTCATTCGGTGGAGATGAATCTCACCCTACGGTGGTCAACTTTACTCAGATCTTTCGGCTTCTCAGTCTGTACACACCGATAAAGACCGCACTTCGTGGTAGTGTGCAAGGAGTACCAGGAAATGTGCTTCCCAGCGTACAGGAAACACTGCAGACGAGAAGAGAAGTTCAGCGCACCAAACATGCTTGTTTGCGTGAATTCATAGAGGAAAAGCTGCTAAAGATCACTTGTGAAACGCCCAGAGAACCTGAAGAGCAGGACGACGACCACTCTTACTTCAAAGGAGAAGTGGACGATGCCATTGTGTGCTACATTAGTGGATATGTAGTGTACAAGTTTGAAAAGCACACAGCATGCCTTCTATGCTTAGAAGATATAAGCAGTGCAGCGCCCGTCGTTGGCTCTGATGCCTATCTGACAACCTATAGAAGTTCCGAGGAAGGCTGCATGAAGCATCCAACAGCTAAAATGTTGCGTGTGATGAGAGTTGTTAATGATGTAGTTTCTACAACATTAGATGAGGCTGGTGCTTGCGAAAATATTTCCTGGAAGGTGCTAGAAGAGCTTGAAAAGTGCAGCATTGCTTGCTTGGGCTGTTCAGACCATGAATCAGCATTCACTTGCCAAATATTGAACTTCGTCATTGAGACAAGAATGCATTTCTTTTCCAGAGATTTTAACCATAAATTAGAAAGCAAGGAAAACGTGGTTGTAGCAAACAAAAAAGCACGTCTCCCGTAACTCTGGCTCTTGCCTTTGAAAAAAAGTGGCTTTTAGTTTGTTTGTTTCAGTATTCAGTAAATTGTGTTTAATTTGACTTTGTGTTCAGTGTTCAATAAATTGTGTTTAATTTGACTTTGTGTTCTCGTCATCTCTCACATTTTATGGCCTTAAAAAGGGCAAACTTTTATTGAAGTAGTTCGGTATCTTTCTTCTAAAATAATGCGAATCGTACGATTCAGTTATCTGGAACAAACAAGTTTTTGTGGGCTTTACACTTAAACATATCTAAACATATCTGACGTCATTAGATGGCAGTAGTGCGTGGCTTATCATACAATAATACCTAAGGTTCTACAGGCCAAAACCACGATATGATTATGAGGCATGTCGTAGTGAAGGGCTTTGAAAATTTTAACCACCTGGGTTTTCTCTAACGTGCACCTGAATCGAAGTGCATAGCCCTGTAGCATTTAGACTTAATGCTGTGGCCCACTGTGAATGGTTTTTTTTTTAAATAGGCAATCGAATTTTAAAGAACAAGAATGCAAAGGAGGTGTATGAACAGAAGTCCCGCAAAATTCGGGCATCGCGCTCACGTCTCTGCCGTGTGGCATTGCCTTAGCGGCTCAACTGGTGATTTACTTGCACACTTGTATTAACCTTCGCTCACTCTCTCGGGAAATAACTCCCATTACACAAAACTGCGTAAATTCCGTTTAACATTGCGCGAAGGCTCCGTTACGATGCGGCGACCATTCAAATGGTGTCGGAAGTGCCACCTAGAGAGCAGGAAACAAAGGGGACCGCGTTTCGCCGCCACATCCTGGCGGAGTTTGCAAACTGAAATTAGGATGCCTCAATGCGCGCGCGTCGGGCGCGCGCGCCCGCCTCCCGTTTCAGGGTGGTGCCATTCTGTGACGGAGCCGATGCCGACAAAACTGGTTTTCTCTAGCCGCCGCCGCCATGTTCATGCCCAGCTAGCACGCCGGCCGGTGCTGGTAGTGGGAAGTTGCTGCGTGCGAGCGTAGTTTGCCGGTTGTCGTCGGCACAAAATGCCCTGCTGATGCGTGCCGCAGTGCAGTAACCACTCCAGGAATGGCTGGCGAATGTTTCAGTTCCCAAGGAATCCGAAAAGAAGAATTCTATGGACTGCAAGAATCAAGCGGGACAAGTGGCAGCCAACGAACACCTCGTGCGTCTGCAGTGTGAGTACGGCGGGGCTTCCCGAGAATAATTTTTTTCCGGGTGAATTTTATTAGGCCGGAGTGATGATCGAAGTATATAGCGGATAATATTTTCCAATAGTAGTGATTGGGCCGGCAGATAGATTACAAATTACGCAAATTAGTAGCAGTATTTACGTCAAGCTGTTAAAGAAAAAGGTCTCTGCCATCTCCGTCACGCTATCAAAAGCTATGTGCGCGTCTGTGTTATTTGTGGTACGGTGTTTTGTGCGTTTGTAAGTGTTTTTAAGCTTTTCGGAGCTTCGAGAAAGTCAATACGAACCGTTTATTTCGAGCTTCCGGACGTGGCAGCTCAACTGGGAGAAAGCTGTGCTGAAGAGAGTAGCGTGCACAGTTTACCAGATAATGTTCTGGCCCCCCATGGAATAACCAGCGTTATTCACGTTTATTGGAGGTTACTCGCACCTGCGCAATAGCTTGCAAATAATATAAGGACGGTTTTAAATGTCACAGTTGCAGTAAAGTTCGTAACAACACATTCGGAAAATATTTAGGAACGTATGAAGCACAGCAACGTCGGCGTGCGAACACTGGTGATATCTTGATCGCGAAGGAAATAAATTTACGACCTTCCACGACCCTGCAGGCTCATTTTGAAGAGAACAGCTCCGATCAAAACAGAGCGGATGGGTGGAAAAAGCTAAAGCCGAATGCCGTGCCTACAGTGTTTTCCTTCAGACGTAAGTTGTTACTTCCTTCTTTCCGCGTGCTTGTACACAGAATTCAGCATTATTCGCCCCTGTATCTTATGAGTTCATTGTGTGACCGTGCACGCATGTAGTGCTTTTATTGTGTTGATAGCGGCGCTTATAATTACAATAGAGTTTAGCTGTAATTCAAGTGTGCACTAAAAAAAGCAGGGTCGAACTTTGTTTTGTTTCTAGATGTTAGAGTTGTGTTGGCGGAACTTTGCCATTTGTTTTTGCGTTTAAATATAACGAACGGAAGCGTATGGGAGTTGTTTTTTTTTTTTTGCACAGGGGCGGATGTGACATTGGATCACAGCTCTATAGGGGGGGGGGGGGAGGAGGAGGCGGCGTTCTTACACCGTTCTTACGCCGTGTTGATAGCGGCGCTTATAATTACAATAGAGTTTAACTGTAATTTAAGTGTGCACTAAAAAAAGCAGGGTCGAACTTTGTTTTGTTTCTAGATGTTAGAGTTGTGTTGGCGGAACTTTGCCATTTGTTTTTGCGTTTAAATATAACGAACGGAAGCGTATGGGAGTTGTTTTTTTTTTTTTGCACAGGGGCGGATGTGACATTGGATCACAGCTCTATAGGGGGGGGGGGGGAGGAGGAGGCGGCGTTCTTACACCGTTCTTACGCCGTGTTGATAGCGGCGCTTATAATTACAATAGAGTTTAACTGTAATTTAAGTGTGCACTAAAAAAAGCAGGGTCGAACTTTGTTTTGTTTCTAGATGTTAGAGTTGTGTTGGCGGAACTTTGCCATTTGTTTTTGCGTTTAAATATAATGAACGTAAGCGCATGGGAGTTGATTTTTTTTTTTTTTTTTTGCACAGGGGCGGATGTGACATTGGATCACAGCTCTATGGGGGGGGGGGGGGGGCGTTCTTACGCCGTTTTTGCGTCGGTAAACTAGGAAAAAGGGCGCCGGGCACAAAGAGGTTCGCGACTCTGCCCGAAAATGATGTTTCGGCTCTCTGCGGGAGACTACAGGCATTTTAAATGTGCAACAAAGGTAGCATTCTGTTCTTCAGACATGAAAGTGTAAAGGCATAAGAAAGCCAGTCGTGGCATGCCTCATGATGTTTGTGGGATGCAGTTTGATGCTCTCCTTTGGTTTTGCAGCTTTGCCTCGTCACAGGAAGGCACCAAAAGAAAGGAGTGGGACCGCTCTCGTATCAGCCCTAGATGGAGGCGACGTAACCATTGATGGCCAAGCAGCTGCGATCGGCGCAGTGCCGTCGCCGGGCAGCCTTGAGCCGCCTGAAGGACAGAATCGCAGCTCACATGAAACAAGCTCAATAGCACCGGTAGCGGACGAAGCAGGTCTGCAAGGCTCATCCAGTGGAGTGCAGGCTGGAGTGTCTGACCTGGAGTCTGCTAATAACTCTCGCGCAGAATTAAATAAGCAGCTGGCAGACCTGACACGTAAATACAGCGAACTTCAAGAATTGCACACCCAGGCAAACTCAACGATCCAAGGCCTCCGAAAAAAAGTTAAGAAGATCGAAGGTACCATAGAAACCTTTGGAAAGAACATGAAATTTCTGAACGAGGACCAAATACAGGCATTGTCGCGCGACAGCAACAAAGGGAGTACTTGGTCTCCGCAAACTGTGAAGCAAGCACTTCAAACTAAATTTTCATGCGGGACGTCCGGCTACGAAACCTTAAGGAAACTGGGGTACCCGCTGCCGACTAACAGAACTCTTGCGCGTCGACTACAGGGACTCAAGTTTCTGCCTGGGATACTCACAGACGTGGTAGACCTGCTGAAAAGGAAAGCAGAAGGCATGCAAGACATTGAAAAAAACTGTGTTCTTTTACTAGACGAGATGGAGATCTCCCAGGGCTATGAGCTCGATCGAGCTAAAGATGTGGTCCTTGGCGGAACAACATTGCCTGAAAATCCTGAAAACCCGGCTCGCCATGCCCTTGTGTTCATGGTAGGTGGCCTTAACCAGCGGTGGAAGCAAGTAATAGCTTATCACTTTACTGGAAGCAGCGTAGACGGCCGCATCCTGAAGGACTACGTAATGAATATCGTGCAACTTTGTGCAGATATATCCCTGAGGATACGCGTTGTCATTTCAGATATGGGTTCCTCCAACAGCGTGGTTTCTGGAGCTTGTCTTTAAGTGGTATACGTTAATCTCATCGCGACATCCGTCAGTTGCTTTAAGTCTTGAACACATGGACAAGAGTAACACCACCATAGAAACTCTGTGCTTGGCGTCTGAGACCATTCGAGGAACGAACATGGGGAGCACGTCCCAGTGGAAGCCCTCACAGGCGGGTTTCTTAATAGCCACAGAAGTCATCATTCGTCTGCAGGATTGCCTTCTAAGAAGTGAAGGTTACAAGTTCTTCCTGACAAGCAGACTGCTCCAGGACTGTCTGGAAAATCTCTGTTCGGTTATACGTCTTAGGAAGCCCGTTCCAAGCGCCTATGACATGAAGTGTGCGTTGAAGCTTGTGTCTGTCAGTCAGTTTTTGTTTACACCATCGACTAGCTACGACGTTGATGACGCACAGTACCCGATCGACATGTTGTCGACAGGTATGCAAGAACAAGCGGCAGCCGAAACTGAAGCCATCGAAGATTCGGAGATCCCGTTAATTGAAGGGCTAACTTCTGCTGAGTGTGAGATTTTGTTCCACATCGGGGGGTACCTCATTAAAGGGATACTCAAATCTATCGGCAACTGCGAGAAGTGCAAGTCTGAATTGTTGGGCTCAAGCAGCAGCGAGCATGCGTACTTGACGACCCTTAAGGAATACGTCAGTGACGGGAGCAACCTTCACTACCCAAGCGATGCAGTTATGGTCGTGCTCAAAGCATGCGATGAGCATTTTAATGGTATCACCACCTGGAGGCAAAGCGTTTTTACCATGAAATCGCCCTTGAAGGCTGTGACTGCATACCTGACCAAGATGCTCCAGTCGGACGTAGCAGGATGCTGCCAGGAACACAAAGAAACTGCGGTGAAGCTCCTCGTGTCTAACTACGCGAGACTGAGGCTGCGTGTGCACCTGCATCAGGTCGCGGCAAAGGGACTCGACGGTCATGCAAGCAAAACGTGTGCTGGAGTGAATCTACAGTGAACTTTGAACTTCCATTTTAAGACATATCGCCAAAATTTACGCACTTTCGTGTTATTTGTGTCACTCTTTTAATGTTACTTTCATTTGTGTGTTTATTGTTACTTTGCCGTGCTTGCCGCATTTTTGCCTACTCTGTACAAACTTTTCGCTTTTGTTCATATACTTGTCTAGGTGAAGTACAAAGTAATACTTTGATTTCATTTGTTAAAGTTATTTCATCGCTTCATTCTCTAGTTTCTGGTCGTTCGTTTGAGATCTGCGAAAGGTATGTGGCAGTGGACACTTGCTGATAATAAAAACATACACTACGATCCAAACGTTGTGTAACGTATCCCCTCGTCACTCACTGACCTCTTTTTGCCGTCAGCATGTTCTTAACTTCTTATGCAACATGAATTTCGAGGGCTGCATACTAACCTTTTTACAAGCAACACAGGTTCACCTAGCAACTCTGGCCGAAGAACAGCAATGCTAGTACCGTAGAAATTTTCTCACTCATCTGTACTAACGCTTGCGGTAAACGTGTTATTTCGGGCTGTGAAAGAAAATCACCGAGCGCCGTACAAATGAATTTCTGTAGTTAAATATGTAAAAAAAAAAGAAAACATGCCACGCGCACCAGCGATTGTAACACGTTTTAAAAGGATAATTTCAGGTGACAGCGTTCTATATTAGCATGGGACAGCTAACCTTGCAGTATTGTTAAATTGTATGCCACCAAAAATTTTACCTACTTCACTGTAACGCCACCTTAGTGCCCTTTTTGCAGTGTTATTGTCCGCAAAAAGGCACGTCGCTTCAGTATACACGCGCGCCGCACGGAGTGGGCATGTGCATGGCGGCCGCCGTAGCAGACGACGCGGTTGTCTCCACCCTGAAACGGGAGACGGGCGCGCGCGCATCGAGGCACCCTAACTGAGGTAATCTAGTAACGTTGGTCGCACCTGAATTCACAAAAATCGGCCTCCGCTATCGTTATCATGGACACCGTACAAACACCGCGAAAAGAAAGACAATGCCATGACGAAATCGTTTGTACGCTAGTGGTTATGCAGCACAACGTACAAGTTACACGTGCGAAACAGCAAGCGCGAGAGCTTCGCAAAGGTGAACAAGTATCGAACAAAAAGGGCTACTTGAATCATTTACACTTACCCGTGATCGTTGCCATCGTCATGGAAGTCCGGCGAATCAGGTGGTGGCGGATCACTGCTGCCATCCTTGGCAAGAAACGCAGGATCGCGAAATGTCTATTTGATTCAGGAAAAGTGCACGGAACCGTATACAAAAAGGTGCAACCGGTGCCGACACCTGGTGCAGCAGTGTCGCAGGTTTCTCGGCAGCCGTTTCGGGGTGCAAATGCAATGCATCAGCAGCGCCACCGCTAAAATGTCAATCGAATATTGAGGTGCCGTGCAAGCCTTTCGTCTGCTATGGTACGGGCAGTACGGGGCTAGTGAGGCTTAGCACGCACCGGCAAGCGGTTGTCAGTTGTGTCAGTTGTGCGTCCGAGGATTTGCACGTGATTTGTTAACATGAAGGAACTCCACATCGCCATGGAATTGGTTGAATCTGACAGTGAAGATGAGGAACTCGAGGCAGTGTTGTGTCAAATTGGTGCCCAATTGGTCCGCAGCGATCGTAACCGCACACCTAGATACTACGAGGAAGTTGTGGCCCGTTATTTTGACTACGAATTCAAGCGCCTGTTTCGGCTGTCAAGAGAGACGTTCGAAACACTCGTGGGGCGCTTCAAGTCGTCGCCCTTTTTTCCTAGGCCGCGGGGAGGACGCCCCCAAATCCCAGCGGAGAAAACTTGCCTGATTTCTCTCAGCTACTTGGGCACGCAGAATAGTATGTATAGAATCGCCGATACCTTTGATGTCTCCGAGTCATCCGTGTCTTTGTGCTTGAAACGGGTTCTTGACTTTCTCTTTAGCATCAGTGATGAAGTGATTGCTTGGCCCAGCGATCAAGAGCGGGCGAATATCAAAGCAGGCTTTGCTGCTAGGAGCGGCGGTAAAGGTCCGAGGAACACTATTGGGTGTATTGATGGTTGCCACATAGAGATTCCGCACCAGAATGAATCACCGGCATCCTACTGCAATAGAAAAAAATTTCCTTCAATCATTCTTCAAGGAATCTGCGATGCAAACAGCCGTTTCACTGACATTTTTGTTGGTTACCCTGGCAGCGTACACGACGCACATGTGCTGAGAGAGAGCCCCTTCTACGGCACTGCAGAATCTAAGTGCGCCGGCGATTATTTACTAGGGGACGCAGCGTACCCGCTCCTTCCATGTCTAATGCCTCCATACAAGAACAACAGGGCCACGTTTGAGCGCTACAAGCGAAAGTTTAATAAGAGGCTCAGCCAACAACGCGTAGCTATAGAACATGTCTTTGGCATTTTGAAGCAGCGCTTCAGGCGGTTATATCTTGTGGATGCAGACACCATTGATCAGTGTTGCCTCATTGTCACAGCAGCATGTCTGCTACACAACCTATGTAGCAGAAGTTGCGACACATTGAGCAACTTCGAGGATTTACCGAGGGAAGACGACATTGAAAATGACAACGATGGAGCCATCACAAGCACTGCAGCTGTTAGAGAGATGTGTAAACGCCGACCCAAGAACATTGCCGAAACGCAGTGCTGAGACTTCAAGTTCAGTGTTCTACATGCTTGTGTGAACTACTTTGCAAGAACATTGCCGACACACAGTGCTGAGACTTTTAAATGTTTTGCATACTTGTGTGAACTGCTTTTGCCGACACGCAGTGCTGAGACCAGATTAAGTGTTTTACATGCTTTTGTGAACTACTTTGCAAGAACATTGCCGACACGAAGTGCTGAGGAGACTTTTAAATGTTTTGCATACTTGTGTGAACTGCTTTTGCCGACACACAGTGCTGAGACCAGATTAAGTGTTTTACATGCTTGGAATTACTTTGCAAGAACATTGCTGACACACAATGCTGAGGAGACTTTTAAATGTTTTGCATACTTGTGTGAACTGCTACGATATATCTTTTCTCCTCCATGATCGCACCACGCTTTCGAACGCGCGTTGCCTGTGTAGTTTCGTGAGCGGTGGATCTGTATACACTGGTTAAAAAACCTGATCGCATACTACAACCGTGCTATGGTCGTGGTCTTCCGCCGAACTACTTCTGTTCAAGTGCCTGAAGAAACAGTACGAAGAGAAAATGCTCCAGTCCGGGCTCACTGATAAAGTCAGCCTTCGGCATTGGACGAGGAAAGATATCGACGCTTTCCTGTGTGAGTATTGCACCTGCCATTCACGCACTACATTTGTGAGGTTTCCCCAATTCGTCTGCACCTTGCGTACTATAGCTCGGAAAGTTGCGCGTCTGTCTTTGTTTTTACGAACCCACGAGCGTCGCTTGCAGTGTAGGAGTGCAGGGCAATATTCATACAAGCTATTTGGAGGTCAGAATACCTGACACAAGGTTGGCTTGTACACTAGTTGGTATTGCATTGTAAGGTTGCATTCTACAGCGTGAAGACGATGGTACGGAAAGGTAATGTAGAAGAAAAAAATACATCATGCCAGTGTTCACTCTTTAAACCAAAAAGCCTCTTCTTATATTGTCGGTCCATATTTAATATCCTTAGTGGGAAGAGCAGTCGAATGAGAGCTCGACGCCGCAGCCGTCGTCGAACGCGGCGTCGCCTGGTCGAACGGCGGAGCACTTCGATGCGTCCCGAGACGCGCTTATTTAACTGACGGAACGCCTGCGCTGAAACCCGACACCCCACTAGACGGTCAGTATTTCGCTAGCCCTTCACTAAGGCTTTTCCCATAATCATCGTGGTTTTGATATGTCGAACGCCAGCCATTACTAATACGAGGTGGCAGAACGAACGACGGTGGGCAGGTACTGGCCTTTTGTTCCTCCTCTTTGTCTGCGCTGTTGGAAATATTGCTGCCATGCAATACAGACGAAAGGAACAGCAGTCGAGGCGTGTACAGTTATACATTAAGCTTATGTGCAGGTGCGCGTTCAGAAATTTTCGCGGTGTCGAATCACGGCCGCATTTCAATGGAGGTGAAGTGCTAGAGGGCCGTGTTCGTGAACTAAAATGGGGAGGGCTCCGAACGGAAAGTGGGGCGAGAACAGTAGTAAAGTCGCTAAAGAAATCTGTTTCAATTGACTGCACGAAATGCTTAAAAGAAATGCTAAGCTTTTTCGGAAGCATTTAAATGGGTGTGGATCGAGTGATATGGGTATTCTAGAAATCTTGGGCAATAACCAAGTCGTCATGGTGCCTATTATCAAAAATTGCTTGGAGCAATTAGATAAAACTAAAGCATTCGGTCTTGACTGCATCTTGCTTTGCATGCTAAGCGCTGTGCTGCACCAGTCTGCCTTTATTCTTTTGTTAACGTTTACACATTCACTCTGTGCAAGTGACCTAGCTGCCACAAAATTGGAATAACGCACATGTTGGACCAATTTATAAGGGCAGTTCAAGAAAATATGTCCAGAATTATAGGGCTGTTTTCCTGACATGTATTGTAGGCAAGTTAATGAAACGCTAGTTAATGGAGTTAATAGTTAATGGGCAAGTTAATGGAACTAAAACAAAATGCATTTTCTACATGTGTAAAACTGAATTAGAGTGTGGCGGCCCTCAACCAATAGCCTGAAAAGTTGTTTCAGTTGTGTGCGGCTTTACCAAAGTGGTGCAGAGGGAGATTCGCTATGTTTATAGACTGATGCACAGCCATGCAGAATTGAGGATTGTCAGTAGACACAATATGAGCACTACGCAGTTGCCTCTGTGTTCAGCTGTGCTAGCTTCTGTGTTAAAGCATTAGCAAGGAACCAACATGACTTTGAATATTTGCTGAAGCAGTCATCAACATAGGCCCCTTGTGACACAATAAGTCTGGTTCCTTCTAGTTATATGTAAAGTTTTTGGGAAAACATGGGCAATTAGAGCACTGTTTTGGTGTTGTATACATTTTAGTGCACGTTATTTTACTGTCTGGAGAAAGCGGCATGGGCTGTTTCTCGGCAAGCCCTATCTGTTGCCATGCAAGCAGACAGGTTGAGCCTCCTTTGGCCGCCATCTTAAATCGTACAGCACGCCACCTATAGTTCGTGGTCATTGCGAATATTGGAAGGATTGCAGTGAGACTTAGACGAAGACGAGGGACATGTAATGCACCGAGGAGCGCTGTTTTATGTCTCTCCTGTTTTCGGCTAAGTTGCGTTGCTTTCTTTAAAGTAGTACCAACTCGCCAAAGTCGAGATATTAGGGTAGAGTTTGAATGCTTGTTGTCCTCTTAAAGGGGCCCTCCAACGTTATTCAACACCTCATTTTTTACTCGGGAGTTTGTCAAATGACGGGGAGCCAAAACCTTTCATATAGCACAAACAGATAAGTTCACTTTTAAAAGAATACCTGTTTTAGGCTTGGGGTAAGTCCATGTAGTGTACGCATAAACTCTGCTGTGTGCTTCACAGAAATTGGGCAAGCCCCATTACCGAGTACAGCAGTGGCAATGGAAAGCAAAAGGATCAGAGGGAGAGAGCGGAGCAAAGAAGAGTGGTGGAGAGCAGTGGAGAAGGAGGGTGGAGCCTGGCCGGATAAGGCATCAACTGGAGAAGAAACAGGGAAGCAGGCGTTAAGTGAAAGCTCTTCTCGGAGAAAGGGAAAAGAGAAGAATTAAACTAAACGCAAGAAAGTTTTCAGCTGGAATTTTAACTCGGGTACCCATGTGCCAAGGTAGGCATCCTAGCCACTTGGCTATCCGGGCACGGTAGCAGAAGCATTTATGTGAATCGTACTATCGTTGTGCCACGGGCGAGCAAATGAATGACAGAAAGAATTGGAGGGATAGAACAAAAGAGGGAGAAAGACAGCCAGAGAAGGGAGTATAGTTAAAGGGAATGCAGACCCTGGTTAAGGGGTCTGGTGGCCAGGCTGAATGATCACGACTGCCAGCCAACTTGCAGCCAAAAGTTAGACAATGCGGCGTCCTGCAAGCAGGTTGCAAGCAAATAGCAGGACAGTGGGAACCCAGTCGCAAAGTCGGGACAAGTCCTGCGTGTATCTGGAAGACTGAACACTTAAGTCATAGCTTCAATAGAAGTGTCACATGGGCATTTGTAAGGCGGTTGAACAGTCTATCGACTCAATTGTCCAGCACAAGTTGCCACACGGGCGATTACCAAGGCCCTTGAGTCGATCAGTCTATCCAGCCAACGTAGCACCCCATACCTCGATTGTAACTTTTTTGGCTTATGAGTGATAGAAGTGGAAGCAGCGCAAACATGTCAGTGTTAGAAAGCAGTGGTCACGTGGCCACAGTTTTGCTGTGCAATTATTCAAAAACCGAACATGCATTTATAATTACATATAAACAATTTAATAAAAAGTTGAAACAAAAATAACAAATCTGTGTGTGCTTTTAAGTGTATATTATTTCACTGAAGTAAAAAGTTGGACGTGCTGGTTTTGGCTAATTGTAAACTGAGGGGCGCTAAAATACGACACATAAGAAAATGAACACAGATTGCATGGTGCTTTACATATGTCTTTCCTGAATGGAAATAGTTCAGTTGCTAGTAGCACATCGTCCGAGTCCTTCTTTTCGTTGTGTGCCGTATTTTTGCACTCCTCAGTCTATAATAAATTACTTTATATATGATGAAATGGAAAGGAAAATAAAATTTTGTAGCACCACAAGATCTTTAAAGCAAACAATTCAGGAGCTCAACAGAACTGCCATATAGCAGCATGACAACTCTATCAAGTCTATGGGGCGGCAGCATTTCGACGGCCGTCCACTCCATGGCCTTTCAAAAGGGCCTGTATGACACAGGAGTAAGTCGGGCTGCCTGGCTTGTATCACTCGGACCCGGGAGGCTACCTTCGCAGAATTTTCACTTGTGCAGGTGTGATTAAATTCAGGTGTCCGTAGTGATAGTAGCGATAGAGCCACTAAAGAAGCCTGTTGCCTCACAAACTCACCGCCGCAAAATTTTTGGAATCAGTCCAGTAACAGTGGATTTCTCAAAATTTGTGTGCACTGCAGTTAGTGATCCCACTTCTGTGCTAACTGTGAAGAAATGCGCCAAATTAGATTTACTGCCCCATCTTGTTAATATCAACGGAAATTGTGCCAAACAGCGTCAAAGATGAATTTGGGAGCATCAGACGGTCCCAAATTCATATTGATGCGAAGGTAATATTCTCATCTAATTTTGAAGGGGAGCTTCGTGGCATTGCAAGTTTCCCCTGAGTATGTGTTTTCACGGTTTAGCTCCATTTTACTGCAGTGAACCTTCTTTACAGGAGAATTAGATGCATAATAGTTTTTAATAAAACAGGTGCTTTCACGGCCTAGCACTGCTCCACTGCAATACAACGACCTTTACAGGATGTCACATGCAGACTAATATCTACCTATTCATTTGAATATTCAAAGCTTTCGAATATTTGCACAAGCCTAATATTTTCTACCAATTCAAATGGCTGCAATGCAAGTGTATAGGGTAAAATGCCTGCTGGAAAAAAAAATGAACTGATTTATTTGAGTAGTAAAGATGTACAAGGCGATTTTGATATGAGCAAGACCGTCTCCCTAACTTTACTACCTATTTTCTCAGACTGGGAAGTCAACTTACGCGTATTCCTCAATTTTGCCAGAAAACTTACGAGCGCTACCGCAGCAGGCAAGAGGCCATATATATATATATATATATATATATATATATATATATATATATATATATATATATATATATATATATATATATATATATATATACACACGTAAATACATGTACGGAAATTTCAACACAAGAGTATTCAAGATACAACCACCTTCGCCATGAATTTGCTTAAAAGCACTAGTGAATCTGGATATAACCCGCTATTTTATTTTTCACATTCATGTCAACAGAAAATGTACTTTGAACATCACAGCCTCGAGACGTGTCTGCCCGTGGTTTAATAAGAATAAGTCTTACTGGTGTGTGAAAGCCTGCAATCGTAGTGATGTAGATGCAGGCATAGGCATGTCACGATAGAAAGTGCATACGTGTGTACTGCTCAATGAGGATCGCACGTAATCAATATCGAAATTGAATATAATCCTCGTTGGTTTCAATTTTTTCAACTTTTCTTTATCTTCAGACTGATTTTTAACAAAACTATCGGGGTCAGCATGCACACTGGATCTAGCGCTGCTACAATGAAGATGCTTCATACGCTTTACACCACGAATGATCTCGTTTAGAAACCTCCTGTATTCTCAGCTGCAGCATTCTACTTTAGGAACTGATGTCAGTCGCATTTCTCAGCACTACAAATAAAGTTCCTTCATCCATTCATCCATTGCCTAATCAATATAATCCCGTTGCATGTTACGACAGAACACAAAGCGGCTATTGAACAGTGCAAAGCAGTCATTGAGCACCATGAAAATATTAGTTGGTACTGCCTGTCATGGAAAGAAAAAGTGCAGTTTAGTAGTTTTCATCTCGATTTTTAGTGCAGAAATGCGTAACTTCAAAGTGTTTGTGTTCATGATACAGTTTCAAAAGAAAACAAAAACTGGTCAACTGTGTGTTGTCAATACTACTCAGACCTTTGCGACAATGTTGGTGAGCCTTTTCACATAGTTTAGTTAGCTAAACTTATTTTTTTGTTGTTCTGCTACAAACGGGTTTAGTTTATACTTTTGATTATTGCTTATGTTGCCTCTAATGCTGTTTTACTACAAATTGCCCTTAATAGGAGGTCCCGATACAGTCTTTGACTTTGGTACCCCCTCTTGTATACTAAACACTTGCAAAATTCTTGTATGCATATCAGTGATTAATCTGAAAAGCTCCTTGACATAGTTTTGCCATCCGAAAGTAAAGTCACATGAAAGATACACATCGCGACATTCAGAGAAGACAGAATGGCGGCAGTGCTTGGGAATCTGCAATCGCCTGCTGCTGACAGCCACAAATATGGTGTCCTGTGCTGTGCACCATCGCGTTTCAGCAGCCCCCAAGTAAACGCTTGTACCATAGTGCCTCAGTCGGTTAAACATGGCAGCAACCTATGAACGCTGAAAATTGTGATTTTGTATAGACAATTTCACAGAGGGGTTTCAGTGCCTCCATTCAGGGCTGTTAAAGGAGCACTGACATCAGAATGCGGCGATGGCGTAGTGGTTAGAGCATCCGCCTCGCATGCAAGAGGTCCGTGGTTCAAATCCCGGTGCCGCGCAGTTCCCAACTGGATTTAAAAAAAAAAATCCGCGTGTTGATGGAACTGCATTAAGAGGCCTGGGGTGCGGCCTCACCGGTAACCACCGCCGGGAACGCACTCCCTCACCAGAGAAGGATTGGCCACCCTGGTGCAGTATCTGGCCACTACATCCCACATGCATACGTCAAATAACTCATGGCCCTCAGTCCCCAGCAGCTGCGAAGCAACTGACCACGGCGGCGGTCAGATCTGCAACGCAGCAGAGGGTGCTAAGAATCTCTGGATCCGGACAGGCCGCCATTGGAACCTGAACTTGGCAACGTTTAACGCTAGAACCTTATCTAGTGAGGGAAGTCTAGCTGTACTATTCGAGGAGCTAGAGGGTGTTAAATGGGATATAATAGGGCTCAGTGAGGTCAGAAGGACAGATGAGGCCTATACTGTGCTACAGAATGGGCACGTCCTTTGCTATCGGGGCTTGGCAGACAGAAGGGAACTGGGAGTGGGGCTCCTAATTCACAGAAACATAGCTGGTAACATAGAGGAATACTATAGCATTAATGAAAGGGTGGTAGGTATTGTAATTAAACTGAATAAAAGATACAAGATGAAGGTAGTACAGGCTTACGCGCCTACATCCAGCCATGATGACGCTTCAGTTGAAAGCTTCTATGAAGACGTGGAATTGGCAATGAGTAAGGTAAAAACACAGTATACTATAGTGATGGGCGACTTTAATGCAAAGGTAGGGAAGAAGCAGGCTGGAGACCAGGCAGTAGGAGATTATGGCATCGGCACTAGAAACGCCAGACGAGAGCTACTAGTCGAATTCGCAGAACGCAATAATTTGCGGATTTTGAATACCTTCTACCGAAAACGAGAAAACCGCAAGTGGACATGGAGGAGCCCTAATGGCGAAAATAAGAACGAAATAGACTTTATAATGACTGCACACCCAGGAATCGTGCAGGATGTGGAAGTGGTTGGCAAGGTACGATGCAGTGACCATAGAATGGTACGGTCTCGAATTCGCCTAGACTTGAAGAAGGAACGACAGAAACTGATACGCAAGAAGCCAATCAATGAGCTAGCACTGAGAGGGAAAGTACAGGAATTCAGAGTGTCGCTGCAGAACCGGTACTCGGCTCTTAGTGAGGATCGGCTCTTAGTGAGGAAACCAACCTTAGCGTAGATACAATGAATGATAATCTGACGAGTATCATTACGGAGTGTGCAGTGGAAGTTGGAGGCAGGGTAGTTAGACAGGACACTGGCAAGCTTTCCCAGGAAACGAAGAACCTAATTAAAAAGCGTCAAATCATGAAAGTGTCAAGTACAACAGACAAAATAGAACTGGCAGAGCTTTCGAAGTTGATTAATAGACGTAAAGTATGCGATGTAAGAAGGTATAACATGGAGAGAATTGAACACGCTCTGAAAAACGGAAGAAGCGTCAAAGCAGTGAAGAGGAAACTTGGGATAGGCAAAAGTCCGATGTATGCACTAAGGGACAAAGAAGGCAAAATAACTACCAATATGGATAGGATAGTTAAAATAGCGGAGGAGTTTTACAGAAATCTGTACAGTAGCCGAGACAACCACGACCTTAATACTATAAGAACTAGCAGTAACCCAGATGACACCCCACCAGTAATGATAGAAGAAGTCAGAAAAGCTTTGGAGAGCATGCAAAGAGGCAAAGCTGCTGGTGAGGATCAGGTAACATCAGATCTGCTGAAAGATGGAGGACAGATTGTGTTAGAAAAACTAGCCACCCTGTTTACGAGGTGTCTCCTGACGGGAAGGGTACCAGAGTCTTGGAAGAACGCTAACATCATCTTAATACATAAGAAAGGAGATGACAAGGACTTGAAGAATTACAGGCCGATCAGCTTGCTCTCTGTAGTATACAAGCTATTTACAAAGGTAATTGCTAACAGAGTAAAGAAAACATTAGAATTCAATCAACCAAAGGAACAAGCAGGATTTCGAACAGGCTACTCAACAATTGACCACATTCATACTATCAATCAGGTAATAGAGAAATGCTCAGAGTATAACCAACCACTATACATAGCCTTCATAGATTACGAGAAGGCGTTTGATTCAGTAGAAATATCAGCCGTCATGCAGACACTGCGGAATCAGGGCGTAGATGAAGTATATATAAACATTCTGGAAGAAATCTACAGGGGATCAACTGCTACCATAGTGCTTCATAAAGAAAGCAACAGAATACCAATCAAGAAGGGTGTAAGGCAGGGGGACACAATCTCCCCAATGCTATTTACCGCATGCTTACAGGAGGTTTTCAGAAGCCTAGAATGGGAACAGTTAGGGATAAGAGTTAATGGAGAATACCTTAGTAACCTGCGCTTCGCCGATGACATTGCATTGCTGAGTAACTCAGGGGACGAATTGCAACTCATGATTACGGAGTTAGACAAGGAGAGCAGAAAGGTGGGTCTTAAAATTAATCTGCAGAAAACGAAAGTAATGTACAACAACCTCGGAAAGGAGCAGCTCTTCGAGATAGGTAATAGTGCACTTGAAGTTGTAAAAGACTATGTCTACTTAGGGCAGGTAATAACCGCTGAGCCTAACCACGAGATTGAAGTAACTAAAAGAATAAGAATGGGGTGGAGCACATTCGGCAAGCACTCTCAAATTATGACAGGTAGATTGCCACTGTCCCTCAAGAGGAAGGTATATAACAGCTGTATCTTGCCGGTAGTTAGCTACGGAGCAGAAACCTGGAGACTTACAAAGAGGGTTCAGCTTAAATTGAGGACGACACAGCGAGCAATGGAAAGAAAAATGGTAGGTGTAACCTTAAGCGTGTATCCACACGACGGACCAAATCCGTCTTTTCCGCGGCGGACGGCGCGTCACGTGACCCCACGTCACGGATTTCCGCCATCCGTGCCGCGTCCGCGGACGTCGCGGACGGAAAATGCCACGCTCTTTTTCGCAAACGGATTCCCGCGGAAAAACACGACAAATTTAGCGGAGGACGCCAATACTAGTGTGGCAACAAGCGCTTATTTTTCTGTTTCTCGTGTGGTTTCGTAAATTTAGCCGACGAAGTTATAAGGGTCTGGCAACAGGCACGTTTTTTTTTTTCTGCTCGTCTTGTTTGGGTTTTTGCGTGGGAAGTACGTTCGACGCACACTACCGCAAACAACTCCAACTATGAACTTGAGCGACGACGCAACTTTTTTTCTGCTGCGCCTTGTTGAGCAGTTCCCCGCATTGTGGGATATGACACTCGCCGAGTACGCGGACACAACAGTGAAGGAGAGTATATGGGAACGCATAGCGAAGGAAATGAACGAGGAGTGGCCTGCGTACGGGCCGTACGATGCCAGTAAGTACCATTTATATTTACTCTCTATGTTTTGCGTTATTATATGGGTGGGTTTCGTGATAATAACCTTCTGGAATGTACCTGTTATGCATGACGTGGGGCACATTGGTGTCTACAAGTGACGGCCGTGGTCAGCGCATTCCCAAGCATGCTACCGTGCCGGAGGCAGGGCTGCTCAATAAAAATGCATTTTAATCAAGGAATCGGCGCGAAATTCAAGAACAGTGTTAATGGCGACGAGTCCGCCAAACGTTGCTTGTGATGCGTAAGCTTGCGGTAAAACTGAAAACATTCACTGCAGTATTCGTTAGAGCACCAGCCACGTTTTTTCAGCATAATGTGTTGTGATGGTGATTGACCGAAACTGCATGGTGTAAATCGTACTTATAATCACCCCCCCCCCCCCCTCTGTTTTGTTCTTTTTTTTTTACAGAAGCCCTTCGGCGCTTCTTTGACAATAAGAGACGCACATACCGGTTGGAGAAGAAGAAAGTAGAATCCACAAAGAGTGGAATGCCAAGCTCGGACGTTTATAAAGGTCGCTGGCGCTTTTATAATTCACTCAGGTTTTTGGATGCTTCAAAAGTGACCTGTTGGCGTTCTGTGAGCACTGATGCATGCCAAGCTGCGGCGGAGACCATGAAGGTAAACTGCCCTTGTTTTTCGTATTTGTGATGAAGCCTTCTTGTGCCGCGTAAATTTTTACAATATGTATTTTTTATTACTTAGCACTTTCTTATACAGCCTTACAACCTTTTCAATGCTTGAACACACACCAAAATAATTCTACATTAAGATTAGTTGCTTGGTGTGCTGAATTATTCAAACGTCGTTTCTATATTTAAATTAGATATGACCAAAAATTGTTGACACTGAAGTTTGAATCTTGCGCTCTAATTACGCCAAATCACGAATAATGTACCATTGCTTTTACGTGGTTGTAATACAGATTGTAATCGGAATAGATACGCAGATGTGTGTCTGCAAAGCATTACATTTTGGAATTGCGAGAGACTTTGTGCGCCATTTTGTGTCTTGCAGGTACGACCAGACATTGATGATCCTTCACAAACCTCAGACGATGCAGCTGCAGCGACTGACGACCAAAACATTACCGTGGACGACCCAATTGCGGGCAAGGCACTCTCTGCAATGTCCCGCCAAGGAACACAGAAGAAAAGGCGCCGATCTCCCCATCGTTTAGATGAAATATTGGCCCAACGGCAAACTGTGTTGGAAAAAATAGCTGCAAGCGTAGGCCAACCAGCGAGTACCACACAGCAGGAAGATGATATCGACTATTTTGGTAAAGTTGTTGCTGCACACATGCGCGAGGTTCCGAAGGATAAGCTGATCCCATGCCAGAAGGCTATCTTAAGCGCACTTGAAATCTACATCAACAAAAGCGAGTAAGAAAGCTCAACAGATCTCATTTAATATTGCCAGTTAATAAATCGTTGCTTACCTCCAGCATTGTTGTCAGTGTGAATGAAACTCAGTTTTAAGTAAATATCCGTAATTTGAAATGCCATTCATATGACAGCGTATACAAGATCTCGCCCTTCAACTAAACAAACCGCATTTTATTTTTCAACAACTTTATTTTATGACAACGCATGTGCATCTTGCACTATCTTTGCGTAATCTTATGGCCTTCTGTATACATCGGCCTCCAAGTGGGCTGACGTACGCTGCCATGACACAGCACCCCTGCCATTCAAAAATTCGCATAGGCTGTCACGTACGGCGGAGCCAACAGCACTTACTCGTCCGCGAGAATAAGGCTGTGTAGAGAACAGAGTTGCAGTAGGCGTTGTGTCGGCACACGAGTCAGCTGCGTTCAATTCATTGGCGAGGAAGTTGTGCAATACGCATGCTGCATTCACCATTGATGTCACCCGTTTTGGCTCAGCGTCAATCACGGTGTGCAGAAATCTAAACCTATTCGCAAGTATTCCAAAGGTGCTCTCAACTACACGCCGAGCCCTGGATAACCTGTAAAGCATTAAAAAAAGTAAGATATAATTTTATACACTTTACACCACTGAGAAGATAGTAGCATGCTAATGTGTGCTGCAAATCTGGGTTAGCGCACCTTCGATTAAACGGTTAAATATCACATAGTGCTGTTTCAGTAGTGACATAAATTACCTGTAATTAAATATTCTCTTCTCTTCTGATAACGAACGTTCCCCAAACGGTTTCATCAAGTTTCTTCCAAGAGGAAACGCGTCATCACCGACGAAAACTGGTGGCAAGTACAGATCAGGCAAGCTTCCCACCTTGACCAGTTCCGGAAGACCAGCCGACATGTTTGACAAGTGTGCTTGCAGAGGCGTAGTTTGCCAGACGCCCGCATCTCCCTGTGACCCTGGCGCACCAACATCCGTGTACAAAAATTTGTAGTTCGCATCGACCACGGCAAACAGTATAATGCTAAAGCTCTTCTTGTAGTTTCTGTAAACTGTTCCCGTGTTTGCTGGCTTAGTAATTATCACATGCTTTCCATCCATCGCTCCAACGCAGTTTGGAAAGTTCCAGTTTCTACTGAAACCAGCAACGACGTCTCTCCACTCATCCTCGGTGCTTGGAGTTTTGAGAAATTCATTCTTCAGCTCTTCATAAATTACATTACATGTTTCATGGATGATATCATTTACAGTCGAGTGGCCCAGACGAAATTGGCGACTCAAGGAGTGGTGGCTCTCTCCTGCACAAAGGGAAAAAAATACCGTCACTAATTCGCAGATGTATGCCAAGAGTGCCAAACTGTACATCAACGACAGCGAGGCTGTGTAAGAGGGCTTTCGTAGCCTTCGCAAGATTTGTTTTATTAGTGTCACATATGTGCCTATTCAAGACCTTGCTGGCGTTTTACAACACACAACGTAATGCCACCTCTAAAAGCGAGGCTCTCCAAGTCTGAACAGTCTCGGATGCAACAATAGGAGCAATGTTTCGAGTAGAAATGCACAGACGTGCAACACTTGCCTGAAGCAAGGTATCGTAGCGTGACCTGCAGCCTTGTTTCAGCTGATATGGCTCGCCGCATTACGGTGTCCTGTCGTTGTATGCGAGGTCCTACGAGCGACAGCAACTGGACAAACTGCTCTCTCGACACTCGCAGAAGCCTCCTGTATTCTTGGCTGTCGCTAAGCAAAAGTTCACGATAGAGTTGATATTGCATACCCAGATGCTTGTTAGCGATGTAGTCCTTTTGCCAACAAGATCGTTTTACAGGGAAGAACAGCGCTTCATCGTCTAATTCTGCTAATACAACAGCCATTGCAGCTATTCGTTGCTTTCTTTCGACCTCCATATTCACTTCAACTTCAAACTCAGCGTCATAGACGGAAACCTAAACCTCGAATGGCTAGCGATGAATGGGTTTTCTACTTTCAGACTGGTCGCGCCATCTATAGAAAAGAAGAATAAGCAAACATTCGCACATTATCATGAGCTCCGAGATATGGTAGCCCCAGCGCTACCGCAGATCACCGAGCTCATGTATTGGCAATAGCGGTGGTCGCTAAGCCTACACTTTTCAGAAAACGAGTACGGCGCTCGGAAACAGTACCAAATAGTCATGTATACGTTGCCGTCGAAGCTCGAGGACACAGACCTAAAGCCTACACAACCATCAGTTTGGGAATAACAGCCCACGCGATGCGCTACGAAGAGCTTAAAGATTTGAAGCGGGCAGCTCTCGCTTCAGACAGTGCCGCCATGTTTTTTTTCTCCAGCGCGTCCGTCTGCTCGCTTCGTCCGTCGTCTGAATGTGCTTCGCAGCCGGACGGGCGGCGGAACGAACGTCCGCGGGAGGGATTTGCGCGGATATGTCCGTCGTGTGGATACACGCTAAGAGACAAGAAGAGAGCAGAGTGGATTGGGGGACAAACGGGGGTTAAGGATATCATAGTTGAAATAAAGAAGAGGAAATGGACATGGGCCGGGCATGTAGCGCGTAGACAGGATAACCGCTGGTCATTAAGGGTAACTAACTGGATTCCCAGAGAAGGGAAGCGGGTTAGGGGGAGACAGAAGGTTAGGTGGGCAGATGAGATTAAGAAGTTTGCGGGTATAAATTGGCAGCAGCAAGCACAGGACCGGGTTAACTGGCGGAACATGGGAGAGGCTTTTGTCCTGCAGTGGACGTAGTCAGGCTGATGCTGATGATGATGATGATGTGAACTGCTACGCAAGAACATTGCCGTCAAGACTTGAAATCGTGTGTTTCACACACTTTGCTCCTCCGACCGTATGAGCAACTTCGAGGATTTACCGAGGGAAGACGGCCAGTGAGCGGACAAATGGTCCAGCATGCTTTTCCAAAATTACCTGTGGTAGTGTAGAGTTCGGCGTCGCCGTCAAAGACGATAACTCCAAACTTGTCCACGATGGGAAAAATTTCGGTCTAGACACCGTCGATGTCCGCGACCACCGGCATATTTGTCGTCTGCTGGTCGCGTTGTCGTCTGCTGTCTGCCAAGCATGCGCGGGGAGCAGGTCGTGTGGCTGCACCCAAAATGCTGCACCCTCGCGATGGGAGGTTCAAGGGTTCGCGGCACCGCGGCAGCACCTTACCTGCACCCGCCACAATCGAGGATGTTGGTGCAGGGGGCGCCGCTGCACCTTCGGGAATCGAGGACCTAGGTGCAGCGCGTGAAAAAGTGCAGAAGGTGCAGAGAACCTAGGCTGAATCGAATAGACCTGGTATGTCGCTGTATGGTTCAAGCAACACCATCTAGAAAAGGTCAAGGCCTCTCCACTTCCCTTCGCCGGCGGTGTGACGTCACCCCACCATGCCCCAGCCAGTACGGCGTTCTGTTTCCCTTTTTCTGCAACAGATGGCGCGACGAGGCGAGGGAGACAAACCGTACGGACGCGCCGGCGAAGCCACGTTTTTTTCGGCGTGTTGCGTCAGCCTGCTAGTGGGGTTTTGTGGTTGTGCGGTTGCAATTTGCTTTCACGATTTATTGTGACCTACTACATGCACAGCGCATCACGATGGGACGCTGTTGCATGCCCAACTGCAAGGGAAATTACGACAACGGGCCTAAGGTGCATTTGTTTTCATTCCTGAGCGATCCTGTGCGGAAAGCGAAATGGCAGCGTGCCGTCCGGCGCGACGACATTGACGTGTGTCAACTCAAGAACCCTCAGGTAAGCGTTCGAATACACCCTTTTCTTGAATGCGTAACATTCGTATTTAACGCGCTGTGATTGTTATAGCTGCTCACGCATTTTGCACGTGCTTTACGCGTTGGTCGTCGGGGTGCTGTTTCCTAACCAAGCTGTGCAATCGCCCATTGCGGCTTCGTTATTGTTTATAAGAAGAATGCTGTATCACCTTTGCTTTATGAGGTGAACGGTGTCAAGCTTCACGGTGCATTGCTTTGCCCCTTCTCTGTGAACTCTTGCAAACTGAAGCTGGGAACGCGTGAAGTAAATAATGCTACAGTCGAAATGAAAGTAGCCTACTTTAAATCAATTGAACGTAAAATAACGCAAAACCCGAAAGAACTTTGGAGGTATATCAAACGAAACAAGAAAGACAACATTTCAATTCCCGCTTTGACCAGCGGTGATATTACCGTGAGCGATACGACAGAAAAGGCTAAGTTGTTCAATTTATATTTTACGTCAGTGTTCTCAGCCGCTACTGACCCCCAAAAAGACTTGAAATTGTTGGTACACGAATCCACATCCATGCCTGATGTAGTACTTGACGCTCGTGGCATTGAATTACTACTTAGAGATCTAGATTGTGCGAAAGCAGTGGGTCCTGATTGCTTGCCTAATTTTATGTTGAAGTCTTCTTCCCATGCAGTGTCTATGTACTTGAAAGTTATTTTTGAAAAATCGTTAAAACAGAGTTCTCTCCCAACTGATTGGAAAATGGCGTCTGTTGCTCCTATACATAAATCTGGCCCGCGCAATGCTGTGAATAATTACCGCCCTATCTCACTCACTTCTGTGTGCAGTAAAATTCTTGAACATATTTTATATACTGCGATTGTAAAGCACATAGATAGTAATTCCCTATTCAACTCTAACCAGCATGGATTTAGGCAGGGGCTATCATGCGTCACACAACTGGTAGAGTTCACCCATGTTTTAGCAGCAGCACTGGACGACAAATTTTCGGTCGACTGTATTTTCCTCGACTTTCAAAAAGCGTTCGACACTGTATCACACTTCTTATTGCTGAAAAAACTAACCAGCTTTAATATTAATCACCAAGTTATTGCATGGATTGCTGAATATCTACATGAGAGGCGACAATATGTAGTTGTAAACGGCGAACAGTCTGAAATAACTAGTGTTACGTCAGGGGTACCTCAGGGATCAGTTCTGGGACCATTACTTTTCTTATTATATATAAATGACATTAACGAAAACGTACAATCCCATATTAGGCTATTTGCAGACGACTGCATTTTATATCGTCAGATTACCTCTGAAACTGACTGTTCCGTAATCCAAAACGACCTATGTGCAATATACGCGTGGTGCCAGCGATGGGAAATGAAACTGAACCTTAAGAAAACTGTATGCATGAGGTTTTCCAGAAAAAGAAACCCAGGTGAATTTGAACACACAATAAACAGCTCTCCGGTAAAAATGGTGCGCGAATACAAATACCTAGGTGTTTTCTTTTGCCCCTCTCTATCATGGAATCGGCATGTGGATTACACTGTAAATAAAGCTTGTCGGAGCTTAGGATTCTTAAAAAGAAACACACGTGCTTTTCCACAGCAAACCCGAGAGGTACTATACAAAACATACGTGAGATCAGTACTGGAGTACGCATGTTGTGTGTGGGACCCTGCAACATCATCAAATAAAGAAAGATTAGAAAAAGTTCAGTCTATGGCGGCGAGATATGTGTTTAATGCACCTATGTACGACAGACAATTCAGTGCGACGGAAGCTAAGCTGAAGTTAAAATGGAAGTCTCTGCAGCACCGAAGGGCATCGTTTCGACTGAAGCTATTGCACAGCATATTTTATTCTCATACTCGAATTCCCTGTGACGTATACATAAGCCGGCCTCACTACATTTCAGCCCGCAAAGATCATGAACACAAGATAAGAGAATATAAATGTAATACATCGTCCTTCAGCAACTCTTTTTTTCCGAGAACTATCAGTCAGTGGAATCGACTTCCTCCCACAATTGTAGAAATTTCTTCAACGGATGCGTTCTTTTCTGCAATAAAAATGATTGAATCTTTGGACCGCTAAGCCCTGTAGACTACGTGTGTGCGCCTGGCAGTCGCCATGATCTGTACGGTATCTTGGTTGTAAGCTATGTTGTTTTGTTTTGGTGTTAATTTGCCCTTGTGCTAGACGAATGCTGCACTTTGTTTTAATTATCATGAGATTTTCATCAATTTTTTTTGTGGTTTTTTCTCTAATACATATGACTTTTCTGACGCATCTGTGCTCGGTGCAACTGTGTATGTTTTTGTGTTTTGGAAATCTACTTCTTTTCTCTTTTTTACTTATGTGAATGCAATTATGTGAACTTATGTGAACCTGCAATTTTCATGTTCTTTTCTGTACCCCCCCCCCCACTATAATGCCTGTATGGGCGCTGTGGGTACTAATTAAATAAATAAATAAACAATGTGCAGGTCTGCGAGCTTCATTTCAAAGCGGAGCACCTTCGAACGACGTCAAAGTACACCGACGGCGATGGGCGGACTATTGAGGTTCCGATGAAGCTGACCCGGCTGATGCCTGATGCTGTTCCTACCATTTTTCCTGGATGCCCGAGTTATCTCTCTGATTCTCAAACGTCACGAGAAGAGCCCGACGTCAAGCGAAGGCGAAAGGAAAATGAACAGTTGCTCGAAGCTATCCAGGAATCAGCGCTGGCATTTGCTGCAGAGCAGGACGAGAACAAGGTCGAAAACTTCGAAGATATAACTTCTAGGCTGACTCGATTGCATCAAAGAAGTTCTGGTCACAAACAGTCTGCGAAGGTTGCGTCATCTTCGCTCACGTCAGACCTACAGATCACGCCCCGGATCTCCTGTCGTCAGTGTGTGTGTCGTCAGACCTGTGCGTGCGCGTGTTCTGAAAGCGTGCTCTACTGACATCGAACGACAACCTGAAGATTCCGGAAAAAATCCAGGATTTTCGAAGGTTAGTGGAGCTTTTACATAATGTGGAGGACTTCTGCACGACAAAAGCACCCCAGGAGGACGATGAAGTGAATTCAACGCTCCGTCTTGTGTGCACCCTTTTGCAAGACGTTACAACTGAAGGGTTGGTGGACGATGAGAGGGCTGATGTTCTGAAATTTCTTAAGGAGCAGTGTTTTCTTTTGTCTAAGAAAATCAATGGTTTGAGGTACTCCTCTGAACTGTTAGTTCTGGCTAGCATATTTACCATTTCACCACATGCGTACAGGTTCCTACGAAACAGCGGTGTGGTCATTTTGCCACATCCTATAGTACTGTTAAAAGAGTGTGTGGCCGACATGATGTTAGCCCATTACAGGAGCAGTCCGAAGACGGTTTCTTGCGGTACGTGATCAGAAGGGCGAGTTCACTGAAGTCACAGGAGCGAAATGTTACGTTGATGGTGGACGAGATACATTTGCAGCAGTACTTTGAGTATAAAGGTGGCTGTGTGACAGACAGGCTCTGCTTCCAACAGTGCTGAGCCAGCAAAAACTGCGCATGTCTTCATGGTGCAGTCTTTTCTGTCATCCTACAAAGATGTAGTACATGTCCTGCCGGTGTCTAGAATTACAGTGGAGGAGCTGCATGATGTTCTGAATAAGATAATCATAGGCCTAGAAGATGCTGGCATTCATGTAGTCGCAGTGATAACTGACAACAACTCAATTAACCGAAAAATGATAGCAATGTTTGGCAAAAAAAGGTGCCAGCTTGGATATCGTATACCCACATCCTGCGAATGCACAGCAGCCGTTGTTTCATGTTGTTGATTCTGTGCATTTATTAAAATGTGTTCGGAACAACTGGCTTAACCAGAAAAATTCGGGCAAGTGTCTGTACTATCCCACGTTTCACAGCGACTTGCCGGACAGTCGAAAAATGGAGGGTGCTTCATTCAGTTCCCTAAGAGAACTCCATGAGGCAGAACAGAGCAGCATTGCAAAAGTTGCGTACGGGCTCACTCACAAGGCTCTGCACCCCAGTAATCTCGAACGACAAAATGTTCGACTGGCCCTTAAGGTTTTCAGTGGTTTTGTCTCGGCAGCTTTGAGGATTCGAGGGGAAGAACTAAGGCTCGAAGTGGCAGAAGGCACAGCACAATTTATTGATGTCATTGTGAAGTGGTGGGACATTGTGAATGTTAAAAGCCCTCACAAGGGTCAGCGATTGCTGAATGTTTGGCAGGAGCCTGTAAGTGAAGTAAACTGCCACCAACTGAAGTATCTGGATGAATTCGTTGACTGGCTCGATAGCTGGAAGGCAGTAAAGCAAGACACAGGCAAGCTGACAACTGAAACACACTCCGCCCTCCGCCAAACAACGTATGCTCTCATTGAAGTTTCCCGGTACTGCTTGGAAGAACTTTGCTTCAGTTATGTTCTTCTTGGTAAATTTCAGACAGATGGCCTGGAAGCAAGATTCGGCAAATACAGGCAGCTGTGTGGTGCACAGTACCACATTTCAATCACACAACTATTTGAAGCAGAGCCAAAACTTCGCTTGCAGGATACGTTGATTTTAGAGGATTTTCCTGAGGCTTCAAAAGAAGGTGAGAAAGAGCCCAACCCTGAGGTGCTTCTGGCCAAGTACAACATACCAGTGCTAGACAGCGAGCTAAAGAAGCCTCGCACAGATATGCCGGCTGTTGTGTATATAGCTGGCTACTGTGCCCATGCTGCCTCAAAGCGTCAGCCATGCGAGGATTGTTGCATGCAGCTGACTGTCGCAGAAAGAGTACTTGACCAAAGCGAACATGTGCTCATAGACAAAGTGAACCGGGGAGGTCTAAAGTTCTCGCAACCTTTGTGGTACAAGCTTTACTGTGCACGAAAGTTGTGTTGGAGCATTGTACAAATGACGAGTACCTGTTTGTTTTCCACAAAGAGAATAACCAAAGGTTGTCACTGCTGAGCATTATGATGTTCTTGTTGTCTGATAGTGAAGGCCTCGAAATGTGCGCTAGCGGTCACTGTCCTGATGTTGTCCTCAAAAATATTTTACGGCCTGCTGTGAACACACTGTTAAAAAATTATGCAAGTACTAGAAACGACGCCTTCACAAAAGCAAAGTTAAGTGTCCAGCAGAGGAAGGTTCTTACACTTAAGTGAAATGTGCTCTTGAAGTTGCATGCCTGCCATTTTACTAGCTCGTTCAAAATGAGTACCTTACATCATTTTATTTTGTCCATTGTATACCTCTGTGAACGCTTCCATACATAGGTGACTCCTGATCTAAGTTCATAAATTTGCCTTTATGCTCAGCAATAGTGCTACATGTGCTTATGCTCTTCTTTTCTTTGATGTACTCATGATAATGTATTCCTAATATCTACATTCGCAGCTCTTGTTTCCGTATATATGTTCCACGTGCTGTCATTGGATATAAATGTGTTTACATCATGTTTTCGTCTCCAGTTGATCTTGTGAGTGCTTGAAAAATATGTAATTGTCCTGTAAAACCAAGAAAGTGAACGCTGGTTCTTTGCCCCACTCCTGTCGCTCTGTTATATATTCAAGAGTTTCAAAAAAAACTGGAAAGGTGACCGCATGCATGACAGTGGCGGCGGCACCACGCGCTGCCCCGCTAAGGAGTCGGGCAAGGTGCGGTGACGTCACGGCGGCAGTGGAGGGGCCTTGACCTTTTCTAGATGGTGTTGGTTCAAGACCCATTTTGTTGCTCCTTCGGCGCAACCACTCTTCAAGCTCAGGGTCCATGGTGAGGAGTGATTGAAAGCGCTGTGAAACAAAAACAACAAAAAAACATAGGCTGCTCGCGCTGAGCGCACAAACAGACGATCACCCAGCTGACCCAGCCGCGGTCAAGCGCCTGACTGTAGGTGGCTCTGCTCTAGCTTTGACTTACCGGAAGCAGACAACACGTCACGCACGCGTTCTCCCACGTCACATCGTGATGCAGGCCCCGTGAAGGCGGAACTTAGCCCCGAGCACTCGAAAGAAGAGTTGAGGGTGAAAGGCGGAGCGGAGGAGGAGGGTACTTTTTCAGTGTTTGTAGCTCCGTTAATATTAGGTGTTTCGATGGAATTACGGTGCCAATGATTTGCTCCAGTAGTGGCCTAATCGAAAACAGAAAGTGAAAAAATTGTTTCAGGGACCCTTTGAAGTAGAGCAGCCCTGGATTAGTGCCCAAATTAAAACCACTGCTGAGTGCCACCCTCTACAGCTCGAACGCAGGAACGCCTCCTGTCAGGCCATTGAAGAAGGCTTTTCCGAGTCGGCGGTGCGCCGGCGCGGCTCCGGCAGAGCCGCACCAGCTCCAGGCCCGAGCCGATTACCCACACTGAAAATAAATACTTAAATATGGCCAGCCGACCTCAAGAAACAGCTAAAACTTACAAAAATTTGTGGTTATCCAGTGGAACTGCAGGCATTTTAAAGCTTGGCAAAAAAAGGTAACAGCTAAAGCCCTACTTGCAGTTCCTAGGAAACATGCCAGCACCACTTGCTTTGCAGGAGCCCGGCATGGACGATGAATTCTCTGGCTACAGTACTTTCGAGGAGGACCCATGTCGAGCACCCAGGTGAATAAATCATATAGCACCATTCAGGTTCATTTAAATTTGAGTACCGAACAAGAATACACAATGGTCAGGGTACTGCCTCTCAGATGTGGCCCGTCAATACATGTTCTAAGCATATACTGTCCCCCTGCGAAAGCCACGAGTAAATTTCAGTGAAATCTTTGTTCGCGTGATCAAATAAGCGGACAAAGATCCTTTAGTGATCGTTGGAGACTTCAATCCTCCCATCATTTACCAGTGATAAAAGTAAATTTTTACTTTTTGGAGCATACCTTGGAGCAGAAGTACTACTTTGGAGCAACCATATGAGTTTTCGGAGCAGAAATAAATGCTAGTTTACAGCAGCTACTAGGAGCAGATATTAAATTTGCCATGCATTAATTGGAGTTCAGAGCATTGTTGAAGCATATCGTAAATATTTTTCATTATGAAATGTATTTTCATGATGCAAACAATGATAGGTTGTTAAAAATGTGCCGTGAAATGAGCTACAATTTGAATTACTAGTGTTTGAGGCAGAAATGAAAACAAACCGGAAAAGCTAAGTGCCAAATTTTAGAAGTAACAACAGTCCCATATAGGTGTTGCTAAACGAGCAGTAGATATTAGGTATGAGATAAAAAGCAGTCCGGCTCATTTTCACATTTTACCACACTAGACTGCATGTCTAGCTGAGACAGAAAAACAGCGAAATGGCCTATATGGTCAATAATATGACAGTCCTGTCACCCAAATGGCAGATAACGGTCCACACTAGTAGCACACTGAAATGAAAGTACACAGCTTCTTCCCAAGGTCTTACGAGTTGATCAAAAAGTAAAAGTTCATCACTCTAACTTTCTCAGTGTCATTTCAGAGCAGCTTTGGAGCAATTACTAACAAAAAGTACTGTTTGTAGCAGCATTGAGCAACGATTCTCTCGGAGCAGTTTGGAGCAATTGAAGCAGCAAATTCATCACTGATTCACTGATGCTATCACTACGAGAAGACCAGAGAACGTAAACTTGCAGGGCTAATCTCCACCTTTGGCCTCACGCTGCTCACAGACCCAGCATACCCCAGTCGAGTGGGGAACTCTGTAACACATGGCATGTGCCTGAACCTCTCTATCGTAAAAAGTACTAGGGATGATACCTGGCAGAAGTTGGGCAATTATCTCTGGAGCGATCACTGCCTAGTCCGGATTACACTCTTGGAAAAGTCAACATGTAAAAAATGGGGCCAGGCCAAGCTCACTAATTGGCACAAATTCCGCGATAAGATGATTTTTCCTGTACTCTTTCCTGGCGGCTCTGCGGAGTGGGTTAAGTACATACACAAAATTTAAAAAAAAACATGTTACTACACTACAACTCACCGAAGAGATCCCTGCAGTAGATACGCATCTTCTGCACTTGTGGGAGGCGCACCGAAGTTTAATGAAACATTGGAAAAAACAGAAAACTAACCGGGAACTACGCACTCGCATAGCCCAACTCACAGAGCAGGCTGCAACGTATGCTGCTCAGCTCTCACATTCAAATTGGATAACCTGCTGTGACGCCACAGCTCATCAGATGAGCTTGACAGGTTATGGCGTCTCTTTAGCAGCCTCATAGACCCGCCTCAAACGAGAGGGTAGACGCAAAAGCAGCTCCGGAGGTCTCTGCATGGGTACCATGGGATGATGGCTCAGCTTGCGAATACTCTGTGCGATAGATATATCTGTCGTATGGAGGACCCGACTAGGACAGCGTACACATACTCGGCAAATCTAATCAGCACCGCAATGCCCATTTTCAGTTGCATGACTTTGAAGCTGCCTCAGCGAAAATGTGCCAAGCTACTGCTTCAGGACGGGACCACATAACAGTCAAACTGTTGGCAAACCTCTCTGACACATCCCACCTCCATTTGTCAGAATACATTAACAAGATCTGGGACGGGTGTCCGCCTCCTCCTGAATAGAAAACATCACTTGTGACTTTTATCGCCAAAGCAGGCAAGGTCGCGATTACGGAAAATCTGAGGCCCATATCACCGACTTTATGCACGGTCAAGCTGATGAAGACAGTGATACCGCATCGCCTGTCTCCATACCTGGAGCCTAAGCGCTTTTTTGCAAACATGTTTGGGTTTCGCCCCCACGTCTGCAGGCAGGTAATGGTTGCCTCAAAAGGCAGTAAAAGCAACAAAAGGAATCCCGCACCAAATGTGCCGTATGACGCAAATAGAACAAACAGTTGATGTTTTCTAGGGTACAGCTGCTAAGCCAGCAGTTCTTGACTACTGATGCAAATAGAACAAACAGTTCACGTTTTCTAGGATACAGCTGCTAAGCCAGCAGTTCTTGATTACTGCAACTCGCTGAACTCCCAAGGAAATGCAGAAAACTCTGAAAGTGAATGGAGATGTTCATTTGTTTGGAAGAGGTGTTCCCCTCTCTATACCTAAGTGGCCTGAAGACACAAGTGTGCAGTATCCCCGAATGATTAAGGGAGGTGTTATTTTCATTGATAGGGACTATGCCTGAAAAGAAAACTAATAATTCTGCAGTACAACTGCTGGAAAACACATGTGCAATTATAAAAAATATAATCTGCAGAAAGCAGTCGGAAATATTTGTTGTTAAGCCCTTGAAGTGCAGGCTCTTGAAGTACAGCCTGGTAACAATGCAGCACATGTTTAAAGCTGTTGAAGAACCTTCATGCAAAACAGTCATCCGAACTGCAAATATCAACACTGCCTTTGTGCTATTAAGGACTCAAGGAAATACTTACATAGTGCCTTGACCAAGTTCACTCACATTGTAGCTAAAGTGATTAAGAGTAGTATATACATTGTCACACATGCTTTATTTTCATTTGATCAGTCAACACATGTATGTAACTGCTGCTCAGCACAAACTGTGCCGAAATGTGGCACTTATTTTTTGGTAAGGCCCGTCCGGGGTGGTTTAGTGGCTAAGGTACTTTGCTACTGACCTGCAGGTCGCGGGATCGAATCCCGGCTGCCGCGGCTGCATTTTCGATGGAAGCCAAAATGCTGTAGGCCCGTGTACTCAGATTTGGGTGCACAATAAAGAACCCCAAGTGGTGCTTTAACCACTAGATGCCAATGTTGTGTCATTATTCTGCACTTTATTATGTATTAGTATTTTAAGCTTAATGCATCGCTTCTAGACTGATGTCTCACACTAGCACTTAGGTATTGTAAATATATGAATGTGTTCATGAGCATTAGTTGTAGGTGATTACACTCGCAGCTTTCTTGTATCGCCTTCATATTCTCCTACGTTAGGATTATGTAAAAGTATTCTGTATCACATAGTATGCATTTTGTTTTTAGTACTGATGAAACTGTATTTAGCCATCATGTTCATTTTGTGAAATTAGTGCTTATATTGGATTTTGTGTTTGCTGAATAAATCTGAATTTCATTTTTTATATTTACTTCATAAACAGGAGCACTGTCAATGAATGTTGCCTAATGTTAGGTGCTTATTGCATGCATGATTTCTATCACAGCATAAGTTTTATTTCAGGACATGGGCATATATCGCACAATGAAGACCATAATAAGATTTAAAAAGAGGGTGGCTACCATCCTAGTACAGCGTACATGAACAGCTAAATTCATTCCATTTTCTTCGAACGGGTACATAAAGTGTTCCAGTAGTTTGTTTCCGGCGGTAGTCTAAATTGGACTTTTGTATGTAATATGGACCTGGTTGGTTCAGACTGGCTATAGCCCAATTGGAGTCAATTTTAACCAACTGGAGTTATTAATTTTCCAATAGGGCCCAGTTGATTCAAGCTAACAAGTACGGTTGGACTCAATTGGTTTCACTTTGACTCAATCTAAACCGATTGGAACTAAAAGTAGGTCGACTTTATTCCAATTGGCAACTCCAATTGGAGTTGTGGGCATGTGCAATGTGCATGTACATGGTGTGGGCATGTGCAAAAAATTCCCACCCGTCTTTTATCTCTTCCTGAGAGGCATGGGAGACTGCCCTCCTTAAATGCTCTTCACTGGAGTCTCAACAAACTCTGGTGAGACGGGCGCGAGTCTGGGCTTCGTGATGTATTGTCCTGAACTAGGGACGCCGACCATGTAGTGGGGGTCATAGTTTGGCCCCCAAACTTTTCTTTTTTTTTTTTCAACAATAAATGTTTTCATGTCTCTCTATTTTTCCGCCGCAGGCCTACATGGCAACCATTCTTTGTTCCACAGGTCACGCCACGATGGCTGCTCGTCTTCATCGTTTCGGTGGAGTGGGAAACGAGGCTGCTCTTCTTTCTCATTTTAACATAGCAGTCAACATATCTGTCCACCTGCACAGCCCTTTAATGGTGGCCAATGTGGTGTCTGGGTCAGTTTCAGTTCTGATTTTTCACGTAGGAACACCGCTCTTTAGGGGGCGCTGTACTGCCCTATAAAATGACACACCATATGGGTAATAAACAGTTTCCGTCCGAGTCTCGGCTGCTGCTCTCTCTTCTTCTACGGCCAGTGCTCTGGCACTGATCCTTTGTTCTGCGTCGGCATCCAGTACAGCCGCGTCGACTCAACAGTCAACATGGCGGACCCTCTGCTTCACAGGGACAAGGAAGCCGTCCAAATGGCGGCTCTGTGTCACCAATATTTTTTTTTTTTTTCAGAAATAACAGTGACCTTCTACCACATTTCAACAATCTCCATTGCTATTTTTGACTGCTTATTTTTCCATCTACCGCTTAGCAAATTTTCCACAGCGTCCCACTCAAAACTGCACCCAATTTAAATCTACTGAGAGCCTCTTGTCATGTGTCAGGGTGTCTAGCAACCGGGAAAACCGGGAAAGCCGGGAATTGTCAGGGAAATGATACACGCCAGGAAAATCAGGGAATCGTCAGGGAATGTAGCCAAAAAGAGAACCCAGTCAGAAAAAATGACTCGCGACTTGTTCCCCGGCGCGGAGCACGCACTCGGCTCACCGTAATTGGCGCAAACAGCCAACGGGGACAGATCCAATCCAAGCCAGTGGGGCAGTAGTGCCAAGGTTGACAAGTTTGGCCTTTTTTTCTCCGTGGCCTGGCAACCTTGAGCAGTGCACGCTGGGCATGCTGGGTATACACTTTTGTTCACGGAGGATACTTGTCTAATGGGCTGATCTGAAGGAGGTTTTTGAGAAAGCACAGAGGGAAAAAAATTGCTACACGGCCATGATGGGGAGACGCGGCGCGGCGTCTGTGTTGTTCATACGACCTTCGAGTGGCTCCTGCTTCCTACAATGATCTTCAAGTGAATTTTTCAAGTGAGCTTTCAGCTTTGTTTGTGTCGCATCAGTGAAAGTGCCAGGACTATTTTGATGCCAAAACCTGCTGCGTGAATGGACTATTTTCACGTTTTGGAACGTTTTTCTCCGGAGCCGGCCACCGCCTGGGCTAAGCCTAACGAGGTAAGCCCACGCCGGCGCGACGCCAGCCGCGTCGCCGTTCCCGGGTGCTCTTTTCGCTCTTCGCAGGGCTTATTTTCAGAAAAGAATGGAATATCAGGTGGTGGGGGAGGACATAACCCCCGAAGAGGTGACAGAAGACCGAGGTTGGCAGTCTGCAGGCGCCAGAAGAGCTGGCGCGCGCTCGGCAGGCGCTAATCTTAATGGTGCTACTCTCAACGAGGCGAAGTCGACAACGGCCGAGGCCCCACGAGGCCGCAACAGTGGCAATAACATCAAGGCTAGAATCATCCACGCTGGCCGGATGCCCCAGCTCCCCAGAGAGGATACGAAGATCGTGATTCGGCCCCGCGGAGGCCTCAATATTGTCAAGACCGGCTGCACCGTGGTGGCTGATGCAATCCTGGCAGCCACAAGCATCTGCGCCGAAGATTTGCGGGGCGACACGCTATGCCCCAACGTGCAGCAGAATATTATGGTTGTCAGCACACCTAGAAGAGAAAATGCCAACCACTACGTCAAAGTTCGGCAGATCGTCGTCATGGGCCGAACATACGAGGTCAGTGCTTACGAGGCCGCCCCTCATTCCACGTGCAAGGGCGTGATCCGAGGTATTCCACTCGTAGACGGCCCGAAAGAAATCCGCTCGCCCTGGCAGCCAAGCGCATAGGCAGCACCGGTACGGTAATCGTCGCCTTCGACGGTCATAGAGTCCCAAACTTTGTACGCTACGGCCCCACCCTTGTGCAATGTTCGCTTTATCGCAAGAAAATAGACATTTGCTACGCTTGTGGTCGGCTCGGTCACCGGGCTGATGTGTGCCCCAGCCCAGGCGACATCATATGTCGGGGCTGTGGGGCTTCAAATCCTGACGCACAACACAAGTGTACCCCCAAGTGCAGGCTGTGTGGTGGGCAACACCTCACGGCTGACAAGGACTGTAGGCAAAGATTCCAGATCCCGTATGTCGTGCGACGAAGGCGCTGGGAGAAGTCTCGCGCCACCGATCAAGGCCAAGCCACGGCACCACCATCACCCCCCACGGATGGGCAAGACTTCCAGCAGTCACGTGGTTCCGGGGGCCGTTCCAGGCGACGTTCTCGGTCCCATTCCAGGGGCCGTTCCCGGTCCAGGAGCCGCTCCCGGTCCCGAGGAGGAACCCGGCGCTACAAGTCTGGGAGCCGCTCCAGGTCTCGATCCAGGTCTACCGGGCGTCAACAGCAGCCTAGCGGGGTGTCAGCGAGAAGCAAGAAGTCGGGCTCTATAACCTGGGCCGACACGGTCCGAGGAGGGCCAGCTGAGGTACCGTCAGGGTCACTCCCAGAGCATGCGGAGAGCGCGCGCGAGATTTCCCAGCTGAAACGCGAGAACGCAGCGATGAAGGAAACTATAAACAGGCTTATGTCCGAAATTGCTGAGATTAAGAACGCGAGAAACCCACCACCGCAACCCGCCGCTGCATGCGTCGCCGATACAATGCCCCTACCCATGGAGGTGCACAGCACTAAAGCCGGCGACAGCAGCAGTGAGGGTCAAAGTGCTCCCAAGAAGAGGGCCGTCGCCTACGAACAGGAAGGTGTAGCGATTCGAGTCAGGTCTGAGCTTCGAGACACGCTATCCGCGCTCAGTGAAAGCATCAATAAGCTCGGGGAGAATTTCGCCCAACTGCAGATCACCCTGGCCGCGCAAAACGACCGAGTATCCAGGGTAGAGTCGTTTCTCGAAAGCGTAGTAAAACCAACTCTGACCTCAACCGCCGTCGTACAACCCCAGCCCGGCGCTACGGGCCCCATCGTCCACGCTATTCTTAGCCAATCTGAGGGCAGCACCAGCCCACAAAAGCACCAAGATGGCCAAGCCAAGTGAGACGTTTCTCATTTGGCAATGGAACTGCAGGGGCTTCCCTAATAAAAAGGCGTCCTTGCAGCAGTACATTCGATGCTCTAGCGAAAAACCCCTCGTCATTCTGCTTCAGGAAACATTAACTCCAAACGTCACACTGACTGGTTACAAGCCCGTCTCGCGTTATTCTGATGGCCGGGGCGTCTGCACCTTGGTCAGTAACAAGCTCACACACATCTCTCACGACCTCAAAATGGCCACCAGCAGCGCCGAATATGTCATGACCGAGATTCTGCCGCGCAGCTCGGACCGAAGCAGCATCTTTTTTCTCAACGTGTACAGTAGCCCTAAGGACCGACGGCAGCGATTCAGGGCCCTCATAAAGAAGGCCGTCAACTTGGCAGGTCCCAATCCCCTTGTTGTGGCGGGCGATTTTAATGCTCCGCACCACACTTGGGGCTACCCGTACAATACCAGCAAGGGCGCGGAACTGTGGCAGAACGCGACGGACATGGACCTGACTCTAATCACCGACAAGGCCTTTCCAACTCGGTTGGGCACCTCATCCTGCAGAGACTCCACTCCCGACTTGACCTTCGTCAAGAATCTCCCCGATGTACAGTGGGCCAACTCAAACATTGACTTAGGTAGCGACCATTACGTCCTGGTGACGCAGTTCTTAGTGGTTCGAAAGAGGGCACGAGAGTTTTCTTGGACAAACTGGGACCAGTTTCGCAAAGTCCGCAACGACCGACCTCTACCTGCAACCAGGCCAAGCCTACAGGAGTGGATTAGCCAGCTCAGAAAGGACGTCATAAGTACCACGAAGAATATTAGTACTGACCTTCCGGTTGAAAAAATGGATAGCCGCCTTGCCCACCTGCTCGAGGCCAAGCAGTCACTTCTCGCCCGCTGGAAAGGCCAGCGCCTCAATCGCAGGTTGCGCAAGAAAATCTCCGACCTAAACAAGACCATCGAGGAGCACTGTCGCGTCCTCTCCAAGCAGCAGTGGGACGAGGTGTGCAACTCGGTAGATGGCCAGATGCGTAATGGCAAGACATGGAACCTGCTCAAGCACCTGCTCAGCGAGACTAACACCAAAACTAACCAGCGGAACGTACTAGCGCGAGCCATGCACGAAGCCAAGCAGTCCTCTTCAGAAGAGGAGGTTTTGAAGCAGCTGGTGCAAAAGTACCTGCCTGTCGACTCGAACCCCGCAACAACAACGTACCCTGAGTACTCAGGACCAGCCAACACTGAACTGGACGCCGAGATATGCCACGAAGAGGTTCGGCAGGCGCTTTATGGGCTCAATGGAAGGTCTGCCGCGGGCCCCGACGGCATAACTAATAAGACCTTGCGCAACCTGGACGACCGGTCAATCGACTACCTCACCGAGGTCATCAACGAGGCATGGAAGAGCGGCGAGGTCCCCGACCCGTGGAAGGTCGCACGCACCGTGCTCATTCCTAAGCCGGGGAGGTCACCCAACTTGGACAACATGCGCCCCATTTCGCTCACATCCTGCGTGGGAAAGGTAGCCGAGCATGTGGTCCTCAATAGGTTGACTCGGTACCTGGAAGACAATGGGATCTACCCGTACACTATGATTGGTTTTCGGGCCAAGCTTTCGACGCAAGACGCTATGAAGCTGCTCAAGCACCAAGTCATCGACTGCAACACTCGAGACATGCGGGCCATTCTCGGCCTCGACTTAGAGAAAGCCTTCGACAATGTTACTCACTCTTTCGTGTTGCGGTCGATTGCTGAGCTCGGCCTTGGAGTCAGATTCTACAAATATATCAAATCGTTCTTGACCCGTAGGAGAGCCACCCTCAGTGTGGGAGACCTTGTCTCCGAGGAGATAGAGCTGGGATCGCGCGGCACGCCACAAGGGTCAGTGATATCGCCCACCCTGTTCAATCTTGTCATGATCGGGTTGTCCAAGAGGCTCTCATGTATCGAAGGCGTTAACCACACAATTTACGCGGACGATATTACCATTTGTTGCACAGGTGGCAGCGATGGGCAAGTTGAGCGCTCCCTGCAGGAGGCCATAGACACCACGGAAGATTACCTCCGTCCCACAGGCCTGAGGTGTTCCCCAAGCAAGTCTGAGCTCCTCCTTTACCAACCCACTAGGCGAGGGCCCAAGCCCAAAAACTGGCAGCCGATCTCGAAGAGTGATATCAAGCTCTACACCGGAGATGGCAGCGTAATGCCCAGAGTCGACTCCATTCGGGTCCTCGGCATGACCATCGAGTCCAATGGTTCCAACGGCAAGACTATACTCAAGCTCGCCGCCAAGACGGATAATGCGGTTCGGCTGGTTCGGCGGGTGGCCAACCGTTACCAAGGCCTCAAGGAAGACAACCTAATCCGCCTGGTCAATGCATTTGTGCTCTGCCACTTTTCATATGTCGCAGCCATGCACAATTGGCAAGCGAGCGTGACAAGATCAACGTCTTGCTCAGAAAGATTACCAAGCGGGCCCTTGGTATCCCGATCAGGACGCGCACCGAGCGCCTGCTCCAGCTCGGAGTACACAATACGTTGGAGGAGATTGCCGAAGCGCAGGAGCGGGCCCAGCTCGCGCGCCTTTCGAGCTCCCAGACCGGCAGACATATACTCCGAGAGCTCGGTCACTCTCCGGCTGAAGTGGACGAGAAGATGAGACAGGTGCCCCGTGAGATTCGCGACCTCATCACCATGGCACCGATACCGAGGAATGTCCATCCCGAGCACAATCGTGGTAGGCGACGGGCTAGAGCTGCCACTCTTCTCAAGCAGATTCACAGTGAGGAGCACGGCGTCAGCTTTGTCGACGCGGCAGCGTACCGTGGGAGCCGCGCCTTCTCCGCAGTCGTCGTCGACTCCAAATAACAAATCACCAACTGCGCATCGGTTCACACTGACGATCCGACGATTGCCGAGCAAGTGGCCATCGCCCTGGCCATCCTGGAAGGTGAAAGGGAGGTCATCTATAGTGACTCTAGGTCAGCTATTCGCGCTTTCGAGCGCGGTGTAATCTCCAAAAAAGCCCTGCGCGTGCTCCAAAGTGGTGGCCGCGACGGCATCAAGCACCACGTACTGATTTGGTTTCCTGCACATGTTGGACAGGTCCAAGGCGCTCCCCCCAACCTCAACGAGTCTGCCCACGAGGCCGCGCGCGCACTAACCGACCGCGCGGGTTCCGGGCAACGATTCGGGGCCAACGGGGTGTCGGAAAACAGGGACGCGCCTGCCACGTACAACGAAGTAACAAAATATTTTTACCTCGCGCGGAGACTATATCCACTCCCTCATCCAAATCTTAATAGGCCACAGGCCCTTACGCTCAGACTACTGCAAACCGACACGTACCCTAACCTGAAATCCCTTCACGCTATATATCCTGACGTGTTTCCAAATGACGCTTGCCCCGCATGTGGGGATGTATCCACGCTGGCGCACATGCTCTGGGAGTGCAAGGCAATGTACACTAACCCCAACACTACATCGGTCAGGTGGGAGGCGGCCCTACGCAGCTCCCTCCTGGCCGACCAACTTTGGGCCGTCCAGCAGGCCCGCGGAGCGGCCGATAGGCTTGGCCTAACGGTCCCGACGTGGGAGTCGCCCGCTGCGCGCTGACGCGCGCCTTGCAGGACCTCAATAAAGTTTCGCAACCAACGGCCATGATGCTGTTTGAAATGTACAGTGACCCCAAAAACAAATGCTACCTACTGTTGCTGGACTGCGTTTTAGCAAAAGTTCAGCGTGTGAACAAATGCTATCAAGCGGAAAAACAAGATCCGATGAAATAGACCATATGCGAAATTGCTTTGTGCTCTGGCAACACTGTGCAGGGGTGTTGCTCTGGCAACACCCCTGCACAGTGTTGCACAGTGTCTGGCGGCGGGGTGTTGCTCTGGCAACACCCCGCCGCCATTTTAATGTGGGCGAGCGGTCGACGGAAACGCGTTCGCTAGTACGGCCGTACGACTTCTGAACACCCGCTTCACTGCGCTGAGCTACTGCGATGGCCACAGCAAGACGTTTCCCAGTGCCCGAACATGTGATGTGGACAAACTGTTTAGAAAACTTGCCGCATATATCGAACGACACTGTAGCGGACCTAATAAACCAGGCGCCGACGTCATCTAAGCAGCAAACAAAATCTTATGCCTTCGCCGTGGAAGCGTACACCTTGCCGTCGTCGGTTGTGACCAACGCCTGTGACACAAGGTACGTAAGCGACGTTTTGTGTAACCTTCTGAAAGCATGCAGTGCTTTTCCTTTTGGAGCAACGTACAAATAGTGCCGCCGATGTTAACGTCGTGCGGGCGTTCTCGGCGAGGTCGGTCATGTCACTGCGTGTTTCTTTCACTACGCGTGCTCACGTGCTTGGATAACTTGTCATTATGGCTTGGCAAGAGGAGGCTATGGTTTGGCGTTTATTTTTAGCAGGTCCGATCAGCAGGCGTGGTCGCGCAGGAACTTCGCAGCTGTTCCGGTGGTGCAGTGTGCATGCCTTGAAGGACATCGCTCGTACTATGAAAACAGTTTTTTGCGCAAACAAATTTCGCGTCCGCACGTATGCATTACTGGTCTAATATTAATAAGCTGCCTTTACGAGTGCGCATGCTGCTTTGTATAAAACATGACGTACGCTAGTTTGTTCACTAAACATTTAGACTAAACGGGTCTACAAGGACAGCTAGAAAGAACGGAACTGATCCACCGCAAGTGTCAACGTAAGTTAACAGTGGGACTCCTTAAAAACCTGATTCATTCGGTGCATGTTGGTTTGGAGATTTTTCAGCAGCATTGGCATGTGGTTTTCCAACTCGTCAATAAAAAGCAGTGTTTTTTTATGTTCCACTAGAGGTTGTTCACATCGAAGCACTTCATGCAGGTTTTGTATTATTGCACTGTAACGTCAGCTGCGCAGGGGTTTTCCCGAATGACATAGTCATTACTTTGTGGAGAGTAGGTTGCATAACCTTGTTGCTTTGCATAAAGCTGTCATGGCAAGTGCCACGACAGCTTTATTCGTACTTGTGATATGGCACTCGGTAAAAAAATGACAAACTTGACTGTGTGCAGCTTACAAAGTTCTTTTTTTTTGTTGTTGTTGTTGCTCTTACAGTCTCGGGATTGTCTATGCACGTGCCACGTGCTACCGAAGCCAGAAGAAGAATGGGCGGCCGTACAAAGTCAGCTTGGCTTTGAAAAGCGACAGTGGAGCAGTGGCAGATTCTACTTGTGAGTGCCCTGCTGGGGCTGGTGGTGCCTGCAGCCACATTCTTGCGGCTCTGCGCCTCCTTGTTCTGCTGAAGCAGAAGGGCTTCAAAGAGGCACCACCAGAGCTTTCATGCACCGAGTTGCCGCAGCAATGGAGGCGCCCCCGACGACAAGGCATCAGGCCTATGGCCGTGCAGAACGTGGACTGGCGGAGTCCACGTGAGGGTGGCATGGGCATGCCAATGCCCGTGCGACTTTTTGATGCGCGGGCTGAGGAGCAAAAGGAGCAGCAACACCTTGGAGCGATCCATAGCCTGGGAGAGGACCTCCAGAGCCTCGGGACCTTCGACTTTGCTGCCATTCTCCTTGCTGCTGGGGGGCCGTCAGTGGACACAAAGCTTGGGCCTGCGCCTGCGGGGTCTGCACTGTCGTACCAGCAGGCAAAACTCCCTGCAGGCTTCACTACGTGGATGCACCCAGCATTTCGCAAGGGGCAGCCACCGTGACACCAGTGCCAGCTTTGACTCTGTTTAGTGACGGAGCCTCACAGCCACCCTTGCCCGGCAGATTCACGGCTGAAGAATGGAGGGTGTTGACTGTAAGTGCAGTATAGAAAAGATACTTCTCTCTGCACTGGTGGTGTGTGTTCCATTCATGCTTTTAACTGATTAGGTGGACCTAGATGTAGGGCACATGCAGCCTAGAAATATTCTTATGCAGTCCTCTGTAAAAAGAGAAAGCGAGAAAATTATGAATGCCCTATTTGCTTCCACCAAATGTTACAAATGCCAAGACAATGGCCCCAGTGATGATAGTGGTTAAGCAATTTTAAACTACAGGCAAACCCAGCACTAATGCTGTGCTTTATTTTATCAGTGCAGATCATTGCTTTATGTTCTACGCTTTGAAGGATGTTAAGCTGTGTGGTTATTAAACAGTCTCACTCATATGTGCTTCTACAGGCTAACATTTGCTATTTGCTAGCTTTACCACCCAATATCCGTATTTTGATTCATTTCAATGCATCAGTGTAATGTAAACCAAGACTTACACTTAATCGAACTTGGGGCCACTGTCGATTGCATGTCCTCTGATTTTGTCAAACCTGCATTATAACAATAGAGTTTTAGAATAGGGATGACCGGGCGCTAACGCTGCGACGGCAGGTGGTGGAGCCCGACTCAGGTGCGCATTCATTCTGTGGTGCAAACACCGATGCCTCGGTTGGGGTGTGTGCCACTCTCAAGCCCAAATCTCTAGCTACTTTTGCGAGGACGACAAACACCCCGTTTTTTTTTTTTTATGTGCGCGGTCACCATCCACTGCATATGCCATTTTAAACATGAGGGGACACACGTGTGGACTTCTTTTTATTGTATTGAGCTTTGAAAACATTTGCAGCCTCATGAGCTTCTATATCCAAATGCAAAAAATATATGGAACCCTAGCTATCTAAGCTTTGCTTAAAAAACCGGGAACTGTGCTCCTCTCTTGCCTGTTCTTATTAAAAAGCACAATTTCATTGCTGCTGCTGTTCTGCCATTCATGCCATTGACTCTCCTAAAAGTGGTTCCTAAATCTGTCTTTTGATGACTGGCTATTAATCTTAGTGCAGCACGGTACCGAAAACAAACATTGGCATACCAGCTAGGCTGGAGGAAAGCTGATTGGGTCTTGCTAGTAGTCAAAGTACAGTGTATGCAAGCTCTGAGCCGTTAAAAGTTTCTAGCGCTTTCTCATGCTATATTTACTTCCACATTGTGCAGGAGATCCAGCTGTCACAAGAAGAAGCTCGGGACCTCGAGCTGAACTCAAGGCAGCAGCGGCTCAGTGAACGCTGGCGACAGGCACGGGCCAATCGACTGACAGCGTCAACTTCCGGCCACGTCGTCAGGCGGCAGGCATGGACGGAGAAGGGCCTCCGTAACCTCATTGAGCCGAAGGACCTCACGCACGTCCGTCCGGTGCAATATGGCATAAGGAATGAGAACATGGCCAAAGATAGGTATATAGCTGTCATGAACAGCTACGGGCACAATGTGTCAGTGCAGCATTGCGGCCTTGTGGTAGACCCTGTGTGCCCTTGGTTGGGTGCAACACCAGACGGACTCGTGTACGACCCGGAAGAACTTTCATATGGTGTGTTGGAGGTCAAGTGCCCCCATTCTCTGAAAGACTCTGAGCCAGAGGAAGCGAAGAAAAGAAAGTTTTCCTTGGTGTTCGGGGAAAATGGTGAACTGCAGCTGGACAGAGACCATGAGTATTATGCTCAGGTGCTTGGGCAGATGGCCCTCACTGGCTGCTTGTGGGGCGATTTTGTCGTGTGTTCGGAAAAGTGGATTGGCATTGAGCGCATTTGGTTCGACAGGAACGAGTGGGAGGATATGCGCAAAAAGCTTGATGCCTTCTTCTTTGAGCAAATGCTGCCCCATCTTGCCAGGCGGTAATCAGTGAAGCTTCCAGATTTCGGCTGATTAGTGCGCCAAAGCTACACCTAACCTATGAGGCGTGCACAATACCTGCACACCCTAGCCAAGAGGTAACTCGGTGCTACCTCCGTGCCAGAGGATTTTTCAATACTAAAAAAATAACGCTCCGAGCTTTACTTGCCATTTGGGCATCTGGGCAATACTGTGCCCTGTAATGGATGGTTGCAAATTGTCTTGGCTGCCTGGGCATCTTAACGTGCACCAAAATCTCAACGCAGAGAAGGCAACACAACATAATACCTTGAGACAAAAAATTTTCCTTTTGCGGACATGTGGAAATAAAAACATTGGCTGCTTTATTGTGAACCAAACATACACAGGCTGATTTTGTGCAAGAATTTTTTCAGATTCACTTTTTTCACTAGACTTCACATTGCCACAGCACAAGTTGTGGAGACCACAATAAGGAAATGAAAAATCTCATGCATCATATTTTGGGTAAAGATAAAAGATTGCATGCCATACCTATTATTATTAGACTCCCATCCAAGGTTTTTTGAGCAGTGTTTAATGAATCTTAGCACATACTTGCAGCATCCAGTTGCTTGTATTCATACAGAACTTAGTGAGCCCTTAAAAGTTTTGGATACGTCTAAGAGAATATAGATATTGTACGTGAGCTCACACTCGCTCGATTTAATCTTGAATAATTTAAAATCTCGCCGATGAAAGTTCAGAAAAACACCATTTTTCAGGCATAGTGATGCTTTGTAACGCATCAGTTTGAGTGATATTGCAGGAAGAGACGCAAACACAACGTAGCAGTTTTCTTAACCACATGCTACAGAGTCACAAGGGACATGTACTTTTGTGTTCCTGCACTTTTTTTTTTTTGAAATAGAGAAATACTCCGCACGCAGCGAGTGCGCCTTTCAAGCCATTCAAGGTGGACAGCTCCACATGTTTTAACATGTGATACACAGCGATACACAGAAGTGCTACGGCCTCAAAAAAAGCAAAAAAGGCAACGAAACATGCCTAAAGGGGGGGGGGGGGGGAGAAAAGCTATGATTGTGGGCCACATTGCAATGCCGCGAATTAAATTCTTATCTCATCCAAATAAGTTATAATGTACATGCTAGCACCACTCAATCCCTTTGTGAGCATTGTTTTGGACTAGATTACTTAAAATTTAGTCTGTGGTAACCAAAAGCACGTCATGACTGGACACAACCACATCTTCTGCCATTGAGCTGCACATGGACAAAACAAAACCAGTTTATAGTCAATCTTTGCAAGATTTGTTACAATGAGAGTCAACTTGAGGTAGGTTAACAAACACAACACAGTATATGAACAATAAGGAAGGATTACAAATGAGCGAAGAAATAATAATAGAGCTTGACAAAGTACTGCTGTGAATCCAGGTTCGGGAGCCTTTTGGTAGCGTGAATGGTGTCCGGAGATGACCAGGAAAAAAAATTGCACAAGTATTTACACGGTGAGTACAAGTTTGGTGGTTACGTCTTTGAACGAATCACACAGTGAGCAACAACTTAACAGCGCACAACATTGCCTTCTTGCTCAAGGCTTTTTGTTCGCGCACGTGGCGCCCCTGAGTGCTCAAGTCACACAGCTGCAGATTACCAGTTTCACAGTCCGTGCTGTCATCTCCCTTTTGATCCTGCAGTCATCCTCCATTCGTGGGCTCGTTTCCTGGCCGGAGCAGCCGCTTTTCGGACTGAGGCGGAAAGTGAAATTGCCTGCGTGTTTGAGATTTCAGTGCACGTTAAAGACCCCCAGGTGATCAGAATTACTCCGGAGCCCTCCACTACGGCGCGCTTCATCCCATGTGTAGCGTCGGCACGTTACACCTCACAACCAGTCAATCATCAGTCGTCGGTGCATTAAAACGTGCCAAGTGCTGTGTGTTCTTTTAGATGCGGAGCGTAACTGCGAATGCATCTTAGGCTTGGGCTCTGTCCCTCCATAGTCCTTCGTCCGCACGCCACCTGCGCATGCGCCCAGGAAGACGCCGGCAACACTGTCGCTCCAGGAGCCATCTCAATGGTCGGGGCTCGTGCCGGCCCAGGAGGACACCAGCAACACTGTCGCTTCAGAGCTTTTAAAGTGGAAGCGGGCTCGTCTCGTGAAAGCAAGTGCGTGCGCTGAAAAAAAAGAAAAGAAAAGAAAAAAAAAACTCTTGCACTTCATTGGTGCATTGCAAAAATATATACTTTGTGATAAGTCGCAAAGTGCTGTTCAGATGGAGCCCCGTTACGCTCCGCACCCTTCGCAGGAATCCCCTCGTGGGAAAGGGGGTAATTTTTTAGCTTGCCACATCTAAGGCTCTTGTTGCGGTTTGCCACTTGACTGTTGTATGAGAGAAGACTGGAAGTTGCTCAGGATTGCCGTCACAGTCCAAATTTGGTTAATCAGTGGAGCCAAGGTTAACGGTATGGGTCTATCAAAAATGTGGAATGCCTTTATCCGCTGTATCCACCGCTCCACGTGTATCCGCAAAGCAGCAATCTCCTTTGTAGATTTCACTTCCTCAGGTGAGAATGTGCCACCCTTCAGGAACGGCGGCAGGTTCAATTTCACTCCCTTCTTTTCCAAGAGATCTTCGATGCGAAAGCCCTTATCTGCCATTACAGCATCTTCGTCGTCAAACTTCAAGTCTAAAAAACCACTCCTAATCACACACTCTCTGTCTGAGCTGGATCCTGTGAAAAGCTCTGACACAAAGGCGACAAGGCCATTAGGCAGGACGCCGATGAGTCCCTTGAATGTGTTGCTCGACTTGTATGGGGAGTACGTTGTAGACTGTAGGGACAAGGACGATGGCACCTCGCACTGTATTTCCGTGGCGTCCAGGATTACTCGAGTCGATGAATACTTTTCCTTAAACTCGGGTGGCATTGTAGCATCTACAATTCTTCTAGGAGCCCACAGAGGTAACAGGCCTAGTTTGGCATACAGGAAGTTAATCCACGATGTGCATATTCGGGACACAGTTGACTGGGCAATGCAGAACCTGTGAGCCAAATCATCTTCAAACAGGCCGAGGCGCAGTCGGACTAGCACCAAAAACAGCTCATTTTCCGTGCTTAGTTTTCTCTTCCGCCCTCGCGATGATCTGGGTTCACTGCTTTCTGTACGTTCTGAACGTAGAACGTTGCACCCATCATCACCGGGGTTCAAGTAGACCAGAAGTTTTTTGAAATGGTTGTAGCTTGGCAGCCCAGTGTAAAATAGCATGTCTTCGTCGCAGTCCTTGAACCGTTCCACTGTGAAGGGAGCCGTTCGTTCTCTTTCAGCAGCAAGTTGGCAACTCAAGGACGCCTTTTCGAAGCCCAATTGCCCGATGATTCCTTTTGCAGCAACAAGCTGCTCCTTGATTTGGCAAAGCTCGTCTCGGAGCCGTGCGATTTCGTTGTTTTTCTGTTTTATCGTTTCGGCCAAACGTGCATTTTCACCTTCAAGTGAGCTGTTGAGCCTAGTGGGTTCCTCTAGACCTACCGGTGCTGCCTTCACTTCATCTGGGCTATGCATAAGCTCATCGCCTAGCACTCCTGGGCCTAGAACCGGGTTTTGGCTTCTTACTTGTGGTGAAGCACGTGGCTTTGGGGACTTCCGTTCTTTCTTTTCCTTGGAAAAAGCAAGAACTGACGGAACTGCCGAGTCCCGAAGGAGGCTGCGGCCACTCGCAACGCTAGGTATAAAGTCCGATGACCTAAAATGCTTCGAGCAGACCTTCGTTGACTTGCCGACTTGAAATTCCGGGCCTTCATCCCTCTTGATCGCAACAATCCACTTCTTGTATATCATTGCATCTTTCGGAAAGCGGTGGAAGGATACCTACAAGATATAAGCAAACAAACATTCAGTGCGACGTCATGAGCTAGGTTTCTTTTAGCTGTTTGATTGTTGTTTACAAACACAGGCACTATCACAAATTCATCTCACAAAGAATAGAGGTCACACTAATACGTGCATTGCAGGACTAATGATGCACTTGTAATGTGACCCACCCCCCTCAGTTTTTTCTACGCACACTCCCCTTTTCTAGCAGCCTTTCCTAGATTTGGCCCTTCACAGCAAGCCTTAAGAGGCATTAGTCACTTGTGGACACTGGGGGGAATTTAAATCAGTTATTTTTTATCTCCAGGTAGCTTCAAAGGTTTCTATGATCTGCGAGTCTAAGGCAGCCAAAAGGCAGAATCCCGTACAACTAAGTTATGGCTGCCTCCACAGCTGTATGTTTGATAATGCAACATGAAACATTTTTCAGGTGAGGTGAGTTGCAACACAACCAAACAGCTGCAACACAACTGAGCCGAAGAGACTAAAATGCAGAGAATGAATCCCGTCTCACGAATAAATGGACCTGCCGCGCTCTGAACTGATGCAGAACGTCATTCAGTCAAGCCCTGGCGATACTCATGGTGCCAGTTTTCCAAACCTACGGCAGCGCGCCCCGCTATCTTTTCGATTTTATTTCGTTGGTAAAGGAATATCGGTGAGAGAGGACCGAATGGAAAAGTTGCGTCCGCGCACGTTGGGGGAACTGAAGTTAAGCGCCTGAGCAGATACTTTTCTGTTCGAAAGTGGGCATAGCCCTCATCTTCCGAATGACAGTTTTATTGCTGCGCGGTGACCGTACCTGGGGACACAACGGAGCCTGAACGCGGACAAGCAACCGAGTTGCCTTTCTAGGATGCGTGTACGGCATGTTACTCGAAGTAGCGGAAGCTCTACACGTCTCTGTGCGCAATCACCTTCAAAAATAACATTTATACGTCGTCTACCTACATGGTGTAATCTCATCACAAAACAGCCCGTCCTAACAATTCGGTTCTATCACACTAGTTACCCCAACAGCAGCGGCGCACTCTCCACTCGACTGCAGAGAATCACCGGGGCTCTTCGATTTACCATCTCGGACTCGCCGCGGGTAGTCCGAGGATTCCCCGAAGCCATAGGGAAATTCGAATGCCGGACAGCTTCTCGGCGAGTCCGAGACGGTAAATCGAAGAGCACCACTGTCGTGGAGAGGGCCGACGTAGTGAAAACACCTAGCCGCAAAGCTGACAAACCTATAAAAACACGGCCTGTCTGAGTAACACAGAAAAATGGTTAGTCCTGCATTGCTCTCGTGCAGCCCGTGCACCGCGGAGATTCATGCAACCTAGAATGTGCCCATAAAGCTTCTGCACGCCATACCCTGTTTTGCGTTTAAATGATCGCTGCAAAAACGTAATTCATGCCACATACCTTGCTCCCATCGCTGTCTGTGACTCCGCGCTGCTTGCACAGCGGTACACAGCAGTGTACTGGCATTTCGCCAGCAAAAAAAAATCTGACTGCGACAGTCGAAGCGTCGAAGCGCGTACGTTCCGTGGTACGCTCGCATGCGGGTCGCCCGTGCGTAGTGGTCGAGCCTCGCCAGCATCAAAATGGCGGATAGGGTACCTGCTGCGTTCACTAGATGGCGCTGTTAATTTTGCATATTGCCTATTGTTCGAGGATCTCATGCTCCTTGTCAAATCTACCGCCGCAAAAGTATCTCTGCCAACTTCCCGATACGATGTGTTAACTGTCAATATCAACGAGTATCTCGACCCGAATCCGTACTTCGGTCACCGGTTCGAAACAGCACTCCGAGACGCATGCTTGCCACGTGATGATGAAAATGAGCTGCGTCTTCGCGCCCGACGTTTCATTGTGGAACTTTTCAACCAGCTGCGTCAGCGGCTTCCAGAGAACATTCAGTGCTTGCAAAAAGCTTCTCTGCTCTCTGTAGAGCACGCACTGAAAGCAACACAGGAGCCAATTACGGAATTGGCGGCACAGTTTCTCTCCGTGGAAGCCATGTCCGCTTGCGAAACGCAGTGGAGGAATTTGCGGCACGTGAAATGGTGCTGTACGGATACAACCAATGGTTTCTGGGCCGAAGTTGGTTCCTACAGGGACGCGCATGGTGACAACCCCTTTGCCGAGCTGGATACACTCGCCATGACAGTGCTTTCGTTGCCTTTCTCAAACGCTGGAGTAGAAAGATGCTTCAGCGATATGAGCATCGTGAAGAGCAAGCGTCGTAATAGGTTGAACCTTTACACACTGAATGCGCTGCTAACTGTAAGGAACGGGCTTCGGAGGCATAAAAAAAAATGCCATGAATATAGCTTGCCGAGTGATGTGGTGGCTAAAATCCGTACGATGGCATCGTACTCAACGGCAGAGGACGATACTCTGCAAGCTGCAGACATTATCGAAGAACTGTGTGTACAGCAGGACTGATTGTGTGTACTATCATTGATTATAATCGTTTTGCCCTACGCCTTCTGCTGGAATTGCTAAAAGATGGTTCTGTTTTCATTCGCCAATGTGGATGATTGTTCTTTTAGAAGTGCGCTGAAATCTCTTTTGTACATTATGTGCATAAAATGCTATTTTGGATTGTTTCGTTCGTTTTGTGCTCATTTGCGTTCATAATTTTGTGTTCATCTGTCTGGCCGTGCACGTGCTACTGCATATGGCAACAAAAAAAAACAATATAGAAATGCTTCGTGTAAGGCTATAAAAAACAGGCACTGAAAATTCTATACTTGATTAAAGAAGTTCTTTGTAACGAAGCAATTTTTGTTTCTTTTATTTTTTACAGTTGTATATCGAACAGAATTTCAGTTTCGATTAGGCCTTTGGTTACGCCCATTAATTTCATTTTTAACAGGTTTACAGAGCATTGATGCATTCGGAGCTCGTCGTTTCTGAGCGGGCAAGCCTTTACGCATTGCGAAAACTACGCCAGCCATAAATTATTGCAGTTTAACTATAGAAGCACATTTATTATTCGTGCATACATGTTCTGCGTAGTTGCCTCCAAGACAACATAACTTGAGAGCTGCGTTTCATCTTTTCAGATCAAACAGCTGTCAATGAATGCTTTGTACACTCAGAATGTGTTAAAGAAGCGCTTTAAAAATATTTAGCTACCTTTAGGCCTTGTTGGATTTTTTGGCTACTTCTAGCTACTTTCACGTTGCCATCTAGATATTTTTGCTGGCCGACATTTGGCAACACTGGGGACGCGTGAAGCTACGAGAGTCTCTGTTGTTTACTTTGCGCGCGCTTCATGCTGCTGCTGTTAATTCTGCGTAGTTTGTATTTTTTACACGTGATATCTTTAGTAGCAGTAGTACAAATATAGGCTGAACGTTTTTGTAAGCAGGTATGGCGAAGGTCAGGGTAAAAAGACGGCTGAAACGAAAGTTCATTGGCAATCGACACACTGTGAATGCTCCAACCGTCGGCCATGTGGACGGGGATGTATCGGCGAGTGCTGCGAAGCTTGCGAACTTGGACGACAACTGTGAAGTGCCGATGCCAGACCCTTTACTGCAGGGTAATAGGATTATTGACATGGAGATCCTTTCATCTGTTTTTGCAATGCTCGCCTGCCCGGAATGCAAGAACACCTCGCTGAGCCTGGAGGAGTGCTCCCAGCATGGAATATCCTTCTCATATGCTGTTGTGTGTGGTGCATGTGCATATGTACACTCATTTGAATCATCAAAGAAGACAGGAAGTTCTATTGAGAACAACCTGCGTCTGGTATACGCAATGCGTCAGCTAGGCAAGGGGAATTCTAGAGCTGTGACACTGGCGAAAGTTATGAACATGCCGCCCCCGCCTTGGCATTCTGCCTACCAAAAGATATCTGCAAAGCTTTGTAAAGCTTCGGAGAATGTTGCATCTAAATCAATGATGAATGCCGCTACTGAAGTGCGTTGTGTTGTGCGAAGTACTGAATGTGGTGTGTCAGGTGACGGTACGTGGCAAAGGCGAGGGCATTCCTCATTGAATGGCTGCGTGTCTTTGATATCGATTGATACTGGGAAAATTATTGATGTAGAAGGCATGTCAAGCAATTGCAGGGCATGTCATTCGTAAAGCAAGTTGAGCCCCACAAGTGCTGAATTTCTGGAGTGGAAGGCAAACCATACTCAGTGCCAAGCCAACTATACCGGCAGTGCTGGTGGTATGGAGGCAGTAGGGCTCTACCGTATGTTTGAGCGTGCAGAAAGAAGTCGTGGTTTGAAATATGTAGACTTCTATAAAGATGGCGACTCCAAGAGCCATGCGGCCATAAAGGACATATATGGGCCAAATAGTGTGCGCAAACTTGAGTGTATCGGGCACGTGCAGAAGCGTGTAGGATGCCGCCTACGAAAGCTCAAAAAGACTGTTTGCGGACTTGGAGGGAAAGGAAAATTAACAGAAGTTCTAATTGACAGGCTGCAGAACTATTATAGTATTGCCATCAGAACAAATGTGGGAGACTTGCAGGCAATGAAGAAAGCCACATTAGCGAGCCTGTTCCATTGCAGTTCCACAGAAGAAACTCCAAGGCATGGTCTGTGCCCTCTTGGCCCTGAGAGTTGGTGCGGTTTTAACCGACGGAACGCACTGGGAAGTGGATAGATACTTAACAAAGTGAAGCCTGAGTACGCTGGTTTCGCGTCTGGAACGTCCGCGTCTGGATCGGAGATCAGCTCAACGTCGAGCGGCAGGATCCTTGTAGCTAAGATTTGGTTTGCTTTTCATTCCTCATATTTCTTGTTAGTTTCTCTCAACTGAAACGTTGTTGCAGCCCTTTGGAGGTCAGGAGAGTCAGAATATTCTGATGTCTTTCTCATCACCCGGCCAAGGGCACTCCCCTTGGCTGGCCTCACTACCGGTCAAGGATTGGCCGCTCGATACCTTGCTACGCAGTGGAGATAGCTACGTCCCTGTGGCTCTGGTTCCTACAAATGGGGGTTTCATTCCAATGAAGAATCCGAAGGTAATACAAGTGGAGCTTCAGAAAGCCTCGTCGCTTTTCCAGAAGATTACGGAGGTCCGCCAGTTCGGCCGAGAGAGTATCCTGTGCTGCTCTGCAGACCAGGATTGCGTCTGAGAGCTTCTGAATTGCTCTGAATTTGCTGCACAGCCGGTGAGCTCGTTTATTCCAGCTCATCTTGCATGTACGAAGGGCGTAGTCCGTGGGGTCGATACGAGTCTGACACCTCAAGAAATTCTTGACTTATTTGCTGTAGCTGGGGCAGTTTCAATCTATTGATGCACCCGAACGACTGATAAAACAAAATCGCCTACTGAATCAGTTCGCCTACTTTTGCAGGAAGAGTTAGGCCAACAGAAATTGAGGCATGGCCACTAATCTACAAAGTAGAACCACTTTCACCGAAACCTTTGCAGTGCTCAAAATGTTGGCGATTCGGCCACAGCATGAAAGGATGCAGATCACAGGCTAGATGTCGTCTGTGCGGAGAGAGTCATGACAGCTGCGATTGCAAATCCGATGACCAGAAGTGCTGCTTGTGTAATGGAGCGCACCCTGCAGACTCTGCTGAATGTGGTGCAAAAGAAAGAGAAATGGGTGTTCTAGAAATCATAGAACGCAGGCGTTGCTCTAGGAGGGAGGCGGTAGCAGAAATGCATGAAAGATCGAAAGGTTACGCAGGCATAACATCCCGGCACACAGCGGCAATGGATGCATCGCTTGCAAAGTCGATAACTGAGGCTATTGAAAAGTCCACTGAAAAGGCAATGCAGCGTCTGGCAGCTACTCTTTTTGAAGCCTTGGCTGATATGTTAACTCAACAGCTGACACAAATCATTGGTACAGTTTCTGTGCAAAATCGAGATTCGCACGCTCTGTTGATTTCAAGGGGTGCAGAGGAGGAAAATCAGACAGTCAATCATAGATCTATCTCTCCGAAAGCAGGACCTTCAAAAAATAGAGTTCAGGCTGAGTCAGAACTTGTGACAGATGATTCAGGAGACTTTACAGATATGGACACAGAATCTCTAAGAACTTTGAAACGTAACAGATCTTCCCCTTCTAAAAAGTCTTCTCAGAACCCAAAATCCAAGAAACATTTGTCAAAGAAAGACTTCTTTGAGAACCTTTCAAAAATGATTTCTTGAAAAAAGATATTCTGGATCAGGCAGTTTCTTCTGCCGGTATAGCATCAAAATAGGTTCCCTAAAAATTCTGCAGTGGAACTGCCGGTCTATTTGGTCGGCAACTACAGATTTACAATATATTTCTTCGCAAATTTCTCCCGACATAATTGCCATTCAGGAAACCTGGCTTGGTAACGGTAAAAAATTTTACATCAAAAACTATCGATTAATACGGCTGGATCGGCCGAGTAGAGGTGGCGGTCTGGCTTTCTTAATATCAACTAAATTTAGTCACAGAGCCAAGATATCGTATCAGTGTATGGATACGAATTACGAAATTCTGGTGTTAGACATAACACTACCAGACTGCTCGTCTTTTTCTTTTGCAAATGTATACTTTCCTGCAGGAGTTCCAAGACACGAGATGCCTCGATATTATGGTAGCTTCATGCAGAAAAGGAATAGTACTGTGTGGTGATTTCAATTCACACCATGTGTCTTGGGGCTTCAAATCTGATGTATGCAGAAGACATTTGTGGGAATGGACGCTTGATAATAACTTTTCCTGCTTGAACTCACACGTTGCTACATTTGTAAGAGGTAACTCTAAATCGACTATTGATTTAACATTTTCCAGCTCCACTTTAAGCATATCCTCGTGGAATATATTAGATTGGGCTACAAACAGCGACCACCTTCCCATTACGTTTGAAATTAAGTTCCCGAGGTTTAGTTTGGCAGGGAAAGTTGGCTCCTTCGTAAATTATGCTAAATTACAAAAAGACTTAAAATCTACGTTAACTTCTCGCGAGAAAATGCAGGAAGACCTTAGGGCTATGAGTCTATGTGCGGTGTTGAAACGATCACTAAAAAATTCAACGTTTACTGTAAACTCTAACACAGCGGGATCTTTTAGCCCGTGGTGGAATCAAGAATGTGTCAGGAGGTATAGAAAGCGAAAAGCAGCTTGGAAAAAGCTGTTAATTAACCAATGCCCCAAAAATTGGAGTGATTATAAATTCATGGCCGCCGATTTTAAGCGTCTCGTGCGCAAAGCAAAAGAAGACTATGATATGAATAAATTTAATTATCTGTCTAAGTCTAAAAATAAGAAAATGCTTTTCAGGTTTTTACGTGCGAGAAAAATGATTCCAAAGACAGAAAGCAGTCCACCATTATGTCTCCTCGCGAACTCTCTAAATTCTTGGAAAATATTGCTAAAGGCTTGCAAACCAGGTTTACGACAATTGTGCCAAAGTCCATGGTGAAATAAAGAGTGGATTGTGATTTCCAGGAGGTATCTTTAGCTGAATTGGCGAATGTGATGAAGAGCTTACCGCCCGCTGCTCCTGGACCTGATGGGGTGACCTCTACAATGATTAAAGTGTTATACGAAATATCGCCACATGAAATCTGTAATATAGTTAATTATTCACTGAAAAATTCTTGGATTCCGGCCGATTGGAAGCTTTCCAAAATAATTCCGATACTTAAGAAACAGGGAATGGAGTTTACTCTGGATAACATAAGGCCTATTTCATTGACATTTAACCTGGTCAAGCTTGTAGAGAGAGTCTTAAATACCCGTATAATAAACTACATCAATGAACATACAATACTAAACCCCAGACAAATTGGCTTTAGATCGGGATACTCCATTTGGTGTGCACATGTGAATTTGGAAAGTCGCATAGAGCTGGCTCGGCATCGTCGCGAATACTGTGCACTAGTCAGTCTAGACTTAGCTAAAGCGTACGACAAAGTGGAATATCCTATCCTAATCCAGCAGATGCAAGACCATCGCTTTCTAAAATATATAACAGCATGGATTACAGAGTTTGTGAAAGACAGACAATTTTATTGCTTCTTGGATGGATGCTCTTCTAAAAAATATAAGCAGACACGAGGTGTACCTCAGGGCTCAGTATTATCACCGGTGTTATTTAACATATTACTAAGTTCCATTCCAACTCATCAGGGTATCCAAATTTACGTAGATGCAGATGATATTGTTTTCTTCGCAACAAACAGTGATCTGCACTCATTGTATCAGGCATTACAGAATTACATGAACATGCTAGAAAAATGGCTTGACAATATCCATATGTCATTGAACGTCAGAAAAACCGCACTTCTGCCATTCTCTTTTAAGGATCGTGTCAACATTTCCCTGATGTATCGTACCAAGCTCATTCCCCAGGTCGATTTCCTGAAATACCTAGGCATCCTATATAATAGGACGATGAATTGGAAAAGCCATATAGATGAGGTTGGCTGTAAAGCGTCACGTGCCTTGGGGTGGTTACGCAAATTGGGAAAAAAGAGGATTGCGTAGGAGTTCATTGATAATGATTTACAAGATGTATGTAAGGCCTATTATGGAATTCGGGTGTGTATTATTTTCAGGCAGCACGGCTTACAAGATGAGACAATTAATATTATTAGAAAGAGAAGCTTTGCGCTTGTGTCTTGGACTCCCAAAATTTGTGGCAAATAATGTTTTGTATGTGGAAGCGCGCCTTCCACCTTTGTTAACTCGGTTCAGAATACTTACAGTTCAAACTTTCTTAAAAATATACAATTCGCCTCTGCGACAAGCTTCATACGTTTTTATTCAAGAACCAACCGCATTCTTTGGAACACAATGATCTAGACTACACTCCCCTCAGATTAGGTTCGTCCAAGCATTGCTAGGGACTCTCAATGTAAATATTTATCAGATTTGCATAACGAAGACACCTAATTCGAAACTTGAAATTAAATTTGATGATATTTTCCCTTCTAATGCAAAACAACTGCCCCTTCATTATTTAAATATTCGGTTAAAAGATTACTTGACTCATCTGTCCATAAACAACATTATTGCGACGGATGCATCCGTATTGAACGAAAAGGCTGCAATAGGCATCTCCTGTACTTCTCTCAGCTGGTCTTTCTCAATTCGATTACCAGATTACACGCCTATATTTATCGCTGCATTATTTGCTATAATTCTAGCGCTTAGTAAACTTCCTGCAAGCGAATCAGAAGCGGTCATACTTACCGATTCTCTCCCTGTATGCACTGCACCATCTACAGCAAAAAATTTGACATTATTGAGTATGATTAGCAGTTTATTACCAGAAAACATGAAAAAATTTCACTTGCTATGGATACCCGGCCACCACGGGATTTAACCAAATGAGATGGCAGACTCGAAAGCCAAAGCATCTTTAAGCGGACCAATCTTACCTATTTTACCTGATTTTGCCTACGTAACAGCACTCAGATATAGAAAGGCTTGTTTGCACAGAGAAATAGAAAAATTATCATTGGATAAAGTCAGAGACTTCATACATCTAAGATATTGCTGGAACAAACAGTGGTGTGTATCTCGGCAGTTAGAAACTACAATCACCAGATTACGATGCAGAATTCCGCATCTGAATTACTACCTACATAAAGCTGGACTAACAGCATCTCCGTTGTGTCTTTTTTGCAAGGAATCGGAATCAATAGATCATTTCTTTTTATCCTGTAAACGTTATGCTTATCGAAGGAAAAGATACCTGCTCGAACCAATTGAGAAGCTAGGTTTAAAAATAAACGTGGAACTAATTTTATCCTTCGGAGGGATTACATTAGGTTATAGCCACAGGGAGGTTTTCTCTGCTGTGTGCGAGTACATAAGGGCAACAATGAGATTACCCTGTTAGCCTATTGTTATTATTTACGGCTACGAGACTACCTCCATGCCTGACTGAACACACTTGATGATCCTGACGTCCGGTTCTTGGCCGATCCCCCTTTGTGGAAGAGTGCCAGCAAATCCGAAGGTCCATCATCATCATCATCATCATCATCATCATCGGTACAAATATAGGCTGAATGTTTTTGTAAGCAGGTATGGCGAAGTTCAGGGTAAAAAGACGGCTGAAACGAAAGTTCATTGGCAATCGACACACTGTGAATGCTCCGACCGTCGGCCATGTGGACGGGGATGTATCGGCGAGTGCTGCGAAGCTTGCGAACTTGGACGACAACTGTGAAGTGCCGATGCCAGACCCTTTACTGCAGGGTAATAGGATTATTGACATGGAGATCCTTTCATCTGTTTTTGCAATGCTCGCCTGCCCGGAATGCAAGAACACCTCGCTGAGCCTGGAGGAGTGCTCCCAGCATGGAATATCCTTCTCATATGCTGTTGTGTGTGGTGCATGCGCATATGTACACTCATTTGAATCATCAAAGAAGACAGGAAGTTCTATTGAGAACAACCTGCGTCTGGTATACGCAATGCGTCAGCTAGGCAAGGGGTATTCTGGAGCTGTGACACTGGCGGAAGTCATGAACATGCCGCCGCCACCTTGGCATTCTGCCTACCAAAAGATATCTGCAAAGCTTTGTAAAGCTTCGGAGAATGTTGCATCTAAATCAATGATGAATGGCGCTACTGAAGTGCGTTGTGTTGTGCGAAGTACTGAATGTGGTGTGTCAGGTGACGGTACGTGGCAAAGGCGAGCGCATTCCTCATTGAATGGTTGCGTGTCTTTGATATCGATTGATACTGGGAAAATTATTGATGTAGAAGGCATGTCAAGCAAATGCAGGGCATGTTATTCGGAAAGCAAGTTGAGCCCCACAAGTGCTGAATTTCTGGAGTGGAAGGCAAACCATACTCAGTGCCAAGCCAACTATACCGGTAGCGCTGGTGGTATGGAGGCAGTAGGGCTCTACCGTATGTTTGAGCGTGCAGAGAGAAGTCGTGGTTTGAAATACGTAGACTTCTATGGAGATGGCGACTCCAAGAGCCATGCGGCCATAAAGGAAATATATGGACCAAATAGTGTGCGCAAACTTGAGTGTATCGGGCACGTGCAGAAGCATGTAGGATGCCGCCTACGAAAGCTCAAAAAGACTGTTTGCGGACTTGGAGGGAAAGGAAAATTAACAGATGTTCTAATTGACAGGCTGCAGAACTATTATGGTATTGCCATCAGAACAAATGTGGGAGACTTGCAGGCAATGAAGCAAGCCACATAAGCGAGCCTGTTCCATTGCAGTTCCACAGATGAAACTCCAAGGCATGGTCTGTGCCCTCTTGGCCCTGAGAGTTGGTGCGGTTTTAACCGACGGAACGCACTGGGAAGTGGATACTACAAGCACAAGGGAGGCCTATCTAATGAGATACTTAACAAAGTGAAGCCTGTGTATGCTGACCTTTGCACGGATGAGCTTTTGAAGAAGTGCCTGCACGGGAAAACCCAAAACGCCAACGAGTGCTTCAACGGTATGATTTGGCAACGGGTTCCCAAAGACGTTCACGTGAGCCTAAACATCCTTATTTTTGGTTTATACGATGCTGTGTGCCATTTCAATGATGGCAACAGAAGTGTACTGGCTATTTTGAAAGAAGCAGGCATCGAACCTGGCCACTACACTATCGTAGCTTGCTACACTAGGGACCAGCACCGTGTAAGGAAGGCCCAGCGTCAGTCGACTGGCGAAGCAAAACAACACCGGAAGAAAAGATGGGCAGCAACAAAAGCTAAAAAAGAGCTCATGGCATCTAAGGAGGGCCCTACCTATGTGCCTGGTGGATTTTAACTGTGTAGGGCGCCATCATCCTGTTGTACAAGCATTGAAAAACTTTAAACTCGTTTTGCTCAAAACTTGATTTTTTGCAATTTTTTGTTACGCCAGCAGTTGTAACTTCATGACCAATGAATCTTTTTCAATGAAACTTTGTATGTTCGTTCCTTTATTACTGAACTGTGCAACGAACTAGGATCAATAAAAACGATTGGTAAGTTTTTATGTAAAAATGCTTTAGCTGAAGCATTGCAGGGAAAGAACACCATTTTTTTTTTCCTTCGTATTTTTACTGTAACTTGATTCCCAATAATCAAATGGCAAAGATCCTAGTTCATTGCACAGTACCATGAGTTGGCTACCTTTGTGCCAAAAACTTTATAATTCCGGCGCTCCGTTCTCAAGTTATGACTGTTCGCGTAAAGTCCAAGTTTGGGCAATGTTTTGTCAATAACAAATCCAATTCTGATTTTTTTCACTCTTTTCTGCATATGAACATCATTTAAAAAAAAAGATCCTTTATAAGCCCATTTTAAAATAATATCGTAAAGCTCAAAATTTTAAAAAATTTACAAAAGGGTGGTGACATACCTTAAGAACGTTGGCACATGTGTTACTTATGGTGCGTCATCACGATGATTACTCGGCTGTTAGGTGAATTCTGTTTTCTTTGATTTGTATTTTCTCTTTTTTGTCAGATACTACTCAAGTATATATTGCGCGGTTCCAGCAAAAAATAATGTTGTTGTAAGTCAGTGTCGCTGTATGTCTCCTTTTCTTGTCCCTCGTTATTGGCACTGTTTCTTATGTGAATCGTTTTAGGAAAATGCAAAAGAGCCGCTGCGAGTTTTAAAAAAAGTTTAAACCTCCCGTAATTGCCCTAAATGACACGCCTGAATGAGCAACATAGAAGGATCACTTCGCACGTTGCTGTCATCATGTGATTTTGTCTGAATTACATTTATTTATCTCTATCAGCAACTAGTTAACCTAGGGCAATAATCAGTATATCGTTGAATCTTGTGATTAATAAATTCATGACTATTACTCGATTCTAGGTGACAGTGCGACCCGTCAAGAGGCGTTTCCTCTGGACTCCCCAGTCCGCACACTGAAGGTTATGCGAGGGTTTAATGAAGCGCACCTCAAGCCCTACTAATATGAAAAAATGAGGGTACCATTGGCCTTTCTACTTTTTGAGATGAATGTCCTGCAGGCCATGTCTTTCTACAACAAAGAAGTTAAAAGGAAAATTGGCAGAATAGCGGCCACAGAAAAATTCTTCAAGTAAGTTGCATTTATGCAGCTATTGTACGCTAATGAACCTAGTTTGTCCAACTTGAAAGGTTGTTTCTATTATTAGTTCTTTTTATTTGCAGGAAGATCAACAAGTTGATAAAAGCAATGACATCAAGATTTCCTGCAGAAGCCCTCAGGCCTGCTTCGACAACTTTTGCAGTTTTAGAGGAATTTCTTGTTTATTTAAACAAATGGGAAGACGGCACTGTCAACAAGGATGGATTTCTAAGTGATTCCACTGCGACTGGGCTTAGAATAACTATTGCCAGTACATTGTCTCTTCTGAACTACCTAACAGAGAGTGTAGGCTTTAAGTACTTGATGACGTCCCGCCTTAGCACCGACCCCATGGAGCGCATGTTTGGCATTATCCGCCAGCCCAGTGGCTGTAATGCTCATCCCTCACCTCATCATCACAGTAAACTGCTTGTTGTTTTATAACATGGCAAGGAGTGTAGATGGTGCAAATGGCCCTCCAGATATCATAAATTCGCTTCTCAGCATGGAAAAACTTCGAGCATTACGCCTTACATTATTGATGAGCTTCTGTCACAAGGGAGATTAGAAGAGGCCGAACTGTCTTTAGCCAGTTTGGAAGCTCCCCGTACTAGCCACTCATCATCAGTAACAGAGAGAAGTGACTCGCGACTGATACATTATGTAGCGGGATACGTAGCCAGAAAGTGCGTCCTAAAACTTGACTGTCGCTCATGTGAGCACATCTTGCTTGTCAGGCAAACCAAAACAAAAGCGCATCTGTTGCCCTCGGACTACACCGAACAGTGTGACAGGGGCAGACTTTTGTACCCCTCACAAGATTTGTACATGTCCATAGAAGCCCTTGAAAATATATTTACTGAATGCTTCAGTGTCTCAGAGCTGCATACGAATAGCATCTGTGATGTGTTGGCTCTTGTGAAGAACAACTTCCTCTGCTCGAATGGTGTTGGATGCGACTCGCATAAAGAAAGCGTAAGAAATGAAAATTGTTTCTTTTTATGTTCTCACGCGTCTGCACTTCTTGGTCAAAGGCATTAACAGTGCGAGAAGCGCAAAGCGACAGAGAACAAAACATATTAAGCTCAGCCGAACGTCGTAAAAACCCTCGCACATAGTTTTTGAACAGTGCTTTTGTTTTTATTAAAATTGTTTGATTCATTATTTCAGTTGTTCACGTCTCGCTCTCTATTGTATGCATGGCATCACTAATGTAATGCTGCCTTCGTTCTTTCTGAGCAGCCACTCACTCTTCAGAAAACTTTGCAGGCAGGTTTGTCCCTAAAATACCTCAGGTTGGAGCTTTTAAGAAAAGCTATTTGTTCTTTGTTGACACAGTGTACAATCTAGGCACTCAGGACTCAAGCATCGACTTTAAACGTATCGCACTCATCATTTGAATGCACGTTCAGCGCGCGCCTACTACAGTGAGCTGCAGGGCAAAGGCACAGCAGCGCCGGCTGGCGGTTTCCGTGCAAACGGCCTCGCCGGGCGGACTGCCTTCGTCCCACTACCCCTATCTAGGTCACTCTACTGAAATTCCCTGGAGCAGCTTCCCGGCACTAGGATACCTCAACATCATATACCTACTAACAATCATCTGGTGGTGTTGGTGTCATTACGACGATATTTTTATTCCCCAAGAAGAACGGGAATCTAGGATTTTGTATAGAATACAGGAAGCTGAATAAACCCATTATACCGGACTCATACCCGCTTACACGTATTGACACCCCCCCTTTCCTATTGATAAAATGAAAAATTCAAGGTTCTTTTTATCCCTCGATTTGAAAGCGGGGTATTGGCAAATCAATGTCGCCAAGGAAATAAGTGCAAAACGGTTTTTCGTACTCCTTCTGGCTTGTACGAGTTTAATCCTATGTCTTTCGGGTTGCGAACAGCCCCGAGTATATTCCAGCGGGCCATGAATACAGTACTGGGTTCGCCGAGAGACCATACCTGTGTGGTATACCTCGACGACATCCTTGTTATCGGGGTAACCAAAGAAGAACACCTGCGAAATCTTGACAAAGTTTCCGGAGAGGTTGCGTGATGCCGAATTCCACCTTAACCGAGAAAAACAACAATTTGGCTTGACGAAAATATCCTATCTTAGGTATACCATATTTCAAGATGACATGCAGCCTCTTCCTGAAAGAATTCAAGCTGTGATTAACTATCCTACGCTAACTTTTGTTACACAGCTGCAGATGTTTCTCTGAATCGCATCGTACTTGCAAAAGTTTGTTCCCAACTTCGCATCAATGGCTCCACCGCTCACAGAACTCCCCTTCGACTGTCACTTGCATGGACATACCTTGGAGTAGCGAGCGCACAGTGCTGTTCAAAGGCAAGGCCTAGACGCACCAAACAACCATGCCTCAGCGTCGAAGTGAAAAGTCGCGAAAAATGGCGAAAATACCACTTACCGACACAAACTTGGCATCGGCATGGTACTCTAGAAGAAATGCGTTCTATGATGGAAAAACTAGCCAAAGAAGAGATGCGTTTCTGATAGAAAACATTTACAGAAGCGGGAGCCGATGTTTCTATGTCCGCACTAGTCAGCGTGTAGCTGCCGTTTATGGCAGTGCAGTTTAACAAAAATAACAAAATAACAGCATAACATGTGCTGAATAAATTGTTCTTATGTAAAAAAACATGCCAAATATGGGCATATAATTATTATTTTGTAAAAAACATTACATTGGATTGATCATAACTTTTTTGTTGTTCACACTTGCATCCTCTGGCGTATAGTGACAGCACTAGTTTGTTACGTAGTCACGACATACTACATGGGGCCAGAGTTCACGAAGTGTCCGCTCTTGATTTTTTTTTCTTTCTCTATGTTCGCATGCTCTAACTCCAACTTGACAGTATAGAATGGGAGCCTGTGCAACAAAAAGTGCACAGGTACCTCACTTGTGCGGTGTATAGCCTGCAAGTATCTTCGGAGACTCCTGATCAACCAGAGGTGTCGGAGAAAAAAACCAAGTCAAAAGCAAATGTTTCTCGAAAGATGAAAACGAAAATGCAAGCTGTGCAGCGCTCGAATAAAGTGAAAGCATTAGACAAGATAATTTTGCAAATTATGGCAGGAAATGAGAAGATTGATGACGAGGTAGCGTTCGAAAAGATTGTCAGCCTTCCCCCTAAACAGAAGCTGCCATTCTTCAATGTTTTGCCACTGCAAGCGGAAAATCATTTAAAGGCATACGCTACAGTTCAGAGTAGATTCTGGAATGTGTCATAATGCGTATTAAGAGCCCAAGACTGTACGAGCACGTACGCCGAGAAAAGATTCTCATGCTTCCTAGCCGCACTTGCCTCAAAAATTTTTTAAAGGAGTATGAGAACTGCTTCGGTTTCAACTCCTCTGTTCTCTCTGGAATCGCAAAAAACACTGAAAAAATAGATGAGTTTCAGCATCATGGTGGTCTGATAACAGACAAAATGAAACTTGCCGAAAACTTTGGAGTTGCACCAGGAACTGGAAAAACTGATACGTACCACTGTGGACCTCGGTGCATTTACTTCTGAACATGAGAAGAGTGTGCCCTGTGACCATGGCGTGATTGTAATGTTTCAACCCTTGTCCGGGTTCTGGCATAAAATTTTAGATGTTTTTGCATCAAGGGGAAATGTAAAAGCCCATTTGTTCTCCAAGATTATTTTGGAAGAGGTTGTTTTGGCAGAAAAGGAGGGCTTCTAGTTGATTATGTCACTTGCGACAGGGCATCCTGGAACCATGCGATGTGGATCAATTTGGCATATCTGGTACAGCTGCAGCTGTTATGCCATCAGAACAGCACCCTACTGATGATAGTTGACTTCTGTTCTTCCTTTCAGACTTTCCCCATTTTGTTTAATGAGTAGGGAGCTTTGTAGCCCCCTTCATAAAAGGGGGCTACAAAGCTCCAGCAGGTCAATGTTGATGTGCAACCAATCAGAGCTGTCCACCAATTGAACAAGTGTGCAACAACACTTAAGACAATGCTCAAGATCACACATGTGCACCTAAATTCGAACAATTTTGAAAGGATGAAGGTCAACTATGCTTTTCACCTTTTACAATACAAGTATTTGCTAACCTCGTGTCTGACCCAAGATCCCATCGAAAAGCTGTTTGGCATTATTCGACAGTTTTCCGTCTGTAATGGCCATCCCTCCTCATCTCAGTTCTTAACATCAGTTAGCCGCTGAAGTTTTTATAACCTATGCAAAGCGCTCAAGACAGGAAACTTGGCAGGAGGTGCCCTCACATCCCTTGGGGAAGTGGACACAGCCGCCAACCATGTGGACACCCTACTTGATCAAGGAAAACTTTATGGGGCTTCGAGTGTCCTTGAGCAATCTGAACTTTCAGACCATGTCAACCCACAGCAGACAAGTGATGCCAGGTCAACGTATTACCTGGCCGTATATGTGGCCCGGAAAAAGGTGATGGCAATAAAGTGTCGGGAGTGTTTTGACCTGCTCTTAGCATTCGCTAAAGAAGCAGTGGAAGGTCCCTTTCTGCAACCAAGGAGGCTTTCTGTACCCTTCTGTTGAGTTATTTGCATTTATTGAAGCTTTGAAAGATGTTTTTACGATGTGGTTCAGCTAGAACAAGCTTCAGCGACAAAGCATGACTGAAGTTCTGTAGATCATGAAGGGAGTGTCACACACATCAAGACGGGCTGATAAACAACGTGATGAAGTTTCTTCTACTGACCAGGCTTCATTTTTTTACCAAGCCCCTAAACAGAGAAAAAGCTTCAGCGAGCAAAAGAAGGAATCACTTGAAACATAAAAGAACTTGAATGGCAGAGACTCATATTGGACATTTAGTACAATTTCTCTTGTGCTTTTTCCTTAGTGTGTAGTATGTTTTTTCTAAGGGGTGTAGCCAGAAATTTTATCAGGGTGTCACCTTATTTATCTGAAGTGTGGGCCGGGCTCAACAATGTATTCGAGTATCATTTTGTGTTCTGTGTGCTATTTCAAAAAATTCACTGACGATTATGATACTGCCCAATGCGAATTTTGAGCGCAGCTTCATGTTTTGAAAAGCCACTTGTGTTTGAAGTTTTAGCTTTCTGCAAGCCATCAACTAAGCCATAAATCAAAATTTTTGTGAAGAAAAACGGCACTCACCGCGCCATTATTCTTCTTTCAGTGGATAAGCGAGGTATCCATTACACATCGGTGAGGTGTTCCGTACCCTTTGTTGAAGGTGCATGTGGCCGAGGACGATGAAGAATTATGGCTGAGCACATTGAGTTGAGTGGGAAGCATTATACTACCCACTCATTGCACAATTAGCACTGAGTGATTACTGCTTATTCCCTGCCACTCTATATTACATAGGTTAATACGACTCCTTGCTCTACACCACGCCTGCATAGTCATTTTCGTGAATGCGTTACAGGCTTTGGTCTTTTCCTTTTTCTCTGTTTAGCTCTCAAGAATGAATGAATGAATAAACTTTAATTAATGTCCGGCAGTTTTCACCGGGCGAGGTGGGGGAAAAGGGGATTAACCCCTGTCCCTTCCCACTTTCCGTCGATTATGATGGCGGTGCCTCAGGTGACCACTTGAAGTCCCTGGACTCGGGTGGCATCTCCAGCTTGCCAGACGGCCCAAAGCTGGTCGGCCAGCTCGTCGCTGGTGAGTGCCGCCTCCCAACGGTAGCATAGCAGACGCCGCCAATCGGCAACAGTGACCGCAGCCGCGGCGGAGGCCGGCCTCTGCCCTCACGCGGTGGTGGCAGCAGCAATTGGCCTCTGAGTTCGTCCCTGCCTAACATATCGCGAAGAGAGTGGCTGATATTTTTTTTTTGCCATGCGATTGTTTTATTTTAAATATATCTTTCTGTTGTGTTTGTTATAAGTCAAAACAGGCAACAAAGAAAACAAAATCCAGCATGGCTCTGTGGTAGTATACTGGACTGCCACGCAGAGGGCCTGAGTTCAAATTTCATGCCAGCCTCAGTATTATTTTCTCCTTGTCATTTACTTTTATTGATTTTTTTTCACGTCCATCAGTTACATTGCCGATGGCTACGTCGCTCAACGCAGGAACGGGCTCTAAAGAATTCCGGATGGTGAGGGGGTTCACGGGCCCGGAGCGCCACACGCTGGCTACGCCCCCTGTTTGTTCTAAAAAAATCACAGCATATCCACGGAGTGAATGATGATGAGTCTGGCGAAGTGCTGTGGGGTTTCATCGCTAAACCGTGAAGCATCGGCGAATATCGCCCACTACATCATCAAAGACGTGACAAACACTGTATATATTTATACAAGAAATTTTATTATTCATAATTGGTAGTTATACGTTGCTTCCGTTCCCCCTTCATAATAATGGCTCTGTGGTTGGTGAAGTGGAGGATTGGTGATAGGGCGTAGTGGGATGTTTTGCAAGGACATGCAAGGACAAAGTAGTAGATAGTTTGCAAAGGTGTAACTATAGGCAATTCTGTACAAAGAAGGGATTGACACAGTAGGACAATCTATGGTTCTTTAACACGCACCTGGAAACAAGTACACGACTATCTTGTCTTTCATATTGGCTACTTCTCAACAGTACTTACTTTATGATCGGTGAAGTGGTGGTTCGAAGATAGGGTGTAGCGAGATGTTTACAGGGACAATGTAGTGGGCAGTTTGCAAAGGCGGAACAATAGGTGGTTCTGTACATACATACAAGAGATAGACAGACCCATGCCTTCAGGAGCTTTGCCCCTAAAAAAACAGTTCAGACCGCAAATTCACAATTCATTCGATGTTTCGTTGTCTCTCATTTGTGGAGTAAAATACTTTTGTAGCAAGAGGCTTGCATTTAGAGCATAAAAGAAGAACAACTGAATAAATACTTCAAGCGAAAAAAACATGCAAACGAAGGTGCAGCTATCACCAGAGCACATTTTAATCATTCATTCTTGAGTGCTGGGTGCCCTGCAAGCACTGTCACCTTCGATTTTGGCACTTCAACCCAACTCTGGATGAACCAGTAGCTTGATAGCGTCTGCGATTAAAATTTGGACTGAAATTCTTGGCATGTCCACAAGTTATAAAAACCGCAATTAAAAAATAAAAGCCCAAGATTTAAAGGCAATTTCTTGCAGCAAGTCAAGGCAAAAAAAAAAAAAAGAAACATTGCTTCCCCACATTCTTGAATCACACTGGCTGAAAAATAGACATAATAATATACATGTGCAAGTCGCAGAATGAAGACAGTGGAATGTCAACGCACATTGCTAAATAACGGCAGATTAGCTGTGGGACAAGCAGCAGACTATACCCCGCGACAACTTTCTGTGGTATCACAGCCAAGGCTACGGAGCCGAAGCACGCTTGTCTTACTGCGCCAGAGCATGTAGTCCCTCAACAAAAACGTTCGTATACTGTTCTGGGTAACTAAGATTTTACCATTCGTCACTTACATTTTTCGCGGATTTATTTTTTAATTAGTGAATAAAAACGTTGCGCAGTAGAAAAAATTTCGTTTCACGCTCTCTCAGGTTTTTTGGGGGTTTTTTGGCTTCCGTCGCCTTTTTACCTCACCGCATTCCTCACTGTCAAAGATGGCGTCCGCCGGTTACAGCTCGTCAACGTCGCTTACGGAGGAAACACCGCCGCGTGCCGCGAGTCCACCAGCTGCGCAGCCATACCAGGCGTTGTCAAATCAAAAGCTGTCCACAGGCCAAGAAGGTGGCGTACAACGTTTACGCGCAAGTAAGGAAAAGCGAACCGCAGCTGTCTGTGAAAGCCGCATGTCGGAAAGTCAGCGAGCTCACTGGTCTTACCGAGCGCAGTGTCTTCCGGATTAAGCTCGACGTTAACCGTGGAACCCTGAAGTCACCGAAGCGCAAGCGCCTGCGCCTCCCCGCCATGGATGACCGTGCGAAAACCAAGAAGACAAGACTGGAGCTTCACGACAGCTTCTCCCTCGCAGCTCTACGAAGAAAAGTGCATCAATACTTTCTGAGGAATGAACTCCCAACAGCTGCAAAACTGGCTCAAGATGTAACCAGTGACAGTGACATGAACATGCCTAAAATGAGCGTGCGAACGATGCAAAGGCTGCCTAACGATATCGGCTTTTCCTTTCGCAAACGGAAGAGAAACTGTGAGCTTTTGGAAAGAGACGACATCATCACGTGGCGACGGCGGTACCTGCGTACCATCCGACAACTTCGCGCTCAAAAACGGTACGTGCATGATGAGTTGTGTAACCATTACATGAATAATTGAATGTATCATTCACCCAGCAACCTGGGTCCACGCGTCAGTAAATCACGTCACAATATTATTAAAAATTGCTATCGAGTTCCCAAAGATGCGACTCGCGTTTCCTGCAGCGAAACGCGAGCAAACGCGAGCCGAAACGCGAGCAATTTTTAGTCATTGTGACACGAGCCGAGTTTCGCTGCATTCGCCGCGCTTCGCTGCAGATGACATGCGTCATTTTTGTTTATTCTTCCAGACCCATATACTACCTTGACGAAACCTGGGTCAACGCCGGACACACAAAGGATAAAGTATGGGAAGACGCGAACATCACAACATGGGAGGAGGCCTTTCGGCAAGGCCTGACCACAGGGCTTCGCGCACCAAGCGGCAAAGGTGGCAGGCTCATCCTTTTGCACGCCGGCAGTGAGGACGGGTTTCTGAATTCTGCATGCCTTCTCTTCCGAGCTGCAAAACGATCTGGGGACTACCACACCGAAATGGACGGGCCGCGCTTTGAGAAGTGGTTCGGTGAACAACTTTTGCCCAATATCAAGCCGTGCAGTGTCATTGTAATGGACAACGCACCGTACCACAGCATCCGCCTCGAGAGAGTTCCAACATCGTCATCTCGAAAGGCTGACATTCAGTCGTGGCTGACAGAAAAGAACATCGCGTTTTCACAAGACCAATTGAAAGCTGAGCTGTTGGATTTGGTGAACGACCACAAGAAGATGTTTTCCGCCTATCGCGTGGATGTTTTGGCGAAGGCTGCCGGTCACGACGTCGTGAGGCTTCCTCCGTATCATTGCGAATTTAACCCGATCGAACTGATCTGGAGCCAGGTGAAAGGTTACGTCGCTGCTAACAACACAACATTCACCCTTGCCGGCGTTGAAAAACTGGTGCGTGAAAGCATCGATCGCGTAACGCCAGACAACTGGCTCCAGGCATGTGCTCATGTGAAAAAAATTGAAGAGGACTTGTGGCAACGTGACGGCCTCATCGACTCAAAGCTCGACCAGCTTATAATTCCACTCGGGTCAGAGTCCAGCACCGAGAGTGACGGTAGTGACAGTAATATGAGCGAACTGGAATACCTCACATGAATGCAACCACAGTCGTGAATGTAAACACAGTGAATGTAAACCATAATATTGTGTTCTGTACCTGTGCACATGTCGTTTTAAAGGGACCGACAACTGGCCAGAATATACCGAATACCAACCGAATACCTGCTTTTAACCTGATAAAAAATTGTCATAAAAAATGTTCCACGGCGTTTTCCCCATTTCCATTGCATGATTGGGCACTGTCACAGATATTTCTGTTGAAATAAAGAAAACGGGCACTTTAAAAATTGCTTCATCATCATCATCAGCCTGTTTAAGTCCACTGTAGGACGAAGGCCTCTCCCAACGATTTGCAATCCACCCTATCCTGAGCTTATCGGTCCCTTCAATGTTTTTCCCACAATAAAAGTGCGCCGACATTCGTTACAAATAGAGTCTGTCCTCGTAGAGGGCTTTACGCTTTGCTATATTCTTTCGCAGTAAAAGATCGCATTACAAGTCGTCGCGCTGCGTTTAGACACAGCCTGTGTCTTTTGCGGACGAGATGAACATCAAATTGAGTACTTATTGCCGAATCCATAAATTTTTTTTCAAATACTGCTGCAAATAAAATAAATTTTATGAACAGTTATATCACTCTTGCAAATTAGATAGATATACATGTGTACATGCCTTCGATGAACGCCATTCACGCGTGATTAAGCTCGATGGTGCTTGCGCGCAGATCGCAATTCACCGCATTTTTACATGGCACCGTTGTGGGAATGCGCTGGCGCGGACTGCGCTGGTGAAATCGAAACCGAAACACCCGTCGAAGCGGTCGGACTACTTGGCGCAGTAGCACATGTGCATAGGCTCCGCCCACGTAGCCTTGGCCGTGCTGCCACAGAAAGTTGTCGCCGGGTGTACACGGCGTGCGGACATGTAAGCGGGTGTCAACGCTTCCTATAGTTCTCTTTTCGATCCATTGCAGAGCGGCCTCAGAGCCATCAGCGCAGTCTGCACACTTTCCCCATTCTAGACACTGTATCTAAGGCACAACCCTTGTGGATTTTATCGCTATATCATAATGTGCCCAATAATAATGGTGCTAGACTACTAATAGGTTTATACACAGCAAAACAAAGAGTGCACAATCTTATTGCCACATAGTTAGCAGTTTGTCTATTTGGGAAGCTTTGCTGATAATCCCATCATCCGAGTGGCCCTCTGCGGCTCCGCCTACGGAAGTACACACAGCTCAGCTACAAGCACTGTCGTCAGCAGTGCCAGGTCTGCCTCAAGGCCTACATTTGGCACGACAAATGTTTGAATATGGCCCGCCTTAGGGGAGACTGCAAGCCACTCCAGCCAACGGACAAGTGCTTCCTAGCAGACAGCGTCAAGCACATCTTCCACCACGTAAGCACATTTGGAACTCACAATAATTGCGTGGGAAAGTGTCAATGGCACTAGCAGACATGGACGAGGAACAGACAATGATACAAGTCCCAGCCTCAACTGAATGCTTAATATCAAAGGCAACAGTTCAAGTATATCTATGCACAGAAGAAAACCTAAGCGGCTCATGTGAAAGCCTGCAACTATAAAAAGGCGAAGTTATTTGGAGTTTCTACCAGCGAAGTGCAGCTGACAACAATCATTAGTTCTCACTCTCGGGGCAGCTTGAACAGTTTCCTGCGTTAATTTAATGTGCAATCTGAAACAAAACGGTGAGCTATTTTGATGAAATGTAGCGGGAGGTGGTTGGTCACCTTAAGCTTGTTTGATAGGCTTTGCCCTGTGTGTGCTCGTAAACTCTGCGTTCAAAAAGCAACATAAATATCAAGTTGCAGTATGCATCACTGCTGTGAAAGGAAGACTTGTCAGAATGAATGACACACTGAGCCTACAATAAAAACCATTTAGCAACTTTTATGACGATGCTGTCATAATTTGCTTCGAGACGAGAGCCCCAGCAACATTTAAAATTACCATAAATACGAACAAACATTTTTGCAGTAAGGTGGTTGCACTGAAGTGTTTGATAGTAAAAAAAAAAGAAACAGAGGTGTTAAGTATTTTACATACCAAGAAAGTAACGACATTGTGTACATGACCATTCCCTTGTGGGCATAAGTGAGACTGTTCGGCCGATTCCATTTAACCTTGGGATAAAAGACTGCCAGAAAAATTAAATGTGTGATCCTACAGACTCAAAAAGGGTATGCCGTTTGCTGACAACGATGCTGCATAGACCAAAAGTGATGTTTCTCTCATCAAGTTTCCACTTTACCCCACTTTGTGTAGTTATTTTGTATATGTGGGTTAACTAACAAACATTCACTATATCACATTATTTTTTAAATGTAGTAAGTTTTTTCATTCAATTTGCTGTTACTCACAAACTATGTCAAGCATCAACACAAATTTTTCGTCACTTCATGATCAACCTATAAAAATTTAATTTTATTTCTGGAAAAAAAATTCGCTAGAATTTAAATAAGCAATTAAAAATTTACCCTCGTGGGTCACATTTGGCAACAAAGTTCGATCCAGAAGGCTCAATAGATATAAAATCTTTTGCAATAGAAAGCAAAAGAACCCCATTTTCGGTGCTGCAGTTCACCATCCCTGGTAGCACAAAATATTACAGTAACCTTCTATTTTTGTTGTAAATGTTGAAACGTTTTATGTTTTTAAAGAACATTGTCTGAACATTTTACATAAAACATTCAACGTTCTTTGTTGTATGTCAAACGTTAAATATATATTCGAAATACACTGTCACAATAACGTTGAACGTGAAACATTAGTGCATTCATTCAAACAAAACATTGAATGCTATATTTCAAACATCAAAAAAATGTTATAATTCCTGCGTGGTCTAGGGAAGGAGTGGGTCATGGTGCAAACAAGAGGTGAATAGACAGCTTTGTGGTAATGACTATGGGCTGAAGTGTGATGAGCTGTTTGGAAGTTATAACTAAATGTATGCATTCAGTGCTACAAGCAAATTCTAGTGATTGTGCACTGCAGGTCTACATTATGTATGCCTGGGTTAGTTCTCATCTAAGACACACTAGCTAATACAGTACGAGTAAATGGAACAATTTAATACAACTTCACTGTCTAGGTCAAGCTTCATAGACTTCATTTGGGCTACGTTCAAAAACGGCAGATGATTACTTTAATTTTGGGCCAATTTGTGTTTTTTAAGCTCAAAAATTTCACTCTTGGGGGGGGCAAAGTGCAATTTATAATCAAAATAGCCAATAGCTTTGCAAGCATCATTAACTTTCTTACTTCAGAAGACTAATGAAGACTGTGGGAATTCTTAAAGACAAGACACTTAACATAATTGAGAGACTACATCGCAGCACGACTTCACCAGACTTTTGCGATCCTTTAGACTTCTAACAGCGAAGCTGTTTAGTAAATCGCGAGTTGGTGACAGAAAACTATTATTGTAACAGGTACGTGCCTCTGTGCAGCATACCAGAAAACTCTCATCATCATAAAATTGCTTATGTGTGGCAGAAACTGCACAAATCTCACCACTCGTCACTGGTTCACTAAAAATGATGAAGGCAACAGTTAGCCTGACAAATCGCTTCAAAGCAACAGCGAGCCGAAGACCCCCGAGCCCGTGTGGGAAAACACTAGGGAATGAGAAAGGCAACGGCAGCTGTGAGAAGACCCCGAAGCAATGGATGGCCTGCGCTAAAGACATGCCTGTTAATCTATCAGAGGTGTGGACGCTCAGTTTCAGAGAGAGTTTTTGTGTTTGGAATTTGAATAAATGTGTCGTGCCTGTGACCTGAGAATCAAAGTAAAAACAACCTAGCATCACCTAGCTAAAGTCTAGAAGCAACCAAATAGGTCTTCACAATCGTCCAGTTTTGCTGTTTCAAGCCTTGAGCGGCTTAGTACAAGCTTTGCCAATATTTGTATATCACTGCATTAGAAGCAATATAAATGTTGTGCTTAGTTTCCACAGCTACCAGAATCTGAGATAATTAATGGGGCTTTCCTAATTGACATGTCAAAACATTTTTCATCTCAGTAAAAGTTACTGTTCCTAACAAGTACAATAGCGTGAGCATGTAAAAAAGGCTCCTCATTCCGGCTTGTTTTCATTCACCGTCTCAACATCAGCAGCCAAAGCTACACATCAATTCGACAGAAGCAAAATGCCAGAGGCCGATGCACAGTTTCAGAGACGCTGTCGAAGTTTTCGGCAATTACTCAGAGAATGCGATAAGCGAAAATGAGTTGCTGGCATTCAACTACAGACCCTTTCGTTGTCCCTTGGAGCAGCAGCGGTGACTGCTGCCCTCTGTGACTCATCTGGCGAGGGGAAAGCTGTTGTGACCGACGCCAGAGCTGACGGGGTAACGGCACTCTTTTCATTCTCAAACAAGTAGCCGGCCAGCCCTCTGCCTATGCCCGCCAGGTATTGTTCCTTCTAGCCGGAGGGTGAGACGTCGTGTCGCCACGACGCCGTTTGAGAGAGGACAACAAATACAGCATCTTCCTTGGAAGAGACCGTGGCGGCCGCCACAAATCGCCCCGCGAACAGATCGGCAGACCCTTTGATGTATGCTGTCATGAGCTTGGGACCGTCAGACCAGCGGCACACACACGACGAGGAAGAGCCCCGCTGGCGCCACTTTGCAGTGATCACGCCTCAATATTGAACGTTCACGTGGGCCGTGCAGGCTCGTCCTTCTCGCCTGTTGTGTGTGATCTGTGATTGGACAGTACCATGTTTGGACAGTACCTGTGATTGGACAGTTCCCTGATCTAGGGTTTTGAGGAGAACATACCCTTTATAATGAGCCACCCGGCTCATTCGAAGGAGTGCCATGTAGAGGAACACCAGATTCGAGAGCATGTAAAAAGGAGCTCGTCATGTACGAAAGCTCACCATTAATATAATGTAAATAAACCCTCTTCAAGTCTCTTTTCCTCCTGCCTCGACAACTTCATCCCGGACCTCCAGTGCCTGCAAACCCAGGTCGTAACAACTGGTTGGCAGCAGTGGGAGACGACTCCACGATGGAGAACGACATGAACTGGAGGTCAGCCGAAAAGCCTGGAAGTCGGCGGGATCGAAGCAGCGTACCGCGACCGCACGTAATGGAGTGAGTGCCTGGCTTTGTGCTTGAGATATATTGAGTCTGTGAGCCTAGACCCGTTAAAACATAGATATAACCAACAACTGCCTGGCCACTGTTGTTGTTATCTCGGCACAGAGCAGCACTGGATAATCATCTGAGCAAGCTAAGCAGGAAGGCTTACGTAATTCACTAGGAACGTGCGAGTTTTGTGGAATTCGTAAGGGTACGTTGAGGAAAAATTTGGAATTTAAAAGTCTGTAGGGTGAGAAAGAAACAGGAAACAGGTTAGAAAGAGAGGTTGGCCACGTAGTGCTACTTGTGTGCTTGAGCTTGTGGTCCACGCTGTGGGATTTGCCAGGCTTCAATTTATCCAGACCCAGAATTGAAACACTGGTGGGTTTGTGTTTTGTCACAGCTGAGCCAAAGCAAAGCAGTAGTCATAGACCTTAGGAGATTGACGAGAGGGAACCTGCTGAACTTTTGTTGAGATATTGACCTAAATTTGAATGACGATATGCTTACATCTCAACTCCGTAAAGTAATTCTTGAAAGCAAAAGTGAAAAGGCAGATATCGAGCATTTTGGGAATATGTATTTATTGGATCAGGAAGAGGAAGAAAAGCGCAAGCGGGACAAAGTTGAAAGTGAGCGCAGGAATGAAGAACATGGAAATAAGATGCTGCAATCAGATGAGGAGATAAAAAGAATGCATCGTAAAGTGGTGGCATTGCAGGAAAAAGGCCAGACATCTGTAGATGTAGCACACGAATGCTGCGATGTAGCGGCGTTGCCGTTTAAGGCCGAAGAGAAGGCTACAGGCCGGCCATTTGCAGATGTAGCACACGAACGGTGCGATGTAGCGGCGATGCCACTTGAGGCCGAAGAGAAGGGTGGTACTTGTAAGGGCATGGTTGATATTCTAGCCCGTTCCGAGGAAAAAGATCTCGCGGTCAAAGCAGGATGTGAGGGTTCCGTGGTAGTGGAAACGAAGTTAGGATTAGCAGAGTGTTCCACGAGAATTGAACCTTGCGGCCCTATAGACGATGTTGATCAGCGTCAGAGGCGGATGAAAGGCTTGAAAGTTGGCACCAACGAGTGTGCCAAACGGAGAAAGCATCGGAAAAACCGAAGCGCGGCAAAGCTCGGGTCAGCGCGGTGCGTTTGACGAGGACCTTCAATCGGCGTGGCGGATTCACGGGAAAAGGCCCCTTGTCTTCTCTGACTGGCTTGAATCGCATGCGTCTGAGCCGCCGAAGAGTAAAGAAAAGAAACGCGCAAACCACGCGGCTGCGGTCTTACGATGAACTGATGGGCAATCATCAGGACTGTGCGCGCGAGACAGCGGAGGAGCATATCGATGATGAAGAACGTCAGAGTGGGACAAAAGGCTCCCAAGTCCGCGCAAAGAAGCGTGCAAAGGGTTCAAAGCGCTCGAAGGGCAACAATAAGGCAAAGCTCGCAATCAGCACAACGCGTTTGAGTAAGAGCTTCAAACGACGAAGTGAAATCGCGAGAAAAGTGCCGTTGTCATTTCTGACGGGTCTGTATCCTATGCGTTTGAGCCGCCGGAAAAGAAAACCATATCGTACGCGGCAATGTTCGAAAGATAAACTGCTAGGCAATCATCAGGACAGTGCACGTGAAAGAGCCAACAAGCACGTGGGTGCTGATGAGCATCAGAGGTGGGCCAAAGGCTCCGTAGACGGCACCAAGAAGCGTGCAAAATGGATAAAGCATCCTAAAGACAAGCAGGCAAAAATCGCGACGAGTTTAAGGAATGTGTTCAAATGGCGGAGCGAAATTGCGAGAAAGGTACCGTATTGCAAGCGTCTGAGCGGCCGAGGAGCAAGGAAAAGAGAAAGGCATTGTGCGTGTAAGCAGTCAGAGGGGAAGGGACCCTTCCGTTGTTCGCACGGCGCATTGGACGGGGTACGAAACACAGAGGTGTGTGGCTTTCGCGAACTAACAAGGGACGACGGCAAATCTGCTTCGAGGCACATCGCGGGGTTTGGTAGCAAGGCGATTGGCTTTTACGTGTGTTGTACACCCCGCTTGTTAAGAAAATCGTTCTGGGCACGACCACCACGAGTACGACTTAAAGTGTTGAGAAATGTTGGCTCAGGACTGTTGAAAGAAATTTTTTGTTTATTAACTTCAGTGATTTTGTAAATAACTAGTTTGAACTGTTTTGTTTGCGCTCTATTGTTTTTGTAGCCAATATGCATTGCATATATATATCTAACGGAAGGAAGAGGACGGTCAGCCTTTCGTCGCTCTATCGGCAGCATGTTTAATGGGCCGCGGGAGTGCGAGGTCCGTGGCTCGCTAATAGTAATTGAGCGAGAGTAAGAACTCTGGTTGCCCGCGAGGAGCTTTGAGGGGGTTGGAGGCAAAGCGAATGGGTTTTGCTATTGTTCCATTTCCCTGTTCGCCAAAAAAAATCCACAGGACGCGACACCGCGCATTCGTCTGAAAAGGGAGTAGACAGCCGTAGGCTTTTGACGATGGTCACTAGTGGATTTGTTTCGTTTTGAAGTTTGCTTTTCACAGTTTAAGTTTGTTTTGGGTTTTAGAATGTGCCCTTTAGTTATGTCGGTTACTAGATAGTGTTTAGGTAACTCGTTCTTGGTTTTATCCATTTCATCCGTTCTTGGTTTTATCCATTTCATGAGCGTTTTACGTTACTCTAAGGTAAGCGTTGTGCGATTGCATAAACGACACGCATAGAGCCTGCGTCATGATAGATACGAGCAAATGAGCAGAGGCGACGTTATGAAATAAGTAAAGCACGACAAAGCGCAGAGACGCAATGATATTAATAGCGAGTTTTTTCAAAAGCTTCTTTTGTTAATTTAATGTTTTGTTCGCATGTGTCCGGTGTGGAAAAAAAGCTAGTTCTTGAGTTTAGGTGTATGCTTTGTAATAGTAATAACTGCAAGGGAAAGTCAAGTAGTACATCCAGGCAGGAGCACTGTGACGTGCATTTACGGATGTGGATGTTCCTGATGCAGGTGCAGCAAGACAGTTGTCTCTTCGTCGGCTCTGATGAAACTGATGATTAGCTTTGGCGGCACAAAATTTTGGGAACTAAAAGATAGCGTGAAGCAAAAGACTTTATTTTATGAGTATGAAAACTGGTAGTTTACAGCGGATTGCTCACGCTAGCACACAGGTATGCCACGGCGAGCACATCCCTTGACAGTTAGTTTGTTTGACAGCATTTAATGGGAAGATTATCCTCGAATCAGGATTGGGAGTTTTGACGAAGGCTCAGAGAAACCTTTCGATTGCTGCTGGGTGATTCCACGAGAGATCGACACGGGTCTAAAAGTTGATATTTTAGATTTCATTGAGTACTTTATATTTCGTGTACCTTTCACAGGGTAGCCCGAAAGTCAACTTCGTTTTATGATTAACGGCATAACTTACGAGAAAAAAAATATCAAACTTCACCAACACGGAGGCACCGATTTCGTCACCTGTCACTTTCGAAAATTGCAGATGCTATAAAAAGACAAATATTTTTGTTCCAAGGAAGATATTTTTTACCTCAAATGTATGTCTAATGAAGAATGAAATTATACGGTTTAAAGTTTGCAGACCTTAATAAAATGGCTTTTAAATATGTCTAATTTCGCAACAGTTTAGAATAAGTTACGTATTCCCCATTTTTTTCTCCAAATGTAATGCAAGCAGCGTTTTCAAACTTGACACGTTTTAAGGATATAGTGTGTTCATTAGGTACATAAATTATTGCTGCCGTAGGGCAAATGTAAATTTTTATATATTGCCTCAAAGTTCTCATATTGGCAAAAGTGTACTCCACTGACATTTGAATAATAAAAAAAAACATCTTCGATTTTTTTTAAAATCTCGTAAATAGACAACCAAAAGCCATCATACAGTAATATAGAAAAACATGTTGCATTATTTTGTTTTTAGCGGCAATATTCGTGGTATAAATCAGAGCTTTTCGAGAATGTGCTGATAAGTTGAGAAATCTAGAAATCGGAACGGAAAGGCGGCAATAAGCTTCAAACGCGAGTAAACGTGACCACATTTGGTGAAGAAAGGCTCTTTTAGCACTGTGACAAATAAGTACCCATGAAGGCACATTTATGCTCCTGATAACACAGCTCTAACAGAGGAAATCTTCGACACTGTAACTCAGTTTCAAAACATCTGTCTATATTTGCAGATAAACTCAAACATGAAAATGTTCCAACGCAAGTGTTGGGTCTCGCTAGAAAAAGCATCTGCGCTTGAAGTACCCTCACTGGTATTTTGGTGGTGACAGCGTGAAACAAGAGATGCGCTCAAAAAACTGGAGCGTGCAGAGTTCCTGCGAAGCTAGCTTGCAAAAGTTTTTTTTTGTTTGTTCCGTGTGAGGTACCAGGAAATACATAATTAAGTATATCCCTCTGGTGGCATCGCATTATGAAAATCTAATTTTTTATTGGCTCATTGAACAGCTCCTTGTATGCATGTCAAAAAGTATAAACAAGGGCTTATGCTTTACATATTGCCAGTACAAGAACTTGCTGCAAAGTCCACAAACAACTACATGGCATTGCAACGTTAACAGCCTACAAAACATTACTTCTAGTACGACCAGTCTGAAAGCATGCGCATGTCATGTGGCTGCCTCTTCAGAAAGTTCCAAACATGAACATAGAAAGATCCAAGTACATTTCATACACGCTAAACAAATGCACACACACGTTATTATGGCTCATTAGGGTGTATGTGAATGCTAACTTCATGTACAAATATCATTATAAAGTTTTGTATCTCACACCTTTCCTGTCGCTACCAGAAAAACGGGGTTGTCAGTGTGAAACTTCTAAAAATATATCATATTCTGAATGTTGAGGGAATCAATTACATGTAGTCCAGTCGGCCAGTATGCTACTATGGAGGATTTTTCACTTGGAGCCAAGCGTAAGAGGTGGTTACCCGTAAATTAGGTAGGGTTGCACGTATCGAGTGCTTACGAGGCGCACCGAATGCACTGGCACTTAAAGAGTAGCTAATGGTCTCACGTAATGTCTGCACTCACATTAGAGCACAGACTTTAGTTTCATTGTCATGAAGTGCACGTTATAATGTGGCGTTGCGCACACAGTATGCCGTTATTGTAGGCGCATTCGCCATCCATTTTTTATGAATACGTTCATCACTTAGAGCGCATTCTTTCATTTTTTCAGCTCGTAAACAGAATGAAGCACGGGCAGCCGGAGCAGGAGCCAGAAAGTGACCATGCGGAAGCACAGCCACAGTCGGCACAACCACATGAAAGTGCCAGGGGACTCTCCAACATCAACAAGCACAGACAACAGCAGAGCACTGAGGCTAACACAAGGAAGCACACCCAGTGGTGGGAACGCCTTCCAGCATTTTGGAGCAGCTATTGGAGCACGCAAAATCTGTTTTTTGAGCAGCTACCTCAGTGTTTGGAGCACACACAAGCTTTCCATGACACACACACAGAAAAAAAATTTAGCTTTATTTAGTTTATTGTTCCACCAGTTTACATGATCATTCATACGGAAGCAGCAAGCCAACAAAATGAACAAAATAGGATTATGTACAGAAGCAGTGGCATAAGATAGTGAAGGATATTGCACCAACAAGCTTGCTACAGCACAAAGTTCACAGCAGCAAGCGCGTACAAACGCACAAACACTCATATCCAAATCTCATTACAGTGAAAGCTCATTAACCCCTTGTAGGGCAACGGGAAATATATGTCCCATTTTTTGTTCCCCACAGAATTGCTCGTGAGAGGCAATGGGACGCATCAAGCCCATTTTTTCTGTGCTGCCATCTACATTGAGGTTTTTACACTTCTGTTGAATCTCGTTTGGAAGCTGTACAATAGGTGGCATTAGGTGTACATTATTTTCAAAATTGTGTTTCCCGTTTCACCGGCGGCACAAATTTCCGCATTGTGAGTCTCCGGAAAAGAATAATTCACGATGACAAGTGAGTGTACCCTTTTCTGTGCTTCGAAAGAAATAGTTCCAGCATGTAATAATCGGGTGTTTTCAACAATAGAAGCAATACTTACTCCTAAAAGCTTTTTCGAATGGTGCCAGGGCAAAAACTGCATGACGATGGGATAAGCCTACTGCCACCGCTGCCTGCATTCGATGTGTAGTGAAACATTTCACCAACTCTTTTGTTTTCTGTTTGCTTGTAAAAATGCAGGTAAACGATTGCTGACACGAGAGGAAGCGCTGGAATTATATTTTAGCCTTCCTGACGACCCTACGTCGAGTGATTCCGACAGAGATACAGATGAAGACTTTGCACCCGAGCTCGCTCAGCCCGATTCAGATGAGCAAAGCAGTTAAGCCGAAGTGGCGGAATCAACAAGGAAACCACAAAAGCGAAAGGCTACCTATTCAAGAAAGAAAAGGAGGCACAAGAAAGTGCCTAGAATTTGCGACGAAGCAGAAGTCGAAGAGGAGGAGGTTGGGGCATGGAATAGCAGCGAACCGGATGCCGTCATTCGTGTTCCAAAAATTTGGGACCCACAATACAGTGCAAATCTCCCGACGACACCTTGTGAAGCTTTTGCTCTTTATTTTGACGAAGGTATCATGAACACACTGGTGACTGAGACAAACCGCTTCGCCAAACAGAAAGGCCGACAGCTTTGGAAAGAGCTTACAATTGATGAACTCCGTGCATACTTTGGCATACTTCTGCTGATGAGCACAAACCCCAGACATCAAATGTACCTGTACTGGAGCAGTGACAGTTTTTTCAATTGTCCTGAAATATCAAAGGTTATGTCGTTCCGTCGTTTTCAAGCCATTATGAACTGTTTGCACCTCACCGACCTAACCAAGGAAGAAAAGAAAGGTGAAGAAGGGTACGACAGATTGGCAAGAGTGCGTCCTCTCATTCTTGCACTGAATGAAAGTTTCAAGAGACAATACACTCCATCAGCGCACCAAGCCATTGATGAGAGTATGATACGATTCAAAGGCCGGTCCTCACTGAAGCAGTACCTTCCAATGATACCTATCAAGCGGGGATACAAGGTGTGGTGCAGAGCCGACTCTCAGACAGGTTACCTGATTGAATTTCAGGTCTACGAAGGTAAAGGTGCAGACTGACCTGCGAACGTAGGTCTCGGTGAGCATGTTGTGCTCTCCCTCATTCACGGAGTAGAGGCTGGCACGCAGCTATATTTCGATAACTTTTTCACGTCCACACGCCTAATGGAGGCCTTGAAAGAAAAGAACATTTTGGCCGCAGGAACGGTTCGCCCAAACCGCAAGGACTTACCTGACGAAATCAAACGGGATAACAAGCTACAGAAGGGACAGTATATCTGGCGTGCGAAAGGGAGCATCACAGCTTATCAGTGGCGGGACACGAAAAACGTACACGTGCTGTCCAACTTTCATCACCCCAGCGACACTGAGGACGTTGTTCGAAAGCTTTCTAATGGCTCATCTATATCCGTCCAGTGCCCAAAAGCAGTCTCCAACTACAATACCTGGATGGGCGGAGTCGACAAGTTTGACCAAAGAAGGAACGCATACCCGGTGGATCGACGATCGAAGAAGTCGTGGTACCGAATTTTTTACTTTCTGCTGGACGCAGCAATAGTAAATGCTTTTCTTCAAATGAAAGCAGTCAGTGAAATGAGCTACCTTTGGTTCCGGCTCGTCCTTGGTCGCCAGCTGATAAACGGGCAAACATTCAAAGGGTCCAGCAATCGCCCGTATCGAGTCAACAAAAAAGGTGCCAAACATGGCCAGAAAATGGTAGGCGTTGCTGATGAAGTCCGATTTCTGGGAGCTGGACATCACCCTCAGAAGATTGCAAAAAGGAGGCGGTGTCGTTGGTGCTCGACTGCCAAGAAAAAAGCGCGCACCAACCTTCTGTGTTCTGTGTGCAATGTGCCCCTTTGTTCAACGTGTTTTGGACCTTTTCATGCCGGCCGAATGTAACCAAGGAGCCCTCAAGGAGCATTGGTTCAACGTGTTTTGGACTTTTTCACGCCGCCCGAATGTAACCCCGGAGCCCTCAAAGAGCATTGGGACAAATGCGTCCCATTTTTTGAATTTTAATTTAGCGCCAGTGGGACAAATGTGTCCCAGTTTTTTTTAATAAAGTACTCGTTGTACATCCTTGAAATTTCTTTCAAACTACTTCTGTTGGCTTGGTTAGTAAAATAAGACAACCTTTTTCTGGTTTTTTAAAAAAAACATATCCTGCCCTACAAAGGGTTAATATTGTAAAGAAAAGGAACTACTCCAGCGCAGAGGCAGCAGCATCAAGCGTGCAGCAGAGGCTCGAGCTCGTGAACTGTGGCTGGTGCATCGCCTTACTAGCAACAAGCTTTCCGCTCGCTCAAAAGACAATTATAGTTTACCGTTAGCGTGATAGCGGAGGTTAAGGGAATGGCGTTACCATGCAGCAAATGTTCGTTGTGGACAGCATCTTATAGTTTAGCGGGACAACGTTTGCGTGCCCCAACTGAGACGGTGGCGCCACCTATCAGATGGTTCATAAGTAAAACATTGAAAAGGTAAATAAAACGAGAATGCTTGCCTATGCCACTGTGCGAAGCATTGTTACAAGTTTATTTTAGTAATAATAAAAGTAAATAAATATGAACCATGCACCAAACGTGAAAACATTTATGTTGCCGAGTTGTTTACATCGATCTTCTAGTTAGGCCTAGACGCGTTCGAAATGGGAAGCTATCTCAAAAACTGCGCCAAGTTATCCATAATACTCGGTCATCGAAGCTAACTGAAGGCAAGTGAAGCCACTTTAAACAGTCGTTTGCTGCGAACAAGGTAAATCTTTCAACAGCTATGCCAAAATCACTTTGAAGCGGGCGTCCGAGAGCGCCGCCATGTTTACGTACACTACGTACACCTAAACTACCACGGTAACGTGAAATCTGAAAAATACCACGCATACAGGAAGCAGTACGGGTGACATACGTATCTGCACATGCGTACTTCGATTCCGCTATCATGGTACACCCGGTATCCAAGTAAGCCCGGTATACTATATCTCTCTAATAAATCTTCTTTATATTTGGTGGAGGTGCTGAGTATCGTTCCCTATACCTTCCCGCTACCATCCTGGAACTCCGTTCTCGGTGGCTACCTTCTGCTATGCCGGACGCCAATCAGCAGACGCTCCCATCCCCTTTGGCCACCCGCCCAGGCAGTGTTCCTCAGCAGGAGCCTCCAATATTCAGTTGAACAGATGATAACGATGTTGAAGATTGGCTCTCGACTTTCTAACGGGTGAGCGCTTTGAACAGATGAATGGACGCGGACAAGTTGACACGCGTGTCATTCTACCTCGCGGGTGTAGCCAGCCTTTGGCTTAGAAACCACGAGAGAAACGTCCGAATGTGGCCGCAATTCAAAACGTCGATTGTAGCACTCAGATGTGAAAAGTCCATTGACATACTTTTCAGAGAACCTTAGCGACCATTTTTTTTAATTCTGCTGAAAATACTAATATGTACTACATGTCAAAGCATGGCAAAGCTCTGCAAGATCCAGCCTTTCCACTCGCAGTGAGCTATATGAACTTGGCAATGATTGGAGGACATGCATATGCACATTTAACATTGATTGATTTGTGGTGTTTAACGTCCCAAAACCACCATTTGGTTATGAGAGACGCCGTAATGGAGGGCTCCAGAAATTTTGACCACCTGGGGTTCTTTAACAAGCACCCAAATCTGAGTACACGGGCCTCCAACATTTCCGCCTCCATCGGAAATGCAGCCGCCGCAGCCGGGAATCGAACCCGCGACCTGCGGGTCAGCAGCCGAGTACCTTAGCCACTAGACCACCGCGGTGGGGCTGCACATTTAACATTAAGTACAAGCTGCTTTGCAGACATAATCTAGCAGCCAGATCAGAGAAGGTTATGAAACTTCTTGAAAAAAGTTCTTGAGAAACGCAGTTCATGCTTATCATGCCAATGCACGCAGACCAGGAAATGATGCTGACAATCAGATAGAAAGCCAGAATGAAATAATTTTGTAACATGTGACACGCTTCTAGTGGAAACAGCGAAAGCTTTGAAACAGGGGAGCCATGATGATTTAATCATGAACACTTCGACAAAACAAAAATTTGCCTTGAGACCACTAAGGTTGATAAGTTTTCCCTGAAAGTGTCAGCAAAATACCTTAGAAATGCCGCGAGACTGGCGAGTATGGCATGTAGGGAATATGGGTTATGCATCTGAAGAACTCCAGGAAATGCTTAGCCTCTTACGGGAGATCCAGCCTTTCGACACGCAGTAAGCTATATGAACTTGGCAATGATAGGAGGACATGCATATGCACATTTAACATTGAGCACAAGCTGCTTTGCAGACATAATCTAGCAGCCAGTTCAGAGGAGGTTATGAAACTTCTTGAGGAAAGTTGAGTGTATACATGCTGGCTTAGATCTGATTTTGTGCAGACAGATCAAAAAGTGGCACCAGACAAACAAAATATTTTAACAAGCATGCCAAAAGAAGGCTCAGCAAGACCTTGATGCCACAGAGGCTAAATATAAATGTGCATAAGCGCATCTGTTGAAACTTCGAAACGAAGCTGCTAATATACTACCTGAATCGATGACATGATACGCCTGGTAGCCGGTAAGGAAAAGAACCCGGTTTATTGAACGTCAGCTGGTTATATGCGCTGAATGCGTGCGTATCAGGTACATCTCTACACAGTTCATGCGCATATCTTGCGCCACGTGTACGATACATCTTTCTTCTTTTAGAAAACAAAAACAGAACAAAAAAAACATTGCACCGCCTCCGCAAGGTTAGTACATTGTTAGTGAAGTGTTAGTATACTGCTAGTGGCATGCACCAAAAAACACGTTTCTGGAACTTGTTCAAAGTTTCCGTCATATCTTAAACGATTTGGTGGTCTACGTTGCCTCTGTGATCTTCGGAGTGTTGAAGCATTTGTCACAGATGCCCCAGTTGATAGCAACTGTTCTTGTGCTAATGCACCTCCACTGTTGTCGAGTGGCTCGTCCTCATTGTCCTCCTCGCTGTCATCTGAAAAATCACGCACAAAATGTTCTCTGGTTCGCAACAAATCTCTCCTGTTACGTCGTAGGATCCTCCCCTCTTCTGTGACATCTAGGTTGTGTGCAGTGCTCCACCCCCCGCGCTTTTGTGTCCCACGATTGCTTCTTTAGACGCACCACATCACTGCGCTTCAGAGCTGGCAGGGGACGCCTCTGGCTGTCTGTCTGACAATGCTTGATGATGCGTTGTGTGCAGTGCTCCACCCCCCGCGCTTTTGTGTCCCACGATTGCTTCTTTAGATGCACATCACTGCGCTTCAGAGCTGGCAGGGGACGCCTCTGGCTGTCTGTCTGACGATGCTTGATGATGCGGAGACATGGATCACCTCCGAAGTCCGGTATGCTTGTTCTCAGTTTCCTGCCCTGGAGGAGCTCCGCCGGTGCCGCGCTGCCTTCCAGGGGTGGTGTCCTGTAGGCAAGCAAGCCAAGTCAAAAGTCGTGTTTTGCTTCCTCAGTTTTCTTTAAAATCCGTTTCACTACATGTACCCCCTTTTCTGCTAGACCGTTCGATTTTGGGTAGCCAGGGCTAGAAGTGACATGCTGAAAATCATACTTTCGCGCGAACGCGGCAAAAGACTTGCTCGAAAAAGGTGGCCCATTGTCAAAACACACTTCCATTGGTATACCATATCTGGCAAAAATGGCACTTGTCGCTTGGATAACCGTGACAGCCGATGCATCTTTGACCATTTCTACTTCGGGAAAGTTAGAAAATGCATCGTAGACGCATAGGTACATTTTGCCACCGTAGTGGAAAAGGTCTATACCTACTCGGCTCCATGCTTGCTCAGGTATTGGGCGCATCTGCAGTGGTTCAAGGGGCTGGCTGTAGGCAAATTTCCTGCAAACTGAACACTTTTGTACAAAGACTTCAATGTCTCGACTCATTCCAGGCCAGAAAACGCTATCACGCGCCCTGGACTTGCACTTCGTGATGCCTAAATGCCCTTGGTGGATTTTTTCTAGTATTTCATGCTTCATGCTAGCAGGAATCACAATCTTGCACCCTTTCAACAACACACCTTGCACGTGTGAGAGCTCTCCGTTAAACACTTTCGGCTGGCCATCAATAGGTGTGTTTTTGCTCAGGCTTTCTAGAACGTTTGCCAGGTATTTGTCCTTACTTGTCTCATTGGCCAGTCGTTTCTGGGTCCTGTTGCTGACACGGGATGAAAGCACACTCACGGCGTGTACCTCCGCATCGTCGTCGGTGAAATCGTTGTTGCAGTTGACAGTCGCCCGGGACAGCATATCGGCCAGCAGGAGGTGTTTCCCTGGAATAAACGTAATTTCCAAGTCGTATCGAAGCAGGCACAAAAAAAAGCGTTGCAGCCTTGGTGGCATGTCTCCGATTCCTTTCTGACAAATCGCTATCAGTGGGCGGTGGTCTGTTTCCACGATGATCATACGACCATATGTGAAATGGTTGAATCTTTCACACCCATACACTATTGCCATGGCTTCCTTTTCGATTTGCGAATACCTTTGTGGAGATTCGGTGAGCAATTTAGACGCGTATGCCACAGGCTTTCACGTGCCATTTTCACACTGTAACAAGGCAGCACCTACTCCGTTTTGCAACGCATCACATGAACCTTTGCTTTCCTTTTTTGGATTGAAAAGTGATAGCAAGGGCTGGCGACACATGCTATCACATAGAATCTGCCATTCTTTAGCGTGGTCATTAGTCCATTCAAAATGTGTGTCGTGCTTTAATAAGCTCCGGAGCAGTACCGTTTTCTGAGCCAAGGACAGCAAGAACAAGTAGTTTGCGACCCCCAGCATCCTTTGAACCGCATGCTTGTCCTTTGGTTTTGGCATTTGAGCTTTGTGCGTACTATCACGAGAGGACTCACCCAATCCGTAGGCTGTGTCACCCATGCAATGATGCCGCCTCGTTCCATACGCTCCAGTTCTTCACGCAGTGGTTCTCGCAAGGCTAGTGGAATCCGCCGTGCTGGTTGGTGGTGACGAAACTCGAACTGAGCAGTTGGACTTTAACAGTGGTTTTAGCTGCATCTTGGTGACGAAAATCAAGGGAATGATGTTTGCTTGCGAGCCAGTATCGACTGTAAAGCTCACTGATACGTGAGCAACGTTCGCGCGAACAAGCCAGTCACTGCCGCTGACCTTGCTTCTCAAGGATACATTCAGCACATCAAAGCATTCTTCATCGCCAGTGAGCTCGTTGACTTGACTCCCAACTTTGCAACAAATCGCGAAGTGGTTCCTCCGCTGGCAGTTGTAACAAGCACGCCCAAATGCAGGACACTTTCTTGGCGCGTGTGTTTGTGCGCATCTGGGACATATGTAGTCTGTTGGCTTCCTGGCGTTGCTATTTCCTTGTCTCGCTTCTTGGTGCTGCCTTCCTGGCACTAGGAATTTCCGAACTGGATCCACTTGATGGTCCCGTAGCCATGTTTCTTGCTGGGCTGCTGTTGCTTCTGCTGCCTTGCAAGTCTGTTCCGCTTTCTGTAGTGTGAGATTTGTGCTCCTTAGCAGCTTCTCTCGTAGTTTCTTGTTTTGTATTCCAAAAACAATCTGATCGCGGATCATGGAGTCACGCAAGTTTTCAAAGTTACACAGACGAGCTTGTGTCTTCAAGTCTCGCATGAAGTGCTCAAAAGCTTCACCTGGCTCTTGCATTCGTTTTCTGAACAAGTAGCGTTCATATGTCTCATTGCTCTGGCTCTCACAGTACTCGTCAAACTTTTTGACTATCGTAGTGTAATCGGTGTTGCTTTCGCCTTCCGAAAAAACGAAGGTAATAAATACCTCTATGGCTTCTTTGCCTGCAGTTGTCAGCAGCAACGCAGTCTTCGTTTGCTCTGGTTGTGGTTGTCCGGAAGGTTCTGTAGCCGTCAAGAAGAGCTCAAATTTCTGCTTGAACAGTGGCCAGCTCTTGCCTATGTCTCCTGTGAAGCGTACTGCATCCGGCGGTCGAACAAATTCCATCCCGACTGCTCAGCGCGCCGTGGGCACCTACGTGTGCGGCGATGGGTGCGCGGCGCTTCTGACACCATGTATCGATGACATGATACGCCTGGTAGCCGGTGGGGAAACGAACCCGGTTTATTGAACGTCAGCTGGTTATATGCGCTGAATGCGTGCGTATCAGGTACATCTCTACACAGTCCATGCGCATATCTTGCGCCACGTGTACGATACACTACCAAACATTAACTTGTAAAAAACTGAGCAAATATGAGGATTTCTTCAGAAATCTCCCTACTTATCCTAGAAATACTAAATATAACTCACCACTTACTGGAATAGCACGGAAGAATAACAAGCAAGTGAGGCACAGGAAGATGCAGGGAGTTACAAGAACCTAAGCAATTCACAAAATGTAGACCCGAATGACTACACACTCTCTGAGCTTGCAAATGATAATTGCACAAGAAATGGCTCTGCTGAAGATAAATAAAAAATGCAAAGACAACAGACTCAAACTCTAAGATATGTGGCCAATTGAGCAGCCGACCCAAACTTAAGAACTCGAGAGACATTCGTTAGCCCAGAACGTGAACATGGCGTCCTCTTGGTCGAATGGGCTCATGCGCTCGCTGGGGATGCTGGAGTAAAGCTCGTTGTTTTCTTCTTGCAGGCTGAACGCGGAATATTCGACAAGCTCCACTCCTAGGAGTATTGTGCAGCAGCTCACAATGGTCAGTGCACCTCTGGTCGGATCCACTCGCAGCATAACACACAAAAGAGGCAAACATCATACTTAACAGGCAGAAAAGAAGATGTGTGAATATTCGTATAAACTCTAAAGATAAACAACATGCGTCTTGATGAGTTCGTATTGGCAAAGATGCGCACGTAGTAAGGGACTCCATTGCTGACTGCAATACACACCGATTAACTTCCTCCAAATTATGACCATTGCAAAGCACAAAATGACTGTTCGATGAAATTATAAATGCAGTATTCCATCTTAATTCTCCTGATATTCGTGGTATGTACAATTTTCAGGTTGCTCTTGGAGAGAGCTTGAAATTCAAAAAGGGCAGTTTATTCAAGTTTTGGAAATTCTCGGGCATTGTCTCACGGTGACCCGCAGTACAGCCCCAACGACAGTGTTTCCTCGTTGATTCCTTAACCAGGACATAATGCCGACTGTAGCAACTCGAGTAGTCAAGATAGCGCATCTGCCTTGAAAAACTAACCAAGAGAGCAGCTACAGCGGCAGCATTTTCGCCATTTTTTAAACATTTACTTTTGCATCTGCCATCAGCCCAAGTAACGTTGCTTTTGACAAGAACATTACAATACATAGTCATTTATTTATGGTCTTGTTGGGTTATAAAATTATACATTTCTCTCTTACAACTTTAGCTGTGCCCAAAAGTAAGCCAAAATGAAGTTGCTCCCTTGTGTAAAAATGATGTCCAGGTTACAGTATTTACACCCTTGAAAAATAAGCCTAACTGAAGTAAAGCCACACCATCGTAGCACCATTAATTTTGCACCTTTGTATGGATGCCAACTCTTGGTTATTGTTGATCTGTCACGAAAAAAGTGTTGTCCTGGGATGTGGAAGGGCATTGCAGGTGTACTGCTTCCGATAAATTAAATGCTCGAGAATAAGCTATTTGAAGCAAGCGAAGTTGCAAACTACACTGTCACTGGAAGACTACTGTGGTCAAGAAATGTGGGTACTATTGCTGTTTGAGTGCACCATAAAACAGTTATTTTTTATCAGTCAGTAAAGTCACTGTTATTTCAGAGTCCTTGCACAGGGCAACCTTTCAAGAATTTATGCTATTGTCTATAAGTTTTCATATCGGTCTAAACTTAAAACGAAAAGCCACAGTAAATCTGCTCCTCTGTGCTTCAGCTGCTGGGGTGCCTGCTGCGTGAGGCCATCAGACGGGCTAGGCGCAAGCCAGAATGATTTATTATAACGGCACCACGTGTAAAAGGAGCCTGAAGAGTTTAGATTCCAGTATAATGACCAGTCCAATGTGCTTGCATAGCACTGAAGCAATGTAACAAATGTCCCTTTTCTTTGTGTGGACCAGGCTTCTGCATGCAGTGGCAAGAAGTTTTGGGCAGAAGTAGTATGCAGATCTTTATCAGCCACCGTGCAACATGACAGTATGAGTGCAGTGACACCAGGGGTCACTAACAGACACCGCTCGTGGATATCCTCTGTAGTCAAACAATGCGGGGGCAAGCACCATGGCTTTGAGACTGGTGATACGGGAGAAGAACTGCCCACTGCGCATTCTCTGCAACAGTTGGTAGTGTGTGAGTGCACAACAAGGTGACAAAGACTGCATGTGATGCCATGCCACTGCCCTGTGTTCACCAGAGCCAAGCTTTTGACTGAGACCGACCGTCCAAGGTGAGCCCTAAGTCGAAAGGTGAAATGCTGCAAAAGGGCAGCAGTGCAGCCCACACCAATGCTGTCTCACTTCATGGTAAAAGCCATGTAGAGGAGCAGGAAGAATCATCAGTAATATTAGGTGTGTTCAATTCACCTGCATGGGTTCTTCATGGTGCACAACACCGCAGTCCTCGATTCTCTGGTGCGCTGCACCGTGGTGCTCGATTGCTGTGCGGTACAGGATTGGTGCCGCCGGGTGCAGAGTAGGTTTACTACTCGCTAGGTGGTGCCGTCGTAGTGCAGTTGAGAAGCAAGCAACACAAGCAGGCGACGTGTTTTGACTGCACTTCGTTGTGCATGGCATTGTTTGTGGATTTAAACGGTGTTCAACATCAATTATTTCCAGTGGTCGATGATAACGGTGTTATAGTGGTAGACGGCAGCGCAGCGATGCACACAATGCACAATGGTGAGTGAATTTATCTATTAAAATTATCTATTTCAAATTATTAGTTTTATCAAATTAAGAAACTATTAAATTTATATATTAAAAAAGAAACACGGCATAGATGAAGGTGGCGTTTGTTTTCACCTCCTTTCCACTGTTACAGTGCACTGTTTTCTTTGAGCTAATTTATCTCAGCCAGAAAAAGAGACAAACTGGTGCTAAGCTCGTGGTGCTCTGCATGTTTTTCAGAGAGTGATTGCTATCGCGTCTTTCACGAGAGGCTTGCCGGCAGCTGTCGAGAGCGTCAAAGGTCCTCAACAGCGTAAATCAGCTTCAGAACCGGAACTGAGGCTCACTCAACTAGCAGCAGTGCTGTCGTCTCAATGCAAACATCAGCCATCGCTGTCCTCAACGACGGCACCATCTGCACTTGATGACGTGCAAGAAGCACTGTGGAGTGCGAGAGAGAAGATCTCTCATTTCGATGTATAAAGAAATGACTCAACTTGGACAAAAGGCAGAATAAGGTAAATAACAATTATTTACTACTGTGGCATATTTTATGTATTCTGAGCAACTGCAAGAACAAGAAGGCCATAAGGAAACCTCTCACTGACGAGCTGAATAAGTAGTATTCCGAGTTATTGACGCTGTTGCAAGTTCAAAACAAGTGGAAATTTCTGGAGCACACGTACAAGAGAGCACTCTTGAAAAATAAACAGTCGAGAAAAGCTGCCACTCATTGCGATTTCGAAAGGTGCATAGCATAACTTTTTATTGCCTAAAACTAATCACAGTAAGTTCAAATTCACACAGGTGCATGCCTAAAACAAAAATAGGCATTTGGACATTTGGACGGGTGTTCGTTGGTTGGGCGACCTTAACTGCACAAAAAAATAGTTTAGACTGTCCTCTTGAGAGACGAACAAAAAAAAAAAACACCAAGTCACGAATGCATGTGTATATCTATATGCTGTCTGCTTTGCTCATTCAGGTTATGGCAATGCACTAAAGTAATTTAGAATTTGTGTTCTGTTTTAAAGAAAGGGTGCTTGATGTCAATAACTAAACATCGCCAAGGCTAGCCTCTACATCCCTATCGCTGTTGACTAACACAGGTGCTGAATGGCTAACGGTTGCGTGTTCCAGCATAGCCTAGCAGTATTGATGAGAAACAGAACCCTTATCGAGTAGCCAGTTCATTTTCAAGAGTTTTCTCCTTGTGTCTGGTCGAATATTTCAAATAGAATTTCTTTTAAGCTAGATACAACATTAAAATAGTAGATCCTTAACTTTGAGCACCTCCTTTTTAGCTGAAAGCGGAAAAAGAGTCTTTCCTTACTCTAGCACAACTTAAAACACAAGATTTCTGCTCCAGTGTAAGAGAGTGATAAATGAAGTGACCGGAAGTTTCTTGGGTAGCAACATGTATTTTTAAAAATCGTTTATTACGTTAAAATAGGAGCTCTTTGTCCTTCCTTATTTCAACACTTGCACTCGGCCCCAGAGTTCAAACAGCGGGGCCCAGCCTCGTTCTTGTTAGCGGCACCGTCCGGAGCAAAGGAGCAGAGCCGTATTTATTGAAATGCCGTTCACAGAACATTGCACAAGTTCCCCAACCACACCGTTTTTCCCATGAGAAAGCAGGTGCCAATCGGCCAGAGAGACCGCGACAGCCAAATGAAAGTTTACGTGAAATTACTATAATACTTAATTACTGCGTTTTTTCCTTAATTTATTGCTACGAACGTGATGGACTATAGTAAATAAATGTATAAATTTTGGACTATTTAATTTGAAAATTATGTGAATGCATGCACTGTTCAACTGCTGCTCGTAAGATGCAATTTATTGAAAGTGCCACAATATTTGCTGTAGTTATTGCTACTGTTTCATGACCAGGGAGCTCGATGAAGCGCTAGGCAAAGAGCACAACACCAGGCCTAACATTATCTACAGCGCCGGGCGATCTCTCGAAATAAAAGCGGAGAGATGAGAGTGCATACGTGAACTGACCAATGGAATCTTAATTGGTCTTCAAAAAAATATCTGTTAAAGTCACGGGCTTCGACTGAGACTGGTAAAGCGGAGGAAGAAATGCACACTGTGCATTCTCTGCACTTGTTGGCGGTGTGCGAGTGCACCACAAGGTGACAAAGACTGCATGTGATGCCATGCCACTGCCCTGTGTTTACCAGAGCCAAGCTTTTGACTAGAACCAACCGCCCAAGGTGAGCCCTGTGTCGGAAAATGAGGTGCTGCGAAAGGGCAGTAAACAGCCCACACAGGTGCTGCCTCATTTCATGGTAAAGGCCACGTAGAGGAGCCAGAAGCATCATCAGCAATACTGCCACACAGCCTAATATTTACAGCTGGGGGAGCTCTTCCTGGAGGTAGCCGGTTCTGTACGTATAGGAAGCTCAAGAGTAGCTATGAAGAATGAAAAAATGAAGAATGCAGTCGGACATGTAGTGCCACATCAGATAAAACCCCTTTTGTTTTGAGAAAGTAGCAAACGAAGCTGACTTTCCTGATACTTTGAGTTAAACTTGTCACCAAGCAGGGCATGCAAATACAAGAAGACCGAATATTTAACCCAATCAGCACATCAATGGTACGGGATGCAACATTGAGCGCTGTGGTCTATTGCACCGCCATACTATGAAGCTATAAATGTAGTGTATTATTGGACTAATTGCTTCTGCAAAAGAGCACTAAGGACTTCATTTCCTAAAACATAAAACCTAAATTACAAAAAAGATGCCCTTTTGTAAAAAATAGGAGAACAATCACAGGATATCAAAGAACATGATGGGAGCTGACAGGTCGAAACATGTGGGATAAGCAGAAGAACCAGAACTGCTTCAGACAGGCTGGCTGACATTTCGACAGAAGGAACTATCTCGGCAGGCCTGTCTGATGCACTTATTCTATTCGTTCTCCTTACCCCACTACATGCTTCCACCTGTTCACTATTATCCCAATTCTGGAGCTCCATGCCAGCCAACAATGACGAAACAGGGTAGGTGCCCCTTGTTCACCTTGGCACATGTAGCTGTTCTACGTGAGTGCCTATACAAATATTTCCAGGAAATATCTCCATCAGGCCCACAAGCTCTGAACATTAGATACTTGAGGAGGGCACAGACAATCAACACTCTGACACTAGTATGTGACGCACCAACAAACATCACGCACCTTATCACCAATGTAAGAACCAACAACCTGCAAAATCACAGCGCCAGAGAAACAACTGAACCACTAAACGAAATTATACTTTGAATTCAACCACCTCACCCAAACACCCGTATAACCATCACAACTGTGGTCCCTCGACTGTAAAACAAATACTGCCCAGTCATCTATAGAACAACCCCACTGATGAGGCAACATGAGGAAAGGAACAAGCTGAATACACTTATTCTTAACTTGCCACATTTTCACAAGAATGTAGACGCCGTCTACAAAGCTGAAATACAACAGTTACCGCAGCAACAATTGGCCTGGGACAGACTCCACTTAAACCACCCAGGAGTAGTAGTAGCTCAGTGCATTCAACACTTGATAAAAAGGAAATGCCACTTGCATAATAAAAAATCTCAGAAAGCCCTCCACCATCCCTGCCTCCACTAAAACTCTAGGCACCACAACCACACCAACCAACGAAATGTACGCAAAGAGGAAACTTGTACTTGGAAAACACGCTCGTCTGCGAGCCAAAGGTTTATCATGAACTTCAAGAATAGAACTGTTAAAAAAATGTCATGACAGAGCACATGGTAAAGCCTTCCTTCTGCTCAAAAAGAAAATTATTCCTTTTTTGAAAACTTTTCGCACGAGGTCCATATTGAAAAAAAATGCAGGAAATAGTCCTTGTTTGTATTGCTTCCAACATACCATATGCCCCAATTACCAAGAAAATACCTTGAACTATTGTTCTTTAATGGTATGTATAATGTTAATGAAGGAGGGCATATCTTCCTTTTGGCATTGTGTGAATATAGAAGCAGCCATGGCAGTCCTGTATGTTATGTCTGTGAAAATAAAAGCAGCCATAGCAGGCCAGTATGTGATGTATTTGTTCAGCAGAAGACATGAGTAGACGAGGCTAGAAGAGTTTGGCTAGTGTCGTGAGCAGACGCCTCTCTCAACCGTCGCACTGAAACGTGTTTTTATAACGCCGCTAGGTGCGCTGTGTTCCGGAGACAAGTTAGAGGCGAGCTGAGGAGCTGGCCCTACTGCCACTGCTGACCATTGTTTGTTTCCTTGTGTTGGTGCTTGGTTGTGTTGAAGCGCAAGTGTTGTTCGTCTCTGCACGTGGTGAGTCAACGTATGCCTCTCTTCTGCTTTATTGCGGCTTACCTGATATGCTTCCGCCGAGCATCAACTGTGGCATTATCGTGATTTCTTCATATTTTTGAGTATGCCTGCTAAGAAAGGCAGGACATGCTTTGTGCCGCCATGCAAAGACGGGTACAAAACGTTTGCCGAAAAAGTTTCCCTGTTCCGTGCCCCAACGGATGCTCTTCATCGACGAGAGTGGGCAAGAAACATAAACCGAGAAGACAGAGTGCTCGACAAGACATGCGTTGTGTGTTCTCGTCATTTTGACGACTGCTTAATTGTGAGGGCCTTAAGCACATCATTAATGGAGAGCTTGTAGAGATAGACCGTGGGCGACCAACTCTTGATGAGGACACCGTCCCGACTATCTTTCCCGACGCACCCTCTTACATGTTTAAAAGTACGCCGGAAAAAAAAAAAAGGAAAGACCGGACTCTAGCAGAAAGTTTCACTCCAGCATTGAAACAGCAAGAACTGCTGAAACAGCAAGAAACAGCAAGAGCTGGAAACAAACACATGGAAGATGACGCTGATCAGGAACCTCAGAAGGACCGCCGCTCAGGGGTAACATGGCACCTGTTCAGCGACATTCTACTCCCTTTAGCGCACTGCAACAGAATTGTGCTTGAAAACGACCGTGCTGCGGTACGCTTTGGGTGGCACCACAGCACTGGTTGGCAAGTGTCAGAAAGCATGTACTCTTCACGCCCTGCACAGATAAGGCGCATACCGATACAGCTGTGTACCATTGTTGTGTGTGTTCTGTCGCAGCGTGAAGGTCGAGAAAGCTTGTGTTGGAACAGCTGATCCCGCTGTGGCTGTGTTGACAAGGGCATTCTACCATGCTTATTTGCATGCATTATACCAGCATTATACCATGCCCAGAATTCGCAATTGAGCCCACCTGCGCAGAGCAGTGTGTTCGCAATGGAGGTGGAAACTTCGCAAAAAACTGCATGGGGGTCTCAGCAGACAGAAGGCTCTATTTACAGTGTAAACACACCAAGAAGCTGGCTCAGAACAAGTCATCCCAGCTTAAGAAAAAACCTCTAATTTTCTACAGACAATGCAGTGCCAAGAAGTCTCTCCAAATGCTGCGGACTAGAATAAAGCTTGGTGTTGCAGAACTTAGTGTGTTGAATGACTCAATTGCATACTCTGTCCTAAGGAGAAAGATTAGTGGGCTTTCACCAAAACAGTGTCTTGCTGTGAAAACCTGCTTTGAAGGGGCCCGCAGAAAATCAAGGTGTGGCATGCAGTATTACAAGTTGTGGATTTTGGAATGCATACTTAAGCGTATGTGAAGTCCCAAATCATACGAGCGTGTCAGGCGGCAGGAGATAATGGCACTGCCTAGTAAATCCTGCTTAGATAAGCATATGCAGAGTTTCGAAAGTGCATTTGGCTTCAATACCAAGATTCTTTCTGCTCTGAAGCTGAAGACCCAGGGCATGGAGAAGCTTTGTTGCCATGGTGCACTTGTGCTTGATGAAGTGAAACTTTTTCAAAGCATCGCTGCAAAACCATCTTTTGAGCTCACTGGTTTCGTGGAACTTGGTCCATTTACAAAATATTCTACGAAGACTACAAGTGACCATAGACTTGACATGTTCCAGCCATTTCAAGGTGGGTACACCTACTCTACAAGGTTTCAGCACTCCAACATTGCATACATTTTCACGTAGTACCAAGATAATAGTCATGTTTATTATGTCACTTCATTTACAGAAGAGCAATAAGCCATGCTACTGTTTTGCCTTAAAGGCAGCACTTTGCTCTCAACTCACTTTTTTTGGTACTGCCCCTCATTTTCGCAAGAAAATGGACATAAATACTTCGTGTATTTGCTGCCCGTGGAAATGTTAAAGCTCCTGTACTGTCCGAAATTCTGTTGGAGGTCACGCTACTAGCTGAGAAGGCTGGGCTCTTCATCGACTTTTGGACCAGTGAAGGTGCTTTATGGAATTGCTCCCACTGGAAACAGTTTAGCATCAAACGTGGGCACTTTATGTGGTGCAGCAGCATTCACACTAGCTTCTTCACACACTAGCTTCGTCTAGCCCTTTTACAAAGAGACCTTGAAAAACCTTTAGAGGGCCAAGAGACCATTCAATGAAGCAGTGCACGTGGAAAATAAATGGCAAATCGAATAAAACAAGGTGTAACATAGTGTAACAAGGTGTAACATAACAAAACTGTCTGGAAAATACTTATTTTTCTATACTTATTTTTCTAGCTTTCCAGCTCCGTTTAATGACCATGGTGCAGACGTGTCGGCCGGCTGGCAGTCAAACAATGCTGTTTAGAAAGGGTATGATTTCTACGACAGAGCAAACAGATGGAACACAAGAAAGGCACACGAGGACACCTGTCACAGTGTGCCTTTCTTGTGTCCCATTTTTGTGTTTTGTATTTTTACCTGAGTAATTCGTAAGTGCCATACAAAAAAGCGCTATTCGCCACTTTAGCAGTTAAAAAACTGCAACTGAGGATTTTCTGGAAAATGCAAACAGAATGCCCTACATATTAAACTTGCTCTGACCCTCGTCAGACTACAAGTATGAAAATGCACCGTAAATAATGATTATAAGCTTTGCGGTATTGATTATAAACAGTATGTACGGCAGAATGCAGCACACGTGCAGCAAAATTTTCAGCTTACATATAAACTGCATTGCAACCAGCTTCACGTGCTCAAGTTCGGTGACTGAAGCATCCTCGGTGATGACGTATGCATTTGACGGCAATGTGCCGAGTAATCGCTACCTTTGTAGCCATAATCGAGCATTCCGGTGCTGTTGCTGTGTGTCTTGAATCTTAATGCAGAATATTTTTTGGTAAGTCAGGGAGGATCGAGTTCAACTGGCGCTTCAGGGATGCCTGTGGTCTGTCTGGAAGCACACTGCCGACACACTTTCGCGCAGCAGATGCAAAGCGCAAGTTGTAGCGAGTGAACTGAACGTATGCACGCATGGGTGGCTTTCATCCCTTGTAGAATGTACAAGAAAGAAGGGATAAAAGAAGAGAGTGTGAGAGATGGCTTCTGAAAAGGTGAACTCCCACAATATATTTTTTCAAGTTCCCAAAGCCATGTTCCCCCATTATACGACAGCATCTTACTGCTCCCTTCTTCGCAACTACAGGTTTCACATGGCAGTCGTACTTGCTTGGGGTCCCTGCATGCGGGCGGTACTGCAAGGTGGCTGAGGACCATGGTGGCAAAGCACACTCTATTTCTCCAAGGCTCGCTCAGAAATGCAGGAACCACAGTGTTTGTATGTGTCTAAAGTAATATATTCATGCGTTCTTCTGCTGGAGAGCCTCCAACATTTGTGGTTGTTCTGTCGAACGAGCCGCATGCGAGGTCACCTTTCTTCTCGCCGCTTCAGTGTTCATCGTATCAGGCTACTGTGTTTGTAAAACAATGTAAAAATGTGGTCAAGAAGGATTCACAAAAATCGCTGTGCATCTTCCTTTGTCTTCCATATTGTTTGTAGATCAATTCAGCAGCATCACAACCAATGGCAAGCGTATGTCCTCTGTTTACGAGAAAATGCATGACCACCCTTCTGGAGACACCATTTGCCAGCAGAAAACACAAGCCCCAAGGAAAACAGAAAACACATGTTTAGAAGCACCTGCTTATCTTTAGAACTTTGAGTGGGCATTGTCCCCACGTTTCTGAATACATACAGCTCCTCTACAGAGTTGAAAGAGGAAAGACACGAATCACCCGTCCCCATCCTTGGCTGCAGGCAACACATTCGGAGTGTGGCGAAGCAGCAGGACTTCTGTGTTTTTTTTTTGTTTTTTTTGCAGTAGCTGAGTACGTAAGCAGTTCTTCGAACATGTGGTTTCACATTGAAGACATGAGCGCTGCACCGTATCCGGTTCAGAACTGGCCTTTATCCCTCCTGTTTCGGAGTTCCGAGTGTGTGGCGAGAGTGGACGGGCCACTCACGTTCTTACTGTTGCCGGACTCAGCCTTCCGCGAATGGCATGTCGCCTGAGTTCACTTCGAACAGGCGATGATTTCGCTAGCGCCTCGGACAACGGAGAGTGATGTATTTCTGTCGTGGTGTTGATGGAGGGAATACTGTTGCTGCATTTCTAAGATTGCATCGTTATGTTTTTGGAAGGGAATGGATTTTGAATAAAGAATCTTGGGTAACCGTTTTTGGCGAGTTTGCTCAATATATTGTGTTCTTATTTTTTTTAGTTGTGTGCTGCAGTGAATTGCCGCTCATGGCATTACTGTGTTTACTACTGATGTTATTTTCAGGTTGCGAAAACATCCAAAAGTGACAATAAGCCTCAGTTTCAAAGGGGAACTGAATATTTGTTCAATAAATTTAGATGAGAAAACAAATGTGACTTGAATCTCTTGAAATGACAGTCCTTGAGATGAATCTGGGCCTTGGGCAGATACGGCAACCGTTGGAATGAATTAAAAGCATGTCTTTCGGGGTGTTTCATTGGTATATTTGTCGTGGCGACATGCAGACACGGGCTCAAAGTTCGAGATAGTGAAATATTTATGAGAGTTTCTATATCTAACAAACTTACTGCATTGTAATCAGGCAAGAAAAAGAAGAGTAGCACATGTATCTGGAAAGGCACAAGTGCCTGAAATACTCGTTTTTTCCTTTTTTTCATTCCAGAGGATCAATAGTTACCTTCATCTTGCCAATTTGGATTATACACTGTTCGCACATCAACAGTGGTGCTAATTGGAAAGATTTTAAATCTAAACAGCATTGTAGCAGCGACATGCGTTTGCCGTCGAATAGGCACCTTTGTTCTTACTCCGCATTTTGAGGAGCTCATTTTGATTCATGATGCAAAAAGAATGTTTTTCGGCGAGTATTGTGCTTATTGTTGACTACCTAAAGAAATATAAGCTACATGACAGACACACTTCGTGTTCACTATATGTAAAAGATCAGGGAAAAAGTAAAGCGACTGCCATTGGCATTGAAACTAGAAATGGGCGACACATTTAACAGTGTTTCACTTTCGTAGGAAGCAAGGAGGTCATTGAATGAATTTGAAAACACTTATTTTTACAAAAAATTAACTTTATGACTTTTGATTTGAAGAAAGTTGCGCATTTAAAGCAACATGAGCGTAATGTGTTCACTTCGCAACTTCGTTACATCATGCCCTTAGGATCAATAAATGAAGCCGTGTAATTCGAATAATTTAGTGCTATCTCGGCACTTCAGATCTTAATCTCTAATTGCATGAGGAGCGTCCAGGTAAACCAAGTATTTGCAGCATGCAAGTCAATGCAGTAGATTTGCCCGTGTGGACCAGATAATGTTATAAACGGTAAACACTGCAAACTCTTGTTCTGAACATAAATGTATGTAGCATTGCATACACAGCTAGTTGAGCTTCTAGACGTAATACACTTTTAGGTCACATGCAGTGTGCACCGAAGCCTATGGCCAAGTCACAGAGGGTATTGTCATCGTACACAGCCCCTCTATATCTCCCACCAAGAATGAAATATGAACGGTCAGATTGACGTCTCATGAAAGCATCTTTTTGTTTTTTTCATACAAATCTGCTTCACTGGAAGTGAATGCAGAGTCACAGAGCATGCGGTTTCTGCTCTTTCAGTTTAGAAGTAGACACGTGAATGCAACATAATAGAATAAATGAAAGAATTTTCCCCTCAAGCCACTCCTTGGATTGGAAACGACAACTTGAAAACAAGGCTGCAAATACGGAGGGGGGGGTGGGGGTACAACTCCTGATTCTCCTCCCTCCCCGTCGGTGCGCCACTGACGACTCGGCGACAAGGACATCGGGGCATTTAAAAGAGGGATTAAGTGTGCCTCTAGGAGGGCGATAACAACCTTCTATACCTCCCCCCCCCCCCCTATGCGCCAATGGCCGGAACCATAGACAATTCTGAAAATCAAGAATAGTAAACAAATGCACCAAAAGGTAGACTAAATATACAGTACGTAAGTGTTGCCGCGAAACATGCTGAGGGCGAGATTTTAGGGCGGCATAAATGTCGCGTAGATTCGAAATGGGCCGCACCTTTTGAACCGGTCAGGGATACGATCCAACTTATCTCTGCGCGCGTCTAGAATTGTACGCATGCCTTACTTATGCTGCATCAGTACCCAGACACAAAGTTTATGTACTGTTAACATCTACACCTGCATATGACAGGCGAACTTATAAAAGTGGTCTTCGCAATTCTATATTATCTAGCATATTATTAAGCACCACGTCATTATATAATCTCGCATCACGTGTGCCCCGCACACGAGACGTTACGGTGAGGACTTATTTTGTCCGCACCCGTAGAAAGAAAGCAAGTTTTGTCGTTCGCTGGAAAAATAACTAGTCGCCGCAATAAGTTGGCTTCTTCGGCGACTGCGCAGTCTGTTACACATCTCGGAGCTGAAGTGTGATGTGTTCCACCAGAGCACGCATTGGGGAGACCTAAAAATTGTCGGACAAAAAGCATGCTTTGGGGCACGTTTCTTCGGACCCACACTTACCGGATGGCGACAATGAGAAGACGAGACGAGCTGCCCTTGCTTATCGTTTCTTCTGAAGTTGCTGCGCTACCCCTCGGCTACTCGACAATGAGAAAATTCTCGAATGCTGGCAGCTGTTCCGTGTGCACTCCATTGTTCACGCAAGCGTTCCCTCCCGGAAAGGCAGCCTCTATGCACGGAACAACTGGCAACCACACATTTCACGAAGGGCAATCAGAAATTAACGCTTTAGCAGGTTGTCGAGTTCATTACAGTCCTTTGTCATTCTAAATTAACGTGCTGTTGTCAGATAGGAAGGAGACGCGGCGCCGAAGCGCTTTGTCCCAGAGTCACACTTAACTCATCAACCCATCATCATCTTACGTCTGTCAACGTGACCACAACGACTCACGCACGTCGCAAAACGCGCCAAGTGTGGACCAGGGTTGCTGCAAGCAAAACTAAAATACTGCTCACTCTAGCAAAACAAAAACTTACTAATGCTAATAAAACTGAAAAATAAACAAAGTAAATGCTAAAAATATGCTTTTCAAATTATTGTAGAGTTTTCAAAAATTATGAATAGTTTACTGCAGTGACGTAGAACTTTACAGTTCAGAAATTCAGCACCTGCACAAGTTAACGCGAGACGAGAGAAGCCATTCGACACTTTGGCTACAGTGGCTAGAATAGGGGAAGTTAGGGTGCCTCGATGCGAGGGGCGTGTGCATCAAGGCACCCTAGGGGAAGTGTGAAGACCGCGCTAAAGTGAGCTAGAATAGGGTAGTGGGCTCACTCACCGGCCGGCGCCATGCATTGCGGTGACGCCGTCACGCCGCCAATGTCACACAAAAGTGCTTCGGCGCGACTCCGTGGTGTGGCGCCACCGCCGCATTAAATGTAGCGAGCGTTGGCGCTGGGGCAGTTGCTGCCTGTTTGGAGTGGCGGCTGGTGTGTGCGAGTTTTGTTACTTTGAGAACTCGTCGCGCTTTGCATCCTCAACCCCTTAGGTTCTTCGGCGAACAGTGATGTGGCCTGACAAGCAGTGACCCTCAAACGAGGTTAAAATGCTTCCGCGGCGGCAAAACCACTGTTTTGCGCCAAGCTGTCGTACAGGTTACGTCCACGTGAAGGGCAGCAAGAAGCCGTCTTTGTTCGGCGTTCCGAAGGATGCAGCCCCGAAGAAGCAATGGGAAAGAAATTTGCATCGAGCGGACAAAGGCCTGGACGACACATCTGCCGTGTGTGACCTTCATTTTCAGCCGAAGTATGTGCTACGGGACTACGTGCATACAATCTACGTGACTGGACTGCGTGTGACTATAACCAGTGTGCTAGAAATGCTTTCTTATTTGACAGGGAAAGTAGCATTTAAATACATAAGGACATCAAAGACCAGCCAAGACCCATTAGAAAATTTATTTGGTATTATACGTCAGTCATCCGGCAGCAACGACCACCCCACGCCAACTCAGTTTTTGCTAACTATTACTTGTCTGTCATTCTATGGTCTCGTGAAAACAGTTAGCCAGGGGAATCGTGACCAAGGCGAGCTAGCTTCATTGCTGGAGATCAATGCTGCTACTGACACACTGCCACAAGACGATTCAGTTGGCAGTGCAAGCAGTGTGAATGAGCCTATAGTGCCAGCACCTATTGACCACAACCAGCATATTCCTAGAAGTTATTCCAGGCTGATCTTTTATGTTGCTGGCTATATTGCGCGAAAGTGTGTGATTAAAACAAACTGCGAAGTTTGCATAACACTACTCACGATGCCAGCTCAAGGAAAAGATTTTCAGCTCACTCGTCTAACCACCTTTCGTGACAAAGGTGGACTGTTGTATCCGTCTAGCTACCTTAAACAGTTTTGAGAGCAAGCTAGAAAACATGTTTACAGAGTGCTTTTCTTGCTACAAGTTGCATTCTGACAGCATTTTGGATGTATTGACAATCGTGAAAGAAAAGTTTTCCCAAGAAGTTGGGCGCACACAACATGCTCCTGGCCTCTCAAAAGACGTAATCAGCTTTTGTATTGTTGCGCGGTTTTGTGAAAGGCATTAATTCTGATAGAACCGAGAAGCGGGAAAAGGCAAAGCATGTAAAGTTGAGCCGCTGCTCCTGAAGAAGAAATATCCAGTAAGCAACTGTGCCCAATATATATCTGATGAATAAATTTTCATGTACTTGTGCCCAGTACTTGGCTTCCTGTTTTTCTTATCTGTGGATTTTTACAGTCTTTGCACAGCAATATTCAGTGCATAAATAGCCAAATTACAGAGCCAAGATAATAGAGATATGCAGAAAGAATGAGCAGCTGAAATTTTTGTAAATGCTGTGAAATGTATAACATTAAGAGGTCGTGGTAAACTCCCGAGTGTGTGCCAAGGTCAGCATCGCTAATAATTTCACACGCTCGTAAAAGGCGTGCGTGACGAAAGTATAGGGCCCGAGAAATGCAAAGAATCCAGTTTACAATCGATAACCACGCAACGTAAGCTCTGAAAAGTTCGCCATCGCTGCTTATCACTTGTAAGAGAATTTAAATGCATCTCATGTTTGCACAGCATCTCTTGCATGCATCGAGTTCTGCATGCAGTTTAATCGTGCGAGTTACGCCGACAGAGTTTATGAAAAGAATGTTTTCTACAGCTTTATTCGCACGAGTACTGACGGTATTCGGTGTGTTTCATTTAACATCAAATAACGAGCTAACAGTATAGCTGCATACACCATGCTACAGTGTTCTAGATGGTTACCTACGCGCACATGTACGCCAACGGCCTACGCACCAAGCTCCACGCTAGTTTTCTTTCTTTATTTTTATTGTCTTAGCGACATCAGCATCACCGTTTACACTGCCGAAATTCGCGCGCATTTCCGTCCAGTACATGGGATAACAGCGCACGAAAAGAATGATTTCAGTTGCGCACCAACGCCTCCGTTAGGCAGTGCCCTACATTGAAGTCGCTGGTGGCGCCACCACACGTGTGACATACCCGGCGTCAAGCAGGGGACCCCAGCAAGCCCACTACCCTATTCTAGCTCACTTTACCCGCGCCGCCTGCGCTACAGTGGCTAGAAAATAGAATAGGGAAAGTGTGAAGACCGCGCTGACGCTCTCCACCGATGCCTTGACCGGCGCTTTCTAGGTGGCGCTGGTTGTAGCTTACACGTTCAGGCTGTCAAGGTGGATGGACGTGTTTTTTGAGCGCTCCGGATCGACTGCGCAGATAAGTGTTTTTGCATGTTTTGAGCTTGTCTCTATAATTATAAGGCAGCGGTTGAAATCTTCGTAGCACTTATTTTATGGTACGGCTTTTTCGGGGGCCAGTCACCAGGTATTTATTAGTTAGTGCGGGTGTGTGTGTGTTTGAATTTTTTTGTTGTTGTTTTTTTTTCTTTTGCCACCCCGTTGGGGAGGTGCGCGTACATTGAACACGCAAATTTTTGTAGTAGAACTTGGACTTTTTTTTTCGTAGTGCAGGGCTCGAGTTTAGTAATTATCGAGTATAGGGACAATTAGTGTCAGAAAGGCATGGTTAAAAAGACTGTAAAGTGTTCAGGATGTGGAGTGGGTTTGAAAGTGAACCCAAGCGTAGAAGCGGATGGAGAAGAGGCTGACGCGAAGTGTAGGCAATGTGAGGTCGAGGAAAAAATGGAGAAAATGATGGTTGCCCAGAGTGAACTGCTGATGAGAATCGCCAAACTCGAGACTGCGTTGGCGACAGAGCAAGAAAAAACGAGGGCAATGGGAGAAAGACTGAAGTCCGCCGAGGAAGTGCTAGCGAAGCTGAACAAAGCAGCGACCTACCGAGAGAACAGTAGGGAACCGGCAACCAGAACGGTGGAGAAGGAAAAGCAAGCAAGCTTGGAAAAAACAGGTTTAGCCGGTTCAACTGTCGCAAGGCCCAGCTTCAGCGAGGTAGTGGTGGGGCAGGAAGGGAACAAAAGAGCCGGCGTCACAGGTGCAAGTAGCCCCCAGGTGCAGAACGCTCCAGCGGAAAAGTCACAGCATGTGATAATCGCCGGGGACTCAAATTTAAATCGATGCACAGAAGCCATCAAAGAGAGGGTAAGAGGTGACAAGAGGGTTGCAGTAGGGGCGTTCCCAGGACGCAAGCTGGAAGCAGTCATGAAGCAAGCGAGCGCAAAGCTCAAAACGACAGCTGATAGACGCAACCTCGTGATAATTTCAGGCGGTTTAAACGATGTCCTAAATGAAGATGCAGCAGGACTAGCAGCCACACTGGCGAAAGGCGTCGATGACATGCGCGCCACTTCTCCTAAGGTGCAGGTAGTGATATGCACGATACCGGAGGTACCGGTGCGTGATAGCAACCTGCAAAGAGCAGTGGTCAACGCAAACCAAGAGATATGGCGGATGAGTCGAGAGAAAGGCTTTGAGGTGGTGGAAATAAACAGAGAGGTGCATAGGTGGGGGGGGGGGGGGTTCAACGAGACAGAATTCACTTCGATGGGCGGCTAGGTCATGAGGTGGGTTGGCGACTTGCAGGACGCGCAGTAGCTTTTTTGGGGGGCAAGCGAGCCCTTCGGGGTGCAGGATAGCTAGTAACGAAGAAAACAACCAGGGAGACTCTTCGACAGGTGGTATGGACAGATACGATTCCAAAGTGGCACCAATATCCAAGATACGTAGAGTCCGGGGCATAAATAGACGTAGCCACGAGCGCCGAGCCAATTCAGACATAGGGTATATTAACATGCAGGGTGGTAGGAACAGGCTGAAGTGGGAAGAGATAGAGGAACAGCTAAGGGAAGAGAGGCCGATGGTATACGGTTTTGTAGAAACACATCTCAGGGACATGGAACAACCTCTGAACAATCCGGACTACGCGTGGGAGTATTGTAATAGAACAGAAGGCAGCAGAAAGGGGGGTGGTATTGGGGCATTCATTCATAAAAGTACAGACTGGCAAAGGGTCAAGCAGGAGTGCAAGGAACATTTATGGCTAAAAGGGAAAGTGGCAGGTCAAATGACACTCCTTGGTTTCGTGTACTTGTGGACGGGAGCAAAGGCCAGAGAGGAAAACCAGGCAATGGTAGAGTGTATATCAAAGGACATTCAGGAGTTAGGAAGAGAGTGCGAGATAATTATACTAGGAGACATGAATGTGCACATAGAAGATATAGATGGGTATACAGACCCGACAGGCAAAATGATCATGGATATGTGTGAAAGGCTTGATTTGATCATTTGCAACAGTACCGAGAAGTGTGAAGGGCAAATAACATGGGAGGTAGGAAGGCTTCAGTCGACGATAGATTATGCACTGATGTCACATAGGATGTATGATAAGCTCAGGGAAATGCACATAGATGAAGGTGGCTCCAGAAGTCTGGGTAGCGATCACAAACGTATCAAGCTAAGTTTTGGAAGAGCAGTGAAAGTGGGAAGGAGACAAGATGAGAAACTACAGGAAAATTTTTATCCAGAAAGGCAAATTGAAATAGCCACTAAACAAATTGAGAAAGTAATCACGGAGGATAATAAGACAGTGTGGACATACACGAATCTAATTAGACTCTTTGAGATAGAGCTTGCTAAGACGCGTGACAAGTCACCCCGGAAAAGAAGACACAAACCCAAAAGTTGGTGGGATGAGGAAGTTAAGAGAGCCATAGCAAAACGTCAAGAAGCCTCTAGGGAACACCGACATGCCAAGCAGCGGGGTGAACCGACAGATGATGTTGAAAGAAAATGGGAAACCTTTCTAAGCTGTAGAAGGGATGCATCCCTTCTGATCAATGAAAAGATTAAAGAAAGGGAGCTCAATGGCTGGCAGAAGTACATAAAAAAGATAGAACGGGCAGCTGCGAAATTTTGGAACCATCTAAACTCCCTAAGAAATGAGATTAGCCTAGAGCAGAGTTTTATAACTACAGCCCAAGGTGCTAGGCTAGATGGGGACGAAGCTATAGAATATATAAGAACAATGGTGACACAAAAATTTCAACAAAGAAGTACTTTATGCACCACAATAGACAAAGACGAATCAAGTGGTGCAATGGCTCCAGTTTCACAACAAGAGTGGGAAAGGGCTGAGAAAAGGGTTCCTAGTAGTACATCAACAGGCCCAGATGGCATTCCAATTAGGCTGATAAAAACATTAGGTCCGAAGTCTAAGCAGGCTCTGAGAGAGGCAGTGGGTACAATAATAATCGATGGTGAAGTTCCCGATGGATGGAAACTTAGCAGGATGAGCATGATCTATAAAGGAAAGGGGGACAAAGCTGACATAAACAACTACCGTCCTATAACAGTGACATCAGTGGTCTACAGGCTGGCGATGCAGATTATAAAGGAAAGACTGCAGGCGTGGATAGAGGATGAGGGGGTGCTGGGGGTACTGCAGAATGGGTTTCGGAAACACAGGAGGTTGGAAGACAATCTGTTCTCACTGACGCAGTGCATCGAAATAGCAGAAAAAGAACACAGGCCCCTGTGGCTAGCATTTTTGGATATCAAGGGAGCGTACGATAGCGTGGTTCAAGAGGAATTGTGGGGAATACTGGACACACTAGGCGTGGAACATGTAGTCACTAATCTTTTAAAGGGTGTCTATAAAGGTAACAAGGTAGTTATAAAGTGGGAAAAACAGGTATCCAAGCCTGCAGAGGTAAAACGGGGGCTTAGGCAGGGGTGCCCCCTGTCACCTTTATTATTCATGATGTACCTACAAGGATTAGAGGCAAAATTAGAGGGAAGTGGACTGGGCTTCAACCTCTCTTTAGTCAAACAAGGAAAACTTATTGATCAGGCACTACCAGCATTAATGTACGCAGATGATATAGTGCTAATGGCCAACAACAAGGAAGATTTGCAGAGATTGATGGACATCTGCGGTAATGAGGGAGATAGGTTAGATTTTAGATTCAGTAGGGAAAAATCAGCAGTCATGATTTTCAATGACAACGAAGGTAGTGAGCTTAGAATACAGGAGGTCACGCTAGAGATAACAGATAAATACAAATATTTGGGCGTATGGATAAGCAATGGGACCGAGTATCTGAGGGAGCACGAAATATACCTGACGACTGAAGGTAACCGGAATGCAGCAGTCATGAAAAATAGGGCACTGTGGAATTACAATAGGTATGATGTTGTGAGAGGAATATGGAAAATGGTCATGGTTCCTGGGCTGACGTTCAGCAATGCGGTCTTGTGCATGAGATCAGAAGTTCAAACAAGATTAGAAATTAAGCAACGTGGAATAGGTAGGCTTGCTTTAGGAGCTCACGGGAATACACCAAATCAGGGAGTACAAGGTGATATGGGATGGACATCATTTGAGGGCAGGGAAGCTAGCAGCAAGATAAAATTTGAGAAGCGATTGAGAGAAATGGGGGAAGAGCGTTGGGCTAGGAAGGTTTTCAGCTACTTGTACATGAAAAATGTCGATACAAAATGGAGGAAGCGAACCAGGAAGTTGACTGGTAAATACTTAGAAAACAACAGGTGGCCAAACCAAAAAGAACTATCGGTCAAGAAGAAAGTGAAGGAAACGGAGACTGACATGTGGAGAATGGGCATGATTAAGAAGTCCGCACTAGAGATCTATCGAACTTTTAAGCAGGAAATTGCCAAGGAAAGGATCTATGATAATACTCGGGGTAGTTCTCTACTGTTTGAGGCCAGGACGGGAGTACTGCGAACCAAGACATATCGGGCCAAATACGAAGGGGTCGACACAGTATGCAGTGCGTGTGGAGAGGAAGAAGAAACTGCCGAACACTTGATAATGTTCTGTAAAGGGCTTCACCCTATAGTTCAGGATGATGGCGCAGAGTTTTTCAAAGCACTGGGATTTAGGGACAGCGAGGGCAAAATAGACTTTAAGCGGGTAGACTTAACTAGAAGGAGGTTATCTGATTGGTGGCTAAAGTCAAGGCACGAGTGAAAATTAAACCCTTCACTGCGAAGTACGAATCCTCAACTTCATTATTTAAAGGAAAAAAAAAAAGATAGATGTAATGGTTAGTTCACTAAGTATCACGGCTAGGTGGCGTTAGCCGCCGCCCGATCTAAAGGGTACGGCCACATCCATCCAGCCATCCATCCATACGTCATATTATACTAGGAGACATGAATGCGCACTTAGAAGATATAGGTGGGTATACCGACCCGACAGGCAAAATGATCATGGATATGTGTGAAAGGCTTGATTTGATCATTTGCAACAGTACCGAGAAGTGTGAAGGGCAAATAACATGGGAGGTAGGAAGGCTGCAGTCGACGATAGATTACGCACTGATGTCACATAGGATGTATGATAAGCTCAGGGGAATGCACATAAATGAAGGTGGCTCCAGAAGTCTGGGTAGTGATCACAAACGTATCAAGCTAAGTTTTGGAAGAGCAGTGAAAGTGGGAAGGAGACAAGATGAGCAACTACAGAAAAATTTTTATCCAGAAAAGCAAATTGAAATAGCCACTAAACAAATTGAGAAAGTAATCACGGAGGATAATAAGACAGTGTGGACATACACGAATCTAATTAGACTCTTTGAGCTAGAGCTTGCTAAGACGCACGGCAAGTCACCCCGGAAAAGAAGACACAAACCCAATAGTTAGTGGGATGAGGAAGTTAAGAGAGCCATAGCAAAACGTCAGGAAGCCTCTAGGGAACACCGACATGCTAAGCAGCGGGGTGAACCGACAGATGATGTTGAAAGAAAATGGGAAACCTTTCTAAGCTGTAGAAGGGATGCATCCCTTCTGATCAATGAAAAGATTAAAGAAAGGGAGCTCAATGGCTGGCAGAAGTACATAAAAAAGATAGAACGGGCAGCTGCGAAATTTTGGAACCATCTAAACTCCCTAAGAAATGAGATTAGCCTAGAGCAGAGTTTTATAACTACAGCCCAAGGTGCTAGGCTAGATGGGGACGAAGCTATAGAATATATAAGAACAATGGTGACACAAAAATTTCAACAAAGAAGTACTTTATGCACCACAATAGACAAGGACGAATCAAGTGGTGCAATGGCTTCATTTTCACAACGAGAGTGGGAAAGGGCTGAGAAAAGGGTTCCTAGTAGTACATCAACAGGCCCAGATGGCATTCCAATTATGCTAATAAAGACATTAGGTCCGAAGTCTAAGCAGGCTTTGAGAGAGGCAGTGAGCAAAATAATAATCGATGGTGAAGTTCCCGATGAATGGAAACTTAGCAGGATGAGCATGATCTATAAAGGAAAGGGGGACAAAGCTGACATAAACAACTACCGTCCTATAACAGTGACATCAGTGGTCTACAGGCTGGCGATGCAGATTATAAAGGAAAGACTGCAGGCATGGATAGAGGATGAAGGGGTGCTGGGGGTACTGCAGAATTTGTTTCGGAAACACAGGAGGTTGGAAGACAATCTGTTCTCACAGACGCAGTGCATCGAAATAGCAGAAAAGGAACACAGGCCCCTGTGGCTAGCATTTTTGGATATCAAGGGAGCGTACGATAGCGTGGTTCAAGAGGAATTGTGGGAAATACTGGACACACTAGGCGTGGAACATGTAGTCACTAATATTTTAAAGAAAATGTATAAGAGTAACAAGGTAGTTATAAAGTGGGAAAAACAGGTATCCAAGCCCCCCGAGGTGAAACGGGGACTTAGGCAGGGGTGTCCACTGTCACCCTTGTTATTCATGATGTACCTACAAGAATTAGAGTCCAAATTAGAGGGAATGGACTTGGCTTCAACCTCTCTTCAGTCAAACAAGAAAAACTCATTGATCAGGCACTACCAGCATTAATGTACGCAGATGATATAGTGCTAATGGCTGAGAACAAGGAAGATTTGCAGAGATTGATGGACATCTGCGGTAATGAGGGAGATAGGTTAGATTTGAGATTCAGTAAGGAAAAATCAGCAGTCATGATTTTCAATGACAACGAAGGTAGTGAGCTTAGGATACACGAGATCACGCTAGAGATAACAGATAAATACAAATATCTGGGCGTATGGATAAGCAATGGGACCGAGTACCTGAGGGAACACGAAATATACGTGACGACTAAAGGTAACAGGAATGCAGCAGTGATGAAAAATAGGGCACTGTGGAATTACGATAGCTATGATGTTGTGAGAGGAATATGGAAAGGGGTCATGATTCCTGGGCTGACGTTCGGCAATGCGGTCTTCTGCATGAGATCAGAAGTTCAAGCAAGATTAGAAATTAAGCAACGTGGAATAGGTAGGCTTGCTTTAGGAGCTCACGGGAATACACCAAATCAGGGAGTACAAGGTGATATGGGATGGACATCATTTGAGGGCAGGGAAGCTAGCAGCAAGATAAAATTTGAGAAGCGATTGAGAGAAATGAAGGAGGAGCGTTGGGCTAGGAAGGTTTTCAGCTACTTGTACATGAAGAATGTCGATACAAAATGGAGGAAGCGAACCAGGAAGTTGACTGGTAAATACTTAGAAAACAGCAGGTGGCCAAACCAAAAAGAACTATCGGTTAAAAAGAAAGTGAAGGAAACGGAGACTGACATGTGGAGAATGGGCATGATTAAGAAGTCCGCACTAGAGATCTATCGAACTTTTAAGCAGGAAGTTGCCAAGGAAAGGATCTATGATAATACTCGGGGTAGTTCTCTACTGTTTGAGGCCAGGATGGGAGTACTGCGAACCAAGACATATCGGGCCAAAAACGAAGGGGTAGACACAGTATGCAGTGCGTGTGGAGAGGAAGAAGAAACTGCCGAACACTTGATAATGTTCTGTAAAGGGCTTCACCCTATAGTTCTGGATGATGGCGCAGAGTTTTTCAAAGCACTGGGGTTTAGGGACCGGGAGGGCAAACTAGAAGGAGGTTATCTGATTGGTGGCTAAAGTCAAGGCACGAGTGAAAATTAAACCCTTCACTCCTCAAACTCACTTTTTAAAGAAAAAAAAAATAAATCTAGTTTTTGGTTCATTAAGTATTACGGCTTAGTGGCGCTAGCCACCGCCCAATCTAAAGGGTACAGACATATCCATCCATCCATCCAACATCGCTCGCTCGGCGGCTCGCTGCAGCGAAGCTGCCATGTCAAGGCTGATTTGTGGCTGATATGGTTTTGTTTGTACCGTAAATTTTATGTGCCTCTAATATATTGCAGGGCGTAAGTGCATAATATATAAATGAACTTCGCGGCAGATATTATCAAACATTATCACCGTATGGTGTGACCATACAGATAGCATCATAAGTCAAGCTTTACATCAATCGCAAACATCGCGGCCAGCTAAGCTTGCCACTGCTAGCGATCGTTCCTTGGTGCTAAGAAATGTAACCGATTAACATTTTGGGGGGATTGCCATTTCGCAAGGTTATAAGCAAGCTCAAGAAGCACAAAATGCTACTGTGACATTGTCACACCTGTCCCGTTTATTAGGGAGGCGATCGCCGGGCTAATTCCAAGAGCCGAAGTATCGGCCCCCCGAACCGCACCACGAAAGCGTGGACAATTTGGAAGTGGTCCTTATTGGTGCGCCAGCGGACGCCGGCTGTGGTCCAAAGAACAAGACAGAGCCGAGAGTTGATAAACAAACAAAATTATATGGCAGATCGAAAACAAAGCACAAAATTGCACACTCTACAATAGTCGCATACAATATGTCACCAATCAAACCAATCGATCAACGTACTACACAATACAATCAGCCACACTTGAAACAACGGACACGGACAACAATACGAGCTACATTGCAGTCGCATGCATTGAACAACCAAGACACTTAAGGACTAAGGAGATATAAAAGCTATTCAGTCCAAAGTCCTTGGAACAAAAGCCTGAATGATACTCTTCCGAGAATCACTCACTCAAAGTCCCGCGTTGTTGTCGTTCCGCGCCCTCGGAGTTTCTCTTCCAGGAAACCTCCCGTCTTCAATTGGCCACTCTTCAAACTTCAACGTCTTCTTCGCCGGAAATCCGTCGGCTTCACACACGCAGCTGTTGCCCGCGTCTTCGCTCGATAGCGGTAAACCCACGCTCTTGCCTGTAGCTCGAGCCGTCCCTACGGACCAAAAACTTCGCCGACTACACGGCGGACTCTCTACGCACTCTGGCGCTCACTTCCGTCTCCTCCTGTTCTGTCACTACGGGCAGAACCTTCGCCGACTCCACGGCGGAATCCCTACGCGCTCTGGCGTTAACTTCCGTCACCTCCTGTTCTGTCACTACGGGCAGAACCTTCGCCGACTACACGGCGGAATTCCTACGCGCTCTGGCGTTAACTTCCGTCACCTCCTGTTCTGTCACTACGGGCAGAACCTTCGCCGACTCCACGGCGGAATCCCTACGCGCTCTGGCGTTAACTTCCGTCACCTCCTGATTTCTCGTCTCGGCTGCTCGGTTAAATACCTTGCGCGCGACTTTCCAGATGTTTCTCGTCATTTCGTCGGCGCGATACGCAGCGAAGGCTGGGGAGAGGCACGAGACGGTTCGACTGCCCTCTCCCGAGGATGATTCACTCGGTCTGACCCCGCCTCCTTCGTTCGAGAAAAATCGCGGTCTTGCTGGGCCGCCGATGTGGGGTGAGGAGGATCGTCTGCGAAGCCGTGCTTCTGCGGGGAGAGCGCGCGCCCGGGAGCCCTGGATGTTGGCTTTCTTTTTTTTTTCTTTTTACCTCGCGGCGTTTCTGCCGCCCGTTGTCGCAAGGATTTGGCGGCGCGCTCTTGTTTAGCGCTCGTTCTGTGACAGACATTGATATCAATTTCTTTAATGTTATTATACTTGACATTTTGCATGAGATAGTTTTTAAGGACTTAATTATTCTTGCGTATTAACAGTGGAATATTTTTCGATTAACAACTGCACAGAAAATCGGACAGCGTTTTACTTTTCTTACAAATATTATTTGAAGTTGGGGATATCATAGTAGAGAACAAAGCTAGCACACTACAGTGTGATGCACATCACATCGTTCTTCGAAGCTTGAGGTGCTTTGATCTTTTTCTTGCAGAACTTCTCTGTTTGTTTAGAGATTTCGTGAAGAAGTGAAGCCGTGTGAGAACATAAAACTTGATTATGTTGCTCGTCAGCTCTTGCTTGTGTGAGTCACACCCTTCGGATGGTACGGTCTGCATTGAATTAAGAAGTTCAACTATAGTGTCCCTTTGGAGCTTATTATAACTGAACCACAATGTAAATGTGTCCTCCAGTGCCTCCACAAATGAAAATAGCTCAGGTGACGGGTACAAGAGCCCTCCAACATCACAGAACGCTGTGAATGACACAAGGTTCTTATCTGCGTTCTCGAGGTTTGTGAGCAGCTGCTCAAAACAGTCCCGGCATTTCGTTGCCATAACTTTCTTCCGCGCCACATAGCCAGCCAAATAGTACACCAGTCTTGCGTCACTGACTTGCACAGGATACACATGGTCAGAAAGGACAGTCGATGCCTGTAGTACACTTGAAGCTTCGTCCAGGTTTCCAGTGTCCAGTAAATTGTCGACATGGTTGTCCACTTAATCAGTTTCAACTAATGACGTAAGTGTGCCACCTGCACATTTGCCCGTGTTTGGTGCTTTTACCAAATTGTAAAAGCTAAGGGAATTCACGGCAGTAAGAAACTGGGTCGATGTGGGATGATCGTTGCATGCGGATAACTGACGAATTATCCCAAATAGCTTTTCGATTGGATCTTGGCTGAGGCATGAAGTCAACAAATATTTGTACTGCAATTCCTCTGACAGGTATGTTAAAAGTTCCAAAGTGCCTTGCAGAGTTACTCTTAGACTTTCTGCAGTGCTAGCAGACAAAAAGCCTGCCTTCGTAGGTCCGGTGCGGGCTTCCCAACGGTCTAAGTATGCTAGAACACCCTGCAGTACTCTTTCCTGTTCAGAATTTTTTCTCAGTGCCGTTTAAGGCACTCCGGATGTCATCACAACAATTAGCTTTTCCATGAAGCGAACAAATTGTTCTGTCACTTCTCTATATTAACATGACTTTGAGATTGCTTCTTTGTATAAGAAAAGCCCGCGTGTAACCTCAATGCTAAAGAGATGAAATGCATAATTAATTTTCATTTTTCCGAAGTTGTTGGGGTCCAAGTGCACTTCTGTAATCTTCAGCATCGCTTTCAACGTTGTAGCACACTTGTCCAGTCAGCTATCCTGATTGGCCTAACATCAACGCGCCCATCTGGTGTTTTATAGCCATTTCTGATGAAGCCGTTCCTGATGCACTTTACTAAATGCGGAAAGTCAGACAGAAAGAAAAGCCGCCTCTTGACATCAGTTGGATGAGGTGCTGAAGGCTTGATAGCTGATGCCGAACATGATATGCCAAATCGATGCTACATTGCACGGTTCCAAGATGCTCCATCCGATGTCACAAAGTCTACCCTGAGGCCAGCATTCTCTGCCAGGATAACTGCTTCTAAAATGATTTTGGAAAGCAGCGGGGCTTTCACATTAGCTCTAGATGCAAATACACCCAAGATTTGGTGCCATGAACCTGAATCATTATCACAAGACCATGATCACATGGAACACTTTTGTCAGCCTCGGAAGTGAGAGAACCAAGGTCTACAAATCCATCAACTTTTCCACTTTCCCGCTGAACACCAAAGTTTTCGGCAAGTTTCATTTCGTCAACGATCAGTCCACCATGACGTTCAAAGTCTCCCATATTAGCAGTCTTCTTAGAAATGCCCGAGAGGACACATTTATTAAAACCAAAGCACGTGTCGTACTTCTTCATGAATGCTCTGAGGCATGTACGACTGGGTAACAGAAGAATTTTCTCCCTACGCACATGCTCATAAAGTCGTAAGCTCTTCATGTGCATGATGACACACTCCAACATCCACTCTGGGTTGTAGCGCATGCCATTTCAGGACTTGCGCCTTGCAGCTTCAAAACACTGCATTATAGCATTTTTCTGTTTGGATGGGAGCTTGTCTATTTTGCTCAAGAGTGCGCTTTCTTCAATTTCTTCATTCTCTAGTTTTAGCTGTGCAATGGTTTGGTCGAGAGTCTCCACCTCGTTTCTAAGGTGGCGTACTGTTTGAGCTTTAGCTTTAAGCTTTGTTGCATGCGTCAGTTTGCCTGCTGTTTTCTTTTTACGGTATCTCTGATTGACAAGGAGCTTTCTCAAGTACTCGGAACTCATGCAGCGTCTTTCATCTTGACTTTAGGTACCTTTACACTTGCGATGGTAGAGCTTCCCATTCCAGACCTTCAAGTTCTTACCAGATGATGCAAAAGAAACTCGCACAACAAGCTTGCCCTTGAACACACTGGCATGGCATCAACAGTCTCCAGAAGAGAAGCTGGCTCATATGGCCCATTCATCGAAATCTTCACACCACGCACAAATACTTCATGTGTTATGGCACTTCCACTAGCACAAAATTTAACAATTTCTCTGCGTGTAGAAGACTCATGTCCGAGCTAGGCGTGCACCAGCTGTAGGTGACATTTAGCGGTTCCTCACTGAATACATGCCTTCGCCACCGATTTGAAGGAAGTGGAACGTGCTTGTAGTCGTAAACGGGCGCAGCTGGAAGGTCGGGTGGCTCCGGTTCATCCTGCGGCTCCCGGTCGTCGTCCTTTCGACGTCTTTTCTGAGGAATCACAAGCGGTGGGTGTCATCTCTCCTTGGGGTTTCTTTTTTGCGCCATACGTTTCGAGAGGTAGAAAGAAGCATTTGGAAAGATCGTTGGGACGGCATGCGGCAATAGTACAGGCCTAGCTCTGTCCAAACGCACTACCTCAACTACCTCACCATTAATAACGTGCTCGAAGTGGCGCGAGATGAACTGCTGATCGAAGTGGAGCTCGCAAATGGCAGCGTTCTTTTCCAAAGGCTTGTCTGCTCTTGGTATATCGCGCAGCCACTGTTGGAACAAATGGTCGTCTTTTGGGACTCCAAACAATGAAAGCTTCTGCTTGCACGATTCGTACCCAGTTGAGCATCTGGACACAAAACAGTGGCTCTGACGTCTGCTCATGGCACACACTCCGCAAAAGACATAACGTAGACACGAAAAGGCTGTCTGAACAGCAAATGCAGCACGAAAGAACAGCTTAAACAGGCAAAAAAATCACGTTTGACCGGCGTGTTGCAGCGTTGAACAACGTGCGTAGCCTGAGAGCCTGACGTGTATACGTGTATACGACAGCGCGCGCTACCTAGCGGAAACGTCGCAAAGCGACGTCACTACCTCCCCTTGCAGCCGCTTGGCGGTGATCACACTTCTAGTATTCTAGGGAGCCTATAACATGAACAGGGAGCCTATACATGAACGGCCGTTTTTAGGGTGGAGACATCTTAATAAGTGCCTTCAAGAAACTCAGCCAAAACCAGCGGGCAACGGGGCACGCTGTTGCCAGCTTCCACCAAATTCAGCATAGTTTTCTGTGCGCCGCCATTTTGGAGCCAGCCACCGCTCCCTCCAGCTACGCGAAGTACGGCGCAACAAAAAGGAGCCGACCGAGTGACAGCGGCGGTTCTCAGGGTCGTGTAAGCGACCCAGTTCTCAAAGTGAGCGCACGAAGAAATTCGCAGCCCACACACAAACACTTGCGACATAATACTGAGGTTACGCTGACACGAACGCAAGCGTGGCAACAGCTCAGACTAGCGAGCGCGTCTCCGTACGAACGCGTGGACACGTCCCGTTTGTGGGCTTCCTACTCGCAATGCGTGGACGCAGCAACGACAACTTCGGTTATCTACTCATTCGCGAACACCGCGAAACACATGTACGTGTGCCGCAGGAAAAAACAGTGCACGAAATACGCAGTACTCACAGAGCAAATACGAGATGCACTGGTGGGCTCCCAGCCGTCTCGCTTCACTTGAGCCAGCCATAGTTGTCGTCGGCCAGGGCTCGCTGGGAAGCGGAACATTCGCACCCCCTTTCTGTTGTGGTTAGTGCAGAGCGGTACGCAGCATCCAGGCATTCTGTCTGGCAACATTGTGTTTTGGTGGGCGGCGGTGCGTTGGCGGCATGTAGTGGGTCAAAGGCTGACATCACCCTAAAAACGGCCGTTCATGTAGGCTCCCTATAGTATTCTAGCCACTGTACTTTGGCGCGGTATTCGATCTGTAGATCTCGGGCACGACCTACTGTATTTTACTGACCTGCCCAGCGAGCTAAGCGCCAGCAAGCCCTTTCTGGTATTGGCGCCTGCCGCTATGCGCCCTGTGGCGCTGCAACTTATCCCATCCGCACCGGTTGCTGGCGGCCAAAACATGAGTCGCCGCGCATTTTTTTTTTGTAGCGTTAGCTACACTAGCCTCGTTGAGCCAATTTCGCGTGGCACTTGTCTGCTCATGCGCAATGATACTCCGCCGCGCGCGGCTCGCCACTGGTGTGCGCGCAATTCGATACGCTGCGCAGACGATCAGTGGACTGGTAGGTGTTCTGTGGTGTCACGCACCGGAGCCGGCACCTCCCTCGCACTCGGCCGCGGCCGCGCGCGACTCGCCGCCGCCGGTGTGTGCTTTCCAGAGGAGTGCTGTCATAGCCTTGGTGGACATATGGACGCCGACGCGCGCGCCTTCCCTGTGCAGTCGCCATCTGTGACACTGCGCTGGAGCCACTTGATAGCGCCTCTGACTGGCGTTTGTCACTGGTATAGCCATGAAGAAGGAGAGTGCAAATGCTGCTCAACGGTGCAGTAGAGCGGAGAAGCTTAACTCATCGGATCCCGAAGTAGTTGCCAGGCAAAATAAATATACATGTGCCACATAATACGTATACCGCGTGTGTGTCATTGGAACAGCTGTAAGCATGATAATCAAGCTAATTCTAGACAATCAGGAAAGCTTTCCAGAGGAGTGACGTCATGGCCTTGACAGACATATTGGCGCCAGCACGGGCGCTGCTATGCGATGTGCAGACGATCTGTGGTGTCACGAACCAAAGCCGGCAACTCCCGCGACTCGCCGCCGCCGCGCGCGCAGCTATCTGACACTCGTTGTCTGACTCTGCGCTGGAGCCGCGCTATCCTCTGAGTGGCGTTTGCCAGTGTGGTATAGCGATGGAGGAGAGCGCAGATGTTGCTCAACGGCGCACAAGAGCGAAGAAGCTTAACCCCTGGCCGTTAGCGGTTGAGCGTAGGAGGAATGAACAGAAGAAGGCTAAACGTGCTGCGGAGACACTGGAGCAAAGGGAGGAGCGTCTAGCAAAGCGGCGTCGCCAGAAGGCTGAGCGACGTGCCAAACCATCTCTGCAGCAGCAACAACAAGACGCCGTCGATGACGTGAAGGCTCGCTGATCGACTGACTATACTGTGAAACAGCGAAAGCGCCAGTGCGACTCGGACCTTCCAGACGGCTTCGTAAACAATCCGTTTGAATATGTGTGTGACGTGTGTGAAAGACTATGGCACATGAAAAACTTGACGCCGCTAAGTAGTGCCATGCGTGAAACGTTGAGTTTAGTGGCGGCGCCTGAGTGGGGTGAAACCGTTGCGTGGGTTTGTACAACGTGCAAGAACTTTCTCGTTAAGCAGAAGATTCCACTCTTTAGCGTTACCAATGGGTATCGTTACCCGGCCATGCCGCCAGGTCTACCAGTTCTGAACGATGTGGCCGAGCGTTCACTTTCGCCACCCATTCCCTTCTTTCAGATCCGTCGTCTGATGAACTGGAGAAACGGTCAGTTTGGCATTAAAGGGACCCGTGGTGAACGTGCCGGTAGACACGGACGAGATGCTAAAGCAGTTGCCTCGTGGCTTGGCAGACGATGAGTGCATAGTAGTGAACATAAAGAGGAGAATGTTTGCCAAGACTACCTATCTGTCGCACATGGTTTCTCGCATTGTGCTGGGACCATGGGTTGAGGTACTGAGAGTCTCGCCGCTGTATGAGCACTACGGCATAAACATTGACGATGGCCGTTTGGAGAGGCTGTATCGGGAAACCGTCGCTCCAGACGAAGACTTTAACGTGGAGGTTTGTCCCGATCTCGCCGATTCAGATGATCCGATGAATGTGGCCACAGTTTTGACATTGGACCAGCATACTTTGGTGTACGATGAAAACGCGGTCTTAAACATGGCACCGGGAGATGGCAAGAGACCAGTGAGCATCTTTTATGATACCCATGCTGAGGAGCTGTCTTTCCCTCAATTATGCATGGGCGAGGCTCGTTGTATAACCCCAGAAGCTAAGCGTACTTTGTTTTCCATTGCCTCGAGTGAGATTCGGTGGAAAGATAGACGGGGGGCTTTGCCGATGCACGTACTGTACATGGCTATGAAGGTGTTGCGTCACCGTGTTTCGTCGCAAATGACTATGATGTATCGGAGCAGCGCGACAACTCGTGGTCTGACCAAACAGGATATCGAAGATCCTGACAAGGTTCAACAGTTCATTGAGCAGGATTTGGTATTCATGGAAGGTGTCCCAAACACTGTGCAGTACTGGCACAAAAGGAAGAGCAAGCTGTTCACCATGATTAGGCAGCTTGGGAAGCCGACGGTGTTTCTGACGCTTTCTGCATTTGAGGTGCACTGGCCGAAATTGCTCGAACTGCTTGCGAAACTTCAGGTTAGGCCCCATGAGTTGGGCTTTGACGAAGACGAGATGAACCAGAGGTACGCGGTGACGTTGGTGAATAACGATCCAACTGCGTGTGCAATTTACTTTGAACACATGGTTAGGGTGATTATGAAAGTGCTGCGGAACTCCCGGACAAGCCCATTTAAGCCGCACCAGGTGGGGGAAAGTTTCAAGCGAATAGAGTTTCAGCATAGGGGTAGCCCCCATGCTCATCTGCTCTTGTGGCTTAATCAAGCTCCGAATGAAGAGGTGCAAAACAACTTCATGCCAAACATCGTGAGGATGGCATAGCACCTCCTGTCCCTGGATTACGATGCTCTGGAGCGGCTGAGGTGCCAGGAACACCAGCACACACACACGTGCTATAAAGGTGGTCGTAAGAAGTGCAGGTTCTAAGCGCCGTTCTGGCCCATGCCGAGCACTAAAGTGCTAACTCCGCTACAGGCCCCTGCCGACGACGACGAAGCCTGTTTGAAACAGTATTGCTTCCTGAAGAACACTCATGATGCGTTGCATAGTGCTCTCGACACCACTGCCTATCAGTAATTCGATGAAATGCTTCAACATCATGGCATACGTAACTTTGACAAGTATGAGGAGGTGATTCGCTGTGGACTGGCCAGGCCTACGTTGCTGCTTAAAAGGGATATGGATCAGACGAATGTCAACCCCCTAAACTCTTGGATAGCCTCAGTGATGAAGTCTAACGTGGACCTCCAAGTAATTCTTGACGTTTATGCCTGTGCATCTTACGTCGTGGAGTACGTGAACAAGGCTAACCGTGGCGTCTCCCACTTGGGCAGAACCATTAAAGCTTTAATCGAACAGGACCCATCGGCCCAGCAGTCGTTGAAAGCGCTATGCGACAGCTAGGGGTGAATATGCTGAATGCAATTGAGATGTAAGCCCAAGAGGCTGCCTGGTTTCTCCTGCGATTTGTCATGTGTACCACTAGCCGAGATGTAATTTACGTTAACACCCATTGGCCAGAGGAGCGCCATCGGAGCCGCAAGACGAAGGCCGAGTTGGAGGAACAGGGAGTGCTGCCTACGAGTTGTGACATTTGGCACAAAACACCGCTTGAGTGGTATGAACACCGTCCCGCTGAAATGGAGGGGTTGGCGTTCGCCGAATTTATGGTCGAGTACAATCGCAGTAGCTTGAGGAAGCGTCAGAAGCCAGCCGTGCTTAGGTGCCGATACTACAGCATTGACGACGTGGTAAACTATAAGAGGGAAGATGTCATGCTGTACGTGCCGTTTCGTAAGGAATTAGACATTCTGGATGGCAATGCCTTTGAGAAATTGTTTGACGATGACAAAGAAGCCATTATGGAAATCAACCTATTGTAATTTCACAATAACCTATTTTTGACCACTGCTGCATTCCTGTTACCTTTAGTCGTTACGTATTTTTCGTGTTCCCTTAGGTACGACACGCTGACGGGAGCGCCAGTGATTTCAGTGGTGGCCGCAGTCAAATCGAATTTTCGCAACCATGGCCTCCGAGTTAGCGAGCGCGCGGAGTGTCCCACTATCTCGGAGGCTATGCCGCAACGAGCGTATACGGAGCGCAACGGAAAATGCCGCCTCGCCGTCTACGCATGAGCGAAAGCAAGAAAAACGAGCGAAGCGCTCGTCCTCGGTTGCGCGAATCCTAGACGCTTGAAAAGATCAGCTGCCCACCCGGATGCTCCGGATGCTGCACGATGATACACGGTAGAGGAACTGCATATGGTCCCTACAGGACCGTAGGGACCATATAGGGAAAACCCACTCAAGTTTGCTCGCCGACGCCAGCGCTTGCCTTTCCCTGCCAGAAAAAGCGCACAATAGTCGTGACCCTTCCCCTCCCTTTGGCTTCCACGCATTTGCGAAGCTCGCGCTGCATGTGAAACGTCCCTCGTAACGCGATGTCACCCCAACAGATAGGGGGGAACTATTGCTGCGTCGTCAACTGTCACAATAATTATGCAAACATGAAGGGGTCGACTCCACCAGTGAAATTCTACCGATTCCCAAACCGACGGTACGAAACAGGCAGACGACAGGAATGGATCAAAGCAGTGCGCCGAAAAAAGTAAGAAAACATTTTTTAATTAAAATTAGCACGCGCACAATGCATTCATTATAACGGGTGTTAATTCCTGCGTCACCGTTCCTCTTATCTATCGAGTTACTGGGAGATGCGCGTCCCCATCTCAAAAGTATAAATTACCGAAATACTTTCAACTTCCGTCTTCCGTACAATGTTAAAAAATTGCGAAAAATATATTTATGCTGCTACTATTATTGGATATTGCAGGGGACGTAGTAGTTAAAGCTGTGTACACATGCGGTATTGGTGATGTGTGGTTATATATTTTTTATATCTACGCAGCGCCGACGGAAGTGTGTGGTTGCCAAAAGCTTGAACAATGATTTGTAGCAGACATTTTGCGGGAAACTGCAAAAATGACTCAAGCCGGCACCCGTCTTTTGTGCCGACAGTGTTTCCAGTGGCTTACAATAATCGGGCACCTCACGCAGAAACGGCGCAGAGGTATGATAGGCAGTGAACCGCATAACTATCTGTGCATTTTAAAGCAATTTCTGAGGATTCTTGATTTTTGATTTCAAGCTCAGCGAGAATTCGTTCCGCGTATGCGCAATTATCAAGTAAAGCTAAAATAGAAGGGTTTTGATCAAACATGACACTTTCACACCACCTCATTTTAGGGATAAGATTGGAACGTGATTAGTAAGAAGCACATTGCTTTTCTGATACTTTTCATACAAAGTAAAATGGTTCAAGCAACAGACAACGCAAAATGCGTTGTCTGTTGCCAACGCATTTATGTTGCTATTTATGTTGCCAATTTATGTTGTATGTTGCCAACGCAACAGACAACGCAAAATGCGTTGTCTGTTGTCATACAACGCAAAATGCTTAATCCATAAGTTTTCATACGTAGCTATCTTTGTGAAGTTCTCGTATAAAATGTTTCTGTGCACACAGATGGACACAATTGCTAGTTTTTTTCACGGGGCATTTTGCCATCGTACATGTTTTCATAGAGTTTGATTTCATATGCAGTATTTGTTTTATTTTGCGAATGTAAGGCGTTACTAACAGCATCACGGGAAACCCTCAAACGTAAACTCATTTTCAGACACACAAAAAAAGTTTCTCTGAAAGCTGGGCGCTCATCATGATGGTACGCACGCTGTTCGTGAACTCGAAGTACCCGCGATGAGAACGGTGATAATGCAAGAAAGGAAACATGAGATAGATGTAAATTTTCGTTGTGTGTCAGAAAGAAGCTCCAAATAGACGATTTATTTTTAGGTGCTGTGATTATACCCCACGATAACTTGGGTGGATAACTTGGGGTAAATATAACAGGTATATTTATGAACGTACTGAAAGATGTATTCACCACTAACTCCACGTCGTAAGCAGCGTCGCCTTTCACTTGCGAAACGCACTTCGCTCTGACGAGGAAGGCGTCGTCTGCTACAACTTGCTTCGCATCGGCTACATGGCTGAGCAGTCGCTGCCCTTTTACCAAATTTCTGCCATGAAAAAAATCCTCAATTGCGGCGATCCTAATAAATGCGGACAGAAGCGTACACATCATAACCACGAGCGACGCAAAACTCTCAAAAACACGTGCAGAACGCGTGCAGCGTGCGAGCAAAGCAACTCGTTTAGAAGGCAAGTTGAAGGGGACAGCGGAAGGGTCAACACTGGAGTAACCAGTTTTCACCCCGCATTGACTGACAGCGCCAGGCTCTGCAGTGCCTCCCTCGGCGTGGGTCTTCCCTATACAGGTACTCTAATACACGGTAATGTGACTGTGGATATATATATATATATATATATATATATATATATATATATATATATATATATATATATATATATGTAGGCATTCATTAAGCTCATCTACTATCTCTACACATGTTCATCATCATGAGTGGTCGTCATATTCATCTGCTGTGGGGACTTGGCTTGCCTGAGTTCTGTGCCTTGGGTATGGTCGCTTCATCGTGCCTTCTGGGCCTAATAAAGGTTGCCTTCACCGTTACATCACAAGTGGTGGAGTGTGCTCTACGATCTTCCGTCCTCTCCCAGCCCGTTCTACCTCCTGGAGCTCCGCTCAGGTCATCGTTTGTGCCAGGTGTCCGGTAACATGCCTCAGGACGAGCCAACCGGCGCTTCTGCGTCTACCTCCACGGCCCCGGCTACCGTGTCCTAACCATCGTGGATTATCACCGCGCACCAGCGTGAGCCGCCCACGTTCGCCGGACTTCGAGGTGAAGATGTGGAGGATTGGTTGGACCAGTTCAATCGAGCGAGTTCCACTAACAACTAGGATGATCCTACCAAGCTTCGCCGTGTTTCTTTCTATCTGACAAGCGTAGCGAAAACATGGTTTTTTAATCATGAAACGGACATTACGGACTGGACACGTTTCAAGCAGCAGCTTCGCCAAATTTTCGGCACCCCGGTGGTTCGTTCAGCTCTCGCGAAGAAGACACTGCATGCTCGCAAGCAACAATGCGGTGAGTCTTACACATCATACACAGAGGATGTCCTTGCTCTCTGTCACCGTTTCAGCAAGTCCATGTCTGAATCAGAGAGAGTTCGTCATCTATTGAAAGGGATCGGCATATGGTCACGTTCAATGCCTTGGTCATACAAAACCCGACCACAGTCGCTGACGTTGTTGCCACGTGCCAACGCCTAGAGGAACTTGAGTCCCAATGGTTACCGCCGGACAGCGCTGAAAACACCACCCCGACTGATGCCTCATTGCGTGCCATGATCCGGGCGATTATACGGGAAGAGCTACAATCTTTCGGCCTCTCAATGACACCGAGTCCACCTCCCCCGTCCAAAACTGTTTTGCGCGACGTTATCAAAGAGGAGTTGGCGTCCATGACCGGGCCAGCGTATGTAGACTCTCCAGTACCTCGACTCCAGCCGACGTACGCACAACTCCTCGCTGGCTCACCACCCGTCGTACAACCGATTCCCGCACACTCGACGCCTGTCCCACTGGCTTCGTTAACTCCGAGTGCGCCTAGCCAGCCTTTTCACCCACCATGGCGGCCGCTTCGTCCGATCTGTTATTACTGCGGCTATCGGGGCCACATTGCACGTGTCTGTCGGAAGCGTCAACAGGGCGAGCGTCGTGGATTCGACACCTACGGACGGGATGATGGGACAAGCTGGTACGCTTTCCGACGTCGTCCTCATGATCCGCCGCTACGTTGCTCACCATCCCCAACTGCGACATCTGAGCCAACCACTTCATACCGCTCTACTAGACGCCGCTCACCCTCACCCCTCCGCCGCTCCACGTCTCCATTGCGACCTGTCTCGCAATTCACCAACCAACGCCCGGAAAACTAACCTCTGCAGCTTTTGGAGGAAAAGCTGCATCGAACGAAAAGACAGAAATTCCTCCAGTGCGTCCATACAATACGATATCTGTTTTAATAAAAGGTGTGTACGTGGACGCTTTAATAGACACTGGTGCTTGTTTGTCTGTGATTGATCGTTCCTTGTGCTCACGTCTGCGAAAAGTCACCACCCCTTATGGAGGACCTCCACTGCTCGCTGCTCAAGGGGACGCCATTAGACCTGCCGCTATGTGCACCACTCGCGTTTTCATAGCTGGTATTCTTCATTTTGTGCAATTTGCTGTGCTGAGTTCGTGTGCCCACCAGCTTATATTAGGCTGGGATTTTCTGTCTACGGCGAACGCTTCCATCTGCTGTCGAGAAAATGTTGTTCACATGATGGAAACTGACTATGCCCTGTATGCGGATGACAAGCCCGTTCGCTTGCTCGCTGCTGAAGATACCGAGCTACCACCTGCTCATCAGCGAATAGTTACCATCACTTCTAATGTGATCGACTCTGGTGACGTGTTTGTCCAACCATCTGCACGCTGTCTCGCAAGAGGTATAGCCCTTGCTTCAGGTATAGCGCGGTTCCACAATGGCTCCGGACTTCTTTACGCTACAAACCAGACGTCTGAGAAAATTCTCATTCCTAAAGGCACCACAATGGCTTGTGTTACTGAATCCCAACCTGTCTCTGTTGTCCCGTTTATGCTAGCGGGTTCTGACCTCCCTTCTATTGAACGTTCATCAAGCGTTTCTTTTCCTGTTGCGACTATTAGTCCAGAACTGACCTCTTCACAAACAGATGAGTTGCTTGCTGGCTACAAAAGCACAGGAGATTGTTTGATGCCCATTCCTCTTCTCTGGGACAGACGTCCATTATTAGGCATCGTATCCAGACCGATGGCACTTCCATCGTACGCCGTCGACCATATCGTTTCTCTTCGTCCGAGCGTGAGGTCATTGAACAAAATGTAGCCGATATGCTGCAACGGAACATTATACGTCCCTCCGCGAGTCCTTGGTCATCCCCTGTTGTTTTAGTAAGAAAAAAAGATGGCTCTGTGCGATTTTGCGTGAACTACAGAGCACTTAATAAGATTACCCACAAGGATGTTTACCCCATGCCGCGCATAGACGATACTTTGGATTCACTGCAATGTGCCGAGTACTTCTCAAGCCTAGACCTCCGTTCAGGTTACTGGCAAATACCCATGCACGAGAATGACAAGGAAAAGACAGCGTTTTCAACACCAGATGGGCTGTACGAATTCAACGTCATGCCATTCGGCCTTTGCAATGCTCCAGCAACATTCGAGCGGATGATTGACACAGTTTTACGAGGCTTGAAATGGAAGACTTGCTTATGCTATTTAGACGATATCGTTATTTTCTCGTCAACTTTCCCTCAGCACTTGCAACGACTGGACGAAGTTCTTACGTGCCTTGCAAACGCAGGCCTTTAGCTGAACACCAAGAAGTGCCGTTTTGCGAGCAAGACGATTAAAGTGTTAGGCCACATCGTAAGCAAGGATGGTATTCGTCCCGATCGAGACAAGATTTCCGCTGTCGAACACTTCCCGCGTCCTGAAAAAGCCAGAGATTTGCGCAGCTTCCTCGGCCTCGCTTCTTATTTTCGCCGATTCATTCGAGACTTCGCCTCAATAGCTTCACCATTGCACAAGTTGCTCGGATCAGGCGTCGCCTTTCTATGGTCTCCTGAATGTGAAGCGGTGTTTGCCCAACTGAAGTGTGCACTAACATCCGACCTAGTCCTCTGCCATTTCGACGAAACCGCGCCTACGCTCCTGCATACAGACGCTAGTGGTCGAGGCACTGGTGGAATTCTCCTACAGCGAGACAAATCTTCACGTGAGAAAGTCGTCACATACGCGAGCCGTGCACTGACCCCTGCCGAAAAGAATTATACCATCACCGAACAGGAGTGCCTAGCGGTCGTATGGTCAATACAAAAGTTTCGACCTTATCTCCACGGCCGCCACTTTACTGTGGTTACGGACCATCACGCCTTGTGCTGGCTCTCGACAATCAAGAACTTGTCCGGCCGCCTTGGTCGCTGGATTTTTCGCTTACAAGAATACGACTTCACAATTACATACAAGTCGGGAAACAAACATCAAGACGCCGACGCACTTTCGCGTTGCCCGCTCTCTTCGGAGCCACTTAACAAACCCACCACTGCCGCACTCGAGAAGCTTTCGGCCATCTCTTCCCTACATGTTTCGTCATTAGCTACTGTGGACCCAACTTCTCCAAGCGAGTGTGGTTTGTTCTTATCTCACCAACGTGCTGACCCTTACTGTCGCCGCATCATGGACCGTCTTGACGGGACTTGCCGGCCCCCTAACGCCCGCCTTCGTCGACAGCTGACGCAATTCAAGCTCAACAACCACGTCCTGTACCGTCATATCTACCACCCTGATGGTCAACGCTGGGTGCCCATTCTACCTCGCTCTCTTCGGGCTCAAGTCCTCACGACATATCACGACGACATGTCTGCTGGACACATGGGCTTCCAGAAAACGTATGACCGCATAAGATGTCACTACTACTGGCCGGGCTTGTCCACCTGTGTCGCGAAGTACGTTGCCTCATGCGCCCTTTGTCAGCGTCGCAAGCTGCCTACATCAACTCGAAGTGGACAATTACAACCGCTCCCGTGTCCCCTGCAACCATTCGAGGTAGTTGGCGTTGACCTGTATGGTCCGCTTCCTATGACTGTCACGGGCAATCGATGGATAGTGACAGCTGTCGACCACCTGACCCGCTACGCCGAAACAGCTCCCGTGCCTTCCGCATCAGCTTCGGAAGTGGCTGACTTCATCCTTCGAGCAATAATCCTTCGACACGGAGCTCCTCGTGTAATCCTGAGCGACCGTGGAAGAGTATTTCTTTCAGAACTCGTCGAAGAAGTGCTCAAGGCATCCGGCACTACACACAAAACAAGCTCCAGTTACCATCCTCAGACAAAACGGCCTGACCGAGCGCTTTCATCGTACTGTCAGATATGATAGCGATGTATATTGAACCCGACCGCAGAAACTGGGACACCATTTTGCCATTTGTCACTTTTGCGTATAATACCTCTGTACAGCACACAAACAATTACTCGCCATTCTACCTCGTCCACGGTCGCTTCCCCTTTTCTTTCCTCGATGTTTCGTTCTTCTCTGCGTCTGTCAAACCATGTTCATCTTCAAGTGAAAAATACGTGTCTCGTCTACTTCATTGCCGCCAGCTGGCTCGTGTCAACAGTGAAGCCAAGCAACAGGATCGCAAGCTTGAATATGATGCCTCTCATCGTGCCGTGTCCTTCAGCCCTGGTGACGAAGTCCTCCTTCTTACACCCATTCGCACACCCGGCCTGTGCGAGAAGTTTCAACTAAGTTTTATTGGCCCCTACACTGTCTTGGAGCAAACGTCTCCTGTGAATTATCGCGTGGTACCCGTTCTTCTTCCGACGGACCACCGCTACAGGGCAGCAGAAATAGTCCATGTATCCCGCATGAAGCCTTTCATACGGCGTTCCTCTTCCCTTTAAACTGCAGCCAAGAACTGCGGTCAGGATGACCGCTTTCACGAGGGGGGAAAGTTAGTGTAGGCATTCATTAAGAACATCTACTATCTCTGCACAAGTTCATCATCATGAATGGTCGTCATCTTTATCTGCTGTGGGGACTTGGCTTGCCTGAGTTCTTTGCCTTGGGTGTGGTCGCTTCAGCGTGCCTTCTGGGGCTAATAAAGGTTGCCTTCACCGTTACATCACAATATATATATATATATATATATATATATATATATATATATATATATATATATATATATATATATATATATATATATATATATATATATATATATATTGTCGCGGTTCAACGTAAGCAGTGCACCAAGACGTTGAGTCCGAGAACCAACGGCGTGTGTTTTTATGCAGGAGCCAAGAGCAGGCGAGCAAAAACAAAAGCACGTCGTCTTCTTCAGTCCCCCTTTTCACGAGGCTGTTGGCGCGCACATCGTATTCGTTCTTTGTTTCGGGCGCGGCATTTGCTTCCCCTTAAAAGAGCATCGCCCCGATGCTATAGCTGAGACAGTAATTTGCGCAAGAAGTCACTTTGTAGAAGCGACGGTGCCTCGCAGAGTCACTCGCTGACGTATGGCTTAATGCGCACTACGTGCACAAGCTCAGGTCGGTGCTGGCGACGCCTTGAACAGATTGGGCTATCCGGGACGACTTCATAGGTAACGTCACTTAGTCGTCGCAGCACTCGGTAAGGTCCGAAGTACCTTCTGAGCAATTTTTCGGATAGTCCCCGTCTTCGTACAGGCGTCCACAACCATACCCTGTCCCCGGTTTCGTACGTTACAGGTGTATGACGTTGGTTATAGCGGCCTGCATCGTACTCTTGCTGTTTGTATATTCGCAGACGTGCCAGCTGCCTGGCTTCCTCTGCGCGTTGAGTAAACGCGTCAGCACTCGTTTCGTTGTCATCGCATTCGTGTGGCAGCATCGCGTCTAACATCGTTCTTACTTCTCGTCCGTAAACAAGGCTGAATGGGGTCATCCGTGTGGTTTCTTGTTTCGCAGTATTGTATGCGAACGTTATGTAAGGGAGAATCTCGTCCCAGTTTTTGTGTTCGAAGTCCACATACATTGAAAGCATGTCTTCCAGAGTTTTGTTAAGTCGCTCGGTCAACCCGTTGGTTTGTGGATGGCAAGCTGGTGACTTGCGATGAATAGTACCGCTGAGCACCAACACATGATCTAAAAGCGCGGCCGTGAATGCGGTTCCGCGATCTGTTATAACGATCGATGGCGCACCGTGTCTCAGCACAATGTTCTCTATGAAGAACCAGGCTACCTCCTCTGCTGTGCCTCTCTGGATGGCTTTTGTCTCGGCGTAGCGAGTAAGGTAGTCGGTCGCCACTATAACCCAACGGTTACCAACACTAGAGGTGGGAAGTGGGCCCAAAAGGTCCATTCCGATCTGGTCAAACGGCGTTGTCGGGATCTGGACAGGGTGTAGCAAACCGACTCGTTTCGTTGGAGGTGACTTGCGCCGCTGGCAATCGAGGCAGGTCCGAACATGATGCTTCACGGTAGCGGTGAGTCTAGGCCAGTAATATCTCCCTCGAACTCTGCTCAGTGTGCGCGTGTAGCCTAAATGTCCAGATGTTACCTCGTTGTAGCACGCTTGCAACACCTCAGATCGAAGAGTGGTAGGGACGACAAGCAGGTAGGTGGACCCGTCTGACGAGAAGTTCATTTTGTAAAGGACATTGTTTCGCAGACAGAACGACGATAGTCCTCTTGTAAAAGCTCTGGGTGCATTCTGGCTTCGTCCTTCTAAATAAATAATCAAGCCAAGTAGCTCAGGATTGTCATGCTGGTGATCTGCGATGGTTGACGTGTCGAGGATTCCGAGGAACGCTGTCTCTTCATTAAAAGCAGCAGCCGACTCTATTGGTGATCGAGATAGGCAGTCGGCATCCGTGTGTCGTTTTCCTGACTTATACACCATCGTTATATCAAACTCCTGTAGTCTAAGGCTCCAGCGTGCCAATCGCCCGGAAGGATCTTTCAGACTTGTTAACCAACACAACGAATGGTGGTCACTGATAACCTTGAATGGGCAGCCGTACAGGTATGGGCGAAATTTCATAACTGCCCACACCACGGCGAGGCATTCCTTTTCAGTGGTCGAGTAATTCGCTTCTGTGCGTGACATAGTTCTGCTTGCGTAAGCGATCACTATTTCCTGGTCATCCTGGCGCTGTACAAGCACAGCTCCGAGGCCAACATTGCTGGCGTCAGTATGGAGCACTGTAGAAGCTGTGTCATCAAAATGGGCAAGCACGGGGGTCGTCTGTAGACGTTGCCGCAAGTCATTGAAAGCATCTTCCTGTTCGTCGCCCCAAACAAATGCAACGTCATCCCTCGTGAGACGAGTTAAAGGTGACGCAATGCGTGCAAAATCTGGAATAAATCGCCGATAATATGCACAGAGACCCAGAAAACGCCTCACTGCCTTTTTATCTGATGGTGTTGGAAACTGTGCGACGGCGGCAACTTTTTCGGGGTCTGGACGAACTCCTGCGTAACTGATGACATGGCCGAGAAACTGCAGTTCCTCAAAACAGAAGTGACATTTTTCCGGCTTGAGCGTCAGGCCTGCGGCCCGTATGGCCTGTAAGACCATTTGCAATCGTTCAAGGTGTTCGTCAAACGTTGTAGGAAACACAATGACGTCGTCAAGGTATACTAGGCAGGTTCTCCATTTAAGGCCAGAGAGAACGGTATCCATGAGACGCTGGAAAGTAGCAGGAGCGGAGCACAAGCCAAATGGTAAAACCTTAAATTCGTAGAGTCCGTCTGGCGTCACGAAAGCAGTTTTTTCACGATCCCTGGGGCCTACTTCAATTTGCCAATATCCACTCTTTAAGTCCATGGAAGAGAAGTAACGTGCGTTTCGAAGCCTGTCAATCGAATCATCTATGCGGGGAAGCGGGTACACGTCCTTTTTTGTAACCTGATTTAGCTTTCGATAGTCCACACAGAAACGCAGGCTGCCGTCCTTCTTTTTCACTAGAACAACAGGTGATGCCCAGGGGCTTTTCGACGGTTGAATGACGTCGTCTTCAAGCAATTTTGTTACCTGCTGTTCTATCGCTTCTCGCTCTTTTGAAGCCACACGGTACGGATTTTGATGGATTGGTCTAGCCATGTCCTCTGTGATGATTCGGTGCTTGGTCAAGGACGTCCGGCCAACTTTCGAGGTCGACGCAAAACAGTCGTGGAACTCGTCTAGCAGCACAAGCAGGCGTTCCCGCTGTTGCTGAGTTAAAGTAGGGCTGACGTCAAGGTTAGGTGCTAGGTCACGTGGGTCTTGTGCAGGTGTTGCTTCGAGTGCTGAAAAGCAGTCATGAACATCTGTGATCTCGTCGAAATGTGCCAACGTTGTGCCTTTTGGAAGGTGCCGTCGCTCGGAGGTGAAATTGGTCAACAGCAAGTTCGTTCGGCCGTCGGTGACATTGACTATTCCTCGTGCTACGGAAATCCCGTGAGTGAAAAGCAGCGAGGTTAGTTGGTCGGCGACTCCTTCACCGTCGAACGGTACGTCACATGCTACTGAAACGAGGATACATGATCGAGGCGGCACGACTATATTGTGGTCTTGAGACGAAATGATTTGTGCTCTGGTGATGTAGGGTCAGTTAGACGAGCACTCTCGTAAAATGAAACCACGCGGTCCGGGATGTTGATTATTGCGCCATGCTCCCTGAGAAAGTCCATTCCTATAATTAAATTTTTGCAGCACTCTGTGAGAACAATGAAAGTCGCGACGAAAGAAGAGTCCCCTATGCTGATTCTTGCTGTGCATCTTTCAGTAGGGAGCAGCAATTGACCACCCGCTGTTCTTATATGTGGTCCTGTCCATGGCGTTCTTACTTTTCTAAGATGATCAGCCAGCTTGCGACTTATTATGGAAAAATCTGCACCCGTATCGACTAAGGCCGTCACTTGCTCTCCGTCAATAATTACATTGAGGTCGGCGCTCACCATTTCGTCGTTGTTAATATTCGTCGGCGTCAAGTCGTTCTGTCGCGGCAGTACTGGGGACTTTTTATCGTCTTGTGGTCGGGCTGCGACCTTACCCCGAGAGGTCGCCGCCTTTAGTTTCCCCGGTAAGGGCTGGGCGACCTTGTTCCCCGAAGGTCAGCAAAAGTACGTCGATTCGGTGATCATGTCTGAGCAGGGGATGGAGAGCGTGACCTGTGGGCGGAATTGGGCTGGCGATGAGGAGGCGACTCGTGATAGGGAGACCACGTTGTTGAAGGTCCTCGAAAACCAGGGTCGTCATGGCGAACAATGTAGTCGTCATTGGCACGGCGACCGTCGTACCCTGGCCGAGACGGGCGAAGCGATGTGTCACGGTACCAACAATAGCGAGCTATATGGCCGGCGCCACCACAGTTGAAGCAGAGAGGGCGCCGATCGACGGTGCGCCAAGCGTCCGTTCTGCGAAATTGTGGGCGTCTTATGTCCTCTCGTGGTGGTGAGTAAGGCGCGGCAAGTGGTGGCTGGTGGCATGGAGACATCGGAGACATGGGCTAACGTCTGAAAGCCTCCTGCAATGGTTGCGACGAAGGTGCGGCTGTAGGTGGCTGGTAGTATGATGTAATGGGCGGGACGGGTGGTGGTCGGCGGACAGCGTCGGCGTAACTCAGTTGACGCTGATCGCGATCGAGATCAGCTGCTGAAAAAGCGTGCCTAAGTTCATCACGAACGACATCACGAACGGCGGTGACTGGTGTATCCACTGGAGGAGTCCAAAGCTTCTGCATTTCTTCGCGGACAATATCTCTGATAAGGTCACGTAGGGAGCCCTGATTGTCCAGAGTCACTGAAGCGGCGTTGATGGGGGTGGTAGTGGACGAGCGATCATATTGCCACATTGAATAAGCAGCGCCAAGAGAACAACGAAGAACACGCGCAGCGAGAGAAGAAGACGAGGTTCTCTTCCGATCAGTTTGCCAGTGTTCTGGTACAATTAAAGTGAGTTTCCTGGATTCGACTGCTGCAGTTTCTGCATTGTGACACTGGTGGAGGTGCTGGGTACATGTTCGGGACGCCTGACAACAGCCCCGCATCTGGTCAAGAAAGACTTCCGCGCATCGACACCCCCGTTCACCGCAGCAGCCGGCGCCTGTTAGGCCTCAGCCCGGAGTTTGGTCCATTGCCGGAAAGCGTGACTGTGCCAGAAAGCATGACGGCGCCTGGAAGCACTGGCCCCAACATGTCAAGCCCAAGCACGACGCAGGTGACTGTTTTGAACCCTCGACTTCCGGTTGACTTCCACGGAAACGCATATGAGGATGCACATGACTGGCTCGAGGAATTCGAGCACACAGCGAATGTTAACGGTTGGAACACCACACAGAAATTGGGCTACGTTTATTTTCAGCTTCAAGACGGAGCCCGAACATGGTTCACGAATCGCGTGTGGTCGTCTTGGGACGAGTTCCGGCAGAAGTTCCTCGACACGTTCGCGAGCACTGAAAGACGAGAAATCGAACAGCGTCTTCTCGAGTCACGGATTCAGAAACCAAATGAATTCGTTACGATGTTTGTTGAGGACATGGCGCGGCTATTTCGTCGAGCATATCCTAATATGCCCGAAGCCAAAAAGGTTAGCCACCTCATGCGGGGCATTAAGGAGCAGCTGTTCACTGGTCTCGTACGAAACCCGCCTACAAGTGTGGATGAATTCTCTAAGGAGGCGACATCTATCGAACGCGCACTGCATCTACGTTATCGCCAGTATGACCGCCCAACCCACAGTGCACCGATCAGCGTGGCAGCCACTACCACAGCAACAACACCCGACGAAGGTTTTTTGCGCCAACTAATACGAGAAATCGTACAAGAAGAGGTCAAGAAACTCGTCGCCAAACCGAACGACTGCGCGATCGCCTCAGTAACGGAAGTTGTACGCCAGGAGATCAGGCAAGCGCTCTCGCTTCCTGAGCCGAACACGAGCACTTCCAGGGCAAGCTATGCAGACGTAGTCCGCCGACAGCCAGCGAACGTGCCGACACCACATCAGTACCACCAGCAACATCCGCCGACAGCGCCTTGGTACTACAGAGAAACTTCGATGCCGAGGCGGCCACCACTTCGCAATACTGACATCTGGCGTACCCCTGATCATAGGCCCCTGTACTTTCACTGTGGGGAAGCAGGCCACATCGTTCGGTATTGCCCGTATCTTGCCGCAGGGTACCAAGGGTTTCCTTCTACGGTTACTCGCCGCCATTTCAACGGAACACCTGACGTCCACACGAATGTTATGACCCCGCGGGATGTTCCTCGTGGGTTTCGGTCATGCTCACCCTCTCCTGGACGTTATTCTCCATCTTCTAGACGGAGCACCACTGACATGCCAAGAGGGAGATCTCCTATTCCACGCCGGGGAAACTAAAAGCAGCGACCTCAGGGGGGAAGGTTGCGAATCGTCGAAGTGCTGAAAATCCCCCATTACTGCCGAGTGAAGAGAGACACATTTTCAATGAATCGACGAAATATGGGGTTGTTACTGCCGAAGTTGCAATTACGATTGACGGACATGACGTCATGGCATTGGTCGACACTGGCGCGGACTTCTCAATAATGAGTGAGAGTCTGGCAGACACGCTCAGGAAGGTTAGAATGGAATGGACAGGACCGCAGATTAGAGGAGCTGGAGGGCAGCTACTCACACCTACCGGAAAGTGCACCGCAAGAATGAAGATAGGGGATGGATCCTTCGTCGCAACTTTTGTTATCCTTTCTGAGTGTTGCAAACAGGCAATCTTGGGGATGGATTTCTTGCATGAATATGGTGCCATCATCCATATTCCGGACGGTGCACTGACCTTTTCAGCGGATCAAAGCGCAGCGCTACACCGAAAATCCCTACGAGTCATTGACGATGTGACCGTACCTCCGTTCTCGTGCCGCCTTGTTTCAGTCACGTGCAGCGAGCAGAATATTGAAGAAGGAATCGCTGAACAAGTATTGACGCTCCTACTCTCTCGCGGTGTTGCAATTGCCAGAAGTATCGTCAATGTTGTGTGCGGTGAAGAAGAGGTTCTGTTGACGAATTTTACCAACGAGCGACGACACACTACACAAGGCACTACAGTTGCCTACTTCGACGAGATCACCGAAATCCGCGAGTGCTGTGTAGTACAACAGGACGAGCCGCAAGCCACGTCAGCCCTACCACCTATTAACGTAAGCTCGGATTTGTCACCAGCGCAGGGACAGCGTCTAGTAGATCTTCTGCAGCAGTTCAAAGACTGTTTTTCATCGACCTCGAGGGTCAGTCAAACGCCACTGACGAAGCATCGGATAATAACGGAGGAGACGGCAAGGCCAATACGACAGAACCCATACCGCGTAGCACCAAAAGAGCGTGAAACAATCCAAGAACAAGTGAAGAAAATGCTCGATGATGACGTCATCCAGCCGTCAAGAAGTCCTTGGGCATCGCCGGTAGTGCTGGTTAAAAAGAAAGACGGAAGCTTGCGATTTTGTGTCGACTACCGCAAGCTGAACCGCGTGACAAAGAAAGACGTATACCCATTACCGCGCATCGATGATTCACTCGACAGGCTGAGGTATGCACGCTACTTTTCGTCAATGGACCTCAAAAGTGGGTATTGGCAAATTGAGGTCGACGAGCGAGATAGAGAAAAAACAGCTTTTGTAACGCCTGACCGGCTTTATGAATTTAAAGTCTTGCCATTTGGATTGTGCTCAGCCCCCGCAACATTTCAGAGACTGATGGATACCGTTCTGTCAGGCCTTAAGTGGCAGACATGTCTGGTCTATCTGGACGACGTCATTGTTTTTTCAAAAACATTTGAGGAACACCTGAGCAGGCTGCTATCGGTATTCAGAGCAATAAGATCTGCCGGCCTGACACTGAAACCCGAGAAGTGTCACTTCAGTTAAAGGAGCTTCAATTTTTAGGCCATGTGGTGAGCCATGAAGGTGTTCGACCTGATCCCGATAAGATTGCGGCCGTCAGAAAATTTCCGGTACCAAAAGACAAGAAAGCAGTCAGGCGTTTCCTTGGCCCATGCGCATACTACCGAAGGTTTATTGCCAATTTCTCCCACATAGCCTCGCCGTTAACACGACTCACAAGAGAAGACGTTTCGTTCACATGGGGCGACGATCAACAGGTGGCATTTGACGATCTCCGACAACGCCTGCAGACTCCGCCTGTGCTTGCTCACTTTGATGAAGATGCTCCTACCATGGTCCATACAGATGCCAGCCACGTGGGTTTAGGTGCTGTACTCGTCCAGTGGCAAGACTCAGCCGAGCGTGTGATCGCATATGCTAGTAGGACGCTTTCCCGCGCCGAGTCCAACTACTCCACAACGGAAAAAGAGTGGGCGGTTATGAAGTTTCGTCCGTACCTCTATGGTCGTTCCTTCCACGTAGTCAGCGACCATCATTCCCTCTGCTGGCTGACCAACTTGAAAGACCCGTCTGGTCAGCTCGCACGGTGGAGCTTACGCCTTCAAGAGTTTGATATGACGGTCGTGTATAAGTCCGGACGGCAGCACGCCGACGCCGATTGCTTATCAAGGTCACCGATAAAGCGCGACGATGACACAGACGATGAGAGCATGGCGTTTGTAGGAGTCGTTGACACCACTAGGATTTCGTGCAAGCAGAAAGAAGACAGTGAGTTGCTTCCTCTTATTGAATTTTTGAATGGCCGGACAACAACGGTCCCTAGAAGATTTGCAAGGAGCCTGCCATCATTCTGCTTACGTGGTGGTGTTCTCTGTAAGAAGAACTTTTCCCCCAGAGGAAGCACCCACCTACTTGTCATTCCGACGTCACTTCGTGAGGAGATACTTTGTGCTTGCCACGATGAGCCAACGTCTGGTCATCTCGGATACACAAGCACATTGGCCAGAATCCAACAAAAATACTACTGGCCAAGACTTCCAGCTATCGTGAAGCATTACGTGCGCACGTGCCTCGATTGCCAACGACGAAAATCGCCACCGTTAAAACCAGCTGGACTATTACAACCAATTCAAGTGCCCACGGTACCTTTTGCCCAAATTGGAATGGATCTCCTTGGACCATATCCGACTTCCCATGCTGGCAACAAGTGGGTAATAGTCGCCACTGATTATCTTACGCGCTATGCGGAAACAAAGGCTTTGTCAAGTGGCACCGCCGTTGAAACCGCACGATTCTTCGTAGAAAATATCGTCCTGAGGCACGGTGCTCCAACAATCATAATAACGGATCGAGGTGCCGCTTTCACGGCCACGCTCCTGAAGACAGTGCTTGAGCTCAGTGGAACAGCCCATCGGAAAACCACTTCCTATCATCCACAAACCAACGGCTTAACAGAACGCCTCAACAAGACTCTTGTCGACATGTTGAGTATGTACGTTGACGTGGATCACAAGAACTGGGACGACATTCTACCGTACACCACGTTCGCCTATAATACAGCGCGGCAAGAGACTACACGAAGAACGCCGTTCAGTCTCCTTCATGGCCGTGAAGTGACGACGATGCTTGACGCCATGTTACTGCACGACTGCAATGACATCGATTGTCATTGGACGCTGCATCTTTTACCCAACGAGCAGAAGGAGCGAGGAGCTTGCGCGCGTCCAAATCACCCAGCAGCAAAATTATGACGCCCAACGTTATAATCTGCGACACCGACATGTCGTCTATCGGGCCGGCGACAAAGTCTGGGTATGGAGTCCTATCCGCCGCCGGGGACTGTCTGAAAAATTGCTGAAGAAGTATTTTGGCCCCTACACAGTTTTACAACGCCTGAGCGACGTTAATTACGTGGTCGTTCCTGACAGCCCCTCGACAACTCGCCAGCAAAAACCAGAAATCGTGCACGTTGGGCGAATGAAGCCCTACTTTTCGGACTGATTTACACCATGCATCTACTCCACCGTCTTTTGTAGAAGAGCATCGGGACGCTGCTCTCTGGAGGGGGGAAAATGCCACATTGAATAAGCAGCGCCAAGAGAACAACGAAGAACACGCGCAGCGAGAGAAGAAGACGAGGTTCTCTTACGATCAGTTTGCCAGTGTTCTGGTACAATTAAAGTGAGTTTCCTGGATTCGACTGCTGCTGTTTCTGCATTGTGACAATATTGCCTCGATCTTTGGTGCAGAGCACGCTCAATGGCAGTGGCTTCTCTTATAAAATCGGCCACGGTAGTTGGGGCATTGCGCGCAAGTCCAGCGAACAGTTGTTCTTTCACGCCACGCATAAGGTAGCGCAACTTCTTCTCCTCGGACATGTTGGGATCAGCCCGACGACAGAGGCGCGTCACGTCTTCAGCAAACATTGCCACAGTTTCGTTAGGTTTTTGAAGTCTTAACTCGAGCAACTGCTGAGCCCACTCTCGACGGTCGACGCTAGCAAAGGTGTCAATCAGCTGCTGACGAAAGTCATCCCATGTGGATATACGGCCTTCTCGATTCTCAAGCCACGTGTGAGCGCCGTCATCGAGAGTGAAGTACGTGCGGGTGAGCTTCTGTTGAGCATTCCACTGGTTGATGTCGGCAACGCGTTCGTAATGCTCAAGCCAATCTTCAACATCTTCGTGTGGGGCACCACTGAAGCGATCAGGCACAAGTGGCTGAAGAAGTGTTACCTGGGTTGGATTGGAAACGGGGCTGCCTTGTATCCCTTGGACCAACTGTGGCTGGCTAGCAGAGGCCATTGGTAGAGGTACGTAATGCCTGGTAGAATGTTCGTCGAAGGAGGTCAGCTCAGGAGATAGGCCTAGCAACCGCCGACTGAAGCGGTGCACTGGTGTCGTAACAGATGGCTGCGTGTCGGGACTTGATGAACGGCTCCCAGATGGGGTGTTGAGCATCGGCAGCCTTGCAACCCAGCACCTCCACCAGTGTCACGGTTCAACGTAAGCAGTGCACCGAGACGTTGAGTCCGAGAACCGACGGCGTGTGTTTTTATGCAGTAGCCAAGAGCAGGCGAGCAAAAACAAAAGCACGTCGTCTTCTTCAGTCCCCCTTTTCACGAGGCTGTTGGCGCGCACATCGTATTCGTTCTTTGTTTCGGGCGCGGCAATATATATATATATATATATATATATATATATATGTGTGTATATATATATATATATATATATATATATATATATATATATATATACATACATATATATATACACACACACACACATATATATATATATATATATATATATATATATATATATATATATATATATATATATATATATATATATATATATATATATATATCAAACAAGCAATTCTAGCAAAGGTGTGCGAAAGGGACGTCAGAGTGAGGAGAAGCAGAAGACGCAGCATTGTCGTTGTGAGTTGTGTAGTATAGCAATTAGGCGTAAAAGTGAAACGAGATGAAGAGGTGGGATTTAGACAAGGAGGTTCTATAGAACCTCTGGAGTGGCAGTCCCGGCCGACGCCAACGGGAGCAAGTGAAGCCACCGGCGGCCATATTGCTAGAGGAAAAACAGGGCGGAACAGCCATAGACCGCAATGGAATACGCGCGCTGCGCGCGTCGATTTGCAGTTCTACGATTACAAAAATTAGAATAAAACCACTTTTAGATTAGAGCAACGAATAAATGCCTCTTCTTGTTTATGAAACAAATTATTTCATGCACGTATTGTCAGCTGCACGCTTTCAGATCAATCTGTTGTCGAGAAATGCTTCGCATATCGGGCTTGCTGACGCACTACTGCGGTACAAAATGGTTTTAGTATATATTGGGTGTTTTAATAAATGTGCTTGCAGATACTCAAGATCAAGGGGAACGCGACATTTGCTCGCCTCTTTCACATATGTGCTTGTGTGTGTGTCGGCACATTACCAGAGAACATATATAAGGAAGTTGAAATATTTAGAGCTAAAGTTAGAAGAGAGAGTTAAATAAGTAAACTGGAAGTCAACAATAATTTTTTCTAGATTTATCGAATTCTAACCAGTTTACAGGTGGAACAAAAACCGAAGCACCGATGTCACGTGCAACAAACAAACTCAAGGAGACGTACCCCAAATAAACAGTTTATAAGAATGATTGCAGTGGCGTTTGTTTTGCATAATATTGATCTGATTCCGTTGGCGACGTGTGCTGTGATGGCAAGCGCAGCCTTGAGAGCCTAAAAACGAGGTAGCTCGATGTTATATATAACGCCACTAACTCATTTTGGCAGGTTTGTCTATCGGTGTTTCGGTTTCGGTTTATTCGGCAATCTGGAACGGATTTCAAAGTTGTCTCATCTTGTTTTAGACGCAAATGCTTATTTTTGTGACTACATTCTACTGAAGCTGCATCAAGGAGGTAGAAACTAACAGGTTTTTGCAGATGCGCTCGGAAAGCAGGAAAAATCGAAGGTGCACTGCCAGGCTGCAGTCTGGTTGTCTGCCCCATTCTGTTGAAGCAGCATTCTTCGAAGTGAATAGAACAGAGGTGGTCATCATCCGTAGCCCTCCCACTATTTCTTCAAACAGCACGTTCCTAGGCAGAACGCAGCGCACTGTCTTTCAGAAACCTGTAACACTAATCACGGCATGGAATTGTTCTCTACGTTTGCGAATGCCTTCATAAACATGCACCAAATTCGATATTCACTCGCCAAAAAATTATGCATGCACGCCGTCAGTCTTGCCTTGTAATAAAACACCAGAAAACATGCAATTCAAAGCGCACAGAGACGTCCTACTCGTTCCAATGTTTGATACGTGCGGCCGTCCATAAACTCAAAACTCAGGAACAACGTCGTGTCAGCAACCATTTAAAGCTTCAAGTTACCTTCCATACAGCTATACGTGGGCATTACACGCATTCGCACCTTTGATAATGTTTCTAATTTCACAAAATACGCGAAAAAACAGGTGATCGTCAGCGAACGAAGCGAGAATACTTACACGTGAAAAGTGATACGAGGCGCGTTCTTGATGCGATTTGTGCAGCCATTAGCAACGCACGAAGTCACCATGGCCTTGTAAAATTTTTAACTGCTTTACAAAAGCATGTCACAGTCTCCAAAGGCCACTGAAAAGGCGGAGCTACGAAGCTCACTTAGTCGTCTGCTTCCAAGTCTTTCCTTTTCCAATATGGCGGCGACCGGCGTCACTTATACGGGCGCCCCTCCACTCCAGAAGACATAGTATAGAACCTCATTGGATTTCATGGAGGAAGGAAAGGTAGGAGAGGCCCTGACGTCACTCGTTGTGAAGCCCAACGTTTCTAGAACTAGGTAAGTTGCAAAACTGAGCGATGTTGCGCGGCGCCGCCGCTGTCAGCGACAAATGTGGCGTGCTGTCGCATCCAGATTCACTCACTGCATGCTCACTCACGTCACATCCCGTAACCTCCGTTGGCTCTGCATGTTGCAGTGCGTCTTTATCCGTGGAGGCTTCTTTCTGCGTGAACAGTTTTATGCTTCAGCACGCCCTGTTCTGCTTTGTATGTGTTGCGTGTTTTCATCATGCCCAGATGTTGCGTTCTCGGCTGTAGAGTAGCTACAGGAAATGAGAGACACCACATTTTTTTTGTACCCACGTGTACCTGAGCAGCGAGAGGTATGGAACCACGCTATTCCTCGTGCGGATAAGAAACTGCCCAGCACCTCACGTGTGTGTGATATGCACTTTCATGAGAAGGACATCCCAAAGACTTTCGCTCACGTCATATGGTAAGAAGGTACAAATCGCAAGAGGAAAGTGGGACCTCGTCGAAGGATGCGTTCCAGAATATTCCCGAATTTGCCCGCTTACCTTGCCCGCTTACTTTTGTTGCGGGGCCCGTGACGAAGAAGCGAAGGCTGCCCGATAGGAGTGGGGTCTTTTCCAGAATATCATCGGCTAAAAAGAATAGACTATCTCTGAGCACTGAGCTCGAAGATAGTGAAATAAGTCCCGACATGCCGTCAACTAGTGGCGTCATTTAGCTTAAAGACATAGAAAACGTTTGTTTGCGTGCTGGCGGAAAGTTGTTGAGGATGGCGAGACAAGATGTCTTGTGGTGTTTCTAGGGCTCAAAGAAAAAAAAGCGCTATTTGTGGAGAAATGCGTTTTCGTCGCAGAAGACATGACAGTCACCATTAGCAGCCGCCACAATCGCTTAGCCAAGTCGCCTGACAATGCAGATACCATCACCCTATGGGCCGAACTTCTGGAACACATAGAAAAGCTGCAAGTGCGTTCATGTTGTCCTAATGCGACAACAGGTAGACTCGTGAGTAATAACTACGAAGTGCTCACCGATACCCCAAAATGTGGTCTCTGCTCGAAGCTTTGGCTGCAGCTGTGTTAAAAGGTTTCATTAGAGGAACTCCATAAGAAGCAGACGGAAGACACACTCAAGAAAATGACTGCACGCGTAGCTTTTCGACGGTCTAAGTTGCTAAAGAATGTGACTGACATGAAAAAAAAAAAAGCTGACTACATAACCAGACAAAAGCCACGAGATTGCGCAACATAGTTGTGATTTATTTTCAATCCCGAAAAACCCAGTCACAAAAAAGGATGCCAGACATTGTAATTGGGTTTTTCGCGTCTAAAAATCCATTGCGAACGTACACTAACTAGCAACTAACCGACAACTCGTATGCCTATATATATCAAGCATCGTGGGCAGTTCATCGTGGGCAGTTCAGGCAGTTCAGTTCATTGTGGGCAGTTCAGAAAACCATAATTATACTGTATTTTCCTTACACCGCTTAATATTACGCAGTATTAAGTTTCTGCGGCAGCACAACAAATATCGATAATATACTGTTGGCAAAGCTCTTGCAGAACGGCCGCCACGGCGTCTTGCCATGACGACTACGCGTTTTCGTCTGCTAGCGGAAGCTTGTTGCGCCGCCAGCGCCACCAAACCGGAAGCTGTCCCGGCACCATGTGACGAGTAGTCTGACGCGGGGAGTTTTGCAACTTACCTAGTCTAGAAACGTTAATGAAGCCGGGATGAAGCCGGAAGTCGGCCATATTGACTAGACGAATTCTCCTCTCTTGTTTACATCCGAATGTAAAGCAGAAGGCACGACTCTCTCCGGCTCGGAAAGCACGTGGGCTGCGCAGCACGTGTGTCGTGACGATCCGAAACTAATGGAACTGGGCTTATCACTCTGAGCTTGCGGGACTCCTTCAGCGAAATCGCTTCGTCCGAGTAATAACAGGGAGTAACAGCTCGCCGACAACGAAGCCACTACGAGAGAACGCGCGCTAGATGCACTGACAAGGGCGAGTGCTTTCACGTCAATAATTCAGCAACTGTACAGACAACACGATCGGTCGTGCGCCTTCTATGGTTGCACTCCGCCACGCGGACGACGCAGCGTCCTGTCATTGTGTCCGTGTTCCGCGTGAAACTGACCGGCGTCAGCATTCTGCGGCCATGGTGACTTTGAGCACGGTGCTAGTGACAGTTGAACGCGGTTGCTGTTACGTTGAGATTACATGCAATGCTGGTGGAGAGTGTACCAAGCGGAACATAAAAGGTGTTTTAATACGCACATGCAAGTTGTTACTGTACACACACAACACTAAACTACGTATGTGCACATGGTCCTCATGGCGTCTTGCTGGGCTCAACAGCGTCGTTCGTTGTCACAAGCAGGAGCACTGCTCAACCGTCACTGACCTGCAAGGCGTTCGTCGTCATTCAGCTTCGTCATGGTGCCCAACACAATTTCGCTGAACACTAACTGCTTCATCCAGGTCATCCGCCGCATGACACATGAATATGCACTTGGTCTACGCACTGTTGAAACCCCGTGGTGGACAAAGGGATTTGTAAACGTTGCTAAGAGTAATGTAACTGCCAGGAGAACACTGTGTAACCAATAACGCGGCGCAGAGCACATATATTGTCCGCCATGGCTCAGCACGAGACCTGGGGAGGTACACATTCCGCCGCCAGCCGCAGCCGCTCACTGCTAGACCAGCCCCGCTGCGCAACACGTAACCATAATAACGCCGCCATTGTGCCTAGTAAATATGGCCGCCATAATGTCATTTCCACCACACTTTTCACGCCCCGCGCCGGCTGGGCATGCCCTCTCCTACCTTTCCTTCCTCCGAGTTGGATTTAGAGTGAGAAGATCCAGAAGAAGGGAAATGAGGAGGGTAAAGGGCGCCACTGCACCATCAATGAACGTGTAGATGACACGCGGCGGATGAACTGAGCGCGAGAATACAGCCACTGTAGCGAGACAAGACTCCGTGTGGTATGGTTGTTTATTATCCGTCTGCCGATCTGCGGCGGCACGCGCACCACCACGAGATCGGGAAGGAAAGAGATGAGCAGAGAATCGTACGAGAAGGATCATCAAAAACACAAAAAAGTATGGTCGACAGCACAGTTGGAATTTGGGGTTGTGATCGCGACGCCTTGTCGCCATTTCCACACATTTGAACAATGCGCGCGCTTATGGCTGCGCGCGAAACGGCGGACTGCAGCCTGGGAGTCGCTTATCACATCTACATGTGGCGCTTCGGAGAGTGCTAAGGCTATCGCGGATTCTTTGGCCGCCTTCGTACGTCCCGTCGTAACCATGGCGCTCTGAAGGCATTTTCCCTTATGGTGAACGACCACAGTTGCAAGGGCTCTTCTCTCTTCTTATCTCGCGGCGCCTACCTATACTACGCCCGTACTGTTACGGACGAGGTATACAGACGTGCTAGACAGCTTCTTTTGACGCTGTCTAACATGCTCGTTACGCCGGTGGTGCTAGTGAAAAAAAAAAAGGCAGATTCCACGTACAGTGGGAATCGATGATATGCGAAGCAAGAATGAGAAAGGTTAATATGTCATTTTAAAATCAGCACAACGTTACGAGGTGGAGGTAAATGATGGCGTACATGACTTCCGTGTCACGAATGTCATGTTTGGATGTGTCGTTTACTTTCGTCATCTATTCACGTCACGTCATACCAAATTTAGTATATGTGGAGCTAGCGAAACGACCACGAGCACGCTATGAACGTGGCATGTTCCGTTCTTATTTGACACGCGAGTTAGGATTATCATGTTTGTACCAGTCATATACTTTCGTTATTCATTGACGTCACTTAACACCAACTTTGGTATATGTGGAGCTAGCAGAACGGCCGCGACCGAATTATGAAGGACCCATTACAGTCCAACATATTGTTGAGGCGCGCGCACGCTGGGCACAGCGACACTACCTTAGCAAAACGCGCGCACTCAAGGCGCGAGCGGCGCGGCCCGACGGCAACCGGTGTGAAATACGATATGCCACGTTTCGCGTCGAGACACTGCCGGGCAACGCAACGCTGCGGACGTGCTTCACGTCGGCTCTGTTTTTTTATGAATGTGTTCAGCAGTTTTATCAAGTCAAATACCTGGCAATCGACCACCACCGGATAGAGCGGGTTCATCCGAACGCTTTGACATCAAAAACCTAGGTGAGAGACTCTTTTTGAAGCTTTTTTGATGTGAAAAACCGCCCGAGTTAGAAGTGTGCCCAGCTAAGCCTACACCGACAAGGCCGACGTCGGCCTCGGGAAGAGTGATCAACGGTTCCGAGTTGTAAGCCAAGGGATCGGACGCACCTCCGAAATGGACGTGGATGATGCAGAAGTGGGGGAAACTCCTAGTAATGATACCAGAGAGGACGATAGCGATCCAACGAGACGAGACGCTGACGGCGACGTGGAGGGCTGGATCGAAGTCACGTATAAAAGGAAGGGCCGTGTGAGCTCTGGCGAAGAGACAGCACAGATAGGCACCCGCTCGAGAAGTCTGACGCGCAGAGGTGGGAAGGGCATCGTGAGCAAGATTTTACAAGCAAGCAAGATGCCAAGGCTAGCTGCAGATGACATCAAGATAATCGTCAGACCAATTGAGATGGGCTGAACATTAGACACACGTGCAGAGCTAGCCTTGACGAAGCGATACGGCAAGAAGCAGGGGTGAGCAACGACGAAATCTTCACGATCTGCCCCAACCTTACACATAATATCCTGGTGATCAGCACACCGGATGAGAAGACGTCGACGAAATTCGTCAAAATCAAGGATTTAAAAATCAACGGGAGGAAGTACGAGACCAACGTGCACGTCTCGGCACCGGAACACATAGCCAAGGGGATAGTCCGCAACATTCCCCTGAAGTACACACATGATCAGCTCATGCATGCCCTGGTGAACGCAAGGAACCCTTCATTGGCGTACGCCAAGAGACTGGGGAGCACGACCACCGTGATACTGCTGTACGAAGGCAACAGGGTCCGGGTCCCCATATGGGCTTACTTTAACGATCATGATGAAACAGCATCAACAACATCATCAACAGCATCATGATGAAAGTTTCCTTCTACCGGAAGCAAATAGACTTTTGTAAAGAGTGCGGGAGGCTCAGGCACAGGCCCAATGTGTGTCCAAGACCGACAGACAAGTTGTGCCCGGCGTGTGGTGCCAAAAATCCTACCAGAGACCATGAATGCACTCCCAAGTGCAAGCTCTGCGGAGACGCACACCCCACGGCAGACCGGACTTGCAGGGCTAAATTTAAGACGCCATACTTCGTAAAGCAACGAAGGTGGGCTGCGAGGAGAAACGAGGAAGAACTCCAGCGGGAAGACGACTCACCAGACCAGGACACCTGGGGAAGCAGCAACACACAACCAGCCCGTCAACCCACATCAAGGTCCAGATCCAGATCTAAGTCTAGGCTGGGAGCCTGGGGACTACGTCGCTTAGGATCAGGGTCCAGAAACAGACCCAGGACCAGGAGTGGGTGGAGATCCACCTCGAGTGGAAGGACGCCCGAAGCGACAACGAAGCAGCAAGGAGAACAGAAGGCGCCAGACAACATGGGCTGGTCAGACGTAGTGGCCAATCGCGATTCGGCAAGGTCCGGCAATAATTGTAACGCTAAGGACAATTACAGAGACATAGAGAAACGCGTAGAGGAATACAGAACGGAAAACAAGCTACTCAGACAGGAGCGAGAAAAAGCAAAAAAGCAAAACAGTGAATCAGCTAAGAAATTCATGAACTACAGCAAACACCTAATGAAATATTCATGAAAATTTAGATACAGACGTCGCCTCCGTCGACCGCCATCGCGGCCTTCTCCAAGCCAGCGACCAGAACCACAGGGGAGAGAGAGAATTAGAAGGTAGAAATAGTAGCAGTGGAAACACAGCAACCAGGCACCAAGCGAAAAATCCCGCTGACGAAGACCAAAGAGCAAAATGACTCAGAAAAAGAGGTCAAAAGGCCCCGTTCTAGCACAAAAAATAGACGTCCCCGAGGACATGATAAACAAACTGTCGGACAAAATGGAGAAAATGTTCGAGATGCTGGTCGTGCGACTTAGCGACAGTGAGGTGGAGAGTAAGGCGCTGGCACTAAAATACGACAAGCGGCTCGAAGAGCTAGAGAAGAAAATTTCTTAGACATGGCGGGCACCAAAATGAGAAAACTCGTCATCTGGCAGTGGAACTGCCGTGGCTTTTCTAATAAAAAAGCATCGAGGGCGCAACTAATCAAAATCACCATAAAAATAAAAAAAAACTGACGTGATCATTTTGCAAGAGACATTCGACCACGCCAAAATTGCCGGGTATGCCACCCACAAACAACGCACAGAAGCAAAAGGGAGAGACATAGTCGTGACCACGTTAGTGAAGAAGGGGCTAGTTGCTATCCCACACATTACGAAGCAAGTCACGGATATCAACTACATTCTTATGGAAGTCGTGCCACGCAGCAAAAAGGAGAGCAGCAATTTTGTCTTAAACGTATACAGCCCGCCTAAAAAGGGCCTAAAGCATAATTTCGAAGAACTAATTAACGAAACGATGAACATCGCAGGCGAGAACCGACTTGTTATTGGAGGAGATTTTAACGCTCCACACACGCAGTGGGGATATGGGCGCTCCTCGAAGAAAGAAAAAAAAACCTTGCCGATCTCATCGAAAAGGCTGAACTAACCATTCTGAATGAGCCAGCCTCGCACACCAGAATTGGTGTAGGTCCGCACAGGGACACCACGCCGGACCTAATCCTCTGCAAGAACACCGGGCGAATCACGCGGGAAAACATCTTTGAAGACCTGGGAAGTGATCACAGGATCCTCAGCGTCGCCCTAGGCAATCCTCCCACTAGAAATTGCAAACGGACAATCAGGCGCGTAGATTGGGACAAATTCCGCAAAAGAAAAAACGAGAAAGAGCAGGGACCCATCGAAAACATAGAAGAATGGAGCAGGGAACTTCTACGAGACGTAGAAAAAGTCACAACCGAAATGGAGTGGGATGACTGGTTGGCTCGACGAGAAAAGAAAGATGAGTGTGGCGGAACCCTCTCAATGCGGATAAACAGCAGGCTTGCACACCTTGTCGAAGCCAAAAAATCTATTCAGAAACGGCTGCATAGGCAAAAACACAATCTAAATTTAAGGAGAAAACTCGCCGAGCTAAAAAAGCTCATAGAAACACACTGTACCCAGCTATACCATCAGGAATGGGACGAAGTGTGCGATGCCATGGACGGCAACATAAACACAGGCAAGACATGGAAAATCCTCAAGCACCTGCTAGACCCGCCGGCCACCAAAACGGCGGCGAAAGCGGAAATGACCAAGTTAAGGCACAGGTATAAAGAGAACATCCACCAGATGGGTGATGAAATCGTCAAGCTCTACCTCGGCAGACCCCCGGCAGTCGAACACCAGGACTACTCAGGTTCTCCCAACGAACAGAGAGTTTTAAGAGCATCTTGACAGAGAGTTTTAAGAGCAAGAAATCAGGACAGTCCTGCAGACTATCCAGACAAAGTCAGCTCCTGGTCGCGACAAAGTGTCCAACAAGATGCCCCGGAACCTGGACGACCAGGGAACGAGCCGTTTGACAGACTTCATCAACTAGTGCTGGAGAAACGGGAAGATACCCGACGAATGGAATAAATCTGACGTGATCCTCATTCCTAAGCCAGATAAACCCCTAGAAATCCAGAACATGCGGCCCATATCCCTGACTTCTTGCGTCGGTAAAGTAATGGAGCATGCTTACCTGAACAGGGTTAACGGCTACCTTGAGTCTAACAACGTATACCGCAGCAACATGATTGGCTTCAGAAGAGGGCTCTCCACACAAGATGCCATGATACAACTAAAGGAGCAAGTCATAGACCCCATTGGACGAGGCATGAGGACAATAATCGGGCTAGATCTAAGGAAGGCCTTCGACATGGTCGAGCACGTAGCCATTCTAAAACGAATTGCGCAACTCGGCCTAGGCGAGCGCACGTACAAGTACATCAGAAATTTTCTTACGGGAAGAACTGCCACGGTTAGACTGGACGAGGAGGAGAGTATCCAATGGACATGAGCAGCGCTGGCACACCGCAAGGGTCCATCGGGTCACCGATGCTGTTTAATCTCGTCATGATGGGATTATCAGAAAAATTACAGCGAATCGAAGGCATCAATCACACAATTTATGCAGACGACATTACGATTTGGACTACGCAAGACACCAGTGAAGGCGAGATGGAGAATAGACTTCAAGAGGCAGTGGATGTAGTCGAGAGTCATCTGGATGGCACCGGATTGCAATGCTCACCGGCCAAATCAGAACTGCTACTATACCACCCCAAAAGACTAGACATACATTGCAGAAACGTAGCAGAATTACACAAAAGAATTAGGATAACCACTAGAAATGATACGGCGATACCTTTGGTTCAGAAGATCAGAGTCCTGGGTCTCTGGATCGAAGCCAGGGGAACCAATGGGGAAACTATAACGCGCCTGGAAAAGAAAAGCATGGCGGCCGCTAGGCTAATACAAAGAGTATCCAATAAACGAAGGGGCATTAAAGAAAGAAACGTTGTACGACTCATCCAGGCCTTCGCGATGAGCCATGTCGCGTACGTAGCGGCGTTCGTCCACTGGAACAAGGCCGAGAAAGACAAAGTCGACGCGCTGATTAAAAAAGCGTACAGAGATGCTCTAGGTCTACTGCAATACACATAGAACGAAAAGCTGCTACTACTATAGAGTACATAACACGCTGGACGAGATCGCTGAAGCACAAAGGATAGCGCAACCCGAATGATTGTCTGGAACCGTGGCGGGTAGAGAAATCATGGAAAAGATCTCCATCAATTACCACGGAGTGAAAGGTCCCAAGACGCAGATTCACCCGGACGTCCGGTCCGCGATAATTACGGAAAACATCCAAAAAATATGCACCCTGCACACAACGTTGAGAGACAAAAAAGCCGCACGAAAATGATCCTTAAAAACCACGGCATGCGGGAGGGTGTGCTTTTTGTAGACGCCGCCCAGTATTCCCGAAATAAAGATATCAGTAATAGGGTTGTGCATGGCTCCTTCTTCGCAATGGCGGTCATAGACACAAAAGGGAAGACCTTGACCACGGGCTCCGTAAGGACCAGATCGTCGGAGGCAGCGGAAAAAATTGGCCATTGCACTGGCTGTAGTCAATGGTTGAAAACACGACAGATTAACAATCAGTGACTTCAAGATGGCCATTAGGAATTTCACAAAGGAATGGGTCTCCACCGAAGCAGCCAAAATTCTGAACCGCAGAGCAGAAGACTTCCGGAACGGCAAAGTTGTACCCAAATACCTCAAGTGGGTCCCGGCGCACATGGGGGAATTCAACAACGAAGACACAACCATCCCCCAAAACCTCAACGAGAAGGCCCACCGAACCGTGCACGAAGTAACCTACCACGACTCGGATAGCGACGGCCCAGCCCCCCCCCCCCCCCCACCCACCACAGAAGGGGGGACGACTCCGGTGCAGGCGATGGGGACGATGGAGGTGATGACAATAATGAATATGCAATACAAGACGACAGAGACTGACTGGTCACGTATCATGAAATATTGGCACATTATAAGCGACAACGAGAAGAATATCCGCCACCACACAAACAGCTAGACAAATCTCAAGAAACAGATTGGCGAAGATTGCAAACCAGAACCTTTTCAAATCCAGTACACCTGAACAGAGTAAATTCTAGACAATACCCGCAAACAAGCTGTACCCTCTGTAAGCACGAACACGCAGATGTGACACATATTCTATGGATATGCACACAGGTCACAGTAATATACCGAGAGGACAATATAAAACCGGACATTCTCGAGCAGCGTTGGCTAAGTGCGCTGACTAGCTCAGATCTGCACAACCAACTGTGGGCAATCCAGCGGGCCCGGACAGCGGTGGAAAGGCTACGCCTCACCGCAGAAAACGTCGGGGTGGCCTGAGCCCGGGCCGGTAACCCTGCAGGGTTTCATTTTTTTAAATAAAGTTTTTCCGTCCATCCATCCGTTTCGCGTCGATGCGTTACGCAGACAACACTGCGTCTCCCTCTTTTCATTATGGAGGGACGCCGGACGCGCTGAAACGCGCATGCGTCAAAGCAACGCAGCGCGGCGCGCAGCTGCCAGCATATGGCACGACCGGCGCTTGGCGTCGCAACGCCGGCGCGACGCGTTGAAATGAACGCCGTTGAGTACGCACACCGCGTCACACCCAAATGCATTGGCGCCTTGAATGTGGCATGTAGTCATGTTCTCACATCACACACTTCTCATTAGTATCATGTTTGCAGCAGTCACATACCTTCCTCATCCAATGACGTCACGTAATACAAAATTTGGCATGTTTTAAGCTAGTGAAACGGCCGCAGGAACATCATGAGTGTGGCATGTAGTCATGTTGTTACATGATAAGAATGTCGTGATTATCATGTTTGTATGTGCCATTTACCTATGTCGTCCGTTCGCGTCACGTACTACCGAGTTTGGTACATGTTAAGCTAGCGAAACGGCCGCGAGCACATCATGAGTGTAGCATGTAGTCATGTTGTTACATGACACGCATCTCATGTTTATCATGTTTGCACCAGCATCATACCTTCGTACTCCATTCACGTCTCGCAATACCAAATTTGGTATAAGTGACGCTAGCGAAACGGCCACGAGCACATCATGAGCGTGGCATGTAGTCATGTTGTTACATGACACGCATGTCATGATTTTTATGTTAGGGCCTGTAGCTTGTGTTCTTCATGCAATCATGTCATACCATACCACTTTTGCAACATGCCATGTGAACGAAACCACCGCAAGAGCTACAGGACCATGAAAATCGAATCATGACATTCATGACATAGATGTCGTGATTTTTATGTCATGACTAGTCAAATATGTTCTTCATACAGTCATGTTATGCCATAGCAAGTTTGGTTCAATACCAGCATCAAAACGGCCACGAAAGCTAAGAGTCGTAGGCGGTTAGATAGATACGCTCAAAGTCGCCGAAGTTCGCTAATAAATGCTTCGCATTTAAAAAGTATTGGTGAAATACGGAGCCTTGCACCATGCCCGTCGAGCCCATATCAAAATGTTGTGATTTTTGGTCGGCGATGACGACACTTGCGCGCCTGCTTGCAAAAAAATCACGTAATTGTACATTTTTCGACCCAGACCGAATGCCTCAACTTGTTTTAATATCGATTGGTGTTTCACGGCATCAAAGGCCTTTTTTAATATCCGGGCCGAGAATCGCCTTGTTGTATATAGCTAGTAGTGTCGTCAACAATGGGGTGCTTTAGCTGAAGTAATGCATCCTGTGCGGAGAGATTTCGGTGGAATCCCAGTATGGTGAGCGGGAATGCGTCACGGTCTTCGAGATAGTCGGTCACTCCAATGAAAACTGCGTGCTCCATGACTTTTCCTACACAAGACGTAAGCGAAATTGGCCTTAGATTATCAAGCACAATCTGACTGCATGGTTTAGGTATCATGATATTTCGAGCTCTTTTCCCCGCTTCGAAAAGGGAGCCATCTCGCCAGCACTCGTTGACGTAAGTCGGGAGATTGACTCATCGTCTAAGTGTCGGAGAGCCTTGTTGGTAACCCTTTCTGGTACTGACGCCGACCAGGAGTTAAGTTTGAAAAGGACTGCCCGAATTCCTCCTGTCTCGCAAAAGTCTGCGCCTAATTTATCATTAGTGACTCCATCGTAACCTAGGTGTTGGACACTGTCTCCCGTTTTAGAGTAACGGTCTCGTATTGCGGCAAGGATATTCACACCTTCGTAATCTTCCACAAGTCTCCTGCGACGTGGGCCTTGGGCAGTCCAAGTCTCCTTTGGATCTAACAGATGCCGAAAGAGACACCAAGCACCCGCCCCACGCATCTGCTTCTCCAAGCCATTACAAATGTCTTCCCACTGTGTCATACATACTTTGAACGCGTATTCCTCGATCTGTCTGTCTAACTGTGCCATGGTGGTGGTGGTGGTAAAAACATTTATTTCAGAAAAAGTTTACTAGAGAGTGACGACGTGGCGCATCGGCGTGCTAGAGTGGCCAGACCCTATTCAGGGACGCCAGTGGAGCTGGAAGCTGCCCGTGCGCGCTCCACCAAAAAGCGTTGCACAGCCAAGGTATAGCAGCCGAGCAAATGCTCCTCCCAAGCCTCTCTAGTTGGGATAGGGAAAGTGGATGAGAAAGGGACGGGATTAACTGGGCACGGTGCTACGACGTGATACGTCTCGGCGAGGACATGACCCTGCCTCACGCAACATCCTGACGGACTCGCACTCGGCCTGTTCTCAGTACCTTCAGGGTTCCATTGCCCCGCTGGCAACTCACCTACTTCAGGTAGCCTCTTGGCGCTTTAGCCCTCATCTCATTCGTATAGCCTGGACCCCAGGCCACTCGGGCCTGCCCGGCAACGAGGCGGCAAATGCCGCTGCCCGCGCTTCTCCTATCCAAGCCGTTGCCCCTCCATGTCCCGAGACGGAATCTGGCAACACCAACCTCACGCGCTTTCGCGAAATTTTGGCTTATTACAGGGCTTCGCGCCGCCTCTACCCGGACCCGGCACGCGGTCTAGAGAAAGCGGACGAACGACTGTGCCATGCGTTTTCGCAATGCCTGGTTGTGTCTTTGGCGTTTCCACCTTTTAGGTAGGGCCTGCTTTGCTTCCCACATATGTAGCAGCCGGCTGTCGATTACTTCAAGCTTCACCTCGGGCGGAATGTCACACGTTGCAGCATCTACGTCGTTATTGAGTGTCGCAGTCCATTCGTTTATATTCGTAATCGGCTCGTCACCGCGCCCTCATTCTTCTCGTTTCTTCCGGAACGCGTCCCCCTTTACTAGTTTTAGTTTAAGGTCGTTGCCTTTTGATCATGGCCACTCGGGCCCATGTCAATTATAATCTCTATCAGCGAGGGGTCACTCCCCAAGTCCTCTTGCATGTTTTGCCAAGACGCCGCGGTTACATTCGATACGAACGCAAGGTCTGGCAGCCTGTCTGCTCTCACGCTATTGCCCCTGCGCGTTGGATCGGTGGGGTTTGCGACGATTTTAAGCCGTAGGTCTTGCGAGTCTTCCCAAAGGTGTTTGCCTTTAGGCGTTTCTCGCACGTATACCCAGGCCCCATGCAGCGCATTAAAATAACCTGCGACTAGCGGAGGTTCCCCGTTGGCGGCCGAGCTAGCCCTCTGGAGCAGCTCCCCAAATCAGTGCTGCAACGTGGGTTTATTGTATGCGTTAAGGACAAACACTCCTAGCTCACGTTTAGAAATTAATTCTATGAAAACGTGGGGTATTTTTGCGCACTCAAGTTCACGCTGCACCACTGTGACGTTGTTACGGCGACGACCGACGCCGGAGGCGGCGAGGGCGACGGCAGCAATCGCGGGCGCACCGACGGCATGAGCGGAAGGCCCCGCCGCCGGCGCCCCGCGGCCACCTTCGACGACCCGCCATGTGCCGAGCAGGATGTCACCCGTTGTTTTCTCTGTCTGCTGTAAGTCGCTGCCGCATTTATGGCTTTGTAACCAGCTAGTTCTACCGGAGAGTTTGTATCCAGTAAAATGATAACATCTGGTTTCTTTTCACGGCCACGAATGCATATTGCTCGAGATTGCCACGCTTCCTCCTATAACCCCGGCAGTTCCAATGTTAAATCTTATGCTGCTGTTTGCTAGTGTTAGTGTGATTATGTGCTTGTCTAGCCATTGTGATAGTCACATTTAATTTAACCCATCACCGTCGAGGTGACTTGGTTTCGACTGAATTTGCGTCTCTGCGTCTGTCAGCGTGTTTTGTTGTTGACTCGGTTGCTGTCTAGCATACGGCTTGTTTATCGTTGTAATCGGTCTGTCCCCAGCTAGCAGCACTCGGGCTTCCATGTCTTATATGCGCGCCACGTGCGCGGTGAGCATTTGAGCAGTTTGCTCAGAAAGCTTAGTTGTATCGCACTGTTCAACATGTCATTCATATGCGCCACATGGTTTGCAAAACGCTCATCGAGGCTGTTTTCGATAATATCGATGTGTTTCTGTAGTTGTTCATAACGGCCATATTGCCGGGGGATGGGTGGGGTTCGGTTATCGAATGGTCTAGTGCAATTATTTTCGCGGTACACGGGTGGTCGCCCGTGTCCATCTCCGCCACCTCGGGTTGCGTAGAAGTCGAGGACCGAGGCGACGATGGTGGCAGTGGCGTCACCTGTTACTGCGAACGTTGCGATCATGGAGCATCGCCTTTCAATTTGGAATTTTCCGCTTTGAGGACACCGTTCGCGCGTTTCAGCTCAGAAATTATTGATTGTAACGGTCCTATAGGCGTTGTTCTAGTGCTCGCTCTATTGCTTGCTCGAGCTCGCTCCCACCATTGCCACTGACGGCGGGACCAGGAGAATGATCCGCGGAAGTGACGCCGCCGGCGGGAAAAGCGGTTACATCCATCCATCTCACCTGTTGCCCATTGTCCATGTGATGATGTGCCCTTGTTGTGGTATAGTGTACTAGAATATAGTTTTGGCTGCCGCCGCGTCTGGTGCTGCTGACTTAGTTGAATGCCTTGGTTGAAGGCTGCGGTGCCTGGATCGGCACCACCACGCGTCTTCGACGAGCTTCTCAACGTCGCTGTGTGGCTGCGTGAGCGAGATCAGTGTTTTCCCCTGCCGCCTTTCGCGTCTCAGCTAGTCGAGCGTCTTGTTGGGCGGACGTTGCACGAATTATTGTCCAATAATGGATAATGATCATAGTGACCAGCGTTGCCTCCTGTGCCGATGCATGCTGTTGTATCTGCTGCCGTATACATCGGTGGCTTCCTCTTCTCGTCGTCTTCCCTCTAGTTGGCGACGCTTGACTACGTACGGAGTCTTGTATCTCAGTTTGCAGCTTTGGTCTCTTGTGAGGTGACATTTACGACACAGTTTACACCACGGCTCACATCGATGGTCAGGTGGCGGGTTGTTGCCTCCACAGCCCCGGCATATCTTGTCCGCAGGGTTGGGGCACACGTCATAGCGATGTCCCAGCCTGCCACACTCATAGCAGACGTCGATATGCTTCCTGTACAAGGAGTATCTAACAAGCATAGGTCCGTAGTACTCGTGTATGGGTACGTGGAAGCCGTCAAACAATATATGATTATGCTGTCCGTGGTGCCCATGCGCTTAGCGTGCAGCAATCCGGGGTTGCGCTGCGTCATTAAGTTATTAATAATGTCCGCTGGGCTCTCATCCTTGAAAATGTTCCTAATTAGGCCTTTTGAAGTGTTTTCCGGGGCGGCTTCGAAAGCATTAGCCGCGGACTTTTTGTCACTGATGCAAAGCTTGCTGATGGCACTGTAGCGTTTGGCTCTGTCTGCTGATGGCGTGCTGAGTATCACGACGTTTTGCTTCACATTGAGGCAGATGCTATCTTCTCTAGCTGCTTCTCAGCCAATACCCGCCACGTTACGTAGGCAGCAAGAAAGGCGACCCATTCTATATTCAGCCCCATTGCAGCCGCCTCTGGGGCTTACGAAATCATCGGGTGGTAGTTCTGGCATTAAACTCGCCTTAGCAAGGTGCTGCAAGTTACGTGCCCACTTCGTTTTGTAATATGCGGCCGTGGCCACGGCTGGACTACTCCGTAGTAGACGCGGCAGCCGTCTCTTGCTGCGTCTTCTCCTGCTGCTTTTGCGCCGACTTGGACGCGCCATCGGCCTGTTCTGTTCTCCGGACGCTGCACCAGCCTGCTTCCTCGCCGAAATATTCCGGCCGAATTTCTTTTCTATCTACCTCTACGACTTCCATTCAGCTCTGGGAAAGGCCTGGTGCGTTTTCGTTGGAGATTGGGAGCTCTGAGGAGGTCCAGTGACACGTAAGGCTGGTGGACCCGACCGCCACAATGGCCGGGCTATGGCACCGTTATAGAGACGCTGGACTTGGCGTTCATGCCTGCGTGGCGGAAGAAAAGGCTCCGATAAGCGGCCAGAAAGTGGGTCCACCTGGTAGAGCATGGTGACAAATTAATTCTTGGAACTTCCGCTGATCGATGGAGAGAAACTTTCCAGGATGAGTTCTACAAACCACCAAAACATAGGAAAGTTACGGAGCCGCCGACGCGATGCACGGCTGCACTCCGTGGCCCCCTCTGTCATATAGAGGATTCTTTTTTTATTTGACAGTTTTATCAAATATTCAATTACTCGCATGACAAAAAATATCTATCGTGAAACACAATGTACAATTCTGATTATATGTCTGAATATCTCGCACACATCATGCTGAGAGGAGGTTGATAGGTCTGTATAGTTTGTGGATGAATGGAGCAATAAGTCACGTCATGCGTTTGAGAAATTATCGGGAGAGGAGGAAGGGTGTGAGCATGGTTCTTACGTCACTGGCCTGACAGTAAACGAGATTTTTTTTATAAAAAAGACAACGAAAGGCAAGAATACAGCGATGAAACCAGACAAGACAAGTGCTGCACTAACAGCTATTCGAAGCGTTATCCGAAGGTCGCTGGTTCGGCTCCTGCTCACGGCTAGTTATTTTTTCACCAACTTTTCTTTCTTCACATTTACATTACAATTGGTCTAGTAACTTCCCCTATACATCCTTTCTCATTTTTGTCTGTGAAACATCATAAATATTTTGTCAAAGCACGGAAAAACGAGCCCTTAAGTACGCGTCTTTCCCTTATTCATTAACGAGGGTCTCGTACTGGCAGACTTGGTGCCTTAAGTAGTATACGAGGGACTATTGGTCCGCTGCCAGCTCGTAATAAGTTCACGTGCTACGTGATGCCACAGTCGCCTCCATGGCTACAGACGGCGCCGACTGACATTGCCCCGTTTAAATTCACATATATAGCCAATAAAGTGGCTGCAAGAGTAGCTGCTGTGGTAGCTCAGTAATAGAGCATTGAATGCGTTATTCGAAGGTCGTAGGTTCGGTTCCAGCTCACGGCAAGTTATCTCTTCACCCACTTTTCTTTCTTCACATTTACATTAAAATTGGTCTAATAACTTCCCCTATACATTCCTTGGCGTTATTGTTTGTTAGATCTCATTAATATTGTGTCAAAACACGAAAAAACGAGCCCTTATGTATGCACTTCTTTTACACACACACACACACACACACACACACACACACACACACACACACACACACACACACACACACACACACACGCACACACACACACACACACACATATATATATATATATATATATATATATATATTCCATCCGTCTGTGTGACCGTCCGTGCGTCCGTCCATGCATCTGTCTATGTGTCCAGTCCATTCGTCCATCTAGTCAACACTCCGAGTACCACCATCTCACGTCTTTTCATCATATATTCCGCATATAGAAGCACCGCCAGCCATCCAGCGGACATTCCAAGAACTAAACGAGAGGTGGCACACGCACACTTTCTTACGGCTTGCGCTTCGTGTCTACTTCCCACCTTTAACCACCTCGAGTTCATGGCATATGCTAGTTCACTGTATTCACGTCACTGCAGCCCAACGCTCGTTACACCTTTCTAAAAACAAGAAGGTTACGCCCAGCGAGTATAACGTAGCAACCCTTTCTTGTCAGATAGTGCTCAATGTACATACCAATGGCTGCTAATGGGGAATGAGAGACCGGAGATTTCGGCTTTTAGCTAACGCGCACGCTGCGAATGTTTTATTCTTCAACAAAGCACAGGAGAAATCTCCCACCAGCACCACCTTGCAGGTCAAAACGTAAGACTGGTTACACCCTGCGACGAGGGACGAACGGGTGCTGCTTTAAAGAGCTTCGCCCCTAAAAGAGGCTTTTACGAGGGGGCTTCAAGTAGTGCAGACGCGCTCGCTTCGCGCTCTGGATTCTCATGATTTTAGTGGTGTTTTCCGTCTGCAACCATTCGAAACGTTACTATCAGCTTCAAGAAGTTCCAAGGAACGCCTGGGCACCACTCAAGAGGATTTCTTGCCACTTGGAGGTGCCAAAGGACTTCAGAAAGCTCGTCACCCCTAGGACGCTCACCAAACGCTGACCTGGGGAGCCGCCGGCAGCTGCACCGACGCTGGGGACGCCCGCGTCGGAGCTTCATCCAGCTATGGCTCTTAACGCGGCGACCGACCAACAATACCACCTCCTAGACCAGGATGGTACAGCAGACGACCAAATGGATCAACTCCAGGGCGACCACGATACGGTGAGCCGAGACGCTATCGGCGCTCAATCGCATGCAGAAGAGGACGCTAGCTGGCAGGCAGCGAAATCCACCAAAAAACGCAAGCAAGAGGCACTGGAGCGGAGGCGCGGCAGCGCAGGGCTCCAGGACCACGTTAAGACAGGCACGCCAACATTCAAGAAATTGCCAAAGCTACCGCCGTTGCCGAAGGACGATTACAAAATCGTCATTCGTCCAAACCAGGGCCTCCCGCTGAGAAACATTCTGACTCCTACGCTTGCGCAAGCAATCATCGAGGCATGCCAAGCGGGCATCAGAGATGACCATTTCATCCTTAGAATCAACCCAGGGTCAAACATAGCGATTCTGTCGACCAAATATGAGGAAGTTGCGGGCAAAGTGCGTCTGGTACGTGCCCTTGTGCTTAACGGCAGGGCTCACGCTGTCCGTGCCTACGCCGCAAATGGAGACGATACTCTGAGAGGGGTGATTCACGGCGTACCGATGAACACCTCAACCGAAACTCTCATGGCGCACCTACGTGTCAGAACGCACGGTGTGGAGATCATCACTGCCAGAATGATAGGCACAACGAAAAGCGCAGCCATTACTTTTTTCGGTCCAACGCTACCTCGTACCGTCTACTATTACGGGGGTGAACTCCGCTGCTACCCCTTCCGACCTACGATTCAAGTCTGCAAGGTTTGCCGAGAAAAAGGACACCGCGCGGACGTTTGCCCGCATCCGGATCGCCCCATTTGCCGGCTGTGCGGACTGACTAATCCAACGGATGGACATCCGTGTTCTATTAGTTGCGCCTCGTGCGGGGAGGCTCACCCCACAGGAGATCCAACTTGCAAAAAAAGACTTAAGCCGCCGAAGCCTAAACAGCCGCAAGTACAAGCAGGCCACAGTGATAAGCTTCAACAGGACACTAGCAACGACCCACCGAGGACCAAGAATCTCCGCTGGTTCTCCTCCGAAGAGGAAGAAAACGCCTACAAGTCAGCCGATGACAAGCACAGTTCCCGGTCGCATTCACGGTCCCCGGGCAGAAAGCCGCACTCGCCATCCAAGAAGAGCGCGCCAGCACCGACTCAGCAGAACCTCCACCGCAGTCCTCCAGGAGGGGGAGCCAAAGGCAACGGCGGGGATCAAGGATGCACCCAACAGGCATCATCACTTCCGGTAAGCTGGGCGGAAGCCGTGGCTCCCAAGTCTGCATGTACTCCCCCCATCACACAAAACGTACACTATCAAGCAGTAATCGCTGAAAATAAACAGCTTAAGCAACGCCTTGACAAATACGAGAACAAAATAATGTGGCTCAAAAACAGCTGGCCCAATTAATGGGAGCCACCCCGAAAACTACAGTCCAGGCCTCTCAAAATCTAACTAGCCACCCAAGCGAAAAGCTACGGGACAATGGGCACATCCAACCGCAATCGACACCACCACGAAATCCTGTAGCCAAAATAGGAACAGAACAAACAGCGACAAACCTCGCTTTACAACAACAACTGCAGCTAATGCAACAGCACATACTGCAGCAAACAGAAGCCCAAATGAAACAGTTCTTTGTCGAATTTCATGACCTGAAGCGATACGTTCATGAAAGCCTCGACAAAGAAACGAAGCGTCGACGTAAGCAGAGCCAACCGCGGTCCCAGGAGTCCGACGCCAAAAGCATGCTTACCTCGGACGCTGAAAGCACACCCACCTCCTCGCATCATGGCAATTAACCGACGCATAGCAAACTAGAATCTCACTATATGGTCCTGGAACTGTCGTTCCCTGCACAACAAGCACGCTACACTCACTCTATACATAAAGGCGGCGCTGGTTCCTCCTGACGTAATCTGCTTGCAAGAAGTGGGAGCAGGCCTAAAACAGTTTCTGGCTACGAACTGTACATGGATCCAAATACACCTAAGATTGCGACACTCGCCCGGAAAGAATTGGCAGCTACATGCATAACGGCACCGAACGAAGAGACGCAACACCTTATCGTAACGCTCTGGCCAGCAAAGAAAGGACGCCCGAGGCAGGTTATATGTAACATATACAGTCCCCCACAAGACAGAAAAGCAGAATTCAGCAATATCTTCCACTATTTGAACAACAAGCTTAAACCACGCGACCACTTGATCATCACTGGGGACTTCAACGCTTGGCACACCGCATGGGGTTATAGCGCAGACAGACCCAAAGGTACGCGACTTTTAGAAGCGATACAGCGCTACGACTACACACTCCTCACGACACCGGGCATACTGACTCGTATAGGAAACAGTGTCAACAGGGACACCACTCCCAACCTTACCGTAACCAACAATGCAACAATGCCGCGACCATGCGCTGGAGTGTGCTGGACGACAATCTGGCCAGCGATCACAATATTGTGCAAATAACATATGAAACAGCTCGACTGCGACGCCCGCTCGGAAAAGCCAGACCGACTAACTGGACTAAATATAGAGAGCAACAGGAAGTAGACGGGCCCAAGCCAACAACTATAGCCCAATGGACACCGTACATTAAGGGTCTCTATGACAAGAACACCAAGATATATCAAACAACTACCGACGCACCTGCCATTGACACCCACTTGACACATCTTTGGGAAGCTCGTCGAGGCCTCACGAAACGGTGGCGCCGACAAAAGCTAAATAAGAAACTCAGACTCCGTATAGCGAAAATCACGGAGGGAGTAAACGCATACTCAAAGGAACTTTACAACAACAACTGGCGCACCTTCTGCGATTCCTTAAAAGGCACATTAAGCACGAAAAAGACGTGGAACATCCTACGGAGTCTTTTGAATCCCTCTGCAACAAGAACCGAAACAAACGCTACCCTTCAACGGCTAGCTGGGGAATTTCAAGGTGATCCGGATCAGTTAATAGAAGAGCTGAAACAACGCTACACAGGAGAACGCAAGCGAAACGTTAGCCCAACACCCAGTCAAGAATACAATGGAGAACCCAACACTGAGCTCGACGCCCCCATAACCTTTGCTGAGGTTTATGCAGCGGCTCAAAGCTTCAAAAGAAATACAGCGCCCGGATTGGATGGCATTACAAATGCCATGGTACGGAACCTCAGCGATGAAGCATTACAAGCCATCACAGACCACTTTAATCAGGAAGTCTGGACACCGAGTGGAAAGATACCTGCAGAATGGACACTGGCACAGGTTGTACTCATACCTAAACCAGGCAAACGGCGAAGCCTTGATCAGCTACGACCAATTTCTTTAACGTCATGCATCGGCAAGCTCTTCGAAAAAGTTATACTCATTCGCCTTGACCAATACACAGAAGAACGGGGGCTTCTACCAACATCTATGTACGGATTTAGGCGAGGAGTGTCTACCCAGGATATCTTCTTACTGCTCAAAGAGGAAGTGCTTAACCCAGCGCCAGGTAGTCTCAACAATCTACTCGTTGCACTCGACATCGAAAAAGCATTTGATAATATTGCGCACTCTACCATACTAGACGGTCTTGCAGCCATAGGATGCGGACAACGCATATTCAACTATGCCTCTGATTTTCTTGGAAATCGCAAGGCGCAGATTGGCATAGCTGGTACCAAATCATCACCATACGACCTCCCACTGAAAGGCACACCTCAGGGCTCCATCTTGTCTCCATTTTTATTCAATATCGGCCTCCGGAAACTAGTCCTCCAGCTGGAGACTGTACCAAACCTGGGCTGTGCCTTTTACGCGAACGATATTACGCTATGGGCAACAAAGGGCTCCTATGGAGAACGACAAGATGTACTGCAAACCACTATAGACATTATTCAAGGCTACCTCACTGCTGCAGGCATGTCGTGCGCACCTAGCAAATCGGAATATTTGCAAATAAGACCCCCACGCACTCGGTCCAACCATGCACCCGCGCTGCAGCTAGAAATTGCCGGACAGATCATCAACAGGACCCCAGTAGTTCGAATATTAGGCATGCACGTGCAAGAAAACAACAGCGTAAAGACTGCAATAGGCAAACTCAAACACACCGTAAAGAGTATTGCATCCCTTATAGCTAGAATTGCGCGAAGTAATGATGGGATGACAGAGGCCGACACGGTACGCCTTGTACATGCCTTCGTTCTCAGCCGAGTCACATTCGCTCTTCCCTTTCAATCAACACGCAAGCCCGAAATAGAGCAGATTGACAGACTCATCAGAATTGCGTACAAAGCAGCATTGCGACTTCCGAACAGCACAAGCACAGAAAAACTCATGGGACTCGGCATGCATAATACGTATGAATAATTGGCCGCCGCCACGCTAATCGCACAGCGAGAACGACTCACCACTACGCTCCAGGGAAGAACACTGCTACAGAGGCTGGGATACCCTCTCACCCCTCAATATTGTGGTGATGAGACAGTCATTGTACCCAAGCAAATACGTGATCAAATAATCGTGGAACCAGTTCCAAAAAACATGCACCCGCTCTACAACAAAAAGCGCCGTCAAGCGCGAGCACGAAAACTCCTGCAGAGAAGTAGCAATCCAGACGCTTACTTTACCGACGTCAGTCTTTATCCCGCGCCACCACAAGGCTCCAGAAAACAAGCATATGCATTGGCAGTGACTAACCAAAGCAAAGTCGTGGCCTGCGCGTCCCTACGCACCAGATCAAGTGCCACTGCAGAGGCAGCAGCCATAGCCTTGGCAATCAGTGAAGCCGAAAGAAGGGGGTGCTCAGCGTATATTTTGACAGACTCACAAGCTGCATGTCGCTTATACCTTAGAGGCACACTTCCAAGGTGCGCCACTGATATTTTGGGGTCCATGTTGATGGAGGCACATGGCGTCACTTGGTGCCCAGGGAATGACGGCCTGGGGGGGAACGAGGAGGCAAACTGCGTAGCTCGCGGACTTACTGGCCGAGACGCAGGACTCTCCTCAGGACACCTCACAGGGCATCATGAAGAGCAAAGTGTAACAAACAGGCAGATATTGGAAAACCAACGCCTTACAAGACGCACGTACGCCCCTCCACATCCGAACTTAAGCAGCCAACAAGCCCGGCATTGGCGCCGCCTCCAAACGAACACATACCCCCACATATCAAAACTACACGCAATTTTTCCACAGATATACACAACAGGGGTATGCCCATGGTGTAGTAACCACACAGCCACACTTACACACATAACCTACCAACGTACCGAGCGGCCAGCCAATGCAGTATCTAGGTTGGTGCGCTCACTACAAACACTCACAACGTGGTCTTGGGAGGCACGGCTTTCCGAGCTGGCACTGGGGAGCCAACTGGTGACCCTAGACCAGGCCCGGCGAGCCGCTGTGGCCAGTGGGGCTCTACAAGAGGGCTCCACCCGGGATTAGTCACGTAATTTTAATTCTTCAATAAAGTTTATTCTCTCCCCCCCCCCCCCTAAAAGAAGACAAGTCAGTGAAATAACACGCCAGAAACCATGCGTTCACGACTGTCGAACACAGCAGTGTGCTTTAAACTAAAGTGTAATTTTTTCCCTTCTTTCTATCTCTATTTTCATGCCTTAATCCTCTTCCCCCAGCGTATAGAACAGCGAACCAGACGCGCGTCTGGTTGACCTTCCCTCCTTTCCTTCTCCCTTCCTTCCTTGGGACGTAAAACGCAACAATGATTTATTAGCTCTTGGGGGTGCTGCCTGTACTGTGCTTCCGTATGTTTGACACGGAACCGTTTTACCCCTGTCCCACGGCAGTATAGCCTGCCAGAGATAGGTTTGCCGCCTGACGTGGGTATTATACTTATGTCACACGGCAAATCTAATGTGTTTTACAACGAATATCCTTCATTTGTAATGACATTTATTTGCTATCACGCGAGGAAACTAATGTCATTTGATGAAAACGACATTTCCTGTGGAAAGTGTTGGCAAAACCCATTCGCATTCGATTTCGGGCCGAATGCGTAGTCTCAACGCCAGGGACTTTTACGGACATGGCTGTTAGGTGAAGCCTGAAGCTTCCACGTTTAAATGCACATATATATTCTGTGAAGTGTACGGTGAGATGACCACCTCCGTAGATAAGTGGTAGCGCTACGTTATTCGAAGGTGGCAGGTTTAAATTCTACGAGTGGCAAGTTATGTTTTTATGCACTTTTCTCATCTTGACATTTACATTGGAATTACTTTTAACAGCATCCCTTATACTTTACCTGATAGTCTGTTCGCATTATTACTGTCTCTAACAAAGAAAACGAGCCCTTAATTTTAGACTTTCCTTAGCTTATGTTTAAGTAGCTTTTGTAATTCGTAAATATCTGATTCCATACTAGATGACCGTTTTACTAGTCTGATGACGTAATAGCACACACGTAAGGGCGCAAATTTTTAAAAAGAACGCTATCCTCAACTAAAGCGGCTTGACGTGGGCTATGTTTCATTCGTGCTCTGTTGTCTGCATGTAACGCAGGTGTTGATCGTTCGAGTGCACGTGTTGAAGGGATTAAAGTTGTTGCTACACGAAATTGAAGCTGCCGTATCAATTGTGCGGCCAGGGAGTAATTCGCACGCTTATGCTTCAATATACTCACGGTAATGTCGTTCACCATGTTGGTTTTTTAGTTGCTCTTGGCTTGATTTCGTTTGTGTGGTGCAGCTGTAACATGTGTTAAACGGCTGCGTTCACGATCTTGGAGCATGCACCTTTTTATTGATAAATATTTTTTTTAGGATACGCGCATCATATACGGAGGTTTTAATACTTTTTTTTATCCCGAATCCACGACTCAGGAGAGCTAAGGTCATGTTCATTATTTTAAAATGACATTTTTTTAATCTTGTGAGAGCATGCAGGCAATATGACATTAGTTCCACTCTATATATGTCATGAGTAAATGACATGAATTAGTAGATGACATTAGATTTGCTATGTTGGCATATTTTTGTTCCTTGTTTGGACAACTGTACACTGGTTTGCTGTTACTAATCAAATGGAAATCGAAGCTTTAAGATTCAAATTCTTTTATTTCAACATTAGTCGTGAAACAAATGCTAGGACAGAAACAGAAAATATCATAGTGCCAACAGTGTGAATACACGTGGTGTACAGCATCGCAATGTCTACCAGTCCCACACGTTTGAAACAACTCTGGGCTGTACATGTTCTTGTTGACATACACCTGTCGGGTAATCCGTTATTGCAATAAAAAACATGATACGTTTACTGACAAGGAAGGATTTTTCAGTAGTACTTGCACCATTGTGCGGGTGCTTATTATTCAAGTTCTTATACATACATGTCAACCTACTAGCTGATGGGCAAGCAGAGTCTCCCGTCAATTGCAAAACCAGCAAGCAAAATCTCCTTAGAGTGGCGTAGTGGCATATTTAGCAGCTAAAGCAACGCAAATAATTTATTCCAGGATGAAACTAAATATCTCAAGAAAGAGGTAAAAAAAAAAACTTCTGAGATACCAACAGACATTTCGTTCAAGTAAAACAAAATTGGTCGCAGTTAACACATTTTCTAGCGTGCATTTTGGACATGGGTATTTAGTGCTACGATATAAATGTATATGATGTCAAATTTCCGAACGTATTTCAAGATACGTTTGCGATACATCGTATTCGATCGTATCGAATACAGTCAGAATTGTAGTATCTTGTACCTCCATCTCGAATAATTTTTGCGTGAGCATCTTGTATCGTGTCATGATACAATTTCAAAGCATCTTGCATCCACGTTTTCCGCCCACATATGTCGTGTATTTAACTCTTTCAACTGGCCCAAGAATTACCTCATCTAAAAGCGAGCATACATTTTTTTCTTCCTATGATCATTTCTCACCGGCTAAACCGTATTGTAAAGGCAAGCAGCCGCAATAAAACGTGGCAATATCTTTCAACAGCGAAGCTGTTTGGGCTAGCCGTAATTTGTGCGGCCTATCAGAGAACGGGTACGTACCAGCGCGGCCTGCCAGCAGACTATCATACTGGTGTGCGCCAGAAAGGCTACAAGAAAATTACCATCATCTTATGGGTATGTGCCGGCGTGGCCTGCCATAAACTATCATCTAACGGCTGTGTGCCTGCGTGGCCTGCCGGAAAACTATCATCTCATGGTTATGTGTGTCCTACCAAAAATTATCATCACTTTACGGGTATATGCAGGTGTGGCCTGCCAGGAAACAATCATATGGGTATGTGTCAGTGTGCCCTGCCAGAAAACTATCATATAGGTATGTGGCAGTGCGAACTACCAAAACACTATTATGATCGTACGGGTATGGTCCAGTGTGGCCTACCAAAAGAAACTATCGTCACAAATGGGGCTGAGGTTTATTTGATTGTGGGTGTTCTTTGCATAGTTGAATGGTACTTCGTGGGAGCACATATGAGACTATTGTCGTGCGTTGCCTAAGAGATTGGACCAGCTATTTCCTCTAAAAGAAGGCCGTTCTTTTTCTGCTTTCTGTGACTCACGAGGCTGCGGAAGATCCCACTGTGAATATACGGGAGGCCGTATATTTTTCATCCTCACTTCTAACCTTGACATAGAAGCTTAGGAGGAGGAGAATGACGATGGTACGAATGGATGCTTTCTGCCAACAGCTGAAAACATCAAAAAGAAAGGAACATGGCGAATATAGTTCCTGCTTCAATCCAGGAAACAATATTGCTTCGTAAAGGCAAAAGCAGAGTTGGTAGGCTGACGAACGGCCACACAGCAGTTTCTATGCTCTGTAAAGTGGCCACCCACTGAACAACAACAACAACAACAACAACAACAACAACAACAACAACAACAACAACAACAACAACAACAACAACAACAACAACAACAACAACAACAACAACAACAACAACAACAAAACGTAGTTACATTGCCGACCCTGTCCACCGGCTTTAACTATGGCATGTCAGAGGCTGTGCTCTACGATAAGGCTGCGTATAACAAGAGATACTGGCAATATTTCGTCCTTGACAAAATGTGGTACCTGACCCTATTTATTCTGATTAGAAAAACGGCCACCGACGACGCATACAGAGTCTGCAATTACAATCGAGGTTTCAGCATACTCTGTACGCGTTGTATATTGTCCTTCAGTAGAATATTAGCAAGACGCTCACTAGGCCTAGTTGTACCAAACAGAAGTATCAAAAGATCCCTTTCATCCACTGTGCTTGCTACTACACTATGTTCATACGTACATTTTCACAAGAAACTTGGAAAGCAAGTCAGGTATGCCACAATACATTGAAGTGGTGTTGCAAGAAGCGCAACGTAACGCTTTTCATGAACCACTGGTGCTTCAAGTTGCGTGGGTGAAGATAATTTTAGTATTCGCTTGACAAGGGCATAGCGTACTCTCCATTCTGGCATCACACCAGCTTTCTTATTTATTTGTCGTGAGCCCGGCGTACTTCATGAAGTTCAGTATCATATCTTCTGTTATTAATCATTAAGCTCTGTGAAAATTTGCATGTGTTGTCTAATTCAATAAATTGCAAAATCTAGAGAAAATCTAATTAGTACTTATTTCATGGGACTGAATGGTTTCATGGACAAAGCATCACATCATCATCCTACATTGCTGATTTCAGATGTCACTGTTTAGTTTTCTTTTCTCGTACTTTATTTTTACTATCTTTCACCATGGCAGTTATCTGAAAACTACATAAGAGAGTTGAATTACCCCTATTTTTTATATTGTCTCGTTTCAGTTTTTGTTGCTGCTTTCTGCTAATGTTTTTCTTAAGTAGAACTCCTGTTTCGTTTTCACCTGCGATGTATTTCATTTCCTGTTTTCTGTACCTCTGTTTGCTGCATCAATTATTTTTTTCTATATTCACTACTGTAGGAGCTCCCGATTCAGTCTCTGACTATGGGACTTCCTTCTGTATACACAAATTTTTGTAGTTGATTCGATGACAATATAAAACCATTTCTGAATTCTGAATTCTGAAATAAAAAAACATTTTGATCATGTGCGCTACCTGGAAAGTAGCGCGCATGACAAGTCACCGGTGCCGTTAGAGGAACCCAGCCGTTCTAGGAGGGTTTGTATACCTTGCTCATCGATTAACAAGGACACATGTGATCATTGACCTGAGTAACTTGATCAGTGTTAAGTTGTTTATGACCTTCGGGATCAGAAAGCAATGAAATCAAGTAAGAATTGAAAGGGTTTGCTTTCTTTTTTTTTCCTTAATCATCGGTGATGATTATACCAGCGTGAGTAAGAGGTCGGTACGTTGGGCTATCTCTTCCGATAATTTTGGTGAATTGTCACTATTTTGTTTACGCCTCTTCTGAACAGGCAGGTGACGAGTTTCACAGTACTGGTTTTTGGCTAGCCTTAGTGGTCCGCCTCGGTGAAACAGCGGCGGGGGTGGTCGGCTGCTGAACCGAAGGTAGTGGGTTCGATTCCGGCCGTGGCATTCCGATGGAGGCGAAATGGTAGAGGCCCGTGTACTGTGCAATGTCGGTGCACGTTAAAGAACGTCATAAGGTCAAAACTCCCGGAGCCCTGCTCCACTACGTCTCTCATAATCATATCGTGGTTTTGGGATGTGAAACCCCAGCCTGAATGCCTGTCTTATGGTTTATTTCAGTTCATCTGCGTGTTGTTATGTAAGGTTCTTGTTTTATGCTTCACAGGGAAATTCTTTTCTGGGCAACCCTGTGCACTTCCGCCGTAAATCACGGCTTGTCTTTGCTCCACCATGACGTCAATAGCCGTGACGGAACGTAGAGCGCAGGCAGTTGAAGTTGTGACGTTCAACCCAAAGCCCTTGAAAGGGACATTGTCGTGAGAAGCCACATGATCTGAGTAAGCCAATAGCATTGGTGGGGCAGGTGGGAAAGAGATGTGGTGCTTTGAAAAAAAAAAAATCAGTGGTGCTAAAGCGAACGTGCGTCTTGGTCGTGGCGCGGTGATTTGTCGCGGCTTTCGAAGGCTGTTTAAGCGCTTGCTTCGACAGCTGAATTCCACTGAGTCAGCCTGGGCTAAGTTTTGTCTGTCAATCTAAAGACAACATATCCCTGCAAATTTACTTGTCAGTATATAGTTATGGAATACCATAACTTCAAGACAGTTGGGACAGAAGAGAGATACCGGGCAAGTAAAGAACGCACACGTGCCGAGCTTACTTATCGCGGGTTTTCGTATCGCTTTTTGCGCTTATCGTCGGACGTTAAACGCGTGAGAGTGCCTCCTCGGCCACCGCAGTTGCAGTCTCGTAGTACATGCATGCTTGCGGCCGTGAAACTTTATCGCATTTGTGAAATTGGAGGCCGCAGGAGGAGTGCAGTGACCAAATGCGGTCAATCGCTAGCTTCACGTGCAGAACATACGTCGGCATGCTCGATTTGGACATCTTATCTGGTTGATTGAAGGTCCTCTCCGTAGCCCCGTTGTACCTGTATGCTCAGCGTTTCTGCAACATACAAGGTGAGAAAATTGTGTTTAAATAAGACCCGCAGTTTCGGCGAAGCATGAAATGAAATGCGGTTGCAACATTCTCGAATACTATATTACGGAGTAATAATGGCAGCTTCAGGGGTTGTGCGCTTGCGCTTTGAGCTCCCCAATTTCGAGATTCTGTGAACAAAAGTGAATGCGTACGGGGCACTCTGTTTTCACTCACGCGACGCCATAAATGCGTTGACAGGCAGGCACAGGAGACCCTGAAAAAAATGATGTATTGTTGCAACAGCTTGTCTTTCATAGTTAGTACAGGTCTTGTGATTGTTAGACCAGCTACATAATTCTGATACAGCAAGAACGAGGTGGAGGAAGTACACGTGCACGCATGATTTTGCTCAGTTTCATAATGATGGACATTTATTTATGAAATTTATGTACACCCACCGATCCTTAAGGGACCACCCCTTACAAACCTTAGGTGAACACCCCTTTACGGGAGCCCATTGGCGTAAGCCGCGGCCTGGGCACGCTCAACCAAAGTCTGTTGGGCCGTGAGGTCAGAGCAGCCGAGCAGGGATGCCTCCCAGTCCTTCTGGAAAGTGTGGGGCAGATCGGTGAAGTTTAGAGACTTTTCGACATGCCTACACCTTGTGGAAAATGTCACAGGAGTTTTCCTTACACTGCGGGCACTTCTCCGTGAAAACAGGGTTGAAGTGTTTAAGGATTGCCGGGCACAGTAGAGTTTTGGTGTAAAGGGGAAGGAGGATTCGCTCCTTCGTCTTTGTGACGCCCTTCCAGGGTTTCAGACAAATGTAAAGGCTGGGTTAGTGCTATTGTGTGATCTCCTTGAAGGTGTATGTGGGATAGCTTTCGAGCTCCAGATCAGTACGGGATTAGGATAGTGCCTGGAGAGTGAACGCGTGGGCTGCAGCATCGACTGGCTTACTACAATCGAGGCTAGTGTTAGCCGGAGCCCATACGATCGTTCGGTTCGCGGGGCCCCTAGGTAGTCGCTGTTTTGCAGAATCTTGCAGGCCAACTACGGAACGTAGTGTAGTGCCTTCATTATTGTCATTATTCATCATCATCTTTTCTTAGCCACGGAACCGCGCCGCGTCCCTTGCGCAGCTCATGCCTAGCTCAAGCTGCACGCGAATAGAACGAGTTTACGCTCCGGGTGTGTCGGACGCTGGCAGCCATGGGCGTATCAGTCGGGGGGAGCAAGGGGGGCGCTAGCATCCTTACCAAGAAGAGGTAGGGGGGCTAAGCCCCCCACTTCTGACAGTGATCAATGTTGGCTGCATGATGGGGGAAAAACAACTAAGGCAATGTTTTCTTTGACCACAGTAATCACTCAGTTGTAATGCTACGAGGAGATCAATATATTATGAGAAAATATTACATACAATGAAATATTTTGAACAATTCTCCTGTGAAAATTTTTAGTAGACTCTTTGCAGTGCATACCACTGTACAACGCTTTCGCGCCTCGTGTTGTAGCATTGCAAAGCAGGCTAGCCCTGAATACGGCCCTATAAGATTACATCACTGGCTCATGCTTTTATTCTGCTGTACCTGACTGGCTGATGCAGCTACAGATGGGAATGAGCAAAGTCTTTATGGACTAATGAAACCACTTGCTGCTTCACAGAACTAATTTTCTTTCCTAAAAAAGGAATACAATCACCGCTGCTCTGTCGAAGCTACTGTGAGCCTATGAGTGTGATGAATTCTTCTCAATGCTTGGTTTTCCCGTAATGAAAGAGGAAAAAAAAAAGGTTGGCGCTTAAGTCTCTGAATACCCAAATTAGTGATTAGTTTTCTTTATGGTACCTTGTAACGGTGGCAGCAGCTTTCAAAGTGGTGACGAATAAAACGGTGGAATCGAAAAGTTGGAAGCTCAGCTTGTGATCTCCCTGAAAATTGATTTTACGAACCAGGTAGATCGGTTAAGTCCGTGGTTTTTTGCACTAAGTAGCACACACGTGCAGTTATTCTTATTCATCTGTATTTATCGGCAAGGATGACCTAATTATTTGTATTTATGCAGAGAATTCTGCGGTGATGCATAAAAAATAGCTGCATTATCACAAAGCGTTGTGATGTAAAATGCGCTTGATCGCGCAATCCACGAATCTTCCGTATGCATTTCCTACCATCATTGATGAACGTGACAATGTTAGTATATATCCCAGCACTGTCCGTTTTCATGTTTCTGTGCATACCCCATACTTCGTAGTAGAAAACTCTGCTTTGCTTGAAATTTTTTCATACAGTCATAACCATATCGCACAAATGCCTATGTTTATTGATAGTGACACGATACATGCCATACCTATGACGATAATAGTCAAGCACGTGTTGGGGTCCCCACCGTACTCATCTATTTAGAAAGTGCATTTTTGCGTGTGCCCTGTATTCCCTGACGAAGGCAGGCTCTCAACTTTGGAAGAAATAAACGTTTCCGCACGTTCATGTCCGTCATTTCTTTCTCCCCGCATATATATATATATATATATATATATATATATATATATATATATATATATATATATATATATATATATATATATATATATATATATATATATATATATATGTATATATTTATATATATATATATATATATATATATATATATATATATATATATAGAGAGAGAGAGAGAGAGAGAGAGAGAACAAATTAGGTAAGTTTGCCCCCCCCCCCCCCTCCACTCGCCAAGTGGTTGGTACGCCTTCGCTTGACCCGAGAAATAAAGTGGCGAGATTTGGCACGGCCCCGCCAGCCCCTTTTATTACGTCGTCTCAGGCCTGCCTCACTCGCTACACGTAGCGCTGATTAATATTGCGGCAGGAACCCGCTTGGGTTGGTGCTAATGACCCTTGAGTCCTGATCTGCGACGGCTAGTGCCATGGTGATCTCCTCCGCGTGCGTATACTAAAGGGAAGTCCTTTTGAGGCGGTGTTTCGGTGGACGACCGCATCAGTGTGCCAACCCCGGTGTTGCGGGCTGGAGACTTCCATTAGAGAACTCGAAATTCGTAGCCATATATATATATATATATATATATATATATATATATATATATATATATATATATATATATATATATATATATATATATATATATATATATATATATATATATATATATATATATATATATATAGGGGCGAGCCAAGGCTCCTGCCCCTGTGAGGCATCGGCTACTGTGGTAGTCTCGGGTCGTGTTAGGCGGAAGAGGGTACATATGCAGGGAGTATTTCGCAATTTCCGGAATGTGCATGCGCTCTTTAGCATGTATTGTATGATTGATGTGTAGTAAGGCAAGGAGGCGACGAAACGGTTGTGTCTGGGACGTACACCTTCGTATATTGGTTTGTCAAGTGCGTCTTTCGCAGCTATTTGAAGGCGTTCACGATTCCCAGGCCCAGGAGACGCAGGCTCGAAGTGTTCACCGCACGGTCGGGGGCGCGCTTGTAGATTTTGCAGCGAATGACTTTGATACAAGCCATGTTCAACATCAAAGAATGGTCCATCAACGCGTTTTAATCCTATCGAAGATATAGGGATTAACTATAGCTCGTATTGTTGATGCCGCTCTGCCAGGCTTGGCTGAAGGACTAGTGGCTGCTGGCAGGACGCGCAGAGCGCTGTCATGGATAGGGCGTCACCTTCGGACATCGTCGACAGTGATACCTGCACCACCGGGGGGCGAATAGCGGGTGTGACGATGTCCGTAGTCGCGGCAGGCTCCAGGGCCTGCGGAGATGTTGCCGTCGTGGAACCTGACCTGTCTGAATTGTCTCGGGCGGAAGAGGTCGAGGAAGACGTACAGATGGTGGGCACGCCTGATGGACCCTTTTACCGTCGACTCTCTATTGTGGCTTTGGGTCCCGCCAGTTGCTGCTCCCGGCCTTTCGTCTAAGCGTCTTGCGAAGTATCACGGACCCTACCGCGTGGTTGCGCAGACGTCTCCTGTTAATTATGTGATTCAACCCGTTACGCCGTCTTCCAACCTTCGTCGTCGGGGGCAAAAAACGGTCCACATTAACCGTCTCAAGCCGTATTATGACCCTCTGACCTCTCTCTAGGTCGCCAGGATGGCTATCCCTTGATACCAGTGGTTATTGTGAGGAAGAAGATGGACTCATGCTGAAGCGCATTGCCATCGCCTGGCTCGCTCGGCTGTTCGCTCCATGACTACGCTTTGCCTGCTGCTGCTATCGCACCGGTCGCTGTGTACCTCAATAAACCCCCGTAACACGGTGACTTCCTGACGCACCGGCTAATTTTTGTAGTTACGCAGGAGGGCTCAATGTCAGAACATGCCATCAACTAAGGAGTGCCACAGGGCAGCGTGATAAGTCCTATTCTCTTTAATGCAGTCATTTCGCAGCTGGCGCATAATCTTCCACCTTACATCAGATTTTCAGTATATGCAACTGATATAAGAATATGAACGTCTGGTCGATCGTTTTTGGATGTACAACATACTTTACAAGAAGGATAGGATTATGTAGATCGCTTTCTAAGAAAAAGAGGTATGGTACTGAGTCTGGATAAAACAGCCATACTACCGTTTACACTAAGAAGACCTGGAGATTTACAGATTATTCTACAAAACCAGCCAATTGAAGAGGTAAAAACTCATAGATTCTTGGGTGTGATTTTAGACCGGAGACTAACATGGTCACCTCATGTCCAGTCCCTCGAACAAAAAGTGAATCAAGCCATTCAAATCCTCCAGCATCTCTGCGGGGCTAAATGGGGTGGTACTACAGAGTTTCTATTGGCCCTACATGTTGCGTGAATACCCCCATCGTAAGTTACTCACTGCCTCTGCTTCACCGACGTCCAGCCTACACCGAAAGAAGACTTCACTTGTTATTGGCAAGGAGTTTGAGGGTATGTCTGGAGTTGCCACGGTCAACTTCCAGTGATTTAGTGTTTGCAGAGGCTCGACAACCACCTTTGTCAGTACTCCGGACTAAAGAAACATCTAGAATCCCATTTAGAATTTTCACGCAACGTGAAAGTCATCCTTTATCTGGTGCACTAACACAAAGGACGGCAACGCGACTACAGGATAGTGTATCATCATTGCAAGCAGTAGTACCAGGATTTTCACCATGGAAACCTTCAAAACCACCTTGGACGCTACTGCTTCTCATGGTTATCTGTGAAATAGATGGCATACGGAAGAAAGCAAACATGGCGCCTCTATAGTAGTGGCACAGATGGTACTTCTTCATTTTCATATAATGCACAATAAAAAAAAACGAAGATATATACAGATGGATCATGCACTGAAGAAGTGTCAGTCATTCTTGAACGTCTGCTTACGCATTAGCGTAAGTTACGCATTTACATGGGTTCTCTCTAAGTGAAGACGAAGAAGGAGACGGGGTTGTCCTGGTCCCTGGTTCCCTGGTCACAGCTGTCCGGGCCGTTCACGGTGGGTCGTCACTCTGTTCCTTCAGGCCTTTTCGAGTTCCTGTTCAGCTGTTTTCGGCGTCTGGGTGCACCCTTCTGGGGTGTGCGGCCATTACGGGCGGTGCTGACTTGAGCTTAGCAGACTGATGTCTGTCGCGTCTCCGGCTGCAGGCAAAATCTGCCTGGTCGGCATCCCTCACTAATGATAATTTACACATTGATCTTTTCTTGCGCAGCGGTCTCAGCAGCATTCCGGTGGCTCTGGTCCCAACAAATGGGGCTTCTATTCACATGAAAAACCCCAAAAGCATCCAGGAGGAGCTACGAAAGGTGACCGAACACTCTCAACTCACCACCGAGGTGCGACAGTTGGGTCGTGGAGGTATTTTGTGCTGTTCCCCAGATCAGGCCTGTGTATCAGATCTGCTAAAATGCACATCGTTTGCCTCTCACCCGCTGAGCCCTTTTGTTCCTCCTCACTTGGCCTGTGTGAGAAGTTTGGTTCGTGGATAGACTTGAGCCTGTCTCCGTCCGAAATTCTAGAGATGTTTTCTGCTGCAGGCGCGGTGGCAGTTTTTCGCTGTCCACGTAGCGCTGACAAAAATAAGATACCGTCAGAGTCGGTGATAGTTACCTTTGCTGGAACTACTATACCAACAGAGATCAAAGCGTGGCCACTGATATATCGTGTCGAAGTGCTATCTCCTCGTCCACTGCAGTGTCATAGATGCGGGCGTTTTGGACATAGCATAAAGGGTTGCCGATCAGTAGAGCGGTGTCAAATGTATGCAGGACAACACAACTCGAAAGAATGCACAGTTCAGGAAAGGTCTTGCTGTCTCTGCGGTGGTCCTCACCCATCTGATGATGGCACATGCCTTGCGAGAGCTCAGGAGATTCAAATTATGGAAATAATTGAGTAAAAACGTTGTTCAAGACGCGAAGCTCGAATCGCCATCGCAGAGCGCTCTCATGGGTACGCAGTTGCTGCGATCCGTAATACCCACGTCATGGACTCGTCACTCTCAGACGTGATAGCCTCGACCGTTGAGAAAACAATGACAAAGTGATATACTCGAGAACCTTTTTATGACGCTGACGGAGTCATTTGCTCAAATGGTTAATGCACAAATCGCTCAGGTCCTCATGAATGTTAATCATCCACATGCAGCCCTTATGCTTTCTTCAGCTAAAGAGGTGAATGCAGGATATGTAGAAACAGGGCCTTCTAAACCCAGCGACCCGATAAAAACACCTGTTGAAAAGTTATATTCATCAAGAGCTGGTCCATCGAACTGCGGCCGTAAAATAATCTCCATCGAACATCTGGATTGGAGCTCTGACTCAGGCTCACAGGACTCACAAATGGAATTCGACACAAAAAGAAAAATGAAACGGCAGGCCTCGCCACGAAAAAAATGGATCTCCAGTGAGTCCTAAAGGGAAAAGCAAAAAAATATCAGAAAGAAATAGCATCAAAAGAGGATTTTTTTGAAAGATAGCTTATTGCAGAAGGCAGTGAATGCTGCCGGCATATCCTCAAAATAGGTGGATCAAGAATCTTACAATGGAATTGCCAGTCAATTTTTTCCGCAACAACAGATTTATTTTGCCTTTGTAATCAGCCTTCCCCAGATGTTGTAGTGTTGCAAGAAACTTGGCTTTCTAAAGAAAAAACCTTTCATCTTAAAAACTACCGAACATTTCGCTTAGACCGCCCCTCTAGAGGAGGTGGCTTATCAGTGTTTATCTCTTCAAAAATTGCACATCGGGTAAACGTTACCGGTCAAATAAGGAGTTTAGAAAGTGAAATTTTAACATTAGATATCGCTCTTCCGGGACACATTCCCTTTTCGTTATTAAACGCTTATTTCCCCTCAGGTGTTCAAAATTCTAGTGTTTTAGATACCATAAGTTCGTCTTCCAGAAAAGACATATTAATCGTAGGAGACTTCAATTCTCATCACACTTCGTGAAGATTCAGAACAGATATGAGTGGAAAGCGCTTGTGGGATATTGTTGCAAAAAATAATTTAACATGCATTAACCAGTCAACCCGCACGTTTGTATATAATCAGTCTCATTCTGCGATTGATCTGACTTTCTGTAGTCCTAGCCTCTGTATTTCTACATGGTCCACTTTAAACTCGGGTACAAATAGCAATCATTTCCCTATATTGTTTGAGCTCGTATGTCCCGTGACTTCAATAATCTGGCAGCTGACTTCACACATCAATTTTAATACATTTGAACAGAAACTTCGTGTGGCTTTGTCAAAACGAACCGAGGTAAATAAGCAGCGAAATGCTCAGCTATAAGGATGTTCTAATACAATCTTTAAATAAAGCTAAATTCATAGTTCAGGTCTCTAAACAACGCCCTTTAAATCATTAGTGGAACTCTGATTGTTCACGTCATTACAAGCTAAGAAAAGCAGCGTGGCGAAAACTGCTCTATAATCAGTGCCCTAGAAACTGGAACGATTGCAAATACGCGGCTGCAATTTTTAAGTGAACAGTTGCCGCTGCGAAAGATAAGTATGACAGCCAACGCTCCTAGTTCCTTTCAAAGCCTGGCCACAGGAAATCACTTTTAAACTTCCTTAAAGCCCAAAAAGTAATCCCACCATCAAGAAACCTCAAATCGATAGTTTCAACGCCACGTGAGTTGCCTACTTTTCTGGAAAATATTGCTCAAGGGCTGGAAAGCCATTTCACGGCTGCTAACTTTTACCACTCGCCGTGCCCTGTTAACAGCGATGACTTTGAAGAGGTTACAGCGTCGGAAATACCACAAGTAGTGAAAATATTACCCAATTTTGCTCCAGGTCCCGATGGAATAACTGCATCGGTAATAAAAATAATCCATAAAGTATCACCTCAAGATTTACTTACAATAGTTAACCACTCCATTAGACATTCATGGATTCCGCCTGAGTGGAGAATCGCGAAAATAATTTATTGAAGAATCATGGAGCTGGGTTTACTTTGGATAACATTTGGCCTATCTCACTCACATCTGATCTGGTAAAACTAATCGAGAGACTTCTACACATTAGGATAGACACCTGGTTGGACGACAATGCAATTTTAAGCCCATGCCAAATTGGATTCAGGCGTGGCTGCTCCATTTGGTGTGTCCATGTTGATCTGGAAAGCAGGATACAACTAGCTCGTTCTAAGAAACAGGTTTCCGCCTTAATCACTTTAGATATTGCAAAAGCCTATGACAGTGTGGAACACATTAAACTAATAAATTCGCTAACGCACATCGGGTTTCCAAATTACTTCGTGCATTGGGTTTACTCTTTTCTAAAAGATAGAGAATTCTATTGCTCTCAATTTCGCATGTCGTCTTCAAAGTATAAACAAACTAGAGGTCTCCCCCAAGGTTCGGTACTTTCACCATTATTATTTAATATTTTATTGTGCACAATTCCAGTACAACATGATGTACAGGTGTATGTATACGCTGACGACATCACATTTTTTGCTACAGCTACAGATATACATACATTATATCAAATGCTACAGTTTTATATGAACGCTCTGGACACATGGTTAGACGACATTAATCTATCATTAAACATCAGGAAAAGTGCAGCCGTAGTTTTTGCTATAAGTGTTCCAGTGCAGATTTCCGTACTTTACAGACAGGACTTCATCCGGCAGGTGAAATCGATTGAACACTTGGGAGTGACTTATACTGAAAACCTAAATTGGAGTCCGCATATAGAAAATATGGCAGCTAAAGGAGCACAGGCTCTTGGGAGGCTTCGTAGACTCAGCAATAAACGTTGTGGTTTACGTCGTGATGTGCTAATAATGATTTATTGTATGTATATTCGCCCAATATTGGAGTTTGGCTGTGTCTTGTTTTCTGGAGCCCCCGCCTACAATATTAGACCACTGGTACTACTAGAACGCGAAGCGTTACGTTTATGGCTTGGGCTCCCTGAATTTGTCGCAATTAATGTTTTATATAAGGAAGCGCGCCTGCCTTCTCTTCGTGCTAGGTTCCAAATACTAGCAGTCCGTACCTTCCTAAAAATATACGCATCCCCACATAGGAGGTCACAATATGTTTTCATTAATGAGCCGACGTCCTTTTTTAAACTAACAGTGGTCTAGATTAAAGTGTCCACAAGTCATCGTCGTACAGAAGCTCTTGGAAACATTACATGTTAACCTTCGTGAAGTACGGGTACTAAGAACACCTATTCAAACGATGAAAATAGAATTTGACAATATTTTTTTAATAATTGCAAAAATCTTCCCAGTAGATATCTAAATGCCGTTTTGAAAGACCACCTGGCAAGATTAGACACAAAGATTGTAACAGCAACTGATGCTTCAGTTCGCGAAGAGAAGGCAGGAGTCGGAATTGCAGCTTCAGTGTTGGATTGGTCTTTTTCGATACGTTTACCTGATTTCACACCTATTTATCAAGCGGAATTACTGGCATTTCTCTTAGCGTTAAGAAAATTACCTCAATCAGTAACAGATGCTATTATTCTTTCAGACTGCTTGTCTGTGTGTAGTTCATTAACTGCGCCTAATATGTCCAATGCTTTAAAAGTATTTTACGACCTTGCCCCAAGACATTTACGACTCATTCACTTGGTGTGGATACCAGGGCATAAAAGTTTAACCCTCAATGAATATGCAGATGCACTGGCAGTGGCCTCGCATAATTATCCCATAATTTCTATATTGCCGACGCTAGCATTTATCGCCGTGGCATGCTTTGAAAAATTTGTCATGTCAGATCACTTTGAAAAATCTCGCTTGGCAACATCAGATTTTTCCCATCTTAAGTACCCTTGGAAAAATCGATGGTGCTCCTCTAGAAGGGCGGAGATATCAATTACGAGATTAAGATGCCGAGTTCCCCCCATGAACTTTTATCTACACAGGTCTGGTCTGGCACAGTCTCCCCTATGCCTCCACTGCAACGAGAGTGAATCCCTTCACCATTTCCTCTTAACATGCAGGTTATACACAAACCAAAGGAAGAGACTGTTAGAAGAACCTCTCCGTAGGTTGGCTCTAAATTTATCCCTTCCGGTGGTCCTCTCCTTTGGAGCAACTGAAAAGGGATTTAGCCACAGGAATGTTTGCGAGGCCGTATGCGATTTTGTAAAGGCAACAAAACGATTAGAATGTTAAGCTGAGGCATAAATTCACTTTATTTCAAATCATATTAGCCTGTTCGTTTTTGTATTACCTCTATTTTATTTCTAATCTATAGTTTACCCATTGGTTCAATGTTTAAACATCATTATCTAAATAATCTGGCTGGTAAAACAACTCCACCCCACAAATGAGGCACCGTCCGTTTCATGGCCGATCCCCCGTAGTGGGTTGCGCCAGGGCTCTGAGGACCGACCGACCGACCGACCGACCGACTTCAGTAAAGGGAATGTACAAATTATCCCACAAATCTTCATAGACGACAGCACAATTGGTGGCTATCTTTGAAGCAGTTAAGCTTACCTGCGATAATTCTGAGCCATGAAAATGGGTGATATGCACGGATAGCAAACCTTCCCTTCAGGTAATCAGAAATGCGAGATCACTTTACAAAAATGATGAAATGGCACAATCTATTACAGAAACTGTGGAATATGCCTCAGCGCAAGGCCACAACATCGTATTCCAATGGATACCCATTGGAATAAACGGAAATGAAGAGGCTGACAGCTTCGCCAAGAAAGCATTGAAGGAAGGACGGGATTGCGCAATCCCTGTGTCTGGGGCGGATATTAGACATTTTTTTAACGCAAGGAGCTAACTATTGTTCGATGGAGAAGTAGTTTGAGAGCCCTAAATCAAAGGAAACAGTACTTTATGAAGTTGATCCACACAGAAAATTTTCCATAGCGAGAGACCTCCCAGGACACCTAGACATTAATTCACCGACTTCGATTGGAAGTAGCATACACAAACAGCTTCCTGCACAAGATACATCGATCCAACGCACCGGCCTGCCAACGTAAAATGTTCGCCACATTCTTTTGGAGTGTGTTAAATACGCGAAAAGAGAAACATTAAGGAATAAAGTCGCAAGTTTTGAGAGACGGTCCCTCACATTAAAGAAATTACTTGAACCATGGCCTGAGATGCATCTTCAGAAAAAGGCGAACATCTTCCAGACAGACTTTTAGTGGAGACCGGACTGGATAAGCGCCTGTGATAGACAGCCAGGGATTGATATATATGAATTGTGTTCGTGCATATACTTAAAGTATAAAAGGGAGGTGTGCGTGTGAACAGTTTGACAGTGTGAACTGCTACAAGCAAACTGTGCATTGGCATGATATTTGAACTGGTTTCAGTGTGCTATTATGTTTTTTTGGATAGTTCATTTTGGGTGCCATTCAGTACTATTCTTTTTTTTTCTTTTCCCTGAAGAACTTCATGATATGAAGTAGCCGAGGCAATATGGACCTCAGCCTCTCCACAGCAAAACAGTTAGAACAGAACAGAACAGAACCATCTTGAGAGAAAAGGGTGTTTTGCACAAAAACGCACCCACACAAATTTGTTGAGTGCAAATTATTTGTTATTTATCTTAAACCGTTTTCGTGTGGGAAACAATATGTCGGCCAAACCAGTGATGTCTGAATTAGCGACTGAGAGAGCACAGTTACAAATCGAATAAACGCCGCCGGAAGGCTTTCTTGATCTCCAAGTTCATGCATGTGGTTGCCGGCTTTCGTTCCAGAACACAATCACTGCTGGTCGGCATAAAGATGAGTTCACTCGTTTAATCATGAAAGCCGAACTTATTAATGCTGTTGGCGATGTTTGTGTGAGCGAACCTGGGAATGCATTGCCACCCAAAGATCTCGCTTTCCTGCGTACACGGTGATTCTTGGTTTTATCTTTTATGTTTTCTTTTAAGTAGATGATATTTTTGCGCATTTGTCTAGGTAATCCCACGTGCTTATCTCTCTGCCTCACGATTATGGTATAAAGGCAGTCTGAGTTCGAAAATAAACATGTTATTGCTAGTGAGACGTCCCCCGCTACGCCACCGATCGCCAAATAGAGGGAAGAGCCCTCAACCCCCTTTTTATCCGGTTCCCTCTTGGCTACGTGTCTTAATCACTTTCCACATACAGGGATTCGTGTTGGGGCCGGGAAGTAAGAGACTCTACGACCTGTTTCTGTTTACTGATTCATTAAATTTAATACTAACTGCAAACATCGTATGCCCGCGTACATCAACCACTACACAAAATTTATAACACATGATTTAGACAATCGCGACGTTCGACACAGGGCAGGCACATAAAGAAACTGCAACAATACAAGGGTATACATAAAAAAACACACGACGACACAAATGATAAAGTAATTAATTAATAAAACTGCGCAATGTCTCAATATGCCACATCCCTTCCCGCGAAGCTCGTTTAAGTAAAGGAGGTGAAGTTCGTCTCACAGAATGTCCATGTAGTAGGAGCCTCGAAGTTGGCTGCTCGAATCGGGGCCGAAGGTAGGTTCTTGGCGTCGAGGTCTGATCTGTCCCATTTGTCAGCGTCTTCATCGTCTTCGTCATCGTCGCCTAAGTCGTGCCTCTCAGTGATTTCCATCTTAGCTTCTCTACCATATCGAGCTCATCGCATCGTTTCTCTGACCTTCCTCCCATCGTATCTCTCTGACCCCCGTATCGTCGCCGTCTACTACTTTTTCTCCCCTGGGAAAGATTCTCCTCGCCTTTCCCCTTCCTTGACACGTGGCCGCTTTTCTCGGGTTCCGAGTCTGCCCTACCGGGGCACCAAACCAATCGCCGCTATCCACGCGGCATATTTTCTTCTCAGTCGGAGTGTATCATCTTTGGCGGCCGCCCCCGTGGCCTCTACCAGTAGAAAACCCTCTCCCAAACAAAGCCGAGCAGTAACAATGTACAAACTCAAGCCTCAGGGAGACGATAGTTATAGCGCGAGAACAAAACGACGATACAGAGACAAGAAGGACACGAAAGACACGAGCGCTAACTTCTAACTGAGTTCATTGCTCAGAGCACGAAAATATATAGAGGAGACAGTAACCATGTGATAAAAACCATATGGCACAAAGAGCAGAACATGAGTAAGAAAAAACAAAAACAAAAGCACTGGAAAACAGCAAAGAAAAATCTAGAAGAAAACGGAACAGAAAGGTAAAGATAATATAACTACCTGCCCGCACCGAAACCTTCGAGGAACCTGCGTTCCTTCTCGGACAAGGCCACGGAGGGCTTGCTAATACAAGGCACCTGTTCGCGTGCCATCTGCGGGGCCTCGACAATGACTCGGGTGCTTTCATCTCTGTGTTTGTACAGCGTCGCTGTGTCCTTGAAGAGGGGAACACAATTGCACTCAGTGCAGTGCTGAGCAAGAAAACCATCTTTCCCGTTTCTAACATTGTTCGCGTGTTCTCTCAGCCAATCGTTCAGACACCTTCCGGTCGTTCCGACATAACAAGCACCGCATGAAAGGGGGGTCCTATAGACAACTTCCCGGGAGCAGGCCGCATACCTGTTTCTATGTTGAACTCTGCATTCCGTTGATGATTGCGTTTTCAGGGGGTTTGTAGATTTGGTGAGGCTGATTAACTTGAACGGTGCCGAGAACAGGACACAAACTCCAACACGTTTTCCAATTTTTTTGAGCCTGTGTGAAATCTGGTGTATGTATGGAATCACGGCTATCCTTTCACGTTCTGTATCCGTGTTGCTCAAATTCTGTCGCTTCCTCTGCTCTGCCTTATTAGTCCGTAGGATCGTCTCAGCAACAGGCGCGATAAACGCCTCGGGGAAACCTGAAGCCTTAAGCCGGGAAACTTGAGCTTTGAAGCTCGCAGAGATATTGTGGGCGCACGACCTATTTAAAGCATTCTCAAGGCAGGTTCGTGCTATGCCTCGCTTAACTATCTTACTGTGAGCGGAAGAAAAAGGAAGTAGAGGTTTCTGCGCACGTGGTTCATAACACCAACAGATGTGCTGTTAGCTAAAAACCAGATTTAAATCCAAAAAGCGTAACTAGTCATTATCGGGCATTTCATGTGTCAACACAAGGGGCTTTAAACAATCTTCGAACACAGCTATAGTTTGAGTCGCAAACGAGTGAAACATAGAAGAATTACAATTTAGAAGAACCAAGAAATCATCCACGTATCTGAATATTTTGACGACATGCGCGCCTTCTAACTTTTCCTGCAGTTTTTGCCCATTTTTGCCAATAGAAGATCACTGAGTAGAGGTGCTATGCATGAACCAATTGAAACACCTTTTTTCTGCAGATAAATGCAATCATTCCATTGAACGAAGGTAGACGTAAGGTACAGCAAAACCAGGTCAAGAAAATCTCGCGAACTAATGCCAGTTTTGAATTGGATGTTCAATTCCTCGAAAATTTCTATGTTATCCCTTATAAATTCTAATACCTCATCGTGAGGCAGAGAGTAGTATTGGTCCTTTATGCCAATTGAAAAACCGAAAAGGTTAGATTGATTTGACTGTTTGAAAAATTCTTTCAGAGCCTGCGAGTTTTTGATCACAAATGGGTCATCAATCTTTAGACACTTTAGATGGGTCTGAATAAACAAGCCGAGTTGCTTTTGCCACGTACCACTTTCTGTCACAATGACACGGAAGGGCATGTCAACCTTATGTGTTTTGGCAGAAAAAAACATGCTGAGCCCGTTTTTGTAACTTTTGCTAATGTGCTGCGCTAACTGTTTTGTGTCTCTGTGTCGTCGTTTTGTTCTCGCGCTATAACTATCGTCATGCCATACCAACTAGCCCAAGCTGCCACACCTCAGGGAGAGTGATGGGCGAGCCGTCCGAAGACACTTTAATTACGGGCGAACAATGGTCCCGATGCTTCCGGTACTTGGTGAGCCGATGTCCAGACCAAGTCTCAACGTTTCCATGCAGCTTGGTGTCTCCCGCTAAATTCTCCGTAGCCGCCGCTTCTTCGTCATTCACTGCCGGGGGTGGCCATCCGCGCAGAACGCAGTAATGAGCCCTGGAGCCACGGAGGCTGAGGGAAAGTCATACTGGACCCGGCACAGGCGCTGCGGCAGCGTCGCATTCCCCGAACCAACAAAAGGTGCTCTGCTGCTCCCCCATGCCACAAATCTGAAGGGTGCGCGCGGATTATCTCCACCGTACACTGTCACACGGTCTGTAGACGACAAGGCACCGCCCGGTCCTCGTGTTTGCGCGGGGGAGCGCGTGAGAATAGTAGAAATAATCCTTCCAGGTACTCCACTCCGGAATGCCCATTCGTTACACCGAAGGTTTTCTTTTCCCTTTTTTTTATGCGTGGGTTTGAGAAACGAGCGAAAACATCTTGAAAGGACCGGGGTTCAGTCCGTGTTTGCGGGGACGTCACACTAGTAGCGCTCTATTGTCGCCGTAGCGCTTCATCATCGCTTTTTTTCAGAGACAAGTGGCTTTGAAAAGAGGAAAAAGGAAGATAAAAGCGCAGTCCCGTTACTGCCTCTCTTAATCGAGGGCACCTCCATAGTTATGCGCAGGAAAGGGGGAATGGGAATTGAAGAGACAGAAGAGAAGAGAGTAAGAGTAGGGCGGTGAAAAGCATTCGATCACTCGTATCGCGCATGCGCGCAAGAAACAAACGCGGCAGGCGCGAGAAGCCCGCCGAGAAGCCGGGGGTGAGGATATGTGCCCGTCAAGGGGAAGGGAGAAAAAAACAGAGAAATATAAAAGAAACCATTGGGCAAGTGGAAAGAAGATAGGGAGCTCCCGAACTGATAGTGAAGGGGAGAGAGTGTCTGCTGCAAAGGCTGAACGCGCCCACGTAGAATAGGAAGGAAAAAAAAGATAAGAAAAAAAAGAAGGAAAAAGGAAGAAAAGAAAGAAAAAGCCGTCAGGCAGCTCGGAGCAGCCCACGTAAACAAGGACACGTGGAACTCCGAGCAGGAAGAAGGCGTGGTGCGCAGTGCGATGTAGCATTAAGGGGAAGGAAAAAAAATAGAAAAAGCGGTATAAGCGATTTTTTTTTTTTCGGAGACGAGTTCACTCAGCCATACAAGTCTCCTGTATACAGAGACGGCTTTGAACTAGTGTGACGCTCAGCAAATGCGGGTAAGCTATTTTATTTTGATAACGTCAAATTTGTCGCAGCGCACCTACCAACATCAAAGCTAACTTGACGTCAGGCTACAGTACTAATCCTTTTGACTCGCAGCAATCTGGCAAGTTGTGACGTGGTGGTGGTAGTGGTTAGAAGATGAGAAAAGGCATTTAATTTCTGCAACCCGGTCGGGAGCACGGCGCAGTGCCTGACGTCGAGCGCCAATACACAGAAATGGTACTTGCGCGTCGCCCTCTCAATCGCCTGCTCGTACCGTGAGGTCACGCAGTCACTGTCATCCCGCGTACTTGTGAATCGAGCTAGTGGAGCCTGAAATTTAGTGTATGTACACGCGAATACAATATATACTCTTATAAGCGGGCAGAGGAATCGTTGCATTTTGAATTTGTCGTCATGGAACCAATATTTTGCCCTGCGAATTTTTTTCGCTCTTCACGTTCATGCATGTGGTTGCTGACCTTCATTCCACGATACAATCATTAATGGTCGGCATAAGGGTGAGTTGAATCGTTTGATCGTGGATGCCGAACTTATTCACTCTGTTGGCGATGTTTTTTGTGTGCAAACCTTGGAATGCTTTGCCGCCCAAGGAGCTCGGTTTTCTGCGTACACGATGATCCTTGGTTTTATTCGGTATGTTTTCTCTTAAGTAGATGATATTTTCGCGCATTTATCTGAGTGCTCCCACGTGCTTATATGTCTGCCTGACGAATATGGCTTGAAAGCGGTTCGAGTTCAAAAGGAAACATGTTGTTGCTAGTAGCGCTGTGTCCTCTTCATCTATTCCTTCTTGTTTTCGTATACTTCTTGCAAGTGTGGCCGAATGCCTCAGGATGCCGACTCTCTATCTCTCCATCCCGTGGATCCCCTTTACCTGTTATCACACGACTTCGATGCCTGCGTCTTCGCCATTTCTGATTTCATGGACATACACAGTGAACAACTCAGTGATGGTGATTTGTGGTCCATCATACAACGTCCAGCTGCTCACCACTTAAATCCTTCCCTCCTCTTGTTCCCGCTCCGTGACGGAATTCTCTACCGGCGCAACACAAGCACTGAAAGTCGAAAACTCTTTTTGGTGATTCCTGCAGCGATCCGTTCCACTGTGCTCGAACAACTTCATACGCCCCAGCCGTTGGACATCTCGGAGCAGCCTGCATATGTATGACCACGTATGGCGTCGATTCTTCTGGACAGGCCTTTACCACTCTGTGCGCCTATAAATACATTGCATTTTGTGACTCGCGAGTCCTGCCGGTGCCGTAAGCATCCTTCCTTGGCGCCACCTGGCCAACTTCAGCCTATCGGCATTCCAACAGACCCGTCCTACCACGTCGGCCTCGATTTAATTGGACCATTCTCAACGTCTCTGAGTGGGAATAAGTGGGTAGTCGTTGCAACAGACTACGCCACACGGTATACCATCTGTGCATACGAAGCGAGTTGGGTGCATGGTGGAGCACGGTGGGTGCTTTGAAACGCTGACATTTCTTCCCTAATAATGCCACGCAGATCCATGAAGCGGGTTGAGCGGGAACGTTGTGAGAAAGAGGTAAACTGTAGGCTTGCAGTTCCTCACGAATTATGGTTCGAATGATGAATCGCAGCTCCATACTGTTTGCCAGGGGGTTCTCATTAAGTCGGGTCGCAGGCGGATTGACTGCAAGGTATCAAGCCGCTGGCATACAGAGACGACGTCGGAAACCGTCGAAGGGTTGTGCGCGACGAGGACGTTGAAAGCGGTAGGTCCGATACCCTTCAAAAGATGCCGGACACGATCACCTTCTGGCATGGTGTCGTCGACACGGCGGCAAAGTGCAAGCACATCCTCAATATAGGAAGTGTAGGACTCACCGCAATGTTGAACGTGTTCTGCAAGTTTCTTCCGAGCAACTTCTGAACGGACGGTCAGTGTGCCGAAAATGCGTCGGAGCTGGACTTTGAAGGAAGACCAATCGCGGAAGTCGCTCTCGTGATTTAGGAACCACGTCTTGGCAACCTGAGAGACGTAAAACTGGATGCGTGCTAACTTCGATGCCTCGTTACAGTTGTTGTAGACACCTACGCGGTCATAGTTGTCGAGCCAGTCTTCGACATCTTCGCCAGGCAGACCGGAGAAGATTGGAGGCTCCCGAGGGGGGTTGTTCACCGGTCTAGGGTTCGCGGCTGGTGGTTGCGCCACCGGGTGTTTCGGTTGGGCTTGCTCTTGCGCCATGGTGCTCTGCTGGCGTAAGCGACGTCCCGAACAGAGCTCCGGGAGCTGGCTTTGGATGAAAAGAGGTCGAAGAGATCGGGAAGCACCTCCCACCACTTGAAATACCACGGGTTCAGCTGACGCTTTATTCAAGCAACAGCAGGATGGCGCCGATGATGAAGAGGAACGGAACGAATACTGATGATGGTTATTGACAGATGAGGAAGATGAAATCCAAAGAATTCTTACAATATATATATATATATATATATATATATATATATATATATATATATATATATATATATATATATATATATATGAAAGTAGATGCGCTTTCACATAACAACTGTTTATTGTGCCGACGTTTCGACAGGAACCCTGTCTTTTTCAAGGCATAATACTATTTACACATGTTCCGTGCCTTTTTATATCCTGTCGAGACAGGAGGGGAGTGGTCACTTGAGAGAGAGAGAGAGAAAAAAAGAAGAAACAGCGAAACGGGAGGACAAACATTAAATAAAATATAGAAAATCTAGGAGAAGAAGCAAGACCGACACGGCGTAATTAGAAAGGGGCAGCATTTCAACAGAGTAGGGCAGAGGTAGATGAGGAATGTCATCATTGTTAACAATACCTCCCCCGCACCCACACTTCCCCAAGTGGGCAGGGAGCCGCCGTTTTTGTATTTCACCTTTCCGTGTAGTCCGCTGGCGGCTCGTTCCTCTTTGAAGTGTATGACAAGTTAATGGGGAGGGCTTAAGCGCTTTAAGTGCATGCTGGTGGCGTCGGGAGGAGCGAAAAAGCCGGTGAATGAGGCACCCCCATCGATATTCATTATATGCATTGGCTCCTTGTCAGTGTGCGTTAAAAATTAAAGAAGTAGAAAAAAAACCAGGGGGGGGGGAGGGGGGAGACTGTACGACATCCGAGACAGTCACCACACAGTTGCGGCTCACTGGGAAGACATGCGCGCATGCACGAAAAAGTTAACGAAACCACCTAGCTGTCAGCTCCTTGTCAGTGAAGGAACAGAATGTGCGTTGCAACTTAAAGAAGAGAAAGAAAAAGAAAAGAAAAGAAGGGGGGGGGGGACCGTATGACATCCGGGACCACTTATCTGTGCGTTCCGGCTGTGCTTGATGAGGCAAGTCATTTCTATGTTGTCAGATGCATAGGCCAAAAGCTTTGTTAGCGGGTAATATTATTGTCGTAATGAAACCGGACTGATTAGAGAGAAGCGTTTGCGTCTTTTAGCGGTCGTAACGCAAACAGAGTGCCTGGGTGTTCATTTATTCCGTATTTCATCGTGTTAAATTTGTAGATAAAATAAGATTCCCGTTGTTCCCGTTCTCTGATTGTTCGAAAGTTGTTTTCTAGTAGTGTAACCCTGATGTCATCAAAGCTGTGGTCTTTTAATGTGCAGTGTTTTGAAAGTGGAAGGCCTGGCAGAGATCGTACATGTGCCCGATGGTTGTTGAAGCTAATTCTAAACGGAGTGTCTGTCTGGCCCACGTATTGCTTGTTACATACCCCACATTCCAGGAGGTATATGACGTTGTCTGAGTCACAGTCTAGTGCACCTCTTATCCTGTGCTTAAAATCCGAGTGGGTGCTTTTCGCCACTGTCGTTGTCTGCATGTGTTTGCATACCCTGCATCTGCTTGTTCCGCAAGGGTGACACCCAATTTGAGGTTTCACACCTATCTTTGAACTTATTAAATGATCCTTTATATTTTTCGGCCTTCTGTATACAACACAAAGAGGAGGAGTGAAAATTTTGGATAGTCGCACGCTCTGTTACAATATGTTAAAGTGTTTTCTTAGGACCTTGTTTATGTTCGGTGGGTTGCTCGTGAAAGTTAATAGCAAGTTTTTGTTGCGGTGTTGGTCGGCGTTTCTCTGGTGGTTGAGAAGAATCTGGCGGTCCAGATTTTCAGCTTTTTTTGATGGCGTCATCGATGGTAGCTGGCGGGTATTCTTGATTAAGGAGTACTTCGCGCATATGTGTGCTGTTTTTGTGGAAGTCCTCGGTGCGGGAGCAGATTCGTCGAAATCTGTGTGCTTGGAAATAGGGAATGCTGGTCTTGCAATGTCGCGGGTGGCAGATTTTGAAGTGCAGGTATTGTTGCCTGTCTGTAGGTTTTCTGTATACGTTAGTTACCAACGCACCATCGTCAACTCGAATGAGTACATCAAGAAAGTTTATTTCAGTGTTAGAGTAGGTGTGTGTAAAATAAATGCTGGGGTGTACCTGGTTGAATGCCTGTATGAATTTGAGGAGCTCGTTTTCCGAATGTGTCCAAATTATGAATATATAGAGTAATGGTTTGATATTACAAGATGAAAGAAAATTGGACTCTATGTGGTGCATGAATATGTTAGCGTAGTTTGGGGCCATTCTTGCACCCATTGCCGTACCGCTGATTTGAAGATAGTACTGGTTGTTAAATTCAAAGCTGTTCAAATTGAGTACAAGTCTTGTGAAGATTTCAATTACTTTTTTGCTTGGATAAGCGACAGGGTTGTGTGTGCCATACGATTCAACAAGTGCCCTTACACCATCGTCATGTGGGATATTTGTGAAGAGCTCACTTCACCTGCACTTCAAAAGCTGCCACCCGCGACATTGCAAGACCAGCAAGGATTTATCAAGATTCTCCCAGGAGCATCTGCTGACCCGACCAACGCCGCTCGCCGCCCTGAGCCTAGCTGGCTCAGCGCGCGTCCGGCTCCTTGCCTAAGCCTGGTGCAGCGTCTCACGCTACTCCCATCGTCGTGCCCAGCCGCCCACCGGAATGGAGTGCGTCGTAGAAGGTCATACCATCTCTGAAGAGGAGTGGTCCGACGATTCCTGGCAATCGCCCGGCTATCGTGCCCAGGAACGACGCCGACGGGAACTTCAAAACCAAGGCAAGCCCGTTCTTCAACCGTGTACGTCGGAGAATGCCCGCGCCGCTGTGCCGGAACGCCAACCCCAGGTCAAGTCACGTCCGCCTCGGTTACGTCGGCGGGCACCACTCCCCCGATTGCCGCAAGACTCCATTCATATAGTAGGACGTCCAAGAACGCCCATCGACTTGACGAAAGTGCCGCCGTGGCAATTGCACGACGCCCTGCTCAAGGCAGCTTCACTGCCAGATCAGCCACCAGCAAGTCGGGATCGCCTTCGGACGCACCCCACCAATAATACCTTTACCTTGAGCGTGATCGACTCGCAACGCGCCCAAGCCTACCTTCGAGTGAAGTCGATTACCATCGGCGCTGCTACTATCGAGCTCCATGTCTACGCCCCCCCTCCAGACGACGCCATACGAGGCATCATGTTCCATGCATACGATGACTTCTCAGACGAAGAGATTTTGGCAGACCTACAAGCCAGCAACCCCACCATTCCTATCGTGAGTGGAAGACGCTTGGGCCAAACTAGGCACGTCGTGGTTGCACTAATGACGCCAAACCTTCCAAAGTGGATATTCTACCACGGAACCGACATCAGGCTGTACCCGTTCTACAACAGGGTGGAATCGTGTTTTAACTGCCGCAAGGTTGGTCACCGCACGGATGTTTGCCCGATGCCACGTAAGCAGCGGTGCCGCCGTTGCGGAGAGGAACACCCCACACCAGGACAGGGCGAAACACCCGCATGCACGCCACGCTGCATCGTCTGCAATGGTGCACACAACACCGGCAGCTCAAACTGCAAGTATCGCTTTATCAAGAAGGCGCCACCCACCCCGCAATCGAAGCAAGAAGCGCAAGAACCTTCGTCGAACATCCATCGCAACCCATCTCATAGTGGCTCCTCCAGCAGACGCTCACCATCATCTCGAGACCATTCTGCATCTTTCCCACCACTCGGGAACAGCAGCAACCAGCAGCAGCGCCGAGAGAGCAGGTCCCCATCCCACACCCGGCGCTCAGGGTCTCGTTCAGCTAAACGACGTGGCAGCAGGTGTCGATCCCACAGCAGGCGCCCGAGGTCACGCTCAGCCCAACGACGAGGCAGCAGGCCCTCATCTCACTCAAGGTCCAAATCAGCCAGGCGCAGCCCATCGGTGTCTCGTTCATCCAGTCGAGGTCCCGGAGAAGCGTCCAAGTCGGTGGCCTGGCAGCGGGGCGCCCCGGCATCACTACTATTTTCCGATTCACAGGTGAGGGAGTTGGCAAAGGAGAATTCTGCCCTTAAGGCTCAAATCTCGGCCCAGCAGTCCCAGATAGCTAAATTGACTAGCTACATCCAGTCTCTAGAAGCCAAAATAGATAGAGCACTCAGTATCGACAAACAAACTACACCCACATCATCCGAAACACAAGACGCACATCCGAACCCCCTGGCACCAAACCCGGCGTTATCGCCAGTTCCTCAACTTCAGAACGCTAATAAACGCAAGGCAGCTACACCCACAGCTTCACTCCACGCAGACGCCGACATCACTACAAAAGTAACGACGGCAGTCACGGCAGCCATCTCAACGCTGAAATCCGATCTGAACGCTGAAATAGAAACGCGCTTTAATGCGATCCACCAAACCATCCGGGAAACAACCACCTCATTCGCCGTGTTAAAGAGCTCGACCGAAGCTGCACTGGCCGACTTCAGTGTGCAGTTGGCCATCCACCGCACACCATCCAATAGCCGGCAAACACCGGCCCCTACGCCAATAACATAGTCATGGCGGCTCTCCACACGCTCACCGTCTGGCAGTGGAACTGCAGGAGCTTCCGCAATAAGAAGGGCCATCTGCAGCAACATATCCAGCATATTCAAAACCATGCACCAAATGGGGAATGTTCGCCGGACATCATAGTTTTACAAGAAACGAACACTGCCGCTCAACTGCCCGGATACGCATCATATAATCAGAAAATAGACATATCCGCGAGCGCACAATGCCACACTGCCATCTTAGTACACAAGAATGTCACAGCCATTCAACATGAAATTGAGGGTACGAGTATTCATCACACACTGGTGGAAATTATACCAAAAAGACGAGGAGACAAGCCACTCTTCATTTTAAATATATACAGCCCTCCAAGAGATACAGCTGCGGATCTACCTTACATCTTTCGGAAAGCAACAAATCTGGCGAAGGATGCAAAGCTGCTCGTACTAGGCGATTTTAACGCAAAACATCCCGAATGGGGATACCCGAAATCCAACCCCAAGGGTCGCCGATTATGGAGCATCATACACGACCTAGGTTTCAGTATCCTCAATGATCCGGAGCAATCGACGCGAATCGGGAACAGCGTATGTCGAGATACTACCCCAGACCTCTCCCTTTTCAAAAACACGGAGGGTGCCCGTTGGCAAAACACAGGTCACACCGTAGGAAGTGACCATTTCATTCTAGCGGTAACCATTGAGTTAACCACAAGCAATGTAAAAAAACGAGCCACAGCTCGCATTACAGACTGGGATAAATTCCGCCAACTGCGCAAAGAAACGGCACCCGATTCGGTATTGGACTTGAACGAATGGATACTTTCTTTGAGTCGAGATGTGGACGCTACAACATACCAAGCAAACGTAACTCCGGAACAGCCATCAACAGATTCACGCCTTCTACATATGTGGGAGGCGCATGAAAGCCTCATGCGTAGGTGGCGGCGCCAACGTCACAACACAAGGCTCCGCCGCCGCATCTCGAGGCTCGAACGTGAATTAGAAGCCCACACCGCTGTGCTAACACGCCAACAGTGGGGCCAACTTTGCGGCAGCCTCAATGGCCAGATGGGCTGCAAGAAAACGTGGCATCTTCTGCGACACCTGCTGGACCCTGGTAGCTCCAAGTCGGCCGCACGCAAACAGCTCGCGCGAATTGTCCATCAATACCCGGGCACCAACGAAGAGCTGCTGGAGGAGCTCATCACCCGCTACATCAACACATCTCAGAAACAGAACAGCACAGAGCAGTTGCCTGAATACACTGGAACAGCCAACGAACAGTTGGACGCCGACATTTCGGAAAGTGAGGTTTGCATAGCGCTACATAAACTGCGTACAACATCGGCACCCGGTCCTGACGGGGTGACAAATAAGACGCTGCGCAACCTCGATCCAAAGTCGGTAGGGGCCATTACTGAATATATGAATGAGTGCTGGAGGTCCGGCCATTTGCCATCAGAATGGAAACACGCAAGGGTCGCGTTTATACCGAAACCGGGCAAGAAACTCGACCTGGAGAATCTTCGTCCAATCTCGTTGACCTCCTGCCTGGGCAAACTAATGGAGCATGTTGTCCTCTGTCGCTTGCAAAATTTCGCGGAAGAGCACCGCCTACTTCCCCCCACAATGCTGGGCTTCAGGGCCCATCTATCCACTCAGGATGCGCTCATCCAGTTGCATCACGATCTCCTACGACCTGAGAGTGGCACTAGTACCAAGGCTTTGCTCGGTCTGGACCTTCACAAAGCATTTGACAACGTGAAGCATAGTGCCATTTTAGGCAGTCTGTCCGAACTACGATCCGGGGAACGCATATTTAACTACGTCCGTGCTTTCTTATCTAATCGAACGGTTGAACTCTCAGTGGGTGACCTTCGTTCTAAGCTCATCACACTCGGTGATCGCGGCACCCCGCAGGGAGCTGTTTTGTCCCCTTTCCTTTTCAACCTCGCTATGAGGTCACTACCTCCCAAACTTGACACGATACCCGGCCTGCGATACACCCTCTACGCAGATGACATCACGCTCTGGACGACGGTGGGATCCGATGGTCAAATCGAGGAGACTCTTCAAAGAGCAACCGACGTAGTCGTTCAGCACGTGTCAGAAGCGGGTTTGGAGTGTTCCCAGAGCAAATCGGAGCTACTATTACTGCGACCTCCAGATCGCCGCAAAATTAAGACTCCACTTCCTAGTATTAACGTGTATGTCAATGACACGCCAATTAAGCAGGTGGCCCACATGAGAGTACTCGGACTCATTGTGCAAACAAACCACCACAACAACATTACGCTAGACCGTCTCACCGTAACCGTGAACCAGACGGCCCATCTTATATCTCGAGTGAGCGCTCGCAATCGAGGCATGAAGGAGAAAGAACTGCTACAGATAATTCAAGCCTTCGTTTTGTCGCGCTTCACGTACGCCCTCCCTTATTTGCACCTCCTTCAATCTGAGCGAGCCCAACTAAATCGGCTCTTACGCAAAGCGTATAAGGTGGCATTGGGTCTCCCCCGAAACACATCGACAGAGCACCTCCTCAGTCTTGGGCTGCATAACACCTTAGAAGAACTTCTTGAAGCGCATCTTACGGCGCAAATTCACCGATTACAGGGAAGCAGGACGGGGCGCTGGATCCTTGCTAGCATTGACCATGTGGTATCTCCTACGGGTAACGATCCGGCTGTCATCCCCCCCAACATCAGAAAGAAATTCCTCATAAAACCACTGCCAAAGAACATGTTGGCCAGCCATCACGACGGTAGAAGGAAAGCGAGGGCCAAATTCTTGCAAAAAACGTACGCGTCCAACCCAACCGTTGCGTACGTTGACGCCGCCCAATACCGAGAGTTTACTAAAGCATATGCAATAAGCGTAATCACTCTCCCCGGCAACAACGCCAATTCACCTCAAATTAAAGCGGCTGCTTCTGTCCGTGTGCTTAATACGACAGAAGCTGAGGAAGCGGCGATAGCGCTAGCAGCAGCATCCGGATTCACCACTATACTCAGTGACTCAAAGGCTGCTATATCCAACTTCGCACGTGGCATTGTGGCCCCCACAACTCTGCGTTTACTATTGCCCAGTCTCCTTACAGATGCTGAGGAAGACGCACTATCCTCCATTGCGCTGGTATGGGTGCCGGCTCACGCGGGGAACCCAGGGAACGAGGCGGCCCACCTATATGCTCGAGGATTCGTCAGCCGAGCGGTGGTACCCGCCTCTGATTTGGAAAACCCTGGTGAAGCCTTGACATCCTACCATGACATCACACAATATTACCGTCTTTCGAGGCAGACAAAACCACCCCCGCACCATAAGCTAACTAAGCGCCAGGAGGTTATCTGGCGCCGCTTGCAAACACATTCATTTCCGTGCCCATACATTTATGCACGTATATACCCCGACTCGATTGATCCGCATTGCTCGCATTGTGGCTCAATAGCCACACTTAATCACATTCTCTGGGCCTGCAGGGAAGATCCCCCCTCTCTCGATCTCCTAGCCGCTCCCTCGCCAGAGGGGTGGGAGGCAGTTCTGACCTCCACCAGCCTGGCCGTTCAGCTCCAGGCCGTACAAAGGGCAGAGGAGGTGGCCATCAGGTTCAGCCTGGCGGGTCACCTACCTCCTTAAGTCTGACGACAATAAAGTTGTGTTCTCTCTCTCTCCTTAATCAAGAATACCCGCCAGCTATCATCGATGACGCCATCAAAAAAGCTGAAAATCTGGACCGCCAGATTCTTCTCAACCACCAGAGAAATGCCGACCAACACCGCAAAAAAACTTGCTATTAACTTTCACGAGCAACCCACCGAACATAAACAAGGTCCTAAGAAAACACTTTAACATATTGGAACAGAGCGTGCGACTATCCAAAATTTTCACTTCTCCTTCTTGTGTTGTATACAGAAGGCCGAAAAATATAAAGGATCATTTAATAAGTTCAAAGATAGGTGTGAAACCTCAAATTGGGTGTCACCCTTGCGGAAAAAGCAGAAGCAGATGCAGGGTATGCAAACACATGCAGACAACGACAGTGGCGAAAAGCACCCACTCGGATTTCAAGCACAGGATAAGAGGTGCACTAGACTGTGACTCAGACAACGTCATATACGTCCTGGAATGTGGGGTATGTAACAAGCAATACGTGGGCCAGACAGACACTCCGTTTAGAATTAGATTCAACAACCATCGGGCACATGTACGATCTCTGCCAGGCCTTCCACTTTCAAAACACTGCACATTAAAAGACCACAGCTTTGATGACATCAGGGTTGCATTACTAGAAAACAACTTTCGAACAATCAGAGAACGGGAACGGGAATCTTATTTTATCTACAAATTTAACACGATGAAATACGGAATAAATGAACACCCAGGCACTCTGTCTGCGTTACGACCGCTAAAAGACGCAAACGCTTCTCTCTAATCAGTCCAGTTTCATTACGACAATAATATTACCCGCTAACAAAGCTTTTGGCCTATGCATCTGACAACATAGAAATGATTTGCCTCATCAAGCACAGCCGGAACGCACAGATAAGTGGTCCCGAATGTCGTACGGTCCCCCCCCCCCCTTCTTTTTTTTTCTTTTTCTTTCTCTTCTTTAATTTGCAACGCACATTCTGTTCCTTCACTGACAAGGAGCTGACAGCTAGGTGGTTTCGTTAACTTTTTCGTGCATGCGCGCATGTCTTCCCAGTGAGCCGCAACTGTGTGGTGACTGTCTCGGATGTCGTACAGTCTCCCCCCTCCCCCCCCTGGTTTTTTTTCTCCTTCTTTAATTTTTAACGCACACTGACAAGGAGCCAATGCATATAATGAATATCGATGGGGGTGCCTCATTCACCGGCTTTTTCGCTCCTCCCGACGCCACCAGCATGCACTTAAAGCGCTTAAGCCCTCCCCATTAACTTGTCATACACTTCAAAGAGGAACGAGCCGCCAGCGGACTACACGGAAAGGTGAAATACAAAAACGGCGGCTCCCTGCCCACTTGGGGAAGTGTGGGTGCGGGGGAGGTATTGTTAACAATGATGACATTCCTCATCTACCTCTGCCCTACTCTGTTGAAATGCTGCCCCTTTCTAATTACGCCGTGTCGGTCTTGCTTCTTCTCCTAGATTTTCTATATTTTATTTAATGTTTGTCCTCCCGTTTCGCTGTTTCTTCTTTTTTTCTCTCTCTCTCTCTCAATTGACCACTCCCCTCCTGTCTCGACAGGATATAAAAAGGCACGGAACATGTGTAAATAGTATTATGCCTTGAAAAAGACAGGGTTCCTGTCGAAACGTCGGCACAATAAACAGTTGTTATGTGAAAGCGCATCTACTTTTTTATTTATAACCTTGCGGCAACCGAAGTTATTCTTCTGTATATATATATATATATATATATATATATATATATATATATATATATATATATATATATATATATATATATATATATATATATATATATATATATATATATTAAATACTTGCGAAAAGAACAATAACAGAAATATCAATTTTTTGTAAACTGTTCCTGACAAAAATATGGATGAATTAGTTCCTACTGAAGGAGCAATAAATGATTGATATCGACGAAAATTTTCGAGCAGTCTAAATTGGTTAATTCAGAACCTTTTGGAATTGAGGTTATTGAGTAAATCTTCTCGACAGTACGATGAAACCTTGCGCGGCCTGACACACTTTCCCGTTGCTGTTCCCAAGAATATGTGTACCTATAGTGAATTTGCCGTTGTCAAAGCTAATCCTAAGATTCGTAACAGAATTTGTAGTGATACTTTTCTTAATGATGAAAACTTTCTAGAAGAGATCAAAAAGTGTTCCACAGTTTCCTATTTTGCTCAAAAAGAACAGAGCCCCATTGGACGTTTCATCGTCATCGTCTGTGGCGTCTACTGATATTGTACACGTCTCGCACCTTAAGCCATGCTTTTCCGCGCAGGATTGTACGCTTTCTTAAGCGCTGAGATGGCGCACCCAGTGGAAGTGGCGGCTATATGATACAAGCCATGATAAACATCATGGAACAGTCCATCAAGACGACGAAGATGACGATCGAAAAAGACCTCATGTTGTTGCCGCTCTTCCATCTTGGCTGAAGGACTCTGTGTACTCCATGTGCTATCTGTAATTATATTTCTTTCCACCTTTTTCTCACCTCTTGACAATTTCAGGTGCATTCTCGTCCAACTTGTGTAGGTGGAGGTATAAAGCCGATTACATGGCTCGAATGGTGTCGAATTTACACGCCAGCTGCAAGACTCTTAGCATCCTAACACTCGGCGCTTATACGAAACCCGGTGGACCATCCGGCTCGTTTGGTCACCCACCTTAGGCAATTTTGCCAATGTGTTCACGGTCAGATTTATGCAACAAGCAGGTTTTAGGGTTGCTGCACAATTAAGTAGAGCTGCTGCACTAAAAAACAATAAGAACGTGCGCCAGATGTACGTCTCTTCATGTGGTACTCTAGCTTGGTACATTTTTGTTAAATTATTACGGTAAGTCTTCCTATAGTGTAGCATAGTTTAAACGAAACGCATGAAAAAGCAATCGACATCTGTATTGTTTCTTTGTATTGCGTGTAAGCAGTAGTGTTGCAGTTTAGAAACTGACCGTGAAAGCTAGGCTTATTGACGCAAATAAGTAAATCAAGAAGTGTGCGGCAGAGACACGTCGTACTTGCATGTATATAACACGAGAAGTATTGCGTAGCTAACGAGAGAACGCATGAGTGACAGAAACACTCTAAAAGCACAATATTCGCGCTAATGTTACGAAAAAGTCGCTTGAGACAGCCATGAAGAAAACAGCAGCTGCTGTCGGCCCAACCAGATTATGCTTGTATTTCACAGCTCTACCGTTTCTACTCTCGTGTGATCTGTGCATTGATGGATCGGGTTCGCGTTTCGCCGTACTATTTATTTTATGCGGTCTTCTTTCCCGGAAACAATCAATGAATCTGTCATCCGTACATCGCTGAGATAGCTATATTAGCATTGTAAGCTGGTGAGAAGAGTGCCCAGAAAATAACGCACACCAGGTTACAACAGAAAATAACGCACACAAGGAGTCACTGCGTCGAGTACATTCCATACTGTCGTCCTTGATACCAGTGTACCAAAACGAAAACCAAGAACGAAAAAAAAAACTGATATTTTTGACCGGACGAAAACGTAATGGCAACGTTATCTATTATTTTGTTCCGGAGTGAAACGGTATTTTCTTAATAGTTTTTAGTTTCACGCGGCAACCTGACAAACAGGAACGGAAGTCATACAAGGTGAGCTACGATGCATATCTCCGAGCAGAGTACTATAGCGCGTGTCTCCGGCGGGAATTACGAAGTACAGATGTGTTGAAAGTTTGCGAAGGACAAAAAGGGTCGCAACTAGAAATTTTCGCATTAACTAAATTGAAATTTCGTGCGCCTGTGGCACGTGCCAGGATGGAAAGGAGAGTCTCGTCACGGAAGCTTGTTTATTATAAACAGGGATCTCGCATATCAGAGGCACCACGCTGGATGACAGCTGCTTCTGAGATCATGCTCACTCTCTGTGACGCGGAAAATTTGCCATTACATTTTGATAAAGTCTTGTATAACTTGGAATAGCACTTAGCAGTCAGTTCTAGAAATAGTGGGGGAAACATGTTCTTCACTTGTCCCACTTTCTTAAGTGGAGCGTGAGTGTATGATGCTGATGCTGATGACCTCTGATGGATGGCGCTTACCCACAAAGGGGGATGGGCCAAGAACCGGGCGGCAGGATACTTAAATGAAACTAAACTAAAAATGAAGCCAATCTGAAAAAGTAGCGTAAAATAATACTACCAAAAAAAAACAAAAATGTGTGCTGAGCAAGCGGTTAAACCATCTTTTGTTTTTGAAAGACATTACTATGAATTATAAACTAAAGATCTGAAAAGGTAGTGGTTCACTAGCATGGTAATCTTTTAGTTGCGTTGATGTAGTCAAACACAGTGGAGCATACATCCCTGTGGCAGTAACCAAATGAAGCTCCGCCAAGCGATAAAATTACTGGTAAATTACTTGTAAATTACTGGTAAATTACTGGTAAATTACTGGTGAGTTTATACTCTCACGCTTTACGAACCTTTACGGGACGTTGTTTTTTTTTTTTTTGTTTTGGAACAGGAACGTAACGGGAATTCTCGCGGTGGAATGAAACTAATACCAAAACGAAAAAAAAAATTCGTTCTGACACCTTGAGAGAGACAGGTTTATTTACAGAAAGGCCAAGCGGTCGACCTGAGCGATAGCTTACTCTAGCCTGCTACTCTACACTGGGGAAAGGGAAAGGGGAAAGGAAGATTAATGGATGACGATAGTGAGATAGAGAGACGAACTACTCTACACTTGGGGAGGGGAAAGGGGAGAAGAAAGACTAATGGATAACGATGGTGAGATAGAGAGGCGAGTAAAAAGAATTCATTCTAGCTGAAAAAATGTTATAGCCGCGCATATATTCCAGTTGCTTCCAAAAAAGGCTATAACTGTTCTTATGACCACAGTTGCACTGTTGGTGTCTGGACAAGTGCCCAACACGATCTCACCAGTTAATGACCTACTGCGATATCCGAAGCAGAAATCAGTATTTGTCGTTCACGTGCGTATTCTGGGCAGTCACAAATTATGTGCTCAATTGTTTCTGGCACATCACAGTGTTCACAATTAGGACCAGTGTCAGTGTGACTGATGATATGTGCGTAATGTCTTGTGTACGCCGCACCAAGACAAATGTGGTGTATCGTACTTGCGAGTTGGCGTTTCAATTTAGGAAGCATGCGGAACCTCATTTCCGGATCCCACTTGAGAAGTCGCCGGTGTCATTGTTCTGGTTTAGTTCAGTGCTGAAGTGTGTAGCTGCGCATCACGCAGCGAAGCAGCGACTTCATGTCAGCTCATGAAAGCGCAATGCGTACTTCAGGGGCATGCTTTTGAGGAACCAACCAACCAGTGCACTGGTTGGTTGGTTGGTTCCTTGGCGCGACCCACCTAGGGGGATAGGCCATGAATCGGATGGTGCCTTGCTTTTTAAACTAATTCACTTCTTGAAAGGAAAGGTTGAATTCGTTAGCTATTACAGGTAAAAGTTTAAGGTTGTAGGATTTCAAAACGAAAAAAAAACTTTGAAAAGTATTACATAATAAACACACACAAACGAACACAAAAAACGTCTATGCATAAAACATCTGAATTTAGTTACCATTCCACTCTTTTAGACTCTCGTAAGAAATTTGTAACAGCGGTAAAAATGCTCCTGTGGCTGGAAACAAACGCTATTGCGCCAAATGAGAGAATCACAGGAAGTGACAAGTTTAAGTCCAACTTTCGTTGGGGTTCCTACAGTATTCTTTTCCTGTGACTTTTGAATCTTCGGAATGAGAAAAAGAAGTGCTCCAAAGAGATATAGGAAATTCGCTATTTTTACAGATAGTTTAGAAAATATCACACAATGGACAGATTATCAGCACCTCAAATTTTCATGGAAAGCCCAGTGGAGTCCGTAAAAAAACTTGTAATTATAATCTCGAGATTCCAGTGCCGTGTCCCCCCATTAAATTTTTATTTACACAGAGCTGGTCTGACACTTTCCCCCCTTTGTCCGTTCTGCGGAGAATCAGAAACTATTGAACATTATTTTGTCTCATTTTGTAACTATGCATTAATTAGGAAACGACTTTTAGATATTCCGTTTGCGAAGCTAGGTTTAAATTTAACCACAGAAAATGTTCCAAGTTTTGGTGCCTCTGTTTTGGGGAATTGCCACAGAGATGCATTCGATGCGGTGTGCAATTTTATTCAACACTCTAAACGTTTTTCAACATAAAGCCCACGTTAACAGATACTCAAAAAAAAAAACCGGGTCGAAAAGTAATTTTCAATTCTGGATAAATCCATGACATACCAAATTAATCGGGTTTGGCAAAACCAGCTGTCTGGTCGGCTCCCAAAATCAAGTTGTAGCTATTAGTGTCTACTTTGTTGTTGATTCTTTTTTCTCACTATCTAAATCTTTGGTTTCTTTCTTTTTTTTAACATACTGTCTTCACTATACAACTCCCCCCTCCCTTTTTTTTCGTTGTAAGCAATAATGCAGACAGACAGACAGACAAAGAACTTTATTCAGGTCCTGAGGAACTGCGTTGTAACGGCCCCGTTTAGGGGGAATCCGTAGCAGTCGCGGGCCGCTCCCACGTAGGGACCGGAAGACCGTGGCCCTCCGCCCTCTCACAGGCCCTCTGGGCAGCCCGAAGTTGAACCAAGAGGTCACCGCTGTTAAGGGCTTCCTCCCAGTCCTCTTCTTTGTTGAACTCTGCGTCACGTAACGCAGGACATTGCCAGAGCATATGAGGTAATGAGCAATACGCCTCTCCGCAGTCCGGACAATGCGGCTCGATGTTGGGCGAAAAATGACTGAACCTGCCTCGCGAAGGGAAAGACCCCGTTTGGAGCATCCTGTAGGCCGATGATTGCGGTCGCGTAAGTTTAAGATGAGGAAGTGGAAAAGCCCTCCGAGATAGGTGATAATGAGTCATGATCTCGTGGAAAGTTAGTAGCGAGTCCCTGTATCTTCCGGCGTCCCCGCCTGCGAATCCGCCGGGACCGCCGCGGTGAGCGATACCTCACGCACGGTCATGGGCAAACTCATTGGCGTTGGGGACATCAGGATGTACTACATCAGGATGAGACTACATTTTCTCTTGGCCAATCCCCCAGAGTGGGTACGAGCCATGGATTAGAGGATAAAAACAAACAAACAAACAATTCACTCTCATTACAGTGGAGGCATAAACACGACTGTGCCAGACCCGATCTGTGAAGGTAAAAGTTCAATGAATGGACTCGACAACGCAGCCTTGTAATCATTAGTTCCTCTTTCCTTGATGAAAACCACTTGTTCTTCCAAGAGAACTTTAGCTGTGGATAGTCTAATAAAAACAAAGGAGATTTTTTGAAGTTAATAGCCGTTGTATGTTTTTAAAAGCGTGCTGTTGTTATACATTCAGATGTATGCAAAATAGGTAAAACAGTACCAATATGGGAAGATACAGCTAGTGCATCTGCCTGCTCATTGAGAGCTAGACCTCTATGACCTGATACCCAAACTAGTCTAACGAGTCGCACATGTCTAAAAATGAGCGAGTAAAATGTCTCTAAGGTACGCGAATAATTTGGCGCGCTTAAGGCAGCACAAACAGAGAGACGGTCAGTTAGAACAACTACCGCTACTAGACCTTGGGTAAATTTACGCAATGCTAGGACTATTGTCAGTAACTAAGCTTGATAAATAGGAGTAAATTCCGGTAACCAAATTGAGAAAGCCCAATCTAGAGAGGATGATACAATTTCTACGTCTGCCTTCTCTTCGTAAACGGAAGCGTCAGTCGCTATCACAATGGATGTATTTAGATTAGCCAAATTATCTTCCAAAATGCCATTTATATACTTATATGGTAAACTTTTGGCATTCTTGAGATATATATTGCTGCATGTTGTTCGGAACCTACCGAAGTCTTGCGCTGCTTCCTGTTCTTATGAATTCTGCCACACCAACTCACAAGCCAAACGTGCCAAGCTAAACGCGCCATGCAAGGCTGGCTGCACGTGTCACCACACCACGCGCTGGAAAAAAACGCTGGCGGTTTTTCGAGGAGCAGCTCGAGGCGAGACGCAAGAGAAGAAGTTGACGAGGTTTTCACTAGTGAGCTCACAACCTTTGTGTATATAGTTGACGGGCACAAGTTCGCCATTAATAAATAGCTGTTTTAGCTTCCGGTGCTGTATTTGTTCGTTACAAACTGGTGGAGTTGCGGGGTATGATTCCAAGCCCATCTCAGGATAGGGAACATAGCCCAGAACCCCGAAGGTTGGAGCCAGCGCTGTTGACTCCCGTACACCAACGCACGAGTCGTCGCCTACGAGGTGAGTAGCCCGAGTTTGGTGCCCTCTTTGATTCTTCGAGACCAGTGGAGGACGTAAGTTCCGGAGCCCCTGCAATGGCCACCCAAGCGACTTCATTTCCATCTCATATCATCATGCACCCGCCCCACATACCAGAGGTCATCATCATCATCATCATCATCATCATCATCATCATCATCATCATCAGCCTGACTACTTCCACTGCAGGACAAAGGCCTCTCCCATGTTCCGCCAGTTAACCCGGTCCTGTGCTTGCTGCTGCCAATTTATACCCGCGAACTTCTTAATCTCATCTGCCCACCTAACCTTCTTTCTCCCCCTAACCCGCTTCCCTTCTCTGGGAATCCAGTTAGTTAAACCTCTGGTTTAACTAACCTCTGGTAGTTAAATACCAGAGGTATTTCACGGTAATCTTTTTGAGGATTCCGAGGACTGGCTCGACGGTTTCGAACGCGTTGCCAGACTGAACGGTTGGAACGAAGACAGGAAACTTCGCTACGTTTACGTGGCACTGCGAGATTCTGCGCGTACGTGGTTGGAAAACCACGAAGCGTCCTTATTGTCGTGGGACGACTTTCGAAGAGAGTTTCTTGCTACGTACCCAAACACGGACCTCACTTGCCGACGTTGTGCGCGAAGAAGTGCGGCAAGCGGTTCTACAACCACAACCTCAGGTACTACAGCACGCACAACCGGAGCCTCCGCCTCAGTTGTCGTACGCGCAAGCTGTACGACAGGACCTCAGACGCATGAATCGGACGGCTGTGACTGCTGTGATGCCTCCGAGGTTTTCTCCGAGTACGCCGCTACCAATGCCGGAAGCAAGACCACGTAAGAGCGATGTATGGCACACTGTACACCGGCGGCCCCTTTGCTACCACTGCGGAAAAGCAGGTCAATTTACCGGGCGTGCCAGTATCACCGAGCGAGACTGCGTGGTTTTCCAGTCAGTGCACCATGCCCACGGAACGGTGAACGGCCCTACGAAATCGAAGAATACTTGTCTTCACGCTATTCACCTCAAGACACGCAACAACGGGAGTCGCGTTCGACAGCACCGATGCGCTATCAGTCACCGAGTCCTCGTCCGTCATAAAATCTCCGAAGATCACGTTCACCTAGCCCGCGGCGGGAAAACTAGAGCCAGCGACCTCTGAAGGTGAGGCCACTGATATACTGACAACTGAAGACTCTACATCGTTAGCCCGACAGGACGGTGGCAGTTCCGCAACGATGGACAAGTGCAGTAGTAGCGACGTTACCTCCGAGATATTAGTCACGATCGACGACGTCGAGGCCATTGCGCGAATAGACACTGATGAAGACTATTCCGTTGTCAGTTATGCTCTCGCAAAGAAGCTTCAGAAGGTGATCACTGAGTGGACCGGACCTCAGATACGTACCGCTGGAGGGCACTTAGTTAGTCCCGTAGGGTTATGCACCGCAAGGATAGGAATAAGAGGATTTGTGTATGTCGGCAGCTTTATTGTGCTTCCTGAGTGCTCCCGGTAACTGATTATAGGCATGAACTTTTTGCAAACAAACAATGCAGTCATCGACTTGCAAGAGTCCCAGGTTTCGTTTTCTACGGAGAATGCCGTCGCCTTCTGTCATGGGGAGAAACCAATCGTTCTACCTCACCGCATTGCGGACGAAGATGTAACTGTGCCGCCACGTTCCAGTGTGACCGTTCTTGTGAGGAGTGAAGTTCTTCGTGACTGTGACGGATTAGCGGACGGAAACATCGGACTGCTACTAGAAAAAGGACTATGCGTGGCAAGAGGCCTGGTGAGCCTTCGAGATGAATGTGCGTATGTCCTATTAACTAACTTTCGAAATTAGCTGCAGCATGTTGCGAAGGGAACATCCGTAGCATCGCTGCATGAGTACGTGCAAGTCTCAGATGTTTGCACTCTTAATAAAGCTTCAGAGACAGTAGATAACGTACTCCAGTCAGTAGACATTGACAGAGAGCTCTCGTCATCTCAGAAGCAACAGATTGCTGACCTCATCAGAGCGTTCGCCGAGTGCTTCTCCACCTCGTCGAAAGTCGGACGCATTCCCGTCGCAAAACACCGTATCGTGGTCGAAGAACACGCGAGACCTGTGCATCAGCGCCCATACCGAGTAGCGCCAAAAGATAGGGAGGCCATCAAGAACCAAGTGCAGGAAATGCTCAACGATGATGTAATCCAGCCATCTAACAGTCTGGGGCATCACCGGTAGTGCTAGTCAAAAAGAAGGACAACACTCTGCGGTTTTGCGTTGACTACAGAAAACTGAACCAAGCGTGATGTTTACCCACTTCCACGGATCGATGATGCCTTGGATAAGTTACGCAATGCTCACTTTTTTTCATCATTGGACTTAAAAAGTGGATATTGGCAGATCGAGGTGGACGAACAAGATCGCGAGAAAACTGCGTTTGTGACCCCAGACGGACTATACGAGTTCAAAGTGCTCCCTTCGGTTTGTGCTCTGCTCCCGCTACCTTCCACAGGATGATTGACACTGCAGTGCTCTCCGGACTCAAGTGGCAATCGTGTCTCGTCCACCTCGACGATGTAGTGGTTTTTTTCTTGTACCTTCGAGCAGCACATCCTTCGACTGAGAATGGTACTGGATGCCATTCGCGTGGCAGCACTAACCATCAAACCGGAAAAGTGTCACTTTGGATTTTGTCGGCTTCGGTTCCTCGGGCACATAGTGCGGAAGGCGTCCGCCCAGACCCGGAAAAGATTGCAGCAGTTGAAAATTTTCCGAAACCGCAAGACGAAAAGGCCGTCAGACGATTCCTGGGACTATGTGCCTACTACAGACGCTTTGTTGAAAACATTGCTAAGGTCGCTGAGCCTTTGACACGGCTAACCATAGACAGCGTACCATTCTCTTGGTGGAAAGAACAAGAAGCGGCTTTCTCATAGTTGCGACGCCGTTTGCAGTCTCCTCCAGTACTTGCCCATTTTGACGAAGAGGCCGATACAGACAAACATGCCGACGCGAGTAACGTTGGTCTCGGTGCCATCCTCGTTCAGTGGCAGAATGGAGAAGAAAAGGTCATTGCTTCCACGAGCCGCACTCTATCGAATGCTGAGTCCAATTACTCAGTGACAGAGAAAGAGTGTCTCGCAGTTATATGGGCCATCAGCAAGTTTCGCCCATACCTCTACGGCAGACTGTTTCGAGCAATCAATGATAATCATTCATTGTGTTGGCTGGCAAACATCAAGGACCCTTCAGGAAGACTTGCTAGATGAAGCCTGCGTCTGAAAATGCATGACATCACTGTGGTCTACAAGTCCGGTCTCAAGCACAATGACGCGGATTGCCTGTCTCGCGCTGTTGAGTCTCCATCATCTGACCAAGATCAAGACATCCCATTTCTTGGAGTGCTGAATGTGTCGGAGATGGCTCGTCTTCAGCGAATGGACCCGGAACTACGCCCGCCTATCCAATACTTGGAGGGTCACCACATTAAGGTACCACGAGCTTTCGTCCGTGATTTGACATCCTATGTCCTCCGGAACGACGTCCTATACAAGCGCAACCTCGTGAACACCAGTGAGACGTTTCTGCTTCTTGCACTATCATCACTGCGAGCAGAAATCTTAGAATCGTGTCATGACGACCCATCGGCTGGCCATATGGGTAGTAGTCGCACTTTGGGCAGAATTTGCCGGAAGTATTATTGGCCGAAATTAAGGCATTCGGTTCACCATTATGTTAAGTCACGCCGGGATTGCCAGAGATGCAAAATACCACCATCGAAACCAGCGGGTCTGTTGCAACCAATAGAGCCACCAAAAGGGCCATTTCAGCAAGTGGGAATGAATTTGCTTGGTCTATTTCCTCTCTCTTCATCGGGAAAGCGCTGGATTGTTGTAGCAACAGACTACATGACTCGATATGCTGAGACATCACCTGTCGCGAAAGGAACGGCGAACGAAGTAGCCCAGTTTTTCGTCACTCAGATTGTGCTACGACATGGCGCACCGCCGGTTGTCATTACAGACAAAGGAACAGCATTTACTGCCCGTTTGATGCAGTCTGTTATGAAGCTCACCCCCACCGACCATAGAAGGACTACATCATACCATCCGCAAACAAACGAATTTACTGAAAGACTCAACAGAACTTTCACCGACATGATCTCGATGTATGTGGACGTGGAGCACCAGACATGGGACAGTATTTTGCCTTATGCTACATTTGCGTACAATACCGCAGTACAAGAAACCACACACTTCACGCCATTTCAACTTGTTTATGGTCGAATGGTCACAACGACCTTAGACGCGATGTTACCGGTCAACGATTCGAATGAGAGTGACCCACACAACAGCGACTACATAGAAAGGGCAGAAGAGGCACGGCAATTGGCAAGACATCGTATCATTTTGCAACAAGGCTCTGACGCAAATCGCTATAATCTGAAGCGGAGAGACGTACAGTACCATCCAGGAAACAAAGTGTGGGTGTGCACGCCTATACGCGCACCTGGCCTATCGGAAAAAGTGATGCGGCGCTATTTCAGCCCTTACAAAGTACTTCGCCGGTTAGGCGCGCTAAACTAGGAAGTAATCCCTGAAGGGCAAGTGTGCTCACTCCGACGCAGGAATCACCCAGAAGTCGTATATGTAGTACGAATGAAACCATACTACGAAAGGCACTGAACGAGACAACTGATAAATGTGCTCAAACATCAGAAAAATACTCCTTTACAAAACTGTTCGACGTCAGCGTACGCATCGGGACGATGCGTTTCGGGAGGGGGACTAATGCCGCATTTTGTTAGGCACCCACCGAAGTCTTGCGCCGCTTCCTGCTCTTATGAATTTCGCTACACCAACTGACAAGCCAAACGCGCCAAGCTAAACGCCCCATGCAACGCTGGCTGCCCGTGTCACCACACCACGCGCTAGAAAAAGAACGCTGGCGGTTTTTCTAGGAGCAGCTCGAGGCGAGATGCAAGAGAAGAAGTTGACGAGGTTTTCACTAGTGAGCTCACAAGTATTTAGTTGACGGGCATAAGTTCGCCATTATTAAATAGCTGTTTTAGCTTCCGGTGCTGTATTTGTTCGTTAAAATATTATCATATTGAATCCTAATTGCATCTACAGTGTTGAGTACAAGTATTTCCCAAAGGTTAACCCTTAATTGGTCCAAAAGTTTCTGTCTAAAATAACTTGAGAGCACCGTAGTTTTGACCATTGGTGGTTGAAAAATAAGGCCTGCTGGTTGATGAACACATACTGTGGCCTCCTTCGAGGTGATGCATAGATTTTTAAGAATGTTCGTATTGTTAGAATATGAAATCTTTTGATAAGAGAAGGCAGGCAGGATTCTTCTTACAGGACATTGATCGCACCTTGTCGTCTTGCTGTCCGCGTGTTCGTCATTCGTGGACAGTATATGCGGAACTGTCTACGAGCCGAAGCAAGGAAAGGATATCGCCTCTGCACGTGTATCGCCAGCGGACCGTTTCGTCACGACAGTGATTGGTGTGCTGTGTCTGCCCTCTACCGGCCAAGTTCCCGCATATAAGCAAGCATCGCTGGCGCCGAGTCACAATTGGCAGCAGCGGTTGCGGTCGCAAACAAGTCGCTAATCTACTGCTACTTTCGTCACAGGACAGTATATGCGGAACTGTCTACGAGCCGAAGCAAGGAAAGGATATCGCCTCTGCACGTGTATCGCCAGCGGACCGTTTCGTCACGACAGTGATTGGTGTGCTGTGTCTGCCCTCTACCGGCCAAGTTCCCGCATATAAGCAAGCATCGCTGGCGCCGAGTCACAATTGGCAGCAGCGGTTGCGGTCGCAAACAAGTCGCTAATCTACTGCTACTTTCGTCACAGGTTGGTCTTATTTCTCCACCCAACCATACTTCTTTTGTTCCGTGAATACCGTTGCCGCTGCTGCCCAATCGTGTGCTGTTGTACAGAATGCCGACGAACGCTGAGTTGGCAAAAGAAATTGAGTGTTTACGCACTGAGGTCGCGGCGATGCGTGACAGCCTTAGTATGTTCAACGAGCTTGTCGAGAGTGTTAAGAAGCAGAATTCCGACCTCGCTACTGAAAACAAGGCTTTGAAAGATGAAAATAAGCAACTGACACGAAGGGTTTCTGAACTTGAACAGTACTCCCGACTAAATAATGTAGAAATAAAAGGCGTCCCTGCAACAAAAGGTGAAAGCTGTCTGGCAGTTGTTCAGTCCATGGGTGATGCTGTAGGGTGCAAGATTGCACCTGAGGATCTTGATACTGTGCATCGTGTGCCAGCCAAAAAAGACACGAACATTATCGCGCGCTTCTGCTCCCGAGAAAAAAAGACTGAGTTCTTGAAAAAAGTACGCAAGGCCCGCTTGACGACTGCGGCCCTTGGGTTTTCCCAAAACAATCAAAAGCCCTTATATGCAAATGATCATCTCACACAAGAAAGGAAACGGCTGTTCGCACAGGCACTTGAACTGAAAAAAGCTAAAGGCCGGAAACATCTCTGGACTGATCACTGCATGATTAAGGCCAGAAGGACGGACGACAGCCGCGTCTACCGTATCACTAGTGCGGGTGACCTTGCTGTGTTGGTCTAGCCTACCAGTATTGCTATTTACTGCTTCGTATTTTAAACCTACGCAACAATGTTTTCTTGTCAAGCTCTGAAAAAACATTTCAGTGATAAAAACCCAAAACTATCACTGATACATTTGAATATTCGCAGCCTACGTAAAAACCACAACAGTCTCATTGCATTTCTTTCTTTAATTAATCACAATTTCTCATTTATTTGTTTGTCTGAGACGTGGTTGTCGCCAGACGACAGAAACTTGTATGCGCTATCAGGATACAATGCAGAGTACTGCTATCGTGCTACACCACGGGGCGGTGGATCCGCCGTTTTTATTAAATCGTCATTGTCATACAAACGCCGCAATGACCTTGCGTTTTCTAATATGTTCTGTGAATCTGTATGGATAGAATTTGACAAGAGTGTTTTCTCAGTCGATGGCCGGAACACAGTATTAGGGTGCATTTATCGTTCGCCAGCATCTTCACAGTCTGAGTTCTGTTTTCAGTTCGATAAGTTGTTGCACACTATTACGAACGAAAACAAAAATATCATCATCTGCGGAGACATCAACGTCAACATTATCGACCCTACTAATCAGTCATGTTCTGATTATCTCGGGTGTTTACATGGCTACGGTTTTGAATCTTTAATAACCACTCCCACCAGATGTGACATAGCAGGATCTAATACGTTAATTGACCACATATTAACCAATTTTGCTACAGACAATGCAGAAGGAGTCATTGAGCACAGCATAACGGATCATTACCCTATATTCCTGACTTTGGGCACAGAAAATTACAAGTGTAAGGAAAACAAAGAGAGGATATCTTTTAATTCTCAAAAATTCGTATTTATGGTACAATCAATTGACTGGACCGTCGTAATAAGTGAATCCTGCGCTGAAAAGGCTTATCAGCTATTTTTGACTACAGTTACACAATGCATTAACGAATGCACGACGGTACATATCACAGCTCGTCATTTTAGTAATCCCAGAAAACCTTGGGTTACAAGGGCGCTACTTCGTTGTATCTTGAAGAAAAACCAACTTCACAAAAGAGTGACTTGTGAGCCATTTAACTCTGAACTTAAAATTCGTTTCAAGAAATATTCCAACACGCTTGCAGCCGCACTTAAATGTGCAAAACGAGAATACTTTCAGAAAAAAATTTTGGATAATGGCAATGATACGAGGCGCAACTGGCAGGTCATAAACGAATTCTTAAATAATAAATGTCGTGAGCAGATAACGAAAATTAGAACTGAAGCAGAAACATACAGCCATCCAACTGATATCGCCAATGCGTTCAGTGAGTATTTTAGCAGTACCTGTGAATCTCTGAGAAATCCCCCATTACCAACATTACCTCGCCAGCCTTATTCTTTCTTCTTGCGACCAACAAGTGCAGAGGAAGTTCTTCGTGTTATAACTTCGCTCAGGTCCACGGGACCTGGTCTTGACTCTGTTCATCCATCCCACATCAAGTTAGTCTCTAGTGAGCTATCTCCTGTCAATGCAGATTTTGTTAACAAGATGTTTAAAGCAGGCATATTTCCCGATTCCCTAAAAGTTGGTAGAATAACACCTGTTCACAAAAAAGGTGATCGCGAACTTCTGAGTAATTATAGGCCCATTTGTATTCTTCCATTTTTCAGCAAAATAATCGAGCGTCTTATGCATACAAGATTAATATCCTACCTGACAAAGTTTAATCTGTTGACATCTAAACAGTACGGCTTTCGGCCTGGCTATTCCACTGAGCTTGCGCTTCTAACCCTCACCGATAAAATAAAAGGGGCAATCGACCAAGGCTTCGTAGTTGGTGGCGTATTCATAGATTTAACGAAAGCTTTTGACACAATTAATCACAAAATTCTTATACATAAACTTGAATCGTATGGCATAACTGGCCCTGCACTTCAATTTATATCTAGTTATCTCTGCAATCGCACTCAAGTTGTTCAGATTGACGGTAAAGTTTCAGCAGCTAAGAAAGTAAATCAAGGTGTTCCTCAGGGCTCGATCCTTGGCCCGCTGCTCTTTTTGCTATTTATTAATGATCTACCTAATGTTTTGACCGCTACAGATTGTATCTAATATGCAGATGACACGACCATTTTTACTTATGCTAACAATGTCGATGAGCTACAACGAAACATTAACGTGGATCTACATAATATAAGTTCCTGGTGTCGAATGAACATGTTAAGAATTAATCCATCAAAAACCGTTTTTATAGTTTTTCATTCCTTCCCGACTGTACTTTCAAAATCTATATCTGTGCGTCTGGACGATAATTTAATTCCCATGTCCGACAGTACAACGTTTCTCGGTGTAGTTCTTGACCGGCATATGAAATTCAATCTTCATGCGCAATCACTCATTCGCAAGATAACCTTTGGAATACGCGCCATAATCAAAACTCGTTCATATTTTCAGCCACACATAATCCACTCCCTTTATCACGCACATATTCACAGCCATTTATCTTATTGCATATCAGCCTGGGGTAACACATATTTGACCCACCTCAACCAACTACAACGCCTACAGAATCAAGCACTTCGACTCATGACTTTCAGCCATTTCTTAACCAATGCAACGCCACTTTATCAGAATTTAAATATACATCCTCTTTATCACCTCTTTCAGCTGAAGTTATCAGTTGTGATGTATAGGCTTTTTCGCGGTAATGTGCATATAGATGGCATTGTCTTGGAAGGCCTTGTAAATAATAATATTACTAGGTTTTCTGAGCTTGATAACCGCCTTCTGCCTAAAGTTCGCACAAACTACGGCAAGTTCACTACCACATTTACGGGAATCAAGCTGTGGAATTCCCTTCCTTACGTAATAAAATCATCAACCACAGAACATGCATTCAAAAACCAAGTAAAGAAATATTTTTTGCAACAGTTGTCTTCATCTTAGCAAATGCTTTTTAATGTAGCGATAACAATTGCTACATGTTATATTGTCCTTACGTTTTGTATTATAACTTGCGCTTGTTTGTTCTTCAGAGTTTTCTTTTTTGCCTTGCTAAACATATATGTATTTTCTACTTTCGTTTTTTCGCACTGTGCTTTTTTTTTTCTTACTGAAGATACCGTAACAACTGAATGTTGTATATTTTGTTTCTTCTCCCGTTAACATCATGTATGGGAGCCCCCCTGACAGTTTCCAACTTTGGGGCTCCTTGTGTGTATTACCAATCCTGTACGCACTTTTCTGTAAACTGACATCGTTGTTGAATAAACTTGAAAACTTGAAACTTGAAACTTGAAACATATTTAGGTAGCCCTGGGCATAAGCGTAATGATTCGCGCTCTAACAGAATAAGTGTTATTTTTAGTATCAGCGTCTGCCTCTTCATTTCCCACCGTGCCTCAATGCGCGGTAACCCTCTGGAAAGTGATAAGATGGCCATTTGTTGAAGCAACCTGAATAAGTTCTGCGATTTCGATTGCCAAGGTGTAGTAACCTCATGATGCAATAATGGTTTGCAAGGGGGGTTCGGCAACACATAAAATCGTCCAGTCTCGAGGTCGCTCTCCGGAAATAAATCTTATTGCCTTCCGGATTGCGACAAGCTCTGTGGCACTTGATGGGGTTTTATGGTCCACTTTGAGTCGTCGAGCGATATCCATGTCTGGGATGAAAGGCTGCGGCGGAGGTGTTTAGTGTAGTGGACCCGTCGGTGTACACGTGCAGAGAATCACCGTACGTGGTGTAAATGGGATGTAGGGTCAGTTGTCTGAGGCCAACAGAAGAAACAAGTGATTTCTTCGTAATTCCGGGTATCGTAAGACAAACAGGGGGTTTAGCCAGGACCCATGGAGGCACTGCAGGAACATTTGGTGGGGAAAACCTTGATGGTAGAATATTCTCATGCCGCGATATCACTCTTGAGAAACTGCACTCCGGGGGAGTGGTGGGTAATACTGAGAGTGGGTACTGTCTGTGTCGGCTCAGCAAACGAAGGTGAACTCTAAATGGCTCGTAGCGCATGTATACACCAATGGGACAAGTCCGAGTCACTGCGATGGTCCCATGTGTTGAAGTACAGCGCGATAGACACAAGCATCTTCGTAAGTATTGAGCTTACTTACTTAATACTGCTTCCCTACTTAATACTGCTTACACCTTACACCTTACTTAATACACCGTACTTAATACTGCTTCAGTTGTGTTCCAATGACCATCAACGGGTGGAATACGTTACCAACAGATATGGTTAGATGACAGATGTATAAAACATTTAACGATACCCTGTCTGCCCACAATATTATTTGCAATGGAGTTCAAATATATACCAATACTACAAGGACTTGTCTTATACATGCGCCAAAATTAATACTTTCTGCGTTTCACCCCTCTTGACTAGCTGCAAAAGGTGCTGCCATGGCCGTCCTTTTGGCGGCATTCATGTTCATGCCATTGGACTGGCAATGGATCACCACAGCCCTGGTCTTTGTCGTCACGTGGTTCGTGAGCCGCTTCTACCAGCGAGTGCTCAGGTACCCGAGAGGACCATTCCCAGTGCCACTGTTGGGAAACTTACTCGGTTAGTTTCATCGCGACGTACAAGAACCGCGCTCACGCTGGCCACCTTACTTTTCTTTTCAGCTATGCGGAAAGACGACTTGCACGCCAAGGCGATCGAGTGGTCCAAGACGTACGGTGACGTCTTTACGCTGTGGATTTCACACAAACCCATGGTGATCCTCGACAGCTATGACGTCATTCGGGAAGCACTCGTCAAGCAGAAGAATCTCTTCGCGGGACGTCCTGATACAAAAATGCGTGTGTATAAGACGGCCCCAGTTTCAGTTTATTGCACCTAATGAGAATAGCCTTACGGCTTTTATTTACAAAAATGCAGAACGAGGTCTCTGAGTCGGCAGACTCGGGGACCTCCCGCTGACAGTATGACCTGCCTCTGACAGAGATGATAAATTCTTCAACAGAGGATATCGTTAGCACCAATGTTTCAGCAAGTAGTTTGGTCTTATTCAAGGAAACTGCCTTGAATAAGACCTTGCCTTGAAGGTGACATGGCTACCTGTCAAAACCTCAGCTCTCGCAGCACCTTTTGTTCAATAAGTTCTCATCTCTTCAAGCATCAATCTCCTCTCGAACTTGAGGCTTGCTTGGACTTCCTCTGTTAGAGTGACACCCGTTAGTCTCATTCGTTAAAGGAACCTACCACTAGTATTGACAGCAAAGCGTAATGAGCAATCGCTAGAGAAAACTAGAAGGTAATAAATTACATCTTGTGAGAAGCTTGTACCACATCGAGGTAACTAATTTCATTCGAATCGCCAACTAACCTTAAGAGTATACCTTTCAAGAGCACAGTTGAAGAATTCACCAAATCGGTTGTCAGTGGAATGTTTACCAAGAGTGCAACAGTTCACAAAAGCTTAATTTAAATGTAACTTCTATAAGCTTCAGGAAGCCGAAGAAACTAACGCATTGTATATAGCAAGGTTCTCACGTTGGTAGTATTTTAGTCGTCAATATTTTTAAAGCGTTTCTAAGAAAGTCACTGCATATGCATATTGGACATATTGAACACGTGCGTTGGATCTAAAGGAATTCTGACTGTTTTGATTTACTCTTTCAGGCGACATACAAAACCAAGGAAATCGTGATATAATGTTCGAAGATTACACGCCATACTGGGAGGCTCTCCGAAAAGCGGCATTCCTGGCCGTTCGGTGAGTGAACCGTAGCGTATCGCCACTAAAGAAATCGCGGTGTATCCATAGTCCTCCATGCGCAAATGCGCGAACTTTGATATTATATCATGTTTGGTTAAGTGGTTCTTGAAAGTGAAATACTAGCTTTATGTTATTTTCCCACCGCCAGTATTCAACAGAAAGGCACTCATCCATGCATCAATCCCAATGTCATTATGCGACGAAAACTTTATGACTAGATATGCATCCTTAATTGAGATACCTTGAATTTTAGGTAATGTTCGGATGTTTCAGTTATATTTACCTTCTGTAAGTGGATATATCCTTTTACTTAGTTTGCATTGATAGATGTAAAAAAAAACTTGCCCTTACATGCGATGTACCCGGGGCACGTAAAAGGTTCAACTTCTCATAAACATCTTACAATTTTTTGTCAAATGATGTTATTGAAAACAACAGTTGAGACTTGAAGTTTTTTGCTTAATTCACAGGAAATACGCCGTCACAGACACTACTCAGAAGCTTTGTACTGGAATTGTTGACGCCTACGTAGACACCTTGAGGATAGGACCTCAGATAGTCGACTCGAAAAAGTTTTTCTTCTCCATGATTTACAAGCTGGTCGGGGCCTCTATGTATGGCGCAAGGTAAGCTGATTGATTTCAGAGTTTTTGATACGCTACTGGTGAATATATATTCAAAACTCTGGGTATTGAATAAATACTGCACCGGAACACTTAATGGAAGATATATCGGTGACTGGTCCTTCGTTGCTTTCTCACTAACGATACCACAATTCGCTACTTGCAATTTCCTAGGTCATTTATCTGTTTGCAAAGCAGTTCCAGACGCTCTGCGTTGATAATATGTGGCTTGTCAGTACAGATCATAGCAAAAACAAAAGATCTCCTATACCACTTCATGTGGTATGTACAGGCTATATGATCGGCGTGTTTACGGATTTAACCAGAATGTTACTAATCCACTGTGCATGCGTGATTTTTTAGTGTTCGGCCAGGAATCATGTGATTGATGACCTGTCTTTGTTGGTGATTAACGCAAGATTGTTCGAACGTGCATTCGAAGCGTTTAAAACACGCGTGGTAATAGGGGGCTGAAGTTCCTACTAAAATTACTAAATAAAATAAAACTATCGTAAAGGATTTGGAGATGCACACTCTATCGTACCACAAACTACGGTCATGGTTGAATGTCAGCGCCAACTTAGTGCATCGAAGTGATGGTCTCGTGTCATATCCATGCGCTAAACAATACGGAAGAAATGACAAAGGCTTGAAGTAGTGAAAAGTTTTTAGACACGAGCCGACTTTCGCACATTAGGAGTTTACATGAGACAAATATTCTTGTCGAAACGGTGGCTCCAGTAACATTCCTTGCATCAAAGACTTATTATCTATAGCTGCAGAGCATCCCTGCTTTCAACCACTAAGGTCTTGAAAAAAGAACTCTGTTAGGTGAAGAGAACGTAGTGCGCGTTGCTTTCAGGATACCACAGTAGCCGCTAGAAATTCTTTGTTCACGAAATTTATTCAATCAATTGTAGCATACTTTATAGCTTAAAATTATTCGCTTAATTATTCAAGTGCCATTGAGGCATAGTATGCCCTTCTAAGTGACATCTAACTACACTATTTATTCAACGTCCTAATTGCGTGCTTTCTTCCCGGAAGATAAAAAAGCCAGCGTGATGGGGAGGAATTTGGCGCTTGCCACGAACCTTGGGAATCGACGTTATGTGAATCATGTGGCTGAAAAGAGCCTGTGTTAAAAAATTTTTATTGACCGAAATGTTACGAAGTGGCGCTAGATATGTGTACAAATGCACGCACATTGAAGCATGCGTTAAGCGATCACATATGTTTTACATAAGCAGCTGAATATAGTAGCGTGACTATGCCAACAGCAAGGTAAGTATTAGCAACACCAGAAGTAGTAAGCTGATATAAACCACTTGTGCTCACGATGGTGGTATCCTGTACGCTGCTACATAAACCAACTTCAGCGGATGGCGCTTAACTACAATTGACAGTAACCCGACTGGAAGGCTGTATCATAAAACTACGTATATAACGTTTATACGTTTGGATAGCCAGGACCGCAAGCACAAATTATGTTTCATGACGGGTCTATATGATAAGCAGTTTTGAGACCTGGCGTAGCTCTGTGGTAGAATATTTGATTGCCCTCAGAATGCTGGGGCTCGATAACTGCTAGGACCCTGACGTTTATTCTTTCGAATCATCGGGTCAACGCTGTCAATAATTTGTGACTCATGCCCGTCAGTGGCTATGTGCTACACGTCTGGAGGAAAGGGTTTTATGAGCTTTGCGACGGGATAGTAAGATTATCCATATCAGGACCAGCGAGTCTTATTCATCCAACGATATTTCCCTTTCATACTAATTTTGGTTCACTCCAAGTTATGGAGGAGATCACGAGAACACCTAGACGTGAATAGATAGATAGATAGATAGATAGATAGATAGATAGATGATAGATAGACAGACCGACAGATAGATAGATAGATAGATAGATAGATAGATAGATAGATAGATAGATAGATAGATAGATAGATAGATAGATAGATAGATAGATAGATAGATAGATAGATAGACAGACACAGACAGACAGACACAGACAGATAGATAGATAGATAGATAGATAGATAGATAGATAGATAGATAGATAGATAGATAGATAGATAGATAGATAGATAGATAGATAGATAGATAGATAGATAGATAGATAGATAGATGGATGGATGGATGGATAGATGGATGGATGGATGGATGGATAGATGGATGGATAGATGGATGGATAGATGGATGGATAGATAGATGGATAGATGGATAGATGGATAGATGGATAGATGGATAGACAGACAGACAGACAGACAGACAGACAGACAGACAGACAGACAGACAGATAGATAGATAGATAGATAGATAGATAGATAGATAGATAGATAGATAGATAGATAGATAGATAGATAGATAGATAGATAGATAGATAGATAGATAGATAGATAGATAGATAGATAGATAGATAGATGCTCAAAATGGCTGTAGTACGCAAAGAAATGCTTCGCATTTAAACACCTGTGGCTACGCTTTCACTCGTGTAAGAAAGCAACGCTTTTAAATCAGTTTGCGAGACTGTTGCTCGCTTCCATAACATATACAATGGCACACGACGATCACCAACATGTGTTGCGATTATATAGGAATTTCTTTCATCACAACCACTATCATTTTTAATACCTCAAGGACGACGAATCTCTGCGATAACGCGACCGGGGCGCTGTTTTGACCACGGCTGTCCTGGAATGGCCAAATTGACTGCTTCAGCCGTGGAGTAGCAGACAACTCACTAGGGCGATATTATTATTTCTTCTTTCAGTATTGTTTTTTTATATTGCATACCTGATTAAATAGGTGTGGTTTAACATACCAAAACCGCCATATTATTTTGAGAGACGCTGCAGTGGAGGGCTCCGGAAATTTCGACCACCTGGGATTCTTTACCGCATGCCCAAATCTGAGCCCACGGGCCTACAGCATTTTCGCCTCTAACGAAAATGCAGCCGCCGCAGCAGAGATTCGATCTCGCAACCTGCCGGTCAGCAGCCGAGTACCTTATCCACTAGACCACCACGGTGGGGCTATACTGGCTACCTCACAGTGAGTCTGTTTGAAGGCGCTGCTTCTTCATGTGCGATGTAGCTTTTCACGCGTCATATTGATATTTGTTGGGCCTTGTTCTTTATACGGAAATAAAATGAGCGCACAGTTAGTGCGTTGCTTGGTAGATATTGTCACGAGAGGAAACGTGCACTCGAAGCGGACGACTGTTTACTCGTCGACAGCAGCCACATACCTGCACGCTCTCTATTCCTGCTTCCAACACAGCATGGCATTACCCCCTCACCCCCCCCCCCCAAAAAAAAAGAAAAAAAAACATCGTATGAATTCAGTTGTTCCAAAGAAAAAACAGTGGAAGGCAGCCAAAAATGTTTGTGTCCAGCGCAAGGGCGAGATAAAAAGAAGCGAGAAAGAAATATACAACAGTCCTGAAGGCAAGTTCCACATCACAAAGTTCATGTCTTGCAGTCAACGCGAATGGTATGGCTTCATCCTGGAGACGTAAACCGTGCACATCAGAGGAGGGTGGTCGACGAGAACGGTGTGATGTGTCTGCTGGGAGAACTTTGTAGTTCACTTCACCGAGGCAATGAAGAACTCGGTAGGGTCGGAAGTACCAGCATAAGAATTTCTCAGAGCACCCACGTTAACATATGGGAGTCCAAATCCGGACTAGGTCATTCGCTTCGTATGTTAAAGCGCTGTGGTGGATGTTGTATCGGTGAGCAATATAGATAGAAACAACGTCATTGGCGGTATGAAGAATCTGTTGGATTGAGCTTACCGGTGTTTAAAAGTTGCCAGTATATATAGCTTGGCATGAGCGCCTCGGCGTGAAGACGGTGTTTGGTCGACGACAGGAGTGACTCCCACGCCTCGGGAAAGGATGCTGGAGGTCTTATCTCTGTAGGTGCGTTTCCCTCACATTCCCAAAGTATTTGATTTCGGGCAACCGCAATGTCTGCAGTATGGGTCATTTTCCTCTAGGTGAGTTTTAGACAACTGGCAAGGGTTGGGAAAATAATCTTTTTGAATTGGCCACGTCGGATAACCCGCTTCGTTTTGACATCTGTATGCTTGGTAGTAGATTCCCTAGAATATGATTGTACTGTGCAGTCTCAACGGAGAAGACAGGGACGTTCTTCGGCTGGAAGAGATCGACAACGAGTACTACGAGGTTTCCCCGAACGGCCTACCCAGCGACGTTGCCCCAATTCTCGGTTACGTGTATCGTAATAGGGAGACCAAGATCGAGACACTGTACACCGAGTTCCGAGAGGTTGTACTACGGCTGTTCACCAGGGCCGAAGGGTCACACCACGCAGGTATCTGGAGTTTCCTGCGCGTTTTCCCTGTAGCAAACAATAGTTTGTTATTCTTTCCGCCTTACGCGTCCATGAGAGTTCTACGCTTGTCCTTTGCTGTGTGTACTCTTCCATGCCAAGTACCTAATATGCGCTCTGCAGTTTACCATTATGAACCAACAACCCAGGACTGAATTCTATTGAGGTTTAATCCTTAACCAGACATTATTTGCCTTCTGTCTCGGCTGGTCCTACGTGAACGCGACGATAGGTTCGGGTAGTATTTCATTTATACGTGCTATCGCTCTCCACACCACGGCTACGAAACTTACGAGTATTTTGAATTCCCTTCATGTCGTTCCCCTTAATACACACGGCCTACTTGCAGAAAGTTTCTGCAGGAATGGCAAGCTTTAGCTGTAAAAAAAAAAGAACGGACGGTTGTACGAGGAAGGTACTCAGAACATTTTATTGTATCTTACTCAATATGACATAACGCAGTAATTTTCTCACGCTTCATACTCCACGGCGGCCACCGTATGTGTCATGTTTTGATAGAGAAACGATGGCACGCAATGTCGGAAACTGCAGGAGATTATTCAGTACTTTATTGACCCAAAGGACCGAAGAGAGAACATTTTATTAGGTAACGTCAGGTTTGTTGCGTAGCACTTTCCGAATGATGATCTCGTTTTCAACACTGAAGTGCAGCAAAACATGTCGAGGTTTTGTCACTGCATCAAATAGGCATCAAAAATAATTTGATAATTTATGGACCCTGTAATAATTATCATTGCGTACAACATTACACACTGCATTTGACGCCTGCTTAAACAAAAGAACAGGAAAGTGTTCGCAGTTCTGTATTGGCTTTTTCTGCACTACTGCACTTTTGTCCAACCTGAGTTTTCATTCAATAAACCAACTCTCGCAACACTAATCAATGCCGTCGTGGGAAAGCCGTGAAGTCGCTGGGAACCCTGCCCCATATTTCGCTCTTTACACTCTAACCTCTGCAATATCGGTTGCATGCAGGCCGTCTGTAGTCTTACTTTAGTGAAAACTTTTGCTGCAACTTCGTTCTGTTGGACATCTGCGTGTTTTAAAGCTACTTCAACCATACCAATAACAAAAGTTTTCCAATCTAGGCGCACTTAGAAGCGAAGTGCGTTCTTCTGTGTGCTCTAACTGGTGTAGCTATTAGAAATAATGTGTAGTCTGTTGACAACGGCTTTTCTTTTTTTCCTCTTTTAGTCATGTCGCTTTGCAGCACAGCAAGACTACGAAGTGACTTTAGGTTATATGCGATCTACTGTTTTTCCTCAGGTAGCGACGACAACATCGTGCATGCTTTGCTTGCTGTCCGGGAGGAGGCCATCCGTGAGAAGGAAAGCAACGCCCAATACATAACGAAGGCCAACTTGGTTCAGGTCGTCATGAATTTGTTTGGCGGTAAGAGGATCTTATATTAGCGCCTGTTGTTGCTTTTCGACTCGCATACAATGCATTCCACGTGGCGACGACATTCTTGATTCAATACATCTATTCTGATCACGCATTTCACCCCGGCTCTCTGACACCGCCGCCGGAGTTCATAGTGTCCATTTCTCCGACTGACGAAAACTTTATTCTTCAAGATAAAAGGCACCGGCAAATCTGGTAAAAACCGCAAGACGTGCAGCGGTATTATGTATATCTAGTTTATGCGTCACGAAGGACTTTCTTCTGTTATCAGGAGCTATTGAAGTCACGTGAGTACACTTTGGAGCTGCATTCAAATGACGGAAGAAATCGCGCGTAGAGCCTGCGGATAGCCTACTACGTTATCCCACGTCAGCCGTTCCCGCGTTTTCGCTTCAGTCCACGCGGATAAATTCGTGAAACAGCGGAAGCCCTAATCAATGTTCGGATCTTCAGCGTGCAGTGCCGGAATCCTCACTTGTAGCATGAATTCTCCCCCGTCGTGCGAATGCTGGCTCCTGAAGGATTCGAATGACGTCACAAGTCACGTGGCCGATCCGTCCGTGATCACGTCTGTCGTGAAAATACAGCTAAACAGAAAAAGGAAAGCGCACCCATTTCAATTTCGGAGATTCTTGACTTGCCACTTATATGTTTATCTTTAGAGACCCACAAGCTTTGTGTTGGGATCCAGAACTCTCCAACGAAAGCACAATTATCTCCTTAGGAGTTTACGTGTCTCTATAAAAAGAATTCGTAAACAGGAGATCTGCTGGAGCTGACGTTCCGACAAGCGGACTTGTCTTCTTCACGGCTGCAACCACTTTCCCTGGAAATCACTTTTGCAACTGCTTTGGAAAGCAGTTTTGCAGCTTCGTTGAAAAGGTATTTCAGAGCGAAAGCTGTACATGGCTAGGAGAAACGAAAAACCATCCGGTCGCAGTGTCATGAGCACTCTCCATTGGCTGTGTTATCAGTTAAGTCGTGCGCAGCGTCGTACCCAGGCACTCGCGCCGCTGGCTAAGTTGTGAGTTAGCTCGCGATGTCAAACGCTTGCAACAAAGTGACGTTGCGGCGTTCAGGGGACGATTGCGGGATCGAGTTCGCCGGCGAGAGTTTCTCTGCAGCGGCACTTAGGCATCGGCTGCGATGGCTGTGACCGCCTGTGGTTCCAGAACAACCGCTATGATTAACGCGTTGCGAAACGCATTTACCTGCTCATTACCCTTTTCTATGACTGTGGTCGTACGAGGCAGAATGTGCGGCATGCGAAATAAACACTGGGATAGGCCCAAGGCAAACGTGCGTCAAATCTCATTAAGAAGCACGAGCATGTAACCAAACACATTGATAGGCTTCAGTGCAGCATCGGGTGGAGCCCACTGCCAATCACCAGGGCCGAACGCTTCAACTATCGCTGGTTAACAACTTGTACGGAGTGCTTGGATGGTGATATTTTTTCAACTCTGAGTACATTTTTGTTTTCTTCGAGTGCGGAAAGTTGTTTTCTTTATCCGCGTACTTGTACTTCGACTCTTGATTAACATCTTCACCTGTCATGCCGACATACTTTTGAATTAAACGACCTCCTTGAGGCTACAAAGAACACGTCTTTTCTCTTAGGTGCAACCGACACCACAGCGTCAGCACTTCAGTGGATGTTCATCAGGCTTGCTAAGCACCCTGACATTCAGAAGAGGATTCAAAAGGAGATAAAGGATAATATCGGTAAGGACATCTCTGTGACAATTTAAAAATATTTAATAATAAGCTATTATAAGATTAGTTTATGTCGGGTAAAATGTTTAAGGACCCGTTTAGCAAGATGTGCACCACTTTCATTTCGTTGTACTTCAAAGGTACCGAGGCGCTATTCATAATTCCAACCTAGCACTCGCCACCTAGTGGCCGCGCCTGGAAACGAACTTTGAAAAGGGATATGTTGCCACAATGAGTGAGTTGAGAAGCGGTCACGTAGTTCCTTTACTTTAGCCATGCGACGCGCGCGAGTCCCTAAAAAATTGGCCCCATATCTGAATTTATTATGCAAATGTCGAAATACGATAGTCTTGCACGTGGAGAGAGTGTACAAAACATTTAGTTGATGTTCTTCTCAAGAAAATCGGTGAATGGTATTCTGGAGGTGCTGCGTTACTGTGCCTCGAGGCTGCAGCGGAAGCGAACGAGCGCATCAAGTCACGTCACACGTGAGACATGGCCGCCATCTGGCAGTGTTTTTCAAAAACAAAGCGCATGGCTCTGAGACAGGTGTGCGCGCCCGCCTCAAAGGTGATAAGGTGTAGAACGCAAGGCGACCAGTAGGTGCCACCACCGTCTCGTTTTAACAAAGCGTTGGAAACACTCGCCTTTCCGTGCAAGCATTGGATGGTCAGCGCAGCGTGGTAAGCGCTACGGTCCTTCAAATTACTTATGTATGCCTTTTCTAGTAAAAGGCGCACATGCATAACATATACGTGTTGTTATGGTGCTCCATATACGCGCAATAATTGCTTTTTAATCGACAAATGCACAAGTATGGACGCTGAATCTTGAGCAACATAGGTGGGCGCTGCGGATGGGGTTAGCCGTTTCAAATACCCGATGCTGTTAACAGTGGACAGACAGACAGACAGACAGACAGACAGACAGACAGACAGACAGACATACAGACAGACAGACAGACAGACCAAAATTTTTGCGTCGAAGGTCCCCGAGAAACACTATTGTATTTAAAAGGCAGCTACGTCCAAAGATCAATGTAGTATCTGTCAATGCGTGTCATCGGGGTGGAAGGATGGCAACGCATTGTTCTCTAACTTCCCGAAGGATGCAGACGCCGCGCGACGGAGAACGACGCAAATAGGAAACTTACGCATGGGAAAGAAGCCGACGAACACTTCGATAGTTTATTCAAGTCGATTCACTCGTGACGACCTAATTATCCTATGTGAGTACACCATTATTTAGCGTGTGTGCATTTTTATCAATACTGGCAGTTCTCTAAGCGCAAAGTATAGTTTCGTTCATATAAGCAAGCTCTTAAGGAAATTTGTTTGCGTTACGTGTGTGAGTGTGATTTTTGCATACGCTTGTTTTATGGGCAAGTCGTAGTGCTACCCATTCCCAAATTAAGCTGCTGTAATTCTTCCCTCGAATATTTTATTTCGTGCATGTGTGTATCTATGCTCCCAAAAACGTGTGCCTGGTCGTGCGAGCGTGCATGTACGTTCCTGCGTATATGTATCATGTGCATTCTTAACGTGCATAGTGTGCGTGAATATATCTGTCTTGAATATCAGCTACTGCCAACGCGGGCGAGCGAGGGTTCGGAAGCATACGACCTTATTCAATAGAAACCTGATAACACTGAATCAGCGAACGAAAAGAAAGGAGCACTCCTATTACAATAGAAACTACGATATGCCCTAACTCAGTATATACTGGCCCAGGCCCGTTAACTTAGTTCTGTAACATAGTGACATGCATGCGTATTCTGCTCTATGGGATACATGCAGTCAACAACAGGAGTCATAGCGTGGTTATCTGGAAAACTGTTACGGCCTTGTATGTAGCAGTGTAGCAACGCAGCGCAGAGGTGCTAACACCTTTCGGACAGGCCCGCTGCACATGAGCAGTTGCTCTCTAATTCAACCTCGGACTTACTAGACAGGTTTTCAACTTGAGGTGAATCTGGCGCGGTGCCCTAACAAGGCTCGATCTTTGCGCACACAGAGCAACTATTTCCGCGGTTTCAGCAGTGAAATTGTTGATATGAGAATGAGGCGGTCCGTGGCCAGCATCCCTTCACCTTTGACAAAGCAACGATCCAAGGCCACAACCAAGAAACTTCAGGGAAAGTTCCGCGTTGACCCTGTTCACATAGAGTTTGTCGAGGAAGGAGAGGCGAGACGGTCGTGACGAGCCCGTGCCGAAATCAAGGCTTTATTCGGGACGCAGGCGTAGGCGGAGTCACCGCTGCAGCATCCAGCCACGTTCCGAAGCTAGGCCGTTCTGAAAATCTCTCGTCGCTCGCGCCACACGAGCCACGCGGCTCGCTTCTTTTTCAGTGCAACCACTTAGCCAAATCTATCGTGGCACTACATAAGCGTAGGCGTAGGCGAGTCCGCCTACGCCTGCCTCTCAAATAAAGCTGTGACCTCGGCACGGGCTTGCCACCGCTGTCTCGCATCTCCTTCCTCGACATATGGTGACCCGGAGAACACGCCCTTCGACGATCCATCGGCTGCCAAGTTCCCGCGACTCTGCCCGCAAGTGCCACCATTCCAATCGACCTACCCCAAGGTATGGTTTATGCAGCTCGACGCCGTTCCTGCGGTGAACGGCGTCACGAACCAGCCGCTGATGTACGCCATTCTTCTCGACGCCCTTCTGGTAGAGCTGCGTCATCTCTCCGCCCCTTCAAGCTTCAGCCCGCAGCCTTACGATGACCTCTGCTCTGCGGTGCTGGCCTCCTACGGCCTCGCCTACCGCCCGCTTCCGTTCTCCCGCGACTTCAACGTTTCCCCTGATTCACAGCGTGTGGTACCCTCCGGCCCGAAACTCTCCAATGACCGGGACCTAACTTCCCCGACTACGTCTCCTACAACCTCTCGTCCGGCCACTGGCGACGCAAGTGCCGCGAACGACTGCCCATCTGACGAGGTTCAGGACATTCGTGCTGCATGCGACCAGTCAGCCACGAAATCCGACGAGGTTCTTCAAGACGCTTCGACCGCCAAAGACCAGGCCGACACGAGGTGCATTTTTTTTTCAAGTCCTCGGCCGGTGGTCCCTCAGGCACTCTCACCAGCCACACGTCTTCTCAGACCTCCACAGACCACGACTTCTCGGACATGTCAGGCTCCACGACGGCAACATCACCGAATGCCCCGGTGTCTACCACGACTACGGACATAGTATTGCCCGCTATTCGCCACTCGGTTCCGGAGACTTCAGCGTCGACGATGTCCGAAGGTGCCTGCCCACCCACCTCGAAGCTCTGTGCGTCATACCAGCAGCGACCATCCTTGCCCTCGCAGTCTCCTACAGCCAAAGTTAAAGTCACAAGCCGTCAACCACAGCCAAACTTCCGAGGCGCTGCGACTATGACTGACGCAGCGGAGGACGACGTACCTGGTGCGCCTATGGCAGAGCAGACCACATATACCACACGTGCTGTAGAGTAGTCATCGATCATGCAGACTTGCAGGCGAACTCTCATGCGCGGACAACCGATTGTCGTTCAACGCGTGCAGGTGTGCCGCCTGATCCTCCAGCAAAGCTCGCGTCTTCTGAGCTTCACAATCATTCCTCAGAGCATTTGACGCCGGACACAGTCCGCCACGCAGGCTCGTTGGTAACAACAGCGACGACGTGCGGTCCAACTGCATATCTGCCGCCCTTGACAGTATGCCGACGAAATCATCACGTTCGGCATAATAGAGAGCGGCCCCTTTTCAACCTTTCTGCTAAACAGCCATGTGTTCCAGCCTTAGCCTTCAAGACTGCGAAAGCACCTAAAAAAGTTTACCCGACGCAATGGCCAACCACTTGCCGTGCACATGACTAACCGCAATGCAAGGCGTTTCCGCATCCGTCGACTCGGCCACCCGCCCCGGCAGGCCGGCCGCAGTGCTACGCGGAGGTCTGTGTTTCATCGACATAGACGTCCGAGCCAGCATGACCGCCCCGCTGCTCCTTGTCGACAGCATGCTCAGCATCCTGTGCGCTGTCCGAGACCCCACTGCGGCTGGGAAACTTCAGTGCTCGGTCATCATGGGTGCGCTTAGATGCTTCACACTATTTCGCCCACATCGCTGGCGCGAGCTCTTCAGCGCCTGTCTACGGTTCCAGCTGTGAGCACGTTCGTCAGCCGCGTCCACTCGAACCGGCGGGTGCACTTTCAAATGATGCCGCCACGTCGTTGTGATATGCACGTGTCAATGAACGCAGCGACCCGGCGCTTTCATCTTTGCCCACAGCGTTTTTCCCAATGTCACCCGCTGGAGATTCACTGCTTCCCGATGGCTTATACACGTTAACAACTTGAAGTTCCCAAATCGACACTTTACGGATTGTCGTTCATGTATATAGCATTTGTCCCTCCCTTTCTTTTGTACATACGTTTTCAATCGCGCAAAGCGCTAGGGGGGGTGGGGGTGGAGCATATGTAGCGCCACGCTAGATTTGGCTAAGAGGCCGCGCCGAAAAAGAAGCGAGCCGCGTGGCTCGTGTAGCGCGAGCCACGAAGTATTTCAGAACGGCCTAGCTCCTGGCCTGGCTGGAAGCTGCAGCAGCGACTCCGCCTACGCCTGCGTCTCAAATGAAGCTGTGACCTCGGCACGGGCTCATCGCCGCCGTCTCGCCTCTCCTTCCTCGACAAATCAATATGCTTGTGCAGTGCAGTCATCTTCGTTTTTTTGTTATTGTCGCCAGCACACGGAGTGTTTCGAAACTCGCGCCGGCTGCTCAAGGCGTAAAAGGAGGGAGCGAGCACGTGCCTCTAGACCGGCCGTGGTATAACTCGATCGCCTTTTCATGAGATGGCACAGCTGAGCGTGCTCGCTTTGGGTAGAGTGGCGCTGAATCCACACACATACTTTGCTGTCGAAGCTTAAGGACATGAATCTAAAGCAAATAAAAGCACCAGTTTCCAGCTAACCAGCTACAGAGCGCACGACGGTGACTTGATAGATTCCAGGTGGTGCAGCCTGCGCACAAGCTTCTCCGCAGTGCATGGTTGCTAGCGGCGTTGGAAAACAATGGCGCAACTCTATTACCGAAAGGTAGCATATAGTTACTCAACCCAACGCTACAGTACATGCTACCTCATGCTGTCTTGCATGCTACATGCTATTTTGCAACTAGAATAAAATACCTACTCAGAGAATAATAAAGTGAAGAATTTCAAGTTGTACGGTTATTTGAACGCAAGAACATAAGTGAGCGCCTACTTAAGAAGCGCAGTGCAGTTTTGATTGCAAGCAAATATTTATAGCCGTGATCGCATTTCGCTTTTAAGTCCCGCGTCGAGTATCACAGCGCATGGAGACCAATATAAAGCTTGCAAAGAAAGGTCTACCTATAATATTTGCGGTGTGCCTAAGAATTCAAAGGTGGTGGTGGTTAAAACTTGCTTAATAGCTGGACGTTTTTTTGCGCAGAAGCTCCGTCTAGTCGTATCTTTCACAAGGCGTTCTTGACAGACCCATCTCGTGTGAGTCGCATATATTATAAAAACGCCCTCACTGGATTGCAGTCAATGATGAAGTCGTTCTTGAAAGTACGATCAAAAGCCGTGTGGTAGAGGCACTGATTATGTGAGATATTGGCGTGAAAGACCATTTACAACATGATCGAAAAAGCTGTCTTTACGCCAGTGGACTCATGAGTCTACTATTCACTTGGGCTCATTCAGACTTTGGTGAAGCAATAAGTTTGAGTCGGAGTAAGCTTGACTGAGCGATATATTGGCGAGTTTGAGTCCGAGTGGGCAAAGTTTTATTGTGTCTGAGTCCGAGTGAGTTCTGCAGAGGAAACTTTCAGTGAATTTAAGTCCGAGTGAGCTATCAAAGCAGAATGTATTTCTTGAGTAAGCCTGAGTGAGTTCCATCTTTTTTGCCGACTTACGGCTATAGCAAGTTCATTTTAAAAGATGAATGTACCATAAAAAGTGTAATCGAAGGGTAATCGTGCACATGTGCTTAGTACACAGTTCTGTGGTGTATTACATCCAGACGCAATGTGGTACTTTACTCTCAATTTGGTTAACTTTCTTTTGTTCTCAACATGTCGAGTTCACCACTGTCAATACAGCGTACTGTCTAACATATCGCTTTGTAAACGGTTAGTCCCGGTTATTCCCATTGTGTCATTTCCGGTTACAATCTTACGGTGCGTAAAGTATGCATTTTGAATAATAATAATAATAATAATAATAATAATAATAATAATAATAATAATAATAATAATAATAATAATAATAATAATAATAGGTAGGACTTTAACTCCGAAAATAACGACATAATTTATGAGAGAGGCCGTATGAAAGCTCCGGAAATTTTTACCATCTGGTGTTCTTTAACGTGCACTTACATCGCACGGGTTTCTAGCATTTTGCCTGCGTCGAAATGCAATCTCCGCAGCCGAGACAGAACCCGCAGCAGACACGATTTTATCGAAGATAAAATCCGTAGGTTCACTTGATTGCGGCGCTAACACATTTTTTGAAAACGGGATCAAAGAGAGAAGGCATCCAACCGATCATTTCTGTGCATCTTTCGCGAAGTGTATGTCATCCTGAAGTTAGGTATTCCTATAGAATCTACACACAATTGTGCTGAAGAAGTTGTATCGCAGGTAACTTAGTCGTAGATTATTCAACGTCAGCCTTTCTGTGGAACTGCATAGCCTATTACTGCAGAAAGACAGTAAGTAATACACATTTCTACACCGATACTGCACGTACAGCATAGGAGTACCTTCGTTTGTTATTTTCAGTGAGCGGGGCTTCCTTTAATTAGGCTTTGGTAGGTCTTTCAATTGTAAATGCGGCTATGGCCCTCGCTTCTGTCCTAATAACAGTTTTAAGGTTAATACTGTTTGGAACACTTGAGGTATGGCATTATCAACGGATTTTTTATTGCCAATAACAACAGCCTACACACTTGTATTATGTTCAGACAATAGTTGTTAGAACCATTTCTGTGTAACGACAGACGCGAAATAGTCAGAAAGTTCATACCGGAAGGTAATGCCACTCTCTGTCTGAACATTTATCGTCACACGTAGGAATGGATCCACCTGTCTACGAAGATCGAGAAAAGCTGCCTTTTACAACGGCCTGCATACTAGAGACCCTTCGCTGTCATCCCTTTGCCCCCGTCGGCATGCCCCACAAGACGACCGCCGAAACGAAAGTTGGTAAGCGGAAATTTCAAGGTTTATTGCATCAGGTATGTTTGTGTAGGAAAAAAGTTTTCGAGCGAGTCCGTAAGCAAACAGCAAAGTGCTCTGCAACCACATCCCAGAGTCTGTAATGCGTCGACACTTACTTCAGCACTTCTAGGTTGCCACGAATTATCCGATAACATAGCCTGGAAACTGAATAATTGATGAACTATACCGAGCAGTGCTTCACGATGACGTCTGAGAAGGTCATCAGTAGAAACCGGATTATAGGCAAATGCCTATTTTGTCTCTTGCGTTCCTATATCGTGTCATTTTGACATATTAGCACGAATTAGGGCGTAGGGAGAGCTTTTAAATGCTTTTATAGTGCCTATAAATGCCTATTTTGAAAGTTGGCACCTAAATCCTTATAAGTGCCTATAAATGCCTCTTTTCGAAATCGGTGCCCATGTAAACGCTATTTAACCTCAAATTTTGCTTTCAAGTACAGCTGGAGTATGGTATTCATGTTACTTGGCAAAATTGTGCTTTCGGAACACCCTGGAGTGCAACCTATAAGGCATCTCATAAATTGTTTTCAGCACTGTCAGCCTACGAGGCCTTTTACCCAATATGAATGTCGATTAGCCTTCACACGTTTTCACCAGCATCACGTCGCCTTCTCACATCTTTCCGGCGTCTGCTCGTTTGCGCAGGAAGCAGGAGGTACTTCTGTGCAGTGGCAGGACGATTAAGAATGAATGCGAAACCGTGGAGTGTCATCAAGGGAAAGTAAATTGTAGATAAAAAAATGACATTCATGTCGTTTTTTTTGCCATTTGCCTCCTAAATGGCGCTTCAATATGTCACGTGAGTGGAAGTTGTTGCGTGGCCAATGAAAAGCTTTGTATGACTGGAATTTTTTAATACGCTCGTTACACAAGCTGCGAAAATATGACGTGCAGGGTCAAGCTTGAAACCTTCACCACTCACTCGATGTAGACTTCACAAACCCGATTCTTGCCTGCCCTATTTGGTGTCGGAGCAACTCGGAGCTGCAAGATCACAAGACGCTGACGACATGCGCGCGTAAGGTTACATTCGCATGATATGGCCATGCCAGGACGTGCACGCAGGCGGTGTCCTGTCGTTGCGACGTTCTCCATTTTGTGCCGCCTGTTCCTGTGGGATGCATCCATGCGAACACGTTTGAATAGGCTGGCATGCGTCACGTATCCTTACCACGATGCACAGCATCGCACCACTGGAACTCCTTTAGGAGACGATGCACCAAAAAACACGCCTAGCGTTGTGCATCCTGGCACCAGCACGGTGCTAGAATGACGAGAACATCAACGCAAACGAACTGGAGGCAGCTTAGTCTTGCATCTCGCTCGATGCGAATTTTAGAAAAATAACGCGCATAGATTCTGTCCGTGTGTTTTAATATTTATGTCAACCTTCATACTTCTATTCAGGCAACAGATTGCACAAATTACGCACGTCGTCTCGGATAGGTCTCGCAGTGTCGCGTACTACTTTGACGTACGCAGGAACATTCCATCACGTCCACCATGTTGGGTCGCATGCCCGTGAGCTGAAGGTCAAGCAGTGCTCAGTCTAACTTATGTCCTCTTTACGGCGCGAATAGCACAGCAAATCATGGCAGATGAAATCGTGAGTGCCCAGTGCTTGCATTCCTCTTTGCTTTTCGAAATTTTCAAACCTGCGTAAGGGCCCTTAAGGTACAGGTAGAAGAAAAATTTAGCCTGTGAGTTTTGACCAAGTTATTACGAGGCAAAAAGATCCTTCTGCTCTATTTGGACCTGTGTAGCCCTTCTCAGCCATGCCGAAAAAAGAGATACCAAGAAGCATGCTTATTTAACGGTACTTAAGTGACCACGCTGGACTGGAAATGGAGGGATCGTATTCTGCAAACCCTGTGGCAAAAAAAAAGCATGTCTACGCTAAACCATTACGACTTTGTATCATGATAAACTGAAGCGTTTTATTTGCTTTCTTGTCGTAGACACACATCCCACGCATATTTCTTCAAAAATTTGAATTTTATCAAAGTATATTGAGCCTATATTTACGCTTTTTTGGAGCCTAAAACAGTGTTTTACCTGCCTATTTGTGGCGCCTAAAACCCTGTTTTTAGTTCCTATAAATCCGGCCTTTAGTTGTAAGCATAAAAATTATAACAAATAAAAAAACAAATGTTATTCGAAAAATAATCAACATTCCCGGCCACGCAAAGTTAAACACATAGTTCAAGTGGGTACAGTCTTTGTATCGGCCTGATCGCAAGGTGACCGCCTTGCAACTTGATCTTGCAAGAACGAATGAGACCGTCTGCCCTGCGGTACACTTCCGTGACCCTTGCAAGCTTGCATAGCTGGCGTGGCGTGTTGTCCGCATGCACGAAAACGATGTCCCCTTGCTTCAATGCTGCATTTGATTTCGTGTCGGCAAAGTGTGCAGATCGTAATTGCAACAGGTATTCTTTTTGCCAACGCTTCCGAAAACTTTCAACCAGCAGCTTCCTGTAGTTGTGTCTGCGTATGGCGTCTGATCGTTTGGAATTACCGTTGACTTCGTCAGCGGTCGCATACGGTATGGAAGTCAACCATCGTCCAAGGAGAAGTTCGCCTGGCGTCGAAGTGCAAGGTTCTCCTGCATCTGTCTCGATGAAAGTCAGAGGCCTATAGAGTTTGCGACTGCTTCGACCTCCGCCAGCACTGTCGATATTTCTTCGTAGTTCAGACGAGCTTTGCCGATAATTTTTCGCAGCGGAAGCTTCACTGATCATACAAGGCGCTCCCACCATCCACCCCACCAAAAAAAAAATGCCGTTGGTGCTGAGGTGACCAGCGACGTCCTCTTCAGAGAACATTCGGTGTAGCCGCTTTATATCTGCCGATGTCTTGTGAAAGCTTCGAGCGTTGTCAGAATAGATCACCCTAGGTAATCCTCTCCGAGCTGCAAATCGTCGTAGGCACAGCAGCAAAGCCTCGGATGTCATTTCCGAGACAAGCTCGAGATGCACGGCTCTAGATACGGCGCACGGAAAAAGTGCAACGTAGCACTTCGTGTCCCCTTTTTCCGTGTGTGGATACAGAGGGCCCGCGAAGTCGACTCCTACAACATCGAACGGGTTCGTTGGTGACACTCGATGACTTGTTAACGGAGCAGTCTCAGCACTTCCTGGGCCCGAACTGAAACGCTTCCATATATTGCAGCCATGCAGCACTATTTTTACCAAAGAGCGAGCTCGACAAATCCAATAGCGTTCCCGAAGCTGCGTAAGTGTATCTCTAACTCCTCCATGTAAGACTTGAAGATGGGCTCTGTTTGCCAAAAGTGTCGAAAAGTGGCGGCTTTACGGCATTATGATTGGGTGCTTGACATCTTGTGTGGAATGCATGAGGGATAAACGGCCTCCAACCTGAAGAATTCCGTCTTTGTCTATGTAAGGGCGTAGTTCAGCGATTCGAGATGTAGACTCGACTGGTTGGCCGTTGGTCAAAGTGGTGAGTTCTTCAAGAAAGCCTTGCTCTTGTGTACATCTTCCCAATACTGTTCAGCGTTCAGGATTTCTGTTGCCACAAGATGTCCTGTATGATTACTTCTTTTTCTGCATCGGTCAGTAAATCTGAAAATCCACGCAGTGACTCTGAGTAGGTGCTGAAGCCTGCTGTACCGTTGAATATCAATTATCGGAACTGAGAAGCGTGTCATTAGTGCGACGTCGACTGTTGTAACTTCACCTTGGGTGGCTTCCACTATGTCTTGTTCACTGAACTGTAGGGGCCATTCAGACATCGGTTCAGTTGGCCACTCGGGACCATGCCACCATTTTGAGCTGCACAGCAGTCTTTCAAGCGTCGTGCCACGTGTGAGTAGGTCAGCCGGGTTGTCCGTTACAGGACAGTATCTCCACTTTGATGGATCTGTAGTGCACCTAATTTCATTGACTCTGTTGGCTACGAACTGTTTCCACTTTTTGACGTCACCTTTGATCCATGACAACACAATGGCGGAATCTGTCCACATCGTGTAGTCAACTTGAACATTCCTCGAAACGCTTTTCACGTATGCCAACATTCTTGACCCGATTAAGGCAGCCAGCAGCTCCAATTGTGGCAGCGTTGTCTCCTTAATGGGTGCTACACGGGACTTCGCAATCAACAGTATCGGCTCCTCAGGACTTGATACGACGTATATCGCTGTTCCGTATGCCGCTGGACTGGCATCGCAGAAAACATGTACTTGAAGCACTTTGGGCTTCCTTGCTCCGCCGCCTAGATAGCGAGGAACGACGACGTCTTGCAGTTGTGGCAGCTGGATGACCCAATCATTCCATTCTTTTTGCAGGTCATTGGGGAGTACTTCATCCCAGCCAATTCCTCGTATCCACAGTCTCTGAAACAATATTCGTATGACAATAGTATATGGTTCTACAAATCCCAACGGGTCAAAAATTCTTGATGCTGACTGCAAGACAAATCGATTTGTACCCGTCTGTGCTGTAAAAAACCGGAATAGATTTTCAAACGAAAAGTTGAATTGATCCTTTGCAGGATTCCAAACCAAACCCAGGACCTTGACCGACGTTTCGTGAAGAACGACCACCTTATTACTAGTAGATTCCACTTGATGTTCAAGCGTGTGCATCAAATTTGCTGAATTTGTTGTCCATTTTCGCAATGTCATGCCAGCCGATTTCATTATTGTGCGCGCTTCTCGGCATAGTTTAGCGGCTCCCTCTTTTGTGTCGGCACCAGTGACTAAGTCATCCACGTAAAACGACTCGGCAAGAGTTTGCGCTGTTTGTGCCATGACAGCCGGTGCTCTTTTCACGTGGTAGAGAATAGTAGCTGTGGGCGAAAATGGGTTACATGTAGCTCCAAAAGGCACTCGTGTCATTCTCCACTCTTGCAGCTTGCCCTTGAATAAATCTCCTTCTGCAAACCAGAGAAAACGGAAAGCGTCTCTGTCGCCCTCCCGAATCGCAATCTGAACGAATGCCTTTTCTATGTCCGCGATAACTGCCACCGGGTGCGTTCTGAAGCGTAGCAGAATTTGCACGAGGTCTTGGTATAAGTTGTCACCCTTTTCAAGGCAGTCGTTAAGGGACTTGCATCCTTTGGCATGTGACGAAACGTCAAACACCACTCTCATTTTCGTCGTCAGTGCCTGTTCAGGCATGACTTCCTTGTGCGGCATGTAATATAATTTCGTCACCTCTGCAGGTACATCACTGACTACTTCGGCGTGTCCTGCCCTCAAGTACTCCCTTATGGTACCGTCATACGTTTCGAGCAGTCCTTTCCTGGAGTCGAGACGGTTGACAAGCTTGTCCAGTAGAGTAAAGACTACTTGCCTGCTGCTTCCAAGCTCGCAATTATCCTCCACAGGGAGGGTCACTTCATATCTTCCGTTTATAAAGCTAATCGTTTGCTCAAATGCCTCATGGTGTTGCTCATTTCAGGTGGCTTGTTTATCGTGTCCGTAATTCCTATGTTTTCAAGTTCCCAAAAGAAGCGCAAAATCTCGTCGGAATCGGTAGCTTGGGCTTTTAGCACGCACACCATCATTTGTTAAGTAGTTGGTCGGGACACCAAGTGCGATGTGCTTCCCTGGAAGGTCCATCCAAGCTTGGAGTTCAGTGCGATCAATGATTCGTTGCCTTCGCACCGTGAAACTTCGCCGGTCAACACTTTCCACATCTGATCGGACCCGATAAGTACGCTGATTCCACTCTTAGTTATGATAGATGGATGTTGGAGCTCATCGGCAACATCGTTTCCCAGCTTCTTGAAAGACGCAACGAAGGCTACGTCCATTGCAGTCTCTGCGATGTCTTGGCAGTTGCTTGGGATCTTTATTGCAATTAAGACTATTTCCGCGTCGGAAAACTGGCTTCGCAGTCGTAGTTCTACTATGCGACGCCTCTTAGTCTCTTGATCCGATGTATTTGCGAAAGTATTGAAGGCTATTCGAGTTGCTCTCACGCTTTTCAGCTTGAGGTGCTTAGACAGATCTTCAGTTATGAAAGTCCTCTGACTGCCACCATCAAAAACGCCTCGTATGTAGCGGCAGGTGTCATCATTCATGGCCCATGCTCTGAAAGTCTGAAGAAAAATGCAAGCGGTAGAGCCTTCCTTGACGGGTCTTCTTTCAAGTGATGCGCAGACTGTCGTAGTTTTTTCGTAGTTCTTGGTAGGCTAGTCTGACTTCCGCGAACACCTATCGGGATCGCACATGCTTGTAGCGTGTCGAGCTTGGCATCTGGAGCAGTATATCCTCTTTTTGCAGTCCCATGCCCGATGTCTTTTGGTGGTGCAGCGGAAACACCTTTTGTCGTTGGAAAGTAGTTTCTTCTTCTGCGTCAGTGACAAGTCAGCTGTGCAGGCTTCCGATCCGTGATGTCTGGACGAGCAGAATACGCAGTTGTCCCTTTTTTCTCGTACAGAGTTGCTGTGAAGCACAGATGACGTCGGTTTCCCACGCTGAGAGTACGTCGACTGATTGGCCACGGGGAGTGTTCCATGTCCTCGTCCTTTGGCATCTTTAAAATCACTCTTCTCCCGGCTTTCCAGCTCAATACACAGGAAGTTGAGCACATGGTCCAGTCCCACGGGTGTAGCTTCAGCTCTCAAGTCATATGCCAACTGGACGGCACATGATCGATGATACTGCACGACTATATCCCGTGTAAGAGCACGCAGTACGATGTCGCAGAGCACTGACGAAAATGACTTGTGCGCACCCAAAGTCTCTAAGCCTCGGATATTCACGAGAACTTGGTCGTACAAGCTGCGTAGCGCTTTGGTGTCCGTCGATGAACGGACAGGGCTTAACATCCGTAGCTTGGCAAAATATTCTCGCTCCAGGCGCATCTTGTCCCCAAATCGCTTCTGTAGCATTTTGATAGCGTCACTGTAGCAACTTTCTGTCGTCGGAAGGCCCACAATTACTGATGCAGGGTCTCCTTTAAGATACAGTCACAGGTAATGAAACTTCTCTGTGGCAGTGATGCGATTGTTACTATGAACAGTTTGGTAAAATTGTTCCCAAAATTCAGTCCACTCACGTAGGTCTCCAAAAAAAGGAGCTATTGTCAGTTTAGGCAATTTAACTCCAGTTCCGTCTGATGGTGCTGCGACTGTCTGGGCAACTGTTTCTTGAGTTCCGGTCGATGTCCTTAGCATGCGATCTTTCTTGCTGAGAATCTCTGCGAGAATGCGCGTAGCACTGTCCTCGTATTGTAAGACAGCGTTATACTCGACTTCGAACTCCTCGTCAGGTTTATGCGGCTCAATCTCGTTGTTCAGGTTTTTAAGCTTTTCGTTATTAGCCTTCAGCCTCTCTTATATGGAGTTGAGCTGGTCATAGGAGGCAGAGTCGTTAGCGAGGAGCTCACTTGCCTCGTTTAGAATCATCGTGTTCCGTGCTCGCCGCGACGTCCGCTTCGACTTCAGTCGCTCCATGCAACTGCAGTTGACTGGAAGCCGTCCGTAGGGTCCTGGTTTTCAATCCCGGTTCTTCGGCACCAATTATTAAGACGATAGCGTTCCAGACACTGCGATCAGACTCAACTCCGTCTTCAAGGTATAAGGCAAAAATATACTTGTTGATTTAACTGCGCTCAGAAGCGCTCTGCTGTCACTTGTCTTGTCTTGTCTCCTAGGAGATCTTGGCTCATACCCACATGGGGGATTGGCCACACTGTACCTCATAATAGATCATTTTTTACAACGCTTGCTAAAAAAATAAAGAGAAGTTAGATAGGAACAATATTAATGTTCCTTTGAAAAAACGTGAAAAATTGCAGAAGAATGCGATAAACCACTTGTCACTTGAACCACTGTCACTTGAGCGTCCCCGCGTCCCTCGCTCGCGCTCTTCTTCTTCCTCGTTTCCTTGTCCCAGCCCAGAACGTGAAAAATAATCAACACTATAACAAATAAAAAACAAATGTTATTTGTATTTGAAAAAAAGTCAACAATGGTAGTTGCTCTTTGTCCTCCGACTACTGCTCTGCGTCAACAATGTTGAATGGATAAGTATTCTAAAACACAGGAGACCCACAGGACTAGTTTCTGCCCTCTTCCCGTGTTCTTAAACAGTACAAGCATTCTCTATAGTAGTACCAGGTTAATCAATACAACAGTTGCATCATCACTGGCCAGAAGTAGAAAGAGAGGGAGAAATTCAATGGGGAAAGGCATGGAGGCTAAATGTATAATATCGCGGTTTCACTACACTGCGCTGTGGAAGGTGTGAGGGGAGACATAAACGTAAGGACGATAAGAATGGGAGGGGAAAGGATATGAATGGAATCAAGCACACGCACACGGCAATTTCACAATCGTTCAACAAGGTGGGTAGCTCATATAAACATCAGTAGCGCCTTAGTCACTTTCTAATGCGAAGCTCGCGTCTTCCGGCCTCCAAAATGAATTGCAGAAAGTGTGACAGTGAGGACCTAGGAAACCCGAATGTTTGCAAAAAGTGTGCTTCTAATAGTGCTCGTGGTCACCGTGTTATACAAACTTCGAATTATAACATTCTTGAAAACCTCGCAGGAACGCAGCCCATACCCAAGGACACGAACGTATTGTTCAACATCTACAGGGTGAATCACGACCCAAACCTATGGGAGGAACCGGAGAAGTACCGGCCTGATCGCTTTCTGGACACTGTCACTGGAAAACTACGTCAAGGCGCCGGACCACTCGTCAGCTTTGGACTGGGTACAAGGGCCTGTCCAGGAGAAAAGCTCGCACACGTGAACATATTCTATATCATCGTCCGATTCATGCAGAGGCTCACCTGTAGTGCAGTTGATGACGCTTCCAGCGTGGAATTGAAAAGCATTGGCTCGTCCCTCTTTTTCCTACCACTTCAACGTGACATCGTTCTCACAAGAATAAACTGAGACTGGAAGCGCCAAGTTGAAGGAGCGCCAATGCTAAACAGGGCCCATAGCAAGGGCGCAAAGTCAAAAGGTGCTCATAAGGCAATGTAAGTAAACGTGTGTTGTAATCAACTGCTCCGAACAGTAGGGCCAACGCGTACATTCGTGGGAAGATATTTACTCCGTTAACCCCCATGTGTTCGTATCATAGTCTCTTGAAGACAGTGACTAGTGTTGTAAGAGTCTACCCGTTGAAATGAGCGGTCAATAATACGCCGACCACTAGCTCAAGTCACACACGGCACACAAAGAGTTACTTAAAAAGTTTCATAAAGCGCGTAATACACCGTTTATCAGGACCCATCCGTGTGCGAAGTTTACACTTACCCCCCGCCCTTATTTTTTAGGGGCGAAGCTTCTTTAGGCATGGGCTGTGCGTCTCCTGTATGTAGTCACCTCTCGTTTAGTTCTTGCAGTGTTCACTAGATGGCAGTACTTGTAGCTGCCGATGAAAGATGCGAGTGTTAAAAAATAGGAATGATGTCACATATGGTGCGTGTCATTGGTAGAAGCCAATCGTTCGATTTAGTGCGGCGACGTACGCTAGGGGAGCGTTGTAATAAAATCGAGTGGGCAAAATGTACGGAGGATTCACGGGTTACCAGGTTTACCTCCGGAGCTTCGCCCACTCATCATTATTTTCTTCGTGGATATGGCGGCACTTTTTTTTTCTTTACACCAATTCCTTCCCTTTCCTACCTGAAAGCAAAAAAAGTCAAAAGTTTTCTTGCAATACAAGTCTTACATAGAAATGTAGGACGAAATGTGTAGTCGTGCACTAATATACGCGATATTTTTTGGCTCTTTGGCATAAATTTTAGTGTAATGCATGCAATATATGTAACGAAGCTTATCTTACAAAGATCTAGGACCACATGCCATTCTTCTCTACACGTTGTTGCAGGGACAACTCAAGGATTATGCGCCGCCTATTACCCGAGGTAGGGTAACGAGGTCCAATCACATTTTATACACGGCACTGTTTAGACTGAGAACTAGCCCTTCTAGAGAAGCTGGTCGCGTTACGCACAGCTCTTACACGTCAGAACCTTCTGGACAAACCTGCGCACCTTGCGATCTCAGTTTTTCTTGTTTTAAAGAGTGCCACGATGTCCATCTATTAGCGTTCACATAGTCACTGTCCTGTTTGTGTCTACCACGCCTACGCCGGTACCGGTCCCATTTCCACAGGAGGTGACTGTACTGTTGCCGCCCGCAGCAGTCCGGTGTAGTGAGAGAATAAGCCTATGAACTCTCTTTCCAGTGCACTTCTAGCACTGTAGGGGCCGGAACAAGCGGGTAACAACACTCTGATTGAGCCTGGCTTGGCGCCACCAATGCAGGAGCCGCGCAGAGAGCAGGGATGAGCAAAGTCGGCGTTGACGCGACTAGCGGAAACACCTCAGCAGCACGCAGATTAGGGACCACCTCCAGAATCATGGCCGACACGATCAGCGGATGCACCTCCGGTGGACACAGACAAGAAACACTCTCCCGGAAATCATCCCCGTTCAGAAGGCTCACAGCCAGAGCAGGAGCAGCTTCATGCGGAACGGGGGCAGCAGGCACCACCGACGTATGGATAGCTGAGACGCAAGCAGGCAACGAATGGTCGGCAGAAGTAGACTCGATCGGAACTGCCCCCCTCTCTGTAGAGGTACTTTCAGTCGAAGCAGGTAGAGTCCGGGTATGCCCAACACGACTGGAGCAGGCTCACCAGGAGAAAGGCCAGCTGAGACGGCGACAGGTGCAGCACAAGCGAGCACGCTCTCAGTCCGAGCAGGGATCGTCACTGCATGTGAAGTTCCGCAGACCTCGGAGGGACCGATGGCACATCAGGGTTGGTAGCATAAGGTTGTAGCAGTATCGGTCGAGGAGGACCGACGCCGCGGCGTTGGTGCTCGCGTTGCGTAATCGAGTCGGCCTGCAGAGCAGCCAGCTGCTGAAACGCGCGGTCAACGCGCTCCTTTTTCCTGTCATGTTCCAACGCTGCCTGGACTGTGAAAGCGTCCCCCCTCTGAACGAATGACCTAAGCAGGTCGGGGTCACGCAGGCCATGCAAGATCTGGTCCTGCACCATTGTCTCTGCTGCGGTGCCGAAATTGCAGTCGTTGGCCAACCACCACAGCGCTAGAATGAATTGGACGAGAGTCTCGCCCGGTTCTTGAACTTTCCTCCGGAATCGGGCCCGTACGCATAAAGCGTCTTCTGGCGGTGCAATGCGCCCAGAACGGCTATGACCTACTGGTACGCATTGCATGTTGCGCCATCTCCTGTAGCCTGGACCCCTTCAGGCAGCGTCTGCTCCTCAGCAGCTTTATAGTATGCTTGCAATCCCTCCACTCCAAGCGCGTTGAGCAGCAACGCCTTCTTCGTGTCTGGCGTAGCATCCGTGGCCACCGCGTCGGCGTACACTTGCAAGACGCGACTCCAAGTCTACCAGGGAATCGGAGGCACGCCAGGGCACTGCAGGAACGGAGGTGGTGAAATTTCGGGGAACATGCTGCTTCCGAGACAGACCGGATACGGAGGAAATAAATGTGGGACCGCCCCACGTGTAAATGTATCCAGTCCAGGTAGTCATGAACTGGTGATCCGCAGTATCGGTGGGCTGTATCCAGAGCGCTGAACATGGTAGCACTAGAAACTAATGGTCGTACGCACACGTTGGTCGGATGCACGCGGATTCCATCCTCGTCGCCAAAATGTAGTATCGTGCGGCGGACGGGACGGCGCTGAAGCGCCGGCCGACACAAGGTACGCAGCAGCCGGTAGCCAAGCAGGAAATCTCTTTTATATACACAAGCATCACTATATAAACGCCCCCTACGGGCCAGCCAACCGGTTCCAAAACCAGAACTGAAACCCCGGTACCACAAACACTCATAATGTTCCTTTAAAAAAGGTAAAAAGGGCAAAACAATTAGATAAACCAGAATATATAAAAAGTTAGCAAAAGCGGAAAAAGGGGGACAAAGAATTGAATTCATCTGGCGGTACCACTAGCAGCGTATCCTTCCGGTTGCCTGAATGAATTTATGTAGCGCTGACAAAAAAGCACTGCGGCCCGCACCCAACTGACTGGCTCCGAACGACAAAAGGGTGGATGCATTAACTGCCAATCGCAGCATACCAATGGTTATCTCTAGTATTATTCGGCGGAGTGAGACGAAACTGCGGCATGTGAGAAGGAAGTGACCTGTTGATCTCGGTTCATCGCAAACTTCCATGTTTCTTCTTCTGGTCTCGTGGCAGTCCCCTGCCACACGTGCGATAATAATAGTGATGATGATGATGCCTTTAGCATGGCTCATACCCCCTCAGAGGGATCGGAAAAGAATTTATTGTATGAATTCAGCAGGCCCTCCAAGTATTACATATTCATAAAAAAGAACTTACTTGAAAACGAAAAGAGTGTACTATTTGTTTTACCAATAAAAGCAGACAGTATATTTTTATCTTGAATACAAATTACAGTAATAGGACCACAAAGGTCGTTTCATAGCCTTGTCTTTCTTCATCTACTGCCTATAGGCACGTATCTGTCTGAGGTCAGCCCTTAAAAGCATCAACAGGAATGTTGCGTGTCTAACTGGTCGATGCACTGTGGTCACGAACTGGTCGATGCACGCACAGCAGCACGTTTGTAGCACGCTCGTCACGACATGTGTGCACCTTAAAACCTATTCTTCTCCGTGCATTGGCCCAGATTTCAAGGTGAAGTTGTGGCAAATTCTGTAGGAAAGGCCATGTCGAATGCACTGAACACCCTGTTTTCAACCCTGTCAGAGACAATCTGGCAAGCTGTGAGAACTCAGATGACCCAAATCTTACATAGTGCAGGCAATCATACTCTTGATACAGGTATCGCGCTTACCCACGAAGGCATGCATAGATGGAAGGAACTACGCCAGAAACTGGGTCTAGTGTAGAAAGTACGTTGGAGTACACTGATACTCTTTCATTCATCTCCTTGCGAACAGGACGGTGGCAATGGTTCCGAGACCACTTCACAGAGTGTTGAAAATATGGATTTGGACAATAGAGTCACTAAACGCCGGGCTACTCCTTGCTCACCGAAATCCACTCTCCTCTATAGATTGAAGTAAAGAAAAGTGCCAGGACAACGGTTCGCATATCTAAGAATGATTTCTTAAAGGACAACATCATCAAGAAGGCACTTGAAGCCACAGGTCTACCTTCAGAATTTGTTATTGAAAGTGCTTCAGTGTAATTGTTACTCAATTCTCGCTTCAGCTACTGATCTTTTACTTGTTTGTACCGAATTTTTTCTGAATAATGATATTGCAAGAAAGATTGTTATCTGCAGAAAAAAGATTTATTCTTAGACACTATCACTGCATTCGTTTAGAACGCCGTTCATGTAGAGGGGTTCAGCAATTTTCATCTCTACAACATTTGCCCATAGGGCGAAGATAATATATCAATACACATCGACAGAGAGTGAAATTTCAGCAGTAGATATATCTATTCCTGGTTGTACGCCATTTCCAATAGACAATGCTTATTTCCCCACAGGTGTTGTGAATACTGGTTTACTCAATTCCGCATTATCAGCGTGCAAAACGAATATAACCATCTCCGGAGATTTCAATTCACACTACATAACGTGGGGTTATAGAGTCGATATGTCTGTGGCAAACGGTTATCAGAATGAGCCAGTCTGAATGGCTTTGAGTGTGTGAATTCCAGATCCCCCACTTATGTATCTGGCTTATACCGTTCTGTGATAGACATGACTTTTTCTAACTCAGGTTGCATTATTTCATCTTGGTCCACCATCACATCGGCCAGAAATAGTGATCCCCTTCCAATATCGCTTGAAATAATATGCCCGCTTGCTTCGACAAAAATATGTCCGGAATTATGTTAATTACACAAAATTTAGGGATACGTAACGATTCGGCTTAAATGAACAGGCAATACAAAGGGAGCAGGTAAAGGCCCTTAATTTATGTCAGCTGTTAGGTGCAAATACGAATAAAGTCAAATGAAGTAAGCAGTCAACTAGAAGTAGTACTCATTCATCGTGATAAAACACTGACTGTGATCATGACTATAGACGACGAAAGGCAGCACGGAGAAAACTAATCTACAACCAGTGTCCACGTAATTGGAAAGACTATGAATATGTTGCTGCTACATTCATACATACATTTGACAGAGCAAACGAGTACAACTCGTCACATTGCAGTTATATGTGGAAGACAAAAAGTAAGAAAGCCCTATTTAGGTTCTTAAGATACAGAAAATTTGTTCCGCCTCCAATAAATATAAAAACGATTTGCTTATCACCCGCGTAATTGTCGCATTCATCGGAAGCAGTTGGGAAGGCCTGAAAGATCGCTTTACACCGGTGCTACCCCACCCGTTGCAGGTCACAGAAAAAGCTAATCAATACAAGGCAACAACGCTAGACGAGATATCAGAGGTAGTACAATCACTGCCAGCTTCATATACAAGCCCTGGCAATATAACTGTAGCGATGATAAAAATCATGTTTGATTTGTCTCCCAGCGATCTCGTTAACTTTATAAATTTTCCTATAGAAAATGCTTGGGTGAATCCTGACAGAAAAATTGCTAAAATAACACCACTACTTCAAAGTAGGCAGCTGGTTAGTGCTATATAGACAACATTATGCCTATCCCCCCCCCCTCCTCGAATCATGTACAGCTAATAGAGAGGGTTCTATATCGAAATCTCAAAAAAAGAGCGAAATCATATATTGAATGAATCTTAAATTGGATTTAGACCTATGTTGACCTGGAAGCTAGAATTAAACTTGCTCGGCGCAGAAAGCACTCTGGTGACATTAGATATTGATAACGCGTATGACAGTGTGAAGCCCGCCATCTTGTTTAGTAGGCTTCGAAGTGTTAACGTTCCCTAATGTATAATTGCATAGATTCAAAATTTGTTTATTGAGCATACACTTTATTTTTCGCAGAATGGGCTATCTTCACAACAATACAAACAGACAAGGAGAGTTCTTTAGGGATCTGTTCTTTCGCCCATTTTACTCAATATATTACTAAGCTCTATCCCTGCTTACGATAAAGTGCAAGTATATGTATACGCAGGCGATGTAGCATTCTTTTCAGCTTCCAATGAAATACATTCGTTGTACAATATTTTAAAATCATATTTACATGCCATTGAAGTATGCTTAGTGACCTGCGCATGTCCCGTAATGTTAAGAAAATTGCTCTTCTTGCATTTCCATTCAGTTCTTCTGTGCGAATCGCAGTGATGTACTTCCAAGACTTTATTCCACAGGTAGACGCATTAAAGTATTTGAGTATAATATACACTAGAAATCCTAATCGGAGTTCATATATTGAGTACACTGCATATAAGGAATTATGTACGATTGGTTGCTCAAGCGCATCGACAATGGTCGATTTGGAATGCGTAGAAGAGCTTGGATGATGACGTATTGCATGTATGTCCGCCCAATATAAGAATTTGGATGTGTGATGTTCTGTGGCGGACCCACTTACAAATTACATCCTCTTCTTTGCTCACGGCTGTCCAGCGGGCCCGCGATGTGGCAGGCAGGCACGGCTTGCCGGTCCCTACGTGGGACTGAGCCGGGTGCGTGACTCAGTCGCGTTCCGCAGGACCGACATTAAGTTATTTCCTTTCTCTTCTTTCCATAAAGTGTGATCCATAGCGCCTATGTTTAGGCCTCCCTGAGTTTGTCGCAAATAATGTTCTTTATCATGAAGCATATCTGCCCTCTCTACAAACCAAGTTTCGTATACTAACTATTCAAAAATTTCTAATGACGTATTCAGTCAGGCGTTTTCGAGCGCTCTAGAGCGCTCTGAAAAATGGATACGCCTTTGGTTGGTAGTATTTGAGCGCTCGGACTACCCTCGGTTGGCTCATTGACTACCTTCGCTGCGCTCGGACTACCTTCGCTGGTCAATAAAGTTGTTTCCTCCTCCTTCTCCTCCCGCGCTGGTTGCACGGTGGTGCTACGCGCGCGTTGCTCTTAAAACCAAGGGGCTTTAGCTGATCTAAGCGCTCTGAGATCACCATTGTATTTGGTTGGTATGCTTCCTCTTGCGCTCCGATTGCGACTCTGAGCCTAGCGACTCTGAGCCAGAGTTCCAGAGCGGTCAACCGAACACGCCATAAAATCCATGCTTTCCCACAGAGACACTCCCAATATGTATTTGTAAGCAAGTCATCCCTATTTTTTTTTTTATTGTGAGTGGTCTCGACTACATCGACATTAAAAAGTTTATGTACAAAAACTCTTAAAGCCATCAGGGCTAAAAATCCGTGATGTGAATTTCTCACAGGTACGGAACCCTACGATAAGAATAGAGTTTGACACTATATTTTCGAAAGATTCTAAACTTTTGGCGATCAGATACTTGAATTGATTGCTCAAAGACCGCCTCGATAGCCTACAGATAAGTTATAGCCACAGATGCGTCCGTTAATGCCGGGAAAGCAGGAGTGGGCATCTACTCAACAGCATTACATTGGTCATATTCACTGCGACTGCCCGATTTTACGCCGCTATTTTAGGCAATAACTAACGACAGTGATTCTGGCCATACGTAAGTTCCCAACACATATCTCTCTGGTTGTTATACTGACTGATTATTTCTCCGTTTGTACTGCTCGGACAGTACCAAAGACATCGGCTTGTTTTCAGAAATTTATACATATATTACCCAATAACGTTCGTACTGACCGTTTGGTTTGTGTGCCAGGTCGTACTGGACTAACACTAAATGAAGCGGCGGACACACTGGCGGCAGAATAAATTCAGCGCCTCGTCTTGAATGTTCCAAGACCCTGCTGCCTAAGTATACAATCACGCGAATTTTTAATTTCCGTATACGGCAGGAACACACCAACACCTATGTTCTAAATGGCACAGATTTTCAGCACCTTAAGTTTCAGTGGTACAGCTCATGTTGTCTTGTTGTACAGCTCATGCTGTGCAACAAGACAATTCAAATGACATTTACTAATCTGCGATGCAGGATTCCTCCTTAAAACTTCAACTTATACAGACCTAGCTTTGTTTCATCCCCCTCCATTGTTACTATTATACAGAAACAGAAACTATAAATCACTTTTTACAGAACGCCACAGGTATCTAAATTTAAGGCGAAAAATTCTAACACCAGCTTTCCGAAAACACGGGCTTGAGCTGCCTGAAATGGTACTACACTCCCTATAGGGCTTCGGCACTAGGTTATTCCCACAGGAACATATACGGAGCTCTATATAACTATGAAAAAGTATCACTACGGCTACCATACGGATATTACTATAAATACTCATTACTTATTTTCGTCATTAGTCTAGTTCATACAATCTTTACTATAATTTTTCACAATTTTATTATTGCTATTTTTAATATTTTCTACAACAATTCATGTTATTCTGCTAGCACAACTACACTCTTCGTTTATCTAAAACAAAAAACTAAAAAATTAGGCATTCCCCCGCCCTTGTCCCCCCCCCCCCCAATCCCACATGCCGCGCGATTCATGGCCGATCCCCCGTGGTGGGTTGAGCCACTCCTCTTGGGTCCAACCGACCAACCAGCTTGTAAGGGCCACAAAAACACGAGGTACTTCACCCCTCGTGCACTTTTTCAACTTCAAGAACAAGAGCTCCCACAAATAGTGAATCCGCCGTACTCTCATCCCACAGCACAACTTTTTCATAGACATAATACGTGCAACAAGTCTGCGAATGCCGACTTCTATGATGTTTTGTCTCAGCTCCAACAATATCAAATGCTTCTTGAAACATACGTCATGACCTGAGTGCGAAAAAAACGCCAGGCCTGCGCGGAAGGCGCAGCACAGTCACAGTGAAAGCTAGACGAGCGGTCTTTCAGAGCTTTTTCAAAACAATCAATGGGTAGCTACTGAAAACACACTTGCTTGATATCAACTAGGCCATTATTAATAAATATATTTGGGTAGTAAGCCGGCATTCGCCATGCTATTTTTCGTCATGCTTCTGAGAAGCGTGGTACTTTCTAAACACTTGCAAGGAACTTCGTGCCGATTGTTCATGGAGTGGCTGATGACGATGAAGAATTGTGGCTGAAAAGGGTATCCGCTTCAGTTAGGAGAACAAGAGCAAGGTTTTTGATGGGTTGGAGCATTGGACAGCCCACTCGTTACGCTATTCGCATTGTGCGACGACTGGTTGTTCTTTTGCTGTTTTAAAACGTTTTCCACGTCGTATTACCGCGATTGCTTACCCGTCACCAAGCCTGCCTAAGGCAAGTTTGCCAACAAGTCACAAGCACCATGCGCAGCCCAGTGGTGTAATAATGGGCTGGCGCTCAGCGGACCAGGGTTTCGAGCCCTACTGTGTCTTTTGTTCTAGGTTTTCCTTTTTTTTCTAATTTGCGCGATGTGGTTACGGACATCCAGGGTCATGTACACGGACGCCTCACTCCGAAAACACAGTGACCATGCTGTGGTAGTGGTTACGTCTATTGACAGGCTAATCGTCAGCGCGTCCCTGAATACAAGATACCCTGCAATTGCCGAGGAAGTGGCCGTGGTCCTCGCACTCGTACCGCCGAGCGTGGACACGGTGGTCACCGACTCAAAGACAGCCTCTGAAAGCTTCCGCAGGGGGTAATCTCATCTGCGGCATGAGCCATTCTATCCAAGTGCAAGCCTCCGGGAAGAGCCGTAGAGCTCGTGTGGGTCCTGGCTCACTCGCAGGTAGCAGGCAATACTATTGCCGACTATCATGCCCGAGAAATGTCAAACCGGGCCGAGCATGAGCCGGAGGAGCTACCACATCTGGTTACCAGCTTTCGGGACATTACCCAGATGTACCGAGAGGGAAGGTGCAGACTACCAGAGCCGCACCCCGACCTGACAACGAAACAACAGACGATATTGCGTCGAGCGCAGGTGGGATCGGTTGCACATCCCGTACTGCTGAACCACATGTACCCTGCGGAACACCACATGCTCTGTCCGTTGTGCAAAACAGAAAATGGAACCCTGACGCACATCTTGGCCGATTGCACAGAACTCAAGAACCCCCCACCGTCCCTTCCCCCCGACACCCCGAATCCCCAACCCCTTGAGCGATGGGAGACCTTGTTATCCAGCCCGGCCCTACCGACTGAGCGTGCACTGACGGACAGGGGCCCGGAGCTGCTGGATGCATACGGGTCCCGCAACTAGGGAACACCCCGTCTGGTGCCTGCGCGCACTACCAACAATGTTGGGCCCAATAAATGATTCATCATCATCATCATCATCTCTCAGGGGGAGGACACCTCAACAGTAGCTCACGAGGGGTAGAGGTAAGGAAGGATTAAAATGATAGAATTAAAATGTACAGAGATAGAGAGAGCGGAAGGAGAGAGCAAGGGTCAGGGATCGCGACACACGGAAGTAAGGAGAAGATAGGAAAAATGGGCACGGTTGCAGGAGTCGGAGGACGGGCCACCACTCGGCGAGACAGCACTTGTCGGCGCCAGGAGATGGCGTAGGGCGAGCCAGTCGGCCAGAGCTGCCCTGTCGTTGGAGATCACGGGGGCATAACCGGTTGGAACGAAATCCAGAGAGCGAGTCTGCGCTCGCGGCCGTTTCGCTAGCTTCACATATGCCGAATTTGGTATTAGGTGACGTGAATGGATGACGAAGGTATATGACTGATGCAAACACGATAATTTTTATTTCTTTTATTTAATGTATGGGCCTTTGTACAAGCCCATACATGAAGTGGTTGGAAAAAGTAAACATTAGCATGGGCATAGCAAATAAAAAAGTAAAGAAGAGCACAGAATGGCTCCACCCCACTGCGGTGGTCTAGTGGCTAAGGTACTCGGCTGCTGACCCGCAGGTCGCGGGATTGAATTCCGGCTGCGGCAGCTGCATTTCCGATGGAGGCGGAAATGTTGTAGGCCCGTGTGCTCAGATTTCGGTGCACGTTAAAGAACCCCAGGGGGTCGAAATTTCCGGAGCCCTCCACTACGGCGTCTCTCGTAATCATATGGTGGTTTTGGGACGTTAAACGTCACAAATCAATCAACCAATCAATCAATCAAACAGAACGTCTCCGTAGATAATGCTTCATAATAGGTAAAGAACATCGCAAAAAATGAAGAAATGGGATTACACAGCAAGAAGCACCATACATTTGAACAGGCTTCTGCAAACATTTACCACATGAAGTACATGCCTATGTACTATCAAGAAAGAATTCCAGTTTTGCGATAAATTTATCCACAGATCGGCATTCAACAATTTCACTTGGTAAAGCATTCCAAGTTTCAATAGGCCATGGAAAAAAGAATATTTAAACGTGTCGCATTTGGCTTGATGAGGCCTGATGTGTTTATTGTGATAATCATGAGATGCGTGTCATGTGAGAACATCATACCACGCTCATGATGCACTCGCGGCCGTTTCGCTAGGTTCATATATACCAAATTTTGTATTATGTGACGTGAATGGACGACGAAGGTAATTGACACGTCCAAACATGATAATCATCATATTCCTGTCATATAAAACATGACCAGATGCTACACTCATAACGCGCTCGCGGCTGTTTCGCTAGCTTCACATATGCAAATTTGGTATTACGTGACTTGAATGGGCGACAAACACAAATACCAGGCGCAAACAAGATAATAATGACAAGGTAGTAACATACAACATAATTTGCATGCTGCCTATGCCACTGGTGGGGCTGGTATTGCGAACGTTAGTGGAACCGTCGTTACACGACTACAAACAATATACTTGGCACCAACCTTTCCTTGTATACATTTAATAAGAAAAGACACTTGCATCTCTTCTAGATACCCGAGTGCAGATAACTTCCCTTGTGTTTACTGCGTACTACATCCGTGCGTCTCGTCCTTACCAGAGAACGAATTGATAACCTCCCTGATGTATCCCCCCTCAGCTACCCTCCCATGGCCGATGTCACATGTTAAGTTTACCTCAAGGGATCCAGAAAATCACCGAATCGTTAAAACTTACTTCATCCTGTGGCATCGATGGCATCAATGCTAAGGTGCTCAAAAACGTCAAAGAAATTACCAGTGTCATTATTTCTCATATATTTCAGCAATAACTCTCATCTGGCATTGTTCCTCATGACTGGAAAGTAGGTAAGATTGTTCCAGTTCCAAAACCAGATTAATCTAGTTACAGACCCATATCCCTAACCAGCATCTGTTCAAAAATAATAACATATGATTCATTCACACATTGCTTAATTCCTTGTCTCAGTTAAGTATTTGCACCCTAAACAACACAAATTCTAAAAGGGACTTTCATGCTATACTCTGCTTGCATTATTCATTCATGACTTAAGTGCTAGTGTAGACCTTAACATACCAGTTGACGCCATTTTTATAGATTTTGAGAAAGCTTTTGACAAAGTTCCCCACAGCCCCCTACTACTAGAGCTCCCTCAATTGAGCCTTAACCGACTTGTCTGAAAATGGATTCAAGACTTCCTCATTGATTGATGTGTGGGGTTTAACGTCCCAAAACCACGATATGATTATGAGAGACGCCGTAGTGGAGGGCTCCGGAAATTTCGACCACCTGGGGTTCTTTAACGTGCACCAAAATCTGAGCACATGGGCCTACAACATTTCCGCCTCCATCGGAAATGCAGCCGCCGCAGCCGGGATTCGAACTAGCGACCTGCGGGTCAGCAGCCGAGTACCTTAGACACTAAACCACCGTGGCGGGGCAAGACTTTCTCATTAACCGTCAGCAATTTGTAGAAGCTAATGATACGTCATCATCCTTTTGTAACGTCATTTCCGGTGTACAACAGGGTACAGTTCTGGGCCCTCTCCTCTTCCTAATTTACATCAATGACTTACCCGATAATATTTCATCTAACATTCGCCTTTTTTGCTGATGACTGTGTAATATACCAACCCACTGCTAAAGTTTCATATAGAGTTACCCATCAGCGTGACCTACTAAAACTTGGCGAGTGGCGCTGCAAATGGCTCATGGTTTCAAATACTAATAAAACTGCACTTGTTTTATTCCACAGGCACCAGAACTTTGCCACTGCTAACTTTATTATTAATGAGTGCACAGCCTTTTCGCTAAGCTGTATTAAATATCTCGGAGTTAACATTTCACGGAATTTAAACTGGTCTTCTTAAGTAAGTAAAATAGCTAACAATGCTAACACAGCTCTTGGTTACTTTCGTCGTAACACACATCTTGCCCCTCCTTCAGTCAAATTACTAGCCTGAAAAACCCTAATTCGCCCAAAACTAGAATACGCATCCGCCATTCGGGGCCCACCACAAAGTAACCTAAGTAAATCCGTCGACCTAATTCAAAACTGCGCAGTTAGATTCATCAATTCAGATTACGCATACCACACCACTGTTACTACCCTTAAAAGTAGGGCAGGTTTACCTAACCTTGACCTACGTCGTAATATGTCTAGACTGTCCTTGTACCACAAAATGTATTATGCGTCTCATTGTAACTCCCCCATTCAACCAGCCCATCGGACTTCAGCCCGCACAAGTCATCACAAGGTCGTCTAGCCCTCTCCTGCTTGCAACACAGCCCACCACCATTCCTTATCATTCCTTTTTCGCTCAGGCAGCCAGGCACCGGAAGGATCTTCCCTCAAGTTTCGTCGACCATTCCAACGCAGATACATTTAAGAATGCCATAGAATCATTGTTTTATTATTTCTGTTTGCCCGCTCCCTCATGTAAAGCCGCATGTTTATGGCCTTTGAGGTATGTTAAATAAATAAATAAATAAATAAATAAATAAATAAATAAATAAACGTTGTCCCTATTTTAAAGTGACATATCAATTTTCCTCATTCGTGCTTCGCTTATCATCGATTCCCACTGTACGGGGGATCTGCCCATTTGTATTTCGATTTTTAATCTAAACTTGTTTTTTCTTGCTTACATGTGACCATGGTGGCAGACCTACGTAATGCATCATAATTCCAATAAAAATGTTACAAAAGAACGTTATTAAGTTTGGGGAAGACGGACACAGTGTAAAAAAAAATAGGCGATACCTGCACTGAGCATAAAGCTAATATCCTATTAACTTTGTGGCACTAAGCCGCGCAAGACGACGAGGTTAAATTGCTTCGAAGCTGCTTCTAGGTCGCTCGCTGCTAGGCTTTATCTAGATGCTGCGGTGTTGTTTCTTGGTTGGTTCTCAGCACAGAGAGGTTAGAGTTAAACTACGGAGACGACACAAATGTCTAAACTCCAGAGACAGAAACTGCTGCTGAAACCAAGAGTTTGCACTTTTCATAGACCTATAGGCATGTCGTCATTAGAATGGGCGCCTTCCATCGTTTCGGGGACTTCTCAAAGCCACCCCTTTCTTTCCCGCTCTCAAGCATTCCCTCACTGTACTCAGGGTCTTCAGCTCGCCACCGTCTTTGTTGTTGTTCGTCTTCTACTTGGCACAAGCCACCCCAAGAGATAGGCGCTTCGCAGCCATTTTCTGGGCCAACTCCTTCATTCCTTTTAGAAATACCTTTACGTGGTATTGGTATGAATCTATCTGTGCCTGTCATTTTGTCTTTTGGATCTTTCATTTCTGGGTTCTGCAGTGTGGCAGTATACGTGCGGCCGTATAATGAAACTAATAGGTTGACTAATGAATCTAGCTGTAATATTATTCTTACGACTCTACAACATTATATACGTATAAAAATGAGAGTATTGCTCTAATTTGAGAATAAATTCATTTCTTTACTTAAATAATTATATGCATTCGATCATGCACCAAAATTTCCTTGGTCGTTGGTAATCTTTCTGTTATGTAATGTCCATAATTCTAAAACTGCACAATATTTTATAAAACCACTCAATTCTTGGCCAATTCCTCACAGCGGGTATGCGTCACGGGCAAATTGGTAAAAAAGAACATGATGAGAAGGTGGATTTATGACTTAATGTGGGGAATAGCCTATATGATGATACTTTCATTTATATGGGTTGAACAAGGAACAATTTGCTAAGAAGCTTCGCTGTGTGATTGCAACTATAGCGTTACCATGACAACGCCTCGTCGTCTTCACCACTTAACGTCTGCTGTGGATTGAATAAAAATCCGACGACTGTCGAAATGACTAAAACACTACGGTAATCTATGTTCTCGCTATCTGGAACGACTAATTAACGACAGCTAAACTAATATGTCGTGAGTAGACGGTGCTGTTTAAGTGAACTGCCGTTTCATTTGGGTTGCTTTTACTCGAGAACTTGTTGGAACGTTTTGTCTGCGTGTGCGGGATCTTACACAGTAGGAATAAAGCTAAGAACAGCGTAAAGCTCTCTTATTTTCAGCGTTGCTTGTTTGCTTCCAACATACGCAGTCTTCTTAAAGTGGGCTTTGTGTGCGTCATGCACTTCACTTCTAACAAAAAGGAATAACGCCGATTTACGCCAAAATTATGCCAATTCATTTTTATTGAATGGTCAGAAAATTTTTTTGTATTATACTACCTACAATAAGCACCAAATGTGGCGTAAGTATACAAAAAATGAGCCTACACACAATGTGCGTTATTTTGTGATTTACGCTCCGACAAATTACCCTTACGTGTAACCTATACAGACATGCGACTATTGCGCGATGGATAACTTTGCGATGTGCTCACCCATAACAGGAATAGCAGTAGGCACTCCGTACGAAACTGCACTAAATGAATACTCATTCGTCAAAATTCAGCAAACACAACACTCTTGATCAATTGGCCCGCCTTCTTACATAAAATACGAGTGTCCCCAGGAGCACTGGTGTTGCTACTGCATTCTTGCACAACACAGGTATCACTGCAACTACTTCGGGTTCAATGTTATCTATCGTCTCGTTGCCCATTAGACAATCCACTGAACACGTCCAACAAATATGACACGCAATTCACAACTGCGCGCCCAGCGAAAATTTTCACCACATATATTCAGGATGGATGAACGAAAAAACTTTATTAAAATCCTCAAAGGTTCCACCCCCGTTTTGTCAGAGAATTCATGTAATTAGTGAACACATTGGCAAACAATTATTGCTGGAGCTCAAAGTGTGCTTGGGATGACACCCCAGAATACGAGTAGACAGACCGAATTCAGCCTTTGAGCGTCACTGAAGTACAGTTATCTGCTTTTCTTTAGCGGTGCTGGCGCACAAGCGCGCCCTCACGTTCCAACCGTGCAGCTTGATAGGCTTCCATGGTGGCAAAGAAAACATTTGCGTCGGAGCTCGCAGGCTCAAGTTGCGTCTAGACTCGGCGCCTCTGCATCCGCACGTAACATAAACTCTGTGCCGTCGACCATACTTTTGTTGTGTGTTTTATTTCTTACACTGTGCTTTTGCATATGCGTAAAACAATCTCTCTCGTACGATTTCTCTCCCCCTTCTGTCTCTCCTTTTCCATCTCGTGGTGGCGCGCGTGCCGCCGCAGATCGGCAGACGGAGAATAAACAACCATACCAGACGGAGTCTTGTCTCGCGGTCAGTTCATCCGCCGCATCTCATGTGCACGTTCATTTATGGTGCAGTGGTGCCCTTTACCCTCCTCATTTTTCTCCTTCTCAGCCTCAAACCCCACCTCTCCACCTCGTTTCAGCGCCGCACATCCGGAGCATCAGGGCCTGCAGATGATACTCTCAAGCGCTCAGAATTCGCGCAACCGCAGGACGAGAGATCCCCCCCCCCCCCTTCTCCTCGCTGTTGCTCATGCGCAGACGGTGAAGCCGGCATTTTCTGTCGCGTTCCGTATGCGTTTGTTCCGGCAATTCGATACCACTACGGCCACCACCGAAATCACTGGCACTCCTGGCGGCATGTCGTTGCCTTGAAAAATTATGGAGACGTCACAGATGTACGGACAATGATAGCCACACGAAATCAGAAACGAAAATGAAACGAAGGCTGTTAAGAGCTTTTTTGTAGCAGAACAACAAAAGCGAGGAAGTGTACGTTCCATCCACCGCGTGAGACAAACGCACATGTATAATTCAACGCTGCAACTTATTTTCTTTTAACGCGAAGCGTTTCTTGGCAAACCTTTTGGGCGTTTCAGGGCAAGGAGAAGTGAAAAGAGAAGAGGGCAAAGCAGAATATTAATTGTCATGTATAGTGTTATGCAGGCAGAACTACGCCATCATAGCCGTGAATAGCAAGGTGCGGAAGAAAGAAGTAAGAGTGAGGAGAAAGTATGTGAGGGTGAGGAGGATAAAAAAGAAGAGAGAGGGCAAAGCGTAAACATCGTCATGCATGGCGTTAGACAGGCAGAGGAAGTATGGCCGCGTATTCCAAGGAGTATGGAAAAGACATGACGTTGAGGAGGATGGAAAGAAAGAAATGAGATGGTAAAGTATGGCGTAGCATATGGTGTCATCATCAATCTAACACATTTCATGAGGGTGAATGCCGACTCTCACCGTCCATCTTATAAAGCCGTAAATCACACCGCTTTCAATCTGAACCACCCAGCACCACTCTCAGCATGTTTAAAAATGCCACGGAGAAGGCGGCGGAGCTATTAAAGAGCGAACCGGGAAAGAGCGTGCCAGATAACGTAAACCTCAGCCTGCCGTTCGCACAATAAACGTTCGTTCGCCATAACTGAATTAAGGAAAGTGAGGCTTCACTGGCGGTTCTTTCTTTCTCACTTTGTTATTTCGTCAAATTCATCGGCTCAAATGCAGCTTAAGCTGCTGAGCGGAATTTAACGGAAAGCGCAGGGCAACACAATTGGTTCTTTTAATCTATTTTGTCCTATAGGTTACCTCAACGCTGTGCTGCGAGGACGTTGGAAGTGCGAGGTGATTTGGGAGGAAGCAGTACTCAGTGCAAGAGACAGCATTCGAAAACTGAATTAATGCATAGCTCGACAATCTATTTACGCGACGTTTTGTTGGTTGGAGACGCTTAACCGCTTTTAGAAAATTGTTGCTACGTTGCAGTACTACGTGTGATACAGCTTAGATGATGAAGTTCCGAGCCTTTTGCTCCGGTAGAGTGCTGTCTCGTCCATCTGCTCAACCGTGACAGATTTCGCACCCCTGCAGTATAATAGCAGGTACGTTCAGGGTGTTTCTAGAAATGAAACCGAAAATAATCAGAAACAAGGGAAGTATAATATCCACACACTGCCTGCAGCGGTGGTCTAGTAGTTGTGGTGCTCGAACGGTTACCTGCAGGTTGCGCAATCAGATCCCGGCCGTGGTGGCCGCATTTTTGATGAAGGCGAAAATGCCTGAGGCCCGCGTACTTGGATATATACAGTGCCGTCCACATCTGGTGCGAGCACGGCGCACCGTGGCCGCGCTCCGCGGGGCGCCAGCGCACACGGTGCGGCGGCGCATCGAAGCTCATCGGCGCAGGCGCCGAGACATTTCGCCTACTCTGCTGATGCGCCTTGCTTACTTTGCTGGAAAGCCCGCTCAACCATCAGTGTGCCAGTAGCGACTGAGTGCATGTAGCGGCATTGCAGGAATGCGCGCTTCGCTTACTGCAGTCATGACAAGGAATTTTGCAGCACGAGAATATAGGAAAAAATGAGAGAGAAAATAGGAGAGAGCATTCTTTTCTACACTCTCATATTTTTTCTATGTTCTCGCACTGTGAAACTCGCCACGATGAATCCAGACCAACTAGCCTAAGCTTCTACGCTTGTGGATGCTTTCCGGAATTTCGCGCACTTTTTCGAACACGATGTGAATGTTTCCTGCTTAGACTGCCACAATCCCTTCAATTGTTTTCATCTTTGGAAATTGTTCGCTTTGGTTTGGTTTACGGAATCTGACAGTGCATAGCGATTCTGCTTGTATGAGAGACGTTGTAGAACATAGTGTGGGTAACTTCGACCACCCGTGGTTCTCTAGCTTTAAATGGCTTTAAAGCGGATGGGCGTGCTTGAAATCCGCGTCACGGAAAAATCAGTTAAACAGACTACATGTGTTTCGGTCACGAAACATTGATGTCGGCGTATTACGACAGTCTTAATGCATACTCAAATATTACTCATAGTCCGCACTGTTCAGTAAGTCACCTAAAAAAACGTTTTTAATGCACTCAGGACGAATGTTCTGCCCAAGTTTGGAACATTATCAAGCGTGAAACCCCGTGCTTTCTTGGCTTGTTATTTGGACACAGCGGTCGTGCCTCTCGTTTCCTTCTGCTGGGTGTCCTTCTATTGCGACAGCCATTATATGGACACTATCGGCTGGATTTTGCCACTGGAGTCGACGTTGGCAGCCACCGTCATTCACCAAATATTTATACGTATCTATTTTTATGAAAACGCCAGATAAAGAAAAATAAATAATCCAGAAAAGCTCAAGCGTGCGGAATCGAACGTCCGACCTTGCTTGTGAGTGCGTGGCGTTAGCCGCTGAGTCACGAAGGAGCAATGGCAAGCTACACGTTGCAATGGCAAGCTACATCTGCCACTTACCGCTGGCGATGACGATCTCGGGGGAACTATCGTGTTTTCAGCATTACCAGCGAGATGGCGCAATGAGCGCGCGTCGCCACATCGTCACGACGTGGCGACGTGGGCTGATGCGTTCATTTCCCACGCGTACTTTGCCCCGAAGAGGAGGGGGGGGGGGGGTGTATACGCTCACGCGTGCGCACGTTTATCTCGCTTTGGGGAAGAATCTTTGAAAGGCTTTGGTTTTAACCGGAACGATTATGTTGTAGTTACCAGGCACACAAAGGATACTGCACTCGCTGAACAGTTTCTGTTTGCGAAAAGGGCGCGTTTTTCAGACACAGCGAAGTAACGACTGATACACTTATTCGCGTTCATCCGTACCTGCGAGCCGCCAACTAACTTCACGGATCGGTTACGCGAAAGGGAACGCAGAAGGCCCATGCATGGGAAAGAAAGGTGACCACGTCGTTCACACAGTTGACGAACGGTAAAGCCGTTAAGGCTTCCCCCCCGCCCCCCCTTCGTGTGAGACCAGGGAGGAGGTGGCCGACCGGAAAGAGTGTCTCGCAATAACGAGGCGTCACGCGGCCGTCTGGTTTCATGTTGATTGTTTTGCATTCACGAGTGCCCTTTGAGAATGTCATACGCACACAGTAGTAGTTTTCGACCACTTGGCTGATGGAGATTTACGTTTGGGATCTGCATTCATGTTTGGGATCCGGACGCTTGTATAAGAGAATAAATCGCGCTGACGAGCATCTTCTTTTGAGAGAGAGAGAGAGAGTGAGAATTTATTAGAAGACAGAGAGGTCGGCCTGAGCTAGTTCGCTCTAGCCTGCTACTCTACACAGGGGATAAGAGAAAGGGGAAGGAAAGAGGGATGAAGGGTGATGATGGCGACAAGAAGAGGTGGTGCGTGTGTACAGTAGCCACTTAGCATAGTATACCCTACAGTCTAGTTTCTAGTCCAGTGCTTTTTATAAAGTCTAGAACAGCCTTTGTAGCAGTTTTTGACACTGTTTGGTCGTTCATTGCTGACAATATGTGGCTTTCACTTAATGGTGTTCGTCCAATGCTTGCCAACGTTGCAGTTAGCATTTTTCTTTGCGCCACGTATAATGCACAGTCACAAAATATGTGAGCTATAGTTTCGCGCACTTGGCAGCGTTCACAATTCGGGCTGTCCGCACGGCTGATTAGGTGGGTGTAGTGGTGAGTGAAGGCGACGCCCAGGCGAATTCGGTGCAATATATTAGCATGTCTTCGGCTGATTTTATCTGGAAGACAAAAAGTCATACCGGGGTCTGTTTCCCGCAGGCGCTTGTTCCGGCGATCTGGTAGTGACCAGTAAGTGGCAGCGCGTTCGCGCATGAGTGATCTCAACAATGTGTTGACGTCACTTCGCGAGTACGTTACTTTGACGTACATAGGAGCGTTGTATATTGCCGCTCTTGCTTCGCTATCGGCTGTTTCGTTGCCAACCAGGCCGCAGTGTCCAGGAATTCATTGGAGTGTAATCAAGTGACCGCTCCTGTGTGTTAGGTCAAATGCTTGGACGATTCCTAACGCTAACTCGTAAAATTGGCCTCTTCTTGAGCAAGAATGGATAGCTTGAAAGCGCTGATTTTGAATCAGACAGAATCGTCCATTTACGCGGTGCTTGGTCGTTCACAAATTTTATGGCTTCTTTTATAGCAACAAGTTATGCAGCTGTCGAAGATGACCTATGATCTAATTTGTACTGTCGGGAAATACTGAGTTGAGGGATCACGAAGGCTGAAGCTGAGGCGGATGAAGTTACGGATCCATCGGTGTAAATGTGCGCACAGTCGCTGTATCGGTCATCTAAATGTGCCAAGGTGAGTTGCTTGAGGGCAATATAAGAAACACGCGACTTATACGAAATTCCACGTATGTGAAGGCACACGAGTGGTTTAGTCAATGTCCATGGAGGCACTGCAGGGATTACGGCAGGTGCAAAGCCTGAAGGGATCATGTGCCTATGCGTATCGAGGCATCGCGAATAGGTACAGCCTGGGCGGTCCACTTGTAGCGAAGACAACGTGTGCTGTGCATGTCGGGTCAGCAGACGAAGGTGCATACGAAGAGGCTCACAGGACGTGTAAACCTGTGTAGGGTAGGCGCGGGACTCCTCTATAGTGCCAGAGGTGGACGTGCACCGTGGCAGGCCAAGGAATATTCTCAGTGCTCGTGCCTGAAGGCTCTCTAAAGTACTAAGGCACGTTGCCCGCATGCTGGAAAGCACGGGTGAGCTGTACCTTATATAGCCCACAAACAATGCCTTGTATAACTGCAGAAGACTTTTCTCCGAAGGGCCCCATCTCAGTTCTGCTATAACACGAAGAACGTAAACAAAAATGATTAGTTTGTTTCGCAGCACAGTCACATGCTTTGACCAGGACAGGTTGCGATCAATGACGACCCCTAAATAGCGGTGGTGCTTGACCACGGGAATCACAGCTCCGTGAGCGAAGATTGGGTACCGCGACATCGATTTCTTCGTAAATGCCAATGCAGCACATTTTGCTATTGAAAGTTCCAGGCCCTGACGACGTAAGTACTTAGATGTTATTGATGTGCCTTGTTGTAGTCTTGCTCGCAGTTGTGGTCGCGTTGCTCCAGATGCCCATGTGCATATGTCGTCCGCATACGCACTGATTCTGACAACGTCGGGAAGCTCAGCTTCAAGGCCAATGAGTGCTATGTTAAAAAGCATGGGGCTCAGGACGGCGCCTTGCGGAACTGCATGGCTTACGAGGTGCCTGGCCGTGTCACTATCGGATGTCGGCATAAAAATGGTGCGTCCTCTGAGATTGCTCCCTATCCATGCGTGTAGTCGGTCACCTACGCCGATGTCTTCAAGTGCGTCAAGAATGCCCTCATGGTAGACGCTATCGTACGCGCCCTTTATATCTAAGAAAATGGCCCCTACCAATCTCCGACGTTGTCTTTCCTTTTCAACAGAGGAAACTAGATCTACAACACCGTCTATACATGATCGACCTCTACGGAAGCCATTTATAAAAACTGGTAAGCCGACATTATTCTCCAGCAGCCATTCCAATCTTGCCAGCACCATGCGTTCCATCACCTTACCGATGCAACTGGCTAGGGCAATGGGTCTATAAGAAGACAACTCGTGTGAACACTTGCCTGGTTTCAGTAAGGCCACTATGCAGCTGCACTTCCAACTCTCTGGGACTGTCGCTGTTTCCCACGTGGAGTTGTAGAACGACAAGAGAGCCTGCCTTGCGTCCTGGCTGAGGTGATATAGAGCCGAATAAGTAATTCCGTCAGGCCCTGGTGCGGACGACCGTCGGGACGCAGAAATCGCAGCGTCAAGTTTGTGCATTATGAATGGTAAGTCGAGGCGATCGTCGCTGGATGGTGGGGAGGCTAAACACGAAGGTGATATCGATGAGGAGGACATACCCACAAGTAAGTGGCAGTAATCTTCTGCAACCTCTACTTCAGGTCGACCATGCTTTAGAGCCAAAGATCGGAAAGGGAACAACTGTTGAGTGGGCGTCTGAAGGCTTCGGACAGTTTGCCATATTCGAGACAGGGGTTTTCTGGGATCAAGAGAGCTACAAAATACCCTCCACCGTTGCCTATCGAGCTTATCGAGGTGTTCCATTATATGTCTTTGTGATTGGCGTGCTGTAGATAGGTCAGATTGTGATTTCGTCCTCTTGTATTTTCTCTTTGCCCGGCGACGGATTGCACGAAGGTATTCATATTGTGCGACAAGTTGTGATCTTGGTAGCGACACATTCACAAGTTTCGCATGCGTTGTTAAGGCTGATGCAATTAGGCTTTCTATTTCAGATATAGATTGAATGTTCCCGCACTGAGTATTTACAGAAGCTTGGAATCCTGGCCAGTCTACGCTTTTCACAGGCAGGGAAGTCAAACGACGGAATCCTTTTAGCTGTATATATGTAGGGAGATGGTCACTTCCATGTGTTTCAACGTCTACGAACCAACAGGTGGTAGGCAAAAGACTTCTGCTCACAAAACATACGTCTAGACAGCTGCTGTACGATGCGCCACGGAGGTAAGTAGGTGAGCCATCGTTAATGGACATCAGGCCCTGATTGAGCACAAAATCGGCAATGTCCCTACCGCGGGTGTTCATTGAGGCAGAACCCCACATGGGATGATGTGCAATAAAATCCCCAACTAATACATGAGGTCCAGGGCAAGCTTGCAACACAGACAAGAGATGGGAACAGTCCACGTGGCTTCTGGGAGGAATGTATCCACCAATGATTGATATTGAACGTCGCTTGTGCTTTATAGATAGGCAAATATAGTCGTTAGAAGCATGAGGAGCCACGGCATGTCTCACGTACGTTAAATCTTGACGTACGCATATAATTACTTTGCTCGAATTTCGATCATCACGTGACCACAAAGTGACGCATCGGGAAAGACGGAACGACGACATCATAATCGGCTCACATATTAAAATCAACGGAAATTTGTATTTAAACATTCGTTGTCGAAAGTAGGACAATCGGCTTCGCAATCCTCGTGCGTTCCACTGCATTATAGCAGAGGTGCGCACACGTTCATCAAAGAAATTCGCCATATTGTTTATGGAAGGGTCAGCAGTAGCGGTTCCAGCACATTGAGGATCTGCACTGCTGTTTTCGCTCCTGGTGTGTGTAGCTCGTTGAGAATCATACGAATAGATTTTAGTAGATGCTTCAGCATATTTTGGCTCTTATCAGTGTCTTGCCTATCATTTTCCGCCCTCTTTGAAGTTGCAGCCCATGATGCGGTCTTTTTTATTGCTCCGGTCGGTAGTGAAGGCCACTCAGTATCTGAAGCATCGGCGTGCAACGCGGGCATTGGTCCACTTTCTGCATCCCTGGGACGTGGTGCGTACAACATGGGTGTAGCAGCCTGATAATGCGCACGTGTATGTTGATCTGTTGCTGATGGTGATGCATCACTCCTATGTCCACTGTGCTTTCGCTGGTGCCTACGTTTTGGACGACGTCTGTGTCAGCGGATGGACGTGACAGCCTCTCTGTGTGTCGAGTTGTCTCTGACCATCTTCCACAGGACGCGAATTTTTTATTTGACCTTCGGGCACTCCTTCGACGTTGCTTCATGTGCACCAGAGCAGTTTGGACATTTCAATGGAACAGCAGTATCGCAGTTTTCCACCTTATGAGACCCGCCGCACCGCTGGCAAGTTGTCTCACTTTTGCACACTGCGCTAACGTGTCCCAACTTGCAGCACTTGTGACACTGCAAAGGCCGTGGCACGTAAGGGCGCACGGTATGTCTCGCGTATCCAACCTTCACGCTAGGGGGCAGAGTCGCCGAATGAAATACTCGTTTGATGCAGCGAGACTGCCCGAAGCGGCGTATGGTCACAATTCTGACTGTCGACGTCTTAAGATTCTGCAAGTCAGCATCTGTGATGTCAGTGTCGATGTCATTTATCACGCCAGTCGTTGTTCCTTTTCCCGTGAGCTTGAAACGCGCGAACTGAAATACTTCCGAGCTGCGTGACGGCCTTCAGTCTGTCTAGAATGGTTTTGTTTGTCACATCAACTGACAATATGTTTTTCCTGCTATTTATGCGAATTTCATTCACTTGAGCAGGTGCTGCTCGCTCAAAATAATTAGTCAGTGACTACCTGTTTAGTGAGTTCAGGTTGTCTGATGTAGACATGGGTACATACGAGATGGTGAAACATCGCTTGCCTTTTTCTAGCACCGGTTGTGGCTCCGCCATTGATGACGTCCTGCCAAGCTTCCTTTTGAACCGGCGGGTATGGAATGCCCTGAAGTCGGCTTCCGATTCCATATCTTCCACTGATGAGCTCTCGGTAGAAACATCCCAAGGAGCAGATGCGCCAACGCGGTCACCCACATTCGGTCCATCCTTATGCAAACGGCTAGGGCCCGCTGTCTCGTTGGATGGATGGTCCCCCATCCCGGGGGGTGACGTCTTCCTTTCCACTTGTTCAGGTAAAGTCAAGAATTCTGACAGTTTAAGAAAAAACTATAGTTGTTCAAGGCAGAATTATGCCCGAACGCACTTCTTCTTCCTCGCCTTCCACACTATCGCAAAGGCTTGCCGCTGTTCGGGTCATCTTCTTTTTAAAACTGTTTAAGAACACTGTATTATGCCCAGTAGGAGTACAACACGTCAATTCATCCTTTGATGGCACGTGCCAGTTCTCTTCAGAGGTAACTGACTCTTTTCTTATAGTCTAGGCATTCCTATTAAGCCCATCCTCCCAGCCCAAAACCCACTAGAGAGTGTTGGAAGGCAGCCCTGCTCAACTGTCACGACCTCAACGCTCTAAACGCCCCTAGTTCAACGAACGCGGGTGGCCTTGCTTGGCAAAAGATTTTCGGAGTCACCATCAACATCATCAGCCTGATTACGCCCACTGCAGGGTAAAAGACTGCCATGTGCGCACAGTGGTTAAGGTGCCTGAGCAGACCTGTCTTTATAGAAATTTAGATTTGGTACCCGGCAACGCAGCCTTGTGATAGCTACTTCTTGTTTTCGAGTGCGGCAAAAGTCTTTTCGCCAGGGATATAGTAATGAAGGGGCTCAGGCACCTTCACCACTGTGCGCAATCTGTGATGAACTGGAAACAATAGATCATTTCTTTTTGACCTGCAGGCAGTTTAACACATTATGAAAAACCCTTTTAGAAATACCTTTACGTGGTATTGCTATGGACTTATCTGTACCTGTCATTTTGTCTTTTGGAGCTTCCATTTCTGGTTTCTCTGATGCGACAGTATGCGCGGCCGTCCGGGACTATATTGATGAAACTAATAGATTGACTAATTAACCAGTTTCATTGTCCTAACATGTCCACATAGTTATATACGTATAAAATCAGATTATTGCTCTATTCCATTAGTAAATTCGTTTATGTAAATTTTTGTATCCATTACATTAAGCACCACACTTTCTTAGGTTACCGGTAATCTTTCTGTTATACCTCAATTATTCCAAATCTGAACAGTAATTTTTAAAACCACTCGATTCTTGGCCAATCCCCTACAGTGGGTATGCGCCACTAACAATAGGTGAACAACAACAACAACCACTGCCATGTTTCGCCAGTCAACTCGGTCCTGTGCTGAGCTCTGGAGTAGGGATTCCGCATAGTACTAATGGAGGAGGTGAATGTGTGCCCAACTCTACCACCTCGCCTCTCTGCAACAATATAGTGGGTAATAAATGTTTTGACCACCGTCATCCTGCTTCAGAGGAATGCCGCTCTTCTTATTACTTTTTTCTTCGCAAGGGCTCACAACGGGTGTCGTTCAAGGATCTAGCCCGATGAGTGATCTGGGTTTTACACCTTTCCATCGCAACCTGTAATCGCGTACTGTTGAGGCATCATACGCCGGACCTCCGAACAATCTGCATCGCATGCGGTGTGAAAATGGCATGTCCCCTAGGTACCGCGGCGTTTCTCTAGGTGCCCGCTCGCACTGATGATATGTGTAACTTATGAATACAATGGAGAGATGCAAGCGTGTTGAGCTACAAATTAAGATAGTAACTCATTGTTACGCAGATTCTCACACACTGTCGCGCCACTTAGATGAGCAAATCTTTATTCCACCCCCAACCCCCCACCGCCTCAAAGCTGGTACATGTTTTATACTAAGGTGCATTGACATAAATTTAGAGATCACTTGCCTTTGAACATTAATCTTCGCAATACCTGGTGTTCTTATCTCTTTCGGAGTGACATTGGGCACATTTTGGAATACCCGAGCTTGCGGGACAGATCTGACAATTGAGGACAGGTGTCAGAGCGCGCCTTGTGTAGCTTTTGGCGCTGCTTGGCTGCGTTCTTCCCGCGCCCCGATTCGGACTGCTGCGGGCGACGCTTGTTCTTGCCGTCCGTCGCTGCACTGGGCAAAATCGGTTGCCTAGGCGATGCCGAAGTGGAAGCAGTGGGGAAAGCGCTGTTTTGGAATAAGTGTTCATATTACGTACCAGCGTCAAACTATGAAGCTTCCGACAATGCAAGATATTGTAATCCCGCTATGTTGTAGTTTAAAGTAGAAGCGACACTAAACTAAACCATTTTGAACTATTAAAGTGGTTTAGAGCCAACAAGACCAATTTTGCCTAACAATCATAGCAAACATGAAGGTGCTACTGTGTTCTCCTTCACCAAAGAGCCTTTAAGGAGTAATGTTTTGTTTTAAACACCCTGCAGTGGTCAAGGGTGATGTGGGCTTATTAAAACACCTGTGGCCCACAGGACAATATGTCAAATGATAACTGGAACTCGGCGTTGTTACGAAGCGCGCCTCCGACGACGTTACGAAGGGCACCATTAAATCCCACCGCTGCCACCACTGCTACGAAGCGCGCCTCCGACGACGTTACGAAGGGCGCCACGAAATCTCACCGCTGCAACCACTGTTACGAAAGACGGTGACGCCAACACGGTCCCGAAGGCGCCACTGCTTCGAACTCCGCCGGGAAGGTCACCAGCCGTTTGGTAGCGTAGGTTTCTCAGCTCGCGACTGCTTCTGCGCAGAGCTGATAGACGAGTGAACGAGACTACGCTGAGTTAAACGAGGTTTATGTACAGCATATGTGCAGAGGCGTTACAAATTCGCCACTGGGGCTGACAGCTTAGAGACTCGAAGAGCCGAGCTCTCTTCTCTGACACATATGTCTACTGCTCGCGACGCACCGCAGGGCTTTTTTTATATACACCGGGTGGATTCTTTGAGTAACCAAATGTCCAACCAGAAGCGCCACTGGTCGTGAGGTCAGAATCCTCCAATGGGGTCGCCGCTGGGCCGCGTCATTCTCATCAAATACGGAGCCGCTGCACGTGGCTGCACCCAAGGACGAGTGACGTCGCCACGCATTGCGTAAGACTCGCCAGACAGGAAGGCGCCTATTGCTGCGACGGGGTCGTTGGCTGAGGTAGCTCGCTGTGCGCCGCCACGTGATGACGCCGTTGAGTTGTTCGCGTCAGGTGGGCTCGCGTGCTGGCCTTGACACAGATTGCCTTTTTCAGATGCATGGACGTTCGGTGTGGACTCGCAGGCATAACAGCGTATAAAAAGTGGTTGGGTACTATGTGAGTTCATATTGTTACGAGAAGACGCCAAAAAACAGGTGTATTTACAGTATTTACAAAATCAAAGTGATTTCGGCCACAAAAGCCAAGATGGCGCAAATAAGAGACAAGCCGTTCTCCACTTCTTCGTCCTCTGGTCAGTGGCATATAACATTACCCTCCGGCGGCGAAAGCACCGACTCGGTGCGTCTGAACCAAGACGTGTGCTACGCATCCAAAATGGCACGACCTAAACTGATAGAGCTTATCGGGTGTAATAAAAGCCGTCTTCATCTTATCATTTTCATCGACAGCAATTTACCAACAGCCCGAACGAAGGTATATTGACGAAAAGTACCGTACGCCATGAAGATAATTAAAGGCGTGTGTATTCGCGGCAGAGTTAAGATGTCTTTCTTGGCGACATTGTTGAGGTGCCGGTAATCGACGTAGAACCACCAGGTGTTGTCTTTTTTTCTTTACAAGTACCACGGGCGACGCTGCCTAATGGCATGACGATGGCTCGGTGCATCTTGTTGACTTCCGTTTGAATGACCCTGCGCTCGGTCGCAGACACATGGTAAGAACATCGATGAATTGGTCGCGCGTTTCTGGTATTAAATCAATGGGTCACCAGAAATCTTTGGCCAAGTCGGGGTGAGGCGAAATTGGAAACGTCGTGATATGAGACCAGCAAAAGGTGTAGGTCAAGGCTTTGCGAAGGGGAAAGGTCTGGGGCAATAATTTTGTTCAACGTGTCACCAAGCGTCGTGCTAGTAACAGAGCTGCCTCAAGGTGGCTGTGGAGAATCAATGGCTAAAACGCCATGTTTGTCTAAAGGCCATGTTTGTCTAAAGATGATACTGTACCCAGCGTGATACCTTCGTAAGCAGTTGTGGGCAACGTTCAAAGTTCAGCACAGGCATGCAAGCGTTGTTCACGGGGAATCACAAGCGAATGAAGCGAGGCTACTCGTCACGTCAGAAGAATGTCTACGGAAACGGTAATCGGGTAGTCACTATGACCAATTTCTTTGTAATAATAAAGATAGAACAAGTTGCGTCGGGGACAGCAACGTTCTAAAGGAACTGGCGAGGCTAGTCTCTGACTCTTTCCACCTAATGAAGGCACATACAAAAAAGACAAAACACAAGGACGTTATATGAGGACACAACGCGTTATACCACGGAAACAAACTCTAGAAGCAACACACAAGCCCAAGCTGAGTCTCAAAACAAGAACGTCTCCGTGACTAGTGGTTCGATCGTTTGCGGGGCACGTCAACGTAGGCACGATGTAACTCAGGCATGCCGCCACCGCAGGAGTACGGCGAAAAGCAGGGCAACGCTGAAGTAGATGCACCGACGGAGCAAGGCGGTGGCGAAGACCGAAGTCTACGGAGCCACGCGGACTTCTCCTCGGACGCGTGGGCCAGGGACCGTTAACGCTTGAGCCTGAGCGAAGCAAGCCGCTCCGACCCTTGAACCCTGCCAGGCACTCGATACAAAACCTCGACCGTGACCCTGGCGAACCGATTTTCTCCCTGCCGCCCGAACCACGCACACCCTGCCCAACGCGCGGCACTCCTCGGGTAGACTCCCTCACGCGTGGCCTTGTGTCACCACCCTTCGTCGTTGATCTGTTCTCGTCAGTCTTGTCATAGCGCTTCTGCCTGACGACTTCATCCCCATTGTCTATTCCAGCGTTCTCACAGCACCAAACATGACGCTAGCGCACTTCTCCCATCACAGTCGCCATCACGTACCGGTGGTTTTGCAGTAACGAAACGTAAATCGCGGTACCTGGTTCTAAGCGAACAAACTGCACCGCGCATGAACGTGGTGAGGTCTCGCATAGAAGGAAACTCTTACTGTAACAGGCCAGAAGAACCGTCTATAAGGGAAGAATGAGTGCTTTTATTGCCACGGCCGAGAAAGACGTCATGGGGGCACTTGTCCAGAACAGCAAAGAGAAATTACGTCTTGTGGTCATCAAAGGTAACACGCGCAGTACACATTCCAAGTATGGTAGGTGTACCGTCATCGGCGACACCAAAAACAGGCAATAAAGCGGGCGTAAGGACCTTCAGAAGGTGACGAAAAAGGTGAGCGCTCGTGACCGACAATTGGCCCCTGTGTAGATGAGAGCTGAAACAGGCATGCTATGACTTCAACGTCTAAAAGGTTTTGTCGAATTTCAGAGTTAACAGAGGATTTCAGGGTCGACGGGCCCATGCAGCATCACCTCCGGGAGCTGGACTGGTCAATTTTCCGAGGAGTAACGGTGGGGGAAAGGCTAAGGGAAGCGACAGGACATAGGTGACAGAGAACGACACTGGGTCTGTGCAGACGGCGACCGATCGTAGCGTGGGGCCGATATTCGGTCATTAAGGTTCGGTGGGTCGTCGTGGGCGTGCAAAGGGGAAGATCGAGTGTCGTTTGGACGGATCACGTGCAGCACGTTTTATCGAACCATGTGAAAGAAAATGCTGCTCATTGTAACTACCACTCGTTCGTTTTCTACCGTGTCACTGTACATTGACACAACCCTAGCTGTTTAAATTGTTCTGCAGAGGTATCAGTATCAGCAAACTAAACCGATGTAAAATTTTGTATGTTTTATCAGTTGTGGAATTAGGCATATCAGTTGGACAAGATGGCTCACGTGTCAGCAGAGAAAAGAAAAAACTGTGCTGTCCAGCTTTCGGAGTTGAAAAGCAGTAACAATGTGAGGCAGTTGTCATTTCAATGGAAATGAATGAAGGCGTCGTGCTATGCTCCCAGAAGGAAAAAACAAAACCGAGCCGCAAAGACGGTTATGTGTACGTGCTCGACAAGAAGGTGCGGTGCAGACACTAGTGGAGATGCGAGAAGTGAGGCAAATGTAACGCTAGAACGATTACTGACCTTCTCAGAGAATGTACTGAGAAATTATTTTCCAAAAAGGTGGCCAAGGCAAGCCATGTTCCAGATGTCTGTAGAGCGACAGTTCTTGACACTCAAGAGCGAGCTCTAGCGCAGGCCCCGTAAAGCTTGTGGAGCAAGTTACAGCAGGTATACCAGCGTCTTCAAGGCAACACCTTCCGAGCGATGAAGCGTTGCGCCAGATTGTACGAAGAAATGGAAAGCGGCCGGACTGCCCACATGAGCCGTCTGCCGTGCAAGATCTCGTCATGGATGGGTAGTTCCAATCAACCTTAGATGACCATGAGTTTCTGCGACGCGATTGCACCAGCACAGATGAAGCTCGGCTCTTTTTTTCACGAATGAAAACCTTGGGAAACTGAACGGCGCACCAGTGTGGCTCATGAATAAAACATTGAAGACCGCGCCACCACTATTCGAACAGTTATGCACAATTAACGGTTATCTTCATGACCATGTGATTCCTCCTGTTTACTTTCTAATGACTAGACGAACACAGATGGCATACGGAGCACTCTTCGAGGAAGTGCTGAACTTCACCGCAGATGTGGGACTTCCACTAAACCCCAAAACTGTGAGTACACACTTTGAACTGGCTGCAATCAACGCTATTCGGACGTGTCTCCCGTCGGTGGACGTGCATGGTTGTCTCTTCCACTTGTGTCAACCAGTATGGAGCAGAGTGCAACACCTGGGACTGGCCGGGCTCCCCAAAAATGATGTATATAGATGATCAAGGTGAAGCCACTTGCAGCCCTTTCATTCTTGCCCACTGATGAAGTACGAGATGGCTATGCGTTCTCGAGACGACTCTTCCCGCAAAAAGCATCTGACTTGCTGCGATGGTGGGAGGACAACTACCTGATCTGGAAACCCCAACGCCGTGTTGCCGGAAGTAATTCCGCCGTCATCATACATTCATGACGGACTTCCAAGAGGCAACAAAGCCACTGAAGAATGGCATTGGTAGGCGGAAGACGCTTACATTGGTTGGCGGACAACATGTAAGTGTCTTCCGCCTCATCCCCGGTATGAAAAGAGAGCAGGCTAGAGTCCAAGACGACCTCGGGGGAGCGATCAGAGGACAACCCCGCCGCTCACACAGCAAAAAGCACAAGTCACGTGAAAGCCGTTAGGTAGCCTAGCGGGACAATGGCCTAGCGGACAATGTCGATGCCATGTCTCCTACGAGGCGATGATTTATTGATTGATATGTGGGGTTTAAGGTCCCAAAACAACTGTAATGAAAAATATTCTTTATCGGTGCCAAGGTTCGTCAACGCTTGTTTTGCGTGTCGTGCGAGGAGAAATGAACTTTGAGACGACGCGGTAACAACACACACGACGTTTATGACAGAACACGGAAACTAAACATAGAAAACACTGAGGCAGAAAAAATACATACAATGGGACAGAGAGAACTAAGCTTGATTAACAAATGACCAATTAGAGTTCAAATAAAAGCGTTCTAAACCCTGAGGGCCAGATCAGCGGTACGATCAACGCCGATGAGGTGCAGGGCGGGAAGCGGTGGAAAAACGCTATGGAATGCGCTCACTTGCCGATGTGCGACACTCTGGTGACGCCGGCGCTTGATGGCGTGGGTGCGACTACGGAGCAGTCAACCCGCATCGGAGACGTGATGCTCCAAGCGTGGAATGGCCAGCCCGTCCAGCGAAGAGCTTGCGTCGAGACGCGATGCTCGGCGCAACCGTGACCATTAGCCAGGCCACGTTCATCGCTGTGCCGAACGGCTGACCGTGGAGACGCCTCGCCGAGATCCGCTATGCCCTCGGCAAAGAAAAGAACAGCAGGCCAGGCCGTGCCCCGAGATGCAGTACTCGTGCTGGCAATGCCACCCCAGCTGGTAGTTGGACGGCAGTAGCGTAGACAGCCGCGTTCCCCGGCCGGAACCTGGATCGCCTGCGTCCGACGCTTCGTCCCGCTGTCTTCCGTCTGCCGCTGCTTCGGCTCGTCCCCAGCCACAAAGCGTACCGCCACGTAATGGTCACACGTGGCCCAATCGTGGTACGCCACCTCCATGGGCCACCACAGGTGATCAGCTGATTGGCTGACCTCACGCGCACAGTTAGCTCGAAATAACACGTGCCTTGCCCTGCACTTCCGTCGTTGTCGTCGTTTTCTTCACTCACCACAACCACCATATGATTTTAAGAGACGCCACAGTGGAGGGCTCCGGAGATTAAGACAACCTGTGGTTCTTTAACGTGTGCCCAAATCTGAGCACACTACGAGCCATTGCAGACAATTTATCTGTACGATATGAAATTCAATGAACAAAGAAAGACATTTTTGTTTTCGAAGAGCTATATACCCGGCTCTGCAAAACTTGCTCTATTTCTATTACCAAGGGTGAGACGGCCAAAACTGATTTGGGAGCAGTTTTCGGAGCAGCAAAATTCAAAATTTGGAGCAGAAGAATCTTGTTTTAGAGCAGTTACTTACCCGCAGATGCAGTGAATACGTTATACATGCAAAGTTGCTCAGCGTGTGCCGGATTCATACGTCCGAATTGGTCTGACGAGTGAAACGCTACAAATAAACGGAGAAGCTTAACTAGAATTATTTCAATCGGCAAGGTCTAGCAGCTAGCACGCGAATCAATGCAGCTTTCAAACCCTTCAAGGGAAACTCTGGTGCTTTTCGACCACACCGAGATAATATAGTATTGACAACCCTGCAATCACTAGAGTAGTTTATTATGCCCAGGCAGTCGTCAGTAAGTTTAAATAAGCAATGAACGATCAGTCAACACAGAAACCGAAACAGAGAGCTGCTCCGTCACGCACGGGTATCGGATAACGTCACAAAAATACGTCTCCGATGACGTCATGAGATACGCTACAGCCCACCACCGTCTAGCCGCAGTGTAAATATAGTTCAAGTGCCTCTTTTGTAGCGCGACAAGCAGGCTACGTCATGTACCGCAAAATCAAACTACGAGCTCGTCTCAACATAGACTCTCAGTCAGGTGCCGGATAGCGAACGACATATATAGGCGGCGCCCTTTTGCATCTATCTATAAAATCTTGTCTATAGGTAGCCCAGCAATAAAAATACCTGTGACAGCCGCGTGGCGCGGAAGTAACGCCTACAGCAGGTAAGAGTAGGCGCAAGAAGGAAAAAAAGAAAAAGAGGGGAGAGCCGCCGTCTCTGTTGCACCAGCCTGGCGCCAGGAGGCGGCATCAACTTACGCAGAACAGTTCAGCGACAAGCGCGAACGCGGGGAAAAATGGCAGCATATCAACGGAGTGAACGACGGATAGTGAGGAGAAGCATCCGTCCGTCCATTCGTTCTTGCTTCCGTCCATCCACGCGTGCGTCTGCGTGGCCGCCCGTGCGTCCATCCGCCCGTCTGTGCGTGCGTGTGTTCATGTGTCCGCACATTCATCTGTGCGTCCGTCCCTGCTTTCGTCCATGCATATGCTCCTCCGTCCGTTCATGCGTCCATCCGTCTGTGCAGCCATCCGTGCGTCCGTCCATGCATCTGTCTGTGTGTCCGTCCGTCCACCTATTCAACACTCTAAGTACCACCATCTCGCATCTTTTAATCATATATTCCTCATATAGAAGCACCGCCATCCAGCGGACATTCCAAGGACTGAACGAGAGGAGGCACACGCACACTTTCTTACGGCTTGCGTTTGGTGTCTATTTCCCACCTTTAACCACCTCGAGTTCATGGTATATACTAGTTCACTGTATTCATGGCACTGCGGCCCAACGCTCGCTAACACTTCCTAAAACCTAGTAGGTTATGCCCAGCGAGTATAACGTAGCAACCCTTTCTTGTCTTCTGTGCGTTGTTCAGCGTGCACGTTAACTAAAAGCCGAATTCTCCTGTCTCTCATTCCCCCTTAGCAGCCATTGGCATGTACATTGAGCACTATCTTTTATTGTTCAACAACGCACGGAAGAAATCGCTCACCGGCACCACCTTGGAGGTCAAAATGTTATACTTGTTACACACTACTACAACGGCTACGAGGAACGAACGGGTGTCGCTACAAGGAGCTTCACGTCTAAAAAAAAAAAAGAAACGCCACCCCCCCCCCCCCTCCTGCCACCGCTTCACCAGTTTGGCGCCGGCATCACGTTCACCACCGCCTGAATGCCGTGGCATTTGTGCGTGGCCGTTTCGTTCTGTTGTCTTGTGATGGTCGTTTTTCTACAATATGGTCTGGGACGGAAACATTTTCCAGCGTCATGCGGCACACTTTATTGAAGATATTTCAACGAAGATGCGTGAGCGTACGGGGTGCGGAAGAAGAAAAGTAGTGGAGCAGCGCTTGAACAGTGTGGTTGGGTGAACCGGACTAGGCACGTCTAAGAAGTACGCTGCTCTTTCCCAACCCCATTTCACCTCATCTATTCCACCACACAATCACTCGTGACAGTTTGATGGAAGGTGCCGGGTACATCAATCTGGACGACCCAGCTCTACCGATTTTGCAACGGAGCAGACGCTTGGCAGGCTTGTCACCGCAGCTACCAGACATGGAGGACGCCGGAGCAGGCCATAACCTCGTTGCTGATGAGCAACACGCTCACCCACCAGGACAAGCTCGCTGTGGCACGCCGGAACGTAAACCAAGGACCTTTTCGGAGCAGCCGGATGACGATGTTGAGGATGGGCTTAAGCACTACCGAAGAGTGAGTCGCAGCAACCGCTGGAACGCTGCTAAGCAGCTCGAGAACGTGGTGTTTTTCTCATCGGCACCGCGTCTCTTTGGTTCGACAATCACAAGAGTGCATTGACCACATGGGACATTTTTGTAGACGAGCTGAAGAGGTGCTGTGGTGACTCGACTTCTAATGTCATGCAGGCGGAGCGAAAGCTTTCACACAGAGCTCAGTTACCTGGCGAAACATGCACCACCTACATCGAGGCCGTCTTGAATCTTTGCGGAATCGTGAGTGTGACCATGTCTGACGAAGATAAGGTAGGTCATCTGCTCAAGGGAATCGCGGAAGACGTGTACAACTTTCTTATCACTAAGGAAGACCTACACACACCTTCCGACCTGAGAAAACACTGCCGAGCGTTTGAAGCGCTAAAGAGGAGGAGAATCCTACCAGAATTTTGACGTCTTGACAATGTTCCCACAATTTCAAGTGTCAACCTTCCATCGCAGGACGACATTCCTTCAATTCTAAGACGAGTGGTTAAGGAAGAACTTCCTCAAATGCAAGCTGCGGACACCACCAGTGTCTGCCATCAGTGTGCATTCGACCAATGTCCCCGTGAACCACCGGTACCTCAGATGCGTCAGAGCTACTTTGAGCCCCGCCCGAATCACACCAATGGGTTCAAACGAATGAGTGAACGGCCACTCGAAAACAAGGAACGCAGGCAAGCTGCATCCCGGCGATTTACTCCTCAGCCACCATCGCCCGGCTTTTATCAACCAACGAGGTCTACTTCGCCGGGGACGACTAGACGCGACACCCGTACTTGCTACAACTGCGGGCTACCTGGGCACATCGCTAGGTACTGCTACCGTCACCAGCAGCGAGCTCCACGATTCAACGTGTACACGCCCTATGTGTCTGCTGGCGAGTCTCGACCATATCAGGCCTCTTTCCAACGGCAACACGCAGCCCGTGCTGACTCGCGTTGCTCCGACCGCAGCGTTACTCCACCACCCGCACGCCAACAGCGATCCCCGTACCGGCGTCGCTGCTCGGGGACGCCACAACCACTGGGAAACTAACTGGTACGAGCGATGGGGGTGAGGCCGCAAAATCATCTTCCGAAAGACCCCGTTGTGTGGTAATGGTTGAGAACAAAGTGAGTGTTTTTGTAGACAATATGAGTACTGTTGCGTTAGCTGATACGGGGGCTGCCGTTTCCATAATGAGCATGTCTTTTAAAAATCGCCTTGTGATGAAAGTAATGCTTGCTTGGAATCGGAGTGCTACGTTCCGTGGCGTAGGGGGAGAAACGTTGAGCCCAGTTGGTGTTTGTTCTGTTTTACTTTCTGTAGAAATCAAACGTTTAGAGCTGAACCAACGGGGCTTGCACGTGCGACCCACAACGTCATTCTAGGTATAAATTTTTTGCGGGAGTGTGGTGCCACTCTAGATTGTGGTAGTGGTGGGATTATTTACCGTCTCGTGTTGCCCTCTCCATTGACAGAAGATACCTTTGATGACAGCTCGGACGTGTTTTCCGTGTCTGAAGATGTCTGCTTGGCCCCGCATACCGCAATGTTTGTGCGCGTAAACTCTTCACGTTATTGTGTGGGTTCTTACTACGGTTTAGCCGAGCCAAACTTCAGTAACGCACTGAAGAAAAACGTTATTGTGCCTCGTTGCCTCGTGCTCGCCATCGATGGTTGTGCCGATTTGTGAACTGTGAACGTTTCCGCGCAGCCCATATCTCTGCCTGCAGGACTTAAATTGACAAGCTTTCAAGAGCAAAGTACTCTTGTCTTACGGTCACTTCAACTGTCGGTAGATGTAAAGAAATCCCACGAAAATTCGTACCCCGACTATTCTGCCAGCATTGACTGTATGATCAACAAGTCACTTCCTTCAACTGAACGGTCGCTGCTGCAGGAGGTGATCGCAAGCTACGCCTCAGTCTTTGACTTCGCCTAAGATGAGACGTCTACGGTTACGCCACTGTCTTCACGTACGCAACACCGCATCTATACAGGCCAAGCACCACCAATACGCCAGAAGCCCTATCGCGTATCGCCTTCCGAAAGGAAAGTCATCGCTGAGCAAGTTGAAGACATGCTAAAGAAGAGTGTCATACAAGAATCGTGTAGTCCGTGGGCAGCTCCTGTCATTCTAGTCAGGAAGAAGGATAATTCATGGAGATTCTGCGTACACTATCGTCGCCTAAATGCCATCACAAAAAAAGACGTCTACACTTTGCCACGTATAGATGACGCCGTACACTGCCTGCATTCTGCCTCCTATTTTTCTTCTGTTGACTTGCGTTCTGGGTATTGGCAAACTTCTATGCATACCTCAGATAGAGACGACGGCCTTCGTAACACCAGACGGTCTTTTTGATTTTAACGTTATGCCCATTGGTTTGTGCAATGCTCCAGCGACATTTGAGAGATTTATGGATACAATACTCCGTGGACTAAAATGGGAAATTTGCATGTGCTATTTAGATGACATGGTTATCTACGGAAAGACTTTTCAAGAACAAAACCACCGCTTGTCACTTGTGTTGGAATGCTTACGCGAAGCTGGCCTTGTTTCAATTTCAAAGAAGTGTCATTTTGGAGAACGTCAAGCCCTCGTAATAGGCTCTCTTGTGGATAAAGAAGGCGTATGACCAGACCCAAAGAAGACCGCAGTGGTTCGCAAAATTGAACAACGACGAACAGTGAAGCTCCTGCGAAGTTTTCAGGGTCTGTGCTCATATTTTAGCCGATTTATAAATAAGTTCGCGCAACTTGCCTCCCCATTGGCGTCCCTTCTTCATAAAGACACACCATACTTGTGGGATGATATATGTGAGGCTGCATTTCACCAGCTGAAGTTTTTATTGACTTCAGGGCCCATTCTGAAGCATTTTAATCCTGACGCTTTGACTGAACTTCATACTGATGCTAGTGGGCTAGGTGTTGGTGCTGCGCTGGTCCAACTCTGCAACAGTCGCCAGCACGTCGTAGCATAAGCCAGTCGGACACTGACCAGAGCAGCGAAGAACTACACCGTCACCGAGCTCGAGTTCTTAGCAGTCGTCTTCGCCATTCAGAAGTTCCGACCGTATCTGCATGGCCGCGAGTTCACAATAGTGACCGATCATCACTCACTATGCTGGCTTGTGGGACTTCGCGACCCGTCTGGCCGGCTGGCTCGTTGAGCGTTGCGTCTACAATAGTACAGCTTTTCTGTGACGTATAAGAGCGGACGATGTCACACGGATGCCGACTGCTTATCCCGCCTTCCTTCAGTACACACCAATGCTGAGGACGACGGCATTGATGACTATTTAGTTTCTGTCTCGTCCGACTTCACAGATACCAGCAGCTTCAAACGTGAGCAACAGCGCGACCCTACCCTGAAACCCTTGCTCGAAGCTGCACATAACTCTGCCGACAAGCACTTTACAATTTCAAATGCCTTGCTGTATAAGAGTAACTATCCAGCCAACGGCCTCCCGTTGCTTCTAGTGCTGCCAGAAAGCCTGCGCCAGGTACCAGGGTCCCCACGCAGCGTGTTGGGAGTATCCAGGCAGAGTAAGCTTCACCACAGGGGCGACGCGTCACAGCCCCTCGAAGCCCACCTGTAACCTGTTTAGCTACCGGTGGGTGGCCGGCCAGCACTGGGGATCGAACCCCGCACCTTCCGTAGCTGAAGCGGACGCGTACGTGCAATGCCACAGCTATGGTGCCTACGCCAGGTCGTCCTTCGTTCTATGCACGATGACATAACATCCGGTCATCTTGGTTTCACACGTACGCTACATCGGCTACGTGAGAGGTTCCACTTGCCAAAAATATGGAAGACCACAAAACAGTACGTCGCCAGCTGCGCTTTATGTCAGCGCCACAAGCGATCCACCACTGCCCCGGCAGGTTATTTTCAGCCCATCCCTCCTCCGACATCCCCTTTTGAAAAAGCCGGCATCGACTTACTCGGACCCTTCCTAAGACTCCATCCGGCCACCGATATGTTATAGTGTGCGTGGATTATTTAACTCGTTATACGGAAAAGGACGCACTGACATCGGCCACAGCAGCTGCTGTTTCTTCTTTTCTATTACAACGGGTCATACTGTGTCACGATGCTCCACGGGTTGTCATCAGTGGCCGTGGACGGCCATTTATCGCCGATGTGGTTGAAAAACATTTGCGCCTCTGTGGCTCCTCTTATCGCCACTCCATCCCTTACCATCCGCAAACTAATGGTCTCACTGAGAGAATGAATCGAACTCTTACGAATAAGCTATCGATGTACGTTGATGCCAACCTTAGGAACTAGGTCGCCGTCTTACCGTTTGTTACTTACGCATATAACACTGCCAAGTGTGAAGTTATTGAACATTCGGCCTTCTTTCTGCTTTATGCACGAATCCCATGGAGTTTTCTAGACACTCTATTACCTTTCTCGTATCAAGAAGATCTGTCATCGCTCAGACGTTGTGTCGTGCGGAAGAAGCCCGTCAACTAGCGCGCCTTCGAACACTGTCTTCTCAAGAACACAGCAAGAGTCGCTGCTATTCTAGGTATATCCCCGTAGAGTTTTCTCCTGGTGACTACGTTTTGCTGTGGACTCCTGTTCGCAGAAAAGGATTGTACCGAAAGTTTCTAGCAAACTATTCCGGCCCATTCGTGATAGTCACTCGTCTCAGTGACGTGAATTACGTTGTCGCCCGAGTCACAGCCAATAACCGACGTTCGCGCACTACGCAAATTGTTCAGGTAGCATGCCTAAAACAGTACCATCATATGCATATTTAACTCGCTCGGCGAGCTTTGTCTGCCGCCGGGGGAAATACAACGAAGATGCGCGAGCGTACGGGGCATAGAGAAATGAAAGAAGGTAAAAAGGTAAAAAGTAAAAAATAATAAAAAAGGTCTTTTTCTTTCTTTATGTACGGGGTGCGGAAGAAGAAGAAGAGTAGTGAAGCGGCGCTTGAACAGTGTGGTTGGGTGAACCGGACTAGGCATGTTTAAGAAGTACGCTGCTCTTTTCCAACGCCATTTCACCTCATCTGTAAATAAACACAATCACTCGTGACAATATCCTACATCTCTCTGCACTTTGGGCGAACACTGGGATGTGCAGTCCTCGTGTTACTCTTCTGATTTTAATAAAAGAGTGCAAACAACTTTCCGTTTATCGGTGGTCGAGGCATGACATTGTGTCATGCACTACATAACAAAGTACTAGTGCATGCGCGACAGCTTACTGAAAGACTGGCCTATGTATGTTGATGATCATGTTGTACGAAACAAGTTGAACTGGTGATTTTAGGAAAGCATGGCAGAAAAGAAAAAAAACCGAAGGCAGCGAGACAGAGAAAGATCCAAATTGAAAATTGATTGGTTGAAGTTTGATTAGTGGTTGCGTAATTTGATGATGAACATCAAATACAGAATTCAGGTGCAGAAGTCATTAACAAAGTGTATGTCACCGACATTTGCTCACTCTTTTGGATATTGAGTATGGTTCTCGTATTCCAGCATGGATTTGTAACAGTCAACCACGACCTTGATAACCAGTGTATTGCTGTGGAGATAATGTAACAGCTATAAAAATCCCCATTTTCTAAAAGACAACTGCACGCAGTAGCAATAAAGATTTTGAGGGTTGTTCTCCACCATTTCTTGACCCCAACTGCACGCAGACGTTCGCGAAAGAGGTGTGACAAAGCTATATTTATTTGAAGGGAGACCGACTTGTCCATCGCTAATTTGTGTACGTCATACTTGACCTTGGCACGCGTTTCGGCAATCACTTGAACAGTAGTGTGATGCTGAATAAAGGTAAGAGTAGCCACTCCCCATAAATAGGATCAGCTAAAGACTTGAAATTAGTAAAAAAAACACTCTATATTGCGAAATTATGCGCATAAATTCTAATTGCAGGAATAAGTAATCGTCGAAATGCTAAAAAGACGCTGCTGCCCCAGCGTGCAGCTCGCGGCAGTTCGCGCACACGAATTGCAAATGTAAAGTAGACACGCTAAAATACCTATGCGAAGTTTACGTGTGAAAGCGCATTGTCTTTAAACAGCTGAGAATAGGATGCTGTCACTGACACGCGTGTACCGCCACACACAAATTAGCGAAATTGCTCAAAGCACACGCACGTGCGAGAAACACGTAGGTTTCCACAGCCGAACACAGCCTCGTCCGCGAATTTCGGTGAGCGTAACACTCGTGGTTCACGGGTAAGCACTAAAACGAAGCACAAACGCACATTAAACGTTTTTGCGGAACGGCGCCCCACGAACCGAAACCGGAGCCGAAAGCGCTCACCGTGGTTGTCTCGAGCTCATGAAGCCCTACACCAACCTCTCCTTACATACATTTACTTTAAAAAAAAGCCCTACAAACTATTCGCTGATCAAATGCATGCATATAGCACAAAAACAGTTCAAGGTTCCGCCGACGGTTTGCAAAAGGCCACTTGGTAGATATATACCCCCGAAAAAAAAAAAAAAACTCGCTCTCATGTGGTGGCGCTGTGGTGCAATGGGCAAGACCTCTGCTTCACGTGTGTGCGCTCCCGAGTTCGATTCCAGGGCTGTGCGTGCTTTGCATGTTAATCTTGCAAATGTAAGTGATTGTGGAAATATAATTAGATAATTGTGTAACTATATTGTGTGATTAGATCATTAGAAAATCATTGTGATAATAATGGTTCTCTACTTGCCTGTAGTCGTAATATCCGCCGCATTATCGGCGAGAAACCGCTATCAAAAGCGTAAAATAATGCTTCTTTTCCACCACCACGTCAGGGTCGGGCCGCCTACGGAAATGCCACGCCCAACCTCACGCCGTATCTTGCCAGGAAAATTTTGACCCTAAAATCCCGGCTGATTCTTGTCCCGGCTATTCTGAATGCCACTTCGAATCGGGCCGGTTTTTCTGGGACATGGCTACGGAGCCGCGTAGAAGCGGCGATAATTTGACTTAATTTCCGGGCTCCAGGCATGTAGTCTAGCCAGGATTTGACTAAGAATGTATCAGTGACAAGTTCAGCGATTATTGCAGTTACTATCTGAGCGTGGAAGCACTGCTTTTTGATTTCGACCCATCGGCGCGTGAAGCATCTGACGTGCCCCTAATCGACCTCCTCGTTTCTCAATATTGTAAGACCCGACGTCGTCGACGACTAACACACTGTATGCAGCTGACAAAACTGAACCGTGCTCGCGATGCCGTCGCCTCGTAGAATGAAGAGCGCACAGCATCCGTCTGCTGAGAAAGGTGGGTCTTTTTAAAAAAAAGCTAGGCACTTACGTCACATACACAGGGTGGCCCGTGTTTACAAGTGTGATTCCAAAATCGGGTACTAAACTTGAAATTTGCTTTCTAAAAAATTAAATGACTTACGATTGTATAATTTGGCACGTATCACCATATGGTACAGACAAGAACACATGTTCAAACTTTTACTGAAATCGGTGAATATTAAAAAAAAAACCGTTTCCCTATAAAGTGGCCCTGCTCCACTTTTTGAGCAAGGTCAAAAAACGCTGCCGATCGGTAGTAGAGGCTCCTGACAACACGTGAGTCAAATAATATAGCGCATAACGCGGCCTGGAAATAATAATAAGTTATAGAGCCTAAAATTGGTTTCTATATTATCTCGACAAATGACAGAAAACCCCCAAAATCACTCGTAGCAAGCCCATCTATCAGCCATTGGCTGATTTGAACATGGTGTACATGGTTGTTACAGAAATCGCCGTGGGAGGCTGCGACTTGTCCATGCGTGCGCGCACGTGCACACTGGAAAAACCGCGCATTAGAAGAAACGAAATTGCTGAAGGTCACGAGGCTCGGATGACGTTTTTTTTTTTTTGCCCTTGCCATCCCTCCCTGCTTAGCTTCCAACGCTTTTGTCGGGACGAGAGAAGAGAGAATGCAATCGCAGCATGTGACATATTTTTGTAACTCCACTCAACTGGACGGATTCTCAAAATTTTTGCAGCGTTGGATTCGTAAGGCAATAAGCTCTTTCAGCGAATTATTCCCATAGTTATTCGAAAAAGTGTTTCACGGCCCCTTTAAGTGAAAGAAATGTTTGATGCGACAAAGCTGTTGAACGACTCACATCAGCTAGCGCGAGCCGCGATTGTAACTCGAACGTAATACAAGAGCCACGCGTCACATGAGCGTCGCGTGGCCACTCTCGATCGCTATCCACATCGATTCAGTTGAAAATGATAAAACTATGGCTGGCTCCTTCACACAGTGAACGAGTGAGCTCAACGCGACGAAAAAATTCTATCCTTTGGCCCAGCATTGGGCCGTCTGGCAAGCTGAAGATGCCACTCGGGTCCAAGGACTTCGAGCAGTCACCTGAGGCACCACCACCATAATCGACAGAGGGTCGAAAGGGACAGAGGTTAATCCCCTCTTCCCCCACCTCGACCGGGAAAAACTGCTGAACTTCAAATAAAGTTTATTTATTCATTTATTCAACTGGCTCGATTGGAACAAACAGTGCAAGAATAATTTAATATCTGTGATAAATAAGAAAAAACAGCGTAAAAGAAGCTAGTGTGTGGCCAACTATAAATATTATGTCTCACCAAGAACGGAAGCACCAAATCAAGGTTTGTAGGCGTGAGGTGAGCAACCAAATTTTGCTCGTACTTTCATAAAAAATAGAAAGAAACCGAAAAAATAAAAATAAAGCAACGCTAGTGTTCTGAAGCGCGTGATGCGGGTGGCGAATGGCTTTTCCGCAAGACATTTCCCACGATGGCATACCTTGACGCAACTCTGCTACTTAAAGGTAGCACATATACAGTAACTCTAGCGAAGAAGGTGCTACAGCGTCCATTAGGACCCTTGCGGCTTTTGTCCATCGCAAAATTGTCGTGTGACATAGGCGTAACTCCCTAGGAAAGCTTTACGTTGGTGGAGTTCGGTGGTGGCGGTGTGACGGGTACAGTTCGCTTTACGAACATGTTCGCAACGGCCCGTACCCCACGCTCTTGCCATTTTGCTTGACGCGACCGCTACGGAAATCGGTAAAACCGAGTCCTTTACGTCTGTGCTAATTAACAACTAACAGTAGCGTCGAATGAGACCTTCCTTCGTAGCGCACGGATCTGTTGAGCCTGGTCTTTTCGCCGACGTTCTTGCGAGCGACTCAGCAAGCATTTCATGGCAGTTTGGTCCACTGCGCAAACACACATAATAATAATAATAATAATAATAATAATAATAATAATAATAATAATAATAATAATAATAATAATAATAATAATAATAATAATAATAATAATAATAATAATAATAATAATAATAATAATAATAATAATAATAATAATAATAATAACACGATTAATTATATTATTATTATTATTATTATTATTATTATTATTATTATTATTATTATTATTATTATTATTATTATTATTATTATTATTATTATTATTATTATTATTATTATTATTATTATTATTATTAGGAGGAGGAGGAGGAGGAGGAGGAGGCGCTACGGTCGCCAGTGGGAGCAAACGCATGTCACATCGGCTCCGTCGATTTGTGAATGTTTCCAGAGGTTTTTTCGAACTCTACCCTTAAAAGTGGCACACCATCGGACAGATCTGGTCATCGCGAACCCACGGTTACCAGCTTTTTGGGTGAGTGTGAGCTTTACAAGCTTTAAGGCTCGTAAACTGCAAGAACTATACGAGTGAGCGTCTAGACCTAACGGTGGTTGGGCCTGGCGCATACCGCGTCTAACTCGAAGACTGAAAGCACAGCCGAGATGGATGTAGACGAGGCAGGGACAGGGGAAGTTACGGACCACAGAACTTGAACAAACAAGAAGCGTTTCCACGAGTGAAGACGAAGACGCCGACAGCGTTGTAGATGGCTGGATTAAAGTTACACGAAAAAAAGAGGACGCGCGAGCCAAAACAAGGTGGTGAGACAAGAGGACGCCCGTTCACCAAGCCCGATTCACCAAGGCCGCCGAAGTATTGTCAGCAAGGTTCTACGAGCAAGCAAGATGCCCAGACTGCCCAGGGACGGTATCAAGGTAATTGTTCGACCGAGGGATGGGCTGAATATAAGGAGCACGTGCGGTGCGAGTCTTGATGAGGCAATACGCCACAAAGCAGGAGTGGGCGACGATGAGACGATCACGATCTGCCCCAACCCCACGCAAAACATTTTGGTGATAAGCACGCCGGAGGAAAGCACAGCGACAAAAATTGCCAAGATGAAGGTTTTGACTATCAACGGAAACAGGTGCGAAAAGAACGCATATGTTTCGGCGCCTGAGAATATAACAAAAGGAATCATACGCAATGTACCTCTTAAATATAATCAAGATCAGCTCGTGGAAGCACTGGTGAACACAATAAACCCCTCTCTAACGTATGCGAAGAGGCTCGGTAGTACGACAAACGTGATACTGCTCTATGAAGGAAACTGAGTTCCTTCGTGGGTTTACTTCAACAGCGTTATGATAAGAGTATCTCTGTACCGGAAACAGATAGACTTCTGCAAGGAATATGGCAGGCTCGGCCACAGATCTGACGTGTGCCCAAGACCAGATATCAAACTGTGCCCAATTTGTGGATTAAAGAACCCCATCAATACACACGAGTGTACGCCCCAGTGCCGAATATGTGGTGATACGCACCCCACGGCTGACCGGATGTGCAAGGCCAAATACAAGGCGCCGCACATAGTGAAGCAGAGAAGGTGGAAGGCCAGGTTCAGAGACTTTGAAGAGCGAACCCCGTCACCATCGGATAGCAATGCTGGTGCGGTGGAAGGAGGCCGCCCTAGTCACTCGAGATCCAGAACCCGCTCCCAACAGGTCATGGGTCGTTCAACCAGACCCGGATCCCCCTCGCCGGCAAAAATACGGAGCAAAAGTCGTAGTACGAGCTGAAGTCAGAGTCGGAGCAGAAGCAGCAGCGAGAACCGTCACCACCCTTAACAAGACATAGGAGGGGCCACACCTGGCGGGAAACAGAAAGGGCCGCGCAAAATCACCTGGCGTGACATAGTCACGGGAACAAAGGCGGACTCCGCACAGGGGCCCCCTCTCTCCGGCCGCCCGTGGGCAGCCGCCGACCCCGGCCTGGCAGCGAGGATGGAGAACATGGTGATAGAGAATATGAAGCTGAGACAAGAGTTGGCCAAGGCCAGAGAGCAGAATGAAAAATCAACGCGGAAAATTGAGGAGCTACAACAGACACTGAACGAAATCCTCAAGCGAATGGGAGGACACCTCGCAGAGACCCCATCCTCTGGCGCCTCCTCGTCCCATGGAGCTGCCGATGAACGCGACACAACTTCAGCAGTAGGAGACGGGGACACAGACATGGGCTGTGGGGGTGAATATGAAGCGCCGGTGGCGGTGAGCTTTAAGCATAAGAGCTCAAGCGATTGTCAACATTTTCAAGGCGCTGAAAATCGCACGCAAGAACCGAAGCGGGCACGACCGGCAGGCCGAAAGATAGACGTGATTGAAGAAATGGTAGACAAACTAACCAACAAGACAGAGCGACTGTTTGAGACGCTCCTCATTCGGCTGAACGAGTCTGACGCCGAAAGGAACGCACAGTATGCTGCGGTCAATAACCAACTTGCGGCCGTGAATAAGCGCATCGAATATCTGGAACGCGGGACAGCGCAGTTGCAGCAACAGTGACAAGGCCACGACGAATTGGGAGGGGACGCATCGACCATTCTCAACAGAAGCAACAATGTCAACACCACCCACACTGAAAAAGGAGGGACTCTCGGAGAGTCGCGTTTCCCCAACGCCTTTGAATAGCAACCATGGCTGCGTCCCGCAAGTTTGTCGGAAGACGCATTGTCTGGCAATGGAACTGTATGGGCTTCAAAAACAAAAAAGCTACAACGGTGCAATATATGAAAATTTCCTCGAAAAGCCAACTTCCCGAAGTGATTGCTTTGCAAGAACCTTTCGACCGGGCTTAGCTACCAGGCTATGTGGCATGTGGCTCTCCGTGTGAATGCACGCTGAAGGACATAAAGGTGTGTACCCTAGCTAAGAGAGGGACGGCCTTTATCGACCATTCACTTGATATCAGCGAGGAGTCGGGCTTAGCTACCAGGCTATGTGGCATGTGGCTCGCCGTGTGAATGCACGCTGAAGGACATAAAGGTGTGTACCCTAGCTAAGAGAGGGACAGCCTTTATCGACCATTCACTTGATATCAGCGAGGAGTCGCACATAGACGACAACCTGGTTGAGGTCGTGCCCTGCATTGGAAACCGGAAGACCGGCCTATTCGTGCTTAACGTGTACAGCCCCCCTTCAAAAAGGGGCCTCACGCACAACTTTGGCGCCCTTTTTTCGCGAAGCGATGGTGAGGGCCGCCGCCAGTCCCCTCTTAATCTGCAGAGACTTCAATGCACCGCACACGCAATGGGGATATGGAGCCGACTCGCCCGAAGGGAAGAGGATAGCCGAACTGATGGACGAGTTTCGGTTGGTTCTACTTAATGAACCGGCATCGCACACGCGGATTGGACAGGGCGCGTGCCGCGACACGTCCCCTGATCTCTCCATTTGGTCAGACGCGGGCTTGATCACCTGGTCGAACACCTTTGAGGATCTGGGGAGCGACCACAGAGTCCTGTGCATGACAATGGAAGAGGATAGAGGCAAAATAGACGGCTGCCAAAAAACTAAAGTCGTGGACTGGGACAAGTTTCGACAGCAAAGAGAACGAGAGAAGCAGGAAGGGCCGATCGATGATATCGGGGAATGGTGCAGGGAACTACTCGCGGACGTAGAAAAAGCTACAAAAAAAATAGAATGACCAGACAGGCGAAAAGAGCCTGGAGGTGGCGACAGGCCCTGCGGAAGCGTCGACGACAGCGTTCCCAAGCCGCCCAGGGTGGAAAGCCGGCTTGCGCATCTTGTAGAGGCCAAGAAATGTATGCAGCGAAGAGCAAGTCAGCAGAAACAGAACAGGAAGATACGCAAGAAGATTGCCGAGATCAACCGAGAGATTGAGGCCCACTGCGTTCGACTGTGCGAACAGGAATGGCAGGAGCTGTGCGATACGATGGATGGAAACATGAGTGCAGGGCGCACATGGAAGATTCTCAGGAACCTGCTGGATCCAACCAGCACGACAACGGCGACTCGTGTCCAGATAGATGGCCAAGCTGCGACACAAGTATAAAGATGACCCGCAGGCCTTCGTGGAGGAGATCATCCAGACGCACCTCACTCGACTGGCAGGCGAGAGTCACATGGAATACTGTGGGGCTCCCAACGAGGAACTAGACGCGGAATTTTCCATGCAGGAAATTAGAGCAGTCCTCCAGCTATTGAAGACTAAATCGGCACCCGGTACTGACAAGATCACCAACCGAATTCTGAGGAACCTGAATGAGGACGCCATCGAGAAGCTACATCAGTATATCAACGCATGCTGGAAGGAAGGCCGTATTCCACAAGAATGGAAGACAGCGGATGTCATACTAATACCAAAGCCAGGTAAACCACGTGAGGTTCGAAATATGAGGCCGATATCTCTGACGTCCTGCGTCGGGAAAGTCATGGAGCACGCCTGCCTCAACAGGGTGACGAAGATCCTCGAGAAGCGGGATGCCTTCGACACTCACATCATTGGCTTCCGCAGAGGACTTTCGACGCAGGATTCTAGGCTGCAAATCAAGGAACAGGTCATTAACGCACCAAGCACGCACGTGCGCGCCCTGCTCGGGTTAGACCTCAAAAGCACCTTCGATACAGTGAAACATGCTGCTATTTTGGACAAGATGAGCCAACTAGGTCTTGGTTCAAGGTTCCACCGGTACATGAGCAGCTTCCTGACCGGACGCAAGGTGACGGTGAAGGTCGACGGTGCTCCACCACGAACAGTTGACATGGGAGGTGCGGGTACGCCACAGTGCTCGGTGCTCTCTCCCATGCCTTTCAACCTCATCATGATCGGACTACCGGACCGTCTCAACGCAATAGAGGGCATCAATCACACGATCTACGCAGACGACGTGACCGTGTGGACCACAGCGAATACGAGCGTTGGTGAAATGCAAGAGAGAATGCAGCAGGCCATCCAGGCCGTGGAGCGGCACCTCAAAAGTACGGGACTCATCTGCTCTCCCGATAAATCGGAAATACCACTGCATAGACCACGCAAGAGAGGACCTCACCCTCAGGCTGTACTGGACGCCCGTCGCTTGGGTATCCGCGTCGTGACGAAGGAGGGGACCCAAATACCAACGTTGTCCAAAATACGAGTGCTCGGCCTGTGGCTGGAAGAGGACGGTGCGAACCACGAGCTGGTAGCACGACTGCAAAAGAAAGTGTCCGCCGCAACGCACCTCGTGCGTCGGGTAGCGAAAGAAAGAAAAGGGCTAAAGGAACACAACGTGACGAAGTTAATTACGCGTACGCGCTGAGCCACATAGCGTATGTCGCCGCGTAGGCCGACTGGAACAGAAGCGAAACCAAGAAGCTGAACGCGGCGATTCGTCGGGCGTTCAAGGTAGCCCTGGGTGTGCCCCAGTACACGGGAACCCGTAGGCTTCTGGAGCGGGGTGTGCACAACACCCTCGACGAGATAGCAGAAGCGCAGAGGATCGCGCAGCTCGAGAGGTTGTCTGGCACAAGAACGGGAAGACGCATTCTCGATCTGCTCGGGATTCGATATCATGAGGCGCGTGGACTGAAGGAAGCATTGCTACCGGTAGTCAGGGACGCCATACTGACAGAAAACATCCCCAGGAACATGCACCCCGTTCACGACTTGCAACTACGCAAATGCAGAGCTGCAGCGATCCTGAAGGCGCATGGAAGCCAAGAGGGTGTCCTCTTCGTCGATGCGGCCAGGTATCCACTGTCAGCCGGCGGCGGCGATGTGGGACGCTCGGAATCCCCGCCGCTACCCGTGAACGAGCGAGGCGAAGTCGAGGCGCTAACACTACCACCACTGCTACTGCTACGACAGCAACGACTGCAGCGACAGCGGCAACATCAACAGCGAGTCCAGTCAGCGGCGGTGGGACCTGCTTTCTCTATGGCGGTCCTGGATACAACAGGAAAGGTTCGGGTCACGGCATCAGCACGGCTTCCATCATCCGAAGCTGCAGAAGAAATGGCCATAGCTTTAGCGGTACTCCACAACGGTGCAGACGACAGCCTGATTATTAGCGATTATAAATGAGGGATTCGGAGCTATATTAAAGGCTGGGTGTCCGAGGAGGTGGCACGCATGCTTAACGCCAGAGCTGGGGACTTTGCGTCAGGCAAGATAACTGACAAGGCCCTCAAGTGGTTTCACGCTCACATGGGGGACAGTGGAACTATCAACAACAGCCGTAAAACTAGCAGCAACAACGCCAACAGCCAAAGACTAACCGGCATCCCACCCAACCATAACGAGCGCGCCCACCTCGTCGCGAGGCAATTTACCCGCCGCGACGCAGCCACCCAGGGAGCAGCCGCCACCGTGGTTGGAAGGAGCACCGGCCAAGGCACGGTGGTGGCCACAGGCACTGGCAATGCCGAAATTACCACCCCCACCACGTCCGTTGCTGCAGCAACTGAAGTTGGTGCAGAAGAGGCGAGACAACAGAGGTGCGCCGACTGCTATGGAGAAGAATTTCCTGCCACGAACCACGACGTGCTTGCGCACTATAGGAAAGACCGGAAGAAGTTTCCGCAACCCCACGTGCACCTGGACAGGTCGCAGGCGGTGGACCTGAGAAGGCTGCAGACGGGCACGTTCACCAACCCCTACCATCTGCACTGCCTATGACCTCGTCGCCTGGCTGCCCATGGTGCGCGCACGAACGGTCCGATATGGCACATATACTTTGGCACTGCGAAAGAGATGAAGATAGGCCACGAGAAAAGATGACGTCAACTGAGGGACCCACCGAAATGGGGCACCTTGCTGAGCGATGGCAAGCCGCCCTTCTCAGCGAGGCCCTCGAAGACCAGGTGTGGGCCGTCCAGCGGGCCAGGGCCGTGGCCGAGGACCTCTAAAGATGTTCCTCGAACGATGTGTCCCTGGAAGCCTAGCCCCGGGCACAGCAACAACCGTTGGGCAAATAAAGTTTATTCAACTCCGCTCAATTTATTATTATCTTAATATTATTATTATTATTATTATTATTATTATTATTATTATTATTATTATCATTATTATTATGTTTTATTGGCACAATGGCATCTAATGCCAAAGAGCGCCAGTACAAGCGTTGTTTCATTTCAGGTTATAAGTCTAAAAATTAAAACAAATGATGTTTAGCAAATATCTATGAAATATTTAAAACATCGGGCGTTTTAAAGGATCATCACTTTGTTAAAAACCTTCATTTCGTTGGCTGAAGTCTGTTGTATCGGCTTGTGCTCCATTGATAAGAGCGCTCTGCGAAGTGCGCATGCGCCACTAGGTGTTTATGTGTGGCATAAGTGTGGCCTATTCTGAGCCGTGTTAGACTGACCTCAATGAATATGTTGCGTTTTTGTAGGATAAGTTTTCTCAGTTGGGGTTTTACTAGGTGGAGTGCGTTGTCGACCTGTTTGTTCGATTCATCTTGCTAATGGTTGCGTAATCCTCTACGTACAACAGGTATTATATCCACACCTGTAAAAGTTGTTACATCTATGGCCAATCAGCTGCTTCTCGTGCATTTTCGGCCACTATTTCATTGCCCGCAATCCCAGAATGACCTGGCACCCAGCAAATAACAATAAAAAGTTTCAGGTTATAGGCTGCATATATTTCATTAAGGAGCTTGTTAAAAACGAGGTTCTTGCAGTACTTGCCGGAAAACAGGGCCGTGACAACACTTAAAGAATCCGTGTACGCTATAGACTTTGGTATCTTGTGTTGTATAATGTGTTGTATTATAAGCAGGATACGATAGGCTTTCGCTGTGAAAATGCTGGTATGTGTATGTATGATTCTGGTGTCGGAGAACCTTTGTCTGTAGGCTGCACTGGATGGAGATGTTCGAGACTTTGAGCCATCAGAAAGAATTCGGCAGAGGAATACTTGTGCTCAAGGGCCAAGAAATGTTGCTCAATTAACGCACTTGAACCATTTTTCTTTTTGAGGTCTTTGAAGGACCAGTCACAAATGACCGGACACTGCTGTCATGGAGGAAGATGTTCAACGTGGTCACTTTCCTGGAATTTGTCGAAACAAATTCCAAGTTTTTCTATTACAAATCTTATTGCCAATGGAAACGGTGGGGCGATAGAAGGACGGTTTGCTTATAACTCAGTAGTGGACAGATGATTCATAAGCGCTTTGCATGGCTGTTGCTTCAGGGAGATGATTTTAACTGCATAGAGGACTCCTAGATATGTGCGCTGATAGTCCAGTGGCCACTGATCTGACTCTGCATAAAGGCTTAGGACAGGGCTGGTACGGAATGCACCAAGTGCCAGCTGGATGGCACCAAGCTTCAGCTGGCACCAAGTGCCACCAAGTGCCACTGTATACCACTTCAGCTGGCACCAAGTAGCAGCTGGAGTGGTGTACAGGGTGCAATAGTTTGAGTGTCTTTGAAGCTGACTGATATACTATGCATCTATAGTTTATGCGTGATAAAACCAGGCTTCTAAACAGAGATATGAGACAGTGATAGTTTGTCCTTTATGACTGATGCAATAAAATCTTTAAAAAATTCATGGTCTTGAGACATTTTAACTTCAGCTTTTTTGTGTGCTGATGAAGGTCAGTTTGTCATAAAAATTACACGGATAAATTTTTTGTTCTTTCGAATCACTAAATTTTGTCCATTCATTAGTATGCAGGGGTCAGCATGTACACCTCTTCGTCTGGAGAAAAGCACACTAGTGGTCTTGTCAGTGTTGAACTTAATACCATTCTCATCAGCCCATTTTGCAAGACGGTTAACACCTAATTGTATTTGGCGTTTGCATACAGTCAAGTGACATGATTTGAAACTGATTCGGATGTCATCCACATAAACAGAGTACAATAACAGAGCGAAGAGAGTTCGTTTTAACTATAGATAGTGTGCAGCTTAATACTCCTCCCTGCGGCACTCCATTTTCTTGAAGTAATGTGCGTGATAACACACTGCCTATTTTTACACGGAACTTCCTTTCATAAAGGTAATATCTTAAGATGCTAATCAACCTGCCACATGTTCCAAAAGATGATGGGTCTTGCAGAATTCCGTATCGCCAGGCAGTATCATATGCCTTCTCAAAATCGAAAAAAAAACAGACAGACAGTATTGATTGTGTACAAACGTGTCACGTATATACGACTCGAGGAGGACGAGATTGTCAGTTGTGGATCTAGCTGTACGGAAGCCAGACTGGCACGGGTCCAATATACCGTTGTATTCTAAGTAATAGACCAAACGGCAGTTAATCATTTTTTCAAACTTTTTGAGTAGGCAGCTTGTGAGTGCAATATGCCTGTAACTATTTACTGAAGAGGGTTTTTTGCTCTGTTTGAAGATTGGTAGGAATATTGCCTCATTCCAAGCAGAGGATATTTCACCAGTATTGAAAATCTTGTTATGCTAAAAGACATTTTAGGGTTTCATCAGGAAGATTTCCGATCATTTCACAGGTAATTGTATCACAACCAGGGACAGAACTTTCACAGGAACCAAGGGCGAGCTTCAGTTTATGAAGTGTTAGTGGTTTATTGTATCCTTCTGATACAGGTTTGTTCGTGCGCAGAGGTACACTTTCAGCTGTGCTTTTGTGGCGCAAGAGCTTAGCAGTATAATTTTCTGAGCTTGGTATTTTCGCAAAGTGTTCGCCAAGAGCACTTGCCTGTTCTATTGTATAACCGCAGACATTCACCAAAGGGAAGGAATTTGAGCGTTGTCCTTCAAATTTATGCGCCTTATTATACCAAGCTTCCAGGCGTCTGTGTAGGAGTTTATTGAGGATATGTAGTGTGTCCAGCTTTACCGTTTGGCTAAATGCGAATACAGCTGCCATTCGCTTTGCAACATTTGAAGTTGATCAAGTTTTCTATTGTTGAGTAGCAATATAAAGTCCTCGATGCTTCGTTTTGCTGTTTTTGGCAGTTTCACACTCTCGATTCCACCATGGCTTTGCGTTGACATTATTATTGCTAGACTGCGGTATGCACTGTTTAGCACAAATGAGAACATATGCGGAGATATAGCTGGCCATCTCTTCTACGTTCAGATGCTCCACCTACTCGAGTCTGCAGAGCTCTCTAAATTTCACCCCGTTTGCTACATGAAATTTCCATTTCTTAGGGAAAGATGGTCGGCCATCTAGTTTTCTAGTTTCTAGAACAGTCGGAAAATGGTCAGTTCCATGAGGATCATTAATAACTTTCCAACCTAGGTAAGATAGAAGGGATGGTGACCCAATGGCTAAATCTATGGATGGATATGTATTGCGTGTCGTACTGTAGTATGTTGGCTGTGCCTTATTGAACAAACAGGCTCCAAATGAGAGAAGAAAATTTTTATTGCGCGACCTCTTGCATCACATCTGGTATCACCGCATAACAAACTGTGAGCATTAAAATCTCCAACTAAAACATACAAGCTATGGAAGCTGATCAATCAGCTTTTTGAGCTCTAATTTATTGAGCGGTTCGTCGGGGGTAGATGGAGCAGATAGTTATCAAATGATTGAACAGAATAACCCGAACAGCCACAACCTCAAGAGAGCTTTGTAGCGCAATGTGCTGGCATGCTACACTCATTTGTGCAATGATTGCCACTCCTCCTGACGAGGAATTGCCACCATTTCGATCTTTACGAAAAACCCCGTATTGATTCGAGATCGTGTGAGTTGACTTTAGATGAGTTTCTTGAACACAGAACACTTTTGGCTGATAGTCATTTAGCAAGTCTTTGATATCATCTAGGTTATGAAATAGGCCCCTGACATTCCACTGTGGTATGTGTGTGGTCATATTAAGGAAATATGTATGTGCTTTGTGTTCAGATGAACGTGCCGAAAATGTGTGTTAAAGGGAGGTAACCCTTTAGGTTACCGACCTTTTTGGCGGAGCAGTTATGGGATGTTTCCCTTTTTATTGCGCTCCAAAGAGCGCTAATCTTTGGGCATCGGTGACGTTGGCGTTAGTCCATCGATTTCCATAGCCTTCTCTGAGGTGCTGGAAAGTCGATGACCAGGCACAGAAACCTTCATCTCCACCCTTTGGATTCGATTCAGCTTAGAGCCTGTTGAGCCGAAGCCTGCAGACCTGCCTTTGATGTTGGTGGCCCGGCAATAGCAGCAGCCACCTGAGGGGCGGACAAAGTGACTACTGGGCCCTTATACCGCAGTAGACTGCCGAGGCAATTCTGGCACTACCCCTCGTTGCACCATCTCGGTAAAACTGGTGTGATCAAAGTATTACAGGCGGTTCTTTGCTTCACGAAATGTTATGTTTTCTTTTACTTTTAGTGACATGATTTCTTTTTAAATCTTCCATTTACGACATGTTCTGGAGTAGGCTGAATGACTTCCATCACAGTTCACACAATGGGAAGATGATTCGCAATCGTCGGACTTGTGTTCATTGGAGCTGCATTGAGCACAAGTTTGCTTTCCCTGGCAGGTCTGGGATCCGTGCCCGTACCTCTGGCACCTATAACATCGCCGACGGTTCGGGATGTACGGCCTCACGCGAAGCTTGATGTAGCGTGCATCTAGTGTGGCAGGGGGCACACAGCTGTCAAAGGTTATTATTACGTGCTTAGTGCGGATCTGCTCATTGTTTCGGCAAATCAGGATTCTTTTAACTTTTATAACATTTTGATTCTGGAAGTCATCTAGAAGTTCCTCCTCACTAAGGTGCAAAAAGTCATCTTCAGATATCACACCACGGCTCATGTTCATTGTTCGATGTGCAGACACAGGGACTGCTACGTCACCAATAAATTTCAAGTCATTCATTCTTTCAAATCGATCTTTGTCCTTAAGTTCAAGTAGCAGATCACCGCTAGTCATTTTTGTGGCCTTGTAGTCTGGTCAATTGGTGTTTTCGAGGCATTTCGCCCCCAGAAAAGGAGACGATTTTCGAGCAGTAAGGTTGCCCTCACTATGGATTGCATGATGTTTTGGAAAGTTGTCATTGCTTTGCAGAAAAAATTGAAGGGTGCTTCGGTGCGCCCGCTTTTCTGAGGGCGATTAAGGAGAAAAGAAGCTTGTTTAGCCATAGGGGTAGTGCATGTGTTCGGCGACAGCGCCAACAGCCCACCACGGAGTCCAACAAGGGGACGCCGCAAGACTAGAAACAAATCTATACAACGCCGATTACAAGTACGCTACCACTATAACCGGATATAGCATAACCAAGGTTGGATACCTACACGAGGTTAACCCCCACCACCAGGAAACGATGAAGTAAATGGAAAAGAGAAGAAGACAAGATAGACTTGAAGAGGAGGAAAGACGAAGATGTGGGGAGAGAGAGATAGGAAAAGGCGACTGCCGATTTCCCCTGGGTGGGTCAGCCCAGGGGTGCCGTCTACGTGAAGCAGGGGCCAAAAGGGTGTGTTGCCTCTGCCGGGGGGCCTTAAAGGTCCAATCACCCAGCGTCGGCTCAACCCCGAGGATCCCCTTTTCCCCGGACACAGCTCAGCCACGCACGGCTATTCGTGGGAGAGGTCTAAACCCCCGTTAGCTCGGGTCCGTGGTGTCGCTACACACCAAACGCCTACTTACGCAGACGCCCCAGCGGGGACACACCTAATACTTAGCTCAATCATTTCGCACTCGCTAGTTGCACCTGATTGCTCAGCGAACTGTGCAAGGAAGTCATGACTTCGTACTACGCAAAACTGTTCCAACAGGTAGCGCCACGTGTCTGCAAACTTAATGTTAACCGCACGAAAATAACACACGACGGACACAGGAAAAAAATACATTCCTCGCAGATATTCCGCTAGCAGTGCAAATCTGCAGAAGACGTCCGAACAAATCATGGCACCACCTGTGCAATCACAGCGACGAACTACTATACACGTTAGTCACTAGTTTGATTCCGAGTCCGAATGGCACCCCAAGTGGAGATCGCCGAAATCTGAACTCCCTAGCTCTTGGACTCCAAAATCGCCCACCACATGCCGGTAGGTAATCTTGGAGGCCAGCATTAGCACCTCTCTTTGGGGCCATCATTTGCGTGTTTTTGGCACCAGATGTCACTTCATCCGCACGTATCTTAGTAGTACATTAACAGGCCCTGACGGCATCCCAATTATGCTGATAAAAGAATTAGGTCCTAAGTCTAAGCAGACTTCGAGAGAGGCAGCCAGCAAAACAATAATCGATGGTGAAGTCTCTGACGGATGCAACTTAGCATGATCTATAAAGGAAAGGGGTACAAAGCTGACATAAACAACTATCGCCATATTACAGTGACATCAGTAGTTTACAGGCTGGTTATGCAGATTATAAAGGAAAGAGTACAGGCATAGATAGAGGATGAAGGGGTGCTGGGGTAACTGCAAAATGGGTTTTGGAAACAAAGCAGAAAAGGAACACAGGCCCCTGTGGCTGGCATTTTCGGATATCAAGGAAGCGTAGGTAGCGTGGTTCAAGAGGACTTGTGGAGAATACTGGACACACTAAATGTGGAGGATGGAGCCACTAAGCTCTTAAGGAATATCTATAAAAGTAAAAAAAAGCAGTTATAAAATGGGAAAAACATGTATCCAAGCCAACAGAGATAAAACGGGGGCTGCGGCAGGAGTTTCCTTTGTCACTCTTGTTATTCTTGACGTACCTAGATAGATTAGAGGCCAAATTAGAGGGGAGTGGACTTGGCTTCAACCTCTCAATCATCAAACAAGGAAAGTTCATTGAACAGGCTCTACCAGCATGGATGTACGCAGATGATATAGTGCTAATGGCCGACAACAAGGAAGACTTGCAGAGATTGATGGACATCGGCAGTAGTGATGGAGATAAGTTGTATTTGAGATTCAGTAAGAAAAAATGAGCAGTAATAATTATTAATGATAATGAAGGTAGTGAGCTTACAATACAAAAGGTCACGCTAGAGATAACGCATAAATACAAATATCTGGGTGCATGGATAGGCAATGGGATTGAGTACCTAAGGGAACACGAAATATACGTAACGACTAAAGGAAATGGGAATGCAGCAGTGATGACAAATAGGGCACTGTGGAATTACAATAGGTAAGATGTTGTGAGAGGAATTAGGAAAGGTGTCTGATGTGACTTTCGGCAATGCAATCTTGTGCATAAGATCAGAAGTTCAAGCAAGACTAGAAATTAAGCAACGTTGAATAGGTAGGCTTGTTTAGGAGCTCACGCGAATACACCAAATCAGAGACTAGAAGGGGATATGGGATGGACATCATTGTAGGGCAGGGAAGCTAGCAGCAAGAGAAAATTTGAGGGGCGATTCAGATAAATGAGGGAGGAGCGCTGTGCTGGGAAGGTTTTCAGCTATTTGTACATGAGGAATGTCGATACAAAATGGAGGAAGCGATCCAGAAAATTTACGGGTAAATAATTAAAAACAGCAGGAAGCCAAACCAAGAAGAATGTGAAGAAAACGAAGATTGACATATGGAGAATGGACATGATTAAAAAGTCGGTACTAGAGATCTATTGAACTTTCAAGCAGGAAATTGCCAAGGAAATGATCTATAATTTTCGAAGTAGTCCTCTGCTGTTTGAGGCCAGGAAGGGCGTATTGCGAAGCAAGACTTATCGGGTCGAATACGAAGGGGTGGACACGGTATACAGTGCGTGTGGAGAAAGGGAAACTGCCGAACACTTAATAATGTTCTGTAAAGGGCTCAATATTTTAGTACAGGATGATGGCGCAGTTCAAACCACTGGGGTTTAGTGACAGGGAGGGCTTTAAGCGGCTAGAAATAGTTAGGAGGTTATCTGATTGGTAGAAGACACGAGTGAAAATTAAATCCTTCACTGCAAAGTGCCAGGGCTTAACTTCACCATATATAAAGGTGGATGAATGGATGAATGAAAAACTTTTATTGGGGTCCTGAAGGATTCCACCCCCATTTTCATAGGGGTAGGATTGCGGGCCACTCCCACGTAGAGACGGGGAGGCCCAGCCTCACCACCGCATCGTGGGCCTTCTGGACAGCCTTGAGTTGTTGTGTGAGAACCGCACTCGTGAGCATTAAATGAAATGAGTTTTCGGAAAATTCTTCATTTTTTCTTCGTAAAAAGGGGTACCTCCGGAGCATACGGTTAAAATCACTGCGATTCTGGCAGTCCGGACAAAGTTCTGAAATATCGGAGTAATGGCTATAGGTTTCGAGGCTAGGGTATGTTACCGTCTGAAGCATGCGAAGAGAGATCGCCTGTGGCCTAGACAACTTTTCGTGTGGCAATGGAAAGGACCTACGACCTAATTGATAGTGCTTCATGATTTCGTTGAAGGTAGTCAAAATGTCCCTAATATGAAGTTGGAGGCTGATTCCTTTGTCTAAGAAGCACAAGTCCCGGCGCGGTAAGTGAAGCCTCGCGCCTTACAGTGGGCTAGCTCGTTGACATTGAAAAGGCCCCGACCTTCAAGCAAAGGTGAGAAGGAAACCAAATAATAATGTGGTGGGTGAGTTCCTTGTGAGCGAAAGTTCTAAAAACTTTCTTGCTCACAGAACCAGAAGCGAAGGCCCTAGCAGCGGATTTACAGTCCATCCTTTAAACAGAAAAAAGATAAATCTAGTGTTTGTTCATCAAGCATTACGGCTAGGTGGCGTTAGCCGCCGCCCGATCTAAAGGGTACAGCCACATCAATTCATCCATCCATCGTCAAGTTTGAGACCAAAAATCTTGGCGCGTGCCTCCTCGAGTCCGGCGCGCATGCGCACACTACCTATCTGGAAAATGCCCATTGCCGGAGTTTTTCGTCCCCAAAGCACGACACCAGTGACGCTACAGTGTGTACTTGAGGTTCTGAAAAACACAGTTGAATAGAAACCAGTCTTGTTGGAGAAATGACATCAAGGCAATTAAAATAAACGTGTCCTGTGTGCACATTTACTTGCCCCATCTTTGTCCTGTCCACCGTGTTATTTCCGCGCTATTACCCTAAAGTATGCACAACCAACTAGCCCAGTCAGCCGCTTCGTTGAGTCTGCAAAACATACAGTACGGGATAAAACAAACCAATGCGAATTTCAGTTGCGCAGGGTCTATTATTAACAGCTTAGGATAGTAATATTTCTAGTAGATATTTCAGAGAGCGGATTGTCACGCACCATCGCCTGTGCGTGAAAAAATACTTTGCAATACGTCTCGTGCCAACCATCAGGCAGTCGCACAATAGAAAGTTATGCCGGGCTTACCGGGATATCGGGCGTACCATGATACCAGAATCGAAGTGCGCATGCGCAGATACTTACGTTACCCGTACCACTTACACTACGCGCGGTATTTTTCAGAGTTAACGTTACCGTGCGTAGCGTAGGTGTACGTATGTACGTAAACATGGCGGCGCTCTCAGGCGCCTGCTTCGAAGTGATTTTGGCGTAGTTGTTGAATGGTTCAAATTGCTCGCAGCAAACTACTGTTTAAAGTGGCTTCGCTTGCCTTCAGTTAGCTTCGAAGACCGAGTATCACGGAGAAGTTGGCGTAGTTTTTGAGATAGCTTCCCATATTGAACGTGTCTAGGCCTAACTGGAAGACGTGTGCCATAGCCTCCTGTATTTTTCTTGCCTGCCGGATGAGCGCGAAACGCCCGTCATCTATATGACGACGCTACCTACGTAGGGTTAAGGGCTTTTGTATTTGGCCTTTGAGATAAGCAACTTTGGCGTTTGCTAATTTCAGAGACTATGCCTTTATTGAAGGAGTTGCCTGCTGAATGAGCGCGAAACGCCCGTCATCTATGGCGGCCTCACTTCCGCAGGGTTAAGGTCCTTGTACTTGGCCTTTGAGATTGGCAACCGCCGCGCTTGCTAATTTCAGAGGCTTTGCTTTGTATTGAAGGGAAGCGATAAACTTACTTAAAATGTACTGATGGGCTAGTTGGTGAGTCATGATGTATTATGAAGCAGCGCATAAAAAGACACAAAGACGCACACGAAAGTAGATGCAAAGACAATATTCGCCACCAGGCACGCCACGGAGTTCAGCCGCTGCAGACCACTGATGTAGCAGAAGATTTTTTAGGGGCGAAGCTCTTTATAGCGGCACCCGTTCGTCCCTCGTAGCCGTAGTAGTGTGTAACAAGTGTAACATTTTGACCTCTAAGGTGGTGCCGGTGAGAGATTTCTTCTGTGCGTTGTTGAACAATAAAAGATAGTGCTCAATGTACACGCCAATGGCTGCTAAGGGGGAATGAGAGACAGGAGAATTCGGCTTTTAGTTAACGCACACGCTGCGAATTTTTTATTGTTCAACAACGCACAGAAAACAAGAAACGGTTGCTACGTTATACTCCCTGGGCGTAACCTCCTAGGTTTTAGAAAGGTTTAGCGAGCGTTGGGCAACAGTGCCATGAATACAGTGAACTAGTATATATCATGAACTTGAGGTGGTTAAAGGTGGGAAGTAGACACAAAGCGCAAGCCGTAAGAAAGTGTGCATGTGCCTCCACTCGTTCAGTCCTTGGAATGTCCACTGGATGGCGGTGCTTCTATATGAGGGATATAGGATGAAAAGATGCGAGATGGTGGTAGTTGGAGTGTTGAATAGGTGGACGAACGGACACACAGACAGATGCACGGATGGCTGCACGGACAGATGGACGCATGGACGGATGCATGGACGAAAGCAGGCACGGACGCACAGATGAACGTGCGGACGCACGAACAGACGCACGCACGGACGGGCGGATGGTCGCACGGGCGGCCACACAGACGCACGCATGGATGGACGGAAGCAAGAACGAATGGACGGACGGATGCTTCGCCCCACTATTCATCATTCAATCCGTGGATATGCTGCCATTTTTTTTCCTGGAAACCGCAGAAGCGACAAAACGATGTTGTGAATGTTTTACTGTTTTCCCTGAATTTCTCTGCAGCTCTGACACCGAGAAGGCAAAGATTGTGTTCAAGAAGTGAAGATTTCACGCTGTAGCACCGAAACTAAGTAAGCATTTTCGATTGTAGTGAACTAAATATGATTTAGTAATGCAGTGAATTTCGCTATGACTGTGTCACCGTTATCCTTACTTTTTATGTTGTAGAAAGCTTAATTTGTGAGTTTAAATAGTACTTCTCGTATGCAGTGCATTCAATTAGACTCGATAGAAGTTTATGATTGATTATATGTCACTGTTTGAAGCATTATTATTATAGCTGTGTGAATAGCGAAATTTTTGGCGCGAGCGAATCCGAATAATGAAGTTTGAGTGCGAATTCAATCGAACATTTTTTGAATGACTTTGGAATGTTTATCAAATGTTTTTCGAATACTTTGAAGTGACAATAAAGAGTAGCAGAAGATATATAGGCACATTATAATGAGATATGAACATGGCAGTGTTTCGTTTGGCGGTCAGGTTGATGAAGCGGAGGAGGGATGGTGTTGCCTAGTTGTTTCATCAAGGATGAAGCAATGTGGAGGCCAAATTGTATTTATTTACTTTATTGGGTGCTAACAGTGTGGTGTCACAATACTTTGCACGCGAAAGGAAGGGATGTCATTGCCTTAGCCTCTCCGACTATTTTGACCACTATGGAAGCCCAATTAATGTGGTGTACAAGAGCACGCCTCTTTCGAGTGTAGAGTTACTAATCTCCCTCAGAGATAAGAATATAAAACAAAATCTGACATTAAGGGTGCTAAAAATGTTTGGGGTCCAGTATTTTGCTTTCTGTCCAAATTTCGGATCAAAAACGGCATTTTTGAACCCCACCTCTGCTGCGTCTATAGTCTTTGTATTGATGAAAACCAGCGTTTTCTCGAGTCGATTAATTTGCGAACGTAGTACCATGTTTACTCGTGTGTAAGCCGCAGAAAAAAAATTACATATGCAGCAAAAAAAAAACGCAAATGCTTTTTTTGTAAAGCTGGCATCACGGCAGTACTTTTCAGCTGTGCAAGGAAGGTAACGTCATGGCTAGAAAATGATCCGCGAATTGTTGTAGAGGGTGCGGGTGATGGATGGATGGATGGATAAACTTTAATGTGGTCGATCGGGAAGCGCTCTAACACGTCGCGGGCCACTCCCACGTAGTAACATAAAGACCAAGCCTCTCTGCTGCGTCGTGGGCCCGTTGGACTACCCATAACTGCTGTTCGAGTCCGGAGTTGGTAATAACGCGAAAAAACAAACAAACGTTAGTTTGAAAAACAGCTTTGCCGCTATGCGCATGTATCAAACGACGAAGCATACCAAAAATTATAACGAACCATTGTTTATCGGACATTGACCATATTTGTTTTCGGGAAGCTCGAACAGTAAAATTCCAGGCGAATCGAATAGCGAACACTATTCAAAAAATATTCGAAATGTCCAATATTCGCACACCCTTATTTATTATGTGTCGCGTCAAAGTAATGTTTTGCTTTCTAAAAGAGTAAGGTCGATCTATTAACGATACGCTAACAGTTGCTATAAAAATGTTGTTCTATACGATTTTAAGAAATGAGAGAGGCAAAACATAATTGTTCATTTTTCTCTTTCTCTCTCTTCGCAGGAAGATGGCATACTGTTGTGTACCCAACTGCAAGTCGGATGCGAAAAAGAAAAGGCACCGGGTGAATAATTTCATGAAATCCCTGCCGACTTTACACTGCGAGAAGGATGGCTCAGAGCAATATACAGACATGGGTCGACCCCAAGTGTGACTTCGAATTATTTGAAGGTCTGCAGCAAACGTTTCAAACACGAAGATTTCCCAGTTAGCCAAAGGCGCTATCGGAAGAAGGGCACAGTAGAGACGATCTTTCCAAAGAGATGTCCAGAAGGTGTGCGTGTGCATGAAGCAGAAAAGACAGTTGAGAACATGCGACAGTTACAAGAGCAACCTCAAGAGACGGACGCAACGAAAAACCTAGCTAGTGAGACAGAGACGCCTATGGAACATAAAAGGACCACCGAGGAAGATTCAACAAAACAATCCTCCACTGCGTCGCTAGAGAAACTGTGTGCACCTCAGACGACGACTGTCGACGATCACTAAAACGACGAGTTTCGTATGATTGTCGAAGAACCGAAGCTCGACGAGGATGAGGCTTGCAGTCTTGCAAGCGAGAGAGCGCGATGGCTAAGGAAATGAAAAGAAGAATCGATAGACTCGAGAAAACTGTTGATAAGTATAAGGCGGAATTAGATAAGGTCAAAGAAAACTACAACTTTGCGGATATGTGGTACATATCCGCGGATATGTGGTACATATCCACATATCCCACTGATATGTGGTACATATCAGTGGGCGAGGCGGCAGCGTGCCTGCAACTATGCTGAACAAGCACGTCTTTTTCCTTGTGCAGATGCTGGTCGCCATTTCGTCCAGCCCTATGCCGGCACCCGATCAGGATTTCTGCCCAGCCGACGTTTCTCGTGCCCTATCTGGCGAAGTACACGGAAATTCAACATTCATGAACTACTGCAGTTTCATCGAACAACCAGGCGCCTCGTGTGCACTTGCGAGCCATGCCTTCACCTCCTTTCACGTGACGTCATCCGGCCCAGGACTTATATACTTGCCGCCACCCCTGCGCATCTTCAGTGGGCGAGGCGGCAGCGTGCCTGCAACTATGCTGAACAAGCACGTCTTTTTCCTTGTGCAGATGCTGGTCGCCATTTCGTCCAGCCCTATGCCGGCACCCGATCAGGATTTCTGCCCAGCCGACGTTTCTCGTGCCCTATCTGGCGAAGTACACGGAAATTCAACATTCATGAACTACTGCAGTTTCATCGAACAACCAGGCGCCTCGTGTGCACTTGCGAGCCATGCCTTCACCTCCTTTCACGTGACGTCATCCGGCCCAGGACTTATATACTTGCCGCCACCCCTGCGCATCTTCAGTGGGCGAGGCGGCAGCGTGCCTGCAACTATGCTGAACAAGCACGTCTTTTTCCTTGTGCAGATGCTGGTCGCCATTTCGTCCAGCCCTATGCCGGCACCCGATCAGGATTTCTGCCCAGCCGACGTTTCTCGTGCCCTATCTGGCGAAGTACACGGAAATTCAACATTCATGAACTACTGCAGTTTCATCGAACAACCAGGCGCCTCGTGTGCACTTGCGAGCCATGCCTTCACCTCCTTTCACGTGACGTCATCCGGCCCAGGACTTATATACTTGCCGCCACCCCTGCGCATCTTCAGTGGGCGAGGCGGCAGCGTGCCTGCAACTATGCTGAACAAGCACGTCTTTTTCCTTGTGCAGGTCAGTTACCTTAGCGGTGCTAATTGTTTTCGAAGCAATGATCCTTTTCTTGTCCTGCTGCCTTGCCCACAGAAGCGAAAATGTGCATTTTGTAGTCTACTATGTTCGTTAAGTTCTTTCTTTTTTGATGTGCTTTTACTGTGCGGTGACGTTGAGCAAAACCCAGGGCCTAATGATGATAAGGTATTACGCCAACTGCGCAGCTCAAAAGTAGACTCTGAAAGTGATCATGAATTACTACTTCACGTTCTTGAAGGCCAAAAGGAAATAATTCGCCGTATGAACGATTATAGCACGGCGCAGACTTCTTTACAGGACACCTTAGTTCAGCTCAAAGACAGGCTAGATTCCTTGGAGGCATCGGTCATACCGATTGCCAATGCTCAGGAGCAATTTGCTTCTATGAAATCCCACATGCAGAGCATAGATAAAAGCATTGCCTCTATTGCTGATAAAGTTGACGATCTCGAAAATCGCAGCAGGCGCAATAACATTATTATTCACGGTTTTCGTGAACCCGCAGATGAAACATTGTCATCTCTGTGTGAATGTGTTTCTAGGGATTTTTTTCAAGAAAAGCTTCAGCTTTCTATAAATGGTATGGAAAGATGTCACCGGATTGGATCAAAACGCCCAAACAAAACGAGACCAATCGTTATTAAATTACTTGATTATAGAGAAAAACAATCAATTCTAAAGAACTGTGGCAAACTAAAAAATTCTGGTATGTATGTGACCGAAGATTACTCAGAAAAAGTACGGAACATAAGAAAAAGGTTGTGGGATTGTACCAGTGTACACAGAGAACGCGGGGATCGGGTTAAACTTTCCTTCGACAAGGTGTCTGTCAATGGAACTCTGTATACCTGGGATGAAGCATCTAACGATAAGGTTGCAGTTTCTAGAAACGCAAAACAATGACCCCAGCACCCTCCCTTTTCGTTGAAACTGCTCAACGCAAACTGTCGAAGTATTGTGCGCAAGGGCCTCGATTTAGAGCACTTAACTTCAATTCACGATCCTGACGTAATCGCCTTAACCGAAACATGGCTTCACAACGGTGTCTTCGATAGCGAATTCACGCCCCCTCAGTTTTGCGCTCATAGGAGAGATAGGAATTTCAGGGGTGGGGGAGTGGCACTTCTGTTTCGAAAAGGCTTAAAAGTAGTACGCTTGTCCGAGCCACCTGGAGCTGAAGCTATGTTCTGCAAATTGTTTTTTGAAAACGAATGCCTAGTAATTGGAGTAGTTTACAGACCACCCGGCGAAGATGTAAAAGTCCTGGAAGAGCTGAAAGCATTTATAGCTTCCCTTATATCGCAAAATACAAAGCTCATTCTTTGCGGTGATTTTAATTTGCCGGGAATCGACTGGAATACATTTTCAGCTACTAATAATGATATAGTGTGTGGTGAAGAACTTATCGACATTGCGTTTCGCTTTGATCTAAGACAAATAGTTAAGGATTGTACACGTGTTCACGGTGAGTCTAAATCCATGCTGGATCTCGTTTTTGTTCGAAGCAACATTCCGGGAACTATTGAGTGTGATGTAGTTGATGGCATCTCCGACCATCATGCGGTGCTTGTACAGTTTCCTTCTTTAAAGGCGACGAAACATGTTAAGGTTATAAGTTTTCATGACTTTGCAAGAGCTGATGATGTATCTATTTTGGAAATGTTGGAATCATCTTACGACGATTTCTTTCGCAGTGTTCACACATGTGATGTTAACGCTTTGTGGGTAAAATTTAGAAACTTGGTCCATGCTTGCATACAACTTTTTGTACCCCTTAGAACTAAAAAAACTAACGTATCCAATCCTTGGATTACACGGGACATTATTCATTTAAAAAGGAAGGTTAAGCGTTTGAAGAAAGCTAAAAAAAAGCTCCACCATAACACAAATATTCATAATCAAATCTTAAGCGTATCTAAAGAACTTAAAATTAAGATGCGAGAAGAGAAACATAATTTTTACAATGTTAGGCTGAGTAAAATGATAAAAGAGTCCCCTGCCTCTTTTTGGAGGTTCATAAAACCGGTGATCTCAAACTGTGATACCTTCATTGTAAATAATGCTTCTACCTCTGATGCTACTGTAATTGCCAGTGAATTTAATGATTACTTCAAATCTGTATTTGTCACAGATGATGGAAGCTCCCCTTTTTATAAAAAATTTAGTGATCTGCCCCCTATAGAAAATTTAGATGTATCAGAATCTGGGGTACTTAATTTATTGTTAGACCTGAATATAAAAAAAAGTCCTGGTCCAGATGAAATACCCAATGCGTTTTTAAAGCGGTACGCGTTATGGTGCGCCAAGTATCTTACATTAATTTATAACTTATCTCTGTCCACTGGTCTTTTACCTGATGACTGGAAGACGTCGATAGTTAAACCCCTACATAAGCAAGGCGATAAACACCTGATAGCCAATTACAGACCAATAGCCCTCACCTGTACATGCTGTAAACTATTGGAGCACGTAATTTACAAGCATGTTATGAAATTCTTGGAAGCCAACTCAGTTTTATCACCTGCACAGCATGGTTTCAGGCATGGGTTCTCTACCGTCACACAACTAGTTGAGGTAATTCATGACTTTGCTTCGGCGATCAACAATCACACTCAAATTGACGCTATTTTTCTGGATTTCACCAAGGCGTTCGATAAACTGTCGCACCCAAAACTACTACTTAAAGTTTCGCACATCTTAAAGAATAGTACAATTTGTAACTGGATAGAGTCTTACTTAACTTCTAGAAAACAGTGTGTCTCGTTTAATCAAGCTACTTCAACCATGCTTCCGGTTTCTTCGGGAGTACCCCAAGGATCGGTGTTAGGACCATTATTATTCTTACTCTACATCAATGATATTGCTGACAATTGTAATGTAAAAATTAGGTTGTACGCGGACGACTGTGTAATTTACTCCGTTATTAACTCTATTAATGATCAACTGCAACTGAACAGGGAACTTCATCAGCTTTTTCAATGGTGCAATACATGGCAAATGTCAGTAAATCTTAAGAAAAGTGTTGTCATGTCTATCGCAAATAAAACACATATACACTCATTTGACTACACAATTGACGGTACCATCCTATCTCGCGTCGAGCACTACAAGTACCTTGGTCTTCACATTCGTAGCGACCTGCGCTGGAATGATCATATAACAGAGATCACTAACAAAGGAATGTCGAAACTGCATTACTTAAAACGCTCCCTTCGTCATTCTTCTTGTGATACTAAGCTTATAGCATTTAAAACACTTGTCTTACCTATTCTAGAATACGCTAATATTGTTTGGGACCCCTTTACACAATCTAATATTAATAAGCTAGAAAGAGTCCAAAACAAAGCCGTAAGATTTATTTTCAATCGCTACGATAGGGTCTCGGTCTCAGGCTTAGTGGCTAAGGCTAATCTGAAGCACACTTCGGCGAGGAATAAAATCGCACGATTACGTTTTATGTTTAAAATAGTTAAAGGTCATCTCAACGGCAGTATATCCAATTATGTGCATTTTTCAACAGGTTATGATACCAGAATGCGACATTGTTTTTCAATCACTCCATATCAAACGGCTAATAATGTTTTTAAGTATTCTTTTTTTCCGCGAACGATCGATGAGTGGAACGCCCTGGATGCACCCACCGTTGAGGCCAACAGTGTGGAATTGTTCGATTCATTGCTTGCCGGTTGATTGTGTGGAGTTCCTTTCTTATGCATTGCTTGCCTTTCGCCTTATATTTCGGCCTGAATGGGTGTCCGTTTTTGTTTCTGGTTTTTTCTTTATACATTGTGCGCCTGTTTACATTGTGCGCCTGCACATTACACATTGTGCGCCTGTTTTGTTTAACTAATTGTGTTGGTTCTTTGCTACGTATTGTCTTCATTTTTTATTGTAACCCCACTCTGCGGCGACTCCACCAGGAGTTAGCAGTATTGTCAAATAAATAATAAAAATAAAGCAGCGAGCCAAGCAGAAAGACACATCAGTCGTATTTCTTTGGAATCAGGTAATTAATTTCAGACGCAAAAAAAAAATCCATATGGTCGGAAGACGTTGTGCGTCACGGCATCATACTGAGGCACCTGTCCACCAAAGCTTATGAACACGCCACAAAAGAAGGACTGCTCAAGCTGCCTGGGAGAACAACCCTCCGAGAATTCATCGGAAGCGCGAGTGGAGAAACAGGCTTTAATTCCTTGATTAAGCTGCGCTTAAAAGCACGGAGTGAAATTTTAACCTGGTGTGCTTCAAGGCATTGCTCCCTCATCATGTATGAGATTCGCATAAAACCGAAGTTGCAGTACAACAAACAGCAAGATAGTTTCGTAGGCCATGTTAACGCAGGCGCGGAAGACCCGGAGCCCGTGCTGGCAAATTCACTGTTCTGCTTTGTCATAAACGGCCTGTCAACATCGTGCAGAATTCCAGTGTCGTATTCTTTGACAAAGGGCCTCACTGGTACTCAATTGGCACAGCCGGCCCGAACAGTTATCAAGAACGTGGAGGAATCAGGATTCAAGGTCGACAGTCTCGCGGCCGACAACCACAAGACAAATGTTAGTGCCATGAAAGACCTGTGTGGAGGATTTCTAACCTACAGAATTGAGCACTCGGTGGAGCCCGAGAGATTGTTATTTTTAAGTTTCAACTGCTGCCACGTGCTGAAAAACATGAGGTCTCAATTTTTAGAAAACCAAATCGGCCCAAACGGAGAAATCTCTTCCCGTTATTTGAAAACGCCCTACGACCTGCAGAAAAATCTCATTGTTAAACCTGTAACCAACTAACCAGGAAGCACGTCTATCCAAACAATGTTGAAAAAATGCATGTCGGGCTTGCAGTGAAAATTTTCTCTCCCAGTGTAACGGCAGCCTCAGAATTTTTGAGAGAGCAATTACGGCACAGCTGCGACGACGCCTTTGCGGCAGCAGAACCACCGATGGCTTTCATGCAAAACATTTACCGCTGGTTTCTGCTGCATGACACAAGCAACACCTCACAGTACATTCATCAGAACAACCCTGATGTGAGGCACCACGACGACCCCGAGGGCAGCCGCCTCGAATGGCTCGAATCAAATTTTCCTATGTATATGGAAGAAATAAAAAAAACAGGTCACCTTCCACGCAAACTTTTTTCACTGCAGAAACGTACGAAGCTCTTCTCCTCACAACGTACTCCACGGTAGCTTTCATTCGGCATTTGCTTTCAAGAGAGAAGTTTTGCTTTGTGCTCACCAGGAAGTTTAATAGTGACCCTATTGAATCCCTGTTCGGTACGTTGAGAATACCACTGGGATCGAATGACACCCTGGTCGTGCGATCGGCAGTTTTAGGCCTCGAGAAGCTGCTGAAAACGGCAATAGCAGCCGTGCATCAAGGCAGCAACGCCCTACACGAGCACGAGCACGAGACCAAGCAATGCGATCCCTGCTGTAAGCCGCACACCCAGGGAGCCATCCGAGCTTCTACGAGGCGCCACAGACGTCAAGCTTTTCAAAGTGAAAACTTGGCCAGCCATCGTGCCAACCCTGCAAGTTACGACCACCGTATATATGGGAGGCTATATCGCGCGTGTTGTAAGGGAACACATGGATTGTGACTACTGCTTTCAACCAAAGAGTTCCCGGTAGCCAGCCGCAGCAACAGTTAACCAGGCAACAGGACAGAAGCGGACTTCTGTACCCCTCCGGCGAATTTCGCTGCGTCCTTGAGACGCTAATAATGATCGCTTGCCGCGCACGGCAGGAGAGACCTAACCTCCAATAGCCCCTGACATCCTTGCTAAACGTAGCTGTGCCAGCGCTGGAAGATTCAGCCCTTTTGAAATGCGCAATGGGCGACGACCAGCTTCGCCAAGCCTTGGCTGAACTTGTGTGATCCCGTTTCATCAAACACTTACCTGTTAACTACGCCTCAGCTGCAACCGATAGAAGCGATGCCGGCAAAAACTTAACTCGAAAACCCTTGTCGAGGAAGCATCTGAGTTAGTAATATACCAGCACATTACTGATACAGAGGATTACACATAGTGACAGCTCCTGAGAAGTCAGTCGACAGGATGAACACGTCAGCCTAAAGTGCTTCCATCGGTAGTAATATGTGGAGTTTAACGTCCTAAAACCACGATAATAATATGAGAGATACCGTAGTGGAAGGCTTCAGAAACTTCGACCACCTGGGGTTCTTTCACGTGCGCCTGATTACAACCACACGGGCCTCAACAATTTCGCCTCCATCGAAAATGCAACCGCCGCGGCCGGGATCCGATTCCGCGACCTTCGGGTCAGCAGCCGAGTGCCATAACCACTAGGCCACCATGACAGGGATGTCGTTGGTGATTCCATATTCCATATAGTGCCACATCCGGAACCAGTCAGCGACATAAGAAAAATGCGTTTGCTGCTTTCATGAGGCCATGTATGCCGATACAGCCATCTCCAACAGTTCGCCTGGCATTCAGCGTACCGAGCGTACCTCGCTTTGAATACCACAGTCCTGACTCCCGTCGACATCAGTGCGTCTTCGTAGTGAAGCCCAGCCGGTACTTTCTTGCGACAAAGCGTCCACCTTGCGCCTGTAGCGAAAAGTAGAACAAAAAGTTGGGGAACCCTGAAGCTTCGCCTTTGAGTTGTTGAACGCGATAGCGATTTCTCGCCCCTAGTGCACCCTCTGCGCAAGTTCAACATAATCCGCGCGCTTCGAATTGCGCCGTAATGGGTCGAACGCTTTAACCCAGGTGCAATGATGGGAGGCCGGCTTGAAACCACCAGGAAGGAAGGAAGCAACAAAAAGGGAGAAGGCAGGGAGGTTAACTAGAAAGACATCTGGTTGGCTACCCTACACTGGGGGATTAAGGAAGGGGACAAGAAAGACGAGAAAGAGGGAAGAGAGGGAAAAAGGGGGGTGGGGGAGAGACTGACAGTAATTTCACTGCAGCGTGTAGAACTCTACCGCATGTCAGAGGCGTTCACACAAGCCTGTCTTTCTCAGGAAACACAGCAGGGCTTTCACTGCCTTGCGGGCTGTCGAGGCATGTGTACGTTGCTGTAATAGCACCTGCACAGAAAGAGGCCGATCATCCAGTCGCCGCATTGCGTTGGCAAGTACTTGTCTATCTGAGGCAAATCGAGGACAATGACACAGCAGGTGTTCGATATTTTCGTCGGTGCCGCAAACATCGCACGCCGCACTGTCAGTAATTCCGATTAACGTGGTATAAGCTTTCGTGAAAGCAACTCCCAGCCAAAGGCGATAGAGAAGCGAAGCTTCACGTCGATGTAGGCCGGGTGGAGGCCGGAGTTGTAGTGAAGGGTCGAGCTCGTGCAGTCGTGTACGTCGTATGCTTGGTGTGTTCCACTCAGTCAGTGTGAGACTGCGGGCCAGTTGACGAATCTTCCTCGCCGCATCCGCTCTTGAAAGCGGTATCGGAACGCTGTTCGCTTCTTTATGTGACGTACGAGCAGCATGATCTGCAGAATCATTGCCGCCTATACCACTATGCCCAGGTAACCATTGAAAGACGATGTCATGGCCTTTTTGTATTAACAGGTGGTGAAGTTTCACGGTTTGGTAGGTCAACTGGTCGTGGCATCCGCGTCGGAGAACTGATATCAGGCACTGTAACGCTGGTTTTGAGTCAGAAAACACAGCCCATTTACCTGGTCTTTCTTCTGAATTGATGAGCTCCAGTGCATTGCGCAGAGCCTCGAGTTCTGCCGTAGTTGATGTCGTCACATGTGAAGTCTTAAAACACCGAGTTACCCCTTGTGATGGTATAACCACTGCTCCACCTGAACTAGACGGCGTAGTAGAGCCATCCGTGTAAATGTGCACGTGGTTACTGTAGTTTTCTTCCAGTAGGAATAGACTCAGTTGTTTCAGGGCATGTGCCGGTAAGTCCGATTTTCTCCTCATTCCTGGAATCATTAAGTGAACTCGCGGCCGGCTCAAGCTCCAAGGAGGAATCAGTGGCTTTGATGCAGGTGCGTATGTCTCAGCAAACGATGAACGATGCTTGGAGACAATAGTGCCGTATGTCGTGCGGGGCCTTTCAGCAGCTAGGCTCGCCAGGTGGTGAGAAGGGGTCCTAGCATAATGCCTGAGGTGCATGCGCATTGTCTCGGTAATAATATGCGTATTTATCGAGTGATCTTGAGCGATGGCAATGGTTTCAGTCGTTGAAGCACTGCGGGGTACTCCAAGGCATATCTTAAGTGCTTGGGCTTGAATGCTCCGAATTGCGCGCAGGTTGGTCTTGCCGGTGTTAGATATGGCAGGTAAGCTGTACCGTAAGAATCCGATAAACAGCACTCTGTACAGTTGTAGCATGGATGGTATGGGCACTCCCCAATTCTTTCCTGCAAGGAATTTGAACATGTGGCATGTTGCGATTAGCCGCTTCTTCACATAGTTCACGTGTGGAGTCCACGACAGGTTTCTATCTATTATGACTCCCAAGAACCTGTGGCTTTTGAAACCACCAACTCTAAAAGTTTGTAATGGGTTGGCCTTGAAAACACCCCCTCTTTTCGTAATTCGCATCTTTCGACGCCTGACGCGATTCTACGCTTCCGCCACGCACTACATGTGCAGAATCGCCGTAAATTTGTGGTATGTCACCTGCTTCTCATCCAGACCTAGACGGCCCGGGTTCAAATCTCACTCGGATCAAAGTTTTTATTATTTATTTTATTTGCAGCTTTCTCGATTTTTCGCTCACATCCAATGACGTCATCATTGACGCCAACGGCAGATTTTCTGCGAAACGAGCTCTCGAACGCTTTCGCGTAAGCAATGCTGTTACATTACAAAAACAAACTCTATCATTCGACGGCCGGGCTACACTGCACCTGCGCGAACCTGTTTCCTTACAGCCTTCTCAACCGTCGCGAATACAACAGGAGAGTTTCTGAGTATGTTTCACCACCCGTCGGCGGTAGAGGCACAGCGACCCTGCCATTGCATCTTCTGCGCCACGCACATGGCACAAGGGAGATTGTCGATGTGAAACCGTAGAATAAGGGTTCTCGGCAATGAGGGGGAGAGGTATTACTCAAGAAGTCGGCGGTAAAGAGATCATCTCTCCTTTAAAAAAAAACGATGTTATCAGACAGCTCGACGCATAATTTAGGTGTGCGTGTACTCATCGATAATACAAGCTGAAGCTCAGTAAAAATGCGGAAAATTGGCTAACCAGGTATAACGCATGAAGCATAAAGCGTTGGCAACGATCGGAGAGAGATAGATCGATAAACAACACTGAATCTGTTCCGCAAGCGGCGAGCACCAAACACATTTGGCACTTGCTCTCGTTGGACAACGAGGCCGCAACGACAGATCGCTTACAAAAATTACGAGCACACCTTCCCTTTGCTAGGTATTTTCTATTTCTTTATTTTTACGAATACATCTGTAGTAATTTTCAGGGCTAAAAGCTGCAGTCTGCTGCTTGACAGCACTTTGAAACACGTACGTGACTTGTATCTCTTACGGTTAAAAATATAAGTAAAAAAGGCGGACTTTTGCTGCTGCATAACCCCTTCGGACGGTATGCCCTGGAGGAGTGGCGTGCATTTTCAAAATGTTAACTGTAGAAAATGCCTCATCGCATGGTCACAACATCGTATTCCAATGGATACCCAGCCACATTGGAATAAAGGGAAATGAAGAGGCTGACAGCCTCGCGAAGAAAGCATTGAAGGAAGGACGGGATTGCACAATCCCTGTGTCTGGGGCGGATATTAGACATTTTATAACGCAAGGAGCTAACCATTGTTCGATAGAGAAGTGGTTTCAGAGCCCTAAATAAAAAAAACAGTACTTTATGAAGTTGATCCACACAGAAAATTTTCCATAGCGACAGACCTCCCACGACACCTAGAGACATTAATTCACCGACTTCGATTCGAAGTAGCGTACACAAACAGCTTCCTGCACAAGATACCTCGACCCAACGCACCGGCATGCCAATGTGGCCATGCGGAAGAAAATGTTCGCCGCATTCTTTTGGAGTGTGTTAAATACGCGAATGAAAGAGAAAAATTAAAGAACAAATTAGAAAGTTTGGACAAACGGCCCCTCACAATAAAGAAGCTACTTGGACCATGGCTTGAGATGCACCCCCAGAAAAAGGCAATAGACTTTTTGGTGGAGACCGGACTGGACAAGCGCCTATGATAGACAGCCAGAGATGGATATATATAAAAAGTGTTTATGCATACACCGACAGTAGGAAAGGAAGGTGTACGTGTAAACGGTTCATGACTGTGTGAACTGCTCCAAGAAAACTGTGTATTGGCATGATATTTGAACTGGTTTTAGTGTGCTCATATGTTTGTTTTTCCGTATTGTTAATTTTTGGGTACCGTTCTGTATTATTCTTTTTTTTTCGCTGCAGAACTTTGTGATATGGAGTAGCCGAGGCAATATGCACTTCAACCTCTCCACAGCAAAACAGTTAAAACAGAACAGAACAGAGCACCACCTGTAAACATTAATTCCGGAGACCCCGAGCTCTTTTGCGTTCCTTCGTACTGCAAGCCACATCTATGAATAATGTGAAGAATGCAGCTGCTTACACTCGCAAGCCACTTGCTTTCGAACTAAAATCTCTAGTGCAAATTATTTCTCCGCTATACTTCGAGTTCGTGGAAGAACACGTTTAGAAAGAAAACTGACATCCCAACTTTTCGGCCAGTAGACAGCTTTTTTTTTTTAATTCTCTTGTGGCTTTACAAACATGTTGCCGATTTCTCTTTCGCTCTAGTGAGACTTGCTTTATTCTGGTATTTGCCCACCGCGGCTGCATTTTGTACAGAGCTTTCTCAGTGTTCTGCCTGCAGTGATTTTTCGACTCGGGAAGACGGCCGTACAACCTTCAGTACGAGCAGTACGTATGTATATATATTAGACGTGCGATTGTGTATTGTTGTGTTCCGTATTGCATGTCCTGTTCGGGGGAAACACCCGGTGTTTTGTTTCACTAATTCCCAAGCAATGCTGAACTGTGCGCTAAATGGCAAAAGAATATTGCGAGAGAACTTCATCATCAACGACAAGTCTGCATCGACTGTCGTTTGCAGCAGACACTTCCGCGATGTAGACTATGTGCCTGCATGCGTGCCGCATCAGAAAACTTCTCGACTCTGCACCCACTCTCTTCGAGGACTATCCTTCCTACATGAGACCAAGTGAAAAGAAGCCCCACAAAGATCCTGCTTCACGAGCTTCGCTCCTTCGCCAAACATCAAGGAAGCGAAAAGTGGAGACAGACGAACCAGACATAGATCACGGCCGCTGGATGAAAGAGCACGGCCGTGCCTGGATGTTGCGACATCACAAGATGCTTTCACTGAACAAGAAACAGTAAGTGTTTGTACGCAAACAATGAGCAGCAACGCTCATCGCGCGGGTCCAGAGAACTTCATCATCAACGACAAGTCTGCATGATACCTGGCTATGACAGGAAAATTACGCTCCCAAGTGTCGTACCATCGTTCGAACTGTGAGAAGGTGCAGCAGTTGCTGAAAGAAGAGGAAAAGGCGTGCGCATATTATCGCGAAAGCAAGCACCACGCGTGTGTTAAGAAAATTTCAACAGATGCACAGAAAGGAGAGAAAAGGCCGTGTTTCTTTTGCATCAAATAGAATGTTATGGGGATAAGCATTCAGCGTACCCAGAAGAAGTTGTTAGGGAGAGTGTGATATGGCGCTTTTTGTCCTCAAAAGGCTACGATCACGCTCGTACTTCGGGGATTCTGACACTGCCAGCAAAGTGCACTCTTCAGAGGTATTGTAACGGACATGTGAAAGGCAGGGAAGAGAAAGGAAAGAAGACAAAGAGGCTTGGGAAGATCGCAGTGCGCTACCGCGAACGACCAAAGGAATTCAAACGTACATTATTATTGTTCTTCTCTAATTTCTCTCTTTTTTAGCAAGCATTGTACAAAAAAATATCTATTATAAGGTACAGTGTGGCCAATCCCCCTTGTGGCTATGAGCCAAGATCTTCTAGGCGACAAGACAAGACCCTCGCTCACATCTTGTAAATAAAAACCATTTCATGACAACTCGTTGTAACAGTTGTGGTGGACGTGCTGGGTAATCGACACCCGAAGACGGAGGTTGAACCGCAATTTCTTCGACGGAGCCGTCGCCTTGCTGTACTTCCACCGAATCCATCTGGGCTGGACATGTTCAACAACGCAGATGAACATCGACCCCCGTCTACTTCAGCGCCAACCAGTCCGGCTCCACAACTGAGAGATGCTCGTGCCTTCGCCGGCAGACCAGATGAAGACGTCGAGGCTTGGCGCATCCGTTACAAACGGGTGAGCGCCACCAACAAATGAGATGCCGCTTCTCAGCTTTCGTACGTCACGTTCTTTCTGACGTATACTGCGTTAGTGTGGTACGAGAATCACGAGGAAACTCTAACGACGAGAGACAGATTCATTTCTGAGATCAAAGAGCGTTTCGGCGACCCCACAACGAAAAAGAAAAGAGCAGAACAGACGCTAATGCAACACGCGCAAGTGCTAGGCGAAACTTGCACGACCTACATTGAGGAAGTTATAAAGCTATGTTGGATCATTGGCTCCGTAATGTCCGGGGAAGACAAAGTCGGGCACATCCTAAAAGGAATCACCTGGATGTTTACAGTTTCCTCATCGCGAAAGACATGAGCACACTGACATCTGTCGCCGATGTCATTCGCCATTGCCGCACTTTTGAGCAACTGAAGACCTGGCGCATCACGCCGAGGTTCGGCAGGCTAGCCAATGTGACGACTATCGCAAGTATAGAGAACAACCAGCCGTTTGATCTCGCGTCAACGATCCGGCAAATAGTACGTGAAGACCTCGACCTGTTCGCGCAAGTGGCACACCACCCAAACACTCATCCTCCGTACCTGCCACCAGAGTTCGAGCGAAACGTTGCTTCATTCTCCTCGCACCGAGTGGCGAAGGGCATTGAGGATTCTGATGCCGTGCCTCGGTATCAGCCACGTCTCAACAATAGAGGACCTGCCTATGACGCTCGATCACGACGAGGTCAGCCACGTTCTTATGATCAGGACTCTGAGCCGGACTACGTCCCGCTGCGGCAAGGACAGCACCGAACCTACTATTAAGATGACACTTACGACTAATACAATGAATTCCAGAGAGTGGCAAAAACCCGTTCTTCGCGTGATAACGAACTTCCTTGCCGACAGCAGCGGCCCAGGATTCGTTCTGATGAATATATTATAAACCACGACCCACCCGTGTGCTACAACTGTGGTTTCACTGGGCATATCGCTCGGTATTGCGGCCAACAACGCCGCCCGTCACGAAGGGCACCAGTCATGTCTTCGCCACCAAAACCCGGTGCTTCATATGACCTGCGAACGACCTACGTGTTTACAAGGGACCGTTTTTTACGCGAGACGAGACGCAGCAATTCGCCAGCATCCGAGCGCAGTTTGACACCACCATCCAACAGTTCTCGTCGCTCGCCGTCTTCTCTGCGTCATTCTTCCTCTCCGCCGCCGGGAAACTAGCACCCGCAGCCAATGGAGGTGAGGTCGCCGGAAGGTCTTTTTCATAACAACAGGCAAAAACAGATATACCTCTGCCTGTTGTTATGCTCAAAAACAAAGTGAATGTGTTGATAGATGGAATACCGACGATGATGCTAGTTGACACTGGGGCGACTGTCTGTGATGAGTCTCGCCTTCAGAAACCGCTTAGGTCCCAAGTCAAGTTTTCATGTAACGATACTATTACCTTGCGCGGTGTAGGCGGTGAGTGGCTTCATCGTCTTGGTGTGTGTGTTGTCAGTGTTTAATTGGCTAGAAAAGTATATGTAGCTGAATTTAAGGTTCTATCTCGTTCGCACGATGCCAGTCTTGTTATAGATTTTCTGGAGCAATGCGGTGCTTCCGTCGACTGTGGTAGTGGGGAAATATCATTAAACAATTTGTTTGTACCGTCGCTTTCCGAAGAAGACTACCGTGGCGAAGACAGGAACACACTTGAGTGTGATTGATGAAGTGATAGCACCATCTTGGTGCCTGACGCCCGTTCGAGTCTCTTCCACAGCGGTTGATGCTGCTTGTGTTGACCTTGTAGTGGGGCCTCTGCGCAAGAACTGTTCTAAGAAAGACATACTTGTGCCCTGTTGTGTTGTGTGCATGACAAAAGGAGTATCAACATTCTGGGCGCTGATTTGTACTGGCACGCCAGTTGTGCTGCCTCGCGGGATGAAGACAGCTCTCTTCGATGAAGCCTCATGCAGCTCGATAGCGGCACTAGTTGCGAACCTAACCACCTCTTCCTCGCCTTGCGATATTCGCCATGATGAAGACCTAATACTCGGTATAATCAGCAAGGCTCTCAGTGCAACGGAACGGCAAGCGCTAGTACAGGTCCTTTCCCGGGATGTTGCTGCTTTCGACTTCAAACATAGAGATACACCCCTTCAGTTACCCTCGTCCCGCGCTCGTCAGAGAATAGACACCGGCTCTGCACACCCCATCCACCAAAAGCCCTATCGAGTGTCATCCTCTGAGCGCAAAGTTATCGCCGAACATGTAAAGGACATGCTGAACGAATGTGTCGTGCAAGGGTCGTCCAGCCCGTGGGCTGCCCTGGTAAATCTTGTCAGGAAAAAGAATGCGTCCTGCAGATTCTGGGTATATTACAGGCGTCTAGACACTGTGACAAAGAAAGACGTATATCCCTTGCCGCGGATTGATGACGTCATAGATCACTTGCATGCTGCCACGTATTTTTCAACGCTTGATTTGCAATCCGGTTATTGGCAAATAACAACCCGGCGACAAAGAAAAGACTGCTTTCGTAACTCCGGATGGCCTATTTAAATTTAATGTCATGCCTTTTGGCATTTGTAATGGCCCTGCCACCCTTGAAGGATTTATGGACACAGTATTACTTAGTCTGAAATGGGAAATATACATGCGCTACCTTGATGTGATCTTTGGCCACACGTTTGAAGAACATAACCGTCTCAGTCTTGTTCTCGACTGCATCGAAAAAGCCGGGCTGGTTCTGAATTCCAAAAAAAATGGCGCTTTAGCGAACGTCAAACTCTGGTGCTGAGGCACTGAGTCGACAAGGATGGCATCAGACCCAATCCTCGCAAGTTAGAAGCAGTGAGCTCTTAAACCACCGCAGTCCGCACGAGAATTTCGCTCATTTGTCGGCCTATGCTCATGTATTCATATATACGATGCATATACCGTACGCGCGGTATTTTTCAGATTTAAGGTTACCGTGGTAGTGCAAGTGACGTAAACATGGCGGCGCTCTCGGACGCCCGCTTCGAAGAGATTTTGGCGTAGTTGTTGAATGGTTCAAATTGCTCGCAGCAAACTACTGTTTAAAGTGGCTTCGCTTGCCTTCAGTTAGCTTCGATGACCGAGCATTACGGATAAGTTGGCGTACTTTTTGATATAGCTTCCCATTTCGAACGTGTCAAGGCCCAACTACAAGATCGATCAAACAAATCGGGAACATAATTTTTTTTCGCGTTTGGTGCGTGGTTGATATTTATTTGCTTTTATTATTAGTAAAATAAACTTGTAACAATGCTTGGCGCGGTTGCAGAGGCCATCCGATAGGTGGCGGCACCATCTCAGCTGAGGCACATAAACGTTATTCCGCTAAACTACAAGACACTGTCCACAACGAACGTTTCTGCACGGGAAAGTCATTCCCTTAATCTCCGCTATCACGTTAACCATAAACCGTCTAGTAACGTCATTCCTTTAACTTCCGCCATCACGCTAACGGTAAACTATAACTAATACATATTGAGTCGCCTGCCAACGCCTCCTAGATTTCCCGCGCCGCGATTGCTTTCCCGTGCCTGCCGGATGAGCACGGGAAAGCAATGGCAGCGCTGCCTACGTAGGGATAAAGGTCTTTGAGATCGGCAATTTTGGCGTTTGCTGCTAATTTCAGAGGATGCCTTGTATTGAAAAAGCTGTTTGCTAAATTACGCCGTCACTTACGTAGGGTTAAATATAATTACGTTTACGCCTTTTTAAAACTTTTACGTTATTTTTGTTGCCTATAAGTTTTGAAAACGTAAAAACCTATTTGAAGACACCCTTACTTGGGTGGCGCCACCACTATAGTTCCGACGACCGCCGCTTCCCAAGTGACCACCTCTAATCCGGGAACGGGAAATCTAGGAGGCGTTGCTCCGGCATACGTATTTCGGAGGCCCGAAGGAAGCAGGTGGTTTACGTTGCGTGCATCACACACGCACACACACACAAGCACACACACATTGTGCAAGACGGGAGGCTGTGAGCATTGAAACCGTCACGTGAAACGAGACACTCGATGCCATCTCAGATAGCTCGTACTCTGATCATGGTTGACTGTTAACATTGTTCGCAGATAATACGGCAATAGCGAAAAACTGCAGACGATGTCCGAACAAACCATGCCGCCACTTGTGTAATCACAGCAACGTAGTGCACACGTTTGTCCGTGCATTTGTCCTTGTGGCTAGTTTGAGAATCGCCGGCATTTTCGTCGCCAAAGCGCGACTTTCGTCCCCGAAGCACGACATGCGACTCCACAGAGTGGAGTTGTGGTTTTGAAGTAGACCAGCCTTTTTGGGAAAATGGCATCAAGGCAATAAAATACACTTGCCCCGTTTGCTTAATCATTTTATATGCACATGACTCCCGTGCAGGAACTGCAACGTCTTTCATGGTCAGAGTTTACTCTCTTCACCTCTGGTTCATCTGGAAACTTGAGTACACTGTCCTCCGGCACTTTCGCTCTCATCAAAAAGTCAGTTGCCAAAAGGGGCGAAGCAATGAATGCAACAGCAACCTACTCGAATGTTTAACGAAGCAAGACTAATTTTAGCCTCAATATCAATTGTAGTTAACATGCGCTTGCTTGGTAAGCATGCTTCCTTCGGCTCGGCCATAGTAGACGACAACAACAAGGCTCGTGCGTATACGACGGCGTTGATCAGAAACTTCGCCGTGGGCAGCGCATGATGGTACTAAGGGCTATAAGTCATGTGTCGCCACTCGTGGCAGTTCGTTGTGTGTTGAGCGCATCTATATGTGGACGGCTGCTCCAGCCTGATGTGCGGAGCAAGAGCCGTGCGCTAATCGTTGCCGCGATAGCCCGGCAACCATAGGCCCTCCCCCTTGTTCGCTCACGAGATCGGCGCACACGCACGCAGACGAACCTTGCTCCGCAAAAAGAGCAGGCTAGCGCGTACGTGAATGTGCGGCGGCGACGGCAAAAACCAGCCGAGACTGTCCACATAATTGCTGTCGGAATAAAATGCGGTCGCGATTCTTTCCCACGACCTTCGGGCCAGCGGCAGAGCTCCACCACTAGACCACAGCGGGTGCAGAGAAATATCCCTCCTAAGCCCAACAATCTTCGCTTGGCAACTCGCGGTTGGGTTTGGCGCTGTCACGGTACGAGTTCAGGGCCAAGCACGAAGATCGCCAGTATACTCCCGCTATCCGTCATAGAACTAAGAAAAACCATGGGCACACTGCCATCGTGGGTACAGGTAAAAACTACTTGCACAAAAACATTTATTCTGCCTTCCTGCCCAAGGCGACAGAAGACGGCCGCCGCCTCCCAAGTTACAAACAACTGTCCCAGCAATCGAGGCCAGGTGTCCGGCGACAAACTTTTTTTAACACCCCGGTTGGTGACTGCTACACTCACGTCGCTGCAAAGAGAGAGACAGGCAACGATTGAGCAGCACGGACTGCACGGAACTTCGACAAGCACGCTATCGCACATACAATACAGGGCTCCACATGCAGTCCGTACAATCCGACTGGAATCGTCACGCTATTCGTTACTCGCTGCAGCAACCTTGTTTTCTATAAAGTCGAGCGGCCGCCACAGCAGCACTACGAAGCGCCAGTCGCTCCTGCGCGACCATTGAGACATCTCGACGAGACTCCACCCGTGCACTCTCATCAGTAGCCTCTCACTCAAGGTATGTCTCGCTAAACAAAGATCTGCAAGTAGCTACCACGTCTTCAGATGTCGCCATCTGGCCTGGCCTTGCGCACACCTTAAACCGTTAACCACGCGAAGGGGTCGATGGCAGGGCACTGTTTGCGATGATCAGGAGGACAAGTGCGAGAGTACTAATGTGCAGCAAGTGCGTCAACACCTTTGGCTTATTGCGAATACTGGCAATCGTCCGAGCAAACTCACTTTCAACACGAGTACGCACAAATCACACCGCGCTTTACTTGACGTGTTAAACTCGCAGGACCTCTAAGCACGGACAGTGCAACATTGATCTGAAATGCTTAAAAAAGCCTCATGTTTTAGAAAGCCCCACTTAAAAAAAGCCTCATGTTTTAGAAAGCCCTTCCGCAGGCACACACGTGCTGCCAACGCAACCATGTACGAGGCGCGTTGCTCTGAACTGGCAGTAAAACTGAGCCCCAGCCAAAAGCATGCTGCACTGCGCAAGGTTTGTTTGCTACTAAAGTCAATGGCCATGTGATGTCAGTCGCTGCGACAAATTATGCCCGTCCTTCAGAGAGCTAATGACATTGACGTCTACGACTGTGGCTGGTTAAAGATTGCGTGAACAAGTATCTCAGGTGGTCTTGTCAATGACTCTTGACACATACTCCACCACTTGGTTGAGTTGTGAAAATAGTTTGGGCTTTTTAGCACTGTACAATATGTGAGCAAATGAAGTCTCAAAAGGAGGTCCCACTTTTTCCGCCTGTTGACTACAAGGCTGGTAAAGTAGCGACGTCTCTAAAGCCAGGCTAAACCGAGCACTACAGCATGACTGCACAATCTCCTACACTCCTCGGCTGAAGACAACTCCATGAGCCATCCCAAGTGCGTGGCAATGGCAAGCAGTACTTTTCTAGGGCTGCAGTGTACGTCGTCACGGCAGTGGATGCAGAACGGCAGGGTGCTTCTAGTTTCAAGGTAAGCAGTCGTTGCCAAGCTTGTATAAAATGGTTTTGGTACTCCTAACTATTTCAACAGTAAATTCCTGAATAGCTACTCCCTCAGAACATTACTGCAGCCAGCCGATGGCTGTGGGGAAAGCTGGTGGTCAAGTTTCTACAAAGGACTAATTTGATTAGCCTGTTTAACATTCAACAGGCACACTTGAAACTATGGCTATGAGGAAGCACTACTTGAGACCATCGCCGCCGCTGCTGCTGCAAGTGGTCCACGCATCTGAACTCCCACAGCTGCAGGAGAAGCAGGCTCGTGTTTGGGTGTCAATTCCATTATCCATCGTCCACTACTAATCGGCCAAGGTTCCTGGCCCGACAGGCCAGACAAACCGGCGCGCATCTGAAGCCCCCTTGGGCAACAGGTGTTGATCACTTTAGAAGTCTTCAGGGAGGACGGGTATCCGATGATGTAACAGCCACACATACACTGCCCAGTGTGTCGCACGCAAGGCTTTGCACAGGAAAACACGAAACGCGCTAGCGTGTAGGGCAAAAAAAAAGTACAAAAGGAAAAATCACCACCGGGGATCGAAATCAAGGGCACACGTTTCTCTTCCATCAGTTCTCAGTACACTGTATGCGCAAACAGGAGGGCAAACAAAAGGAATCGGGTGACAGCTCCAGTAAATGACAATGTTCTTTTTTTAATATAACGATGCTGCTGCGAGAAGGGAGAAGGAAGGGGCAAGGGAGGGCAAGGAGAGAAAGAGGACCAAGTTGTGGGGAGTCCTTAACACGAGAAAACGAGAATGTCAACAGGAGTGACGGCTTCGAAACAAAAGTGGTCGGCTACGGAAGATCATAAATACAGTAGTGGTGGTCGCAGGCATTCGCTGGCCCCTCCCTTACGTTTCACAGAAAAGAAGCACTTCCTACATCAAGGCGGAGTAAGAAGGCCGCCGCGCATCGTTTTTTTTTTCCCTATTCTATGCAATCCCTCCCCCTGCCTTCTCTTTGTTGAACAAATAAAAAGCTCTGCATCACTAGAACGTCATCCTCCTAGAAAAAAAAACTAACAAAAACAGTTGAAGAACAGGAAAAAAAAGCTGTACACGAACCTGAACACTTAAAAATTATGTCCGAGACAAAGGTAGTGGCAGGAGAGAGAAATAAAGTGGTCGCTGCCGTCGCGTCGTCCAACGGGAGGCACAAATCTTTTCAAAAAGAAGTGTTAAACCCAAGTTTTTTTTTTTCTCGTATCTGAGTATAGACCTGAACTTGCACACACTGCCTCGGCCCAGTGTCACTTGTGGAAAATGTCCAGCCCGGATAAACGACTCCCTCCACTCATACAGGAAAGAAATTAACAAAGTAAAACAATGCATAAGAGAATAAAACAACGGAAGACTGGATTCTCGCTGTTAATGCTCCCTCCAAAAAACAGTCTTAACAAAGGGAGAGAGGAGAAATGCTTTTTTTTTGCTACAACGGATCCGACAAATCGAAACAGCAGTGAACAAACGGCGGGTGGGTTTGTTGAGGGACGTATGGAGCAACTTCGGCCAACCTCCCTGACCAAAAACACCTAGGCACAACCGCAAGAGAACAAAAAAACATGAAGGGCAGGGTTCAACTCTGGGTGAAAGGAACAGGGGAACCAGCTGTCCGAAAGGATGCAAGTACCCTTCGCACACTGAATCCACGAACGCAACCACCGTTAAATACAGGCTGCACTTTCAAAGCAGATAATTTTTTTGAAAATGAAAGAAAAAAATGTGGGAGCACAAAGAACATTGGACCAGTTGGCATTCCTCCCCCTCTAGACGTGGGAAGGAGAAAAGGACAGCTCAAGAAAAAAAGAGGGGGGGGGGGGGGGTACTTAGGCGGCCGCAACACTACACACAGCACGGCTCAAAAAAGTGACATCACACAACGTAGCCGCTCGACGAAGCTTGCTTTGTTTCGAGACCCTTTTGCCCCCCCTCGGGTGAGGTTTGGCAAGACAAGATTTACCGAAGAACGAGGGGTGCCTTCCACACAGTGGACACGAAACAAGACGACGAACGAAAAGAAGATAGTCAGGAGGAGGCGCAGCGGCGGCAAAGACCACGACGACCAGAGAAGGCGGCAGTAGGAAGAGAGAAAGGACGGTGAAGAGGGAGGGGAGGAGGGCGGCGGCAGCGGCGGCGACATCGGCAGCAGCAGCATCACCGCCATCGGCCGGCTGCAGCGAGGGGCGACGGAGTCGACGTTGCTGCTGGGGCGGCCGCAGCGCGATGGGAATGCACGCGGAAGGGGCTGGGCGCACACACGAGGATCAATTGTCACCACCTTCCTGCTGCTCGTCGCCATCCCCTTGGGTGTCCGACGTCCAAAGCTGCACAGAACAATGACGACATCAGTCACCAGCCTGCCATTTGCACAAGCTGCAGTGCATGCACTAGAAATATCGTTGCAGAGATTCACTACTGACACTGCACTAAAACAGGACCCCCAATACTGCTTCTGTATGTTTTTTCATTTACCAGACCTTTCATACAGTATAATCACAAAGAAACTATCTAGCAGAGATAATGAGACTTGGGCCAATTTTGGTTTCGTCATCCAAGATGTGCAACCGAACTATAACTATGCAAGCATAACATCGAAAAAAAAAAAAAAACTGCTTGTCGCAGTAGCCAAGTTAATGGTCATATGAGCAAGCAAAGTTCAAATGTTAAATTGTGCATTCAAAAGAACCCAAAGTTAATTGAGGTCATACTACTGTGTTTTAGGACAGGCAAATCCTGCTACAACGCCACTGACAAGACACGCGAAAAAGTATCAAAATACTCAATATAAAGAGGTTTCTACCAGAAATGTGTAAAAAAAAAAAACGCAAACCTGCATTTGCTCACCATCTTCACCACTGCTTGTTCTGCAGTGGCTTGCACCTCAAGATGGTCGAAGACATAATTTAGGACATTCGTTGGAAAAGTTCATTGAATCAACTTTTAATTAGTACAGTTACGCAGTCTCATGCTAAAAGCCCATTGCAGCTTTTAGATATAGAAAAGGCAGTCCATTATTGTGGCATTATGAAAGCAAGGCAAATTCAATAGAGAAACCGAAAACAAAGCACGAATGAGCACAATAGGCAGACAATTACAATGGACATCACTCCCGTTTTTTAACATATGTGCCACACACCCAGAACCTCGTTAATTAAAAATAGGTTCTATTTTCTTAGTTACTGTCCCAAATTATATGTATTCATCGAAGATGCCTGCCTTTACTAAAGAAAAAGCAATTGTTAAGATGGTGAGCAAATACCGCATTTACCACCAATTTTCTTCAGAACATTGGTCACATTTCCCGACACAGCCTATACATGACATTCTCACTTGTCACATCAGTCCCAGCAGACACAGTATCTTGAATTTAGCTCTGTAACTGACACCACACCTCACACCAAATGACCTATTTTCTCGCACAGAACAAAATTTACGCAGACTTGGGACTAAACTCTGGTTGCGAGTTCAACGTGAATTTTAATGCGCAGGTTCATAATGGAGGGGGGGGGGGGGGGGGGTATACACATGGGTGATCGAGAAAATACAATATTCAAACTACCCTCAGAGTGTGCGAGGCATCTAACACCGCTAACGAGCATGCAAAAAGCTCCAATATCATCAGCCTCACTGGAGGGCAAAGGCCTCTCCCATGAATCAGCCCGGTCGTGTGCTTTGTGCTGCCACATCGTACCTGCGAACTTTCAACTTCATTGGCCCACCTAACTTTCCGTTTCCCTCTTGCGAGATAGCCTTTTCTCGGAATCCAGTCACCCTTATTAACCAGTGGTTATCTTACCTATGTGCTACATGCTCGGCTCACGTTCATTTCTTCTCGATTTCAACTGTGATATTCTTAACACTGGTTTGTTGCCTAACCAACTCTGCTCTCGTCTCTTAAGGTTACACCAATCAATTTACTTAGCATTGCTCTCTGCAGAGTCCTCAATTTAGGATGAAGCCTCTTTCAGTGATGGAAGCTGCCTTTTGCTTTTTGGAGCAGATTCTGGAGCAGATAAAATGGTGCTTTGGAGCAGGCTTAAGTGTCTTCAGAGCAGAAAAAAAAATGCTATAGCTTAAGTTTGCTATTGTTTTCAAAGCAGATGCATGTTACTAACGACTCTTGATGTCTGAAACATCACTGAAGCATCTAATAAATATTTATTATTATTAAACATTCCACATGCTAGTATGCAGCTAGTATACAAGCCGTATAGTAGCATCATTGGCGTAAATCATGGGGTGGTCAAGAGAGTACGGACTTGTGTTCAGGCTGGGGAAGACAGCCCTTGCAAGTGTACCCCTTGAAATTTAGCTTTAGCACGTGATATAATTAACAGCTTAGTATAGTGCAATCAACTTTTTTAGGCTTTTGTCTGCTACTGCATACCTGTGTGAAAGGCCACTTAGCTGTGTGAACTATGGAAATAGCAAAAAGGTGGAAACAAAAAGACCGAATAGAACAATGAAATTGCTCAAGCTTCTAACTCATGCTTGTTTTTCTTTTTAATTCTATTTTAAGGGAGATGCAGGTCGAAAAACCGCGATTTTTTTCGAAAAAGTCGATGTTGTGTTTTCTTGCATTTTGTATTCCTCCAAGCCTTCTCCTTAATGTATTAAATAATCTAGGCTGAGAATCGGCTAGAAGTTATCGAAAAATACAATTAAAGCACTCGCGGTGGCTCGTGAAAGTGCGAAGTTACCCGATTTTCACGCACGCGGAGGCATCGCCGGCTCTTGAAATTTCGCGGGCATGTAGGCCTAACCCTCTTCTCCCAGAGCCCACTTCGGCAAAGCAGCATTCATGCTAAAAATACAACGAAAAAATCGTTTTCACACAGCTTTCTAGCGTGGCGACTGGGCCTTGGAAGTCACGTGGTATGATCAGAGCCCTGCCATTGGGTGCGAGCATTCCACCGTGCAGTCGGATGCGAGCGCTTTCTTCCTTCTGCTTTCACCGAGACATTGACGAACACAACCGCCGAGTTATTTCCGCGCCATGAATGCCGGCGAGAAACGCTACTTTCGTTCACGGAAGTTCATTAGGCGGCACCAGTCTGAGGGAAGGCACCCCAAACGCAAGCAGTGAGCGCCGGCGAGAGGTCCGTCTGCTGCTAGGCCTAGCCGCGGCAGCAGCGACACACCAGATTTGGATTGTTCAAGCTTTATTCCTACCGTCAATGACTTCGTCAGCGCTTCAGAGTGAGAGATAAAGATGCTCGATGACTAAAGCAAGTGTCAGGACGAACGTAGAAGCACATTTATTTGCGAGACCCATGCGATGTAGAACCTCGTCAGTGGCGTAGTATGCTCCAACTGCGGGCGGTGCGAGCTGTCTGAGTAATGTTAAGTAGACGATAAGGCCTGGCATCGCTTTCGGAACTTTAGCGACGAAATGACATGTTTGCTGCAACTGTTGTTTTGTCCACGTATGCGTCAAGTCGCGTGTATCCGTCATGCAGTGGAAGCGAGGAGACGTCCGCCAGCGGCAGTGCACGGGACAGCTTCGCTGTGAGCATGATGAAGTCTGTGGTCGCACCGCGTGCGATTGGCGTCGGACACGAGCAGCTTGTGCGGGTTTTGTGCAATCATTGGTGTTAAAAAACCGGTGCGTCACAAGAACTGCCATTCGCAAAAAAAAAGTGCATACCACCGCCGAAACATCGAATGAGCCCGAGAGCAACGGCCCATCACCGCAGTAGCGAAAAAAAAAAAAAAAAAATGCCCGTCGGGAGGAGACAGCTTGTAGAGACTAAGGGTCCAATATATAGTGCTGGATTATTCTGAAACTCAACTTTTTCAAGATAGCTTTGCTGACATTCTCTGAATTTCATTCAAATCGGTTGAAGAGTATAGCATTAAGGGGGGACGCGGCACTTCGGGACCGAAAATCAGCCAAAAAATCGAGTTTTCACGGACCTTCTTTTCGCGTTCCCGACATCATTGCGCACCTAATTACAAAATTTCATAGCCGAATACCATCAACTTTTATCGTTATTCAACTTTAAAAAACCGAAAACGGGCGTCCTGCCCTTTAAATTGAGGGCGAATAGCGCAGGTTTCAGCTCTACGATACGCGGGAACTACGCGCTCGATCGGCGCCATTTTGGTCTTGTTTGAAAGAACGCGTTTTCAGCTGTTTTTTTTTATTCAGTAAGCAACATTGAGCGTTTCCCCGGCTCGAAAAACGGGGCCTCAAAGACGAAGAGCCGCGCTCACTGCCATTGGCTAAACGGCGCACGTGACTGAAATGGCGCTTTCCGGTTGGCTGGAAACTCGCGGCTTGCGCCTGCATACGCGACCCGACGCCATTTTGAAAGGGTTACCGCTGTGACGCCTCGAAATCGGCAGAGCACTCTGAAGCTTCTGATCGTATCGCCATGCCTGGAAACGCAAAAAAGTATCGGACCGTGCACGCATTTGGTCGCAGGAAACGCAAAGGTCGTGGGAGAAAGTCTACGAAGTCATCAGAGCCTTTGGTTGACTCTGACGAACGATGTGTCGACGCTCTGCGGCCGTTCAGCGATGGTGCGACCGAGCGCGTTGCCTCCGACTACGATGACGGTGAAGCGAACTCCGGACGACTACGAATCGACGCCAAGGTGGTGACAAACGCCGAAGTTGAAGAAAATCATGCCCGGGAGAAAGCGACGCTCGACCGGCTTTCATCGGCGCCAGCAACTGCACGGAAAATTGACTTTTTCACCGCGAGTTGTAGCGAGGCAACCACACAGGACTCTGACCACGCTGCTCCTTATCTGCTTATGCATCTAGATATCCTAAACGCGATAATGGGTGCCTTGTGTTGCAAAGCCTGCCACGGACCGGCTACGATCGTCAGAGGGGATCGGGACTACGGACTTGCCGTGAAAGTGCTAGTGCAGTGTGAAAGGTGCGGCGAGATCGCGAATGGACTTCGCCCCGCGCGAACGGCACGGAAACGTGCAATCCGTTTGAAGTAAATCTCGCTTCGAGGGCGATGATGGCTACCGGCAACGGCCAAACGAAAATCAACGATATTTTCGCAACAATGGGCATCTCACACCGCGGTATGCACCACAAGACGTTTCAGCGGCATTTGAAGAACACGCTGGCACCCGCTGCAACGCGAGCGGCCGAGTCCGCTATGAGCGAATGTGCGGAAAAGGTTAGAACAATTTATGATGACTTGTGCTTCGGCCACCGGGGCAATATTGCCGTTAGCTACGACGGCACGTGGAAGACGCGAGGCCATTCTTCCCACATCGGCGTGGGCACAGTTATCGAATTATTTAGTGGCTACGTGTTGGACTACGTCGTTCTTTCCAACTTTTGCCTAGGCTGCGAGGTGGGCCCAAAGCCTAGTAGTGAGGGCTATCAAGAATGGAAGGCTAACCACAAATGCCAAAAAAATACGAGCAGCAAAGCGGGGCAAATGGAAGTGGAGGCGGCTCTAATTCTATTTCAGAGGTCGCTTGAACGCCATGGCCTGCGCTACACAACTATGCTGTCTGATGGAGACTAGGACATTTTGCGCCATACAAGACGCCAAGGTGTATGGTTACATTGACGTGCAGAAGGAAGACTGTATTAATCATGTACAGAAACGGATGGGCACCGCATTGAGAAACCTGGTGCAGAAACAAAAGTGCGATGGGAAAAGAGGCCTTGGTGGGAAAGGCAGGCTCACAGGTGAGCTGATCACCAGGCTGAGCACATATTATGGCCGGGCTCTGAAATCGCATGAAGGTGACGTGGGCGAGATGCAAAAGGCTGTGATGGCCACATACCGCCACGTCACCTCCACTGATGAATGCTCGGACCACAGTCTGTGCCCAGCTGGTGAAACTTCATGGTGTCGGCACAATGCCGCAAAAGCAAAGGGTGAGCCCGACCCCAGGCATGCCTACAATCTACCGAAAGACGTGGCAGAGGCATTACTACCGGTTTATACCCGGCTTTTGGAAAGAGCCCTGCTTCAGAGGTGCGAACGCGGCAAAACGCAGAACTCCGAGAGCCTACATTCGGTAATCTGGAGTTTGGCCCCCAAGGAGCACCATGCGTCCCTGTTCGCTGTTGAAGCAGCTGTTGCAGAAACAGTGCTGCGCTTCAACACGGGCAATTGCAACACGGGCAAGAGCGAGAGAAAAAGACCACCGTCGCAGCATTGTCTCCAACAAGAAAAGAACAGCCTCATTGGAACTCCGGAAGCTAGTGAAGAGGAGGCATGAGCACAGAATGCATTCAGACTATGCTTCTGGTGCGTTTTGAGGTTGTCTTGTTGCATCTTCTGCAATAAAAATGTGTGCCCACGTTTTTTCTCGATTTCTCAAAACGACAATTTTCATGTGCTTCCCATTATGCCGGAGCAATATCTCTTGTTCTATCTGGGTTATCATTACGATTTCTTTTTTGTTTCGAAGATAAATGCAGGGGATGTGTCGTAAAGTAAGTTTTATTGTAATAATTTTTGGAGAAAATTCTCTAAATGGATCTTTTGTTTCAAGTGTAGATGGGGAAATTTTTCATGTCATATTCAACATCCCACAACTTTGCTTCGAAATAGCCCAGAACAATGATTTCTCCTTTATTGCACACTGTGAACATACCGAATTGGTTCTATAGGTTGCACATCAATATCCAAGTTACAGTTAATTAGCTAATTAGGCCTTAATTGAAAAAGTCGCAGTTCATTATATCTTTAAAACTAATTGTCACAGCAAAAAAAAGAATTAGATTTTTGAAATCAGCAGTAAAATCTACATAGGCTCTCCAAATTTGACTGAGGTACTCGCAAAAATAAAAGAGTTTTTGGAAGGTGTAGCATCCCCCCTTAAACATGTTTTTGAACTTTGAAACCGCTTTTTCTCAGTTCCTCATTTTTCGGCGTCTTTAGAGCTTGTGCACTATAATTTGTACGCTTCACAAAGTTGGTTGCAATGAAACTTCAAATTCAATAATACTTCAAATAAAAACTTCCAATTCAAATAAACAACTTTCAGAGGTCTCGAAAGCATATTCAGCTGGATAATTTCAGAAGCTTGTTCCTTGAGTATGGTAAAACTCAAATTCAGCATTAGAGTTTTTTTCTAGACAGCATTTACCACCAAAAGAAGGATTTTTCTTTTTGGTGTGCAAAGTTCATCAGATTTATTATCTTTCATAAATACACTGAAGTTTACCTTTCAAACTTGTTTTTCTCAAAACACAAATTTTTTTTTTTTAAGTGTGCCCCTCCTTTTTGAGCACTTCTAGTGCACAGATCTGCATAAAATTTTGCCCAATTTTTTTCCAAAGAGTTACAAATATAATTATCTAGTTTAAATGTCAATATTTTATAGTATAATAAAAATTGTATGTAAACCTTTATTAGGGTAGGTATTATTTTTCAAGCTTATCAGATATTTTGTATGTGCTTCCTAATTAGTTATTTGCATTTTACACTATTTGAAACATTACGAACTATGAATAGTAAGAATTATGGTATGGTAAAATTGTTGATTGAATGAGTTGAAGAGTTGAGCCTCACTCTTCAAATAGGTTTCCCTCGCTCATGAAGCACAAGAAAAAAAAAAAGCAAAAGGGGAGCATAAGGGTTAAGGTTTTCACCTTGCCATGTTGCAGAGCTAAAAAGTATGCAACTAGCAAGAAAACCAATTAAATATTCGAAATCAACATAAAAAGTTCCATACACAGCTCAAGTTTCATTGCTCTAGAGTGAATATTAAAAAAATAAAGTGTCTTCGAGTAGTATCTCCCTTTAAACACGTGGTTTACACCCAAGCCAAGCAGTCACACTTTCAACACTTTGTTGAGTGGCAGGAAAAAAGTGTGGAAGGCCTACCGTATGCCATCCTGACCACACACACACTCGCCAACAGCAAGCAAGACACGCATGCACGACATGGAAGCCAGCCCGCGTGGAACTGCTTTGGGACTGTTTCTAGTCCTAAAAGGAAACCTCTGAATTCGAGCTAGTGTGGCTGGAGTCTCAGAGCGGGTGGAGACGGGCGAAGGTGTTGCGGGAAGGAGACCTTGAAAGTAAGAACAAGCGAGAAGAAGGCCTTGCAAGGTCTCCGAAACGCACAACTCCATTAATATGTGGGGTTCAACGTTCCAAAACCACCATGTAGTTATGAGAGATGCCAAAGTGGAGGGCTCCGAAAATTTCGACCACCTGGGGTTCTCTAACGTGCACCCAAATCTGAGCACACGGGCCTACAATATTTCTGCCTCCATCGGAAATGCAGCCGCCGCAGCCGGGATCCGATCCTGCGACCTGCAGGTCAGACGCCGAGTACCTTAACCACTAGACCACTGCGGCGGGGCCGAAACGCACATAAGAAAACTTGAGAGAGCAGTCGGCGCGAGGTCCAAGAATTTCATTTGGGCACCTTATCATTGTAGTGCCCCGTAAGGAGCACAGGAATGTCAATTTTACAAAGCACTCGCAGCGTTGAAGTAGCACTGCCACATTGGGCACTGTTGATGTCATAGTAACCTCTATGTGCAAGTTTACCAGTAACGCTAAAAATAGAATATCCGAGATGATTACAAGTCTTTTAGTGTCCTACCGAACTCTTTACACGTTGACACAGCCTCATTTTGTGTTCTTAGAACCCCAATGCTTTAATGTTTTTTTTGTGGCGCAACTGTTTCCCTTTGTCCTTAGATTACCCATGTTGAAACCTATCATAACCAAATTAGTAAGACCCATTCCAATAAATACGTATGCTTATTAGGACCAGAGGAGTCCTGCATGTTCTCGACTACTGAAGGTCCAATCAGCGAGCTTTCACTGTAACATACGAGTAACAGTGGCACACAAGAAAGCTACCCACAGAGCAATGGGTAACTCACCGTGAGGTTGTCTCGGAGGAGCTGCATTATGAGCGTGCTATCCTTGTAGCTATCCTCATTTAACGTGTCCAACTCCGCGATGGCGTCGTCGAATGCCTGCAGAAAAAATTTTGCACTTGTTCAGGTTCCATTAAGTGAACGTACACACATCTCTAGGCTCACAAATGTGTACACTTTTCACAGTTGATATGTGAAGCTGCAATTCAACACCAGGAAAATATTGTGCATAATGTGTTTCGGAAGGTGCACCATAAGGAATGAATTTCTAAGCATTCTTAGAAGCAATAATAAAAAAAAAAACACTAGGGAGCTTGCAAACAATGTTTCTTCCCGAGTATATTATTGAACAAGGTGAATACAAAAATAAGAGAATGTGTTCACGGAAGATGAAGCTACGTTTGTCTCCAAAGTTTTGAATTCCAAGCAGGTGACCAAGACAAAAAAAATGTTTCAGAGTGGATCTTTAGAGGAATAAGGGAAGTCTCCCATAATGGTGGCCGATAAGGAGAGACCTGCAATCTAGTTTGCAATATTTTCATACAGACAACGCCCTTAAAGATGGCTCGAAAATGGACGATATTTCTCGAATAGTTTATTTCATTGCTACTTTTTTCAAGACAGTGTTCACATGGGGTGCTTCACAAAAGAAGCTTAAAATTAATGTGTGCAGGTCCCGAACATACTTAACAGTGTTTTAAACAAATATATTGGACAGACATTTCAGCAGGCAGGGCTACTAAAGAAAGTTCTGTACCCACATGCAAGAGCCCTGCTCCATCTCCAACAACTTAAGTATAGCCAGGTATTTGGCAAACCATGTGTAGTGTAGCATGCCAAAATTTACGAGTTGCATTTGTCACACTCGCATTCTGGTCATTTAATGCTAACACTCAACCTGTTAACAGAACCTTGACTAAAACATGCATGTGCAATGAACCTGGAATGAAGTATACCAGTAGAAACACCAGCTAGCTGAAAATTTATGCCACCACGGCTAACTCGTTCACAGAATTGCACAAAATTGTATTTTAAAATACATGCAGGCAAGCAATATACTTGGCAAACATATCTGAAGGTAAAATATTCGAACAGCACGCTAGTTGGCTGCACTTTCATCCTTGCATTTAAAGCAAATATAGCACTTCACAAAGATACACTTGCAGTAACTGGCACATGCCACAGCTTGCTTGGCCATTAATCGCTTTCATGCGACATCTCCCCATTCCCACACAGATTAAAGGCCAAGAATACAAATTATCACACAACTCAAATGTTTTGACTTCATATGCTGAACTATGAAAAGTAGCTTTTGCTGTAATATGCTACAAAGGATGCAATAATGCATGCAAGTTTGTATTGGCACCTGCTAATCACTGCATCATTCACTGTCCAGCAATGAAAAAATTTAATGTTCATCTGTTTCCCTAATAATATCTACTATGTAAAAATCAGCAGACTTTAATTGAGAGATTATGGGCAAGAGTATACCGTATTTACTCGATTCTACCGCGCCCTCGATTGTAACGCGCACCCGATTTCCACCGCAAAAAAAAAAAAAAAAAAAGTAAGACATCGATTGCAACGCACACCCATTTTTTTTTTTGCTGGCCCGCACGATCACACCACTCGAAAAAACGATTCCTTTCGGGATTGTCTTCCATTTAAATATGAGGTACGGGCGAAGCTTGTGCCCATCTGACGTGTAACAGAGCATTGCCGTCACTGTAGTTTTACCGTGGACCGATGTCAGCACGCGAACTTGCTTCGCCCCCTTCTTCTCGACAGTTGTGGTGCCAGGCATGTCGAAGTAAAGAGGCGTCTGATCGGCATTCCAGATTTGCCCAAGCAGGTAGCCGTTGTTGCGCCGCAAGTTTAGGACAAACCTCTGAAAACTGTAAAGCTTTTCATCGTACTTCTCCGCAAAAGTTTTCGCATATGCATGTTCCCCTTCGGAGGGAAGAGCCTTTCCTCTTCATATAGTTAATTAGCCAGCACCTGCTCGCTTTAAACAGGCTCCGCATTAGACTTTTTTCTAAGACTAATTGCATAGCCCGCACTTGGAGCAGTTCTGTCATCATGGGCCGCTGTGCCACTCGCTCCTCAAGCACATACTCGCGGAGCAGCTCTTCAATTTGCGGAAACCGACCCTGCTGTGGTTCACTGAAGCCTTTGCGTGAAGCTTTGCTGTCGACAATCTTCTGCTTTTGTTTCCGCCGGTCCCGCACGCACGTTTCGAGAAGGACCGCGATGCGGCCCGATTTCCGTCCGTTTCTGCACACGCGATGACTTTTCTTTTAAAAGCGGCATCGTGGTGCACTCGAGTTTTTGGAGTCGGCCCTTCCACGTCGTCGATGCTAATGCACTACTAGATGACGAACTCCTCAGCACACGTACGAAGTGCCGCACATGGTAAACACATAGGCAGAAATAGCCGACGCACCATGCCGACGCACGTAGGGGGCGGCCATTTTGGATTTGCGATGGCAATAGATTGACCGTAATTTTTTTGTTCGTACTCGATTCTAACGCGCATGCGATTTATGAACTCGCTTAACCGGAAAAAAGGTGCGCGTTAGATTCGAGTAATTACGGTACTAGGCAAAAATGATTGAGACTACTCCCCACCATCACACAAGACTCGTGCAATAACTGTATTTAGTTACTCTCGGAGGTAAAATGTGGGAACAGTAGAGTGATTTGCATTATACAGTCGAGCCCGCTTATAACGAACCTGAGCCTGACGCAGCATCCGTTCGCTGTATCCGGAAGTTCGTAGTAAATGAAACACAGCTTTTAAAAAAAGTTGCGAGTGAAAACAAAGTTTTTTTGCCCCAAAAAGTCCGTTATCAACATGTTTCGAAGAGCAGAAACAATAAGGGCGATCTCAAGTTCATTTGAAACGGCAGGCTGCTCGTTCGCCGAGGCCCGTGGCATAAGCTGCATGAGGCGCTGGCTCTAAAGCTTCGTCGTTCTCGCACTCCGATTCCTACAAATCGCTCTTGCCACGTACTTCATTCACAATGCCCCAATCCGTGCACGGTTCTGCAGTGTCGTCCTCATCATCGGCCGTAATTAAATCATCGCAACAGATGCCCTACCCGCTCTCCCAGGTCGGAGTCGACGACGCGCTGCCACAAGTCACCGCTGTAGTGGTCCTGTTCGGAAGCTTCAGGCTCGGCATCGGGCCCGACGATCGATGAAGTCGGCTTCGCGAAAATAGTTTCGCTCACATGTAGCTGTCACCGCCACCCACGAAATATTCACCACCTCCACACCTGAATACCGGGACGCGCGAAGCGGCAAGTTGGCTGCCAGGTGGTCAACAGCTATGAGCAAGCGCTCCGCAACGCGACACACACGCGGATTACGCTCAAACCAAGCGGTCAGTTTAGACTTTTTTGTACAGCACGAAAAAGCGTGCCAGTCCTCCCGTCGGCCATCAAGACCACACGCACACAAAGAGTGAGCAAGACGCGCACACGCGTGGAACAGCTCTGGGCGCGCGTCGCGGAGCGGTGGAGACGGGCGAAGGGGTTCTGATCAAGAGAGGAGAGCAGGCTTGAGAGAGAAGGGCAAGGAGTTGCGATAAAGCACGGAGGAATGAAAGATTCCTTCCTCAGTGCGATAAAAAGAGGGGAGGATGCGGCGGGAGGGCAACCTTGATAACCAAAACACAAGGAAGGTGGGTTGCTTGCTTGAAAGGTCCGCGAAACTCTCATATAGAAAAACTTGAGAGTGTCAGCGCGCACAGAAGTCAAAGCATGGCCGCCTCGTTCGGTGCGCGCGGCGGCGTTGGAAGAATCAGCGGCCGTGATCAAGAAATCGTTTTGTTGCGGCGACGGGTTGGCGTGGCCTCACGAACGTTCAGCGCAAATTAACAGCCGCTTTCGCACACGCGCGGAAGGCATGCCGAGTCGAGTGCGAAGTGAGCGAGAACAAGTCCTAAACACGAAATGAATCTCAAATTATCAGAGTCGGTGGGGTAGCGTACGCGCATACACTAGACGCAGACTATCTGATACAGTCGGTGGCCGACGATGTTAGCAAATAATCTGGTCACTCCAGGCCGGTGACTCCAACGACAGTACCAGCGATCAAAAACAGGGTACGTGGCCGACCGGTCTTTGAAAGATCGATGGCAGTGTGAAAACACGGGCCTTGTCTGGTGATGCAGGGTGCTCAGAGTAGCTGGGGGACAAAGGACGGAGGGGTGCATAACAAAAAGTGGTCGTGGAGAGCAGCAACTAGAGGGGCGCGGAAGCAGAATCTGCATTTAACAATAAAAATGTATGGGCACCTTGCCGATGCCTGATCGGTGGTCGAAACCGATTTCCCGGGAAGTCGGCAGACCGCTGACTGTTCACTGTAACAGATCAGCGGCTCTCGAAGACGTTCGTTGTAAGTGCGATTTCGTGCCATTGAACCAATGTATATTTTGATCGTCACGCCGATATTGTTCGTTTTAAGCGAAAGTTCGTCTTAAGTGGGGCCGTTGTATGTGGGCTCGACTGTATACAGTAGAAAGCCAATACTATGCAGTTTTACATCACTATAGGCCAAAAGATTAATAAGAATTGATAAAAACACTTGTAACTAAGAGGAAAAAAATGAGACCCTAAAATTTGTCTTATTTCCTTCATTTAAATGCCAAAAGCAATGAACCTTACTACACTTAAGTGAAATAAGAGAATTAAAATGTAAATTTTTTTTTATGCTGTTTTGAAATAGCCCTAAATTCTGAGCATAAGACTTAATATGTCATAAATAGAAGTGCAAGTCTGAAGAGAGGTCAGCCCATTTCTATCGACACAAAATTCAAAAGCCCAGTATTTTAAGAACATCTCAAACTGATCTCAAACTGCCAGTCCAAGCAAGCCACGACCATGCGTTTTCATTTTCTGCCATGCCTTTTACTGCCAATATCGTATTGATGTTATAACGTATTTACCAAGCGGAAGCCGCTACACATTGACAACTGCGAACACCCAATACTCCACTTCCACCAGCCGGCCCACACCTACCCGTATACCTAATAGCAAGTGCGCACCTTTAGCGGACTGTGAAAGCTTGCACAGCACCACACAAAAGGATCTGTGCAGAAGAGTTCAAGCACACCTTTGAATGCTTAAAGTAGTCACGACTTACACCAGGGGACGATAGCATACTCGGCCATTGCCCAGGCTCATGCAGTTAGTGGACAAATAGCAACAACTGGCGTGGTCAGTCACGACAAGCCTTGCCCTAGTGGCACAGGCAGGCAGTGGTGGCAGCGGTCAAAGCACCCAAAGGCATGGCAGAAAAGGACTCTAAGCCGTTCGTTACCTGCTTGGCCAAGTGGCAGGCCCTGTCAGGGGCAGTGAGAATTTCATAATAGAACACGGAAAAGTTGAGGGCCAGGCCGAGTCGAATAGGATGCGTGGGCTGCATTTTGCCCTTGGAGATGTCAAAGGCCTCCTGGTAGGCCTTCTGAGACTCCTCTACCACACCTGGTTACAAAAGGGAAGAGAGAAAAAGAAAGATTCAGAGAGACTGCCAGAAATTACCTGCTTTGCCAGCTGGCATGCCTTGTCGGGGGAATTCAGTATTTCGTAGTAGAACACTGAGAAGTTTAGGGCAAGCCCCAACCGGATGGGATGCGTGGGCTGCATTTTGCTCTTGCTGATGTCGAAAGCCTCCTGGTAGGCCTTCTGAGACTCCTCGACGACACCTATGGCACACACACACAGACTTCAGTTACCACACACCTTTGGGCATTGGAAATAAGATATCCAAAGGCAGTCACGCTAATAGAAACCAGCACTGCTCCAAGCTAGGTAGGTAGAATTTAGCTGCAACTAAGCATTCCATTTGAGGAGGTGTCATCAAATCTATTCTCATCTTAAAAAAAAAAAAATAGTCCCACAAAACTGGTTTAAACATTTGTAGTGCACAAAAATTCTGTTACGAAACAAAAAAACACTTTTGTGGCATTCGCAGCAGCCCTCCAAAGCCAGACATTGTCTTCCCCATCGCAAAACAGCTTCGGAGCACACACTACTGTAAATGTTCATTTCGTACGCAACTGCGACCAGTACGTGAGGTGTACTAGTGACGTGGGAATAGTGACTCACTGTTTTTATTACTGTGGCCCATGTTTAAGCGAAGTTATATTGCACCCTGCAGCTGGCTGCATTTTTTTGCGGGCCTGAGGCTTGTGAATGAGCAGCACCAACAAAGATCTGCTGCTGCAGACCAACCCAAAAAGTTCTTACAGGACCATAAACAAGAAAACACTGTAATTTTTGCATAATTTGTGCACTTCTGATAATTAGCCAGCTTTACTTTAAAAAACAAACTCGCACATTTCACACTCCTCAACTCAACAGAGCCAGCACAAGAAATCAAACCGTGGGATACAGAGGACAGGCACGCCAAGCAGGCGAGCGCAGTCCCACATAAAATTAGTTGCAAGTGCGTCGCCCCTTCGGATGACTTACTCCGAACTACAGTCCTCAGAATGGCGCACCACAATAGCTAAACCTTGTCTCCCTCTCTTCTGATCTCTTCCACTATGAGAATGCACACTTGCATCACACCACAGACAATTATGCATCAGACTCGCAAAGGCCTGCCGCAGCAACTGCTTTCCTAGCTCTCAATGACCGGACAGCAACACACGCATCGATTTCGAAGATCAGTTCTCGAGATCTGTTCATTCCGTTTTTCCTGTTTCCTTGCTATCAGGTACAATAATTATATATACAGCGATTTAGGTTTGCTGAAGGAACCGGAAACCATGTTACCGCCAAGCACTTCAGCATGAAGTCTGAAGTTCAACGTGCGATGATTGGTACAGGAGTGCGCATAATAGAATTTTTCTGCTGTTGAATTTTTCATTACAAGACCTAGTTTATCTCAGCATTACTGAGAAAGCAAGAAAATGTGCCATTCTAACATCGTTGACGGAACAGAGAACACGTTTTGGGAGGGCAGGCGGTGATGGAGGCCAAAACTATTTCTAATCAGACCTCTCGACCAGCAATCTTGGACTATACGTGCGACCGGATTTGGCTGGGTAAAGTACCATATTTACTCGCGTAATCCTTGCACTCGCATAAGTATCTCATCCCCCACAAATTTATTTCTTCAGAAGGAAACTGCAGATTCTGTTAAATCAGCCCAATACTGACGTACTACGCTTACCCTTTGAGGGGCTCCTGTTGCGCGACAAATGCTACCGCTACGCCCGCAACACCCACAAGCTCCGCGTATGGTATTCCAATTCTCGACTATTTGCTTGCACTTTTAGTGTCTCAAATAAAACTTGCCTTGTGTTGAACCACTGCTTTTATTGTTGAGGTAAGTTTTATTTAGTACTTCTCAAAGCTTGTTAGTTGCGAGTGTGAGAATCCCGATTTACGACCACTTCATTTTCTTTTTTGCTCTGTACGTTTCTGTGGAAAGTTTTCCCCCATTAATTCTCGCACCCCCCAAGTTTCCATCAGTTTTCCGCCAAAAAATGTGCGAGGATTATGCGAGTAAATACGGTACATACTAATTTCTTCAAATAAGCAAGTACACTTTGTGCTCTAACTTTCTTTAATATGTCATACCTGCCAAGTTAAAGAAAACATTTCCAGAACGAGGGGGGGGGGGGGAAGTAAACAGATCGGGCTTTAGGTCTTTACGACTGTGATTGAACACATAGCGGAAGGGCTTTCGAACTACAGTATCAGGTGCAAGTCTCAATGAGGGTGCGCAATTATTCTTATAGGGTCATCATATATTTCTGTAAAATAAAAAAAAAAAAAAACTCGAATATGTTCCCGGGACACACGAGAACGGACGGGACAGCACAGCCGGCTGCCGTAGAACGACAAGATTGTTACTATATTCTTTAGACAAGAACGCCAAAACACTTCTAGCCCTCCCCCTTTTTTTACATCTCTATTGCCTTTAATCTAACCCTGCATTTTCAGCACTCTGCCAGCAGTCATGCATCGAATCACCGCAAGCACAGTTTTGCGTGCAGCGATTGCAGAAAACTGTAGTTCAGTTTTACATCTGCCAGCGCTGGCTACAGGCGTGCCTTCAAAACCAAATCCTTTCTTGATGCAGAACAACTTTTGCTCTGGTTTATGTTCCACAGTACCTGCGCTCGCAATAACTACGCGTGCGCAACTCCTTTCCTCGCTCCACGTCCCCTTCCTCTCCTCGCAATGCTGACGCAAGCAGCCTTTGCCTGGAGGAGAGGGGCAAGAGAGCGTAAACTAGCATTCCTCACTGCAGGGTAAATGGCCATCCCCTCCGCCCTTGCAATGTTAACACTGGAAGCGTCTGCTAGAGTTTCTTGATTAAAAAACCGAGTGCTCCCGCTGCACAATTGTTCACTGGCCACCCGGTATATATAGGCACTGGATCTTGACCTCCAAGGTAGTACTGGAGAGTTTTCCAGCAAGTTGTTGAATAAAAATTCGCAGAGTGCACGTTAATTAAAGGAGGACTGCTTGTCTGTGTCCAATCAGTATTGTCCCTCATTGCTTATTAGAAACGATTGTCATGTTCCAGTAAGAAACATCGGTCCATCACTGCACAATTTGCGTCTCTAGGTTTCTCTCCTGCACAATGCCGCGATGAGGCCCAGTGTCAATGTCGTCACCAATGTAAGCGATAGCGCCCACTGCTTCGCATCTACACATGGTTTTCTTTAGCAGGAGATGGCACAATATTGGGTCAATGCGGCCAGATCAAGCACAGAAATTTTGACTTCCAGGAGATTTTTGCAGACAAGCGTATGAACGTAAGGAATGGTCAAATTCCGGAAGCCTTGGCAGGTATGAAATGTATATACTGCACATGTTAAGACTACATATGCTGATCCACAGTATTTCGGATACATTCGCCTCAGTGCAATTTGTGCGTCCCTCGTTGGAACTCCAATTTTGCGAAAAAGTAAGAAAAATGTACAAAGTATGCGAGTAAACACTGTATCCAGACCTTGAAAAACAAGCTTGCAGACTCAACTCTGTGTAGACTGAGCTTGTCAAGTGGCTGTCCATACCCTTGAATTCACATGATAGAGGGGCATTTGTGTAAGATAATTCTTGAGGTTTTAACTCTTTCACTACTGCGGGAAAAGGAGCAGTCATTACTAGATGCAAGAACACTTTTGTGGCTAGATAATAATGCCTTATTTATATTATTTGGTACCAAACTGTAGCTAAAAGAATGGTCTGTACAATAACATAAATGTGGCATATATATTTAGTATACACGTGGAGTAAAAAAAAGTCTAAAATGAAAAATTTCTGCAGTTTCTAGTTTTCTGTTGATTTCTGGTTGTTTCCTTGCTGTTGTAAAACACTATCACTCATATTAATGTGATTCCTTTCTCGACATCAAGCCTGCCTAAGGCAAGTTTGCAACAAAGTTTCAAGCACAGGTGTGGCTCTGTGGTAGAATACTCTGCTGGCAAGTGGAGATCCGGGTTCGAGCCCAGTGGGTACTTGGGTTGTCTATTCGCTTAGTTTTTCTTATTTTGCTCGACAGTGGTTACAAACAACTACAGCGCATGCTACCCTTGTGATCTACAGCTTTCGCTGCAGATCACAACTTTTGCAATGCTTTCTATCTACATAAGCCCCACATGCAGTTTCCCTGAAGCATGTGCAATTTTTTAGACAGAATGGAGTAAATAAAAAACGGACGCCGTGTGCAATCATCTTTGTTTACGACAAAGGAATAGGCGTCAGCGGTATTACCCGTACCATACCAAAGGCAAGAAGCCAAGAAGTAGTTTTCTCAAGATAAGCCACAGAGCTTCCAGCAAGCACGCACCTTATTTCTGATGGAGAAAGCTGCAACATGCAGCAGGTAGAAAATGGGTACTTGCAGCATCAAGGAATCTAGACTTAACAGGCACCTCCGCAACCGCAAAGAGTACACACCTGAAATATTGCACTGCGACTACTGAAATGCATGTGAACTACAATTAAACGGGGAATGACTTCAGCAACATACAAAGAATAGCGGCCAATCTGATTACAGTCTTTACATGGTGTAGCATTTTCTAAGCGGACTGCAAAATGGAACCAGCGAGCCATACCTCTGTTGAGTTTGCTATAAAACAAGAAAAATTTCTTTGGTGCTTTGTTTCTAACCTTGGGATGAATACTCAAAAGCTGAACTTTACCCACTCCACTGAACAACCTGCCTTAGTGGAATGTCAATATATTTGAGCCTCCAGCCAAACGCGCCACTTATCTTAAAGAAGTGCACTAGGGAGTACTCACTGTTCCTCTGCTCGCCGGTGGCAACCTCTGCCAAGTACCTGTAGTAGTCACCCTTCATTTTCAGGTAGAACACTTTGCTCTCGGCATTACTCGCCTTGGGGATCAGATACTTGTCTAGCAGACCCTGAAACAGGACAGACACCACACCTCACTCAATACTGCGCACAACAGTACACAGATTAAATACTACATCAGTCTTAGATGTGCACTATGGTAAGAATGTAAACTCGTTGTACAGCTCTGCTGGTTCTTTTTCTGGCTTTACTATAATTGCAGTTAAACCATATGGCTGGTAATTATTTCTCTATCACGTGTAGTAGCATGTATTTAGTTTTGCCTGGACTAGAGAATGTAACAATGTTAACACTAGTTGACATCACATCAAGAGAAATGTTCATGAACATGATGCAAGCCCACTCTGCACGCAGCACCACATATCAAGACTTAGCTCCCTAGAGTTATTTCGCACATGAGATGTGGAAAATGGCAGAGTGGCTAGGAGCATTTGAAGGAGCAGAGGAAGTGCAGTTTCTGAGCAGGCTAACATAAAGAATTGCCCTGAAACCAATAAGTCAATAAACAGCACCACATATTAAGACTTAGCTCCCTAGAGTTATTTTGCACATGAGATGTGGAAAATGGCAGAGTGCCTAGGAGCATTTGAAGGAGCAGAGGAAGTGCAGTTTCTGAGCAGGCTAACATAAAGAATTGCCCTGAAACCAATAAGTCAATAAACATGTTTTTGGTATTAGTTGTGTTGATGTCATTACAGCCACATGAAAGTATTTGTCTCTACAACGTTGAAGCGTCAGAGTACAAAAGCCCGGCAAACTTTTGACAAGAATTTGCGCTGCACTGTACAATCTTGAACCTTGGCAGTGCTAAAGATTATACCAGCAACTGAAAAACCTGCTACAATGCCATTTATTGCACTTAGTGATGGCAGGTACTTTTAAGACTTGTCATTTGTAACAGTTGAGAGGCATGAAGAGAACATAAGGACATTTGATTCTCAAGCATAACAAGCATAGCTGTAACACCTTGGAATTGCTGGCCTTAGTTTAAATGTAGCATACCCAAATTATTATCATGCTCAATAATAATTAAAAACCCATACACTTAAATTCTGATTGTGAGAGCCTCCCTAGAAATTTTAACTGACCCATGAATCTCCATCCAAGATCCATATGAACATCAAATACTACCACATTGGAGAAAAATACAGACTGGCACATGGCACGCAGTTTCGTGAACTGACATCACGCGTAAATACCGACGGCAGGCACACGCGTGCTCTTGAGATGCCGAACATCCACGCAGCATTAAATGCCGAGCACTACTTTGCCCCCATGTCGATTAAGTGCAATCAGGGGGGCTTGTCACAGTAGCCATAATTAGAAGGAGCCGGCAATCAAACCACGCCTCGTTGAGGAGGCCGGGCAGGCGAGGGAGCGGGGCCTAACCGAAAGCCGCCCTTCCCACGTCGAGTCTCGCTTACCCAGAGAGAGAGAGACAGGCATAGGCTTTGGCCGCATGCCTTGTTCGGCGAGGCCGGCCACGAAAGGTGCGGCCCGCCGGTGCGGCACACTAACAGAAGGGAGGGAGGGAAGCCCGGCGATGAAAAAGACGGCGGCAGCAGGGTCGCGGCCGCAAGGTGAGAGCCCCGACGGCGCTGGCAGCTACACGGCTGCATCGAGGGGAAGAAGCCCCGGGTCCCGGCGAGAAAAATCGATAAGGCCCGGGACCCTCGACCGGCTCCCGGCGGATCGACCCAAGGTTTCTTCATCCCCGCAGCCGACGGGGAGAGGAGGCCGCCGCTTCCGCGGGAAAGAGCCAGGTTGGCGCGCCTCAGAGTCGAGCGGAGAAGGCGTCACGCCGCGCTCGGCTTCGTCGCCGCGTGACTCTCGGCGCGGCGCGCTCGCCGGAAACGCGCTCGCCGGCGAGACGGACACCCGACGCGAGTACCGCGATCATTGCAGTCACGCGGAGAGGCCGCGCAAGGTGGACAACGCGCCGACGCGACTCGATGCCAGCTCGCGAGAGGCACCCGGCTGCGACTGCAACCTCCGATTTCCGGATGTCCTAAGAAACGCGAGCGTCGCTTCGGCGGTTGCAGTACGCCGGCTAGCCAGAGACGCCGCGCGGTGAGAACGAGCCCCACAGTCCTAGCGACCTTCCCCAAGGTCGGTAACCAAATTCGCGCCCTCGCTGCGCCAGAAAACAGCTTAGTAGACGACACAGAAGAGGAGGCGCCGCAAGTGTTTTGGAAGTGGAAATATCCTATCATTCAACGACTTCTCCGTGCTATGCGAAATGCTCAGCACCCGAATGGTAAATCTCACCAGCCGTTTATCGGTGTATATAGAAATCGCCACCCTCACAAGCTCGCCACATGGGTCCTTTGGCACTGCGATTCCCTCGCTAGCCTTCGCTACAACCCGGGGTCTCGTAGAAACATAACTACGCACAAGTTCGACGCTGGTGTGTCGACGATGCTGCAAGTTCAGCAAGCAGTACGGCTAAGAGGAGCGGGGTCCGTCCAAAGCAAAGCTTGTATTCCTATGGTAGCGTGGCCTGGGAACTTGAACTCAACATTGACGCACCTTGCAAGCCGCTCATCAGCTTCCACCGCACCGGTTTCAGAAGGATTTGTAATCGGTCTTTTCAGCCACACATTGTATCACCACCGCAACACAATCATTTAGTACCCTTAGAAATTCGCCATTTCAGACAACGGAGATGGAACAGTAACGCTACAAAAACATCCAAAACCAAAAGCATCCAACTGTGTAGGAGCACCTGTAAAGTCAGGAAGTGAGCTCAATTCGGCTTTATGTGTCACTAGTTTGATCACAGCACTACCTCCAACGTGAGTAAACACTAGGCAGGCACTAAAGACCTGACCACACGTATCCGTTGCAGCGTGCGGCTATTCTCTTGCTTTTAGACTATATTCTTACACGAGAGAGTGGATGCGCAGCTTTGTGTACCCACGCGCCCTCTTCGCAGGGAGAAGGCACGACGCCGCACGAAAACGCAAGGAAAAGGCCAGGCGCTGACGCATTGTAACGGATACGTGTGGAGAGGCCTTGAAGGGGAACTCCGGTGCATTTTCAACCATACTAAGATAATGCTGTTTTCTAAATAGTATTGAGTCATGAAAAAGCTAGGGTCGTTCATTTTGCGCAGGCACTCGCCAATAATTTTAATTTTTAAAAAACGACGAGTCAAAACAGAAACCAAAACAGGGAGCGGCTCTGTTGTCCATGGTGGGTATTCAATGACGTCACGAGATCCGCCACACCCCGCCACGGCTGGCCAGGGTGTAAACATAGCTCAGGTGCCTCGATCTTCTGATGAGCGAAAAGTTGGCGATGGAATGGAGCTTACAAAACTGAACTGAGCTCGCGTTGTCGTCACCTCATTGAACAAAACGTGCGCTGCATCCGTCTGCTGGGAAAGGCGGTGTTTTTGAAAAAAGAGTTGGTCCGGACGTCATATATACAGGGTGACCCGCGGTCACAAGTGTGTTTCCAAAATCAGCTACAACTTTTAAAACTTGTGTAGATTTGGCACATATCACCACGGTACCAACGCGATTGAAATCTGAATATTAAAAAAAAAAAAAACCCGCTGGAGTTTCTCTTTAACGGCGTCAATTAAACGCGAACAGCGACACGGATTGACCATGATATAGTGAGGGCCGTCCAGACAGGCGCGCAGCATTCGGCTTTGGCAGCGCTGCGCATGATTGGACGGCGACACGACTATGTCATCGCTGAAGCATGCTGTTGTGCGGCTTTTGACACGTACGCGTTGCCGCCCGCCAGCGCGTGGCTATCTCGACGCGGCCCTGCACCCTCTCCAAAAGTAGAGCTGCCGCATGGCTGCGCGCTCTCACTAGCAGGGACAAGAAGCAGCGCATAAAGGCACGCGCGGACGGGCTGCAACGTGTGCTCAGGCTTGTACATAGCAACCCGAAATGTCTAGAAAATTGTACTGGAATAATGTGCGTGCGGGTGGAAAACATGCTCGCAAATTATCGCCTTTACAATAGACCACCGTGAGCTAGCGGGTAATTGATGGCTGCTGGTTCGGCCGCATTGTCACGCCCTGTAAAGAGCAGCAGCCACATCGAATCGGCCAGCACAGCGCAATCGAGCTTTTTTTCTCGCCCAGCAGCCGAAGAAGACGCCCACGTCGCGGCGTCAGCCGCCCCCGAGGAAGGCTTCCCTCGGCGAGAGGGCCGAACACAAATCGATAAGCGGGTGCGCTCAATGATCGGGCCCAACCAGCCACGTGTGTACACACATTCGATCAACGCCGACGACAAGCTGATGGATGCTGCTGCACGACGGACACTCGCCGAGCGACTGCCCCCAAGTCGCTCGCGGCACTCATCCGACGCCCGAGCGAAAAAATACACGAATACCCGACCAGAACAGCATACTGAGCGGGGCGTTGTCTAAAGAACTACCGCGGTCAGGAGAATGCGAGTCACACCTGCGCCGAGCTTTTCCGATTTGTCGCACGCCATCACACCTTGCAACGTCATATAAGGGAGTTTTAGCTTGTACGTATACATAGTGTTTATGTGATGTCACTTCCGCGGTTGTCGCCCTCTGCCGCCATGCCCGGGTACCTACGGCAGTTCGCGTGCTGCAGCGCGGTTTCTTGGGGGCTCGTCATCTGTTGCTGTGTACGATGTTGAAGGGGAAGCATAGTGGTTTTTTGTTGTCGTGCTTTAACGAGCTCATCGGATCAGGAAGGCCTCGTTTGTTCACTCGATACAAGGCCAGGAAATCGTGATGTGCAACACGTATACCAGCCACCGCGTACACCGGCTGCCCACCACGACCTACGAGGGCCCAGTATCCCGCTTTCACTACAAATACTACAAATTGCATGGCGCAAAAACAAGTGAAAGACCTAAGTCTCTCGAGCAAGAATTTTAGGAGTGGATGAGCGAAGCGCAGCAGCTCCCATCGAAAACGAATCGTGCAGAGCTAGGCAAGTTTACAAGAGGTATAATATTGATGCGGCCCACGCCATTAAAGTAGCAGCGCCCCCCCCCCCCTTTCTCGAAGTATTTTACAGTGCTGATGTTGAGCTTCTTTGAAATTTGTGGAAACAGCCAAGGAAAATATTACGCGAGGCCGATAGGTAATGCCGGTTGATTGATTGATATGTGGGGTTTAATGTCCCAAAACCACCATATGATTATGAGAGACGCCGTAGTGGAGGGCTCCGGGAATTTCGACCACCTGGGGTTCTTTAACCCTTTCAGCCCTGGATTTTTTATTTTGGTCATATACACTTTTTGTGCGCGTTTTTCTAGTAGTTAGGACCTCAGAAGACCACAAACAAAAAATTGAGCCACTGGTACAAGTATTTTCGGATTAATTAACGTGTCATCAAATTAGATAATTAGGGCTCTGTGATCGGAAATTGTAAAAAGTGACTTATTTTTTTCTGCCAATCAATGGTGCACACAAAATGAAAACCAACGTCTTACTTTTCAGCCTAATACTCACTGAAACACTTTCGGTACGTCGTCCCGAAAATGGCGCTTACCCGCCTCAACTTACGCGCCTCGGCTTCACGGAAGACCTCGGTCACGCTTCTTCTTCTTTGTGGCTGCTACCCCCACAAACCTGCCGCAATATTGGTGTCAATTGTAGTGGGGATCATTGAAGAACTATGCCCCCAAGAATGAGCAGTATTGGTTACGTTTCCGAGATACTAGGGGAAAATTTGTGCGGTGGTGTCAATTGACACCGCCAGGGCCGAAAGGGTTAACGTGCGCCGAAATCTGAGCACATGGGCCTAAAACGTTTCCGCCTCCATCGGAGGTAATTCCGGCCATCACTTTTTTTTTGCGTATGTTTTGACATCTTTTTCACCTTGTATTTTACTTTTTTGTACACTAATGTACAGTGGAGTCCCTGAAAATGATGAAGACCGTGATATGGAATTAATTCAATTGTCAAATTTCTATTCCCCCCCCCAACTTGAACCAATTGACTATACTTTAATGTGAAGTAATATTGTTTCACATTCACAGTTTGTTTCAATGCAATACCTGAATTTACGCGATCGCCATAACGATTTTAACCGCCTCCCTGACACGCTGATTGTGCACGCAGTGGTCGCGGACAAGTTTGTATGTACAGTATCTTGGTAAGCTATCTCTGTTTGCAGGTAAGTGCTTGGCTATGGCACTTACCCGGAATGAAGTTGCACCTGGAGACGCAAACAATCACCGAGTTTCTTCAAAGAGTTTTTTTTTGTTAATCCACGTCAGCCAAACACGCCAGTACTTTTCGGAAAATCGCAATGTGCGTTCTCAATTTTAGGTAACAACTTTCAGCGAAGAAACAACCCGAAGCTCTGCTCCCTCTTTGCGGACTGCTAAATCAACTGTTCTCACTACCAGCCCTCAAAACTTGCATCCTGAGGCAAAACTAAACGGTCCCAAGCACGAGGAGACAACACAGCAGCAGTAGGCGACGGAGTGACGAAGGAGCAGGAAGTGCCGCACGTGCACACTATGTATACTTCTTTACGTTAACGTGTTACCGAACACCGGTTCGCGATTGCAGTTTTACCGGAACGCACATCTTTCAACGTTTTAACCCATCATACGTACGTAAACGTTTACGTACGTAAGGGCGCATATCTTTACGTTTTCGCAAACCATAAATGGTGATGGCTGGTAACTGCATTTAAGTATCATAGCATTCAATAACCATTGTGGCAAAATCCCAGGATGCCCTTTTATCGCGTACAGCATCCTCGTATGCGTAAAAGAGTGAAGAATACAAGGCTACTGCAACAATAATGTCGACCCTTCGTGCAACCACAGTCATGAACACATTGGTTTACGCCTAAGTTAACTCATTTGTAATAACGCCGGCGGTTTTCGCATAAGACGTACAATGCACGATGTTCCTGCAATACCATTTTTGTTATTATGTAGTTCGCTATTGCCCCGCTAGATGGCGCCACCTATCCAGCTTGTCGGGAGCTTGCACGTTTAGGTCCTAGGCCATTCTAGCTTTGGCAATTTGGCTGAAACCATGTAATAACTATTGGCGCTCGCACTTCAGCTTATTTCAATTCAACGGCTCCAGTCCTCTCGACAACTATATTTCAGCTCTACGGCTCCAGAGAAAAGTTGAACCCCAATCACCAAGCGTATATCGCTACGTCACTATTTCATGCACTTAGGCACGGTTACCTACGCCTATACAGTATGCGTGCCGTTGACAGGTGTGAAATTAAAAACGTACTTTGATATAAGCACACATCAAAGAACCCCACGCAGTCGAAACTAATCCGAAGTAGCAGTCTATGCTGTCTTTCATAATCGCATCATGTTTTTGGTACGCAAAATCCCGGGAACTATAGTGCATTATGCATGTCCCAAAGCCCCCGATATCATGAGGTACGCTGTATTGGCCACCTGGCATTCACCAGCTTCGCTTCCGTCGACAATGCGGCCACCACAAGTAGCATTTGATCCGGCAACCATCGGGTATGCATTTGAGCAGTTAAGCAATAGAGCACAGCGTCCGAGTGCCTTGAAAATAGTTTATCCCGTCCTGGCCTTCGAGAGTAGAACCCGAAACTTACGCTTTATCAAAACTGACGCAATCGATTCGCCAACTCGGGTAATAAAAAAATGCAGGAAAAATAGAACCTCCCTTTCAACTGGGCTTACAAGTCTCAATGTTCGATGCATTGATTAATATGTAGGGTTTAACGTTCCAAAACCAACATACGATTATGAGGGAGGCTCAACGTTCGATGCAGCCGGGGTCAAATTTCTACTCGATTTTTTACCAACAACTTGCAATAAGACTTCCCTAGAAACCACACCAAGCTTTATTCTTTCTGGAAAAGCGCTTTCACAAAGGTGACGTCCTCGACTGGGCCACGATTTCATGCAAGCAGTGCAGCGCCTTCACGCGATGCAATTTCCTGCGTGGGCGGTGGTTCCGTCACCTGGGAATCACCGCCATTAGAGGCAAACAACACTGCAGGGTCAGCAATTAAGACGCCCTTATCGAGTGAACCTTCTTAACGAGTGGTGATAAAAACTCGACCAGCAAAGCCAACATCGCGGTCAAGTCTCTGAAGAAAAAAAAAAAAAAACGGAACAAAGCAGCGCAATTCAACTGTGTGCGCCTGCCCTAAGCACTTACGGTGGTCACGAAAAGTAATGGTTACCACCGCACTAGACGAGCACAAGCGCGATGAGTGACGTCACACAAACGCCGTGCAACCTTTGAACAACTGATCGTAGAATTCGAAGATGGGCGTGGAACGACGGAGAACTAAGCTGCACAAATTTTGACACAAACAGCTCGACAGGAATTCACTTTTCACAGCGTCAGTCTCGTCTCACAGCCTTCTTGGGAGAAGCACAATGCCCATTCATGGTGAGAAATTTCTGCCCTGTCCCCATTAATGAATAGCACGTCCAGCCCAATGAAGCTGCAAGACATGCTACAATGAGAGTGACGGCACAAATGTGTGCAACAGTTAAATGCTCGATTTATTTCGCCGGCTTCATTGAGTGGGCATGTTGGTTTCAGTGTCGGTCAGCGACTATTACCTAGGTATAATTAACACTTCCGTTCGCTGGAAGTCCGGTGCCACGCCTTTTCCAGTCAGTGGTATAACGAATCTAGCTATCCAGAAAAACCGGGGGTACCCCTAACCACTGTGAAAATTTATTCAGCACCACAGTTACTTGAGATGCACTCACATGGGCGTCGGTAGGACTTACGCCTGGGGTGTGCAGACCGATCTTTCATCGAGGTTTTGGGAGGGAGGGAGCCCTGCCGACGCCCATGTGCATCACCAAAAAGGAAGACTGCCGCAAGACGACTCCAAATTTTTTAGCACCTCTTCGCTACAGGGGTGCTTCGTTCACGAATGAAGGGCACCACCAAGACTCCACACAAAACAGTTCCAAGGGAGAGCCACCTTGTTTTTCGGGCGTCGCGAATGCATGCCTCACACGTCACCACACAGGTAGCAGAGCTACGGCGCAACAGCGTGCCTGTGCGTCACAAGTTCTGAGGGGCAGTACATCTAAAATTGAGCGCACTGCAAATAAACAGATGATTGAGTTCTTTCAAACGTATCGCTTACGAGTGGAGCAGCAGTCGAGGGAAGGAGTTTCACAACCACAACGGGGTCGTCACCATAATGGGCCAGCGGCAGCAGAGGGGATGGCTAGCGTAAACAAGAACAATGGCTCCGCACCCTGGGAACCGCGGCCACAGCACGCTGCGCGACAGAGCACACGCCCCGACCTCGATAGACGCGGGGGGGGGGATCACTGTCTCAAGGTCATGTCGACACACACAAAGAGGTGCTCTCCCGAAACGAGCCGGCATTCCTCCTACATGACAAGACATGCTTGGGCTAGTTTGTGATTGGGAATCAACATATTTGCACAGCGCAAGACTACGAGTAGTTTACAGTAGTCGACGCAACTGCAGAAGAAGAGACAAGGACAGAAAGAGCGCCGACTTCAACTGAAATTTTATTAGCGAAAACGCTTTAAATATATACTCGTGACAGAACATCACCACGCAGTTGCGCAACCTATTGCATCACAGCAAGACAATCATCATCTCATTACATGGTTACAAACCTGCACCTCAGCACAAATTCACAATCTATTGTGTCAAAGCCAGAAACTTTCAGCCAGAGCAAGTATCAGCGTGCCTTCGCTTGCTCCGACTGAAAAAAGAAATAGAGTTTCTGGCTTTGACACAATAGATGGTGAATTTGCACTGAGATGTAGTGTTGTAACCACATAATGAAATGATTGTCTTGCTGTGCGACTGCGTGGTGATGTATATTTTCAGCGTTTTCGCTAATAAAATTTAGTTGAAGTCAGCACTCTTTCTGTCCTTGTCTCTTTTGTAGTTACGTCGTGACTGTAGTATTGCGCTGTGCAAATATGTCAGCACAACTACGTCGCACAACCCACATGATAGGCCAGTCTCCCCCAAGCTTCTCTCCGCCAGGAAACTTACAAAACTGTCATAAATTTTCGTAAGGCTCTGCATTCTTTCATTTAGATTGGAATTCTGTACACACTAGCAAAGAGGTCAAACTCTCCCACTAACATTTTACCGGTGAATGTTCTGGAACAACACTTATTCTACACTGCCCAAATGCACCTAGTTATGGCAAGCCAACACAGTATTGACGTGCTGACAACAGTTTCTTTAGCTGAAAGGGACTACTGCTGCACTAACCACCATACTCGGTCATCGCCATTCCAAGTTAGCTGAACTTTCACGCCCAGATGGAATAAATTAGCACCCATCCTCTTTGTTGGGTAAGCACAGGTTGGGGGTACAGAACAGATGCCCATTCATGTGCTATTTTATGAAAGTGCATATGCTAGAGCGTGTCAATTCCAGTCTCCCTTTATTGCACGATGCGCTGTAAAAAGTGAGAAGTGCTGTTTTAGAGCAATTAGTCTTAATAATATGGAGACTTCACACAAGGCACACTGAAAAAAAGAAAGGCACACTCATGGAGAGCAGCATCAGCTGGAGACAAGCGTGCAAAAAGCCAAACATGGCAGAGCCTGCCACGTGAACTGCCAATGATATCTCCAAACTTCCAATAATTACTACTTGCTAGCATAGAGCCATTACATTTCAATGAAGAGGTCACTCAAAGAGCAAATAAAAATTGGCTGTGCAGATTGAGTGGCCGCTCTATCTATGCAAGGCTGTTCAGTAGATAAACCAATCTGAATTACAACTGTACATGTATCGAGGGCAAAGCACCTCGCAGGAAGTTCAGTCTAGAACTATGTATTTTCATACGGGAAACGGCAGAATATACGAGGTCCATGCTTTCAAGTTTTATGTGTCAAAGCCCTGATGCAATTATGAGGCATGCTGCATAGAGGGAGCTAGAGTTCTTTAAATGTGCTGAAACTGTGACTAAGGTTACTTAGATGAACTGTCACAATTGGGGCCAATGATGGATGGGGACTTTAATGTGGCACTTCAATTGTCTGGATCATCCACAACCTGTGGCCTGCATGGCAGTATTATGCGCGCCCCTCCCCAAGACCTATTATAAAACCCACACCAGCCAGTGTCCCTCTATCTGAAGTCAGACATAAAAGTTGACCACAAATAGAGGCTTTCCTGGCAAAATGCTTGTAATTTGCAACATTGACACAAGTGCTGCAAAGAACCATGAATTTTACACTAGTTATTTACATTGTCATTTTGCCGAGTTTCTTCTGTTAGCCAGTTTCCGTAATTGGCCATGCAGGGGGCCATGTCCGATTCACATAATTCTGCACACCACGTGAACAGGTTGCCACCCCATGGTCTACGTAACAGAAGAATGGTAGAAAGAGGCATGCTCAACACTACGGTAAGAGCAATATATCAATCGCACATATCACACCAAATTTCGACCGAATAGAAAAAGTGGAAGTTGCAGTGCTATGTCGCCTGCATCAAACGACCTTTCAAAAAGTGCAGGCATGAGACAGGGACCAATAAGATGCAATTTTGACTAAATGGTTAAACATTGCAGAGAATGTGCCTGTTCTGACATGTATGCAGAGTACTCCCAATTTGTCCAGCAGAGAATACACTGAAAGGCGGAGAAATATCATCCAACTAGCCTTGGAATATCTTCATTATCTATCCATATCTGACAATTTCTCTAATCAGCACTTAAGCACGTATTTGTGAATAGATGTGTGTCACTCCTATGATCCCCCTTCGAATACTATCATCACATGACTTTCTGATGTACGACACTCAAACCACAATAATGAGCTCGGCATTATCTGTGATTGCTAGAATTAGAATAACCAATGCAGAGAAGGCTCAATAACTGAACAAGCATTGCTGAGGCATGTGAAAATTTTTTTTGCAAGGTATAGTAGTGAAGACTAGGGTATCTAAGAAAAAATCGTTCATCACATCGGTGGCAACGAGCATGCATTCATGCCAGAAAAATTTTTGATGTTGAAAGTAGAAGCAGCAGTGGCCACTAGCCCCGCTCAAGAGCGAATGTGGTCAATCTTGACAATCTATTGGTAGGACAAGAAATCCTCACAGGTATACCTATTTTGCTTTAAAACAAACACGTTTAACTTAAAATTGCATTTTATGCACTTGAGGCAGTTTTAAGTTGTGCCAGAGACCAATTTTTTTTCTCCCACACATTTAAATAGGCGCCCTGTGGCTCTGCAAGCAGAGGAATACGACCACGGCGTCCGCTGCCGCTCATGAGAACAAAAAATTGTGCGTATGTGTCTAAGACAACCACTAAGGTATTTGTTTTATTAATAATCAAACTTCATAAAGCTTGTAAAAACTGCATGCGGTTTCAGTTTTTGACTTTTGCCGACACCAATCAGTGTTGTGGGCATTCATCCCAACGATGAAAGGAGACAACGCCGACAAAAAAAATTCTGTTTTAAACATTTCTGTGCAATGAAACAGCAGCAAAGATCAACTGGGAGTTGAAAGTTGCTATCAAAAGCAGTGAAGCTGAAGCAAAGTCGAAAAACACTAGTCTTCGGTAGGAAATATATTACAGAAGGTGACCTTCCCTGTAAAAGACCTTTCTTAGAACAGCTACTCACAAGGGCTATTTCGTTTTATCTGTAGCAGAAGTAGCATTTTGCATTTCCCTGAAGACTGAAAAATAACACTCCAAATTGTAAATGGGACAAAACTGCGCAAAAGGAGAGACTGCACAAAAGCAGGATGAGCGCAGTTCCGAGTGTTAACTTGTCTTAATGGGACACTAAAGAAAACAATGACTTGGTCTGTACTGACAAACTACTCTAATAACCAATTCCATATATTTCACCATCATGAGTTCATTACCGCAGGGTTTTAAAATCAAGGTTGAAGTTTCATTTTTAAAAATTTCATGACAAGATCTCTGCACACGACACCAGAGATTTCAAAATGCAATTATCGTACTTTAAAGACGACATTGGCTGAAAATTTTTCGACTTCTTATGGTAATTTCTTATGGCACCCACACGCAACAATGTACTTCAATTTTATTTATCAGAAGCTACGCAAGAGACAGTAGACTCCTTCAAAATTTAAGACTTCATGCCATTAGGTGCAAAAAAACTCAAGGTGGCGTCTCCCCTCGCATTTTCTTTTCGCACACTTTCTTGCTTGTGATGACTTGGAATTTCTTGGTGATGACTGCACTTGTTTATTGCTCAAACTATTGTTCACCTTTTGCTGGACTTCTGAATACACTATTACTAGACTGATTATTGTCGCCCTGGTGCGGACAAAATTTGAACTGTTTACGGAGGCGCTGGCACACAAAAGCTGATGGTAATGTTGACATGCCAGCACACTCAATTTTCCTTTAACCTTGCTGTTGCTCGCTAAATTGACAGTTATAGTAACATTAGACAAATGCAATGTGATTTAACTTTGTTTTGCTACTAGAAGAGAATTATTTGCAAGACTTTTTATACCCATGTCACACGGCAACAATGTCATTTACAGCGAATGTCATTTGTTTGGAATGGCCTTTGCTGTCACATGGGGAAACTGATGTCCATTTGACGAAAATGGTCAAACGAGTTTCCGAAACAGATCCACATTTGATTTTCGGACCGAATGAGTAGTTTCGACACCAGGGACTTATAGGGGCATAGAGTTTCATACAATATCGTCTAGAGGAGAATGTGGAGCTAGTGTCTACGCGGGCTCCTTCAGCGGCGCTTGTACCCCCATGGGAATTGTGGGAAGTACAGGCTTTGGATGAATTCTTGAGATTCGCGATGCTTCTTTCCCGAGTGTAAAACAAAGTGACATGAACATAGACTTTATTGAAACATACTTCAATTATTTGACTGCATAACTTTATTGCAAGAAGTTTTCATGGACAGGCGGCAAAAGTTAATTCTAGGCAAATTCAACCATCAGGGTACGAGTCTTAGCCATCAAGATTTAATAAAATATTTTACAACACTTGAAAACCAACATGCTTGTTTTTCTCTCAAGAGTATGTAATATATATTTATAGAAAAAACAGCACAAGATTCCTCTCTAGCTATTATTTTATGAAACTATGTATAGGGGGATGACTTAATTTAGGTACACGCAACTCTTATTTGCAAATATGTTGTGCTGTACTAGATCAACTTATTGCTGGCTTGATGACATAATAGCATGCACTCAAGTTTTAACTGAAGCAGCTAGATGACAACCATGCTTTGATTTTTGCTGTGTTGTAATTGCCTGCATCACAGATGTTTATTGTTTGTACGTGTTGTGGTTAGCGAAGTGGTGACTACACGAAATTGCTTCTGCCATCTCATTTCTGCATTTGGGAAGTCTGTTGTGCACCCCCCCTTCAGCTGACTACTCCTGTCTGGTCGCGCAAATTGTCTGCTATGTTGGTTTTCGAGTGTGTTGTGCAGCTGTAGCATGTGTAAAACAGCCCCCATTTATATTCTAGGAGCAACTTTTTACGCATAAAAAGCATCTTTGTCAATACATGGTCTTGCATGCAAGTATATATTTCTCCCAAAATCAATGGCTCAGAAAGGCTAAGGTCATTTGAAAATGACATTTGTTTTCATTTGTCAGTACACAGGTAAAATTACAGGTGTGCTTATTAATGTCATTCGTTTTAAATGGCAATAGGTTTGCCGTGTGACAGGTGTATTGGACGCAGCTCTCGACCACGCCAAACATTGTTTTTCTGTGGTAGTTATTCCACACAAGTGACAAAACGCTTTTCTTTTTCACTATTCGGCTTAGATCGCACACGCATCAAGCACGATTCATCCCGCCGTCTTACGGAAGTTGCACACTTCCGACAAGGATTCCACCGCCATTTTCATGTGAAGTTCGCTGAAGGTTCCGATTGTCACAAAGCCAGCACGCAGCACAAATTAAAACGAGTCATGGCAGTTACCCTACTGCGAAGTGAGGGCTTTCTCGTTCGTGTTAATATGGCCACATCAAAGATTGATGACCATGTTGAGGCGAGCTACGAAGACAAACTCGTCATTCTAAAATATAACAATAAACAGCAAAAACAACACAGGTTGCTACTCGAGTGGCCAGGGCCGTACTTGTTGCTAGTAACAATTTTTTTTCAGTCCGACTGCTACAGGTGGCTCGAGATATTTGCACCATGTTGCTAGGTGTAGCATTTGCCCTGATACAAGGGTGTAAAAATTAGTGATGTAACGTGAAGATGCTAGAAACAAAAGTGTTTGCATTACTTCAGTGTAAATTGTGCCTCAATGTGCGAGTACTGTGCATGGGCTTACAAAAGAGATACTCCTGCATATGTAAGCGTGTATAAACTTGCAGAGCGTTAAAGAGCATTTTTAGGAATGCGGTGTCAATGCAGCTACATTTTCTAGTCAATCGTGCTTGAACTGAATTCGAAGGACAGAACCTTGAAACGGGGATACAAGACCTAGAACAGAACAGAGCGGCAATCGTGCTCCATGAAGTGTGCAGCTCAGTTTCACTGCTGTGGTAACAACGAAGTTGACACTTGCGAGAGGTAGAAAACACATGACGTGGGCTTTGAAAATACTAGGTTTTGGATGTGAACTGTACAACAAGTGGCCAGGTTATCTTATCTAGCAGACAAGACTTATCTACTGGAAGTACCTGAATTGGCGTTTTGAGTCCGGAAACGCGGTCGAGGCTCTCGATACAACCGGAAGACTCGTACAAATAGCGGCGTTTCGATGGGATGAGTATGGATGGCCTTGTTGTAAATACCGCGCTCGCAAACCTACCGACGAAATGCCAGAAAAAAAGCGTTGCTTCGCAACGAACCGACCTCTCCACTCATTGTCAGCACAGCCATATCAACCACCCCTCTCCCTCCACAGAGCAATCTGTGCACTCGGCCCAGTGCGCTGCACGAACAGCTGCGAGCGGCAGGCGGTTGCCAAGGCGCGACCTGTCAGATCCAGAGTCGATCGGAGGGCAGAAGACTGCGACTGTTGCCCGCGAGGCTGCAGCTGACAAGCGTTCCGGGGGCTGGAAGGAAGTAGTGGGCCACGTCCACTGCGCTTCCTGCCGGTCGTCTTAGCTTCCTCTCCCCCTTATGGAGATAAACCGAGGAGCGCTACTTTACTCGATAAGCGCCGGCGATGCGTAAACGGGGCTCCGCCTGAGTCACACACGCCACCCGCTACGTCACACGCGGCGAACGGAAAGGTTCGCCGAAAGAATGCACGCCGTCGTCGGCCACGTGTGTCGAGAGGATCGCGCGAGGTGCGCCGCCGCCCTCGCGTTGGCGGGTCACGCCGAAACCAGCACACGACCGTTACACGCCGGGGTGACAAGCTGTAGTAGAAGACAGTACTACTACCACACACGGCACGATAAGACGCCGCTCACCGTGCAAACGAATGCACGCATCTGGTACACTGGGAACAAAGAATCCCCACTGGCGAGCGACGCCAAATAAAAGGTGTAGCGGCGCGGAGACAAGCTGCCGCGCCGGCCGATCGAAGGCTTCGAGGAAGGAAGAAAACTGGACGGCGGCTGCTGCTCGGGCTGCGAAGGAGGGTAGAGTGAAAAACCGAGAAAGCGTCAATCACTTCCCCCGAAAAGTGACGCGCCGCCGCCCGGGACTCGAAAAGAAGGCGTGTGTGCAGACAAGTTCGAAGCACAGCACCCCGTGCGCGGAATACTTCAACCCTCGCCCTCTTCCCGAGGAAGAGGGGGCGGAAGAGCCGTCGCCCACGCTGTGGAACGCAGTACTGCCGCGGTGTGGAAGTGTGCTCGAAACACGCTACGAGGGGGTAACCCCCGCATGGACAAGAACGCGGAAAGCAGGGCACCCAAGTTTTTTTTCTCTTCGCACGAGGAAATGGAAAAAGAAGGACGCCGTAATATACGTGCCGCGCTTGTTAGCGAAGCGGCGCAATGCGAGAAGTAAAAATTTAAGAAAAAAAAAAAAAACTACGACCAAGACGGCGACATCGTTCGGGAGACGTGGGAGGGTGACTAGCCGCACGATCTGGTTCACGTTTAGCCATGACTCATCGCGCGGCATGCAGGGAGCCGCCAGACGATAGCGTAAAACAAAACAAAAACGAAAGGGGGTGGGGGCGGAATGCTGCAGACAACCGTCACGCCTTCATCCAATGACCCCCTCCTCTTTCTTCGAGTGCAGTACTACTATACATGATTAAATTGTGCGCAAAAGTGGACACCAATTACGTGACACGTGCAAACATTGCCGTTCTTCCCCGTGCAGCACCTGACAAGGCGTGGGAAGACCTAGAACCAGCGCCCAGACGGAAACGCACACCTGGCCGACGCCGGCTTAACGCCGGACTATTTTTCCCCGCCCGAAATGCTCTCCCGAAATGGCTACGCCAGGCGCTCATGACAAGAAACGCCGCCAGACGCGTCGCGAACGCAGGTAGTCACACACAGTCGCACGCACGCAAAGCGAAACACTGCAAATCGGGCACGCCCAGCCCTAGGCGCGAACATGCGAAAAAAGGAGACGGGGAACACTGGCAGGGCACCGGCGCTAGGCCTAACACCTCCCACCCTCCCTCTCCGGGCGGCCATGAAGCGAGAGATCCACTCACCAACACGTCGTAGCAGATCTCGCGTAGCTCCTTCTCCACTTTCTCCCGGTACTCCCGGGCCATCTGCTGCTTGCGCTCGGAGCCCTCGGTCTTCTGCTCTATGCTGGAGATGACCCGCCATGAGCTCCGCCGGGCACCGACGACGTTTTTGTAGGCGACAGAGAGCAGGTTGCGTTCCTCGTTGCTGAGCTCCACGCCCGTTTCTGTGACCTGCTTCATGGCGGCCGCCATGTCGTCGTACCGTTCGGCCTGCTCCGCAAGCTTGGCCCGCTGAACCAACTCGTCCTTATCCATTGCCGTGCCGGTGGGCTGGGTGTTTTAGCTGCAAGGCAAGCGGCCCCGAGGCAGAACACCCGTCAGTCGAGCCAAGCGCGCACGCCGCTCGGCCAAAATGGCGGCCGAGCTCTCTCCCGCCGCTGCTGCTGTATCCGCCGATCGGTAGTACTTACCGAAGCACGCCTCTAAAACACCGCGAGCGAGAGCGCTGGACCCTTCTGCCGCTAGCCGAGCACCGTGGCAACGCTACCACTACGACGATAGAAACCCAGCAATCTTTACCCAGTGGCGGATGGTTTCGCACTTCCCCAAGCGCTAAGCGGACGAGGAAGATTCCTTCTATCAGCCACGGGGCCGCCTTTCTGAAGACACGGTACGTTGACGTCACGCGTTGCCTGGAAACCGAGTAAAACGCTGCTCAGTTTCGAATCTGTTTCAACAACAATTCTCTAGTTTCCGCTTTAATTACGGTGTTATTTGCGTCGGCGTTAAAACCTGTTAGTAGCAGGTAGTGTAAATTTTATTTTGCGTCTTTTTTAAAGCTTTTTAAATAATTCGTTAGTCAAATATTGGGTCGCCACGCGCACTTCGACTGCGCTAAATTTAAAAAAAAGTATTTGTCAAATTATTGCTGAGTCAAAACCGTGAAATAAAATTGCAATGTGTTTAAAAATAATTGAATCTTATCTGTGTTTGTGAAGAATATATTTAGCTGCTAGCAAGCCAATTCTTTACAGGGCGCTACTGTCGCAGCGACACCCAATGGCATTATTTCACCTGCCGTCACTGCGGTGGTGAGCACGTGGTTTCTGTTGACGTCGTTCCAGTATGCCGCGTTCGAAGCGAAATCGTCAAGGTATTTATGGTTCTTTGTGGTCTTTATTGTCCTCATTATCCATGCTGATGCGTGGCATGTTTTCTGTGCTTCGATTCTAGTCTCTCTTACGCGCACGAAGAAGAAAGGTTTGGAGCATAAGAGGGATCTCATCCAGGAGGTAAGCCTTGTCTCTGCCATGAGTTCCACTTGAAGCCGCAGAAGCGGTGCAGTTTTCTTGTAACTTTCTGTGAGATCTTATTATTAGTTTGCTCCCTTAGAAACCTGTTTAAGGTGTGTCTTCTATAGAAACGTACAGCGTGACGTGCAGCCCCTTGAGAACATCGGTTGTATTTCGATGCCAGCGTGGGGGAATATGAGTGCGATCTTCCATCGGCTAAAAATGGCATTGGCCCTCTGAGGACGGTACGTGCAGAGCTGTTGCAGATAGCTAGCGCTCAATATTACCGGAAGTACAAGCCTCCGAATGATTTGCGTGTTAAGTGAGTAGCATAATTTTTTAAGAATGACCACGCTTAAACAGTGGACACTGGGCTGCCGTTCTTCCCCACACGAGCGCATCAAATATTCGCGCACATCCTTGGCCTTTCCCGTTTTGCCGTTCTGTAGTTGGAGAAATTAGCTTTAATTTATTGATTCAAATGAACGCTCTTGACCTAAGACCGTAGCCGATACCAGCGCTTCTCTTAACACACTATGACATGTTGTCATTGAGGAGTGTTGTTTTACTTGCGAAATTACTGTCTAGTCACAACCATAGAAAAACTAGCTCGTTCAAATATACTGTCTGGTACTGATCATCATACGCCACCAAGTGGCGAAAAAAGAAACATGCTGAGGAAGTGCATCGCCTCAGTGCTGTATCTATTTACAAACTTTTTTTTTTTTGTTCTCACTTCTTATGCGTGTTTGCGTACTTTTTCATGCCTTGCTTTGAAGTAGAGAGAGCGACTATTGGGAAAGCGGAAATTTTTGCCGTCTGGGAATGAAGTAAAACTGAAAGTGACATTCCTCTGCACGACCACATCGTTGATGCTTCTGGTGTCTGACCAGCTTCTAAGGAGCACAATGTCCTGTACCTTCCTGTCTCACTCTGTGCGCTTGATGTTCGTATTTCGTAGGGCTATGCTTCCACTTTTGCCATTTCATCAATCGCTTTGTGGTCCTTGCAGGTCTCCTCACTTACCTTCTTAAATAAGATACGACCTGCCATTTCATTGGGGCCCCAATCAGGCAGGCGCCCTCTGTCGGCTGGTTATCACCCTTACAACCTATTCTAGCTCGTTTCAATCCAGCTGCTGTAATAAAAATGCAGAAGAACTCGCGAGAGGTGTGCACTCCTGTCTCAACATCAGTGAAGCATGGGCTTCAAAGGGGCACATAATAGCACTAACTTGGAAAAAAAAATTTCAAGAAAAGACATAGTAGGGAGGAGGAAAGTAGAGCGCTAAACTTCAACTGTTTGTATCAAAGAACAAGCCACCGCATTGTAACTATCAGTGCATGTGTCCATCAGTATTGGCAAACTGTGGTCATACGCGTATCGAAGAGCTGGATCTCGTCTTGAAAAAGTGAAACAGACGTGTCACTAATGCAGCACAAGTGTTTGTTCCACTTAGCCAAAATGAGATGCAACTGCTTGATATGCGAGTGTGAGAACTGTTTGCTGATATTGATACGCGCAAATGCAGATGGTTGTAATCTGGTGGCTTAATCTCTCAAACAGTTGGAGGTAAGCATGCGACTTTTCTGCTCTCTGCTATGCCTTCTTTAAAATCTTTTACAGTGAAAGCTGTTGCGAGATTACAAGGGTCGCGTGCACCATAGTTGTCCACTGCGGCCAATGTCCGTAACCGCTATCGCAGTAAATAAAGAACACACAGGGATTCGAACTCGGGTCCCCTGTGTGCCAGCCCAGTATTCTACCACTGAGCCACGCCGGGGCTCGGAACTACGTTACAAACTGGGCTTATGCAGGCATGTCGGGAAAAGAATCATAATAATGTGAGTAATAAAGCGTTTTAGAACAGCAAAAGAGCAAATCGGGTATCACGCTATGTGAATTTCGTAACTAGTGGGCCGTCACATGCAACTCATTACAAAAGCTTTAGACATAATTCTTCACCAACAAAAGCCAAAATATCTGAAAATTGCACAATATTGCTTAAAAGTGTGTAGTGGGCACCACCCTTCTCTGAAGAATGACGAAGCATGCCATAGCGAATAACTGCGACAAGATACAGAAAACTTTCGCTTCGTGCAGTAACGTCATCGGCAGAATTTTCTCACTTAAGATTTTCACAGAAAATCAATTGGGTGTTTTACAAGACAGTTGGAACTCATAATAACCAGATTTCGATGTCGTGTCCCTACATTAAATTTCTATTCACATAAGGCCGGTCCGGCGATGTCGCCGCTATACAACTTTTATTCAGAATCGGAAACAATAGAGCACTATTTTTTGTTATGTCACCGATAGAGATTGCTAAGAAAAAGACTTTTAGTCATCCCATTCGCTAGCCTGGGGCTGAACTTCACAATAGAGAATACATTTTCCTTCGGTGCTTCAGATCTGGGCTTCAGCCAAAAAAATGTTTCGATGCAGTTTGTAATTATCCTAATGAAACTAAAAGAAGTAAGCTTTTAATTGTGTGAGCATTATTCCTACAGGAATATTTCAACATAAACATGAGTTTTGTTTAACCATGTTAATGCCTGTTCTTCAAAATAACGAATGCATTTTCTAATCTGAATGAGTGACAAACAAGTATTGCACTCCTTCCCTTCTCCCTATGGTCTGTTTTCTTTTTTTTGTTGGGGGGGGGGGGGAGTATAGATATTAAATATGGAAAAAGTCTCACTGAATTAAGTAACCAATTCTTGGCCAATCTCTCTGAGTGGGTATGAGCCATGGCTGTGTATTTATCATTATCATCGAATGCCTCCTTACTACGCAAACATGATGATTAAAGGGGCACTAAAGCCAGCTATTAATTTAACATTGATTGTTGAAATTGTGGTTCAGAAGCCTCGCAGTGTTACTTTCGTGCCAAGGAAGGGCGTATTTTAAAATGAAATCATGTTTTAGTGCTCCCCATACGGTTAGCGCACTTCAAGTTATCTGCCTCAAGTAGCGGACCGACCGGACTGTCTCACGTCACTGTTGCCGTGCACAACATTGCCCGGCTTCACTGCTCTAGTAGCAGCACACCAAAAGCAGCAGGAGCCACAGCAGCAACAACGGCCATTGATCGATTTCCCGCCATTTGCTTTGAGATTACACACGCTTTTGTTTCAACTGTGCCTCATCATTTGTCCCATGTAACCACGCGTAAATTGAATTTTCGAACCATCCGGGCCATTCCCCATAATAATGTCTTGCGGTTCTTTTTTTCCATGAATCAAACAGAAACGAACAAGCAGCATTTTATTGCGTCACTTGATGCATGGAAGGTACTTTATTTAGTACAGTTGGATGGACTACTAGTGATTAATTGTAGGCGGTCCGTCTGATGTCATCGGAATCATTTTGAAAATGTCTTACTGGGGCGCTTTTGCTCTTGTGCCTTTACCTTAATTTCTCGGTAAGTTGGGAAATGTTGTTGATAATACTATTGTCATTTTAGATGTTGTCATACATTGAACTTTCACTCGGACATAAATTGTTATGTGACTTTAGTGCCTTTTTCATGGCATAGTGGGTACCCTGTAAGTGTGCTTGTAGTAATTACCCAAATAGTTCAAAAAACGCCCTGAAAGGCTGTTTTTCCAGATTTCGCAATGACTATGCTGCTCGTTCCATGCAGGCCTGGTGTTTTTTTTTTCCTAAGTTTGTGCTATTATGTATCCCTTTAATGTTAACCAATTTGCCAAACAAGTCTTACTGAGGCATGAACTGCATTTTAATATAGGCAAGCTATCTTTTTTCTTTGAAATCGGAATGCATTTACACTGCTGCAATATTTCTTGCCCTTATCTGGCTGATTGCTACATTCTGGCTGCTTGCTACATTCTGTCCTTAGTTGTATGGACATTTTTGTCATTGGGCGTTGCACTTTCGGAAGCACACTTCCTCGATTGCATGCAGGTCTCGCAAGCTGCATTGCACGTAGACTGGTTTGGCTTGCTACCATGTTGACCAATATGATGCTCAGTTAAAGCTAACCCCTGCATCTCCTCTGTGTTACGGTTCCTTCGTCTGTATCAATAGTGAACTATGCTCTGATGCTTCCTTGTAATAGTTCACTGCTGGTCTCGAACTTGCTTCTAATAACACGGTTGCAGTGCATGCTTGTTCTCATGTGTGGCATGGTACCTAAACATCTGCGTTGCACTGCTTATGTATTAGCTTTTCGACGAACCAACAATTGGGAACCTTTATATATCTCGCACGTTTGCCTTGTCCAGCACTGCCTTCTTTGGTACTGTGTCAACAGGTCTGTACATGTTCACTTGCAGCAAGTGTCGCTAATAGATTCAACTTGCCGTGCTCCTCGCTGGACTTCTTCAGGCACTCTCCATACCAGTTGAACCTTTATGTTCTGTTGTTTGAAGCTTCTTAGAGCTTTTCTTGGCCCAAAACCTAGCAACAACTGGATTGCCATGGCCAATGTTTATCCAACCATGTATACAATCACAGGTCTGTTTATTCACCCATGCCAATCATAAGCGGTTTACAGTGGTGCATGAGACATTCAGAAATCATGCCGTGTGAGTTTAATGGTGCCGGCTGCATTTTCCTTCTCCTTACTTACGCCATCCTCCGCACTTTCACAGGTGAGAAACTGCACTTGAGGTTAGTTTATAAGGCGCTAACGTTTTGACAAAACACACCACATTAGTAGACTGGGCTACTGCGCCTACACGTGAATGCTGCGTGGTCTGCTCAGCTTGGTCATCGTCGTCGGTGGTGGTGATGTGCTGTTCTTGTTGTTGACTATATTATTATTACATGCTTTGGCGGAAGGGCATTCAGTACCATAAAGCACACTATACTTTGTAGAATTTTCATATGCATGTTCTCATACATTAGTCACACCTGCATGACTGCAACCTTGCACTATCTGCGTAGCATTTGCATACAATTCATTGCACCACAACACTGCTGGATATTCACCCTTCAACGAATGCTTTGTGGCCATGAAGCCGTGTTACCGCTGGGCACGCTATTTCCTGCCGGTACAGTGCTGCTTGGCAAATATGCGCATGATGTCATTGCTCTTGCCGATCCCTCCTACTTTGGAGCTACGTTCCTTGTGAACCAAGCAGAAGGGAATGTGTGACAGCCACCATGTAGGCCCATTTCACACCCTGCTCTGCAGTTCTATTTTTTTGCTTGCAATGCTCTTGGATTCAACTGTGACATCAAAAGTTTGATGATCAGATGGAGGAAATTTGAAGGGCTCGTTTGCATGATACAATTTTAATGAATATGAAGAGATGATAAAGCCTAGGAAAATATTGGGGATGTCATTTGTACTCTTTAGGTCATAAATGAGAAGTAAGTAAAGTGAACAAAAGGAAGACTTGCTACCAGCCGGGACCAAACCTGAAACCTTTGGACAAAGTGCTCAGTGAGACTTGTGGGGACACACGCATATTACCTATAAAATATTAAGGGCTAATGTATCCCCAAAAATATAAAGAATACAATTTGTCGATTATACTGGTACAGGAGAGGAACGTGGGAGTGGTTTCTTAAAATGGATCATCTGTGTGCTGCACAGCAGTGTTATATTTTGGAGTGTGATTGCCGCAGCTGTCTGCGTGAATCGGATAGCTTGTTTAAGAGGGGTGAGGAGAAAAGTTGGAGCCTTTTTATTGGCCCTTTAAGCATAGTTATTCACCATAAATGCCTCACTTGAGTTTCAGCGCTCATCCCGAGTTGTTCCTTTTGTTCCTAATTTTTGCTTTGCACTGTTCATTACTATCTGTACTTAACTAGCCCAACTTACTTTTTCGTCACATTGTCCTTTGCCAATTCTGCCTCCTTAGTGCCTTCTTTAAAGGCCCCTCAATCGCTAAGCAGTCGAAGGGACATTGTGTTGCAGTTGTGCAACAAACGTAAGGCTTGTTGTATACTCATGCACAATTTTTTTAAATGGTGCAAAAATTACGCACAGGTTCCACTTAATTCGCACTGCTAATGCTGAATAATAGCATATTTGGTGGCATCGGCACATTTTTTCCTCCTGTTTCACTGGCACCACCTGTGCTTCAGTGCACACTATTGTTGGTCGGCTCCTTTCACTAGCACAGCCAATCGCGCTCCTGCTCTCTCCTCTATGCCCAGCTTCGACCCCTTCACACCGCTATCCTTTCTCAACCTTAAAACTTGGCTTCCCGGTCACCCACATAGTTTTGCTATGCTCTCCCACACGTCAGGCTCTCACAGCTGAGATAGAAAAGTGTTGAAAATGATCCCCTGTGATTTACCTTCGGCTTTAAACAGCACTACTGTGAAAGGGGCCCTGCAACACTTTTCAATGTAATTGTCAAATGTTTTCATTGAAAGATAATTTCGCCTCATGAATGCGCTGCTGCAAAAGTTTTTAAAATTCATCAAGTGGAAGCGAAGTTACAGGGATTTGTTGCGCATTTCAAGTGCTTTCTCCTTCTGTACTATCGAGCCCACTGAAAGCTACGTGGCGAGGGGGTTGATAAGCGGTAAGAAAAAAAGCGACTTTTTATCAGCGTCCATCATTACCTTAAGGATATTTTTTTTCTCCACACGCGCAACTTCCAGTGTAATCGTGAGCACGCATGCACTGTCCCGTGGCATCTCACGGTGGCTACGATAACTATGGAACTCACAGTGCCCGAATTAGTCGATAGCCGTGGACTTTGAGTTTTTGACACACAAATGTGAGTTTATGGCATCATATATCAAGAGAAGGGAGGATTATTTCGAGCCAACCCTAATAATTAATCGCGAATTCCAGGCCACGTACTGCGCTATAATCTGTGACTTGCGTGTTTTTGGAAGCTTAAACTATTGATTGGTTGCATTGCACCTTATACCATTCAAGCTTTGCCTGTTCATTATCACTAGTGCTTCCTATTTTACATATCAGAGAAGCCATGTCTTCGGTGCATTGGGCATGGTCGCTTTCGAATTTGTCCTTAAAATTTAATAATGATTATCTCGAGTTTGGTGAAACTTCTGTTATTTCTGAAATATTGGTATGCCATAAATTAGCACGCATTGCATCTTTCTTATATAAACAGTGGTCCTAGTTAGATAATTAGGAAGTTCAATATTGTTTTCAGTAATTAGTCTCCCCCTTTTTTTAGTTTCGGTGAAGTATTTCCTCCTTGACATCTGTGCATATACGACGGACATGACTGTCATAGAATATTTATGAAAAATATTAATTGGCCATTAATTCGTTCCTTGCCATTCCATTGTGCACCAGGAATTTGCCAATTTCCTTTTGCCTGTTTTGTGTTCAGAGGCTATACAGCCGCCAGCAACCACGTCACCAGTGTTGCCAAGCTATATAGCGGGTTATTATGTTTACCTGGTGAAATTGTTGTATTGCGGGAGGGGGACGTGAAAGCAATGCAATTTTCACCAAAATGGAACAGACATCACCAGGATTTCTAGGCATAACATGTGCCATCTCTCGGTGGCGGCCGGTCGCTCCACCGTAACTGAATGGGAAGCGCACGAAAAAAAATCATATCTCACGAACGAGACACAATATTGAAAATTACTCCTGCTTTATGATAGTAGGGAACTACTAGAACATTTCATGCATAATTTCAATAACTTGCCACTAAGTGCCTTCCTTCCCAGACAATCTGAATATCTTTCCTCACAGCCTATGGGAGCAGCCATAATTTAAACCCACTTCGGCCTCGTTGAACATCGATTGGAATGCTTAAAAAAGAGATTTCAAGATCAACTCCCTGTTTTACATTGGCCAATAAACGTTCTTTTGATTGATCCACTACGTTATTGTGTAGCTACAGATATGTAGCTTCCCGAGTCGTTTTTTTTTTTTTTTTTTTTCTCCGGCCGTATACATCCTTTTCATAAATCTAAAGTCGGCTTTTCTGCAATGCGCTGAGCATACCGGAGAAGCGAGCTAACAATCGGTAAACAGCGTGTTGCGTTTTTTGCCTACGCTCTGACGAGTAAAATGCATACATGTGCAACTAGGACTTTGTTTCCACTTAAGGACTGCAGGTGCCACTGTTAGTTGGGCGAATATGCAGTGCGGGGAAGTGAACTTGCGGATTACGAAAAAGGCCTGTTTGTTGTTTCGGTGGCCCACATCTGAACTGGAATGTTTCAAAACTGCTCGCGGCTCTGACAATTTTCTTCAATGCGTGCACTTTCTTCTTCAATGCGTCACGTATCACCATATAAGAAATCACGAGGCTTGAACTGCGGTTCATGCACCAGATAGGAGACTAAGAATTGCTGTGGTAAAAATAGAATGGTTCGTGGGTAATATTAATCAGAAACACCACTTCATGCAAGAATATCTTGAATGCGAAGCATTTCTTAATGAACTTCGGCAACTTTGAGCGTATCTGTTGATCTATTTAGCCGCTGTCGTGATCCCACCGCTGATCACCAGTTGTTGTGATCCCGGGGTGTTGTGGTAGCGTGGTGTAGCTTCGGGTTGAGGAAACGACCGCTTACAAGATGGGGATACGAAAAACACAAACAGGTTTATGGCGCTATTTACAAATATTTACAGCATGAGGTTAAGAGTTCGCAAACCACGAACGTGGTGGTTGAACCGCTACACAGTTCAGAGCGTTCACAAACTCGTACGTGGTGGTTGAACCTTTACTTGGTTCAGAGCCTTCACAAACTACGAACGTGGTGGTTGAACCTTTACTTGGTTCAGAGCGACGTCCTGCACTCTGCGGCGCCGTTATAAGCCCTGTCGGGCTCCTCCTTCTTCAGTGGAACACCAATCACACACACACACAACAGGTGAGTGGTACGAGCATGCACGGCGCACGTGAACATCCAATTTCGAGTCAAGATCACTGCACTTGAAGGTGGCGCCAGAGAGGCTCTTACTCGTCGTGTATGTCGCTGGTCGAGGGGTCCCAAGCTTCGGACAGCAGACATCAAACGGTCCGCCAATCTGTCCGCTCAATTAGCAGGGCACTTTGTGGCGGCGGTCGCCGTTTCTTCAAAGGAATACGCTGTCTTTGTTGTCCCCTCTGGAATGGCTTACCGCTTCGTGGCGACGTGACGTCTCATCCGCCGGCTAGCAGGGACAATACCTGGCGGGCAGAGGCATTCGGCGAGTCGGCTACTTGTTTGAGGATTAAAAGAGCGCCGCTCCCCCGTCAGCTCTCGACGCTGGTTCCAAGAAAACCTGGGTTCCAGGCGTGGGAACGCGGCCCGGCTACGCTTTTCAGCGACAGCATGGCGCCTACCGATGGCGGTCATAACAGCTTCCCCCTCGCCAGATGAGTCACGGAGGGCAGCGGTCAACACTGCTGCTCGCAGGGACGACGAAAGGGTGCGTAGTTGAATGCCAGAAACTGGCCTTCGCTTGTGGCATGGTCCGGGTAATTGCCGAATCTTCGACACTGTTTCTGAAACTCGACCACATGCACAAGCAAGTACTCGGCCCCCTTCGAACAACCAAGCCAAAAGAGGGATGGCAAACCAATTTTCTTTACTAGCTTTAACAAAAAGCTCACACTCAAAACTCTCAGGATTCACTTGTGCTGAGAAATCAAACGTGCTATCTTAAACCTTCTCATAATAAGATGCACGACAAAAAAAACTAAAATATCAATTTTGACACATAAAGAGCACCCCAGAATGGCTTAGAAAGAGCGGCTGAGCGCGTCAGCGTTGGTTCAATTTGCCCTTTTTTTACCTAATGTCAAAATGATATTTTTTTCCCTTCAAGAATCAAGCACCGCCTCACAAGGTGACTGTTCTTCGAGGTCATGGTTTGCAGCCAAGGGGACAATGGTCTGTATCTACTTTAAATTTAGCACCTCCGAGACAACGCTGCAACTGATCAATGGCCTACACAAAGCAAGCGCATTTATTTCCTGAAGCGCAGTACGTTATCTCACGAGAGCCCAAATTCTGGCTCAAGTAAAGCACAGCTTTGCTTGTTACCACTGTCGTCCTGACATAGAACGGCACCTAGGCCTCGATCTCTCGCATAACACCGAACCGTTAATTCTCGGTAGTCAACAGAAGCTTTCAAAACCGGATGACGATCGGTATTGCCTCTTCACTTAAGAAGGCTGCCTCCTCCTTTTAATCGCCGACTACTTTCATCGGTTCTGTCCCGCTGAGAGCATCAGTCAGGAACTCGGATTCAGTGAGCGCTACTTTTGTCCGAACGTCCGTCTTTGTTTACGGCCGCCCATAATTGTCTACCACTGAGACATAAAGCTCACCAGCCTCCCAAAATCTTAAACTACACTGTGACCTAACGGTCTACCTCAACGTTTAGGTAAAGCTTGATAATATGCTCATGATCACTAGATCAATCATTCTTCAAAGAAGACAACAACAAAAAGCAACAAACACTGCCTTCTAGCAGGTTAGTTCGGTTAGTTACCTGCCTTTGCCAACACCTTTGAATAAAAAACAAAACACTGAGTTCTTTTGAGCGCTTTCAATTATTCTCATTCTTACGGCGCTGCGAAATTCATGGCACTACTAACCAAAAGCTTAATCCTTAACAATTTGTCCAATTGCTCATCCTTACGTTATGTTGTAATTCTCTGTGTACAACACAAAAATAATCCTAGGTGCGATACTCATCAAAAGCACCTCACAATAATGCACAAGTTTTATGCTAAAATCGTGCCCCAATGACCTTCAATTCTTAATGCGCGCAACGACAACTCCACTGTGTCGCGCCAAACTTAATCAATTTACGAAATCACTTGGTCTATGTTAACATCTTCCTTCAAATGCTCGTTCACTCCAAATCCACTTGACAATGAAGGCATACGATATAACACTAAACCTTAAAAACACTCGAAAATAACACTTTTATGTTTTTACCTTCTCGGTATATTCGTACAAATGATTAATGGACTTCAATTTTCAGCCTTTAGTTCGGCGGTTTTCCCTTTTCAAAAATTTACTTCGCGTCATGTGACTTACAAACTTAAACAGACCAATATGCATCTCCAATTCAATAATGAGTAGTCATAATTAATCCGCCTGTGCAAAAGTTACTCATATTGACCGCCCCCTTTTCTCATGGTTCCTTTAACCGTACACGATGGGGTCGCGGTCCCGGCGGTTTTCGAGCACGTCTGAGGCTACTAAACAAACGAACGTTAGGCTGTGTCCTGCCGTCACGCCTCATTCTGCACTTCGTCCTATTCCCCGTAGGAATTTGAACGTGACACCAGAAGCTGGGGGGGAGCCTGTGCCATTTTCTCTTTGTATTCACCCCTGCGCGGTATTTAGCCACTCTGCCCTTTCGACTTTGACCCTTCGGGCAAGGCCGCTTTTCCGAAGTCGTCGAGCTGAGCCGCGCGCTTCGTTGGGGTGACGCACCTCCCTTTCTCCCTCCACACCTGGCTCGCCGCTTGTGCCTCCATGAACAGCCCCATTGACGTTTCCTTAAACGGATTAGTGGCCTACCCTTTCGTCTTTCGCGGGACGGTGTGGGACTAGTCCTATGCTTAGGCAGTGCCGAACGCTTTCGTTTCTTCCTTTTTCTGCGATGTTTGCAAACCTGCTCGGTGTTATCGCTGCTCTGCTGAAGCGTGGCGCTCTTGCTCTCATCTGCCACTGCGCTAACCATGCCTAAATTTGACAATGTCGAAAGGTCCCCCCGAGGCACGAAGAAGGTTTCCAGTCTCTTACTGGGCCCATTAGGGCTGCTGGCACCCTCTTCATCCGCGCAAGGAGCGTCTTTCGACATCGTCCCCACCTCCAGACCGGCCACGGCCTCGTTCTCTACATCATTTACATGGATGCATTCGAGAATATGCGGGCCCTTCTCTGGCGCGATCTGTTCCTGTCGCGCTTTATGAGGCGCCTCAACTTCTGGCGCTTTGCGACGCGCCTCGCTTTCAGACTTCGGCCTGAGTCTTTCTTCCTTTTTGCTAACAGAGTTTACAAATCTCCTGATTAGCTCTGCTTTAATAACATCATAGTTGTTCGCGTGCTGCTCACTGAGTCGCGCAACAACATCCGCTGCCTCGCAGGGTAGAACCGTGAGTAGCTTGTGAGACCACGTGTCTCGCTCACACTTCAGTAGACTACACTTTCGTTCAAAGAGTCTAAGATACAGGCCCATATCCCATGATACCTCATATGGCTGCATATACCTAGACATCTCGAACTCTGCCTCCTTTTCGAGAAGTACTCCTCGCTGGGGTCCCATTCTCATACGCAACTCATAGTCTTGTTTAAAAAACTTTCTCTTGAGGCCTTCTCTTTCGTGTTCACTCTTTCCTTCCATCTGAGCTGCTCTTAGTTTTCTTTCGATGATGAGGTCCCATTCTTCACTTAGTTCCTCATCATCAGCCCCCAAATCATTAATCGCTTGAATGATTATGGGTTTTCGTGCCAAACCCTTTGTATCGATCCCCAATTCCTCACACAACAGCAACAAGTCTGACTTCTGCAGCTCCCGTAAGTCCATGATCGTACTGAGTGCTCGCTACTTCCAAAAAATTAACTTCCCGAAAAGGCGAAACTGAGTCTTTCGGCAAAGTTAACTACCAGTTCTAAAATTTAACCCTCTTTTAGAACCTGGTTCACCCAAAGGAAAAGCCAAGCACTCACCCATACGTGATCCATGTCTCGAGCCAGCTGCTTCTCCTGGGCCGACTGTTGTTGTCACTTGTAGCTTCGAATCCCACCGATGCCAACCAGTTGTCGTGATCCCGGGGGTTCTGCGTCGTATCCCACCGCTGCCACCAGTTGTCGTGATCCCACCGCTGATCACCAGTTGTTGTGATCCCGGGGTGCTGTGGTAGCGTGGTGTAGCTTCGGGTTGAGGAAACGACCGCTTACAAGATGGGGATACGAAAAACACAAACAGGTTTATGGCGCTATTTACAAATATTTACAGCATGAGGTTAAGAGTTCGCAAACCACGAACGTGGTGGTTGAACCGCTACACAGTTCAGAGCGTTCACAAACTCGTACGTGGTGGTTGAACCTTTACTTGGTTCAGAGCCTTCACAAACTACGAACGTGGTGGTTGAACCTTTACTTGGTTCAGAGCGACGTCCTGCACTCTGCGGCGCCGTTATAAGCCCTGTCGGGCTCCTCCTTCTTCAGTGGAACACCAATCACACACACACACAACAGGTGAGGGGTACGAGCATGCACGGCGCACGTGAACATCCAATTTCGAGTCAAGATCACTGCACTTGAAGGTGGCGCCAGAGAGGCTCTTGCTCGTCGTGTATGTCGCTGGTCGAGGGGTCCCAAGCTTCGGACAGCAGACATCAAACGGTCCGCCAATCTGTCCGCTCAATTAGCAGGGCACTTTGTGGCGGCGGTCGCCGTTTCTTCAAAGGAATACGCTGTCTTTGTTGTCCCCCCTGGAATGGCTTACCGCTTCGTGGCGACGTGACGTCTCATCCGCCGGCTAGCAGGGACAATACCTGGCGGGCATAGGCATTCGGCGAGTCGGCTACTTGTTTGAGGATTAAAAGAGCGCCGCTCCCCCGTCAGCTCTCGACGCTGGTTCCAAGAAAACCTGGGTTCCAGGCGTGGGAACGCGGCCCGGCTACGCTTTTCAGCGACAGCATGGCGCCTACCGATGGCGGTCATAACACCGCCTACGACTTTACGCTCTCTGGATCATATTGTTCATGAGGTTTGTATCAAAATTGGTGTGGCATAACATGACTGTATGCCGATCTTAATAAAAGGTCATAATGAAATCATGACTTTGCTTGTCATGAGCTCCATTGTTTCTATGCCATGGTCAAGGTGCTCTAGCGGTTGTCCCATTTACTTTATATATACCAAATCGATACGGTGAGACATTTGCGGATGACTGACACAAATGTCAGCCATTTTTTCTCAACGTAACCTTATGTACAATGTGAGATCCAATCAGTCATCTGAAAAAAAAGCATCATGGAACTTTCAAGAAATTTACTGTAATTGATCTTTTACGGTTTATAACAGCACATCCACTGAAGATCGCTCCGATATTATTTACCAGGCGCCAGTGCAGACGATCAGGGAGGCCTGCATTGGCACCTTTTATTATTTAATTTTTTTTAGGGGGAGTGTTTGTACAAGTAAAATGTATGCGCAAATTTTGTAGAAGTGAAGGAAAAATTCAATGGCATAGTCACAAAAACGTATGTGCGTAAACATTTTTTGTTCATTTCAACCTGTATAGTTACCGCGAAAGCTTGCGAGCGTTCATGTGGAGGTGTTGAAGCTTCAGCCTGTGCTGAGGAGTTCAATAACCAAGAACGTAGTTGTCGTCAGAGACGCAAAGAAGGGAACTTTGTTTTGAAAACAAAGTTGTTAAGTCTTATTAGATTTGTATGAACTATAATGCATCAACTATCATGAAATATTGCATATTTGGCCATTTCTCAAAATGATTTTCTGCGCTTTACAAGTTTCAAACAATGTTACTTGCTCTTTGTTGTGTATACATTTCATGCAGAAAATGTGTTTCTTGTAACGGTAATAATTGTGTTTTACATTGTTCTTATGCATAATACAATAAACATGAGCAGTTAACATTTCTAGAACATATTTTAAATCACTTCTAAAACGACGCTCTTGTACGCTAAACGCACCACATCAATATGACGTTTGTGACGTCTGCCACGCTCCTTCCATAAGTGGCTGTTAATACGGAAAACGAGCATGACCCACTGAGATTCGTTGCCGGCGCTTCAATATTTGTCACTCTGAAGTTTGACTCTCAGCCGTGACTGAGAGTCAAGGCTCAGTTTTTTTTATCAATATAATTTGCATTGACGTCACCATCTTAAGGTATCGGCTGGTTTAGATTCTGCGTGAACTCTTGCTAGACCGCGCGGAGCGAGAAACGGGGACATCAGATTAGTGCCGGTGCACCTACAAATTTTTTGTATACTTCTTTGATGCGGCTGGCTAGCGCAAGAAAGCGGGGAAAGTACAAAAGAATGCGAGAGGTGAACGACTCACTGTCGTTCCTGGCACTGGCGCTCTCAAATGCGATGAAGAGACATATTGGTCGCCATCGTCTGATACCCAGCGCAGAGAACCTGTCTGTGATGTCACGTGCAAGTTACCTATGTACTCCCAATGCGCACCCAGTGTATGTGCGGAGTGTAGAATCACTTGCCTGAAATGGAACAGTCTAGGTCGCAGATTTACAATGGTGTTTGTGCGGAAAATGTGGAATAAAAATAGCTTGGGGTGTGTCGGTATTTATAATCTCGCACTTTATTGGCAAAGCTTTGCCCATAGTTGTTGGAATGGTTGCGGCACCTTACGCTTGAATGGTTTCTGGATCTCGAGCCTGTTTGCCAACGTAAAAACCAGGCACTTGCGCATTGTAATTTATTTCATAAGTGTGGAATGCATCTCTCAAACTAGGAAAACTAAAAGCAAAATAAACACTGTCCTAGGAAGTTTTTAAGGCTGTCGGCCTAAAAAGAGAGGTGCTGCTGTCTACACTCGACGCATTTCGAATAGTCAGGAGCTACCCCAAACTGAAAAAAATACGGGCAGCCTTTATCGCGCCATCTTCAGCTTGTATTCTGCAAAACATTTAGTTTCTTGCGTAAACAATAATGCAAATGGCGACGAAAGCAGGATGGTGTCTTTGCACTAAACAGGCTCTTGTTCACAAGTGCGATGTTTACATGAAATGTTTGCTCACAACTAGAAAAACTAGAATGTGGCGTGACAGTCTTTCAATGGACTTTGAAATGCCTTTGTGGGGCTCCCACACCTTTTCTGCAATGTGGAGGGGTGAATTTCATTGGAGCTATAAAATCGGTTTAGGAACTCGAAGTTCTGGCAGAGAACATGCTCGAGGGGAAGTGTTTTCAAAGCTTGTTCAAGTGGGCGCTTGCTATTTTGTATTGTTCATTGTCAACACTGAAGATTTCACTGTAGTTATTGTCGGCTGTTTTAGGTACGAGTGAGCTGTAATAGTGTGGCGCTTTCATTTTTACCAAAACAGTGCAAGAAAACGAGGCCGATAATGTCAGTGCAGTAGGTTGCCATCCTGCTCAAGCCAATAGCCTCCTACAAAATCTGTAAAGCCCACGCTCATTTTCAACGCACAGGTGTGCCCGTGTTTTCAAGCACTTCAATGTCGTCAATTTCCAGGTTTTAAAAAAAAAAAGGAAAAGCGGCAAAGGGATCGGGGATTCCTGGTTACGTGTCGAACCTGGTTCAATAGGGGAGCACAAAAGGCATAAGAATTGAGGAAAGATGCAGAGGGTGGAGAAAATGTACAGAACTGTTGGGCTCGACCAGTACACACCTGGACAATAGACATCGGAGAATGGGGGAGGAGTAAATGTGAGAGAAGGAAAGCATAGAAGAGAGCTCGTTTAGTGAGTATTCAAGTAGAACTTTTTGTTGGGCTAGTTGGTGCATATTTTAGCGCAAATAAGCCAGACACAAGAAGATTCTGCTCGAACGCTTGCACAAGTGGGCTTGCATGGCCCAGAACAAGGAGTCAAGGTCTGGCGTCCACAAAAAGTGCATTTTGGGGGAGTCGCGCATGTTAAAAATAACTGGATTGAGCTGGGGCAGGCAGCCACGAAACATCGACCGATCAGAATGATGGCAACTGACGGATCCTTTGAGCGAAAGGCATGCTCTTGCAGTCTTTCAATGACCCATTCAATGTTGTGCCAGTGCAGCGCTGCATGCGAGCTTGCGGTGTTCTTAGACACCACACTGTCTTGTAAGTGAACAAAGCATCTCCAGGCCAGCATTTCTGGGAAAAAAATAATTCCAAGCTTGAAGTTGTTCATAGAATGTTTTCTACTTGCAAGCGCATTGCACTGTCCGTGATGGAGCCAGAAGTACATGAGGATAACAGAGGCTTTTCCAAAATACTGTTGCAATACGATACCGTATATTAAGCCTCACTGTATAGACCTGATCACAGACGACTCCGTGGGTGCAGCTGTATTCCGCTCTGGGCTGCGCTAAATAGGCGTGGCCCCCCAAAAATGCACTGCTGTGCCCCATGCATATATGTGCCTAATGACAGCGTTTTGGAATAAACAGTTCTAAGTAGCGGTTTTCTCTTTTGTGTCATTTTCGTGTGCTGTGTTTTTTTTTGTGTGTGTGTTAATTGTCAATATGCACTAACTGTGCCCTCAAAAAGTTCTTTTAAACCTTTGTACTCCCGTGCGCAGTCCAGCATTATGGCATTTTCTTTTCCCAATGCGGGCATGAATGTATGAAGAGAAACCAGGGATGTGTATTATTTCGTCGAAGCCTATACGTGGTGACATGCGCTTTTACTGGAATCGAGTAGGGCAAAAAAAAAAAAAATCACGATAAAAGCAGTGTGTGATTAAATGTGTTGAGTTGCAAAACACAATTTTTTTTTGAAGTTGCATTCACTTGGTGGTTGCAACAATATATCTTTCTTTATTATGTGGATGTAACAATATTGAAAGCGCTGCCTTCTGATGAGACATTTGAATGCCACGTTTTCCCAACTTTGACTGTGTAGAAGGAATCGTACCTAAAAGGACGATGTTCGCATTGCTAACTCATGTGGTCATTACTAAGATCTAAATGCGTGTATAAAAAATGTTATGAAAAGTTTATAGATGCCCTCGCGTAACGCGAAGACCAAACACATTACGGCCAGAAAGCTGCTGGATTAGAGATTTTACGTTGCCCAACAGGCAGGCATAAAATTTCTGGGTAATGGTTATTTACATGTATTTACGGTGGAATGTTAGGAGGTTGAATTACCCAAAGACTGACATCAAAACGCCGAGAAGATAAAACGCCCACAACCACTTGAACCATGCTGAAAACCATGTGAACTTTGATCGATTCAGAGGGAAATGGACTAAGACGCTGTGTAGTGTTAAATAAATCAGTTGTTGGTAGTACCTGTCCACTGTCTCACATGTGTACGTTTTTTGTAGCGCTAAAATTGCCATACTATGAAAAACATGATAGCAGACGCCGGTGGCATGTCAGAGGGTTGAGAGAGGAAGCAATGGTCGGTACTTAGGTAAAAAGGCGAAATCTGGGGACTTAATTAGGGGCCTGTACACGTGTTCCCTCCGCTTGCACGCGGAAGGTGTCCCGACACGTCGAATGCGGCTGTGTCAACAGGGCCTGTACAGGCCCTAAGTGTCTACGTGTTGGTGTTTAGTTGGAAACAAGTCTCCATTACTGGTTCTTTTATGGTGTTGGACCAAACTGAAACTTAACTAACTTGAAATAAGTAGGCTATTCCTGCAGCTTTGATTGCCGGATGACTCCCATTTGAATTGACAAGGTGCCAGCCAAATTGATGAAAATGTCAATTTTATAGCGATATACAATCTTTTGAAAAATAGTAAGCATGTTTTCCATCACTGGATAGGTTTTTTTTTTTCTCCAGTCACCCCTCCGCATTCCAATTAGAGTGCTGACTTTCACAAATGCTTTTTTAATAAGTACTGCTGGAATGTCGCCCCTTATTGTACGCAGGCGTCCAGCTTTACAGAGAGAAGTAAAATAAAGGAGGGGCATGCTTAAGAAAGAGAACTTCGGAAGTCGTAGTCTGGGGCGAGCGTTTATCGTGGGGTGAACACACCTGCTCTTATATACATTTCTTTTTCCCAAACTGCCAAATTCAAAGCGTACAAGGAATGAAAACTGGAAAGTTGGAAGGAAATTCTCATGGACATGACTTTCACTGCGTTGCGGTTGAGCATCTGGCCAACATGCCCGAGCTATAAAGATCCAGAGGTGGAAGAGGGAGGCCTGTTTGCTTTATGCAAGAGAAGACGAACATGCACGAAACACACCAGATGGAAATAGGACGCGCGCTCACGTGCCGATGCTCAAGCGCTTCCAAGAGATAGACGGCTGTTTGCGTTCATCACGTTGTGCACGACTTCATGTGCGATTAACACCGTGGCAGCTGAGTGTTTTGATGCGCGTCCATCAAATAGCCTGCAGTCCTATCTACAACGAACTGAGGTAGCCATTAATTGGAATATATATATATATATATATATATATATATATATATATATATAATGTGTGTGTGTGGAAAAAAGTATGCATAAGGCTTCGTTTTTCTGTGTTTGACAATAATAATGAGATCTAACAAATAATAATGGTAAGGAAAGTATAGGGGAAGTTATTAGACCAAATTGTAATGTAAATGAGAAGAAACAAAAGTGGGTGAAAAGATAACTTGCTGCGGGTGGACAATATATATATAAGATATGGGATACGACACAATAGGAGCATTGTCAACAAGGATAAATATATTTCCCACTTCCTTCACACTTATTTGCACTTCCTTCAGGTTAGTGACACTGCAATGGGCACAAAAATGGCCCCAAACTTTGTGAGCACCTTCATGGCTTCACTTGAAATCCCATTCATTGAGGTATGCTCCTTGAAACCTTTCTACTACAGAAGATACTTAGACGGTATTTTTTATATGGAACCACGATAAGGGAAGTCTTTTCCGCTTCATAGAGGATTTTAACAAGTTCCACCCGTCAATTAAATTCACACACAAAATTTCCAAAGCAAGCATTAACTTCTTGGACGTCACTGTCACGGTCAAAAATGACCACTTGTCAACAAACCTTTAGAAAAAGCCTACAGACCGTCAAATGTACCTACATTTCAACAGCAGCCATCCAAAGCATTGCGAAACGGGTATTCCATATTCTCAGGCCTACCGGTACCGAAGAATATGCATCAATATGCAGGAATTTGAATGACACGCAGAACACATAAAGCATTGCTTATTGAAACAAAATTATCCCGAAAACATAATTGACGATGCCATTCTATGTGTTCTCAACATGAAACGGAATGATATAATTAGGGGGCCAAACAGAGTATCTAATACGACTTCCCAAACGAACCTTGTACTAACTTATTCCTCATCAGTGCCACAAATCAACAACATACTTTTTCACCATTTCAACAAAATCAAGCAAAGCAAAACGACCAACTTCAATTTTTGCAGAGCCACCTCACGTGGTGTACCTCAGGGATAAAATCCTGAAAGCCATTCTTGTCAGAGCAAAAACAAACACCTCCAAAATTCAATCAGGGTGTCATCCCTGCGGAAAAGCTCGCTGCAAGGTATGCCCACAGATGGTCACAACACGTGACTCAAAAGCGAACTCTTGGATTTCAAATTCCGCATAACTCAAAGCCTTAATTGTGACTCCAGTAACGTAATATACATGCTACATTGCAACATCTGAGGACAAGAATATATCTGCCAAACAGACACGCCATTTCGGCTGCAGTTCAATAATCACCGGTACCACGCCACTTCACTGCCGAAGCTACCTTTATCTAGACATCTGCACCTGCCAAACCACAGTTTTGAAAATATTAATGTAAGTCTTTTACAGTCCGGTTTCTCAAACAGGCACGAGCGGGAACAGCATAAGGCATATTTATTTTCCAAGTTAGAACTTTAGTAGCCGGCATCAACGAGGACCCCGAAAGACTCTCCTGGCTCCGAGACGTAAGCCAGGAGAAAATTGGTGACAAAGATTCATAACTGGAGACCATGCTTGTTTTTCTGACTGACTCGTACGTGTACACTGTCCTTTCTTGTTGTTTTATTTTATTTTTTACTCACGTGTACATACAAAGTGTTCTTGCTCGCCTAACACTTGACGGCCATTGAGGGGAAACGGGCGAAGATGAAAGGTAAAGAGCCAACCGACCCATTTAGGAGAAACTCTTTTCTTATGCGCGCTGCCGCGGGCCCCTTCCGCCACCGCGGCCGAAATCTTGGGTGGCCCGACACACGTCGAGAACTGGCCAGCACAGGATGAGAACCAGATGTGGACTTACACCGACATTTGGATGTGCACATTCTGGTTTTGTGCTCAGCGTTAACAATGTTTTATTTCTTTAGTTCTCTCTCACTCTCGCAAACATCTTTCAAGGTGAGAGGGACGCGCAGCAACGAAGTTATATCATCTGTTAGTATAACCCATTCCCTGATGAAGGGAGGACCCCTCCCAAAACTGTTGGGAAATAAGTATATCCTTGTTGACAACATTCCCGTTGTGCCATATCCCATACCTTTACGAAGACTAACTGGCCCTTTGAATTATTACTTTCAATATATATATAAATATATATTATAAACTTCGAGAGTAGTCCAACATGGGAAACAAAATTATTTATTTTCTCCTAACATTTTCGGCTGGCAGTCCAGCCTTCTTCGGAGGTCGTAAGTGAGATGGCACATCTCGTAGCAAAGGGCCGCTCTACCAGTTTAGGGGCCAAAAGAGAAGAAAAAAAAAAAACGCAGGGGTCAAACTAGCAAGGGAAACCGCTGTGACTATTCTTTGCTGGAATGTTCATCAGGTAGAAAAAAAAAATCAGGAAAAAAAAATGGGGACGGAGTGTTGCTGGAAGCAGGCCTTGGTTGTGCTTGTATTATCACGAGAGGTAGATAAAATGGCTGCCTGACGAAGCAACCAAAGAAAAAGAGGAAAAGTAAAATATTTCCCTCTCTTCCCATCACACACATGGTATGAGTTCAAGTTTAGGTTGTTCGGTCACTGAATGGTTTGCCTGCGGTGCCGAGCCGTACGCACAAAAGAAGATACGTACATACGTACGACCCGCTCCAGCCTTAGGAAAACATTGGCCATGATAATACTCAAAATAAAAAATAGATAATATTTAAGAAATAAACAAATCTGAACATAAAAATGCATAAAACAGAAAAATATATATATTATCAAATAAATACCATGTGCCGGCTCACGCGCGTCGCATTGATTGCGTTTATTTTCAAGCACTACATTAATTGTCCTTTGTGTCCAAATAAGTATATATAGAATGAATTAAATTAAATAATTCAGTTTCTGTCTTCTTTGAGAGGTCGCAGAGGCACGTCAGCCTCCAAGGGCTCTCGTTAATTCCATTGGTGAATGATTTGAATTTGTTTATGAAGTATGGTTTTCGCTGTTCGAGCACCCTTGTGTTCTGAAAGCTGCATCATACTTCATAAACAAATTCAAATCACTCACCCTTCGAATCATAGAGAGCCCTGGGTGAGTGATGTGCTTTTGCCACGTCTCTTAGAAGACAAAGTGAATTATTTAATTCCTTATTTATACATACGTGAGTTTGGACACAGGACGATCAATCAAGCGCTTGAAAATAAACGCTATTGACGCTACGGCCTTATGAAAACAGGTGTAAATCGCTTACTTCTGCAGTTTCATGCATAGTGTAGCAAAACTACAATATTTTTTCAGCAATCTTGCGCTTGCATTTCGCCTTAATACTTTTAAAAGTATCAGCAGCACAGCTGAGCAAGTGACTGACTATTGAAAGCTTTTCTTTTTGGAGGGGGGGGGGGGGGGACGGTATCTTATCATGACAATAAATATTTCAATTCATAGGCTAATAAGTTTCACAGATGACCCTGAGTTAGATACAATTGCACTACGAGCACGCGGCGATGTGATCCGTAAAAATAGGCTCTTGGGTAGCCTGTGCCTTCAAACTAGCGACGGTGAAAGACGAAGCCTTGCCAGGCGTGTGTCGAGTAAAGAGACATGAGAGACACAATGCTCAGGAGGGGGTGCAAGAGTACAATGTCTCAATGCGTCCCCCTCGCCACTGGCTCGGGAAGTGCAGCACGGGCACAATTTTTGACTCAGTAGTGGCACCTAGTGGGACACTTTCTCAACTGTTACAATGTTTGGGATTCCTGGCCATGAGGGCAATTTTCAAATGGATTACATGCAATAAATCACTCCGGCAACGAAAGAGAAATTTTGTAGAAAGTATTTGAGGCATTGACCGTCCAATCTACCCAGAAATAAATATTTCGGTTGTCTGTGCCAGTGAAAGCTACCTACAAGATTTGAAAGAAGGCCACTAACAAGATTTGACAAAAGACAATTTCGTACAAACGAATATATTTAAATAGGAATGTTGTACATCGAGAAAGGTCCAGACGTAGTAGCTTGGCGAAACACTTTTTATAGTAGCTTGGCGAATGGCTACCGGCGAGCATATGCACGAGTGACAACTACAGCCACCGATCGTCGTTGTCGTCTACCGTAACAGCAGAGCATCGATCATTTACATTCATTACAATTATTCCCCGCGAAATAGGAAGCCATCCTGGCGACCTATGGACAAGTAAACACGGGAGGATCGTAGCACTGCTTAAGTCTCGACACATGGAAAATTTCTTGGCCAAAACAATGATGGTCAAAAGACAGTTCTAGTGGCACGATGAGGTAGTTTACCAGTGATGTTTTTAGGGGTGAAGCTCCTCTTACTCTATCCTCGTCCTGCGTCAGGTGTAAGCAGCAGTATCAGACAGACAAGTGAACGGACGAACAGATGCACGGACAGACAGACAGATGCTTTGTCCCACTGATCATCATTCACTCCGTGGATATGCTGTGATTTTATTTGTAGTATACAATGTGAGCCGTGGTACTTGGGGACCAACTTGGTGGAAAGGCCAGGTGTTGCAGAAGGAACACGCAGCCATACGAGTGAACCTGGATTGTAGGAAGTAATGGTAGTGGATGCTTCGTGGTGGAGCTTTTGGCGCCCTTGGTCTTGTGTTGCAAATGACTGTTCCAGTCGGCAGAATTCTTCAGCGTATGTAGCGGCTTGAGACAGAGTCATGGACTTTGAGAAGTCAGGTGTGTACAAAAAGAATGGTGTCCATAGTGCAAGAAGGTTTGCATACATAAAAGAGGAACTGGGAGAATCCAGTAGTGCTTTGAATGGCGGTATTGTAGGCAAACGTAATAAACGGTAGTACTCGATCCCAATTGGGGTGGTCTAACGAGATGTGCATAGCCAGCATGTCACCGTGGGTGCGGTTGAAGCGCTCTGTCATTGGTTTGAAGATGATAAGCGCTTGTAGTGTGGTAAACGACGCGGCACTCACGCAGAAGTGCTGCGATGACATCCGAGCGAAACACGTGACTATGACCACTTAGCAACACTCTAGATGCTCCATAACGGAGGACGATTGTGCGAAATGAAAGTGGCAACGTCTTTTGTTGTAGAGGTAGGAAGGGATCAACTATCGGCATACCGTGTGAGGTGGTCGACTGCAACTATGATCCAACTTTTACCGTATGCAGTGTTGGGAAGGGAATCATAGATGTCAGTACCGACGCAGTCAAACGATAGGGAGGGGCATGGCAAAGATAACAAGGGGCCGCTGGCGTGATGAGGCGGAGTCTTATGTCTCTGGCATATGGAGCAAGCCCGAACGTGCCACCGAATAAAAGGGTACATACCGTGCCAGTAATATTAGAGCCGGATGCGAGAATACGTTTATAAGAAACCTGCGTGGCCACATTGGAGTCCGTCATGAAACGTGGAACAAATTTCAAACCGCAGGTGATGCGGAATGACGAGCAGCCACTGACGTCCACTGGGTGTGTAGTTGGGTCGGCACAGCACGTCTTCGCGAGTGTTGAAGTGCTCTACTTGCCGACGCAATGTGCAAGTAGGGGAGAGGCAATCTGCCCAGCCGGAATGTTTAGAATAGAAGAAAGCCAGAGGTCCTTGCGCTTCTCAGATGGTATGTTGGCAATGGTGATCGCAGTGGCATCACAGATAAGGCTTTTGCAGCGGGAAGGGTCAGGATGCAGGGGCACATGGGAAAGGATGTCTGCGCCTGAATGTTTGCAGCCGGTGCAATAGACCACAGGGATATCATATTCTTCAAGGAACGCCCAGCGGTTGAGCCGTCCACTTGAATCCATTAGCGATGACAACCGGCAAAGGGCATGGTGCTCAGTCACAACGTAAAGAAGGCACTCATACACGTAAGGCCGAAATTTCTCAATCGCCCAAACAATGGCGACGCATTCCTTTGCAGTGACAGAATAGCTTGTTTCAGCTTTGCTAAGCGTTCAGCTTGCATAAGTAACGATCTCATGGAAGTCGTCTTTCCGATGTGCAAGAATACCACTCAGCTCGACACCAGTAGCGTTGGTGTAGATCTCTGTGGGTGCAGATGGGTCATAGTGACGCAGAATAGGCTGCAACATGTGGAGCAAGCGCAGTTCGTTCAAAGCATCGCTACAGGCGACAGACCATGCTGAAAGGTCCTTAGGGCCGGCGAGGAGCTTGGTCAAAGGAGCAATGATTGTCGTGAAATTGCGGACGAAGCACCGGAAATAAAAGCAAAAACTCGGGAGGCTTAGAAGTTGTTTCCTAGTAGTCAGTTTGGGAAACGCTGAAACGGCTGTAGGTTTCGCAGGGCCAGGGAGAATACCCTCCTTCAAAACCATGTGGCCGAGGCCCGTGATCTTTCAAGCAGCAAAATGGCACTTCTTCAGATTCAGTTGCAGCCCTGCGACAAAGAGACATGCGAGTGCTTGCTCGAGGCAGGTTAAATGGGTTGGTAAAATCGGTTTAAAAGAGGATAATGTCATTTAAATAAGAATGGCGAATATTCTCTTTAGTGCCTCGAAGGATTGTGTCAGTAATTCGCTCTAAAGTAGTTGGCCTATTGCAGAGGCCGAAGGGCATTACTTTGAACTCGTACAGCCTCTTGGGCATGACGAAAGCTGTTTTTTTCACGATCGGCCTCTGTTATGGGTACCTGCCAGTATCCAGAGCGCAGGTCTAAAGAGGAGAATTCGGCTTTATGTTGGCCTTCCAAGGCATCTTCGATGCGCAGCAGAGGATAGACATCCTTGCATATGATTTAGTTGAAACGTTGCAAGTCCACGCAAAAACCTACAGATCTGTCCTCCTTCACCAGCACAACTGGGGAGGCCCAGAGACGGCTGGACAGCGATTATGCCACGTTGGAGCATGTTATCAACCTCTTTATCGATGATGCAGTGTTTGGCAGTTGACACACACTATGGACGCTGTCATAATGGTGCCAGTTGACTGGTATCAGTATGGTGAACAAATGATGACGCTCGATTCAAGAAAGGCTGGTCGTGGTGGACGAAGGAGGCTAGGAAATGCTGGAGGAACTTGATCATCTTGATCATCTGTTCCTGCTGCTCAGGTGTGAGGGGGCAATCAATGTACTTGCGGAATACGTTCACAAAAACATCGGTGTCGTATGTTGGTGCAGTTGCAAAACTCCACAGGGATGGCTTTTCTGGATGCATTGGGTCTTCAGAAGTGCAATATGAGCTCTCATAGCTCCACAGACACTCGTCGCATCGCAGGATATTCGGACAAGTAGAGACGTTGTACACGTGGAAAAGTTGATGACGGCAAACGGGAAGACGATTGTTCGGTGGTGATATGAGTTATAGATGGTCGGAACAGTCGCGCCGAGTTAGTGGCAGCAGGCGAACTCACAGGCACTAGGACGGCAGACAAAGGCGCGACACGGATTTCAGCTGCGGTAAACACTTTAGGTGACTGTGGTGGTTGAGATCTCTGCACAGAGTCGTCGACATGAGTTCAGCATGAGTGCAGTCAACTAGGGCCTGATGGGTAGAAAAGAAATGCTATCGTAGTATGATGTCGTAAGATGAGTGGGGAAGAACGACAAACTAAACAGTGTACCAAACATCTTGAAATAACAACACATGCCGTGCACTGAACCGTCGGCGTGATGTAATGGGGGGTGGCTGTACGCAGGGCAAAATTTGTTAGTAGCGTTGTGGCTTTTCTGAAATTGTGGCACAGTTTATTTTTCTCTAATTACAGAAATGACGGCGCCTGTGTCGACAAGTGCACATACGGCGACACTTTCTACGAGCACATCGATTTCATTTGGCGGGTAAAAAGAAGTCTTGGAGAGCTGACAACAATGCAGTTCTTGCCTCTGGAACTGCTGCTGTCACTTTTCTTCTCGTTTGGGGATAGGGCGGTGAAGTATTGGGGAGACGGACCAGCGACGGGGCTGTAATGACTGGCGGGAGTCGGAAGGCCGTCCTAGAGAAAAGGAGTTGGTGATTAAAGATGGTTATTTGGGATGCTGGGCAGCTTGGGAATTTGCCGAAGTCCGGAGGCTGGATGTTGCGACGGTGGCAGTAGCATGGTATATGGCCCACAAAACCGCACGCAAAGCAGATGAGCTGATTGTAGAAGGTACACCATGGGGTAATGACAGAAAGTGCAGCAGGCAAAGTAGGATGGGAAGCCGTGCACGTAGGCAGTGTGATAGTGCAGGAAGACCCAATGCCCTGATATGAGCCAGGAACAGGTGAGGCCGTTGGTCCAGCAGCGACGGCAGCGTACGGCAGCGGTATAGTGACAGGTAGTGATGAACGGCAGTGCCTGCGTGACCCGTGTCTCAATGATTTGGCGTAGACATGGGTTTAACACGGTCGTGGTTTTAACACCGATCATTGTCCTTGTTTTCTGTAATAGCAGAGCATTCATCATTCACATTTATTATAATATATATGTAAGCAATAAAATAGTTACTAAGGCTGGTCCACCAATCGAAACGTCAGAAAATATACCATGCAAAGCCAACATGTGCGTTGTACTCTCTTTTGTTGCTTATCTTACCGGGGCCAGCGTTATTTCCTTGCTGCAACTATATATATATATTTTTTTTCAACCATTTTAATGAAAATGTCAACTGTGTGATGAACTACTAGCTAGCATAGCAGCCCTAGAGCACGTTCAGTCAGGCAGTTTCTGAAGCAGGGTGTGTGTATGTGTGTGTTTGTGAGTGTGCGTGTGTGCCCTGCAAAAGCTAGGGACCTCGTGCCACAAGAGGAATCCAATGTGCCTTGTTTTCCTTTTATCCATTGTAGTGCACACATGGGGGATTGGCCAGAAACTATGTGGTTTTGCTATAAGCTTTATTTTTAATAATATATATGGAGTTCAACATCCCAAAACCACCAAATAATTTTGAGAGGCCATAGTGGAGGGCTCCGAAAATTTTGACCACCTGGTGTTCTTCAATGTGCACCTAAAACTTTGATGACAGATAATTACTAGTTGTACACTGTATCTTGTCATCTAGTTATACACTGTATCTTGTCATCTTCACCCTAGTTTTGCACTGTTTCACTCTATAGGTTCAAAGAAAACTATTATATTAAGGCAGATAGCATAGTCAAGAATTTCTTTAATTTTGTATGAGTTGGGCACAAATGTTTAATTTAGTGGTTTTTAGCGGAATTTGAGGGCTCCTGTTACAGGGTTGTTACTTTTGACTTGCCAACACTCCATGTCAGCACTTTGTTCGAAGAAAAGGTGTTTCAAATTTGTGCTTTGCTTGTCAATTTTTCCAAGACAAAATGCTTGTCTTGGAAGAACGCTAACATCATCTTAATACATAAGAAAGGAGATGACAAGGACTTGAAGAATTACAGGCCGATCAGCTTGTTCTCAGTAGTATACAAGCTATTTACAAAGGTAATTGCTAAGAGAGTAAAGAAAACATTAGAATTCAATCAACCAAAGGAACAAGGACGATTTCGAACAGGCTACTCAACAATTGACCACATTCATACTATCAATGAGGTAATAGAGAAATGCTCAGAATATAATCAAGCACTATACATAGCCTTCATAGATTACGAGAAGGCGTTTGATTCAGTAGAAATATCAGCCGTCATGCAGACACTGCAGAATCAGGGCGTTGGTGAAGTACGTATAAATATACAGGGGATCAACTGCTACCATATTGCTCCGTAATGAAAGCAACAGAACACCAATCAAGAATGGTGTAAGGCAGGGGGATACAATATCCCCAATGCTATTTACCACGTGCCTACAGGAGGTTTTCAGAAGCCTAGAATGGGAACAGTTAGGGATAAGAGTTAATGGAGAGTACCTTAATAACCTGTGCTTCGTCGATGACATTGCATTGCTGAGTAACTCAGGGGACGATTTGCAACTCATGATGACGGAGTTAGACAAGGAGAGCAGAAAGGTGGGTCTTAAAATTAATCTGCAGAAAACGAAAGTAATGTACAACAACGTCTGAAAAGAGCAGCGCTTCGAGATAGGTAATAGTGCACTTCAAGTTGTAAAAGACTATGTCTACTTAGGGCAGGTAATAACCGTGGAGCCGAACCACGAGATTGAAGTAACTAGAAGAATAAGAATGGGGTGAAGCACAATTGGCAGCACTCTCAAATTATGACTGGTAGATTGCCACTATTCCTTAAGAGAAAGGTATATAACAGCTGTATCTTGCCGGTACTTAGCTACGGAGCAGAAACCTGGAGACTCACAAAGACGGTTCAGCTTAATTTGAGGACGACGCAGCGAGCAATGGAAAGAAAAATGGTAGGTGTAACCTTAAGAGACAAGAGAGCCGAGTGGATTAGGGAACAAACGGGGGTTAAGGCTATCATAGTTGAAATAAAGAAGAGGAAATGGACATGGGCCGGGCATGTAGCGCGTAGACAGGATAACCGCTGGTCATTAAGGGTAACTAAATGTATTCCCAGAGAAGGGAAGCGGGTTAGGGGGAGACAGAAAGGTTAGGTGGGCAGATGAGATTAGGAAGTTTGTGGGTATAAATTGGCAGCAGCAAGCACAGGACCGGGTTAACTGGTGGAACATAGGAGATGCCTTTGTCCTGTAGTGGACGTAGTCTGGCTGATGATGATGATAATGTCAATTTTACACGCCGTTCACTGCTGCAAAATTAGGGTGTGATGTGCGTATCTGAATCGTTTGTCCAGTGTGGTTCACCAAGGTACTCCAATTTTTCAAGTGCACAACTTTCTATTCGTGACATTGCAAAAAAACTGTGTGCTTACGTTCAGGTGCGGGATGCATTCGAGAAGTACAACAAGGTGTTCGTGTACTCCGTGTCCAACATGCGGAACAGCAAGCTCAAGGACGTGCGACAAGAATGGAAGGACAGCAGGTGAGCTCAAAAGTTCTCGCTTCCTTAACAGCTGAGAAAAAAAGGGGATATAAATACAGATGTAGTATTTCTAGAAGATTAAACATGACACGAAAGTTTATACAGCCCATGGTTCATGTGGTATTGTGTGTCAGATATTCAGGCCTTGTAAACACTGTAGCATCTGTGGATAAAGCTATACGTTGAGATCATCGGTTTTCATTTATTGCATGAGTGATACTTGATACATTTGTTTCTGACACAAAAAAGTACAATGGGCAGGGTTGATGTTTTTGTATTGTAAACATTGATGCCTAGCTTCAGTCAAGTCGGAACAAGATAATGTGATTGTATAAGATATTACTGTAAAAATGTGTAATCTGAAGTTGATGTTTTTTCTTGCTTTCTCATTCATTGTTGATGACCTTTCATATTTCCAAACCACGGCACTTGTTGATAATCATTAGCAAGCCTCTGCTATCGTGCTTCGTATATGTCACATTTTTTAGCGGCCTGGATTTTGCTAGCTGTTTTGACACAAGGCCTTTCATTATCTCCTGATGTGTCGTGCTGTGGCTGCTCATATCAGCCTGTGCTTGTCTCGATTTTTATGAAGCATGTCATTCATCAGAACTGTCGTGGAAAATATGTGAAGCACTTAATTTGCCTTGATGATCTATTCACTTGTGCTTATGTGACTGTGTTATAATTGTGAATGCATAGTATGTAGTTCATCATCTTTACCTGTGCATGCAAATTATTGTAATGATCACCGTTTCTTTCGCTGGATGTTCATGTCTTTGGTTTGCATGCCTTTGTTGTAAATGCAACAACTATTTCATCTTACTAGATGTCTTTTCATAAGGGTTCGTTCAATATACAGTGTAGCTCGTTTATAATGAGCCCACTTACTGCGAAATAGTTGATAAAGCGAATTTCCCATTCGAACTTTTGCATTTTCAATGCTTTTCAGGTCCAGGTTTAAAGAAGTATATCAACTCACCTCAGTGGATATAGCGAAGCAGTTTTTTTTTTTTTTTTAAATAAATAAAAAGCATGCCATCAAACTTCCTTTCGAGCTGTCACGCAAATTGAAATGGTCGAAAAAAGCTTATTCCTGGCTTCCGGCAGCCTCCCCCAGCATCATTTGCCTTTTCACTCGGCTTTCTGCGAAGGCTTGCTTCGCCGCATCGCACGGTAACCCGGTCGCCGTTTTCAAAAAACAGGCAAATGCTTTTTTTTTTTTTTTTTTTTTTCCCCCAGTGTCAGGCCAATCGATAGCCAAGTAAAAGGTTGCTCGTATCTTGTCTCGTCACACTGCGTACTACATCCCCTGGCTCGCTTCACAAAAACGCAGCCCCACGCTGTGGGCCTTTAGGCCACCCATGGGGCCATGCTGTTGTTCCGCATCGTGGTGAAAAAGCGAAGCAGGTGCGCTCCTAAATTGCTTTTTTTCCCCGTCGTGGTGACACCAGTGATGCCTTCCTAAGCCTGTCATGCTTGTTTGCGTGGTTGGCGTGGTTCACTTACTCAAACAAAGTAGTACAGTTTGAACAGCAAAAGCACTTGTACGCTTGTTCGGCTCTCTTCACTGGTGAAAAGCGGGCCATCGCAGTGCATTTGGACTTTCCTGCGGTAACAGCTTGGCCTGCCCTGTGCACCGACCAACTCTTCGACGATGTCAAATCTAATGATACCTGAAACATAGACCTCATCCATAGCCAAGTGAAAGCTGCTCTCCCTCAATGTGAAATGCGCCACTTTGGATGAAGTTCGCCAGAAAATCAAGAAGAGCGACATTGCACAGAAGTATGGTATAGCCCAGCTCCCTTTGGCGACCACCATAAAGAATGCCAGCAAGCTGTTTTAGACGATGACGTTGGCAACGATGAGCGGAAGAGGATCCGCGCTGCCACTTACGGTGATGTTGAAGCGGCGCTCTTCAGATGGTTTGTAGATGTTCGCGCAAAGAACGTCACTCTCGGTGGGCCTATTCTGAGTGCTCAGGCCAAAAGTCTGGTGTTTGTTCTCGGTTTCAGTTACTGCCAACAAAAACTGTCGTGGCGAAGACTTATAAATCCAGGTCGCATCGATTCAAAGACTGCCATGGCATCAGGCACAAAAACAGTCAAGAATGCGCCACAGGTGCCGCATTTTTTACGCATAAGTCAAGAGGGATATTTACAATGCTGATGAAACGGGGCTGTTTTTTCAGTTACTGCCAGCAAAAACTCTCGTGGCAAGGACTTATAAATGCGTATGAGGAAACAATAACAAAAATCGCATCACAGTGTTGCTGTGCGCAAACATGGATGGCGCAGCCATCGGTCATCGGCAAACATAAGAAGCCTCGGGACTTTGCCAAGGTGCTGTCTATGCCAGTAGTGTACACACACAACACCAAGGTATGGATGATGGGGGACATCTTCCGTAAGTGGCTCACTGACTTTGACAAGGTAATTAGCTTGAAGAAGCGCAAAGTGCTGCTTCTGTTTGACAACTGCAGCGCACACCATGTCACTGCACATCTCTGCGCTGTCAAGGTACTTTTCCTGCCTCCCAACACAACCACCAAGATGCAGCCGATGGACCAAAGAGTGATGGCAAACTTGAAAGTCCATTATCGCTGCCGTGTCATCAAGCATCTTCTCATAGACATCTGAACAGCTCACCTTATTTGAAGGTGCCGTTGATGAAGGTAATATTGTCACGATGAGTCACAAGTACTGGGGGATTTATTGAACGACCGGGTAGCTAGCTCTAGGACGATGCGTCAGTCGTGGCTGGCTCTCGAGCAGAGAAGAAGACACGCGATCTTCTTTTTTCCTCCAGATTGAGAGCCGCTCTTGCTGTCGACCCACTACGTGCTGGTGGCATTATCCCCCCTTCCGAAAAGAAAAAAAAAACAAGTCCCAAAAAGAGGAAAGAAAAGTACATAGCATCACCGCGATGCTACAACATAGGCACGTGAAAAAGAAATTGGAAATTCGGATAAAGTGAAAGTAAAGATTGAAGAGCATGCCAAAATAAGAAACGTCAATGAACAAGAAAGCAAGTTCACACAAATAAACAAAAAACACAAAGGATGCTGTACGGTAAAGGAAAAGTTACGAGCAACGCGCAATAAATGGTTTCATGCGCAACACATGAACGACGTCCGGCCTCAGCCGTGTCCTACTCCGTGCATGGGGTGTTGAGTCCGGAACCACTTCGTAGTTCACGTCACTGACGCGGCGTAACACTTTATATGGGCCAAAGTACCGGCTCAGCAACTTTTCACTAAGGCCACGGCGGCGGACGGGCGTCCACACCCAAACTTGATCTCCGGGGCTGTAAAACACTTCTCTGTGGCGGGTATTATAGCGTCGTGCGTCTGCCTGCTGTTGCTGGCCGATGTGCAGTCGCGCGAGCTGCCGGGCTTCCTCTGCACGCTCTGCGAATTCTTCGGCGTCAGTTGCCAACTCGTCTTCGTCTTGACACGGTAGCATGGAGTCTAGCATGGTCTGTACTTCGCGGCCGTAGAGAAGCCGAAATGGCGTGAATCGCGTGGTCTCTTGCACGGCGGTATTATACGCGAAGGTCACGTAAGGTAAGATCCGGTCCCATGTTTTGTGCTGTACGTCGATGTACATTGAGATCATGTCTGCGAGGGTCTTATTCAGTCGCTCGGTAAGTCCGTTGGTTTGCGGGTGGTACGCAGTTGTCCTTCGGTGTCTGGTGTTGCTCAGTTTGAAAACTTCGTCCGTAAGCTGCGCCGTGAATGCCGTCCCTCTGTCCGTTATTGCACTGGAAGGAGCACCGTGTCGTAACACGATGTGGCGCATGAAAAATTGTGCTACCTCAGAAGCCGTGGCTCGTGGGATCGCTTGGGTTTCAGCGTAGCGTGTCAAATAGTCGGTCGCGACGATCACCCATTTGTTGCTGTCCGCAGACAGGGGAAATGGCCCGAGAATGTCCATGCCGACTTGGTCGAATGGCGTGCAAGGTGCTTCAATGGGCTGAAGCAAACCAGCTGGCTTAACAGATGGTTGCTTTCGGCGCTGACATTCCCGACAGCTCTTGACGTACTTCTTGACGCTTGCCGAAAGTCCTGGCCAATAGTACCTCTCGCTCACTCTGGCAAGTGTCCGTGAGTAGCCCAGATGACCGGATGTGGGTTCGTCATGGCAAGCGAAGAGGACGTCGTTTCGCATGTCTCGAGGAACCACCAGGAGGTAGGTACGGTTGTTCAAACGAGCGTTCTTCTTGTACAGCACACCCTCTCGAAGGCAGAACGACGGCAACGAGCGGGATAAATGACGTGGTATGATTGTGTCCTGGCCCTCTAAATGATCGATGATCGGACGAATCTCTGCGTCATCCCGCTGCCGCTTACTCAAGTCTGATGAGCTAATGGCGCCCAGAAAGCCTTCGTCTTCCTCTGCATCCTGACTGACGACAAGAAGGGGTGCGCGTGACAGTGTGTCAGCGTCTTCATGCTTACGGCCGGACTTATGGACGATGGTGACGTCAAATTCCTGCAGCCGCAAGCTCCACCGTGCTAGCCGTCCTGAAGGGTCGCGCAGGCTTGCCAACCAGCAGAGGGCGTGGTGGTCCGTCACTATCTTGAAGGGACGACCATAAAGGTACGGGCGGAACTTGGTGATTGCCCACACGACTGCGAGGCACTCTTTCTCCGTAGTGGAATAATTCGCCTCGGCACGGGATAGAGAGCGGCTGGCGTAGGCTATCACTCTTTCGATGTCCTCTTGACGCTGAACGAGCACTGCACCGAGCCCAATGTTACTAGCGTCGGTATGGACCTCCGTGTCAGCATCATCGTCGAAATGAGCGAGAACGGGCGCTGATTGCATGCGCTGTCGCAGCTCATCAAAAGCTGCTTGTTGCTCGTTTTCCCAGACAAACGGCGTGTCGTCCCTTGTGAGACGAGTCAGAGGTTCTGGTATTTGTGAAAAGCCATGAATGAATCGGCGATAGTAGGCGCACAAACCAAGGAAGCGCCGGACGGCTTTCTTATCGACAGGAGCTGGTAATTCGGCAACAGCGGCAAGCTTGTCCGGATCGGTACGGATTCCTTCGGCGCTAACTACATGTCCAAGAAATTTTAGTTCTTTATAGCCGAAGTGGCACTTCTGTGGTTTTAGTGTGAGGTCCGCCGATCGGATAGCCTCCAGCACGCTGCGCAGGCGGTGAAGGTGCTGCTCGAACGTGGTAGAGAAGACCACCACATCATCAAGATAGACAAGACAAGTCTGCCACTTCAGCCCTGTGAGGACAGTGTCCATCATTCGCTGGAAAGTTGCCGGCGCTGAACACAAGCCGAAAGGGAGTACTCGAAATTGGTATAGGCCGTCTGGAGTCACGAAGGCTGTCTTTTCGCGGTCTCGCTGATCTACCTCGATTTGCCAGTACCCGCTTTTGAGATCGAGAGAAGTGAAATAATGGGCACGACGAAGTCTATCTAGCGAATCGTCGATACGTGGTAGCGGGTACACATCTTTTTTGGTCACATTGTTAAGCTTTCGGTAATCGACGCAGAAGCGTAGCGACCCGTCCTTCTTTTTGACAAGCACGACTGGAGATGACCACGGGCTGTTGGATGGTTCGATAACGCCATCGTCAAGCATCTCACGAACTTGCGTACGTATCGCTTCACGTTCTTTAGCCGACACGCGGTAGGGGTGCTGGTGTATTGGGCGTGCGTCCTCGTACGTGATGATCCTGTGTTGAGTGATGGACGTCTGGCGGATCTTTGAGCAACTTGCGAAGCAAGACCTGTACTCGAACAAGAGCGCTCGCAGCGCAGTCTGGTTATCGGTGGACAGATCAGGATTGATGTCAATGTTGCTCATTGATGTGTCTGCGTTATCCACTATTTCTGACGTGAGACAGTTGGTTACGTTCGCTACTTCGTGCGCAAACGCTATCGAAGTGCCACGGAAAAGGTGTCGATGCTCGTTGCTAAAGTTGGTAACGAGCAATTCAGATCGGCCGTCACGAACGTGTATTACACTTCTCGCTACACATATGCCTTGCTGCAGGAGGTGTTCTAAATTTGTCTCGGCTACCACATCGCCATCGCTCAAACCACAGCATGTTACGTCGACTAGAACACTGGCTCGGGGAGGAAGCGTCACGCTCTGTTCAGAAATACGGAGTACGTCGACACGCATTCCGTCATCCTACATGTTGATTGCTCGCTGGGCTGAGAACGTGACGCGGCGCTCTTGGAGATCAATGATAGCTCCATTTTCCTGTAGAAAATCAACTCCCAGAATGACGTCACGGGAGCATTCACGTAGAACAAGGCAGCTTGCTACGAATGTGTACCCTTGAATCTGTACTCTAGTTGTGCAGGCGCCCAGTGGAGTAACGACATGGCCACCAGCTGTCCGAATCTGCGAGTTATGCCACGGCGTGATTACTTTCTTCAGCTGCGTTGTCAGTTTCCCGCTCAGTATGGAATAGTCTGCGCCGGTGTCCACTAACGCATTAACTACACAACCATCAATTGTTACTGCTATGTCGAGTGAAAGCCGGCTATCCTTTGCAGCAGCAGGTGATGTCGGACCAGTTTCTGTACGGTTCTGCGTCAATAGGAGGTCTTCAGCGCTTCGACGTTCAGCGACCCCGCCCCCAGAGGTCGCTTCGGCTAGTTTTCCCGGCGGGGGCTGGGAGATCGTGCGGTAGAATACCGCTGGGGCGTTGATGAAAATCGCCTCGGTGATGGCGAGCGCGACTGGCGCCCGGCAGACGGTGGTGCATGCTGCTGGGAGAGGTAGTTTTGGATGTCGCGTGGTCTCTGACCGTAACGGGGTGGCGGCGCGTACGCAGAGAAGCCGCGAAGCCCAAGACGGCGATAAGGGCACTGGCGGTACAAGTGATCAGCTTCTCCGCAGTGAAAGCATAGAGGCCGATGATCGGGTGTGCGCCAGACATCAGACTTCCGAGGAGACGAGTGGCGATCGTCGATGTACTGGACCGGTTGCACCGAACGATGGGCGACAGAAGCACCACGTACAAAGGGCAGGGGCCGTGGCGTGTACGTGCCTTCGTAGTATGGTATGTGCTGCGCTGACTCAAGTGAAACTGCAGGGACAGGATGAACGAACAATGGCGGCGATGCAGCAGGGCGCTTCAAGGCTTCCGCGTAGGTTGTCCCACGGTGATATTCAGCAGGAGCTGACGCAGCTGTATCAGGAGGCAAAGTGTCCCGGAGAGCCTGGTGCAGCTCATCCTTGATCACAGTTGCAATAGAGCTAACCGTAGGATGAGGTGTTACACCAGCCTTTTGCAACTCTTCACGTACGATATTACGGATGAGTTCACGTAAGGAGTCATTGCTGGTCCCAGCGGCGGCAAAAATGTCAGCAGTGGACATGCCACTGACTTGCCTGTCGTATTGGTTTGATCGCTGCTGTAGCATTTTTTCCATTGTCACGGCTTCAGACAAGAACTCCGCGACCGTCTTTGGAGGGCTTCGCACGAGGCCGGCGAAAAGCTGGTCCTTGACACCACGCATCAAGTGACGCAACTTCTTGTCCTCCGTCATTCTTGAATCTGCCCGTCGGAAGAGACGCGTCATGTCTTCGACGTACGCGGTCACAGTTTCGTTTGGCGACTGGACGCGGGCAAGAATAGCTCGTTCAGCTCTTTCTTGGCGGTCGGCGCTGGCATATGTCTGCAGAAGTCTACGACAGAATTCGGGCCACGTCGTCAGCTGCTCCTCTCGATTTTGATACCACGTGCGAGCCCCGTCTTCGAGATAGAAGTAGACACGACCCAGTTTCGCCGCGTCGTCCCACTGATTCAAGTTGGCTACGCGCTCGAAGTCCGCCAACCAGTCCTCAACGTCTTCGTTCTCCGTACCATGGAACGTCGTCGGTGCCCGTGGGCTTTCCAACGTATATCGGTTCGACGACGTGCTTCCCGTGCCGGTTGGCAAGGTTTGTACCGAAGTGCTGGTCATGTTTGTTGACGTGGTGGTAGTAGTATCGTTGACTTCCGGAGGCAATCCCCTGATTCGGCGGCTGGTCCGATGCACGGGAGTGTTGACTGGCACTGGACTCGTATTACGGCTTCCTGGGGGGGTCTGCAGCATCCGTGAGACTACCCAGCACCTTCCACCAGTTTGTCACGATGAGTCACAAGTACTGGGGGATTTATTGAACGACCGGGTAGCTAGCTCTAGGACGATGCGTCAGTCGTGGCTGGCTCTCGAGCAGAGAAGAAGACACGCGATCTTCTTTTTTCCTCCAGATTGAGAGCCGCTCTTGCTGTCGACCCACTACGTGCTGGTGGCAATATTTGTCACAAGTGGAGCCTGGAGAGACGTGAAGTCTTGGACAATCCTTTATTGCTTCCAAGAAGTGGGTTTCTCGCGGAGAAGCAGCACTGCTGAAGAAGAAACAGCAGCAGCTGGTGCCGCGACTGGGACGAGCTTAGGACAGCTTTGGGAGGCCGCTAGCAATGCAAGTCTTGCCCCAAGCGGGTTCGATTATATGGACTTCGCTCTCGTTGATGAAGACCTTGTCATAACTGAGGAGCTCACCACCGAGGAACTTGCGACTAGTGTCTCCGAAAAGGAAACAGTTGCCAATAGCAGTTCCTCGGACCTCAAAAGTGGCGACATTGCTGCACCTCAGCCAGTGACCTCTGGACAGCTGTCGATGTACTGCATAAGTATTTGAGTTTTGAACCGGACCATTGCACACAGATGGACAGTGTTGAGGCCAGGGTTCTAAAACGCAAGCTTGCAAAATGCGTTCAGGGGACCCTCGAACACTTTTTCCAGAAGGTATAAATAAAAATTTCTACTTGGTCTGCTTAATGTCAGAACTTGTTCTTTTTAGAGTCCGGTTATGGCAAAAAAGTAGTCACGCGTAATTTCTAATCAATAAAAATGAAGTACATGGTCGTCTGAGGGGACCGTCGACTTAACATACCATGTTTAAGAAAATTTGATTGAGCCAATGTGGCCTGAACAAGGAAAATCTACTTTGAAAGCCAAAACATTACAGGCAGATATTTCGGTGCAGTATTTGAAATTGAAACTGTGACCTTGATTTTCTTCAGTAACAAACGTGATGGTGAAATTTGTGAGCGCCAGCTCCAGACACAGCAGTTTAGAGAAGACGGTCAAGCAATCCTGAGTGTTGCCCCGTGGTTCCCGGCGGAAAGCAATCGAACGCGCTGCTGGGCTTCAGCATCCTTTCTAGCTATTTAGAGTTTTTCCCCCTTCTCAGCCCATCTCATCCGCTCATGTATGGCGCAGTCGATGTCCGAAACCTACTACAGCCACTTTGCCGCCAAGTAAGCCGCCGTGTTTTCAGCCAAACGTTGAACGCCGAACGAGTCCTAAGACCAACCAGCCTTGCGTGTCAACGACGATGTCGTTCATCAACTGGCGTGTTGCCCCGCCGAAGACTTCGCCGCCGTGAGTGTACAGTTTATTGGAACTGAACTGCAATGCCGCAGCCTCTCCACCACCAGCAACTAGGAAGAATTAAGTGACTGACTTTTAGTTGATATTGCCGCATGTTGTTAAGCACCTACTGAAGTTTTGCGCCGCTTCTTGCTCTTATGAATTCTGCCAGACCAACTGACAAGCCAAACGCGCCAAGCTATTAACGCACCATGCAACGCCGGCTGCACGTGTCATCACACCACGTGCTGGAAAAAGAAGGCTGGCGGTTTTTCAAAGGAGCGGGGATATTGAACATTTCATTTGGCTTTGCCCACAGTTTGATGTGCAAAGAGCAGGGACGATCCGCACCTTGCGAAAAGGCTGTCATAGGCACCAGACAGTTGATGACGTCATTTTTCCTGAAGGACCCGCGGCAACTAGGAGGAACGTGGAACGAATTTTGTTCGTCTTCCTGCGTGACACTGGGCTGTTTGATACGTGGTGACAATTTCCAAATTCAGGAGATGCTCAAGCGGAACAATTGCCGGCCATGCAGACCAGGCTAACCCCGCCTGCTGCAACACCACCACCACCACCAAGGAACGGCACGCAGCGAGATGCAAAAGAAGAGATTGACGAGGTTTTCTCTAGCGAGCTCGGGACAACCTTTGTGTATTTAGTTGGCGGGCACAAGTTCGCCGTAAATAAATAGCTGTTTTAGCTTCCGGCGTTGTATTTGCTCATTACAAACTGGTGGACGTGCTGGGTATGATTCCAAGCCCATCTCGGGTGAGGGAACATAGCCCAGAACCTTGAAAGCTGGAGCCAGCGCAGTTGACTCCCGTACACCACCACACGAGTCGGCGCCTACGAGGTGAGCAGCCCGAGTTTGGTGCCCTTTTCGATTTGATATTTTCGAGGATTCCGAGGACTGGCTCAACGGTTTCGAATGCGTCGCCAGATTGAACGGTTGGAACGAAGACAGGAAACTTCGCTACGTCTACGTGGCACTGCAAGATTCTGCGCGTACATGGTTCGAAAACCACGAAGCGTCCTTATTGTCCTTGGACGACTTTCGAAGAGAGTTTCTTCCTGCGTACCCAAACACGGATTGCAAAGGAAAGGCAGAGGCCGCTCTTGAGACGCGAAACCAGCGGAACAAAGAGAGCATCGCCATGTACATTCAAGACTTGTCTCGACTGTTCTGCCGGACCGACGCGAACATAGCTGAGGAAAAGAAGTTGCGGCACCTGATGCGTGGAGTGAAGAAGGAGCTTTTTGCAGGCCTGGTGCGTAATCCACTGCTCTCTTGCCGAGTTCAGATCAGAAGCAAAAAGGATAGAAAAGACTCTGCAGCAGTGTGCGCCAATACAACAGGTACGTAAGCGTCTCATCTGTTAGCACGGCATCGACAACCCTCACAAGTAACATTCAATGTTAGCGTGAAATGGTGAGGGCTATTGTAAGGGGAGAACTTCAGAAAATGCAAATGACTAAAGATCATCCAGCGATGTCCGCACTTGTCGACGTTGTGCGTGAAGAAGTGCGGCAAGCGGTTCTTCAACCACAACGTCAGGTACTACAGCGCGCACAGCCGGAGCCTCCGTGTCAGTTGTACGCGCAAGTAGTACGACAGGACCTCGGACGCATGAATCGGGCGACTACGACTGCTGTGACGCCTCTGACGTTTTCTCTGAGTACGCCGCTACCAATGCCGGAAGCAAGACCACGTAAAAGCGATGTATGGTGCACTGTAGACCGGCGGCCCCTCTGCTACCGCTGCGGAGAAGCAGGTCACCTTTACCGGGCGTGCCAGTATCGTCGAGCGGGACTGCGTGGTTTTTCTGTCAATGCACCGTGCCCGCGGAACGATGAACAGCCCTACGAAATCGAAGAGTACTTGTCTTCACGCTATTCACCTCAAGACTCAGAGTCCTCGTCCGTCATCAAATCTCGGAAGACCACGTTCACCTAGCCCGCGGTGGGAAAACTAGAGCCAGCGACCTCTGGAGGTGAGGCCACTGATATACTGACAACTGAAGACTCTCCATTGTTAGCCTGACAGGACGGAGGCAGTTACACAACAACGGACAAGTGCAGTAGTAGCGACGTTGCCTCCGAGATATTAGTCACGGTCGACGACGTCGAGGCCATTGCGCTAATAGACACTGGTGCAGACTATTCCGTTCTCAGTTATGCTCTCGCAAAGAAGCTTAAGAAGGTGATGACTGAGTGGACCGGACCTCGGATACGTACCGCTGGAGGGCACTTAGTTAGTCCCGTGGGGTTATGCACCGCAAGGATAGGAATAAGGGGATTCGTGTATGTCCGCAGCTTTATCGTGCTTCCTGAATGCTCCAGTGAACTGATTATAGGCATGGACTTCTTGCAAACAAACAATGCAGCCATCGACTTGCAAGAGTCCCAGGTTTCGTTTTCTACAAAGAATGCCGTCGCCATCTGTCATGTGGAGAAACCAATCGTTCTACCTCTCCGCATTGTAGAGGAAGATGTAACCGTGCCCCCACGTTCCAGTGTGACCGTTCTTGTGAGGAGTGAAGTTCTCTGTGACTGTTACGGATTAGCAAACGAAAACATCCGACTGCTACTAGAAAAAGGAGTATGCGTGGCAAGAGGCCTGGTGAGCGTTCGTGATGGATGTGCGTATGTCCTATTAACTAACTTTGGAAATGAGCTGCAGCATATCGCGAAGGGAACATCCGTAGCATCGCTGCATGAGTACGTCCAAGTCTCAGATGTTCGCACTCTTGATAATGCTTCAGACACAGTAGATAACGTACTACAATCAGTAGACATTGACAGAGAGCTCTCGTCATCTCAGAAACAACAGATTGCTGACCTCATCAGAGAGTTCACCGAGTGCTTCTCGACCTCGTCGAAAGTCGGACGTACTCTTGTCGCAAAGTACCGCATCGTGGTCGAAGAAAACATGAGACCTGTGCATCAGCGCCCATACCGAGTAGCGCCAAAAGAAAGGGAAGCCATCAAGAACCAAGTTCATCATTGGACTTAAAAAGTGGATATTGGCAGATCGAGATGGGTGAACGAGATCGCGAGAAGACGGAAAAAAGTGGATATTGGCAGATCGAGATGGATGAACGAGATTGCGAGAAGACGGAGTTGTGACCCCAGACAAACTATGAGTTCAAAGTGCTCCCTTTCGGTATGTGCTCTGCTCCCGCTACCTTCCAGAGGATGATGAACACAGTGCTCTCCGGACTCAAGTGGCAATCATGTCTCGTCTACCTCGACGATGTAGTGGTTTTTTCTTCTACCTTCGAGCAGCACTGACCATCAAACCGGAAAAGTGTCACTTTGGATTTCGTCAGCTTCGGTTCCTCAGGCACATAGTTAGTGCGGAAGGCGTCCGCCCGGACCCGGAAAAGATTGCAGCAGTTGAAAATTTTCCGAAACCGCAAGACAAAAAGGCTGTCAGACGATTCCTGGGACTATGTGCCTACTACAGACGCTTTGTTGAAAACTTTGCTATGGTCGCTGAGCCTATGACACAGCTAACGAAAGAAAGTGTAGCATTCTCTTGGCGGGAAGAACAAGAAGCAGCTTTCTCAGAGCTGCGACGCCATTTGTAGTCTCCTCCAATACTTGCCCATTTTGATGAAGAGGCCGATACAGACATACATACCGACGCATGTAACGTTGGTCTGAGTGCCATCCTCATTCAGTGGCAGAACGGAAAAGAAAAGGTTATCGCTTACGCGAGCCGCACTCCATCGAATGCTGAGTTCAATTATTCAGCGACAGAAAAAGAGTGTCTCGCATTTATATGGGCCATCGGGAAGTTTCGCCCATATTTCTACGGGAGACCGTTTCGAGCAATAAGTGATCATAATTCACCTGTTGAGTCTCTATCATCTGACCAAGAACAAGACATCCCATTTCTTGGAGTTCTGAATGTGTCGGAAATGGCTCGTCTTCAGCGAATGGACCCGGAACTGCGCCCGCTTATCCAATAGTTGGAGGGTCACCAAATTAAGGTACCACGAGTTTTCGCCCGTGGATTAACATCCTATGTCCTCTGGAGTGACGTCCTATACAAGCGCAACTTCGAAAACAGAAGTGAGACGTTTGTGCTTCTTGCACCATCATCACTGCGAGCAGAAATCTTAGAAGCATGTCATGACGACTCATCCGCTGGCCATATCGGTAGTAGTCGCTTTTTGACCAGAGTTCGCCGGAAGTATTATTGGCTGAAATTAAGGGATTCGGTGCACCATTATGTCAAGTCATGTCGGGATTGCCAAAGATTCAAAATATCACCACCGAAGCCAGCGGGTCTGTTGCAACCGATAGAGCCACCAAAAGGGCCATTTCAGCAAGTGGGAATGGATTTGCTTGGTCCATTTCCTCTCTCTTCATCGGGAAAGCGCTGGATTGTTGTAGCAAAAGACATGAATCGATATGCTGAGACATCACCTCTCGCAAAAGGAACGGCGAACGAAGTAGCCCAGTTTTTCGTCACCCAGATTGTACTACGACATGGCGCACCGCAGGTTGTCATTACAGACAAATGAACAGCATTTACTGCCCGTTTGATGCAGTCTGTTATGAAGCTCACCCACACCGACCATAGAAGGACTACAGCATACCATCCACAAACAAATGGATTAACCGAAAGACTCAACAGAACTTTCGCCGACATGATCTCGATGTATGTGGACGTGGAGCACCAGACATGGGACAGTATTTTGCCTTATGCTACATTTGCGTACATTACCGCAGTACAAGAAACCACACACTTCACGCCATTTCAACTTGTTTATGGTCAAATGGTCACAACGACCTTAGACGCGATGTTACCGGTCAACGAATCGAATGAGAGTAACCCGCACATCAGCAACTACATAGAAAGGGCAGAAGAGGCACGGCGATTGGCAAGACATCGTATCATTTTACAACAAGTCTCCGTCGCAAGTCGCTATAATCTAAAGCGGAGATACGTACAGTACGACCCCGGAGACAAAGTGTGGGTGTGGACATCTGTACGCGCACCTGGCCTATCGGAAAAACTGATGTGGCACTATTTCGGCCCTTACAAAGTACTCACGCTAAACTACGAAGTGATTCCTGAAGGGCAAGTGTGCTCAACCCAACGCAGGAATCGCCCAGAAGTCGTACAGGTAGTACGAATGAAACCGTACTACGAAAGGCACTAAATGAGACAACTGATAAATGTGCTCAAGCATCAGATCAATACTCCTGTACAAAACTGTTCGACGTCAGCGTACGCATCACAACTCTCTTTGCCATCACGCAAGGGAAGCTTTGTGGTGTCGCAGTAGACTGGCATGCCTCAACAGGGTGTCACTTTACCACCTGAACCATCTGAAAAGGCGGGCTCCAAAAACAATTTGTTGAACAACTTTCGATCATACAGTGACAACAGAAGGTCACAGCCCTCACAAAAAGGTTGGGGAGAGCCTGCAGGAGTATACTTTTGCAAAGCTCAAGATGGTGTGTCGCTGTCCAGTTTCCAATACTGACAAAGAACACATCGAACACGTATTTCAAGGCATTCCCGACGACCAGGTAGCCACATCCGTCATTGTTCAACTACTCCGTACAGTGCGCGATTTTCTCAACATTGTGGCAGAAGTGGATAAAACAGTCAATCATACGCACCTTATCAGATCTTTGCATTCGACAAAGTAATTCCTAGTACAGTCAAGACGGTCCCAGTTTTAGAGTGCCACTACTAGAACTGACAGTACTGTGAACACCCCGCAGCATGCTTCACCGGCTACGTTTCAGTACACCACACGTATGACCCAAACTCCTCGCATTGCCAGCATACAGAAGGGTCACCTTGCAAGTAAATGTACTGCACCCAAGCACCCTTTTAATGACCAGCAGACAGTCTCCAAAGCACCAATAGCATGGGACAACACGCTGCACGGATTTAAATTCCAATGTACCATGGTTACTACTCAAGTCAACGGAGTGGCAGAAATCGGTGCCTTTCCGGACAGTGAATAAAATTTCATCATTCTTGCAGCAAGCCAAGCATCAAACCTTAAAATTGAGCTGTGGACCAAACCACCTTTGCTCGTTGTTGGTGGAAACTCCGTTATGCCTGAAGAATCTGCCTTTTTGAAATTATCATTGGACCACCGTCTGCAATCGTAGAAGCAGCCATCCTTGAACGGAACGCCCTTCCTCTTATTGTAGGCGACGTTAGGTTTTACGCAGTTCAAGTTCAACTCCACTTCAAACCTCTAAAGCTACCTGTTATCTGCCAGCCATTAACCAACGTCGTTGTGCAGTGCAAAGAACTATTGCCACGTATATCAAATGCAGTAAATTTTATGTCTGCATTGTCACATTTTGATCACTCGCAGTCAACAGCAGAGCCTCTTCAAAGTCGAGTATGGGCCTGACGAGAACGAACCTTTGTAGAGCCAGCTCAATAACGCTGCCCTAGTTCATCTCCAAACACCATGTCCGACAAGCCCATTCCAGACAAGTTCTTCCAGCCCATTGCCTTCAGAAGTGCCACGTTCATCGCCGCTCCAGAACACTTTTGTTCCAGAAATGCCACCCCTTTGCAAAACTTCGTGCATGAGCCAGCCCTCACAGCACAGCTACATTAAGATGCTTGGACTGCATCCTAGCATAGCGTGCGACATGGACATCACCATCGACTATTCGCTGTCTGAGAATGATGACAAAACAGACACTGTAGCTGCTCACTACTCTAAGTGTAAACTGAAAAGTGTACAAAGAAACCAAGCATTTTCACAGGCAGGGCCGTCAGCTGATTTTCTGCCAGTGCCCCTGGCTGCAAAGGTGACCTGCCACGTGTCTGTCACTATCCCAAAGACATTGCAGCCCATAAAGGTCTGCGAAGAGCGACTCAAAAGCACCACTGTTGGGCGGCCTAGCAAAGATGCTGCAGTGCTGTCAAACTGTTGCACAGTACCGACAGTGCCGTCAAACTGTTGCACAGTACCGACAGTGCCACAGCCAATGCCTGGCCCTGTTCACCCGTCAGTTGCAGTCCCCGTCACAGCGGTGTCCTTTGTGGAACCATCGCTTGCATACGTGCCACAGCAATTTCGCCCACAAATGTCGAAGCCGACCCCTGCCGACAGACCCCCTAAAGTACATAAAGACTGGAAGAAGAAGTCAACACTGTCACCCTGTGCCTTGAAGTACAGTTCCAAGTCTCGCTTTTCAAACGGTGGTGAGACTACCTCGAAGTCTGAAAAGTCTCTCACAAGGTTGGGCTCTTCAAACTGTAAGAAACGGTGCAAGAAGCACAAGTGCCAGAAACACGGGCATATGCACAGTCCCAAGTATAACTGTAAGAAAGCAAGTTCCCACACTGAACCTTTGGAGAAAAAAGATTTTGATGATTTCGAGCAATATGACAGCCAAGTCATCTGGACATAGCAGCAAGGAGGACCAGCTGCCTCACGAGACGAAACCTCTACACTGTCCTGTCATGGCTCCTACTGCAAACTATAAAACGAGTCGCCTTCCGAGGACCATGACCCACCTCATGCCCCCCACATCTACTGACCTTGTAGACGCACACACCTTACCTTCTTGCCCTGATGAAGCCCCAGCCCAGCCTCCAAAGGATGACCCCAGCGGGGCCGTACACGACCTCAATATTCGCAGGACTCTGACCTATCGACACAAGATTAGTTTTTTTTTTTTTCTTTTCCAAGTGTACTTGGACTTCTTGGTGGGGTAGGATGTGAGCACCAGCTCCAGACACAGCGGTTTAGAGAAAAAGGTCAAGCAACCCTGAGTGTTGCCCCTCGGTTCTCCACGAAGAGCGGAGAGCAATCGAACGTGCTGCTTGTGTTCAGCATTCTTTCTAGCAATCAAAAGTTTTTCCTCCTGTTCCACGCATCTCATCCGCTCACAAATTAAAACATAAGAGTTGTAACAGCGCAATTTATCAAATTAAACAGATTCATTATTTTACTTTAGTGTCCCTTTAAAAGCAGGTGAATAATTTCCCCAAATCACGTGCGACTGTTAAACACCAATCTATATAATTCATCTCTTCGTGCAAAAGCTAGAAACTGTATAGCAATGCACATACGTGCTTGCCTCAGTGTACATAAATACACTGAAGGTGTGTGAATACTGTACCAAAGCATAGTGGCGCCAGCTCTGTGCCAGCGTGAAAGGAGACATTTACGTCCATGTGGCTCGTGCTTGCCGAGTTACTGCCCGAACCAGCTTGGTGCGGCTAACGCTTCTTCAATAACAACAAATGTTTATACGTGAACTCGCTCGTTGCATTTGGTGGAAACATGCTGGGTAACGTCCTGGAGCTCCACAGTTGTAAGCTACCATCTGATTTCGCAACGACCAAGCGCGTCGATCCCCCACAAGCCTCTTTCACGCCGCCGCCTGTCATGTGCCTTGGTGTACTACGTCTGCATGACCCACCAGTCTGCAACGGCACTGAAGATCACGATGTCGAGGACTGGGTGGCAGAGTACGAGCATGCCAGCGTGATTAACAAGTGGGATGACCCTGCGAAGCTGACTCACATCATCATCTGCCTGACAGATTTGGCCAACCTATGGTTCACCGAACTACGAGCCGGCATCCCCACCTGGTTGGTTTTCAAAGAGACCGTGACCTCGTTTTTCGGTCGTCCAGCTATGCGCAAGCTTCGCGCTGAATTTGGCCTGCCGGGACAATTTCAGCGAAACCGTGAGAGCTTGACGAGCTACATTGAAGATGTGATCGGCCTCTGTAGGCGAGTGGATGCGAGGATGACGAAGGCTGACAGAATAAAGCATATAATGAAAGGCATTGATAATGACGCTTTTCATATGCTTGTGGCCAAAGACCCACAGACCGTCATGGCCGGAATTCAGCTCTGTCAAAGTTTTGATGAGCTGCGCAGGCAGCAAATTTCCTCGTGTCGCGCTGATACGCAAACAGCGGTTATTTCGGTTTTGGAGTGCAAAAGCAGTGGCCCTGACTACACCGTATTGATGCCTCAAATTCAACAGTACATCCGGGAGGAAGTTGCTCAGCAACTCTCTCTTGTGGCCACCATCAACGAGACCCCCACAGCCCTGGACCACTCACTTCGCCGTGCTATAAAGACGCAAGTTGCCGAGGCTCTCCCTTCGCCTGCGTCCCCAATATCGGTTACTGCACCGCTGACTTATGCAGAAGACGTCCGCCGACCTCCTGCCCAACCGCCATTCCCTTCCTACAGTCCAGCCACCAACTACTACAGGTTGCCAGTTTCAGTTTATCCGGTAAATCGATCTTTCTCACCACCTCGAGCACCTGTAAACTCTTGGCGTACTCCGGATAACCGGCCCGTCTACTACATTTGCGGTATTCCAGGGCATGTTGTGCGCTACTGTCGTTGCCGTAGATTCTATTTTAATGATGCTCAGCATTCTGGCAACATCTCTCGGCAATCAGAATCGCATGTTACACCTGATGCACCTGACCCCCGCTCACGTCGACCAGACTTCAGCCCACGTCGATCTTTTTCGGTCTTCGTCTTCTTCGGTCTCCTTCTCCCATGCTTGGCCATTCCAATCACGCTCAGGAGGAAAACTAACTGTCACAGTTCCCCAGGCAAGAATTGCGCCTCAGACGAAATTTCCAAGGCCTCATCTTTCGCCCCGTAACGATATTGCCGTGTTTGTGGACGATTTCGCCACAACTGCTCTTGTCGACATAGGTGCCGCTATTTGTGTAATCAGTGAAGTGTTATGCCGCAAACTGAACAAAGTGACGACTCCAGTGGTTGACATTTCTTTATGCACAGCGAGTTCGCAGCACGTCCAGTTTTCTGCCATATGCACTGCTCGTGTTTTGATTCAAGGAGTGCTTTACATCTTTAAATTTGTCGTCCCTCCACATGCGTCTCATAAACTCATCGTGGGATGAAACTTTCTTTCCGCTAATCATGCGGTTGTCATGCGCTCGTGCACAACTCGTTTTGTTTCCGTTCAGCACGACATTCATAGATCTCCCTCGCTCACCCAAAAAGGTGATCGTCGCTGCTGACGTCGTCATCTCTGCTTTTTCAGTCACCGTGGTGCCTATTTTGTGCAACTGCGTCCCTGATTCAACTGCCTTCTGTATGTTGTCACAAGAATGTGCTCGTCGCCGGAAGCTTGTTTCGTTTGCCGTCATAACGCTTGCAGATGGTTCCAGTGCCGTGTATGTGTGCAATTCGTTCCCTTATCCCCCTACCTTAATGCATGGCGAATGTATTGGGCGTCTTGACGCTTATGATGCTATGTTTCCTTTCGATGCCCCTTCTGATACAACGTCGATGTCCGTGGATGCTGTCACGACTGCCACCGCACCCTACCTGACGAAGACGTTCTGTTGCGCAACGTGACACCGGGCTTACGCAAGACCAGCGCAATCAGCTCATTCAACTACTTGACCGTTTCTGCGCCTCCTTCAACCACGGACAACTTCCCTTGGGACGCACATCAGTTGTTGCTCACCATATCGACACTGGTCATCATAATCCACTTCGTCAGTGCCCCTGCCGCGTCTGGCAGGCTGAGCGTGACGTCATCACTCAACACCTCGATGAGATGCTGCAACGTGGTGTCATTCAACACTCACACAGTCCTCGGGCTTCACCAGTGGTCCTCGTGCGAAAAAAGGACGGCTTTATTAGATTTTGCAAGGATTATCGGCGACTGAACAAGATCACAATCAAGCATGTTTATCCCCTGCCACGCATTGTTGACGCCTTGGATTGCCTTCAAGGTGCAGAATTTTTCTCTTTACCGGATCTGCGCTCTATATCGGCAAGTGCCAATGGCTGAACCAGACCGTCCAAAACGGCGTTTGTGACCTGTGATGGCTTATATGAATTGAATGTAATGCCCTTCGATCTTTGCGATGTGCCGGCGACTTTTGAAAGATTGATGGACAGTGTCCTCAGGGGACTTAAATGGCGCATCTGTCTTTGCTATTTGGATGACAAAGTTGTAGTCTCTGCAATTTTCGAAACTCGTCTTTCCCGTCTAGAACAAGTTCTCCAGTGCCTTACGGCAGCCGGGTTGCAACTGGACTTCAAGAAATGTCATTTTGGCACCCGCAAACTCGCAATTCTAGGCCACGTTTTCTGAAAAGAAGGAATATCGCCAGACCCTGCCAAACTGCGTGCCGTTGCCGAGTGCCCCAAGCCTACTACCCTAAAGGAGCTCCGTAGCTTCGTAGGCTTGTGCTTGTATTTTCGGCGTTTCATCCGCAATTTTGCCTCTATAATCGACCCCCTGACCCAGCTTCTTTCCAGTAGTGCGGACCTCTCGAGCTGGAATTCCCATTGCGATGACGCATTCACGACACTGCGCCGGGTTCTTACATCTCCGCCAGTTCTTCGCCACTTTGATCCCAATGCACCTACTGAAATTCACACGGATGCTAGTGGAGTCGGCCTCTGTGCCAATTGTCGCTCAGCGCAAGGATGGCTGCGTCGAGTACGTTGTCGCCTATGCCAGCCGTACTCTAACGAAGTCAGAGTCCAACTATTCCGTCACAGAAAAGGAGTGCTTGGCTATCATTTCGGCTATAGGAAAATTTCGCACCTGCCTTTACGGGCGCCAGTTTGATATTGTCACAGACCACCATGCCTTATGTTGGCTAGCGTCCATGAAAGACCCTAGTGGTCATCTCGCTTGTTGGGCTTTACGCCTTCAGGAATACGACATTTGTGTTGTTTATCGCTCAGGATTCAGACATTCAGACACTGATGCCCTATCCCGCTCTCCGCTGCCTCCTGACCTCGCCTGCTTACCAACTGCCATCTGCGATTCATTATCGTTGAGCATCACCGATGTGCCAGCCGAGCAGCGCAAGGATCCCTGGATCAATTCTCTGCTCGACGTCCTCTCACAGTTCGTTATAATTGACTTCACGCTACCTTTCTCGTCGACCAATGCACTTTGCTGTCGGTAAAGGCTTGTTGTATCGCCGCAATTACCTAACGGATGGCCGTAGGTGGCTCCTTGTCATCTCTCATCATTTGCGCTCAGACATCTGCGCTGCCTTTCACGATGACCCCCAGTGTAGCCACGCTGGAGTATTCAAGACTTACTCTCGCCTTCGTCTAAGATACAACTGGCGCAGCATGTATCGGCACGTTCGCCGCAAGACGCCTTCTCACAGCACTGCTGGTCCTTTGCAACTCTTAGCCTGCCCAGCGAGACCACTCGACCGTGTCAGAATTGATCTTTATGGTTCTCCACCCTACACTCTTCGAGGCAACTGGTGGATTATCGTCGCCGTAGATCATTTGACACACTTCGCTGAAACAGCTGCACTGCCTACTACCACCACGAAAGACGCTGCATCCTTGCTTCTTCACCATCTGATTTTGCGACACAGTGCACCTCGTGAATTACTGAGTGACCGTGGACGCATGTTTCTCTCGAACGCCGTCAACGAGCTGCTCAAGGAATGTTGCATTTTCCATCAAAAACCTCTGCATACCACCCTCAAACCAATGGCATGAAGAAAGCTTTAGTCGTACCCTTGGAGATATGCTTGCCATGTACGCAACTGATGACCACGCTAATGACCACGACACAACAGACGACCACACACTGGCTACAGGTCGAGCCGATCTGGCGCATCTGTGTGTCTTCCACGGCGTGTGCAGTAAAATTTAGTCTTGTGGGTATTTTCTATGTCCTATTGGTGTGGGCTGTGGCGGTGTTCTTCAAGTTTCATGTGGATAGGTGGAGGTTACTGTCATGAACCGGTTAGTTTCCATGTGCGCTGGCTTAACTCAGTCCAGTGACACAACTTCTTGGCAGCCGCACCTTTCGATAATAATCGTCTTCTTCTCATGGCGGACAACTTTGAAGGGTTTATTGTGTTGTGGTTATAGTGGTCTTCGTACTGCATCATTACGCAGAAAGACGTAGCTACACGACTTGAGTTCGCTTCTCACATATATTGTTCTTTCTCATAATCTTTATAGTGTAGCCAAGCCGAACTTTTGTCATATTGTGACGTAGGCGTGATGCATAGTCACCAACAGGAATGCAGTCAGGTGCCAAGAACTCACCAGGCAGACGCAGGGTTGCGCCGTAGACAAGTTCTGCAGCGCTGCTTCCGATGTCCACCTTCAACTTGGTGTGTATGCCCCAGGGTACAATGGACAGTGCTTCAACACTTGAGTGTTCTTCGCTTTTCATTAGTGCGGCTTTCAACTGCCGGTGCGATCACTCATTCATTTCGTTATTCATAAGATGGCAGGCTGTTGTTCTGATCTGCGATGTACCGATGAGCTTCGTCAGACTGGTGAATAATGCGAAGTCGAATTACCTTCCCATGTCAGTTTTGATAGATGGTTACATGCCGAAGTGACAGAGCCAGTGGCTGACAAAAGCATGAGCAACAGTTTTGGCTGTGATGTCAGGAATGGAAATAGCCCCTGCTCTACGCGTGAAACGATCCACTCAAGTTAACAATTACATTTGACGTTGGCAGGGTTGGTCATGACATCGTAAATATGCAGTAATGGATAACAGTCGGGCACGGTTGCTCAGTTGAGGGCTCCATAATCGTTGCAGGGCCCCCAGTCTCCTGGTGTAGACTTTGGCACCAGGTGTAGTGGGGGTGCCCAAGAGCTAGCGGATTGGCAGATTATGCCGAGCTTGAGGATATGGTCGACATTGTGCTGCTTTCAGCTTCTGTGAGGACAGAGGGAATGGGCGTGCGTAAACCGGGGGTCCTGTGGCGGAAACGTGGGGAATAGTTCTTGATGTGGCAGACGCATCAGCTCTGGGAACTCGTGTAGGATAGCCATATTACGGCTGTGCTCGGTGGTATCATGAGCCTAGGGCTGAGAGGCAAATGCTTGGATGGCTTTCCGTACACTTCTGCTTTGAGAGGCGATCCTGTATACGCAGGTTGTGTACATTAACATGCAGTCCAATATGACACAAGAAGTCTGTTCCCAGAATAGCAAATTGTACGTCTGCTACCACAAATATGCACCTAAATGTCCTCTTGAAGCCCAGGTCTAGTGAGAGAGATCGGCGCCCATACGTTAGTATCGCAGTGTTATTTACAGCTTGCAACGGCATCGAGCTCGGGCTTTTTCGATGGGCTGGCAACGCTGGCAGCATACACACTTCTGCCCCAGTGTTGACGAGGCTGTGAGTGTCTTTCTCCTGATCAGTCAGAAAAAAGACAGACGGGCGACACTCCTCTGAGCGAGTGGCACCTGTTGCCCTTAGTGCTGGCTCTTTGTGTTTCCCGATTTCTTGCACGGCTTCACATAGTTCTGTGCAATGTCACCGAACTAAAGGTGGCACCAGCACAGCTGTTGCTCTTGTTCTGCAGCACGCCACCTTGTTCTTTGGCTTCCATTTGACTGTAGTGCTCCGATGGTGTTGGCTAGGCGAGAAATTTCTCTCCGAATCTCCAGCAAGGTTCGAGACGGCGAAGCTTTGGCTAGCACTGTGGCAATTGCTGGGAGTGACGGCCAGCTAGTTCAGCGACGTTGTGGACGTCCATCTCTCTAGAGGCTATGACGCCTATATGCAGCACGGTCACGGGCAATGAATGGAGGGAAAGCTACCGCACCAGGCGACTGTCGAAGCTTGTTGTTCTGCCCGCTAGTTGCTGCAACTGGCCCAACAGTTGGCTTGGTCGGCGGTCGCCCAGTTCTGCTTCGAATAGCAGCTGCTGCAGGCGCTCTGGCTCCGCAGGGGTGAGACAGCAAATCAGTACCTCTTTGAGCACTCGATATGCATCTTCTGCTAGTGTGGAAAGCAGAATTTCACACACCTCAGCACACCTCTCTCTCTGTGGCAGGTGATGGAGCGTGCAGCAAACTGAGCTGCCACTTGGACAAACCAAACCCGGCGTCACTGCTCCAAAAGGGAGGAAGCTTCACGTCTAACAAAGCCACTGTCACGCTAGCGGTGGGGTCGTCGTGCTCCATGTTTTGGACTACCGCCATCTGGAGAAACTTACCGCCAGATTTTGGAAATTTGGCAAAATTCTGGAGCTTTGGCGAAATTCTGGAGGTAACTCGCGAACATCTGTGATAAATTTATTGAATCGAGGGAGCTGTTGCGCCCTGACAGATTCCTTCTTGCCAGCACATGTTCAAACATCAATGCGCTACCCTAGCTTTCATTGCAGGCATCTGAAGACTTTGTCGAACTCTAAGCGTCAGAGGCCAGAGAAATAAAATATCAACATGCGTGTGCTGGTAGTGGAAAAAAAAATGAACGAAGGAAAATTATGCAGTAAGGCTCTGTTTTTGTGACATTAGTCATTCTTCAATGCAAGGTGCACAGAATACGTGAGTAGTAATGTGTTTTTTTTTCTTTGAAAAGTATATACTAGAGGTGTTCAATTTACATTAGGACGCAAATCAATAGTAAATATAGCAATCTTTATTGCATCAGATCCAATCTAATCCACAGCCCAAGTGGCCTGTGCTGCAACCATTATAGTGAACTAGAATATATTCCAGTGGCGGAACCGACCATGTTCTGGTGTTCTCTTTTTACACAGATACCACAAGATGGTGCCACTTCTATGTTTTCTAGCAGCTTTGGCTGCATTGTAGGTCTGTCGTGGGCTCTTTTAAACATTTAGCTGCGGTTAGTTTTAACTCCTTTGTTTGCTTTCTGGTTCTTCCAAACATTAAACAGCCAACTTGCGCACTCTCTCACTTGGAGGTTTCATTTTGTCCAGATTTACATATTTTTTCTTATTTACCGCACATTCTAAGAACATTCCCAGTACTTGTGGCACATTTATTTACTTATTTGATATAATCGCCTGATTTTTTCTATCGCTTGAGGGTCTGTTTCCAGTGCACAGTGTTTTCCAAGCAGACGTCGGGGTCATGGAATTTGCTTCAAATAGTCATGGAAAACCTGGAAAAGTCAGGGAATTTAGAAAAAGCAGATTGGTAGACACCTTGTCTAACTAAACATGCTCAAGGAGCTCAGCACAAAGGGGCTGTGAAGAGTGTGTAAGTTTCTAGAATGCCGAATTTCCCGAAGAAGTCAAACCTGTCAGATTAAGTAAAACGTGCCGAGCTGGGCCTAGCTCTTTCAACCTGCTGCCACTGCCCTACCTTAGAAATTGGCCATTGAGGGGAAAAATGGAACAGGAAGCTCCCTTGAACTCCTGTGTCATCACCATACCAAGTGTGCTGCTATAATCAATTCTGTATTGTCTCCTTCTCTTCAAGAGGAAGTCGTTGCTTGCATAAAAGGCAAGAATTTCTCTCTCATGCTGGATGAGTGCATGGACATCACAGTGGAGAAGTTGCTTGGAATCTGCCAACACTACTTTAGTGAAAAATCTAGCGAAATGGTAACTGCATTCTTGGGTCTTTATCCAGTGATTCATGCCACTGGCGAGGCACTTTTTCAGATTGTCAGGGATTGCCTTTCTGAGTATGGGATTTGTCTTCGAGATTGTGTCGGCATTGCATGCGATGGTGCTGCTGTAATTGTCGGTGTACACAACAGCGTCTGGTCGAGAATTGAGGAGTTGCCTAATTGCATCATCAACAAATGTGTGTGCCATTCCTCGGCTACTGCGTGCAAAAGCCATTTGAAACCCTGCCTTCTAGGTTTGGCTATCTCCTAGCCGAAATCCCGGCGTGGTTCGCAAACAGTACACTTCGACGTCATACATACAAGGAACTTTTTGAAACCATGAATGAACGAGACGTGGGAGCGCAAAATGATAAGAAGTCTTCCAACATGCCTTTTTTTTTTAAGTTATCTTGCACGCGATGGCTAGTTCAAGGGCGTGTAATCAAGGGGTTTTTCCAGCATTGAAATGAGCTGAAGGCTTACTTTACGTGAGCCATGCCATTGGTGAATGCCATTGGTGAAAAGCCATACAAGAAACTTGCGCCGTATGCGCAGGCGTGCCATTCATGCCCCATGTCCAATGCAGTAGTGGAGCATGTATTCAGCCAAGTTACTTGCATGAAGGCAAAGTACCGAAACAAAATGTGTCCAAAAATTTTGAATTAGATCGTAGGAATTCACTCAGCATTGCATACCAGAGAGGGATGTTGTGTGAAGTTCAATATTGCAGATGATATAGTGAGTAGATTTGGTTCAGGCATCTACAATGCCACAAGTGATGATTAGTGTATAAGACCAAGTGTCAAATGCAATTTTTTTTTATGGTGTTATTTTTTTTTTTGGTCGTCATAAATGCGTAAACTATTGCCCTTAATTTTGATGCGTAAAGTTTCTGTCTATACAGCTTTTTCTAAATGTATCATTGCATTATTGACAACAAAAGGTATTTGATATTTTAAAGCAAGTTGGCATCGAGTCTAGCCTCTACACTACAAGTGCTTGCCGTGCAAGTGATCAGCACTGCATCGGGAAAATATCTCACCATGGCACTCATGTAGCAAGGCAATCTAAAAAAAAGGAATGGTGGGTTTTTGGTCAAGCGAAGGCTCCCTAGAGTGCGGTCTGGGATGGCACCGACTATGAATATCGAGAATTTTAGCGCTCTTGATCCCCTTGTGCAAGGGCTGCATCTGTGTCAAATTCAAATCCCTTTTCTTTATTTTCTCAAAACATATATCGTTGGTATTTTTTTATGCGGGAACAATCATAACTTTTTGGTAAAGAAATTTTTTCATTAAAAGTTTTATGCTTATTTCTAAAAAAAAATTTCCGACACGTGGCCTTATACCACAAAGGCACCGCATCATTACTTTGTGAAAAATAAAATGAGTTCTTCGTGAATGTTGACTTTCACGAAGTCCAGGGGCTTGACGGAACACCGTCTCGCGAGGGGCATAAACATTTGTCAGAATGAATACACTTGCCCTAGTTGCAACGTAAAAAAAAATTCAGAGAATGTTTGATTATTTGCAAGAATTGTTGATTTTGTGTCGTGTTTTATAAATTTCCTAACAAATTTAATTTCTGGTGAAATCTGGGGAAATCTTAGCGAGTGTCTGGTGTTGTGTTCACTTTACAATCTGGCAATGCTGCCACGGGTCATCATTTGTTGGTACGCGCGAGTACAGAGGCTAGAACGTTTTTCTAGTGTCCAGAACGGCGGAGAGTTGTAACATTTTTTAATTCTGTGGGTAGGTAATGCTGCCGCTCACTGGCACGCGTTCAGCGCGTTCACTTGTGCACTTTCTCCTGTTGTTTCAGCTTGGAAGACGTGGGTTGTTTTCCTAATTTTACTATTACTCTTGACGCGCTCCATGGCCTTTTCATCAATGCGAATTTAGATCAAAAGACCACTGACTTCGGCTGAAAAGTGTGTGAATGTTGCTCGGTGGGTCTGCGTACGTTGTAGCTCTGTTGGCCGCGGCTGAAGTTGCTGATTTGCATGAGAAGTAGGTATCCTGTCTTGTACTTACGCTTTTTAATAGTGTCTCAAAATTAAAGCTTCATTGGTGTTGCTGCGGTGGTAATTACGTGAGCGCCCACATTGTCAACAACCTAAGTAAACAGCTTAAATAGAAACTGGGCCAAACGTTACGACACCTGATTTGCAAAGCGAGTACCTTTAATTTCCGACATTTTGCTGAAAAAAGCTCTGTAAGTACGTCAAAGTAATATTGAAAGAGCACAGTGGGTCAGAAATCAGCATATGACTCATCTTTACATGTTTATTGTATAACTTTTCACAACACAAAACTGAAACACTGAAGTCGACTCAACACTCAATGGCACCACCTCATTTTCAAAAGCTTTTGCTTTTGCCCCAGCAAATTTCTAGATTTGTTGGAAGCTTTAGTGAGAAAATGCAGCCTCGTAAAAGTGTAGAATTGAATGATGTTTGACGCACTTCCCGGCTGTGAACTTGGCAGCCAATCATCTTGTGTTCATTGCCTTAAAGCTAAGAAAACGGGTCATGCTCTCAGCAGGCAGCTGGTTGCGGAAAAAAAACAAACAGTTAATGCGTTTTCAAGATCTGTCACAAGGCGTTCGAATGGTTTTGACGGGTAAAGTAAGCCTCCATGATCACAAGCTTATGTTTAGGAAGAGTTACTATTAGACGAGGCCTGAACAGGAAGAATGCATAGTGATGATGCACACTCGAGACACGATATTCTCTTCAAGGTCTTGCGTACAACGTAACGAGCTTCACAATAAATTAATCGGCTGTCACTCTTCTTTTCTGCGTAGCCCTTGTGATGAAGCAAGGAGCGGTGCTTCTCCATCATATCTGCTGCATGTTCTAAATTTCCTTCATGCAAACGTTTGTCCACGAGTGTTGTTATTTTACGTTAAACCCCACATATCAATCGAGTGTTGTCATTTTACCAGCTTCCTGTGTAGATGTATCGGATGGCTCCAAGGGTACACTGATAAGCTCAGGCTGAGAGTTTTCACCCCTAGGTGGTCCTGCTAAGCTCTAGAAGATGAAGTTAATAATAATGATCAAGAACTGTCCTGGAGTTGGATGATCATTACATCCGAATGACTGACGAACAGTCCCAAAGACGTTTTCCACTTTGTCTTGACTGAGGTCAAGACAAGCTTGGAAATGGCGTATAATTCAAATGAGACAGAGTACTTTTCAGTGTTACATGAAGCCCCAGGGCAGTCCCTGCACTCAGAAAACCACCACCATGCTTTGCTGCATGCTCTTTCCATTCACTTAACAAAAATAGTAAACTCTTCCAAGAACTCTGCACTTCTCGAATCTGGTTGAAGGCCTTTGAAGGGTGCTCGCAATGACATGATGAAAATCAACTTCTTTATAAGCCTTACAATGTGCTCTGTAGACTGGACTATGAAATTTTCCTGCAAATCACTCTTGGAGAAAGACAGTCCTTTTAGGACCTCATTGCTGAACAGCTGGTATGCCAGGTTGATGTGCAATTTTTCAAAAGCATTCAGCTCTACTAGTGCTTGTGTTATATGGGGCATCACTTTCAGTATGATGGCCTCACTGTCATTTTCCCAAGCCTCCTTATAGGACGGACGTGAATGTGACCTTGCGGAATCTGCAATCCTTCGGAAACAAAGGCATTCCACAAGCACTTTAAAATGTGTGAAAAGTCAGAAATCATGTGCAGGTGTCTTGTAGAATCAAAAGGATAGAGAGCCTTGCATATGATTTCCCCTGATGATGCTGCAACTAATGAGAAAATTATTTAAGCTTATGCAGACAAGAAAAAAAAATTCTGAGTTTAACAAAGATGTACATAATGAAGCAGCTTACCCTTTATTCCAGGTAACTTCCAAAGACTTTTGTTCCATAGCGCACCGTCACTCATCCAATAATCAACACGAAGGCCTGATTTCTCGGCGAGTATTGTTGCTTCACGAGGTAATTTTGAAAGTAGAGGGGCCTTCACGTTGGGGTAGAAACTGAATGTGCTTTTACATTCTTGCAAGTGCTTGTCCAAACACGGGTTGTTTAGCAGTGCAATTATTTTGTGCTTTTGTATATGTTCATATATCTGTGGGCTCTTCATTCGCATCAGGATACATTCTAGAAAACACAGCTGGTCGTGAGCCATGCCACAGCTTGACTTTCTTGACGCAGCTTTAAAACATGTTCGAACAGCCAGCCGCTGTTTTGGTGGCAGTTTGAATATTCTTTGCTCAAAAGCCGTATTGGCCACAGACTGATTGACAAGCCATAGTTTTTCTACCGTTTCTCGGGCTTCTTCGAGCTTTCTCCTAGTTCGCAACAGCTGAACAGATTGCCTGGCAACTCGTTGCCGCAATGTTGGTTTGGTATTCCGTTTCAGTCGGGCCATCTGATTTGATATTGCTGATTGATGATTTGCTTCCTCGTGTACTTGGAACGCAAACGCTGTTTGCCTTCAGCTGTTGTAACGAAGCATGAGTGCGAGTAGTACGATTCACTGAACTTCGTGTACTGACCGGTCTTGATGGGCTCAACACCACACCCAGGGCACAAAAACAACGCGTCAGCTTTCTTTATCGCCGCCAGCACATCACTTTCAGTGGCCACGAAATATTCATCGACCTTCACGTTGCGGCAATATAAGCAGCAAAACGACGTTTCTGTCTGTTCCTTCGACAACCCCGAGCACACTACGAATGTCACGAGCTTGTCAGCAAGCACATCTTTGCATTTTTCTTCACGAATTTGCCATCCAAAGCAAAGTTCCCCAAGCTCATTAGATAGCACAGTTTTTGTCCAAAAAGCTGATGACGGTGAAACATTGCTGCACCGGTGAGTTCACAGTCAGGCAGTCAGGCATGCCTTCATCTAAAACCATACGCTTTGGTGGTGGGCCACAGTGGTTAGCAAAGTCTCTGTCTGTCTTTTTTTTTTTTTTTTTTTTTTGAATATGCTTTGTGAAATATACAGGTGCATCTGGAAATATGGTCGGCACAGCGTCATCGGTAAGCGCTGGCCATTCGCGCTCAAGCTCCACCGCCTCGCCATTGATAAAATGCTTAAATGTTCTTTGTATGTAGCATTCATCAAAATGACAAGAACACACCACACATGTATTGTCAAGTACCTTGTCATCTCGTTTGTTTTGAGACCATTCCTGAAGACGAACAAGATCTGTAGGAGCTCGAAACAATGACACTTTCACCTCTGACGACTTGTATCCACCCTTGCAGAGCGGCACAAAGCACGTGCTACTCTTACGGGCAGGCATGGTCACACATCCATTGAGAAAGGTGAACGTCAACCATATTGTCACGAGACTTCAGAAGTGCAAGGGTCTTTTAATTAGCCAAGATGTAGCCAGCTCTTGAAAAGCACGTCCGTCGCCGCTGGATCTCGATTAAAGAAGACGCACGCGGTCTTTTATTCTTTTTCAGGGTGAGAGCCGCTCTTGCTCCCAACCCAGGTGCAGGTGGCATTATCCCCCTTTAAAAAAAAACAAAAAAGACAAAAAGAGAGATAAAAAGACATAGCAATGCCCCGCTGTTATGACATAGGCACGTGAAGAAAGCACAGAGGCCTGCGGTCGGGTGTATGTCAAATATCTGACTTTCGAGGAGACTCACGTCAGAAGCGGCCACGTAGTTTTTCTTTGAGTTGTTTGTTTCTTGGGTGCAAGTTCACCCCAACTACTCTATTTCATTCAAGTGTGCTCTTACTTGTGTGTAACAGGCATTAAATTATTTGTCTGCAGCATAGCTAGATAGCACATCTACATTGTCACTCATTGCACTTTGTCAGATGTTCCACAAAAGCACCAGATATGTATTGAAACTTCTTAATTTAGGAATGTCACCATTGAAATTGACAGATCTAGATTGTGTTCAAGGGGAGTTTCATGTTTCATCTCGCGTATACTCTTGGTGTTCATTGATTAAGAAGGCCAGCCGCTTCTTTCTTGATCATGCCGTCTGCCGTTCACCTATGCGCCCTAAGCTTTTTCGTTACAACACATATTCAAATCAATCACTGGTGATCGACGCTTTTGGATCGTCGATTTTGGCATGTTTATTTGTTTCTCATACACTCAGCACTTACTGTTAGTTAGTTTAGCCATTCACCTTTCAGAATTTCGCCTGTTTTGGCAACACAGTGATTTTTCACAGACTTTTGCACGAACCAATGTGTGTGTATTATTAGAAAAGTGCACTAGGCTGGCAAGCTTGACAGAAGTGCGTGCTTCTCGTATTATGCAACAGTAACATTGAAGTTCTGTAATGAAAGGAACTTTTACAAGCAAAATATTGAATTAAAGTGTCAGCTTCGCAATTTGACTATCTTGAGCAGTAATAATTGCCTGAAATTTATGCCAGCTATTTAACAGAGAGCTGTTCGTAGAAGTCCGAAAAAATTTCTTTAAAAAAAATATTTGAGAAGGTCCGCCGCACGTTTAAAGTGGCCCTCTATGACAGTTCCCAGCAACTTTAGTTTTGCTTGCATTGTTATCAGACACAGGGTCCCATCTAGTGTCACTAGTCGTTTCTATGACGTTGTCACGCATGCATTGGTGTGCACCAGCGCTGTAAAACAATTCAGCTGCTCGAAACTGTTTTGCAAACCCACCTGAATTGAGTGAGGAGGAGGTTAGTGTTTGAAGATAACAGCAACTCAGCTTCAAGTTTTATGGCGTCGATGTTTTGCGTCAGCCTGAGACATGCGCGGTTATTCATCGGTTTGTTTTGTTTACATCCTCAAGTTGTCTCCTCCGCGGCAAATGAGTAACGCTACTGACCTTTGAGGACAATGTTATAGCTACTCTGCCTGGTTACATGGGTGGTCCACACTTCGCTGGGGTGGGGTGTGCTGGCTGCAGAGCTTCTTTAATGACAAGAAAACCCCTGGAGCACATCTTGGCCCTGACTATAGAGCAGTGCAAAATGTTTTAGAACTGCACACGTTATTGTTTTTTCTTTGATAGGAAATGTGCAAAAATGCAAAAAATATGCTTGGATGCATATATTACAACGCTAACTTATACGGAGTAATGTGGCTCATGGAAAGATGAGACGCTAGATGAAATAGCAAAGTTAATTTGACATCTCATTTATAGAGTTACTTTTCACATCACGGGGATCCATCTCTATTGGAACACTTGGAGACTTTTATCGCAAGACAAAAGAATTTACTGAGAAAAGTGTACAAGTGCACTTGTGTCTCGTGAAAAACCATGAAATGCTGCTCCGGCCTAGAACAAGCAACGAAGTTGCACCTCGGTTCTGATTTTATTTGTCTATGGGAAGAGAAAGGTTTTGTACTACACTCATTATTTTTATACCGTTCCTGAGTCATTTATCTACAAATTGTATAATCTGAATTTTCTTTGTTTTGAATATTTTTGCATATATAAAATTTTTTATTGCACTGTTTACCATCTGGCCACCTAAAACTCTACGCTTCTCACATTTTTCTTTATTATAAAATATTTTTGTTGCTTTACAACATATATTTTTTAAAAAGAGCATTTCACTGTGTAAAGTTTGGTAGGCTGCAATGCGTGCTGTAGTACTTTTCAAACTGGCAAAAACGACCTTCTCGAGACATATGAAAAATAACCATTTTCACGCAGTAACGAAAGAGTTAAACGGGTGCCGACACCATTTTTTGAAAGCAAGTTTACACTGCCATATAAGTCTCTTTTGTGTAGAGACCGCTCTGAGTGCCTAGCTCAGCAAGTGCTGATGAGGTACTTTGCTTTGGTATTGAAGTCATTTTTTTTTTATGGCACATTTACCAACATCAATACTGGCTTGTTGTCGGGCTACAGCACTAATTGTGGTGACATCACACAGCAGTCTGGCTAGTTGTAAGGACGTCAAGTACCTACCCTTGCAAAATGACTGCTTCTTTAGTACGAACAGAGCCACGGTATGGAGAAGCTGTGGAAACGTCCTGATATTTTGCGCAAGCATATGGAGAGAAGCTTGCACCGTATTAATAATTCAGGGTACAGTAGAAACAGAGCTTTTAAAGATGTACTCTAATTACTTCACAGGATGCACTCCCGCTTAGCGTTTTGTTTTCTAGGCTTTTGAGGTTCCGGCTTTTGATTTGAAGTAAGGAAACTGCGACTGAAACTTTTCATGTCAGTAACCTTTAAATTGGCAGTGAGTTAGACTACCCATAGACAAGCTGAAAAAATTGATGAGAGAGCCAACGATATCTATTGGCATTAAAAAATTGTTTGCCTGTCTTTTTGGAAGTTGCTGGAAGGGAAGGCATTCTTTGAATACACTAGGAATAGGTGTAAGCTACATGTGACAAATATGAAAAGCGAACTCTATCTCTCCCCCTTTTTCTCTAGCTGTCGCTGTTTGGAGACACTGTAATGGTTTCTCAGCTGACACTTTTGTACGTGAAATTGTCATGGCATTATTGTATCATGGCTTGTCAGAAGGCATTGATAAGAAGCCTATTTAAATAGTTGAGAAAACTGGAAGATATATTTCCCACTGTTTGAATTTTGGTGTCCAGCATCTTTCAACGGTCATACAGTTGCGCCAACAAGGCCGAAACTTTTTGTGTGCCTGGGCTGCTCCAAAGCATCGAGCATGACCACTGATGCCAGACTTAGGAAAAAGTGGAGGCTAGTTAAAGGACCTCTAAAAGGGAAAAGTGGAGGCTTGTTAAAGGGCCTCTAAACCACCTCCGGCATTTTTTCAAATATTTCAATTAAACACGCGCGTCTTGTGCAGAGTGCAGTAATGATCATTGATGCCACACGTGGCAGTGTTATGAGCCGCAGGTGCGCCACCAATTCCAAGAATCGGTTTCTCCTCTCCCGTGTTCATGCCTCCATGTGATGTCGTGAAATTGTATCTGTGATGAATAGTGCAAGTTGTTCTGAGATTGCTTGAGCAAGAAACTACGACTTCTCGTTGATCTGCAAGCAGCTGCTTGCACTCGTTATATTGTGGTGACAAAGGTGGCTCCTCATCTCTCTCACACGTGCTCTGGCCTGGCGTGTCCTATTGTAGGTCCATTATATTGGCGATCCTTTGAAAGAATGTGCGGGACACAGGGCCTATATAACTGCATGATTTGTAGGTGTGCAGGCCGGAATGGCAGTGGCGGGTAGCCAACAAGCACGGAATCGACAGAGTTGCGTCAATTGTAAGTAAACAAAGTTTCGAACAGCGCGTGAGTGATGAGGTATGCCACTTAGAAGGGCCACTCAGTGAGAAGGGCAAAGCAGCTTTGGGAGAGGAGACCAGCAGAAGGTAGTGCAAGAAAGGGCAAAAAAAGCTGTCGCCACATTTTGATAATGAAACACTCTAACTCTGCTTTCTCACCACAACTACATTCTTACCTCTGGGTAGTTAAGGGTCGCTTCAAGGGGGCAGTGGGTCTTTTTATTTTAATAATTTGAAGAACTAAATAAAGTTTGACAAACCTGAACAATTTCTTCTGCAGATTCTAAATCTAGAATTTTCTTTGTAGTGGCGTTAAAACAAACGTGAGCTTGAAGGGGCCCTCTAACACTGTTCAAGCCCCCATTTTTTTACTCGTGGACTGCATAGACTAATGCACGGACAAATTTGTGCAGCAAGAATGGCAGCGATAGCGACACGCAGTACGAAGTTATTCAATTTTAAAAATTCAAAATACAAGAAAAAAATGCCTACCCTCAACTCGAAATTCGCGGGGTGACATGACCACTTTTCACTCTCTGCTGTGATGTTGCAGGGGACCTCCAATGACATGGGCTGAAAGCTCTTACGTAGAGGAAGCTCGTACACCATTGTTGCCTGTTCAGTCAAATGTGTTTATGACGCTGTTGCTATAGCACCAGGCAACATGGTGCCTGACCACGCCGTTTTGTTTACGTAGTCGAACAGCTGGGTGAGGCTGGTAGACATGAGCCTCCCCGACTTGTCATACCTCAAGCAGGTCCTTTTGCTTTGGAGCGAGGCTTTACGCGTCCTGTGATAGTAGCGCTCATCATCGTCATTTCCGCCCGCATAGTTCTAGCGAACACCACTGTGTGCCGACGCGGTCGGCAGCAATGAGATGACTTTATTGCACGAATAAAATAGTAAATGATTTGATATCGGTGCTTGGACCTATGCTAAAACTATCCCCAGCCCTCGGTCTACGCAAAACGCATACAAAAAATAGGTGCTTCAAAAGTGTTGGAGGGCCCCTTTAATAAGCTGCTTTTTCTGCTTTTATGAACTGGCAATGAAATTGTGAATGAATTTTATGAAGTAGTATGTGTGTATGTGTGCGTGTGTGTAACATGTCAGTGGCATGATGTAACATTTTGCTGGTCCTTATTTAGGTCGGACAGTAGTCAATTGTAAATGTATGCAAGCCCCATGTATATATGGAGCACACCTCTTGTTCATTCTATATGATGTGAAACTGCACTGATTGTGCGTGTCAGTGTTGGCACTTCCGCTTGATGGTGAGAGCTGAAGTGCTTACATGTCTACTACACAGTACAGTGCCTACAATAGGAAGCTTTAGCTTGTCTGTAGACTTCATAACATTTTCAGATACCAGTTTAATGGCTATTGACAGTAGCAGCATAGCCAGCATCAACATGTGGTGGCGTTTTGTCCGGCTGCAACACGTTTGGAATTTTTCTTTTTGGTTGCATCAGTGTTCTCCTCAAAAGAAAATTGTGAGAGTCTGTTAACTGGGCATTCTATCTCTGTGCATGCTTCACACAAATAGTGAAGCCGGTAAATTGCTGTAACGTTGGCTTTTGGGGTTGCCAGTTGGACTCTGCATCATCAGCTGTCGCTGCGAGCATTGCCCATCACATGCATAACTTCGGTTACCCGTAATACGGATGCACTAAGAAGTCTACAACCAAACTAGAATTCACAATTTTGCTGGCAGTACAGGACGCTGAGAAGCAAACTTTCTGAAACGTCTCAGCCATAAAGGCCGCTGCAGTCTGAAATTACTGAGATAAACTGCCAAAACTTGTGATGTACTTTCAGTAACGTTTCCTTAGCTGATGACTGCATCACTAGGCAGTTTGCTTTCTGGGTGAGTCCTTGCAGGAATGTTTAAAACAGTGGTAAAATATATTTTGTGCTGCATTTGTAGATAATGCTGTATAGGAGACACGTATTTGTTCTCAGCAACGTAATATTATTATGAAATTGTGTTTGATTTGTCACGATTCCTCTAAAACTCATCCAAGTTGTTCACTTAGTTGAAATTGTGTCTGAATTCTCACAATTCCTTTAAAACTCGTTCAAATTGTTCACTCAGTCTGGCATGACTTCTTTCCTTTTACAGCAGCATATGACACATAGTCGTGTTTTGACATTTGGTTTAAACATTTTTTTTTGTTGGTTTGTTTTCAGTTTTTTGCTACCTGAAGGAGACCCATGCCTTACAACTGAATACCAAAATTCAAGTTGTCTAAAAAGTCACACGCTGCGCACAATTCTTTTATTTTCGTCTTTATTTTCTTCCTTGACACAATAGAATCTTGGGTTTTAATTATGCTTGTGTTACAATCGAGTGAATATGGGTAAATGAAGCTACACTGCACTGTACTTGTTGCAGTGCAACTGCCAAAACAGCAGCTTGGGCTTATTGGTGCATAACCAGGGTGTCTACCAACCTGGAAAACTCAGGAAATTTAGACCCTTCAAGAAAAGTTAGAGAATTTCTAAAAAAAAAACCTGGTGAGGTCATGGAAACTGATGGCAGTCTGTGGGACCATCGCAAAAATAAACATTACCATTGATCGAAAACTCACAATGTCGCTCCTTCTGCTGCAACTAGAGTGAGCAGCTAGAAGAGGCACGCAAAAAAAAAAAAGAAAAGGCAGTGGATGACTGTAGCTTCTTGGTGTAAACTGAGAGCTTAATGTGAACTTAAATATCTTTAGTTATGTTATACGAGTGCCTGATTTCTTTTATTATTATTTTTTGCCACTGGAATGTTTGTTTCCAGGGGACAGAGTTTTCCAAGCAGACGGGACAATCATGCAATTGGCTTTTAATCGTTATGAAAAACCTGTAACTGTTTGGTAAATTGGAAAAAAATAAAATTGTTAGACACCTGGATAATGCCAGCGGAATAACGCACATTTAGACAGGAATGGTCGTCCATAATTTCGGCGTATTATATTTGCCAACCTCTCATGTGAAGTCCCTCGTGGGACCTCTGAGCAACTAATAAAATTTTGGAAAAATCTTGAGTATATCAACAAGTTCTCCTAAGCTGTACAAGTTATCTATGGTATATGGCAATTGCGTCTAGGGAAGTTCATCACTACTTGGGTTTCCATTTATGCGGGCTCAATTTACGCCTGTGTGTTGATATGGTCCTGTGTGTTGATATTGGTGACTTTTCGCATCCTACTGTATGAGACGTTGCATAACAAAAACAAGCCAAAATCTTTTTCTTTTTAGCAGAATGTATTTAATTTATCCCAGCCTATGTGGTGATGACCTTCTTTTATGTGTAGGCTGAGTTGTAGCTGTTCAGTGAGTAAATGAACAGCACGAGATCAGCGTACAGCAGCAGTGCTATGAAAAGGATTTTATATTCGCAAACGTAAGGTATGCTTTTTACAGATAAACTCCTACAGTTTAGACTCTTGCAGTTTAGAAGAAAATCTTTCTGTTAGGAATACAAAAATGACGACTGAAACAGCGAGAAGGACCAAACAATCGACAAGCGACCCCAAATACGGCGTTCTTCATGCTGTTTTAATTGTCTTCTATCATGCAGCACCAACGAGCCCAATCAAGTACACTGTTAAAGAAAAATAATCTTTAATATTTTACAAACTGTATAATTAACTCTAAAAATGCATAAGCTCTGAAAGCTTCATGAAAGTCGGCTCAGAAAGAAGCATATTTTTTAAGCATGGCTTTTATGTAATTGTTAGGCATGGGGCATGGTCTTCGGTGTGTCTGTCTTGTGATCCCGTTTGTCTGTGTTCTTTTGAAAATTTTCATTCATGAAAACTACAGGAATAATATAAATTTATTGACTATTTTATGGATGGGTTTTGGTGCCACCATATTGCGCGGTTAATTTTGCCATTGTGTATATCAAAGTAGTAAGAGAGCGGCGGCTGCTAGTGCGCCGAGCGCAGAAAGAAGAGGACAGTGACAGTCGCGGGTGCGCTCGTGGCACGCAGCAGCCTCTGGCAGTAGACAGTTGCGGCCTGTGTTCTGATCAGTAAACGTGGTTTTTGTCGGTCTTCCCCTATTCCCTGAGGATTTCTCAGGCTAGCTTCAGCCTCACACCCCTACAGTACTAAATGAGCAGCCCTACGGTGGACGTATAAACATGATGGGTACAAAACTAAGCAAAGATTCGTTTAACAGCCCAAGGTTGCAACAGCCTTATGTGTTACGTAAGATCGAGTGCAGGGGTGTTTCTAAAATCGTAAATTTGACTGTTCAAAAAGAGTATTCGGTGAACACTTAGGTGGGTCGACTATATGTTTGGCTTCAGGAAAAAAAATTGCATCAAATGTAGTTTTGATATGCCTCCTTTGCAACAGAATTCTCTTTTATGCGATTTGATATGTGCACGCCACATGAAAAATTTTTGAACACAATGTTTTGCTTCAGCCACTGTTTTGACTTATAGTTTTGTCGAGGCAAAGCATCACTTCCCCCGACTGGGAGTTGCTCCTGTGAAGATGCAGGCCAAATAGTTTAGGCCTTACACACAGTAGGAAATGGAATATCAAGTTTCAAACATAGCTGAAAATTTTCTGCTCTCTCAGAAAAATATGTGGTTGACAGGAAAGATTACCTGACAAAAGGGAAGGACACAGCTATTCGCTGGTTTCAGGATCATGAAAACATCTCCCGTGATATCCAGGCTATTCATTTGAGTTTAATGACTACAGAAATACATGTATCTCTCCTTAGGAATACTAAGTAGATAACTATTTTAGTACTTCCTGTCTCAATAAGCAAATGTCGGCTTACTGCTTTGTTTCCTCCTAAAGAACCGTTTTCTCCACGAGACTGGAGTTAAGTGACTACGTTCTCATTTCATAAAACGTGGCTTGAAGAAAGTGGTGAAAGGGATGCTCCTGTCTCTGCATTCGGTGTTGCTGTCAACATCTGTTTTGCAGTGGTTGAGAAGTGCCACGAAAGCGGCTGGAGTGTTTCGAGAGATAAGCAGACAGTGACATAGACTAGGGATATCAAACTCTGTTTGATGATGCTTAAGAAGCGATTAAACTGCCGAAAGTGAAAAGAAATAAGGAGTTTGGTGCTTATTCTTGCGGGGCCTACAACGCATGAACTGAGCTGCTGCGTTGATACTTTCTTCAATGCATTTTGAAAGGCTTCACTTAATATTTATAGATCATCAACAATGTTCCACTCATAAGTCATGTGGATCGAAATTTTTCAGTCCAAGAAGTTACAGTCTAGGGCAGAAAAGGATGCATTGACAGCTGCCATCGTGCTGATCTTTTCCACTGAAAAGGATTTTCAAGTGTTATATTGAGCTGGATTGCTCGTATTCTCAAGCACCATTGTCAAGATCTTCTGTTTAAATGTGTACAGCCATAAACATTGCCTTTGTAGATATTCTTGTGTTTGAATGCATAATACTGTGTTCTTTTAGAAAAATAAGTAGAACTGGAAAGGATTTTCACCTTGCACTTGGTGACACGCAGCATCACAAAAACATGCGAAATATCGAGAATTTGTTCCAGGCTGGTGCATATGCCCTAAAAAGCTAGCATTCATACTTTTGTAAATTGCAATGTATGTTGTAAAGCATTTCTGGTTACTGATCAGGGCCATTTCTTTGAGGAGCATAGTTGAGAGGTGAGAGTGTAGTTTAAGGGCTGAAATTCTCGTGTCTGTGTCAGACAGTCCTAAAGGTTCTGTTGCATTATACAGGGGGGGGGGGGGGGGATAGCTAGGGAAGTAACAGACAGGGTAATTAATAAAGATAAATTTACTGAAATTCATGCATAATGGGTAATGTCCGAAAAGTACAGTCAGTGTAGTGACAGGTTATTGAGGGAAGATTTGATCTTGCTTTACCCATAATTGAATGATGGTGGTTTCCAGGTTCTACTTTGGCAAGAACAAGGTTATGAGCGTTGCCCTCGGTCGGTTCATTGACGAGGACCACCGTGAGAACCTGCACAAAGTGAGCGAGCGGCTGCGTGGCCAGTGTGGCCTCTTCTTCACCAATGCGCCCAAGGAGAAAGTGCTGCAGTGAGTGGGGGCCCTCTCATGGATGTTTGTGTGCCTTTAACCAGTGGATCTATTTAAGCGTTGCCTGTGAATGTGCTGCTGAGAAACAGTGAGGAATGTGTAAGCTTTAAAGGGGCCCTGCAACACTATGGGATGGCTTCACTAAAGTTGTTTATTGCCTCACGAATCAGCCACGACAAAAATTTTTAAAGCCTTTCCAGTACGAGCGGAGTTACAGAGATTTGTTGCCCGCTGTGATAGCTTTCTCTTCTCTTGTTCTGACGAAAATGCTCGAAGCTAGCACAGAGGAATGCCTCAGGAGGTGAGGACACAAAAATTTTTAGTGCAATTGTGGGCACGCATAGACACGTGGTGGCCTTTCTCAGTGGCTCCCGACTGAACCATGCTCAAACCAGCCAATGGCGTGGAACTTGAGTCAATTGCGCTGTGATTTCGAGCATATAGCATTATTTGTAGAGAAAAGAGGGAGTGATTTTCAGCTGACTTTGAGACTTTATTGTGAATTCCAGGTTGTGCAATGAGCTATAATGTGCGACTTGCGTGTTCTCGGGAGCCTCGACTACAAATCAGCCGCATTTTCCGACAAGGCAATGTTTTACCAAGGGAACTTGCCAAAATGTGTGCATTGATTATGAAATTAATTAGGGACTAGTGTAACGTAGTGGTTTTTGTTTTGCACGATGTACAGGTTCGGTTATGCACTTGGGAGGTCCAAGGCTCAACTCGGGACACTTCCCGAAGGACGAGTCCGTTTGAAGCAAACATTTAATAACAATAGTTAGAGAGCACGTAACACCAATATATCTGGTACTATTCCTCGGATACGGTTACAAAGAAATGTACACACTCTAACTTAGTCAGTAATCATAAAGTCCTACCGCTCAGTCCCTGCACAGAGTTGGTCGTGGAGAGTTGCGAAGGAGCAGGATCTCGCCCACGTCATTGAGTGGAAGCCTGGCATGAAGCACAAGAGTTGATGCTGTCGTCACCATAGTTGGTGCCAACGTTGGGCAGCTACACGAGCCGTAGGAGAAGCAGCTTTGCTAGGCTGCCGGCAGATGCTGGACCAGCTGACACCGTTTTTGACGCACTAGGCCCGAGGTAGAGTCCCAACCGGACAGCTTCGCTTGAGCTCAAGACAGAACTTTGACTGCTCGGGCCTGTCCACGGGCACGGGAATGTCGGCGCAGCTAGGTAGTCCTGGAGCCCCACGGGTCACCGGTCGACGGAGACAGCAGCCTAGGCTCGGGTCCGAAACCCGACTGCCCTGATGCGTGGTTCGTCTTCCTCTGGCCACTGCTGTGACTCTTCTTTTCTTTTTTCTGTCTCCCGCCTGCTTCAAACAATCTCTGCGTCGAACTGGTGCTTCAGTCATTTATCGTTTGTTGGTTCACGTTCGTGCCAGCTTCTTCTTTTTCGTTGCCGAGTTTCAACTTGGTTCACAACGGCTTTCAACTTGGTTCACAACGGCTACTTCAAATTCTGCTCACTCAATCCGTCAAGTTCCGCGCACTCCAACCGCTTTAAGTTCCACGCACTCCATCAGAACGAGCCACTTAAACCTGCTGCAGCAGAATTAATGGTATGTGAAAAAGTAAACAAATGTGTTGTCATGGATTTTTGTTCAACTTGCCACGTGTGTTTGCAGGAATGAGTACCGTAGTCGCCACCCCAGACCTCTTATGAGAGATGACAATTCCAGTTCCCAAAGAGGAAAAGCTCTGCTCTTTCTGCTCCTACCAAACCTCGTCACCAGGGGGCATGGCATCACCACGGGTTAGCAGACATTAAGCGGGTAGAATTAACTAGAAGGAGGTTATCCGATTGGTGGCTGAAGTCAAGGCACGAGTGAAAATTAAACCCTTCACTGCAAAGTACCAGTCCTCAACTTGACTATTTAAAGAAAAAAAAGATAAATCTAGTTGTTGGTTCACTAGGTATTACGGCTAGGTGGCGTTAGCCGCCGCCCGATCTAATGGGTACAGCCACATCAATCCATCCAATCTATCTATCCAGTACAACACCGATTCTCACTAGTTAACAGCAACGCTAACGACATTACTATTAAGAATTTCTGTGGTATAATGACAGATGGGACTCCTTTCAACAACAGAAGTCGTCTAAGAAAAATAACAAAAAATTTAAGGCACAACAAAGCACTCAAGACACTGCTAACCTAGTTACACATTTGATAAAGAACTACAGTAAAAGATCCTTAATATGAACATGAAGAAGCCTCCTAAACTGTTCAAATTAAGTAGAGTTTGAATTAGTGGGCAGGTGCCAGATTGGACGGACATCACACCAAACTGCGTGGACAGAAGGCACTTCTGGAATCGTTATTCTGAACTAGGTGCTACTAATCACACTTGAGGCAGGTAGGTCATTTCGTGAATCAAGCTCGTGGTGCTCTAACAGCAAACCGAATTAATTGGTCAGTCAGTGTTAAGCCAGACACAAACGGTGAAATGCATGACCCTGTTTATGCTTCAAACACATTTGTTTACATGACAGAGTTAATGGGACTAAATTGAAAAGTAGTTGGTAATAGAGCTTGTTCCGTATGTTTTGTCGTGACTCCATCAGCATGGTTAGCAGCTCGCCCAACAGCTTCAGCACAGCATCTGGAAGGAGGAGACCACCCCAAAGACAACACCTAAGTAGTGGTTCTGAAATGGGGGTCCGCGAAGCCATTTTTAAGATCTGCTACGCCTTCACCTGCTTTTTTTACATTTTTTTATTTTATATATGCAACTCTGTTTAAAAGCGACGGTGCCACGGATTGATGAACTGTCCGAAATGAAGGGGGCAGGTTTGTTTGATGTTTTTGGTAGCAATGAAAGGCACCTGTTTAACGCTCTAGTTGTGTTAATTTACCCTCCCCTCCAATGGGTCCCCATCACCTCAACCAGTCCACAAGGGGTCCCCAGCACATCCATGGCTGACAACCACTGACCTAAAGAATAACAAAAAAGATGTTTATTCTCTCTCATGTGATAAGGAATGCTGCATTATTGTAGTTTTGCATATCTAGTAAGTTTTTTTTTTTTCAACACAATGTGTCTACTTTGGGCGAGTAGTGATGAAAACTCTTTCATTGAATGCTCTGTTGGAGCTGTTCACTCCATTTGTATGACCCGTGAAACAATGTACATCAGCCAGCTTGACGAATGCGTTAATGACCGACTTAGGGAGCATGTAATCAGAGTAAGAAAGAAAGAGATGCATGTGGTCACGCGCGTTGCTGCATGTGGGTGCTAACAGATTTCTCGAAGCACTAGGCTGGATACTGTGCAAAAGCAAGCTCATTTTATCTTGGCTAGCTGTAGAAGTGTTTTTCATCGGAAAGAATCTGTGTTCGTGTGTAAGTGAGGCTTCGATATCCTTGCATGCTTCTAAATTTAAAATTTTGCATGACTCTTTTTGACATGCGCAGTTGTGACTTTACACCTTGTTATTCTGCATGCGTGTAAAATTAAGAGACTTGGCAGGCTTACGCAGCTGTGCTGGACTGAATCAAACAAATTTGGATCCTTTCTTGAATCGGTAAAGAAGGGAAGTTTTAGTTTGTGAGTTCTGTAAATTCAGTCTGGCCTGTAATGCTCAATGGCACGGGCCTTTATTTTAGTTTCTGGTTTAATGTGAAGCAATTTTTTGCGTACTGCAAGCACTTATGCATCTATCTATGTGTGTGTGTGTGTGTGTGCGTGTGTGCGTGCGTGTGTGTGTGTGTGTGTGTGTGTGTGTGTGTGTGTGTGTGTGTGTGTGTGTGTTTGTTTGTGTGTGTCGTCGCCTTCGTTCCTTAACTTTGGGTACACTACAGTTAGTACAGGAGGGTAGGACTTACTGGTCATGACATGAATAATGTCACAATCTCATCGCGTTTTTTATTCATTCTTTATTTTACTATACAGTCTCATTATCACAAGTAAAAAGGTTGTGTTATCATATAGAACCCATTATTAAAACAAATGACTGTAAGGCTTATTTATTCTCGTCTCCTTTCATGCAGTGTTTAGAATCTTGAGTTAGGGGCTCTGTAAAGTATCGTCTGGAATGAGGGGCACAGAACAACAAAACTGCACAGCTAATTTCATGGCAAATGGATTTCTCCTTGAATGCGAAACCTGCCGAGACACTTGAAAGTCATAGTTTTGTAAGGCTTTTAAGTTTTGCACAATTGTACATAATGTACTCCGCTCTGCTTGTTAGTTGAGTGTTATGCTGCCATTTGGCAGGTACGCATAACAAGGTTCCACAGTAAAATAAAGAACTCTGAGAGCGAAAAGAATTACCTGCCGTTTAGTAAAGCATATTATTGCAGCATCTATATTGTATAGAGAACTGCCTTACTGCTTCAAGGATGCAGATGGCCACCTGGTCTTGAGCTTGTATTTCACTAAAAGTGTGTTTGGAATAATGAAAAAACTTTTACACATTCAACATTGCCGTGAACAAACAAATTCATAAAAGTCATTCTGCTGGTTGCCTCAGGAGGCCCTCTGTGTAGCGTGTAGCTTTTTAATGAGTTTCACGCAGATATATTTTCTATTTTGAACTATCTACACGGAACTATTTCGCAATGCCTTTTCATGTGAGATTATCTTTGTTTCATGATGTAACTTCAAATTGAGAATGACAGTACTAACTCGATCTTGTGAACTTTCATGTGCACTCAACACTTTTAGTTTGCTCATCTGAACGTTGGACAGAATTAGCCTCATCCAGTCAAACTTTGGTTGGCACGTGTGTGCACACATTGTGTACTGCAATGAAAATATCGCAGCGTCAGTTGTGCTGAATAGATCAGAAGGTGAAGCCTGCCACGTCTCACTGCATTTTGGTTAACTCTTATCACTTGCACAAAGCATGCGCCAAGATTTCGTTTCAGTTTCTTGCATAAAAAAAAAGGGGGCAGTCATTTTGATTTTCTCTTGGATCAAAATGCCTGTTATACGTCCCTACATGTTCTAAAAATCAGCGCGAATGGGATGGAGCTTGAAAATGGACACTGTATGAGCACTGTGTTCACCAAACGCTGGACACCATTCGAGTGGTGTTCAGAGCTTGTACTGTGTTCTTCTGTTCTCATGCTCCATCCGATTCATGCAGGTCTTTACAAGATGCATCAAATCCAACTCGCCCACCTCCCTATGCTACATGGATTATCACCTATCTACTGGGGCCTTAATCAAAATTGGGGGAGGGGGGATATTGAGGTGTTGAACTTTTCCCTTACTTCTGCGGCCACGTTCAATGCTCAACTTAGTAGTAAATAGTACGTCATTGATAAATTATTTCTCCTTCCAGGTGGTTTGATGACTTCTCTGACCCAGACTATGCACGAGCAGGCTTCCGGGCAACAGAGCGGGTCTTCCTGGACCAAGGCCCGCTGCCTCAGTTTCAGCACTCTCTGGAACCTCACCTAAGGCGGTTAGGCCTGCCCACTAGCCTTCAAAAGGGTGAGTACTTAATCCAGCGACTCTTCACAATTAAGCTGTCGGGACCTTATTACTGCGTACCCACGGCGCTTTTGAAGACCTATCAGGGATGAGGAGAATACATCAGCCTTTTACAATTTTCCTCAAAACACTTACGTTGTGCACCGTTCAATGAGCAAAGCAATAAAGTTGCATAGAGTGTAATATGCAAGCCAGTTACAAATGGTGGTTACCTGATCTGCAGTGTGCTTAACTTAATGACTGCCTGAAAGAGTGGATGCCCTATTAGTGTGCTTGTTTCGCAGCTGTTTAGACACACAGCATTAGAGACGTACGCTTAGTCAGAAGATGATGCATACAACTTTTTCACGTTGGAATTTCCAGCTTGATGATCTTAAAAAGGCAGCCGGAGTACAGTAGAACCTCGTTGATACGTTTTGAAGATAAACTATACGTTTTAAGATAAACATACGATCCGAATCCAGCAAAAGTTCAGGCTGACCAGTTCCTCTAGAGGTGTAAGAGCAAAAAAAAAAAAAAATCATTTTTTAAAAAATGTAATTTTCTGCTGCTTTCTCTCACCCCCGGACAAGAAGAAAAGCTTTTTCTGCACACGTTGTCGACACTTGTCCGCATTTTTATTGTTTTACGTGCAAAAGAAGCTTTTTACGCTTCCACTCCAGCAAAAGCTTCAGCGAAGTTAACCAGTCGGCGCCCGCTTTCGTTCTCGCCGCTGTCTTTCGGTGCTTCCTCCTCCACTTCCTTCGCTACGTCACCCCACACTACCTTTGCGACAATCTCGCGACATTTTGAGGCTCGCAAGTCGGGGCGATATCGTCTCTCGAGACGAACCCAGCAAAGGGTGCATCGGTGTTGGTGGAGAGAAACTCCTCATCGATGTCGTCGCCACACGCGCACGCCACAGGGCCGTCTTTGCTGTGCTCTGTATACTCGATGCAAGCTGCCGCCAAACGATATTCAGCTTCACCTTGATTGACAAGGGCTGGCACTTCCCCGCTGTCATGCTGGATGCAACTGTTTCGAATCGCCAACTACTGAGCAACGTGCAGCCTCGCACAGGGCCTGACTTGCATATTCTTTATTCTTTTTTTCTCCTCGAAGTAGCGCCGATCACTGAGGTCTGACAACTCTCATTGGGCGGCGCTCGTTTCCAGGGGAGGTCGATAACACAGCAGGGGCACGCATCCAGTGCTAATGACATGGCAATTAGCGGGTGGAAATAGGTGCGTCACGTTTGCATTTTTTCCGCTGAAAGGTGCATGGCTAATATACGCGTGGCCTTGTAAATCTTCTATAGGAAGAACATGCTTGCAGAGACCAGCACCGTGTGAGACAAGGTCAGGAGAGAGGAAGCAGATATAGCGGCACGTTGTGCAGCGGAGGCGTGGCGAAGCAATAGTTAACTCCGTAGTGTTCTCTCAGCTGTTGTAGTGTGGGACAATGACATTTTCACATACCGTGCTACGGATGAAGGCTTTGCAGTGCTCAGCGAAATCGTGCCAAGTTGCGAGCTGAAAAAGAAAATCACTGTGCTACAGAAAATAAACGGCATTTTTGAAAACCATTTGAAGACTTTTACGGCTGCGACAGTTCTTTGTGTGGTTCACAGTCAGCTGCAGGAGTGATGGAGAGGGCGACCAGGCATTCAAAGAAAGCACAGAAAGGACAATTGAGTAAAATTTGGAGAAGACGTGGGGGATGAAGGGATGACAATTAAACGCAGCAAAGAACCTACCATCGCCGTGTGGCGGCACTCTGCCACTTGGCGCTTTACAAGCATGCGAGAGCGGTTTTTTTCCACACCTGAATGAGAATTTTTGCCCGAGGATTGTATCAAACGACTGCAGTTTGCCGAAATGTCGAACGTTGCTGCCGGATAATCATATTATTCGGGAACGTATTAAGCGGAAGGTATCAACATATAGCCCTATGGGGGCATCTCTAGATTTTGCGGTTTCGAGCGTAGGAGCCCGGAAATCATATTAACCGGGAACGTATCAACGAGGTTCTACTGTATTTTCATTGTTGCTGTGGTCTAATAATGTAGGCAGCACAAGCATTTCGACGCTGGCAGTGCTAAAATTTTGCAGGTGTTCATAAAATATTAAAAACAGGGACGTTGATGTCACACTATGTTATATGAGGCTTACAGGCCAACATTGATTCATAAGCCAAATTTAGCCAGATTGAACAACATACTAAACACTATTGGAGGCAGAGCAAAATGTTCTTAAGAACGCTGCATTAAAACTGTATTGAACGCCAATATAGCTAACTAGTGTCAAGAAGCAATTTTTTGCTGGGGCCCAGGACCCAAGCTTTACCTTCCAAGTTTTTGCATTGCAATGATTTCCTTGTGTCGTTCTGAAATTCATGCGAATATACTTTTGAAGATGAATGCATGCAAGCAGAACTCATTGAAGTGACATATGCAGAATAAATGTAGAGCACAGAAGTTGGCCTACCCTTTCGTATTTCACTCATTGGTGGTGTGTCATTCTGGCGTTAACTGTCCATTCTACCTAATTCTCAGTCCAACTGCATTGTCAACATCTGCTGTGGGTCTCCGCCGTCATTGAAGCTGCCCATGTAGTGGTAATACTGCATAGTTGTTGGATTTTCGCAACCGAAAACCATGATTCGATTAGAAGAATTTCTATAGAGGTAGGCTCCAAATACCTTGACCTCCAGGCGTTCTTTACTGTTTACCTAAAGCAAAGCACACGGGCCTCTATCATTTTGCCTTCTTTGAAATGAGGCTGCCATGGCTGGGATTCAATCCTGCGATCTTCAAGTCGGCAGTCATGCAGCAAAACCACTAAACAAATGTGACCTTCAAGTCATAAGTCATGAAGCAAAACCACTAGACCGCCACGACATCAGCAGGCCAATCGTGGTGGTCTAGCGGTTATGATGCTCGACTGCCGACTCGAAGGTCGCAGGATATATAATTATTGATCACAATAGGGTATCAATCATAAGAAGTTGGCCATACGATGGGACCTGCTGTGCTTGCAGGGAATCGCGAACCAAAAGTGCTCATTCTCAACCGCCTCTTCTTTTTTCTTATTCTACATTTTTTATGCAATAAGGTTTCTGGCGAGGTTCATACTTTTTTTGTTTCCGCTGATGTTTTCACACCTGTCAGTCCCAGATCAGATTGTTTATTATGGGCTGTGCTGGCCACTGGGTTATCACTGCCTGTGATCTTTGCCTTGCGTCATACAAGTTCACCTCCTACCAAAAAGCTTAGTCTTTCTTTGTTACTTTTGTCTACACATTTACACACCATCATGACAACATGACAGCGTCATCTGGCATCGTTGTCCTTCCCCTTGAAATGTACTTTCTTTTCTTCACAGTTGATGCACATGTGGCTGCTGTGTATGCTAACATTTGGGTTCACTGCCCTGATGTAGCTTGTACGAATAGCAATTTTTCGGTTCGAAATAAATTTGGAGTAAATAGTGATTTAGTTGAACAATTTCTAATCAAATTTAAATAGTATATTTGACGTAAAGAAAAATGAGCATCTTTGTCCAGCACAATATTTTTTTTAATTGAAACAAGGCATGTGTAAATGTCGTTCTTTTTGGCGCAAAGCAAGTGCAAGCTACTTTGACAAGATTTGACTTCCTGTACAAATATGTAACATCTTAAAATTTACTATACTTAGAGCAAGTACACCAGTCTCTTAAACTTCCAAAACCAATTGACGAATCGATAAAAAAGTATTTTGTTCATCTGACCCTGAAGTGGGGCTTCACAGCAATGCAGATTTTACCTACAGTGAACCCACATTTACAGCAAGATTACATGCAGACTAATATACACTTATTTGCTCATTTGAAATACTTCGTAATTTACCTGTAATTCAAATTTCATTGGAAGTTTATTCGAATACTGTGATATTCGTTCGAACATTCGAAGGGCTCGAATATACGCACTGGCCTACTCTGATAACATTCAACTGCAGAAAGCACATGCAGTGACCCACTTTGTTTCAAAGAAATGGCCCTGTTGGGTTTTGAAGATGCTATCTCTCTAATCTTGTTCACTGTACTTTTACATGAGGTTTTCATGGCACTAAATTGGGAACAGTTTCAGTTAAGAGTAGATGGAGGATACTTTAGTAACATGTCACTCACTGATGACATTGTTTTGCTGAGGATCTCGAGGGCTAAAAATCCAAGCATAATACTGTATTTACTCCCGTAATCCTCACACTCGCATAATTCTCGCACCCCCTACATCACCCAACAAAAGTACGATTGTTTTTTCCCCGAGTAATTATCGCACCCCCAAAAATTGGTGAAATAATGTCGTCTGCTCGTTCCAGCAGTGAACGATAATGGCGCGCACCATCTGGCGTCATCTGTTAGGCATCAAGCGTACTATTATTGCATGGGGATTCAATCCAATCCAAGCCAAAGCGGCAAGTGCGCGTTGCGGCGTGTTTTGTATGTTGTGTTGGTAATCTTGGTACGGTATGGGGCGATACTGAAGCTACATGGCTGCTTTCAAGTTGAAAGTGATTGATAATGCGCTAAACAAGGCCGCAGGTAGGCCCTTCGGAGTCTACGAGTTTTGTGTTCGCTACTGGTGATGGCAGCTGAAAGCCACCAAGACTTGTTGGGCCTGCCGTGTGCCTAAGACTGGGATTGATGGTAAACTTTATTTCTTCAGAAGGAAGCTGCGGACGATTCTGTTAAATAGTCATCAGCCCAATACTGACATCCTACGCTTGCTTACCTTTTGAGGGCTCCTGTTGAGTGACGAACGCAACCGCAACGCCCACAAGCTTTGTGTATGGTATTTTAATTCTCGACTATTTGCTTGCACTTTTTGTGTCTCAAATAAGTCCTGCTTTGTGTTGAACTTCTTCTTTTATTGTTGAGGTCAATTTCAATTAGTACTTCTTAATCCTTGCTGTTAGTTGCTGGTGGGAGAATCCCGACTTGCGGCCACTTCTTTTTCTTTTTCGCTCTGTACGTTTTTGTGGAAAGTTTTTTTCGTGTAATTCTGGCACCCTCTCACCTTTGCATCGGTTTTCCACCGAAAAAATGCGAGGATTATATGAGTAAATAGGGTAACTGAATTGAATGGGCAAGGCAAAACTGCTGGTTTGAAAACTATTATGCAAGAAACTAATCTTTAGCAGTGCCAGGAGAAAACAGCGGTTTGCAGTAGGTGGCAAAGCACTGGAGAGAAGGCAAGCTTGTCATAGGGAGACTTGTTTGCCTGCTTGTAGATGAGATTAAAAAGCCCGTTGGTATAATGCGACCACAACAAACAAAACCAGGTGATCTGGAGGAAGGGGGGAGAGGGGCCTATGCCTTGTAATGGTAATAGCTAGGTTGATGGTGACGACAGTGTTTAACCGTGTACTACCAGCTGTCCCAATTATCAACTCATGGATGTGAGGAAGAATTCTGTCATTTTAGTTCATTCTGGTATCTGTTTGGGTGATAAAGGATTCCAAATAGCATCTTGTCACATTTCTTTCTTTAACTGCTATCTTGGTTTTATCTTAATCAGCTTAGTGACCTAAGTTTCTGCATACTCTGCCAAGGTGTTTTTCATGCGCCCCCCACTTTTTTTATGTTTCTTATTTTTGTTTTATTTATATGCAGCCGATATCTTCTGGTCTTTAACTGCTGATATTCCACTGAGCTTGAAATGACAAGCAATTTCAGTGAACCTGCCGATCAGCATCCAACCTTTTTGCAGGGTTGAAACAGCAGTGCCATTTGCACCATCATGTGCCAAACTTGTTTGCCTGCGCCATCCTGCACTGAACTGCATTGCGGCAAGCTCATTTGTCAGTGCCTTACTGCGCCGTAGCACCTAAATTTAACCGCAAAGCGCGACAGCCATCAAGCTCCATACCCAAAAACACGGCTGAAATATCGTGTTTTCAGTTTTATTGAAATGGTGATTCTAGTTTCAGTTTCGTTAAGGCAGTGATCACTCGAGCAGCAGCGCTGAACATTTATTATAAGGGTTGGGTTGCAATCGCTGCCACATCCGATATCTCGGCAGGCATCAGTGCATATAACTCGTAAATGACCTTATGCAAATAGTGATTTTGCTTGAATAATCTCGAAACGGATTCAAATAGTATGTATCACATAATATAAAGAAAAAGGGGCATATTTGTGATAATGCAACAAACCTGCATAGTACTGTAGAACTTTGATTATATGTCCCCTGGTTGCACGAAACCCGCATTTTAGAACATATCGGTTTGGTCCTGGAAAAATACCATAAAAGTAATGTATTAAAAACCTTGGTTATACGACACAGTTTTATGCCGACCTGACATCTTACGATGACTTTCAGATTCCGCTCGAAAGAAAAAGCCACCTTTATTCGAATCAAATGTTGTCCAAACATGCACGAGTGCAAAATATGAACTTGCGTTCCTTTAGGTCAACAATTGGAAAAGTAGAGGGACAGGTTGTCTTAGAATTTAACTTAAAATTTATTCTTCAAGAAGTTCATAATTTTCTGTATACGCCTCGATCGCATGCCTATGTATCCGGTGTCATTTTCTTGTCAAGCTCTATCCACACAGAGTAGCTTCAGCGGGCCGCAAAGCTGATATTTTCGCAGTTTCGGTTCATGAAAACTTTTTTTTGGTCGATGTACAGCCAATCTCGAGCCTTTGTCGCACTCGCAGTCACAGGCTTGCGCACACTTAAGGGTGTGGCACAGCTGTTTTCACAGTGCAAAACTACTTTCACTTAACGTCAATGTTTATAATAACAGCGGGACATGACTTGTTGCACTTCGCAAGCCAACAAATTACAACACGTGCAGCTTGATCGCGCACGAAAGCATTCTACGCAAACTCGTGGTCAGTCGCCATTATGTGATAGCGATGACACTGTGCCTGGACTCTACTGATGGAAGGCTGTTGGCAGCACGGTTTCAGTTTAGTTTTGGTGCGCAGGCTATTTTCGGGCTTTAGTTATTGGTAAAAAGATGCTTGTTGTGTTTGATTTTTTTTTTTAAGTTATGCATAAAGATTTGCCCGCACCTTCTCTAACTGAGTAATGCTGCCATTAGGTGCCTCTGGCAAAAATAATGTAATCTACTTTCCTTGCGGAGGCACATGGTCTTGCCGTGGGCTTATTCAGGCAGCCTGAACCCATTTTTGGGGGCAAGGCTAAGTGTCACTGCCCATAATTTTAGTTTTTCAGTTATACAATGCTCAGATTATACGACAGTTTTGCGTGGTCCTCTGAAAGTCATATAATTGGAGTTCCACTGTATTCTTTTTAAACTTATACAATTCCCGTATAAATGTCTTTTTTGTTGTTCATAGGAAGTGGAAACAACTCCGTATAGTAAAGAGATTTGACTTTTGGCTGAATACAAGTGATAATCTATAAAGTATGTTATGTTTTAAAATTTACTTATGTTATGTTTTAAAATTTACTATACTTATAGCATATAAGCCAGAATAAAAAGCATTTGAACCTTAAAAAATTGATGAATCGTTGTGAGGGTATAATGTTCTTATAACCTTGGAGGGGAACTTGCAGAGTGGATTTCTTTTGCATAAATGTTTTCATGGTTTGGCAGTCCTTCACTGCAGAGAAATAACTTTTACAGAAAGTTATGTTAAGTAGGTGTTTTCACAGCTTAGCACCCCTTTATTGCAGAGAAACCATCTTTACCCGGGCTTACATGTGAATTATTATACATTTATTCGTTCGTTTTTGAAAAAATTTCTGCAATATAAATTCAAATTGTACTGAATTCAAATACAGCAATATTCGTTCGAATACTGGAAGCAGTTTGAATATTCCCACAAGCCTACTCGTAAAACGTTCTACATGTTATGCTGTCAATGCGAAGAGACTGTGCAAAAAGAGCATCGCTCCCTGGCATTTTTGTAGAGCTACGTGATATCAAATCCAAGAGAGCTGCCGGCATTACAGTGTATCAAATAATTTATTGTTCTCACATTTATTGCTTCATTGTTGCGTTGAAACTGATTTCTTCATAGCTTCGTGGTACCGTTCAAAAAAGGAATGAAGGATGACGGTAGCAGTGCTCAAAAGAATTATTGTGGTGTCTGATTCCTGGAACAGCCTAGTGCACGTACTGCTAGTCGAGGCTCCGAGCAGACGCGCATTTTCTCATGCATTTCACCACTGGGCTCAGTCATAGATGCTGATCAGCTTGGTGGTGGGCACTAGTGTTCGAAAGGTCGAAACCCATTTGTTGAGTAATAGGCTCAGTTCATGCTCAAAGGTTGAGAACAAGCTGAGCACAGAGAAAGTACCCAACCACACAGGGCGGGACAGATGTTTTATGTACGTACGTATGCCTTATAGTGCACATGTAAAAGAAAGGGAACAAACACTTTTTCTCCCTTCTCTAATAAGGGAAGCAGGCAACAAGAAGTATGCGTTGCCTGTAGCATCCATCAGCACATTCAAGTTGCATAAAAAGACAAAAACGTAACATTGAAGCCAGGTGCCATAACGCTACACCGGAAAGGGCACATGCAAAGGTGCTACCCCAACGAAGGGTGTTGGGAGAGAATGTAAAAAGATCGATTGTGACCACCATACCTTCATTCCTGCCACATCTTTGTGAAAAATTTCTCCAACTTTATATTTCTATAACCATTCAAATGCATTCTGATTCATTTTTAAAGGGGCACTAAAGGCAAACAATAAGCCGTTGTTGATGGTTGAAATAGCGATCAAGAAACCTCGTTGTACTACTTTCATGCCAAGGAAATGCTTATTTTGAAATAAAATGACGTGTTAGTGGTGCGCACGGCATTAGCTCAGTTCAAGTCGCCCAGCTGAAAACAGGCCTCTCTAACGTAGCAGTTGCCTTGCCTAACATTGCCCGTTTTACTGCTCGGCTGCCGACGTACACAAAGGGTTGTAGGAATACAGGGTTACTGGGCAATGGTGTCGACATCTCATCCTGTTCTGTGCAACCACAATCATTGACACGTTTGTATTTGCCTAGCATTCCTGAAAAAAAAAAAATTATTAAAAAGGCCACTTATTTGTGAGTACATCGCTGAAACATATTTACACCAGAAGTAGAATGCACAATGTTTTCACAATAAAAAATTTTGTGCTTGCCTTGTTGAAGTGGGCCCCACTAGATGGCACCATCCATCCAGCCTAACCAAGGGGTTCTTTTTGCATGAATAAAACATAAACGAAAAAGCTGAACTTTATGACGTGCTGCAATGCATTGAAGGTTTTCTTTTTTTGTGTGCAACTGGTTTGATTACTAGTGGTTAATTGTTGTCGGACGCTTTGATGTCATTGAGATGATTTCAAAATGTCTCACTTGTGGTGCGTGTGGTGTCTTACATTTACCTTAATTTCTCTCCAAGTGGAGCCCTGCTGTTGATAATAATGACATTTTAGATGTTCTGAAACGTTTAGACATTCCGAAAGCAGGGTCTCTTAACAAGGTACGTAATTACGGTACCCAATTATGGTATGGTATCTCGTACCTCTACTCCTTTCCCTGTCATTAACCTTCAACCGATAAAGGCACCCAAACAACACAAGAGCATTTTCAAAAATTACTGTGGGGCTGTCACGGCTCGTTTTGGCCTACAGCCTACGTATTATAGAGGAACCTGTTGTCTGGTTGATGCACTCTCTATGGAAAGCAGGAGTGCTACCTTACTGCCTTACCGTATTTGTGTATCGTGTTTTTGTAACTTGCTAAAAGACCGTAGTGTCAAGACCAAGTATTATCACTGGGCTCCTTCAACACACTATATATACATAATAACCAGACTTCATGTCACATCGCATTGTTTTGTGAATGTTGCAATTTCCATAACATGCTTTGTACAGTGTTGCAATGATTTCCTTGCATTGACAGGTGTGGTGACATTGGTGAAGGACCATGAAGTGTGCAAGGAAGGCGAGGTGCTGAAGCCAGAACAGGCAAGCATACTGGTAAGCTTTAAGGCATCTAGTAAGGGGCACAGTGTTGTGTGAATACTTTTACTTGTCCCGTGGGTGTGAAGGTCGACACTACAATGGCCAACTTCAAGCACTACTGCTTTGAATTGCCCGAACATCCAAATGTTGAGAGTCAGTATTGAGGACTTTGCTTCTGCAGACATTAAGGCTCATTAGAACTTTTTCTTGGCCCTTTGAAGTACCTGAGGGCCTGCAGAGACAGAGTAGCTACATGGATTTTTTATGTTTGCAGAGTACTTGTGTAGCTCTGCACAATGTGGCAGAGCTTCGGGTTTCATTTATGCAGTTACTTACATCAACGATGCTGTCGAAGTACCTGAGGGCCTGCAGAGACAGAGTAGCTACATGGATTTTTTATGTTTGCAGAGTACTTGTGTAGCTCTGCACAATGTGACAGAGCTTCAGGTTTCATTTATGCAGTTACTTACATCAACGATGCTGTCGCAAACTTCTAAGGGTTTAAAACAAACAAAAAAATTGCCAGGCATGTGCGGAACTTGCAGCACAGTTGCAGTGAAAGCTGGGAGAGCGGCCTTTCAAAACCTTTTTTAAACACTCTTTAAGTAACCCACTACGCCATAAATCATCACGATCTTTGTGCCGTAGGGAGGCATTCACTATGCCATCCTTCATCATTCTTAGGAGGAACGTGGTATCCGCTACACACTTGCGAGGAATTTTTTGCAATTTTTCCTAATCTGTGGCTGAATACGATGAAAAGCTATGCCTGAAGCTTTTGTCATAGGTCGCTGCATTCAACAACTTTGTAGTGAGGCCCCGCCGATCTGAAAGCGGCGTGCAGGAGATTCCCAGGCTTCCACTTTACGTTTAGGCCTGCAATTGGTACATTTCAAATTTATTTGCAGGCCGGTCGATCTGTGGGGGTTGCACATGTAGTGATGTTTGGGTCTGACTGACCTACACAAAGCTAACACGCCCATTTGATTAAGCACAAACAAGCATTTAATTAAAACAAGGGCATTGGCAGGAGTTGAACAAAAGTTAACTAAGAGGAGACAACAAAAATATGTGATGAAAAGAACAGTTACAAAACAAGTATGCTCTAAAAGGACAGTAAAAGTACAAATATATGCGATGTGGTATAAAAATAAAATAAGTGGACGTGATGGAAACTAAGAGAGATACAAAGAACTACCAAGAGGTCATGCTTGAGCTTTTAAGTTTTTATGTGCGACACAGTGTACACAGCTGAATATTTAAAGCTGGGTATAATAAAAAATAACAGTTTTAAAATAAATGATAATGCAAAATTCTATACACACCAGTCCAGCTCATGGTTCACGTAAGGGAGTTCGACGGGGTGCCGCTTATGGTCTCGCCAGCTTAGCGGACAACTAGGGTGCCCAGTGTTGCAGCCCTCTCAATATGTTGAGCTCCATGCTCGCCGCCTACGCGAGGCTGATGACACCGACAACTGCTCTTCTCGTTGGTTGAACGTCAGCTGCCGAAGCAGTTTAATTCTCTTCGGGGCGTACGCATCCCCCCGAATGCATACATGCCCCCTTCTCTGCAGGGAAGACGCGACGGCACCATTACTGAGTCGTTAGTTGCTAGAAGTCTTCCAAATTCAAGGGCGCCCTCCCTTCGATGAAGGGGCACGCAGTCGAGAATGCTCGATGTTTGTGACACCGCTAGTTACGCGATTTTTATTGTGTGACATCTGGTTGTTCCTTTGCTTTTTTAAAATGCTTCATTGCTCATGTTAAGGCGATTCCTTTCCCATGTTAAGGCGATTCCTTTCCCGGCACAAAACCTGCATGCCTAAGGTTTTTTTGCAATGGAGTTTCAAGCACCGGCGTGGCTCGGTGGTAGAATACTCGACTGCTATCCAGGGGACCCCGGTTCGAATTTCATTGTGTCCGTGATTGTTCTTTACTTAGCTTTGTTTTTCTTAATTTACGCAACAGTGGTTACGGACACTGGCAGTGGACAACTATGGCACATGTGACTGTTGTTGTGGTCTCGTAATAGCTTTCGCTGTAAAAAACATACGACTCATTGAAGTAAGCTGCAAGTGCTCAAAGAAGGCCACGCTCTTTGGAGAACCATATATTTCAGCTAACGTAGATGCTGCTACATTCTTGTATAATTAAAATAGAAAAACCACAACAGCAGGGTATACTGAATAGAGTGTAACGATGATACGGTCTCATTTCGTATGGTTTCCCACTCCCAACAAAGGGTATACGCCTAATCCAGTTATACCATTGTTTGTCTCTTAAGGGGGGAGGCTACCTTCGAAGGGCAACTTTTTTGTTTGTTGAGATATCTTAATGAAATTTTCAGGGTACACTAATAGCAAAGCCATTTGAATAACCACAAAGTTTCATGCAGTTATGTTCACTGGTTCCCAAGTTACAGCCATTTATCAGGGTAGTCCACATGGGTCCCTTAGTCAGGGTCTGGAGAATTTGAAAAATGTGCTAGCACTGTGAAATTCACTATGATGATTCCTTGATAGGTGCTTTAGGGCAAGACAGAGCCCTTTTTTTAAATTTCCTTGCCAAAAAATGTTAGCAGAGCACTGAATTTAGTGTTCACAATTTGGCTCTCATCAATGAAGTTTTAGTTAATTATTACAAATTACAGACACAATAAATTGAAAAAGCGGGCGTGTCTTGCCCTGGGCAATTTATTAAGGTGCATAATAAAAAAAACCTGATAGAAATCAGACCAGCAGTTCCAGAGAGATCACCTGACTAAGCAGCCTCACTGGCCAAAAAAGTCATTCTGAGAAAATTGACTTCGAAAGTTTCAAACATTTATTATGGTCTAAAATGACCCTGCAGAGTAGCTAGATGTGTCCTTAGGCTCTCTTTTTCTTTGCCGCTTTTCCTGCTTCTCGTTCATCCGTTTCTGAGCCTTTCTCAGACGCAGAGAGTCTTTCTCTGTAGCTCGTTGAATGGTTAGGTGGCCAGGTGGGAGTCCCACTGATGACGACAACTCTTGGGTGGCCCTGTAGCAGCCGGCATTATACCGCAAAACTGCGTCATGCAGTGCTGTCTCGACAGCAATCAATGATGCATGTTGCTCCTTGGGCATCAAGGACCATAGGACAGAATGGAATGACTCCGATGCATTTTGCGTCTTTGCTCCCAGGCAGCATTGCAGTAGAGAAGCCTGCGAAAGGCGCTGGTAGACTGGCAGCAGCGCTTCTGCAACGTAGCCCGGAAGATTGTATTTGTGCTTTGGAGGTGGCACGCCATTCCCCTTGCAGGCATTATGACGGCACCACGAGTCTGCACCTTCCGGGCACAAGTCATGGTGAGGATCCTCGTCAGTTGAGGTGACGTGATAATATGACGCCATCACTGCACGCTGCATTGCAGCCACATTGTTTGAATTGTTCCGCAGTGCCCAGCCATAATAGTCTGTGAGTTTATCAATAAGGGCTTTTGTCAATCTGCCCTTCCCTCCCAGAGCCTGTTCGCTTTTCTGCACAAGATTACGTAGGGCTGTGCCCATCCTCTTCCGGACATGGTTCAAGCATTCTTCTTTCACAATAGGGACTAGCCCATAAACATTGTCTTGTTGAAGGGCAGAGAATGTGGCGCTGTCCCCATCAGATACAATGGTTGTATACCGGAGGTTATGCTTGGACAGTGAACGTGAGAACAGAGTTACAGCTGCTTCAACCTCCATCCTCCCAGACTTGGCATCAGTGTTTTTTTGGCACACATGGTGCTTCAACCAGCTTGCATAGCCCTCGTCTTCAGGCTTCGGTCCTACCTGGCAGCCGAGACACTGATTCGATAAAACTACAGCATCCAAGATGAGGCCTGTGTGATACTCGATGATTGCACCAACTCCAATGTGAGATGTATGTCCGCGCTTATGCCACGTGCCATCATAGTTCACTGTAATGTCCTTGCAGAAAGATGGGTCCATCTCCTTGTACACCTTTTTCACAGCAGAAGCCGATTCTTCATAGAATTTATCCAGGGTCTGTTGCTGTGGTTCTCTGAATTGCTTCAGGTGCCTCTGGAAAGTTCTGTGGTGCAGGCCACGGTGGGAAACATTCATAGTTGCCCAAAAGTCGTTGAGGGCTGTCTGTCCCTTCCCTATTTGTTTCATGGCCGTAATGGCTCTTATATTCACGTCGAAGGCCCTTGACTCGTTCTGACGAGCAGAGCTCCACGAACTTGAAACTATTCCACAATGTGGACTTACCAGCTCAAGCTTCGTGGCAAGTCCAAGCTGGGTGCCTCCTTGAACTTTCATCCCGGTCCCGAGGCAGCGCGGGCACGGGGTCTTGGACAGCATGTCGCTAAGGGCATCCCCTTGCACGAGGAAATATCTCTCGCCTTCGGTCGTAGCGGTGGCAGCTTCGGGTTCAGGCATCATCGCTTGAAACTTCCTCTCGGTCGCTGGCATAGCGCCAAGCTTTCGTTGCACAGCAGCACGTTCTCTCTCCGCCGTCGCCAACTCCTCGCACGTCCGAAAACGTGTTTGGATGTGCACAGTCGACGACGCGGTCTCACTGTTCGGGGCCGGAATCAATGCGGTTGGCGAGCGCGACACACCAGGCGCACTTGAGCACGAAACACCAGCCTCACTCGTCACGACGGATCCTTGTGCCGATGGTGTAGAAGTCTCGTCGCTAGAAGCGTCGACGCAATCGTCTTGAAAAGATGAAGCGGAAGCATCGGTGCAACTGTCGCCGCGCGTGGGCGTGCAGGTGAGCTTCGCCATGCGTACGAGCTTCAGCTGACGCTTTCTTGAACCGAACGCGTGCCGAGTCTTGAACTTCGAAATGCCCATCGTGACCGTCAGCGCAACAATCCGCGTCCCGTGAGGACGGTAGTGATCGTCTCGTAAAGACGGTAGAAGATCGTCTCGTGAAGACGGTAGAAGATCGTCTCGTGAAGACGGTGAAAGATAGAGGAGCACGTGTGACGATTGATCGGAATGATAGCAAACGGGGCACACAAAGAACGCCGGCATTGCAAGCGCCGGTGCAGACAACGAGATGCGCATGCCGGAGAAGCAGCTACGTCATCGCGCGCAGCAGCCAATAGGAGCCGCGCGTTCCCCCATTCCCTCGAGAGGCGCGCGTTTTGTCCAATCGCGGCTTCGCATCCAGGCAGCGGGACATTCGAAAGCTTCCGCGAGCCCCCCAATCGTGAGCGACTCCCGCCTCGAAGCGCCACCGCCACTGCCGCGGGTGGCGAAAAAAAAAGCGCAAGAATTCACGAGCAAAACAACATCAAGATGGCGGCGATTGGCCGAGCGGTTGAGAAATGGCGAGCGCGCGAAGTTGGGGTATTTTCGGCGCTCGCTCGCCGCTTGCCGGCTGCCGCGGCATGTTATAAAATTTATTTGACGTACTTTCGCGATGAATTAGACATTGATATTTACAGTAGAGGCAGTTTATGAGTCATACTGCCCGAGTATGTGGTTTTCAAAAAATCGACTTTTTCGCGATTTTTCGGTTTTCAAAGGGCGCGTCTCCCCTTAAAACATTCCCAAAAAACACAACAGTTTAAACATTGAGTGTATTACCAAACTTCAATCAAGTGATATGTCTCCTGGCTGCTAGATCCCATGATTTGTTAGAACAGCTGGGCAAAGTTAAGAGATGGCCGTTAAAAAGTAGCTCAATTGTTAGGGCACCGGATGCGTTACCCGAAGGTCCAGTCCCTGCCCACAGCAAGTTTTCTTTTCGTCCATTTTTTTTCTTCTATTTTACGTTACATTTACAGTGGACTCTCAGTAAACGGAAATCTGTTAAAACAGAACTGCTGCTTAAATGGAACAACTGCCTCTGATATGATTGGTTTCGTCCCTGCCTACTGCACTCCAGTTCACCTCTCTAAATTGAACTCCTGTTAAATGGAACACATTTTTCTGGTCCCTTCAGGTTCTTTTTATTGAGAATCCACTGTACTTCTAGTAATACTCCTATATGTTTCTTGGCATCATTGTCTGTCCTAATATTTAGCCAATACACATACACTGACCAAGACACAACACTGGCTCAACAGTACATAACACAGACTTGCATTGTGTTTCCTTGTTTGTTTTTGTTCCTTCGGGGTCCTGAACCGATTTTCCTCAGTATGAGTTCAAATTATCGAATGTCCAAAAAAACAGATGCGTCTTTAAAAAAAAGCTTTTATTGACACTTCGATGACCCGGTGGCCAGAAAAAGCTGTCGATGCGTGTCTGCACACAATTCCGCTTACATGGAACTAAGTTCGTCTGTATTTCCACCAGTGCGGTATGCTCGCTGTAGGACCACAAGTAGGGCGACGAAAGAATTGTGGGGCCTCAAGACAGGTCCACTTGCGACTACTCCGGAGCACACGGTGCGTCGCCATCATCAGAGTCAGAATCACTGATGGCGGTTGCAGAACCTGCTCAATTATGTCATCGTCATTTGATTCGGCATACGGTGACATCACTGTCGACATTTGCGAAGTCTTCAAATGTAACTGCGTCGGGAGTCAACACATTGCAGCCTTGCAGGTCGTTAATAACGTCCGCACTTGAGCTCGTTGTGCTGATTGGCAGGTCCAGTTCTTTAGTTGCATTGTTGAGTTCTTCAACTCTCGAAACGTTGAACTCTCGGGCAACTTCGACTTGCGGGTGACCACTAAGCAAGTGGAGACTGATGGCAGCTTTCATTGCCATGGTTGGCGTTGTATATGTCTGTCACGTTTTGGCACTGGCTGTAAGGGCACTGTTAGTTCCGTTTAATGCAGATCATTTGGGACAGCAGAGTGCAAATTAAAGCAGGTCTCTAGACAAAACTTAAGACACGCAGAATTAGGCAGAACGCAGTACCGCAAAAACACGCGACAGAATGGCGGCGATAAAAGTACAGCGCCATAACAGCGTGGGGATAGCGGAACATAGGATGTTCACAGTGTCAGTACGACCTCCCAGAGGTGAGTAGAGCATCCAGAATTTCCTATTTTTAAAGCTGTGAGGCAATCGAAAGCCTCATAGATCACCAATTTGTTTTCGTTTTTCATCTCCGAGGCCATACTTTGTTTTGTATGGGTACCGGAGGAGATATTGGCTGCAGATTCGGTGCGCATGCCAGTTTCGAACATGTTCCGGATTATCGAATGCAGATCTGGCAGCTGTCCGAATTACTGGGCATGTCTAAATTATCGGTGTCTGATTTATCGGTCGGTGACTGTATTAGAATCTCTTGTCTTGGAAATTTATTCTCAAAAACGTTTCTCGAATCTGTCAAGAACGACCGGAGTTATAGAGATTTGTTGCACGCTTTAAAAGCTTTCTCTTTTCTCGCATCCTGCTGGGCTAGCTGGAAGCTATGAATACATACTGCAGCCCCGGCCTCACGGGGTGCAGTGTGTAAAAATAAAAGTAAAAAGGGACAGAAAGAAGTTACATCAACATGCATGATTAAATGGGATTGCTCTCTGCCATTGGGACTCTTGTGTGCGATTGTGGCTACTGTATGATGTTAGAAGACTATGGACAAGGTGTCTACCAACCTGGAAAAGTCGGGGAATTCGAACCCATCTGGAAAAGTCGGGGAATTTCTGAAAAATCTGGCCTTGCCATGGAAACGAACTGTAACTGTGCGACCATCACAAAAATAAGCATTACCATTGATCAAAGCATAAAAAGCCACTTCTTCAGCTGCAAGTACAGTGAACAGCTAAAAGTTGCGTGAAAAAAAAAAAAACTCGGAGCAACTGTTGCTTTTAAGGAAAAACTCGAAACGATGCACCTACCAAAAAATACAAAGTTTACAGGCATAATAGCACGCGCTACGGCAGCTTTGTTCATAAAAATAGCCATAAGAAAGGCACAACGTCCCACTATAGTTTTTTTTTTTTACAATGTGACCCTCGCGTCTATATTTGTTAATCTTGTAACTTCTTTTTCTAAAGAACAATAAACTGAAAAGGAAAAAATGAAATGAAGTACGTCTAAGTACGTGATGCAAGCACCGGAACTACATTTTTGGAAGTGTCCCATCACTCCTGTTCAGCAAATGTGCAACTGTCTGCATATGATGTTATTCCAGCTGCAGGCATGATGTAAGCTTTCCCTTGGCCAGAACCCGCACACTTGACCAGTCAGTGTGGCCTGTACAATCCACATGTTCAGCAAGTGCATATGAGGTCATGTGTAGTTTTCTGATGTCATATTCGTGTTTTGTTCAACTCTTTTCTTGAAATCAGTGGTTTCACCAATGTACTGGTTGTCACAATTGTGGCAGTCTAATGTAAAAGAGACAGTGGAAATTTTCGCTTGGCAACTTGTCCTACACATTGTCTAAAGTGTTCCCTAGCTTCCATATTCGTACATACACTATGTTGATGTCTTTGTCTGTGACATACCACACAGCATATCTGACTTTCCAACCATAATATAATTCACGTAGTTAAATTTGTGCATGGTTGTCTTGACCATGATTTGGCTCGGCTTCAAGGCCTTCGGGTTCGGCTAGGACTGCCATTAGCAGAGGCTTGCCGGACTATATTATGCCTCTTATTATTAATATTGTAAAGATGTTTATTGGGCGAACCAAACGGGCAGGTGGGAGATTCGAGATAGCGACAGGACGAGGAAGATGGAGAAGCTCAAGCGCCGATCTCGTGGTGCCTTACTCTGCGATGATGCTTGTTGTTCCCTTTTGTTGTCATCATTCCTTCATTATAATTGCCCCCGTCGAGAAAGATGAAGCCATTATGGTGATCTAACAGGTGGGAACGGGCGGGTCGAAGTACGGCTTCAAGCAGTCCATCTGAACAATATCGTGTCCACGCCGAGGATGGTCACCGAGTGGCGTAAGCGGTTCAATGGCGTAATTGACGGGCGATGTGCGCTCTACCACGCGGTATGGACCATGGTAATTTGAAAGTAGCTTGGTAGACAAACCAGGTGCACAGGGTGGTACATACAGCCATACAAGGGTTCCAGGGGCGAAGTTTTCGGCAGGAGGGTGATCGTCATCGCGGGCCTTTTTCTGGCGTTGCTGGTCAGTCGTAGTACCGTATTTACTCGATTCTACCGCGCCCTCGATTGTAACGCAAACTCGATTTCCACCGCGAAAAAAAAAACATAAGACATCGATTGCAACGCGCACCGATTTTTCTCGCTAACCCGCACGATCACACCACTCGAAAAAACGACTCCTTTCGGGAGCGTCTTCCATTTAAATATGAGGTACGGGCGAAGCTTGTGTTCATCTGACATGTAACAGAGCATTGCCGTCACTATGTTTTACCATGGACTGATGTCAGCACGCGAACTTGCTTTGCCCCCTTCTCGACGATTGTGGTGCCAGGCATGTCGAAGTAAAGAGGCGTCTGATCGGCATTCCCGATTTGCCCAAGCAGGTAGCCGTTGTTGCGCCGCAAGTTTAGGACGAACCTCTGAAAACTGTGAAGCTTTTCATCGTACTCCTTCGCAAAACTTTTCGCATATGCATGTTCCCCCTTGGAGGGAAAAGCCTTTCCTCTTCATAAAGTTAGTTAGCCAGCACCTGCTCGCTTTAAACTGGCTCCGCATTAAACCTTTTTCTAAGACTAATTGCATAGCCTGCACTTGGAGCAGTTCTGTCGTCACGGGCCGCTGTGCCGCTCGCTGCTCAAGCACATACTCGCCGAGCAGCTCTTTAATTTGCGGAAACCGACCCTGCTGTGGTCCACTGAAGCCTTTGCGTGAAGCTTTGCTGTCGACAATCTTCTGCTTTTGTTTCCGCCAGTCTCGCACGCACGTTTCGGGAACTCCGAACGACCGCGATGCGGCCCGATTTCGTCCGTTTCTGCACACGCGATGACTTTTCTTTTAAAAGCGGCATCGTGGTGCACTCGAGTTTTTGGAGTCGGCTCTTCCACGCCGTCGATGCTGAGATGATGAACTCCTCAGAACACGTACGAAGTGCCGCACATGGGAAACACATAGGCAGAAATGGCCGACGTGCCATGCCGACGCACGTAGGGGGCGGCCATTTTGGATTTGCTGATGGCAATAGATTGACCGTAATTTTTTTATTTGTACTCGATTCTAACGCGCATGCGATTTATGAACTCGCTTAAATGGAAAAAAGGTGCGCGTTAGATTCGAGTAATTACGGTAAACTGCTTCGCTAGTTGGCGGCATTCTTCGGCGTGACGGGCGGCTTCAGACACGATCGTTCACTCAGATACATCTGGTACGTATGGCAGCAAAGTGTCAATTGTGTGCGATGTTTGACGTCCTTAGAGAAGATAGAATGACGAAAAGCCGGTGGTGACTTCGGTAGCGGTGTTGTACGCGTAGGTCACAAACGGAAAAACCAGGTCCCAGTTCGTTTGGTCAGATGCCACATGCGTCGCGAGCATATCACCCAGGGTTCGATTAAATTGCTTAGTCAGGCCATTCGTCTGAGGGTGGCAAGCAGTACTCATCCGGTGTACAATATGGCACCGACGGAGAAGTGCTTGGATTACGTCGGATAGAAATACACAGCCCCGGTCACTGAGGAGCTCACGAGGAGGGCCGTGACGCAACACAAACCGATGCAGGATGAAAGATGCGACGTCCTGAGCGGTCGCCGTAGGCAGAGCAGCGGTTTCGGCGTATCGTGTCAGGTGATCTACAACAACGATAGCCCACCGGTTATCTGCTGTGGTCAATGGCAGTGGTCCATAAAGGTCGATTCCGACGCGATCGAATGGGCGGTCAGGGCACACAAGCGGCTGTAGTGGAGCTGCTCCTGCATTCGGTGGCTGTTTTCGTCGCTGACACTCGTGGCAGCCGTGAATAAACTGTCGAACGAAAGTAAACATCCCGCGTCAGTAGTACCGCTTCCTTAAACGTTCGTAGGTCTTAAAGACACCGGCGTGAGCGCATTGTGGGTCGGAGTGAAATGATGCACAGATTGTAGAGCGCAGCTTTCGGGAAACAACGAGCTGCCACTTCCTGTCGTCTGGTGTGTAATCGCGCCGGTACAAGAGGCCACCTCGAATGGTGAAGTGTGAAGCCTGGCATCGCATTGCTCGAGTGGTGGGAAGTGTCGGTACCCCAGATAAGACGTCCAGAAGCGAAGTTATCCATGGATCATCACGCTGTGCAGAGGTCATTGTGTCGATGTCAAGAGCGGACAGCGCGTGTTCTATAGAAGATATAGAGGCAACCTCAGCTGACAGTGGTGATCATGAGAGCGAATCAGCATCGGTATGTTGGCGGCCGGAACGGTACACTATGCGGATGTCATACTCTTGAAGTCGCAAAGCCCAACGAGCAAGGCGACCTGATGGATCCTTCAGCGACGACAACCAACATAAGGCATGATGGTCTGTAACTACAGCAAAGGTGCGGCCATATAAGTATGGGCGAAATTTCACAATCGCCCAAAGTATGGCTAAGCACTCTTTTTCGGTAACACTAGTTTACCTCAGCCTTGTTAAGTTTTCTGCTGGCGTAGGCGACGACATACTCGGGGGATCCAGGCTTGCGTTAAGCGAAAACTGCACCGAGACCGACACCGCTGGCATCTGTATGGATTTCAGTTGCAGCCGTGGGATCATAGTGGCACAATATAGGCGTTGATGTCAGGAGACGGCGAAGAGTTGTAAATGCGTGATCACATTCGGAAGATCATGATGAGATGTCGTTGGCACTGCTTAAAAGTTGGGTCAAAGGGGCAGTTGTGGAGGCAAAGTTGGGCACAAGCCGACGAAAGCAGGAGCACAATTCTACGAAGCTGCGTAACTGTTTTACAATCATCCGTTTGGGGAATTCAGCGACAGCGCGTAGTTTAGCCGGGTTAGAAAGAACGCCATATTTTGATACGACGTGACCGAGAATGGTGAGCGTCTGAGCAGCGAAGTGGCATTTCTTGAGATTCAGTTGGAGCTGCACATTCTTCAGACACGTGAGGACATGTTTCAGGCGTACAAGATGTGTTGCGAAATCGGGTGCAAAGGCGATGATATCGTCGAGGTAGCAGAGGCATATATTCCATTTCAAACCCCACAGAACCAAGTCCACCATGCGCTCGAAGGTGGCCGGCGCATCGCCGAGGCCGAAGGGCATGACATTGAACTCCTATAGCCCGTCCGGTGTCACGAAGGCTGTTTTTGGACGATCACCATCTGCTAAGGGCCCCTGCCAATACCCCGAACGCAAATCTGACGAAAAAAACTCGGCACCTTGTAAGCAATCAAGGGCGTCATCAATCCTGGGCAAAGGGTATACGTCTTTGCGAGTGATCTTATTTAAGCGCCTGTAATCAACGCAGAAGCGAATTGTACCTTCCTTCTTCTTAACAAGAACGACAGGTGATGCCCATGGACTTTGGGAAGGTCGGATAACGTCGCGCTTGAGCATATCGTCAACCTGTTCGGTGATAACCTGACGTTCCGTGGCGGAAACGGTATGGTCGCTGTCGTACTGGCGCCTTGAAACCTGTGTCGATGCAGTGAACAAAAATGGGAGTTCGGCCAAGGGTCGGTTGAGCAACGTCAAAGGATTCACGAAACTGGTAGAGCAGCTGAAGAAGATCAGAGCGTTCAGATGGCGATAGTCCGTCGGCAATCGATGAATTGAAAAGCTCGGACGGTGGTATATTGTAAGGGTTGAGGGCACTGATGGCGTCGTAGTCACCAGAACAATTTGGCCGCATGATAAAAATTTGTTCCTCATCAATGGCATGCACGTGTCCACGAGAACCTTGAAACAGTTCGACGGGATACGGAGTGGGATTGATGAGGCAGAAAGCACTGTTTCCTTCAGAAATAGAGAGGGTTGAATAAGGCAGAAGAAGTGATCTTCGACTAAGGAAGAGACTAAGGAAGAGTTCATAGAATGCAGTTTCGTCCCTAATGCCGTCACAGAACACGGGGAGCAACACAGCTGCTGTCGGAGAAATTTCAGTGCCTTCTTTAACGACGAGTTTGTGTACGGTAGGCTGTATGAGGCTGGTTGGTTGGTTCAAGCTCCGATCTTGCACAATCAATAACCGCATGGTTATGCGATAAAAAATCCCGTTGAAGTATGACGTCGTGTGAGCATGACGAAAGGACAATAAACTCAACAGTGTAGTGGTCCTTCCCGATCATCAGTCGAATAGTACAGGCGGCTACAGGCTGAACCGGGTCCCCATTCGCTGTTTGCAAGGACATCATATTAAGAGGCGTCGTCACTTTTCGGAGCTTGCGGCAAAGTTTAGCATCTATCATGGAAACGGCAGCACCGGTATCCACTAGAGCATATGCTCGAGTACCTTCTACAAAAACTTCGACAATATTCGACGGCAATGTCCGAGGACTTGAGCATTTTGACAGCGCAGTTCTTGTCTCTTGAACTGCGGCGGTTAGTTTCCCTCGTGTTCAAGAGCTGGCCGACGACGCATGGGTGACAGGGAGCGACGACGGGGTGAAGGTGAGCGACCAGACATAGTACGCTGACATTCCTGTGAAGACTAGCTTGACTGAGGATCAGAATTTTTCAGACGAGATGAAGGAAGGTCCATGAAGCTGTTCTGTGTCCGGGCATCTGTGTATCCCGGCACGCGACGACGGCAGTAACGGGCGATATGGCCAGGGCCGCCGCACGCAAAACAGATGGTTCGGTTATCGCGCGTTCTCCAAGTATTCGCGACGAGGGGAGCAGCCCATGCGGCAGACGGGTGAGTTGAGGCTGTGGTGGCGATGGGAGGAAGCCAGGCGGTGGACGGCTGAGTCGGGGCTGAGGTATCCGGCAGTCCCTAGGACGGCGGGGGGTGGTGTGGCTGCTGCCGCTTTAGTGCCTCAGCGTAAGTAAGAGGCACGGTGACGGGGGGGGGCTGCTGCAAGGGCACCGGCATAGCCTCGGAAATCTGCTCCTCGACCACATGTCGGAGCATGGGAGCCAATGGTGGTGGGTGTGGCAGTGGCAGTGGCTGTTGCTGCGAGAGCTCCTGGCGTTGAGCAAAAGGCAGTAGGGAAAGCTGCCGAGCCACTTCCTCTCGCACGAAGTCTTTCATTTGTGCGAGAAGGTCTGTCTGGTCAGTCATAACGTCCAGCGCGGTCACTGGTTGGATTGTCTGGAATGAGCGCCGCGGCTGAGCTCGTTGCCTCCGCAATTCATCATAGCTTTGGCACAAAGTCACTACTTCTGCCACAGTGCTAGGAGACTTCGCGAGAAGCATCTGGAAAACTTCATCGTCGACGCCCTTCATAATGTGCTGTATCTTCACACTCTCGCTCATGGAAGCATCGGCGCGCCGGCAGAGATCGATCACATTTTCTATATACGATGTGAAAGTTTCACCTGGCTCCTGTGCCCGTGTGCGCAGCCGTTGTTCAGCGCGTAGCTTCCGTAAGGCAGGGCGACCAAAAACGGCACATATCGCCTCCTTGAAGGCGGACCAATTCGCGAACTCGGTTTCGTGGTTCGTATACCACAGCTTGGCCACGTCGGTGAGATAAAAATTGACAGTGCCAAACTTAGCAGCGTCATCCCACCTGTTGGGTCCACTGACTTTCTCATATGACGACAGCCAGTCCTCGACGTCCTAGTCTTCGGTGCTGGCAAAGATCAGGGGTCTCGCTGATGAACCGGGCCGGGGCAAGTAGCGGCCGCGAGAGGTACTGTTTGTTGGGCAGCGTCAACTTGCATGGTCGACGGCAGAGTGCGGGATCGGAGTTCCAGGTTGTAGGCGATGTGATTACCCAGCACGATCCACCAAATGTTAAGAGGTTTATTGGGCGAACCAAACGGGCAGGTGGGAGATTCGAGATAGCGACAGGACGAGGAAGATGGAGGAGCTCGAGCGCCGATCTCGTGGTGCCTCACTCTGCGATGATGCTTGTTGTTCCCTTTTGTTGTCATCATTCCTTCATTATAATATTAATAATACTATCATCATTATTATTGGCGATGCTATGGCAAACGTCCTCGGTTACACACTTATTGCTGGTAGCTCGCCTTTCAAGGGTAGAGTTAGGTAACTTCATCTAAATTTCTCGATTCAGTTTCTTGAGCTGGTATTAATAAATCTGTGATTACTTTGTAGCCTTATATTCATAGAAGAGTAAACAAACGAAGGTAATCCACCGGCATCTGTGATAAATCCATGGAATCGAGGGAGCTGTTGCGCTCTCACAAATTCCTTCTTGCCAGCACATGTTCAAACATCATCGCTTCAACCACTGCCCCTAGCTTTCATTGCAGGCATCTGAGGACTTTGACGAACTCTAAGCGTCAGAGCCCAAAGAAATAAAATCAACATGCATGTGCTCGTAGTGGAAAAGAAGAGAATGAAAGGAAATTATGCAGTAAGGCTCCGTTCTTGTGACGTAATTAGTCACTGTTCAATGCAAGGTGTACAGAATACACGAGTAGTAGTGCATACCTGTTAAGTCTGCCGAATTACCCGGGAGACTCCCGGATTTTGATCCAGCCCAGTTAATTTTCTCCTCCTCGACTAGCTTTTATACTAGCTAAGGAGGGAAGATGTTTGAGGTTCGGAATGGGTACCTTCGATGACTCGAGTGCACGGTGGCAGCGCGAAGGAAGAGCCGTAGTCCGGTGAAGAGACTCTTTATTGCAACCTCAGGCGTTTGCCCGAATCCAAGCCCGAACTTCCGCTTTCTATTTCTGATTCAAACATCCTCTTTTCAACCCTCGGTTGAACAAAGAGTCTTCACAGAAGCCAATCACACGTGTGGGCTCACATTGCCGCAACCAATTGCAAAAGCACTTTCATAATGGACACTGCATTGGTAAAAACCACGTTACCAAATAGTACACGCAAAGGGATAGGTTCTCCGCGTGTGACACTCTCTCCCATGCCAGGCCGTGCTGCCTCTGTCGGCCGACTTCCGTCGGCGGCCGTTCTCGCGCTCGAGCCCTGTCAGCTCTCTCATTAAATGATGCTTCGTCGAAGCCTTTTTAAGAACGCCGAGCGTTGGGCTCCGTGCGCTTACCAGGTGTGCATGCGACAGCGAGGCGCCCCGACATCCTCACAGCACTCAGTAATGACGTACAGTGGGGGAGGTTATGCTCTTCTCCCTGCCGCCACTATGTCTCGGTCAGCCAAGTGGTCGTGTCCCCGCGTCATTCTCAATGGCACGCGTGCATGCCAACAATGGCCTAAACTCAGACGGTGGCGCCTAACCTGCCTCTTGCCAGACGCTCTTCCGAGTAAGCCTTCTCCTTCTAGTCCCGAACGGGGGCGACCTTGACGGCTCTGCTCGTGAACCGTGCGAACGAAGGATTCTTCTTTCTTTCCCGTGCTCGGGTTTTCCGCGTTCGCCTTCGCGGAACCGACCGGCTTCTCTAGTTGACTGGTCGGGAACTGACTACGCACTCTGCATCAGCCGCATTAATTGCGCTACACACAACATGCCGGTAATTGGTGCCTCATACTAACTAGCCCCTTCTCCCTTTCGCAAGTCCGAACTTTTTTTTAAATTTTTTTCTCTTTTTATATTCGGACCGTTTTCTCCTCACTGTCTTTTTTATCCCCAACCCCCATATTGAGGGCTCCTCCCCCGATATCCTTACCTTTTTCCTCCAACATTCTTGGGTGTTTCTTGCTCAATCGCAAGGGTTGCCAAAAAGAGTGCCTGACACTGCCTGTTTTCTCGGGTTATGAGCGAAGAAGGTTGAGCTGGGGGAAGGCGAGTGGTTGGCAGGACTGTACTATGGTCCCTTGCCAGACAAAATAACTCGTAAGGAAGCGATGGCAGGCCTCGTACACCACTGGGTCGTTTCATCTCTGCTTCAGCCGCGATGGTCCCTAGCGCTAGGGCACTTTTACTCCTAAAACAAACGATGCGTGACTGATGTTGTCGATTTGGACTTTGTACAGATCAGCGGCGACCACAAATTTCCGCTGACAGTGTTCATATAATTGCTATCACAATACCCCCCCCCCCCCCCCTCCCCATTTTGTGGATCTCCCGGATTGCGTTTCTCCAAACTTGGCAGGTATGGTAGTGTTTTGTTTTTCTTTTCCTAAAAAGTATATACTAGAGGCGTTCAATTTAGGTGGGGATGCAAATCAATAGTAAATATAGCAATCCTTGTCGTATCATATCCAATCTAATCCACAGCCTAAGCAGCCTGGGCTGTAACCATTATAGTGAACTAGAATATATTCTAGTGGCGGAACCAACCGGGCTCTGGCGTTCTTTTTTTACACAGATGCCACGAGATGGTGCCACTTCTACGTTTTCTAGATGCTTTGGCTACATGGTAGGACTGTCGTGGGCTCCTCTAAACATTTAGCTGCTGTTAATTTAAACTCCTGTGTTTGCTTTCTGGTTCTTCCAAACATTAAACAACCAAATTACTTACTCTCTCACTCGGAGATTTCATTTTGTCCAGATTTACGCATTTTTTTCATATTTACCGCACATGCTTAGAACATTCCCAGCGCTTGTGGTACATTTATATACTTATTTTATAGTAGTGCCCAAGTTTTTTTGTTGTTGTTTTTTGTCACTCGAGGGTCTATTTTCAGTACACAGAGTTTTCCGAACAGACGTGTCATTGAATTTGCTTTAAATCATCATGGAAAACCTTGAAAATTCAGGGAATTTTTATAAAGCAAATTGGTAGACACCCTGATGGAGCGCAACACCAGCACATGGCGGCACCCAGTGGCGAAAAGTGCATCTCATTCAAATACCTCCCATTATTCGTGTCACCTATTGGCCTATAGTGGGCTGTTTGTTTTTCAGTGTCAAACAGCAGGTGCCGGACACTTCAGCAGGAGTGAGCCCAGGCTTCTGTAAGAAAAAAAGGCGCCGAAGATAATGGCATCGTTGTGCTATTCTTTCAAACTGTTTTCGCCACACGAGACTGTAGGACTTGGCTGAGTTGTTTATAAGCACTGTCTGCTCACTGCAGGGCGTGTTTTCTTAGAAAGGCCAAGATGTTGTTTTAAGAACAAAGCCTTAAATGCCTCATAAAACGAGATATCTAAGCAGTGGCATTAGACAGTTACATTTTAGCAGGCCTAGTGGAATGATGGGCTTACCAGAATAGCGGGATCGATATGTGCCTGTGCAGTATGCTAAAAGACCCGTAGTGTGTACCACAAGCACGCTATTTTACAGATTTAGTGTTGCCATGCTTGCGTGGTCTACGTAGTGTACGTTAAAACATGGTGGAATTTTTAGATGCTGCTCAGCAGCATCTAAAGCATTGGTAGCAATGGATGCACTTCTTTCGTAGCTAACAACTGTACAAAATAACTTCGCTTGCCTTCAAGTGTCTTCAACGACCAAGCTTTACTGATAACTTAGCCCAGTTTTTAAATGACTTCCCATTTTGAACGTTCCTAGGCCTAACTAGACGATCAGTGCAAACAAATCTGTAACATAATAATGTGCGATTTTAATGGATAGTTCATATTTATATACTTTTTTATTTACTTTTCTTTCTACTAAAAAAAAGTTGCTGCATGTGGGGATACAGGCGAGCATTCTCAGTTCTTTTTTTGTACTTTCTATTATTGCATTTCTCTATTCAGTCAGGTAATAGAGAAATGCTCAGAATATTGGCAATCACTATACACAGCCTTCATAGATTACGCGAAGGCATTTGATTCACTAGAAATATCAGCAGTCATGCAGACACTGCGGAATCAGGACGTTGGTGAAGTATATATAAATATACAGGGGATCAACTGCTACCATATTGCTCCATAAAGAAAGCAACAGAACACCAATCAAGAATGGTGTAAGGCAGGGGGATACAATATCCCCAATGCTGTTTACCGCTTGCTTACAGGAGGTTTTGTGAGGCCTAGAATGGGAACAGTTAATGGAGTTAAGAGTTAATGGAGAGTACCTTAGTAACCTGCGCTTGACCGACGACATTGCATTGCTGAGTAACTCGGGACGAATTGCAACTCATGATTACGGAGTTAGACAAGAGCAGAAAGGTGTGTCTTAAAACTGCAGAAAACGGAAGTAATGTACAATAACCTCGGAAGAGAGCAGCGCTTCGAGATGGGTAATAGTGCACTTTTAAGTTGTAAAAGACTATGTCCACTTTGGGCAGGTAATAACCGCAAAGCTGAACCACAATATAAGTAACTAGAAGAATAAGAATGTGGTGTAGCACATTTAGCAAGCACTCTCAAATCATGACAGGTAGATGGCCACTATCTCTCAAGAGGAAGGTATATAACAGCTGCATCTTGCCGGTACTTTGCTTTGGAGCAGAAACCTGGAGACTTACAAAGAGGGTTCAGCTTAAATTCAAGACAACGCAGCGAGCAATGGAAAGAAAAATGGTAGGTGTAACCTTAAAAGACAAGAAGAGAGCCGAGTGGATTAGGGAACAAACGGGGGTTAAGGATATCATAGTTGAAATCAAGAAGAGGAAATGGACATGGGCCGGGCATGTAGCGCGTAGACAGGATAACCGCTGGTCATTAAGGGTAACTAACTGGATTCCCAGAGAAGGCAAGCGGGTTAGGGGATGACAGAAGGTTAGGTGGGCAGATGAGATTAGGAGGTTTGCGGGTATAAATTGGCAGCAGTAAGCACAGGACCGAGTTGACTGGGAGAGGCCTTTGTCCTGCAGTGGACTTAGTCAGGCTGATGATGATGATGAATACATTCACATTCCGCTAGGTGGCGCCACCGTCCCAGATTGGGCATGTCAACTCTACCCTGCTGAAGTATAATGTGCTGTCCGCAACATATCTTTGTGTAACACTTATGCTATTCCCTTAACCCCTGCTATCACACTAATGCTAAACTATAACTGTCCGTTGTTAGCGCGCCGCAGCATTGGAGACGAGTGATTAGAAGAATCACCATTACATTATGTCACCACATCACATTGCAGTGACATCACAGATCACCAAAACTTGTGGCATCATCATGATGTTACTGTGTCGTCACGTGACGTAATGTCGCATAATGTCGCCACATGACATCGAAGCTTGGTCAAATGTGGTCTGATCATGGAGGCAGTGCAGAAACGAGGTTGGGTGCTTCGATCTTGGAAGTAGTGCAAAAGCTTGTTAGGTCGAAGAGTGTGGTGTTGGGCCTGTTGGTACATAGCTTCTAATTAGGTGCAAGAAGCATTCAAGCGGCAGTGGTTTGGCATCAGTGCATTGTCTGAGAAGAAAAGATGGATGGCCTTCATAAGGGACCTAGTGAGCTTTTTTTTTTCCCTCACTGGCTCGTACATTTACGCTGGCATTCTAAAGACCATGCGCTACCAACTATACCTCCTATGTTAGTTGCCTTGTGAACAAAAGAAATCTCGAGTTTTGTGCGAAACCTGTCTAAGGCAACTCACATGCAGTAGAGTTTCACCCGTGTTACAGTAAAATGCTGGCATGCTTTTTTTCCAGTACCTGCAAACCACTGCCTTGATTTGTCATGCATCCATGGGTGCAATAGCCATGCCAACTGCACCAGTTTTATGTTTTACACCACACCGTACCCAGATGCCCAACTGACCTGAAAAGGCATAGGCGTACTTTGTGTTGGGTGCTCATAAAATTTTCTTCTGTTAGTTATAATATAAGGGAGTTTCAGAACAAATTAAATTGCATGTTAGGCTGTATTTGTGGCAGCTATTGTGGAGGCGACACATATTCCAGCAGTGTAATGTAAGTCCAATATTGCTAGAGCTTTTATGTCGAGACTCCTTTTATTGATACTTGTTTTTTAATCCGTCCAAGCTCATGGATTATTTTATTGTTACCTTAGTTACATTTAGCCAGAAACACTGTAAACCAACTCGCTGAGCGTGAACCAACTTGCTGTTCTTTAGTGAAGCTCTGCAGGTGCTCTATGCAAAGGAGTGGAAATGGCATTCCAAACTTACCGAAACAAAACGACGAAGTCCTCTTCACTGTCTTTATAGCGTGCCTATGAATGCTTACCTTTACCAATGCATCTGACAGTGTGTAGGGGGCAGGCTTCAGAAAAGACCAATTGCCATTTACTATTGAGCTGGCAAACAAGTAACTGCGGCAGACTTGCTTTGTTTTATTCACGCACGTTATCCACGCGGGCATAGCGTAGACAGCGACTGCAGCTTTCGGGGCAATTTGTCAAAACAGTGGTGTGACTGGCATGTAGTTCTGCCACATGCCATCGAAACTGCATGGTTGCCGTTCGTGATCTTGCCTCAGTGAGCCAGCTGGCATCTGCAGTAGCGGCAGCATATATCAGATTTCTCCCGATTTGGCGTCTTTCGGCAGCGCGCCTCTCGACAACTGTGTGGCAGCTCCGATCGTGGTGTGCTTTCAAAACTGTGGAGACACTTCCTATGATCGTGCCATGAGCAACCACGGTTTCTTTCACAGCCAGTGCGCCACGCAGTAGCTTTGTTCAAACCTTATGCGAAGCGTGCACAATGTCACAAAACTCGTGCATGGCAGAACATGACAAGCATCTCAGCAGAGGTGTGCACATTGGCATAAAACTTGCCTGCAGCATCTTAAAATATGAACAATGTATTGTCAGTGGTATTGTCAGTGAAATAATTATTGTCAGGTACGCATGTCGCAATGTTGGCGGCGGTACGTGTGAAGGGGCCTGCGCACACCACATTTCGGATAAATAGAAGAGGCACTAAGGAGAAAAACAATTTTTATCGTGTCAGCAAAGTACAATTTCACAGTTCCACAAGCACCAATGTGTCTGCAAAGCTTTTTGGTAAGCCAGAAGACGTGAAAATAATAAAATACAGGAGGCGGCGCTGCCTTCGGGTTTCTGCATCAGCTCGCATTGATGTTGTAGATATTGACAGTGTCTGCTAGGGCCTCGCTAATTGTTGATAATTTAAAAATCTTTTTTGTTATGCTATAAGGGTCTCAAAAACCCAACCAAACCAGTTGAAGTGATTTTCATTGTGTCAGTGTGGCCAAAATGCACAGAAAGACTGAATTCGTGACATTACAGCAATGTTCATGTGCTGGCTTTGCACGAGATTCAGAAAAAAAAGCTTGAAACCTTACTTTATTTTCTTGTAGTTAACCTATGGTGCCAAAACTAATGGCAATAAAGTTCTGTGATAATTATCTGTATAAACTGATTGAATGGTTTACCTCATTGTTCCTGTAGTACAGTACACAGAGGTCTCTTGCCACGATCGCATTGGAAAGGAAGTCGCAGGACAACAAAGAATTGTGGCTTTTCCGCGGCTCTTGATGAAAACAAGAACAGAATGTGTGTATGCATTCAGAAAAATCAAAGTATATGAATGTGTTAGCTGTTGTTGAATGCAGCATCTCTGTGCTTGCAGACAGTGTGCTCGTTAATTTAATTTGTATCTGGCAGTGTATTGGGCTGATAAAACTATGAACCTTTCTCAAATCATTTTGTGCGTTGCTCTCAGTGTTAGTGCTTTCACTTTGCGGTAGTGATGATAGTGTCATCGAGTGTCTGTAGCCCCTTGCAGATCTCGTTACAACTAAGCTGTGCATGTTTATTGAATGAATCTATTGCCTCTACAGCCAAATAGGGCCTTCACTTGTTGAGTGAAAGTTGCAGTAACCTTGGTAAGCTCATTCATTGCAGTAGTTAACCTAATCACTTTTTTTTCTTTTATCTCCATGTGCAGAAACTATTGGGCATCAAGATGGCCACCTTCAAGATCACTATGGAGTTCCTGTGGAATTCAGATGGAACCTGCGAGGTGCTGTGTGAGAGTCCCAACGAGTTTGGCAAGAAGAACAGGTCTGTACGAGGAAAGAAGCGACAGAAGCTCGCAGCAGAGGACAACGAAAGCGAAGATGATGATGCTGACAACGGCAGTGAAGAAGAGGAAGAGGACTTGGACAGTGCTGGTGAAGAAAGCGACACTTCCTTGAACAGCGCAGAAGATGTGGTCAAGCAAAGGCCGAAGAAAGTTGCAGTTAGGTCAAAGAAAAAGAAATAAATTGTGGTTTTAGAAATCATCCAAGCACTGCAGATTGGTGTGTGGAAAGTAAGGGAGTTTCACTTGTGAGTGAAACTGTTAGAAACATCTAACCAGCGCAAAAGCGATCTAAGATATGACAAAAAAAAAATGAAGAGGACTACGACTTGGTCCAGTGTATTTCTTAAGTTCATTTGATGTATCTTTCGTGTTGGTCATGTCTAACGTCTGTAACTCACAGGCATATCTACTGAGGTCCCCGCTGTCAAAAGTCGAGGGAGCTTTTTAGAGCGGGAGTAGTCTCTGTTGGCTAACCGAAAAGTCAAAGCGTAGTTTCCTTTCAACACAGATGTCCATCACTTATCAGTTATACTTGTAGTGTAGTTTATTCTGGATAGTGATATGGCTCTGAGCTAAGACATTTTATTCCTCATGCTTAATGGAGCTTAGCATTTACAAGGGGAAATGTACGAGAGTATGTCGACCTAGCATCTGACTTGGCATATCCAAGCACCAAGCATAAGGAGTTACAGTCTTTAAAAAAAAAAATTTTTTTTTTCGTCGGTGACGAAACTTGCCCAGTTTATTTATTTCAAATGTGAAATATCTTGTATTTTAAGGAGTACACATCATACTGTGCTAAAAAATAATTGTGTACTTGAAACCTGCACACAATTACGCATTAACTGAGCAAGGTTCATCAAAATTGATCAAGAAATATGAAAAAAAATTATGTTTCCAAGTTCTTACAGTAGCATCGTTGTGCTATTCTGATGTAGCTTTCCATCTGGTTTTCCCGAAGTTTGATTGTAAGTGCTCTGATGCATGATGCAATTAATACCAGCATCATTAATTCTGTACATTTTTTAGTCAGTTTGATACACTCGCCTAAATACCATAGGAAACTAGTGCCCCACAGCGGGGTAGCGCGTGAGCTTCGGTGATGCTAACCATGCTGCTTGCAAGTGGTGAAAAATGAAACAATGTGTGCACCTTGAGTGTGTCCTCCTCAAATACGGAAAAGCATTCCTGGCGTAAGCAGCACAACCACCTTGAGAGCAGCCCAACAATGGAGCGAGAAGGGCGACTAACTTGGATGCCAGTGCGGGTATTATGGATGCCCCGCAAGTGTTCTCTGACATCAATACTCGCTTTTCTCGTGGAACGTCAAGTGGGGTCTCTGTCTACGTCAAACAACCAGAGAAGATGTTGATTGGTGCAGATAACCCAGATGAGCATCCAGTCATAGTTCAAAATCAAGTTGAAATATCTTATAGGCACCGCTTGTCGCTAAAAATGGGTCAGAAGTGCAGCACTCCTGAACACAAGCATCTCGTGTGTTTCTGAATTTGTTGTCAGGAGTCCTTCAAGTCTCTTGTCACCCCTTAAGCAAGCCAATTTGTTGCTGGGATGTTTTGCCTAAGTTTTCCCTCACTTCTGTCTTCATTAAAAGGCCACTCACCAGGCCCCATACCAAGTTTTAGTTAGACTGGGAAGTTCATGGGTGTCCAATGAGGAACATTTTGCCTCAAGAATGTTTTTAATCGGTTCATTACGAGCTGAGAAAACTGTTTTTTTGAAGAGGCGCGAAACGAGAATGAGAAGAGGTGAGCTCGAAACCCTTGCCGCTCCTCCGCGTAGCCTTCGCAAGCCAAATCTCTTCCCTACCCTTTTTTCCGGCATCCGATATAGTGACGTACTCGAACAAACCCAACCCCCGTGCACGCGAGTGGGTTTTTTTTTCTTTGTTCATCAGTGTTGTTTTGAGGTCTATTGCCTGTTTCTGCATGATGGTTTGGAAACGCTGGCTTAGACGCGATAAAATGGACAGGAGGCGCTGTAATAGATGAGCACAATGAGCGCGCGAACGCAAAGGAGCGTTCCACGGCTGTGGTCTGCTCGATGGGGCTGACCGCGGGAACACGAACGCATGCGCAACGCCGGCACATTAGCCCCGCATCTCGTTGCATTTCGCGAGGGAAAAAATTGAAAAAGAAAAGGACGCTCACAGGGGACCAACGTCACTACATTTCTATGTACGTAGGGCCATTCATATGCGCACGTCATGCCCTCATTCTATGGTCGCGCATCCGCAAAAGGAAGGGGGAGCAGCATTCATCTTGAGATTTCACCCATTTCCGCGGCACGTAGCATTGCAAATTTTGGCAGATGTGATCATGAAGACCTCATCTATACATTGCGCTTGTCAGCTCAAAATTGTCATACCTGGTGAGTGGCCCTTCAAGTTCATGTCACAACCACATCAGCCCTGAGCATTAAAAGTGTTGGTGCATATCATGCATGTTTTTCGCAAAGATTGAAATGGCCTTTCCACTGATGTTGTGTCTATTGATTCTATTCAGTAGCATAGGGCGGAAACTGGCGTCTATTGTATCACCATGGCAATGATGGAAAGTACAGGCTTCGGATTAGATAGCGTTACCTAGCAAACTGTCTACAGATCTTTTTCTATGGTTTGTTGTGTTCTTAGCAACGGTCGTGAGCGGATGCTGTGATGGGGAAGAGAAATGCACCATGCTTGGCTAGATGTAGCCACTAGGGGTGCTGTGCCATGCACTCTAGCAGTTCCTTGTTCTTCAAAGAGGCTGAATACCACTAGGTCTCTTGGTTTGCTGCGACGTTGAAGATTTTCTTGTTTTAGCAGGTACCATATGAGGTGTAGTTCAAGTTTATTTTAATTGCTTCTTGCCAAAACTCACTGTGCTTCAAAAAGCACAGTAGATGCACCATCACACTCCTTTGACTTCACTACAGAACAAGAGAACACTACAAAGAAGTTGGGGGCAGCCCAGTTGGATAGATGCACCTAGCATTGCAATAGATGATACATTAGGTACATCATTCAATACAGCAGTGTTGTTTTCAAATTTTGTATTTCATTATATCTGGAACACAGTGGAAGAGCACTGCATAAACTGATGGTTGATGATGATTTCACATTTAGGGAAAATTTTTGCAAATTTGTACAAACAAGTTGTACTTGGAAATAACCTCATATCACTTTTTACACTCCGCAAACAGGCATTGCAAATTTCTAGAACGTAATCCATCCAAAGCTTGTACCCGCCACTCCCATGGTGATGGCACAAGCGCCACTGAAGGCTCTAGCGCCAGTTCCCCCTCTGGTATAGTATAAAGCTCTATGATTGGCTAACTCAATTTATGATATGCTATGTTTTAAGGATGTCTCTCACTAACATGGCTAAAATTATATGATAAGTAGCATGCACTTTCTCATTGTTAAAAAGAGCCCTGCTAGTGTTCCAGGATCCTGTGAACATAGGTAACAAGGAATTTAGTTGCATTTGAAGGACAGGGAGAAGTCACTCACTCTTTGAACACCCATCTTCCACGGTCTAACTAAAATTTGGTGTGGGTGAGGGAAACATCCCAGCAACAAGTTGGCTTGCTTAAGAGGTGACAAGCAAATTTCACGATAGAAATTTCATGATGTACTCAGATCACACCTTTCACACACTTACCAAAGACCAGCCTTTGCACTTGTCATGGCTCCCTCCTTGTCTGTCATCCTCCTTGTGTAGCTTTCAGCACTCGTGAAAAGAGGGTGTGATAAAAGGGTGTCCCTGTCAGATAGCAATGTCATTTGATCATTGCTGCCACATATGCCTAATAATTTGCAGAATTTTGGATTTGTAACTCTTATTAAAATTGCATGCAGTCGAAGATGGGACGGCTGGTTAGGTCCACCATATTTTCAGGCACGAGACGGCAGATTAAGGCAGTGGAATGTCTGTGCTTTATGAAGTGTTTCTACAATGTGCTTGTGAGACAGTGCTCAGATGTTCATTTAAAATGCTGTGTTCATTTAAAAGAGTTCATTTCAAAATAAAAGGCGTGAAAGAAATGGACGGAGATAATTTTGTCGCCTGTTGCACTGCGCTGATCGTATGTAAATTTCCTCACTGAGAAGCAGGAAACGTTAAAAACAAACGTGTGAAATCACGTTTGTTAATTATTTGTCCACTAGTTTGAGCTTTCAAACGTAATGTTGCCACGAACCTTGTCCTGCCTCCTAATCATTGGCTCAGCTCATTCGTGCCATGCAAGAATTGCAGCTAAGCGAGTGCCTGAATTCCAGTGCACATGCTTTCAGGTTTACCTTTTAGAAACATTGGTTGCATTTCCACTACTTGCTTGGGCTTCCTAATGATAAACCCGAACAAACCCATCCCCCGTGCACGCGAGTTGATTTTTTGTTGTTGATTAGCGTTGTTTTGAGGTCTGCGGGATGGTTTGAAAACGCGGCTTAGACCAAACAAGCAATTCTTCCTCAGTGAAGCTCATTCTAATGCAGTTTATAGAAAAATTGACGTATGCAACTTGATATTGCTCGGAAAGTGCTCGTTCTTGCAGATCTCGTGTTTATTGAATGAATCTTGCCTCTACGGCAAAATAGGGCTGTTGAAGTAATCTTGGTAAGCTCGTTCACTGCAGTAGTCATATCACTCCGTGTGCAGAGATAGATGTTTGCAAATTTGCTAACTTTTTATTGGAACTGTTCGTCCCGAGAACTGCGAGCTTTGAAAAATTCGAGCTCCAAAGCCAACTACAGAGCGAAATTTTATGAGCCGATTCTTCGGGACAACCGTAATAAAAGTTTATCGCTGTGGGCATTATTCGATGTGTTGAGCTGTATTTTTTTGCCACATTATCCGCAATTATGAGCTTTCTAGGTAAAACAGGTGTTTTGTTCGGAAGAGAAATAAGCGGAGTCGAGCGCAGCTGAAACGTTCGCAACAGTAAGCAATTGTAACCTACGTCAAAGTGCACGATCACTGCGTGCCCGCTGGAATGAAAGGTGGAGCAGCGTTGCACGGCAAGACGGCGACAACGCAGATCAAGGTCATAAGGTGCCGATGAGGCTGCACATGCAGCCTCAATTCAGAGCCAAACCAAAAACTTGTGTAGTGGTGGCGCTAGCAGATTGTCGCCCAACGCGGCAGCACAAGCCGGCGTCGGTACAATTGCCGACAGGTGGCGCGACGCGCAGCAAAGACTGGATGAAAATTCACCCGGTGATGCATTGTAATAAAACTACATCGACCAGGTGCTCATTCATCTCTGCTTCACTGCGCTCGACTTGGGACTAACGCTTAGGAACAAGGTGGTGCGGGGAAAGGGAGAGCGCGCCATTCAGCCGGCCACGCTTTATTTGTTGCGGCTCCGGAACGACCTGCGGAGGAAGGAGAGAGTGTCTGCATCATCGGCCACCGCTCCGGACAAAGGCGAGCCGGAATGGCGGTTCTCCGGCGCCAGTGTCGCCGTCCGCCCGCCATCGCTGCCCGGCGCGCCAAAACCGGTCCTAGTCACCATCTTTGAACGCCAACGGTCGTGAGCGGACGCCGTGACGTGGAAGAGAAATGCACCACACATGGCTAGATGTAGCCTCTAGCACCTAGCACAAAAAGCCCACATTTTAGGCCTAGCGGCACAAGCGACAATTACCCACCCTTCCAAAATAACACTTAACCGCCCGCCGAGATTTCCTGCCGCCGCCCCGCACATGCAAGCGACGGGCGCGCGCACAGAAATGCCGCAGCGGAACTGACAAGGGACACAGGCAAGCACAGCATGCTTGTAAAGACACTTTTATTCCTTATTAATGAGAAAAAAAAGAGAGCGAAACGAGGCGATCGCATGAAATCCACCAGGTCCTGGGAGGGCGCGCACACTTGTCGTAGCAAATGTCAAGAGGCGCACAGACAGGTCTCTTTGAAGCATGGCGATCCGCTGAAGGGCCACGATGATAAACGTCCGCGTCTATGGATGAGTGTGGATCTAGTCATGAGCTAGATTCACATGTACTAGAGGCACAGTCATCGATAGCGACGGGCAGGCTTGCGACGAGTACGATGAGGGAACGAAGCGGCAGGTAGCGAGGCCTGGCGGCGTCCGTCGAGCGAAGGGTCCCGCTCCGCGATCGGGACGTCCGATGGAGACCGGCGCACCGCACCCCGAGAAGCCACAAGTGGAAAAGACCGTGCCGAACAAAGATGGCGAGCGGGAGACGGGAAAGAAAACGTGCGGCGAGAAAGAAAACCTGCTCGACGGCTTCGCCAGCCAATAGGCTGGCGTGCCGAACGCGAACCTAGCGCCTCCATTGGAGAGACTAGCAGCCAATCGGGTGAGCGGGCGCGAGCGCGCGACGGCGGCTCTCTGCTTGTACCCCGCCGGGTCTAACCGACGCTGTCCGCTGGAATTTCGCCTCGGGCTGCCCTCAAATGTGCCCCCTTCCCCGTAAAGAAGAAAGTAATCACCACTACTACGGCGAAGAAAGGGACGTCGCACTGACCACCGCCGCGCTGGGGAACAATGGAACTCGCTACGGATCTGGCGCCACCTGGAGGAAAGAGCGCAAGTGCGCGGTTCGCGAGTGAAACAAGGGAGCAACGTTCGTTTGGCGCGCCCACATGACTATCAGAACCGATGACGCTAAGGGATGCACTGCATCTTGTCGCGAGCAATGCCAAAGAATTTCATAAAATGGCGCGAAATGCTCTGCAAGAAGGGGCTGTCGGATTAGCCTCGCGCAAAGCGGGGAAAGGATAAGGGGGCGACGAGCGCCCAGCGCGAGGGTACAACGCGTGCTCGCCGGGACGCTGTGGCCGCCTCCTTCAGGCCGAAAAGGCGCGGGCGAACTAAACCGGTTTGAGCTTTCCGAGGCACGGCCCGCGATGCCGCTACGTTCGGTCACAAAGCTTTTACGATTCCTGCACCTGCCTGCGGATCGACGTGAACTCCGAAAGGAAATAAAATGACGCGTGCAATGCTACGAAAGTTTGAATCTCCAGGTATTGCACTAGCGGCTGACTAGATGAAAATGCACCCGGTGACGAATTCGAACTGTACGTCACCCGGGTGATATTCATCGACACCCACCGTACAGCTTTAGAAATGGTTTCCGATGAAGTTGCTCTGGTGCGAACGAAATGAAGTTGCTCTGGTGCTTCACCCGTTGGGCATTTATGCGAAAGTGCGTAGCCACGTAGGGAGACTGAGTACCTGACGGCTCCTCCGCGGGCCTGCTGGACATGAGAAACAATAGGCCATAGGAATTCGCCATCCTACCAGTAGCGACAGGGAAAGTAAGGAAAGCCTTAGAAGAAATGCAAAGAGGCAAAGCCGCTGGTGAGGATATGTAACAACGGACCTCGGAAAAGATAGCGAAGAAATAGGGCACATAAGTATCATAGAGAGTATCTTAGTAACCCAAGATTCACTATATTACAATTAAAGCGACATTAGACTTCAATCAACCAAAGGACCATGCAGGATTCCGTACAGGCTATGTCACAATAGACCATATTTATACTATCAATCGGGTAATAGAGTATTGCGCGGAATACAACGAACCCCTATGCATAGCTTGCATAGATTACGAGGGCGTTTGTGTGGCATCAGCAGCAATGCAGGCACTGCAGAATCGAGAGTATCGATAAACCCTACATGAAATACTGGAATCAAGAGATGAAACGGAAGCGACAACATCCTAATAAAAAGGGTGCACGGCAGGTAGACACGATCTCTAATATTATTCACCTCATGTTTTCAGGAAGTTTTTAGGGCCCTGGATTGGGAAGAGTTGGGGATTCGCCAATAACATTGCCTTGATGAGTAGCTCAAAGGACGAATTACAGCTCATGTTTATTGAACTGGACACGGAAAGTATAGGTCTGAAAACTAATATGCCCAAAACTTATGTGCTACAGTGTGGGCAAAAAACAGCATAGGTGTAGAGACGCGGGAAGTTGTAAAGGAATATGTCTACGTAGTACAGAGAGTAACCACTGAGCCGAACCATGAGGTCATTAAGCGTAACTGACTGGATTCCCAGAGAAGGCAAAAGTTCACAGCGTTAACGTGACAATGGAAAGCACAAAACCGGGTTGATTGGCGGATCATGAGAGAGGCCTTTGCCGTGCAGTGAGCGCAGTGAATGAGAAAGTGAACACTGGTGTTGTATTAAGGGACAGCAGAGTGGGTCAGGGAGCAAACGGGTGTAAAGGGATTTGAAGAGAAGGCAAACTCGCACAGATTAAGTGGGAGGCATACTTGCCCCAGCCACTGTTCGTCGCTTACTTATCGCGCTTGTGTCGGGGACAGACTAGCTTCAAGAATGGAAATTTTAATATTGCTTTTATTGGGCTTCGTGAAAGCTCCGCCACTTGTTTTTGAGTGTGTGTGTGTGGGGGGGGGGGGGCTAAGATCCTCGAGAATTTCAAGATTTATTAGCATCCGGCAACATCGACAACAGAGGCAGTGGCCATGCGAAGGCAGGTGACGAGATAATCGACGATGAAGTTGATCTCGGCGAGTTGGGACAGAATATTCACCCGGTGATGATTCAAATACACATCGACCGGGTGACTATTCCGCTAAACCCACTGATCAACGTTGAAGTGATGAAGCGTCGCTGGCGGGTCGCCGAAGAGCGTTGAAGACATCCGATAAGATTGCAGGCGCAGGTGTGGACGCATGTTACCCGGTGATGAGGCACAACAGACATCTGCCGGGTAACATTCATCCATACCGACGGCGCTGTCATGTCCACGTCCGGATGCACAGCGGGAACGAGTGAAAAGTGGAGGTCAGGATAGTAAGACTGAAGAAGACTTAGTCGCCCTACCGCTAAACAACTACGAGTTTAAATTACGCACCAAAGGAAATCTTCACGAACTCGAACGAAGTGGCAATGCAAAAAGGATATGCTAAAATATCCGAAGACGGAAAGCGGAAAAAAGGACAGCAGGTCGACAGACTCACCCAAGTCCATGGTGCGTTCGTGGTGGAATGGTGGTGCACAGAGGGTAGCTAGTTTTTATAAGCTTGTCGGGTTATCTTTGACGTCAGTGATTGGCACGCACGTGTCCCCGCCCCCAGGACCGATGACATTTGTTCGAAGACAAAGCATACAGACCAGATAGCATGGCTGACAAGTCCAACCACAGTGACTTCTCCATGAATAACAAGGAAAGGGTTCGTTTACGTTTCTTGATTTGATGGAAAGTCAATGCAAGTTGGAGAGGGGACTGCTTAGAAAAGGAGGAGGGGGGCGTTTATACAGAGTCTTGATATATCCTACGGACTAGCCTGAAGCAAGTAATTTAAAGTTAGGTCAAGTTTCGGGAAAGCGGGCATGTTGTTCGACGAAGAAAGCTGCTCATGAGAGGAGAAGAAGAATGTTCACGTGCTCCCTACCTGGCTTCAGAAATTAGGCGCCTCCTTCTTCTTCCTTCGGCGGAGGCCTAAATGTCTTGGGCCGTCGAGAAGTGCACGGACTGGCCGCGGCAGCGTGGTAAAAGGAAGAGCAGAAAAAAGGGACACTCCATCGCTTCGGCCTTCCCTTTTGTGGATTTCTGCGAACAGAAACAAACACTGCACACACAAACCGCTACGGCCGCTAGCAGCCAACCGTGCACGTGTCAGCGGCTACGCGCGAACAGGTCCACCGGTTTAAAATTACTCTCTCTCATTCCCTCCTCCTAGTATCTGTTCCTTCTCTGAACAAACCATCCCATCTGAGCCCACTGCCCAAAATTATCCACTTGGAGAAATTTGCAAGGTGGTTTTCCTGCAAGATACTTTCCCAATCAAAAGGTCTCTTTCCCAGACTGCCTTTTTCACTCATTGCGTTTTTGCCTTTTCCCCTCTTCCTTTACGAACGACAGGTCTCTCGCTCACCATGTAATATGAGGATTCGTTCCAAGGGGGACAACCACTTTGTGAGAAAAGTCGTTTTGTCGCACTCGCGTGCCTTCACTAGAATGGCAGTGGTAAAAGCACAGTGAGCAAGAAGAGCGGTTTGGCTATGATTTTTTGCCCCTCTTGGCTGGAAAACAACCTTGCAGAAAAGCCACCTTGCCTGTTTTTCTGCAAATGGTCAGTCCCTGACCGTCCTTGATTATGAATTGTGTACATCTTCGTTTGCATTGCCTCGTCCACGTTCTTTAAGGCCCAAGCGTCTCGTATGTCGTGCTCAGTACTGATTGTTTAAAAACAAACAAAATACGTGCTTTGTTTGGGCAGATTTTGCGAGATTCCGCCGCTTCGGAAAGTGGTCATTGCTCGCGTCTTATCGCTGAAAGCCGATTACACTGAGGTCGAAAAACAAGACTATCGTTTTGACGCGTTCTCTCGGGACCACTTCTTGTGGCAGATTTTAACGTACTATCAGATGAGCTTGTTTTACAATGCACGACGCTCCCTGCTTCCGTCGTTGTCTTCCCCAGAAACTCGAGCGATTTCTCCTCCATACAATGCAATTATGCGATCGCCAATCAACTTATTAGAGGCCAGGTTTGAGCTGGTTATGGTATTGTGCTCAATTTGGCTAGTCGATACTTTTATTTTTAATATGCTCTTCTCTTTAATTAACGAACAAGGACTTAAGGATTCTTGTAATTACGAAAACATTCTTTCCTTTAATTAAAAGGGGGTTCCTTGTAGCAATATGGGAACAATGGCTTCTCTAGAAAAACTCATTTCACAAGTCATATGATAGTGCAACTCGATCCGCAAGCACATGCTGATTGATTGATATGTGGGGTTTAACGTCCCAAAACCACCATATGAGAGACGCCGCAGTGGAGGGCTCCGGAAATTTTGACCACCTGGTGTTCTTTAACGTGCCCCCAAATCTGGGCACACGGGCCTACAACATTTCCGCCTTTATCGGAAATCGCAAGCACATGTTGACAGTGTGGGGACAGTTTCGTTTACAAATAGGCGACTCAAACGGAAGGCAGCACTTTATTTCAACAGGAAGAAGCGCCCTTAACAGCGACCGTTAGGGGAGCACCGTTCAGCTTTATCGGGTCGAGGGGTGGCCGCAACATTGCCAGCGCTCTCTTTCGGGAAGTAGGGCATTGAGGCACCACCTAATGATAGGCCTGATGGAAGGCGGGGTGGTGAATAATGCACCTGTTCATGAAATAAAACAAAAAAGGGCTGTTAGCGTGAGGAAAACAGGACACTTCAAGGAAAACTGAAGCTTATTGAAAATGGTACCCGCTCTTTAATAGATAGCAAAACGTTGCACCAAAACAATCAGACATATGCCCTCACGTGAACATGTATCAAACAAAGAAAGAAGGTCAGGCCATTTTAAACTTTCGTGAAAAACGTATATCAAAAGTTGTCATCACTGAAGCGAGCATCACCGGTAACTGCATACCGAAAGTTATCTTGCAGGTTTTGCCAGAAGCTATGCGTTCTCAGACAAATTTTCTCTGGTATTAGGAGCAGTCTCTTTTTTTTTTTCATAAAGAACTGAGTCGTTTTGTTTCGCGGTTTTTAAAACTCTCCCAACAACTAACTCAGGAAAATACATTCGCGACAAATCTCGAGTTGGTCAACAGGCAGTTATGACATATTTGTGTTCACGCGGGAGACATTTCAGAGCTGACCGCTCAATTGTATATGTAAAATATGGGTCCATGTATAATACGTCTATTCTCACTTTCTAACATCGAAACTTGCACCAATCCGGGCCATCTTGCAAAAGGTTTTAACAGCCAGGAATCCCGCTAAAGCACAATTTTGACCACTGCGGAATTGGTGGTGAACTTTATTTACGACCGAGATTGCTGTAGTCAAGCATTCGTGTCGTTGAGGACGCCCGCCTCTTCTTGACACGAAAAAATGTTCGAGGCCCTTAACGCAGAGCGCATATGCGTCACATAGGGCCAATATCGCAGGGGCGATCAGACTGTGATTAGCCAAGGGCAGTGGGAGAACGATCGGGTGATTAGGAATGTGCGCCAGCGAGAAATAGTGATATGACTGGGCTTCGAAGATGCAGCCACTGTAGCGTGAGCCGAGCAACAAATAATTATAATAAATATTGGTTTGGGTTGAACGTCCCGAAAGCACCATATGATTATGAGAGACGTCGTAGTGGTCGGCTCCAGAAATATCCAACACCTGGGGTTTTGCAACGTTCACCCAAATCTAGTTAAACGGACCTCTAGCATTTTCGCCCCCACCGAAAATGCGGCCGCCACGTCTGGGATTCGATCCCGCGACCTGCGGATCAGCCAGCAGTGGAGCAGATGTCCACTAGAGCACCGTAGCGGGTGAACAGAAAGAACCGGACACCACGTGCAGTAGCGCAATCAGGATAACTGGATTCTATTTCGCCGAGGGAAGTGGGCTTTTATGTGATTCTTAAAAGATAAAAGAAGATCAAAGTGAGCCCCGTAGCTGTCTGCATCATAGTGCGACACCTCAACAGTGGCTCACGATGGATGGGGCTAAGGAGGGATTAAAAGGTATAGAGAGAGGGGGAGGAGAGCGTGGCGGAGGGACAGCGACATCCGAAAGCATGGAGAAGATAGGAAAGATGGACACTGTCGCAGGAGGACGGGGCACCACTCGGCGAGAGCTCTTGTCGGTGTTATACCCCTATCTAGTCCACTAAATCGGCGTCAGAAGACGGCGTAGGGTGAGCCAGAGAGAGCTGCGCCGTCGTCGGAGACCGCGGGGGCACAACCGGTCGGCACGAAATCCAGAGAGCGTGTCCGGAAGTGGGCTCAGACCTTGTTTATGTAGGTTCAAGCTTGTGTTTGTGTGTACAGTCCGGTTGACCGCTAAAGGGAACACTTGCGCGCAATGCACGTATGCATTTCACTCTCTTGCAAAGGTACGCATTTACACGAGACTTCAGGTGATTGGCCGTTCTCGCTTCTTTCTATGCATAAACTATGCATAACAGTACTATGCATAAACATTGTTGGACGGTACTGTAGATAACATGTAAGCACACAAAGGCAACAGTAGGGCATTTTGATGTATCCTTTTTCTTCGGTAACATTTTTTCGGGTTTCATTGCTGAAGTGTCGACGAAATGGCTTTGAAAAGAGCCTACATGAAGAGCCACCGAAACGTGAATACGTGGATTGCATGAATAGAGAGGCGTGATCTCGGAGACAATGCGACTCGGCACACTTGCTCCTTCGACACGTGAACGGTCGCGCAGCATCACAATGGGAAGGCGTAAGGGACGGCGGGTAAAACGGGGAGTGAACGGTATCAGGTGCGAATAACCGGGGAAAGCGGAGACCCGCGAGTTCTAGCCTATCTGATTCACAAGCACCGTTCAAGGTGACATTGATATGACAGTTATTATCGTGCCCTTTTGAAACGGGGTGGTGACACATAACCACCTGGCATTGGCTTTCCCTTATGTTACTCTTACGTCATGTGTGACATTCCAGTCAGTCAAAGAATTATTAGAGTCCTGGGGGAAAGCTGCAGTGCTATTATTATTATTATTATTATTATTATTATTATTATTATTATTACATATATTCTCTGCTACAACCAATTCTTTATATTAGGTACTCTCACGTACGCCTAGAGTATCCTGCTCTGCCAATCATTTCTCTGTTTTTTTCCCTTACCCTTGCTCGCTGAGATCAACTGCTGACCAGTGAATACTTGCACGCAGTTTGCAAGGATAGTAAAAGGACATTACATTGCACGTAATATTAGTCTTTCCTGTAGATTTCGCACTAAACATATGGATCACCTTGAACAAATACATTTTCGAAAGTGCTGTGCAGCAGATCCCACAATATATTACGCTACAAGCTTTGTTCACTGAAATCTCGAATATTTTGTATGACAAGTAAGAGTATGACGCCACAGCGTTTCATCTGTGTTTCTACGCGAACGTGTTGGTATGCGACACGAGCTTTCGGGATCGTGGCGCCGCTGAGCGGTGGCGGCCGAAAGCTCTAGTGAGATGATTGAAGTTTAGGACCTGCTTCAAACAGAACATGCTGCTGCTTGTTTTCCCGCGTTTGTTGTGGCTTTGCAACGTTGTGAATGGCATTGATTAATTACAGTAACTCTTCGATATTCTCAAGATAAAGGAAAGTAGAAAGAAAAAGCCGTCTGATTTCACTGCGAGCCCAGATGATCACCGCCTGTATACAGCGGCAAGAAAAGTAAGCCTCCTGTTCAAATTAGCGCCCCCCAAAAAAAGCCATGAGTGGTTGAGGGGGTTAAATTTAGCAGGCAAAAGCACCCATTTTGGGTACGAGTACAGCAACCTCCAGGTTTGCAGCTTACGCGCTTAGTATCGTCTACTCGACTCAGTCGCAGTGCAAACACTGCCAGAACTAAATTAGGAATGCGTTCCACCTCTAGGATAGAATGAAAGGAGCGGTTTCAAAGTGTTAATCGCATCATTATACATCTGAAGCGTCTGCGGAGTGCCTTCACATCTGTTCGATCTTACTTGTTTAATTAAAGGGCCACCAAAGCGCGAAGAATTGCATTATTCCCCAAAAGTGTACCTTCCACTACCGTCTCCCCCAGGAAGATCATGTCAACGACCGCCATGTTGGATGCACAGTCGCGCAACCTATAGGAACGTGAAGAAGAAGGCAAACTAACGAAGGTAACGTTGCATTCGTACTCTCGATGATCGGCATAGAATTAAATCTGGACCGCACCATACAGAAATGCAAACTACAATACACCCCGCAGTTGTGGTATCCAAGTTGAAGCCCTTGAATTAACACGTTGATCGAGTGTACGAGCGTATCTGCATTGGATCTCTATCGCAATGCGGCCGTGAATCGAACCCGCAACCTCCGGTCCAGCAGCACAAATCCGCTGTAACACCATTCAACCCATCAAGCGCATTTTCTTTTCTTCGACAGGCAGACTGAAGAAAATGAAAGTGGTCGACGTGAAAATAAACTCGAAACTTGAGCTGTTTCGCAATTAGCTTCATCTGCCCTTCGAACATTATTTGTTGGTTAGCTCAGGGTACCAGTCTTTTGATAATTGCTAACGTTTGACAAATCGTTCCTCGGTAGTCGAAGTCGACAGCATAAAACTAGCATGGTCTTATCGGGTACGTGTTACTGTGCGGCCTACCAGAAAACTACCATAAACAGGTATCTGCCACCACTTTCCACCAGTCCGCTAAAAATGAAGAAGGCAACAAACGGATGCGAAAGCTGCGCGCCGAAGTCCCGGAGAAAACGTACAATGCGGGGGTAACGGGAAGACGATAGTTATAGCGCGAGAACAAAACGACGACACAGAGACAAGAAGGACACGAAAGACCTTCTTGTCTCTGTGTCGTCGTTTTCTTCTCGCGCTATAACTAGCGTCATGTCATACCAACTAGCTGCCACACTTCTAAGGTAATGGGAACGCCAACGGCGGCTGCGAGAAGGCCCCGAAGCGACGGAAGGCCCATAGGGCCACGACGACACTGTATGAGAGGTGTGAACGTCTAGCTTCAGCGCGAGTTTGTGTCCCTGGAGTTTGAACTCCAGTGTCGTGTTCGTGGTTCAACTTCAGCCACTTTGCGCTGACATTCGAGGTAGAGACATCCTGGCACAACCAAGCTTTTTTTCCAAGATTTTTTTTCCTGTTGGTCGGTAATAACACGTGTCTTTCGAATGCACGTTCTCGGGATTTCTTCAACAATGCATTTCGGTTCCGGGCTGTTTTTGCTTACCGAGCCGATCCCATTACACACGTCTTTCGTGGTTTTACTTCTCAACATAACGACCCACCCGATTAACGTGTCAAAGCCCCCCTCCCCCTGCCTACCACACACTGGCCATCGGTCACGCTTAGTGCGGTTCCTGGGACAAGTGGAGTGCGCCGTTGACAGGAAGGGTACGAGGACAACCGTCGAAACACGAGGGAAACATGTTTGCGGCCGTCAAAGAGAAGGACGCGGCAGCTTCAAAGCTAACTCTTCTTAGAGCTAGCGGCAGAGGATGGCACGCGGAACGAAACCACAAGGCCGAAATGCTTCCACGTAGTTCTGCCATGCTTTGGGGGAATATAGTTATAGTAAAGGAAGAATGAGGCACGTGTTTCCGTCTCCGTGGTTAAGGATAAGTGCGTGTGGAAAGGGGGGGGAAGGGGGGGAGTTGGAGTAAAGATGACAGCCTAGCAAATAAAGCATTTCAAGGTAAATTGGTGTGCGAACAGATAAGAAAAGATGGGGCTAGCCTCGGGCTCAACAACAAAGCATTCACTGAGGCTGAACTGGGCTTTCAGCCGGCTTTTGGGAGGGACTGCGCGCCGATCCGATGGGTTTCTGCTAAGAACGAACATGGAACAAACAAAATAATAACGGGTATATGCGCAGCAGCAGCTTTGCGTGCACCTGGGTCGCAAAAATAACTTTGCAAAACACGTTGGGCTATTTTGTACGTGCTTACCAAAAGCAGGCGCGTGTCGTATAGGAAGGATTCAAGAAGGAGAACCGAATGGTGTGCGCCAGTATTGCATTTCAGTATGCAGAAATAGGTTTATCTATCCTCCAGCCTCTACTGACAAGACAGTGCGCCTCCACAGGTGCCTTCTTATTCTCATCACGTGGGAATCTCTTTCCCCAAAGCCATTGAGCCGTGCCTCTACTTCGTTTCAAACATCCAGTGCAACTGCAACGCTTACTCGGAACTTTCACGACCTATAGGTGGCACGACTGTACATTCGATTTATGTTTTTGGGAAAATAGGGGAGCGCTAACATACTATATTAGGTAAATAAATTCCAAATACCACATTGGGCAGATAAATATGCGCCAAATTTTAAATAAGGCAGTCACGCACTCTCTTCATATTGCTGGTTGTGCGTAATCGCGAGCAACGCCTGGTGTCATGTTGTGAAAGTGCCATAATGGGAGCCTCAGTACAGATCTCTCAGTAATATCATAAACATTTTTAGAAGCGCTTTACCTTAAAACATTGCTTGCACTGCATTCGGCGCGAAGCTTGCTCAGCTCACCTGAACGTGAAGACGCGTTCATGTGTTCATGACTACTGAAAGACCGAATTGCGTCACTGACTGCGTCGCAGTTTATCACCGTGTGACAGCTTCAAAGCACGGCTACATGGCGCCGCCTGCGTCGCTGGAATGACCGGTCATCGAGGCTTGCAGTGAAATCAGTCAGCTTGTTCTTTCTACTTTCCCTTTAACTTGAAAAACTCAAAAGGGTTCCGATAATTAATCGAGGCCATTCACAACGTTGCAAAGCCACCACTAACGCGGGAAAGCAAGCAGCAACACCTGCTGTTTGAAGCAGGTCCTAAACTTCAAATCATCTCAACAGAGCTTCTAGCCGCCACCGCTCAGCGGCGCCATGGTGCCTGGAAGTTGTGCCGCTTTATTAGGTTGTGAACTTTTACATTTTGTATTTTTAATGAAAGGAAGTGTTCCGATAGGCGCATACGCATGAAAATTGTTGCGTTGGAGCACACGATGTTTCATGCTCGGATCGCACCAGCGTTTTCAACCATCGAAAGTAGTGAACTCCTGCTCTAAAGAAAGTCAAGCACGAGACGCGCGTGTTCATGCATTTTGTTGCCAGATCTCTATGTATAACTTCCGCAGCGTTGCACCTGATCTATCAAACAGAGTGTGTGGAGCTGAGCCTGATGCGGAACCCAGAGTTGACCTCGTGCGGAGGTGAGTCGCATGGTGCGCACTGACGTCACAGAGACAACCACGTCAGAGCACCAACATGGTGGGACGCGAACTTTGCGATGTCACGATGGCGTTATCTTTACCTCGCGCGCTGGTTCCTTTCTTGTTCACGCACAGAGATCAATAAAGTTCGAGTGGCGTCGCTACCACACAGAAGCAGGCTGATCATCGCGTGCTTATACTGCCTTGACGTGATCGAAGCCGCCATGTGCTGTCTATGACGTCGCACGCAAGCTATGGGGCATGTTTTTCTTCTCAGAAAGAGTCAAACACAGAAACAGAATGTGGGCTAAATTTCGTGGGAGCGTAAAGCTAGTGTATTCTTTAACGTCTAAAACAATTTGGATGAAAGTGAGGCTCTTCCTTATCATAAAGTGAACTCAAAAGGGCAGTTTCTAATAAAAAAAAAATAAGTGAAATTCTGCAACTGTTTGAAAAAACAAACCGAGCCGCATTCATCAAACCAGCACTGCGTCGATCGGGACCAAAACAACCAACACAGCCTCATCCAAAGTGTTTCATTTGGGTGTAGTTGTGTTGGTATCGTGTTTTCGTTCAACAATTATTTTTTCTTGGGCGAATTGTCACTCACCCAAAAACATGGTGTTCTAGTACAAAACTCGAATGTAAAGAGCAAGAGGTAGACTTTCCCACTTCTTTTTGCCTCCTAGTGTTTCTTTTCGAGATAAGTGCTCATGACTTCCTTTCGCTCTAACGCGGTAAACGTATGTGAAATTAAAATATTGGACACAGATCTGTTCCTTAATGAAAAAGTCATCCTAACCGGAACAGCATAACATTATCCTAAATAAAGAGCTGAAAAACTATGCTGACAATCCAGAATTTTGTACTTTTCCTTATTCTTGTATTGTTCCATATCAAGAGGTCTGTTTGTAGCCTAGAATTCATGACTCATACCCACTCTGAAGGATTGGCCAAGAAACATATGGTCTCATATGTGCACTATTGCTTACAATGAAAAAAATTAGAAGAAATACAGTTTATTATAAAAACGAAGATCCAGAGAGTAAGAATAAAAACAACAAGAAAATGGACACTAATATAAAAAGTATACCTTGATTTTGGGAGCAGACCAGACAGCTGAGTTTGCCAAACCCGATTAATTTGGTATGTATGTCTCAGATTCATCCACATTTTGAAAAATACTTCTCGACCCGCTTCTTTTTCTTGAGTATTTGTTAAAGTGGGCCCCATGTTGAAAAACGTTTAGAGCCTTGACTGAAATTACACACTGCGTCGAATACATCTCTGTTGCATTTTTCCCAAAATGGAGGCACTAAAATTTAGAGCAGTTTCTGTGGTTAAATTTAAACCTAGCTTCGCAAACGGGATATCTAGAAGTCTTTTCATAACTACTGCATAGCTACGACATGAGACAAAATAATTTTCAATTGTTTCTGATTCTTCACAGAACGGACAAAGAGGGGAGAGTGTCAGACCAGCTTTGTGTAAACAAAAATTTAATGAGGGAACATGGCACTGAAATCTGGAAATAATAACTACCAAGTTTTTTCGACGGACTCCACTGAGATTTCCATGGAAATTTGAGGTGCTGATAACCTGTACATCTTGTGATATTTTCCAAACCATCTGTAAAAAATGGCGAATTTCCTATATCTAACCCCTGCTAAGTATTCCAACTCGGGAACTACCGAAATTAATGGTCCATCAAATGATGCTCGCGCCAAGGCGTCTGCCAGTTCATTTAATTGTAATCCGCAGTGATCTGGGACCCACACTAATTTCAGGAGTTTTAAATGCGGCGGTGCTGATGTGCGGAACGCTGCTAGGGCACGAGATTGTTCTGAAGTTGTCACAGCTGCACCCACCGAAAGTGAATCTGTTAGGATGATTGCACTGGTTTCAGTCGTAGGAATTTTTCGTAGTGCTAAAATAATACCTATAGCTCGGCTTGAAATATAGGAGTGAAATCTGGAAGCCTCACTGGGAAAGACCAGCCAAGGCAATCGGAGGCAATTCCTACGCCTGCCTTTTTATTGTTCATAGAAGCATCTGTAGCTATTACATTATTTGTTTATGCATGTATCAAGTAATCTTTCAATGTATTGGTAAAAAATCTGAGAGATTGTAACTTGGCTTGTGGGAGGAAGGTTTCATCATACTCTATCCTAATTTTGAGGGTTGAGGAATTAGTTTCAATTACCGTGCTAATGTTAACATTTATGCAATCTAGTTTCTTTTTAACAAAAGTTATCTTACGTGTATGAGAGCGTGGCCAATGTGCAAGAAAGAAGGAGTCAGGGTCGCTGATAAATGCGTACTCTAATCTTCGCGCCGGTAAACTGTAGAACTTTAAGAAGGTTTGAACCGTTAGGATGCGGAATCGACAGAGGAGTGTTGGCAATCTCGCTTCCTGACAATATTTGCCACGAACTTGGGAAGTCCTAGGCATATTATTCGCAGGGCTTCTTGCTCCAACATTACTAGAGGTTTAATTTTATAACCAACAGCCCCCCCCCCCCCCCCGAGAATAATACACACCCGAATTCCAATATTGGTCGCATGTAAATTTTATATACCATTTGCACCGTGTCTATGCGCAGCCCGTGTTTTCTGTTGCTTAGCCTGCGTAATATACCTAACGCCCGTTGCACCTTTGCTGTTATATATGCTATGTGTGAGCTCCAAGTAGGCTGTTTATTAGAAATGATTCCTAAGTACAGGTCATTCTTAAATTTTTGTTTATTCCTGTGGCCACCAACTTCTTCATAATTTTCAAAAAGAAAAAAACCTCTTATATCAGCTACCGATTTGATGGGCAATCCCCAATACTGGATAAGAGCTAAGAAAAATCAAGGCACAAGTAGGCAAGTGCGAGGAAGAACCGCTCACTCTTCAAGTCTAGCAATCGCCATTACGCCCATGCGACGAAGCAAGGCGAATACGGAAGCAGAATGACGATGTTAGGTTATCGCAGAATATCGCTATACCGCACATTTCAATCGTTTTATACTTTATTTACGAGCTAATTCAAGCCGAAATGAAATGTTCCTGTCTATGTGAGCCAAACACAAAATTTACTCCTTAATACCGACGATATTGGGCCATGTATATTTTAGTCAGAATATATATATGAGGTACTCGGGGAATAGTAATATACTACTCGCAAAAAATGTTAGAACAAGCTAGATAATATTGTCGGTAGAAAAAAAGTGCGTTTTTCTCATTTTCAGGTAATTTGCATTTGGCTCTTTTAGCCAAAAAACGAAAAGTAAACATGACTGACCCCTCTGTCTAGGAATTGGTATAACACTAAAATGAAGCATGTCTTCACAAAGGCAGCTCAGCGTTTATCTTGCATTGTTTCGCCACAAGGGTGAGGGAATAAATGCTACAGCACCTAATGGTAATCTAATTCGAAGAATGGCAAGCCACTCTAAACTTGCATCGCACACCTCAAGTATACAAAACACGCACGAAAAGAGCATACACAGGACGGGCTAGGACTAAAAACTGTTTTTCGTGCTATAACTATAACGTGCCTAACTATAACCTAACTTATGGTGAAAGCGCAAGATATACAAAACAACCTATTTACGAGTTGCTGAACTCAGAGGACAGCCGGTGGTATATGGTATATGTAAATAGTTGCCGTTAGTAAGCTGGACAACTTACGCGCCAAGATACGCGCTGTGGCCTCAAGGGTTTGCGTCGCGCGCTGTGGAGCAAGAGGTCGTACGTACGACGCCCTGTCACAGAACTTTTTCTCTTTTTTTCTGTTAGTTTATATTTTAGAACGCCATATCTTTGACGAAAAACGTCAGCGTAGCCTTCGTGGACCCCTACATAAAGCACTTTCGTGTTAAAAAAGAAGGCCACCGCTGGGGACGGACCCTTCATTTGCCCGCGGCCGGTGGATATTGCTCGATTTAATGACTAAAATTTTATCATTCACTTAGCGATGATCTTCCTGCGATTACCAGTGGTGCGGCTACCCTTCGATGACGTGCCGCCTGCTTTTAAAAGTCCTTGCCTTTCGTTTAGCGAGCTTGCAACGCTGCGTCTTCGCCACGGTGATCTTCACACGCGGGCGCCCCTATGGACGACTGGCTACCGAGATCTCGAGATGCTGTGAATACGGTGTTACATTCGATTTGCGCGCGCTCACAAATTGATCGGTCACAGTGATATCATTGACCTGCCGGCTCTAGAAATCAGTTGAGTGCTTCCGGCTAAGCGCTTGGTTGTGTGTGGCACGTAGTATCCGGCATGCGGTCACTTAAAACGTCATTTCAAGAAACACTTATGTTTCACTGGCACGCTCAGTGGCAAACCGAATAACCTCAATTACTATATTATTGAATACCGAGCGTCCTCTTATTCGGATATGGTTCCCGCATCCCAACGCCTCTTTCCAAAAAAAGTAACAAATTGTCACTCACCTCTAACTGCATTACTTGATCCGCTTCAATATCACTGCCGTGAACAGAGACGCGTGTGGTGTCTCCTGCATGGACGAACAACATTACTTCAACGCATGAATACATACTCGACACGTATCCTTGCGCTTACGTTTTCCACAAAATACCACAATTTCTTCCTTCCGCCCAACAATTCAACCCTTTCCTCCTGTTACTCCTTTGCTATAACATACGCTCTCCACAGAACACATCGAGCGTTCTCACGATGCCTTTGCACGCATGCTGCTGCTAGGTCTGTGTTTGAAGCCAACAAAACAGGCTGAAGTGACATTAAGAATGTCAAGAAGGTCAATGTTCGGGGGATAAAAGCGTAGTTTATTGACGTCAGCGGGCGGAAAGTGTTCCATGGACTCTCACCCCTCACACTGGGGACGAATTTTCGGGGAAGAAGCGAGGGTAGCAGGTCATGTGGCAAAGACGTCACGAATAGCGAGTATAGGCACAATTAACCTCCGAGCCCATTCTCGGGGAAACAGGGACCGTTTTGACTGATGGGAAAAACTATCCCCCCAACGCGGTGGGGGATATAGCGGAACAGTTGTTTGGTCACACCATGGCCTCCGAGATCAGGCAGCTCATCTCAGAGGCCGCGGTCACATTGTTGCACTTCCTCCGGTATACAGTGGCAGCGCAGGTGGTCGTTTAGTTGTCACAAACCGGTTAAACGGGTGGTACACGCCACCAGAGTATAGTCGGTAACACCGGTCTCCTCCTCCGTGCGCCTCGTCCGTGTGAGTGGTGAGCAGTTTTTGTGCAGACATCACTAGGCTCCGCCTTTATCCCCGAGGATTTGTTCTCCGTGTGGATATCCCTTTACTATGAACTACTACTAGTACTTCTATTACGGCACAAACTAGCTTACGTCAGCTTCACTTAAAATGATTCGGGGCAAGAATAGAGGACACTGGCTGCGAAAGGGTGTTGCTGTTCTTTGCCACGATCGCTGCGACTACATGCCAGTGTCTCCTCGTGACGACAAAGGCCTAATGACATAAGCATCTCTGCAGTTCGGTGCAGTGCACAAGCATATATATTGGAATGTTCGTTTGGGATTTTCCGGGGCCACATCGCATGCCACTTCTTGAAGTGGTTCCAAGATTGCATGATGTGGCCAAAATAACAATGTTGCGCTTGCTCGTATTTACTAAGCGATTTTTTTTCAGCCTGCAGTCTTGAAACCTCTTCGACCGTAACCGAATGCTATGTTGCAGCTCGTATCGAACATGGCGGTACTTTAACATTTTCCTCCTTAAACATTTAGGCAAGGATTTCATTAGCATGTGAGTACCAATCAATTATGATGTCATAAACAGCTATTTGATAGTTCATACTTACAAAACATTCTATTGCGTTGTTCAATTGCGTGATGGATGTATGGATACAACTTTATTTAAAAATAAAAAAAAAACGAAGTGAATGTGGTTGGACCCCTAGACGTCCCGAATGAAGCCCCCTGGCCGACATCTCTAGGAAGGCCCGATCCAGCAGCCTCGACTGGTCCTCCTAGCCAGTGTACGACCGTGTGGATACCATTGCGGGTATGTAGAATAAATTATATTGAAACGCGCCGAAAGTCGTTCTATGAAATAACGTTTCTTCAGCTGGTCTTATAATTAGGCACACTCTTCGTTTTAGCGAACATAGGGGTGCTTTTACGTTCATAATCTCTAATTTTATTATTCGTATCCGTCTGTATTAGAGATGAAAGTTGGGCGACTTGCTGGGAATTTCGCAAACACACAAACACACGCACATACAAGAGGGACAAGGCAAAGGAAACAGTGCTCCATCTTCTCTGTTTACACTTTCTTGTCATTCGTACTTTTTTTGCGCTAATTAAATATGTATTAAATGAACGTATTTATTGGTTTCACCAAATGTAGCCGATCCCGTTGATGCCACGTGTGCTGTGGTTTCTTACGGACCAGTGAAGAAGCGCAAAAAGAAAGAAAAATGAAAGGCATCTATAGACCATTTGCATAATCCACAAGCGCGCTTCCCCGCACTGCTTATTTCTCCAACTATTGGCGGCACCTGCCATGCTTCAGCGAAAACGGGATCCTAATTAATTATTAGGTAATAGGAGGGGTTTTACGTCCTAAAAAGCAGCATATGATTATGAAAGACGCCGTAGTGGAGGGCTCCGGAAATTTCGTCCACATAGGGCTCTTGAACGCGCACTTGCGCGTTCGACCACCGCGGCTGCAGGGGAACAAACCCGCGACATTCCTGTCGCGGGTTTGATTCTCCTCCCCCCACCTCCCAAGCTAGACCAGTGCTTCCCCCTTCCCTCACTGTGATGCAACTCAGGTTTGCACCCCCCAACATGAACTCCTGCCGACGACAATGGGCAGAGCCTAACATAGCCGTACAGTTTAGCGAGACACGCGAAAGGATGGCGAGGGGAGTAGGTGTAAGGAGAAGCAGAGGGTAGAGCATGGCGGGTAAGCGTGGATAGCGTCTATATCAGAAGTATGGCAGTTTGGCATGGCGCTATAACTATCGGCATGTCTATATCAGTTCAGGCAAAGGACGAGGGGGGGGGGGAATAGAACAAGGCATAGTCGAGTGCAGCGTAGTAATTGGTCGGAAATTGAAGTGAGGGCGGAGGAGGCAAAGAGGCAAAGGGGGAGAGTGCCGCTCTAGCACAGACGAAGGTTTCTTTTGTCTCAGGCACTGCGCCGTGTCGCCTTATGGCTGAGAGGAATGAGGTGCTTTTTCCCCCCCTTTTTTTAATCACATCCATTTCCACCACCCTTTCCCTCCGTGGAGGTGGAGCAGACTGCACGTTTCGACGCTAGCACTAGCATGACGATAGTTATAGCGCGAGAACAAAACGACGACACAGAGACAAGAAGGACACGAAAGACACGAGCGCTCGTGTCTTTCGTGTCCTTCTTGTCTCTGTGTCGTCGTTTTGTTCTCGCGCTATAACTATCGTCATGCCATACCACCTAGCCCAAGCTGCCACACTTCGAAGCCAGCACTAGCTTTAGACGCTGCGCCGTGCGCCGTAACGGGCTGCAGTAATTAGGCATCTTTTCCTTCTTCTAATTACAACCACCACCACCCACTTGCTTTGAAGCGGTGCTTACGTGTTTAGAAAAATTGGTTAACGCTTCAGAGTAGGAGGTACTCTACTATGGGAGAGCGCAAAGCCGTCCCGTGGGCCTCGCACTTGGTCAGGCCAAGCAAACAGAGAAATCCATCAGTAAGCAAGTTAGCATGCACATAGCCGCGTTCTTTTGTCCCCTTTTACGGTCGTCCCACGTGTCGTTTTATTCTTTCCAAAAATTATGCCTTACCAACTAATCACCCAACGCACCCTACTTGAGTTCATCGCTGAAGGGCAGGTGAACCACTGCTCCACATTTTCTGTAGCTTTCACGTTCAGTTCAGTGCATATATACTATATGGTTATCTGATCATTTAACGTGGCGGACGTTTTGCGCTGCTAAGTACATCGGTGGCTAACCTCCCTGTCCTTCCTCATTCATTCCTCATCTTCCTAAGTACATCGGCAGAAACAAAGAGGGAGCAACTTTAGAAAGCAATTCAGACGCTCAGGTAGCCTGCAGCGCCCTATGGCCACTCCCAAGTGGAAACTGAAATTTGTAGCCTAACTGCCCTGTCGCGGACGCACTGGACGACCAGGATCAGTCAGGATTTTGTAGCAAACTGTGTTTCGGCTGCGCGGAAGCGCATCCCACTCGTCCTTGCTGTTAGTGCGTGTATTGCCCTGCATGTAGATGTGGTCCATTTATCACCCTGAAGGAAGTAAACATGGAAAGCATAGCATTGCGTAATAGAAAATAAAGAGAAAGAAAGTAAGAAAAGGAAGAAAGAAATAAAGTAAGAAAGAAGAGCCTAGCTGGGTCCCATTTTCCCGCAAGGTCTCCTGACTGTTCCTATTACTTATGTAATAGGAACATATTAGGAATCAGGAATATGGTCAGTACTTATGACCCAGGGTCAGTCATGTGTTTTCTATGTGTTTTATCTCGTCTTCAAGATGGCTCAATCACCCCATGACGTCAATCAGTTATTCAAATCTCATGCAGGTATCATGCTCACATGTTTTCATTTAAACATTCGCTCGGCAAGGCATAAAGAGGACGAATTATCGGTCCTTTTAGATGCTATGGATTTTCAGTTTGACATAATCATGTTAACCGAGACCTGGTATGACACAAACAGCAACATATACGAACGTAACGGGTATCGCAGTTTTTTTATAAATAGAGCTACACGTCAGGGTGGTGGCGTGGCTATCTTAGCAAAAAACGAACGAAAATCTGAAATTATTGCGGAAATCTGTACCATTACGAGTGATATTGAGTGTTTATGTATATTATCCCACAAACACGTTTTCTGTGTTGCATATAGACCACCAGACGGAAACTCGGCTTGTTTCATCAGTCATTTAGATAAGATGCTAGGCTATGTAAATGACAATAGATATAAATTAATACTTGGGGGTGACATTAACATAGACCTATTGCAATCTTCCCATAATCGAGCGGCCCTTCTCAGCACTGTCGAGTCAAATGGCTATACGCTTTTAGGAAACACTGCGACGCGCGTCACTCCTTGCACAGAATCATTGCTTGACGTGTTTATCACAAATATGAGCACAGAAAACGTGATATCAGGAGCCTTGTGCTCCGGTATTAGCGACCACTTTCCCATTTACATGCTCGCAAGAACATCAGTAAAACATAAGCTGCAGGATGCAGAAGCAAAAATAACAACTCAGAAAATCACCGCTGAAACATTGCATGCTTTCCTTTCAAAGCTTCGAAAAGAAGACTGGGAAGACGTCAGACGTAGTGAAACTGCAGATGCAGCTTACGAGGCATTTATTTCCATTTTTAAACGTATCTACCATGAGCATTTTATCCTAATAACGCAGAATATAAAAAAGGGTAAAGGTCGTAAACCATGGATAAACCGTGAATGCATAAAACGAATTAAACAAAAAACGAGATTGTTCAAAAAGTTTCTTAAGAGTAGACTGGATACTGACTTTGATATCTTTAGGCAATACAGAAATAAGCTAACCTCTTTCCTTAGAAGTGAAAAGAACAAATATCTGCATGACCAGTTCCGCAGGGAATACTGTAATCAAACAGGAGATGTATGGAAAAAACTAAATAAACTGCTAAACCGTACGCAACCGCCATCGACTGTCGATGATCTCGTCATAAACGGTAAGCGCATATGCGGAAAAGAACTTGCTGAAGCGTACAATAAGTTCTTTCGGGATGCGGTTAGTATCGGACAGTGCATCCCTCCTGCAACCTATGGTATTAAGGAAAATAAGCACAGTATTTATTTAGAGCCAACGGATGAACACGAGGTGCGAGATATTTATGCGTCTTTCAAAAACAGCAGAGCTAGGGATATTGACGATATACAGATCGAGCCGGTAAAGTTTGTGCTTGACGTCATTGCTCCTTTGCTTACCCACATATACAACCTTGCAATAGCAACAGGCTGTTTTCCAAAAATGATGCAGATCTCTAAAGTTAGTGTCCTGCACAAAAAGGGCGATAGGAATGAGTTGTCGAATTACAGGCCGATTTCTGTATTGCCTATATTTTCAAAGGGCCTTGAGAAGATTATTCATAAACGAATAACAAAATTTAGTCACGCTTTCAATTTAATTAATGAGTCTCAGCATGGCTTTCTCCACGGCAAATCAACTGAATCTGCACTGCAAACCCAGAAGGAAATCATTCTTAAGGCTTTTGAATTAAAACAGATATGTGTAGGCATTTACATAGATTTTTCTAAGGCCTTTAACGGATTCAGCATGCAACCTTGTTAGAAAAACTGCAACTATATGGTATTCGCGGCGTGCCACTGCTTTTGATAAAATCCTACTTGAAGCATAGGTTTCAATGTGTCAGCATAGGAACGGCCGTTTCATCGTTACAGCAGGTAGTCACTGGCGTTCCGCAAGGAAGCATATTGGGTCCTTTATTGTTCATCCTTTACATAAACGATATAAACACTATCAACAAAACACCAACTTATGTAATTTACGCTGATGACACTAGCCTATTTTTCACTGGAAAAAATTTGCAAATTTTAGCACCTGAAATAAATAACGCCCTTGAAGACATACAAAAGTGGAGTAAAGAAAACTCGCTGTTGATCAATGATAAAAAAACAAAGGCCGTTCTTTTTCATCCGCGTCAGCTTTCAGTCACCCTTGATAGTTCCTTATTTTTAGGCACGGCGCCTATAGAATTTGTGAACTCAATAAAAATTTTAGGTGTGCTGTTTCAAAAAAATATGTCCTGGGACGATCATTTCGACCACGTTCAATCTCACGTGGCTAAAAGTGTGGGTGCTATTGCAAAATTTCGACACATTCTTCCTGTATCGATAAAACTCATGCTGTACAACACGCTTTTTTTATCTCACATAAATTATTGTTTTTTGGTGTGGGGAAATTCCACACAGAGAAATAACCATAGAATATTCATGTTACAAAAAAGGGCTCTTCGGTCCATAGCTAACGTTGAATATCATGCGCACACAAAGGATTTGTTTCATCGTTTTAACGTTGTACCCATAGAAAAATTTTATGATTGGAAACTAGCTATCAGATATAAAAAGGCTGTTTATAAAAATCAGCATGACCTTCTAAATCTTGATAATCTAAGAGGAAATGTTCCTTTCTATTCTCTCCGCAAACAAAACTTCTGGAACATCCCCTTCTGCCGAACTGAATACGGACGACAAATGTTACAGTATTGTTTGCCTCACTTGCTAAATACTCTCCTCAGAAGCGAAATAGAAGTAGAGAAACGCAGTATAAGTCATATTAAAAAACACTTCCTGTAACCAATCACCGTAAAAAAAAAATTGCTGTACTGTATGAAGAGAGATATATTTATATTGCTTTTGTTTGTTTGATGTTTGCCTGTTGTTTTTGAATAAATTGTTGGGTCAAATCATTATCGATTGACTATCGGCATGAACATTTACACATACCCTGTATCATTGTTGTAACGCGCTGGTATGATTCCGTGAGAGTATCTGTGTTAGTATTTTTTTTTTTTCATGTATGTAACGCGCTAGTTTGTTTTCTGATAGCGTTTTCACATCTTTGTGTGTCTCTACTGCTATGCCTCGTATATGGGGGCTTGGGCTTTCCTCAAGCGAATTGTTTCGCTTTTCGCCCAAGCTTGCTCACATCTTCAGGGTGTAAATAAACTTTGATTTGATTTGATTTGATTTGATTTGATATTTACTGTTTTTATACAAAATCGCAATTGGCGAAGTGCACCGCAATGAAGCTTGATTCACATGAGAATAACCGTCTGCCTTATACCACGCTGAATGAGCCTGTTTTCGTCGCACGAGAACGGCAGTCTTGACTACAAGTGGGCTGTGTTCAAGTCATGCTGAAGGGCCCCTTCGAGAAATAAATTTTCTTGTGTTTTGTATCTTTAGCAATCTGTGTTTTCAATCGTCTCAGTCAAACTCAATCACTCCCGGACGTTATCTATCTGTTGTTTTGCAACTGGAAGATTCCTTAGGTCGTTTCCGTATCGGCAGTCAAATTTCCGAGATTAGGCCCGGTTCTGGTCATCGCTTGCCCAGATTGTGATGACATCCCGACAGGCCAATATCTTGTTTGACGTTCGACTGCCTCCTTTCCGAGCACCCTGCGACAAGACTCCATCGCGTTCGAAACCAGTCTCATACCCACGGATGTGTGTGCACTCTTTAGAGATTACTGAACTGAAATGCCAGACCACCAATAAAGTTGAGGGTCCGGCGAAATGTCTTGTCAGGATGAAACATACTGCTGGCGTTGCTACTCTTTGTCGTACCGGTCTAGTGGACGCGCATTAGTTTGTTTCTGTTATTTATTTATAGATAGATAGATAGATAGATAGATAGATAGATAGATAGATAGATAGATAGATAGATAGATAGATAGATAGATAGATAGATAGATAGATAGATAGATTTGTTTTTTTATAATTATTCAGCACGTCTAAATTGGTGTTTTATTTCAGTGTCCCCTTTAAACGTTTGTTCGAGCAACGGGGTGGTCAAACTTAGAGGGTTACGTAAGGACCATTTTATAATTTTCTGTACTCAGTATAACATAAACCTTCGGATTCAAGACCACGAACTGCATGAAGAGAATCACCAGTGAGCCGAGTCGTCGTAACATTCGTGGTGGCAGCGAACTTTGTATACTGCGCACAGACTGCGGCGCAGGCGGTCGTACCCTAAGCGCCGGCTGGACACGACCATATTCCTCGATAGACGGCATCCATTTGCTAGAGTGGTGGCCTTGTTAGTCCGGGTGTGGAGCGCCGTTAAGAGCCCTCCACCCGCAGGTCTCACGGGGGCTGCGTGCGCGGGATGAGCAGCGTAACGAGTGGTGATGAGATGATAATCTCCCACGGCGGGGATCCACTTGGTGGGCACAAAGGCCCTTCTGGGAGAACTCTGTGTGTGTGTGGGGGGGGGGGGGGTGCTTTTGTGTCGCAGAAAATGTAGCTGTACTTTTTCGCTTTTTCGCGCAACGTAAATGTGCTAATGTCTACTTCTTTGCTAGTTATATTCGGGACAACGGAAGAAACAGAATAACTGTAAGATTAAGAATAAAGCACGTAGGGTGACTGCTGTCACCGGTATTTTATTAATCGCCGAGCTTCGGACTCTGAGGCTCCGTGGTGATTCAGGGTATTCGGGATGAACTGTTTTAATGCAAATACAAGCGAGACAAAAAAAAAAGAAAGAGAACGTACTCGGCACACACGAATAAGCGGTAAGCTTCTACTAAATCAATATTATCTGTCTCTTGTCCGAAAGTTATCGCGCCAAGACGACCCGTCACGGTCTACCAACTAGCCAAGCCACGCAGCTTGCTAACTGCACGTGATGTTCACTCACCGGGTGGAGGGTCGCGTGCTCCGTTTGCGAATTTGCATCTGAACGAAACACGAAAATACTTGTGTACTTGAACTTAAGTGCGTGTAGCCGAGTGGTCAACGCCAATAAAACGTATTTCATCATATAGCCTCATGTTCAATCAATAAATCAACAAACCAATCGATCAATCAATTTGTGCTTGATTTCATTCGGACGTTAGCTGCATTTTGTAGCACCTCGCGTTTGGTGCAGTCTTCTTCGAAGACGGTTAGGTCTACGTGCTGCGCTAAATCATCCACAGACGTGTTCTCTGACGTAACACCACGAAGCGCGCACGTGGACTGCGTTCACACGACAGCTTACTTAAGATGTGCGGCGGGGAACCGCATCGTTTATGCGCTGAGAGGCAAATAATTCATCCATAGGTGTTGCAACCAGCGCTTGTAACGAGCACTTTGTTGCTACCGGACGTGGTCATTACCGGAGTGACCATACGCGCCGTTCTGCCACAGTGCGCAGCTCAGGATCAAAGCTATGGCACGAACGTTCAAGTGGCCATCGGGATCTGCTGGATGACGTCATGAGTCGTCATGTTTGAGGCAACATCGCTTACCGCACCATGGTACATTGGCGCTCTCCATTTCGGGCGAATAAAGCTTGTTACTACGATGAAGTACTAAAACCGCGTTGGTATGAAGATATTCTCAAAGAAACCAACAACAATAAAAACAGAAGGGAACAAACTGGAACTTGAGGTGACAAGAAGTGGTCGATTTAAACTACTAGGAACAAGTTATGTGGTCTTTGATGGAACGTTTCACTGGTGCATAATAATAATAATAATAATAATAATAATAATAATAATAATAATAATAATAATAATAATAATAATAATAATAATAATAATAATAACGCAAAACAGACAAGGCCGAAAAGATCAGCGTTTACTTAAGTCGTCTTCCTTCGTGTAGCTTTGGTGCTAAAATGTTTCACAGTGCTTTCTAACGGTCATAGCATTGCGACGCTTCTTGATATTCTCACATTGATGTGCATCCTCCTATAAATGCCCATCGATATCACCTGTTCGGCGTCCGCTTTTGTTTTGTACCGTCTTTCGCGTACGTTCGTTGAGAATACGTTGCATCCGTTCGTTCCCAGGAGTGGCGCCGCGCCGTCTGCCGCCACAACGAACCGTTCTCGGGAGGCCTAACCAGCGGTCGTCGCAGCTGGTTACTTTTAGTCCAGCTAAGCAGATTTAGTTATGCTTCGATGAGAGTTTGCCTAATTAAATCCACCCGTGATGCGCGCGCCTGTCGCTGATTCCGCGACTGTGGGAAAGGGCGAACAACGACTTCGTAAAGAAACAAACGAGAAGGAAAAAAAGTGAAATAAAAAGCTGTAATCGGGGAGAGATGGAAGGAAATAAACTGAGAAATAAAGACAAGAGGGGGAAAGCCAAACACCCGCCATGGCACGTGTTATCCGGAAGCCTTCCCCCGAATTCTGTTATTTTGCTTCTTCGCCACTTCGACGACGACCCTGCCCGTCGCGGTGAGAGAAGAGCCACAAAGTCGAAAAAAAAAGAGGGAGAGGGTGTGGCGGGGCGGGAGCGTCCGGTTGCTTTTCCCGCCAAAAATGTGCGAGCCGCCGAGCGCGATGACTCCTCCTCGGGATCACTATGCGGTTGCTTTTCTTTCCTTGCACCTACGACGGTCCGTCTTGCTACATTTTTCGCTTCAATTTCCCACGTTACTGCAAATATTTTCATCCCTTCTATCTCTCTCTCAAGGTCTCACTCCCTTGCCACACCGCATGGGAGTGTAGTCTCGTGCAGGGATATGCGCGACGAGGAGAAAAACAAAACAAAGAAAACCGTCGTTAGACGACATCTCGCCGTTCGATCGATGACACGCGTCTTCTTATCGAAACCGACGCGACTTTTCGGTCTCCCCGATTTTATTGCCGATCGTCGTGTACGCTGCTTCTCCTTCTGGCGTAGCACCTGTCCTCGACAAAATGACCTCCAAGATCGCGTTTGGAGAGAGCTACCCCCGCCATTAGCTTAATCCGCAAAGCTCAAAGGTAAGAGGAATATGCCAACGAAATACAAAATAAAATTAAGGACGTTAGGCTCCCATACGAGGTCCTCGCTCACAATCACACGATGGAGGAAGGGGTGGTGATTAAGTACGTGCGACGAAATGGCGCGAACAACTAGGATAAAGTGACGCAAGGAAGCCGTTATTGCAATTGAGCGTGGTACCAATGGCTTGGACTTGTTATAATTCGAGATCAAGTCACCAAGTTAGATTTCCCTCAGTTGCTTGTGCCTGCCGCACTGAATATCGTATCCACTTTGATGAAGATGATGATTCTTGTAATGCTGGCGCACACCCACAAAGGGGAATCGGCCCTTTGTGTTCGGCAGGAGCGCAGGACGACAACTTCTCCTTTTTCACATCATAACAGGGCTCTTTCAGGCGCCATTGGACATCACCATGCGGTCTCGTCAATGTACGCGTTATTGCAGTCTGCACTTAGAATACTGTAAACTTCATTTACTGTCGACGAAACGGGCTGTCGTCATTCCCTTTATTTAATTTTATAACCCACAAAGCTCGATCGAAACAGGGACTATCGCGAATTGCGAGGCCTGCGTACTGGTGTGCTAGTATTTTTTTTTTCTTTCGAAAAAGAGTCATGCACTTGCATTGGTTGAAGCGTCCCGGGATTCCACAGAAGCAGTAAATTGATCGATCGATCAATGACACTTCGTAACAACAGACAAAATGCCATGCACCGAGCTTGACGGCGTCAGGTAGCCCAGCTGTCTTTGCTCATATATAGTGGGCCCAATACGAATAACTTCCCAAGTTAAAAGAAACCTACTCCATCATAGGCTTGTAATAAGAGAATAAATGTAACTTGTGCATTCTTCGGTGTCATTAATGTATCCGTTAACTGACTAGCCAATAAAAAAGAAAAAAAAGAAATCCGTTTCAACCGTTTTCAGAGATTACATTCGTCGTCCTTCAGTGTTATAAAAAATGAGATATTTATAAGCGCGCAAAAATAATAATTACTGTCCTGTGCTTCTGTCACTGTGTATAAACTATTGATTTCATAGTGGTACACATATGCAGAAAGACGAAGGATACAATAGATTAATTGGTTTAAAGAGATTTCATAGGGCATATGGGTGCACAAATAGCTAACTTTATATTTAGAACCGAATCGAATACTGTTGTGAATGCTTCCTAATAGTAAAGCAACCATTTTCAAAGAAGCCAACAGCCGAAGAATTTCACATTTTATTTGAAACAAATATTCTCAAGCTTTCTCAAAGCACCCATACGAATTATTTTGACCAACAACAATATGCCACCATTATGTAAACTGACCCAACCTCTTATACATGAAGCTCGTTAATTGGAGTTGTATGCAAAAGCGCCTTCATTCAGGGATCAGCGTAGAGTCAATAATGTCGCAAAATGTCGAACTTCATGTTTCTTCGTAACCCTACCATTGAAACAAGAATTGTTACCCTTCTCTTCTCCAACGCTTCATTTGAAGTTTTCGAACGTTCGCACATCCCCACTCATTGCCGTACTGTATCAAACAGTAGCATTGGCATAGAGTCGCAGACAAGACTAATCCTTTCCGAAAATGTTTAAGCTGAAAAAAAAAACAATCTCTGGCTATATTCCTGTGCCATGCAATAATAATTGTTGCAGATTCACATCCCGAACCCGTGATACGGTTGTGAGGGACGCCGTATGGGAGAGCATCGCGATACACGACCATCCGGTGCTCCTTCACGCGTGCACCTAAATCTAAAAGTATTCACCCGAGCCCCAAACATTTAGTCTCCGTAGAAATGCGGCCGCCATGGTTGGGATTCGATCCCTCGACCTTCGTCACTGTGTCGCGTAGGCACCAGCACGCAATGCGCGCCACGAATCGCGCTATTGGCAGCGTCGGCGTAGTTGCTCAGTTGAGCTGCGAGCACCGGCGCCTGTACTGCAGCCTTCGTTTCTTAGGTGAAGGAAAACGGCATGCTCGCATAATGTAGTATGAAGGAAACAGCCCGCACTCTCTAATCGCTGTCATGTATACGTAGTTCGACGTAACCGACACTTCAATCTATGAACCCAGCACAGCAAAAATTAAGTTTAGCCTTTTCCTGGCACCAGAACAACGAACACACCAACTAATCTAGATCGACAAATAAAAGAAAATCTTTAGAAGCGTCCCGAAGATGGGCGCGGAAGAAGGTCAACTGCGAATTTACAAGCGACTCAAGACTTGTACGACCACGCGATCTGACAAAACACCGAATATCAGTTTAGTTTGCCGATGTAGCTGTGCTAGCGCACTGTGCGTCTATACAGCGCGCAGGAAATGTTGACAGTAACAAATTTGAGCTGTTGGTGCATGGCGAGAAAGCAGAAAAATGGCTCGAGGATATGGAAAACGAGATACCCAGGCACCAGCTTTCCACAAATAGCCGTTGGAGATAATATATATAACTTGCTTGTCGCAGCCATGACCAACTTCAGGTTTTATTTCTTTTTTCTTCACTGAAGCCGCGATCGGTCGATGGCACTTTATGGCGCCTGACTGCTCCTATCGGGCATTCAAGGCACAGATGCCGACGTGGTTCAGAACAGTAAACGTTAACAGCAGAGAGGTCATGAGGAATGTCATGCGACGAATCTTGTCAAATCGCATCAGCTACATAGATATGCGTACGGACAAGCGAAGGAATGATTCCGTGAATCTACACGGCTCTCTGAGTCACGACGAGAGAGTTATCGTGTTTCACGAGACTTCGGTTTTGCATCGGTCGAGATGGCAAACATACAAGCGATTTGGAATTCGTGGTGTTCCACAGCCACTTAATGCTGGTTATGGCTTGACGTGAACATGAAAAAACAAACAAACAAACGAACTAACGAACAAACTAATTATTTTGCTAGCCAACTAACTAACAACTTACCAACAAACCAACTGACTAAGTAACTTACAAACCGTCTCAGCACGACTTTTTTTCGGCACTGGCAATCTAATAAGTTCCTATCAAAACAAAAATAAAGTCAATTTTTTTATTATAAGGCTGTACGTATAAGTTGAGGTCAGTGGCTAGATGTCGAAAATCACACAATCTGACAGGTTTACGTGACACCGTATATGCGTTGTGACTAAAGCAAATCAAACAATGTGAATTACCATGCAGCAAAAAATAAAAATATGGAATTCAAAGGCCGCAGCCACAGTGCTGTGATTTGAGTTGTGATAAAGTGTCGCAATATTTTGGAAATTATGTATATACATTCCAATACACACCGCAAAGTATTTGCTCGAGCATGAGCGCTTCGTTTCTATGGTTGGCTTTTCTGCACAGCAAGAAATATTGTTGTGTGGTGGAGTATATATGAGTTTCCGGTTAGCACGTCGACACAAGTGAACTACGAGCGCGGACTGTAGGGTTACATTACAGCAGCGTAACCGTGATCTCATTCCCGGTAAAATAATTCGAGTGATTTGCGACACAATCGCGCAAGCGCAGAGTGGTTTGAAACACTCGCAGGCGCTTACCGCCCACACTTAATTCATCGTATAAATTTGGTATATTTACGTAGAATAACAATTTGGACGCGTGCGTTCCGAAAGTGATCGCGTGTCTGTCGATCAGAAGACGAAGTTTCAGTAGCCATTTGTCCTAGCGGCAAGTTCTTGCAGCTTGGCCTGGTGGTAACTGCAACTCAGCCTTTCCTAACTTAACACTGCCTGTCAGCGTTCCACGAGAGGTATTTCAACGTGCCCATTCGAATGACGACAAAGAGGTGTGTCTGGCTCGATGCGCTAAAAAAAAAAAAGGAAACGAACAAAAATGCAGCCTATAACCTTTTACTCGTGCGGATTCCTGCGATTCCACTTTGGCCGAGCTTGGGCAGTACAAAAGAAGAGGGCGCATTGCGGCTGCATCCTGAAAAAGCGTGCACTGGGCGGGGAGACGGAAAATAGTAAAATGAAAGAAGACGGGATGGCGACTTCGTGATGACACCGTCAGGACCCGGTCCCACGTGGAGGCCCCATCGTGACGACGCCGCGCTGCCCCTCCTGCACGCTACACCCGCTCGCACTGGCCGCCGACGGAAGTCCGAAATCGTTGAACCGCCATTTTGCTCCCTCTCTCCTTGGGACTAGTCTTGCCTTTGTCCGTCGTGCTCTCGGTTTCTCTTCACCCCATCGCTGCGCCTGGTTCCCGCGCTGCTGCTTGTTGCGTGCATCGCCTACTCATCGAGCACGCGAGCCGTGCGGCGAAGACAGTCAACAGGCACGCGCACGCCATACGTGACCCAAACCGGTCATGCGTTATGTTCGTACTGCTTTGAAATCCAACAACTACGACGCCATGTCTTAACGTATGCATAGTTTGAACAGCTTAGACGTGCTCTCAGCCTTTTGGGAAGGAGGACAGTCGCGAACTCATTGCGGATCAACTTGCTTTGAGGAATGTTAACTAATTCTTCCCCAGATACATCTAGAACGACGGCATTCAATTTAGGAGACACAAATTTCGCATGAGTGCTTTTCAGAGCATCTATCTTTCCACAGTATATCACACGTTTTGAAGCGTGCACCTACCGGACCATTTTGCCATATAATGGTGGTAGCCCCCACGTTTCTGCGCTTTGCAATTCACGTAAGCGAAATCGATTCTTGGCCCTTCAGTTAAGATCAAAATAGGTTTTTAACCGAACGAGCGAGTACCGCGGCTCTGAGAACGGCTGCTTTCTTTTGCCGCTCTTCCACTGTCCCGCACATCACTGCACGCAACAACCTCGACAAGCAACGCGGGCCCCGACGCACCTTCACCCGTCTGACCGCTCGTCTTTTCTTTTTTTGCTTTATCCTCTCTGTTCTACAGCGGTAATTTTTTCCCCTCTACCTGTTGCTTTTCTCCTTTCTCGAAGAAGCGTATGCTCTGCGTTGATTTTTTGTTGCACTCCCCTCCGCCTGGTCAGTCAGGCTCCTCCTCTCCCACTCGCTCCCTCCCCTTCTAGCGTGGAGTGAACGCTCGGTAATTGTGCCGGAGAGCATCGCGAAGAACAATCGTAGCCGCCGCCGTGTTCGTGAGTGTACGTGCCGGCAAAGAAAGAGGGTGGGGGGCCTGAAAATGCGGGGTTGCAGCGGGGGTGAAGAGGGGGGCGCCAAATTGGACGCTATGACGTCACGAACACGTGCTCGTCCATGGCGTCTTCTCTCTCGCACTCGTTGCTTTCTCTCGCGCTCTCTCTCTTTCTCTATCTTTACATCTCCCGCGCTTTTGTCACCCGCTCTTCTTCCGCTGCTGCTATAGAAGCGGTGGTCTACTGGTACGGTACATCCAAGCAGAGTTGCAGTCACTTATTTATCGTTTTGCTTACCTGCAGTTTTACTCCGCAGCACATACCCCTTCCTGAACCTTATCTAGATTTTTTTTTTCATTTCTTTCCTCTACGGGTGGTTCTGTCAGCACTGCTGCGCAGCGCTTCTAGAGAGAGGGTGGGCGGTTTTTCCCCGTTCTTAGCTGGTGGTCATGTCTCGGCTACCTCCATATTTCGCGGATCTGTATGAGCGTCGCCGGTGCGCAGACTGGATCGCTCCGGCGAGAGGAGCGCTGATGTGCTTTGCATGCAGACCACTCTCACCGCCACGAGATTGATAACTGCTTTGTTGAAGCGCGAAAGGACGGCGGGGCGTCCATAAATAAGATGTTTAGCACGCAGCTAGCGACCGACATTATGTTCGCGCCCGCCGAGAAACAATCGAAAGCGCACGTAGGTTTGGACGTTGTCAGAGCTCGTTGCTACATCAAGATTCATGCGCCGTCACTCAGCCTCGCTCGAGGATCGGTGCAATTAGCGCCGCGCACGGAACGCAACACTATTGTTTCACGCTACCCATTAATCACGCTAGCAGCCTTCTCTTTGCCAGCGGCAACCATGCGCGCATAGTGGTAAGAGATATTCCGCACGTTATAAGCTCGTCTATTTCATCCAAATCAACAATGCCATCATTCAAACTGTTCTAGCAACGCACACAGTGTAATTTGAGCAACAACAGTTGTCACTCAGTTACTCATTGATGTAGGCTTGCGTTCCGAATTAACTCTGAGGGTAACGTGAGAGACGTAAGGGTAAGGGTTCTGGATAGAGATTATTATGACTGTTTCGGTTTTTTGTCTTTGCTTGCGGTGACCTCGAAGCCAATTTACCCGCAAGTTATTCCAGTGCAACTGAATATGAAAGTGTGCGGCCTGACTGTGTTCGTATTTTTAAGCCATATCTGGGGGGGGGGGGGGGGTATTCCCGGAAAGAATGAAACGGACAGAGTGAAAAGAAGAAAAAAAAGGGGACTTCCGAAAGCTGGTTCTACTGCAAGGTTATGTCCTGACCGCAGTCCCTCATCCCAGTGCAATTTTATTTTTGAAGGGCACTCCTGTAACAAGAGACGAAAGTGGGACCACGACGTGCGTTTCCGAAAACCTTGGGGTCCTTGCAGTTTTTTTTCTCTCTGTTCTCCACTCTTTCTCTAGAAGAGCGACATTCATCACAAAGAGCTTACTGTCCTTATCTAAGTCGAGCCAAGAACGCCCATCAAATGTTCTAAGGGATAACGTGTCCCGTGGAACCAGTTACAAGGGAAATAGACAGGCCTAATAAACACTGTGTGACCATTCGCCAATGTCTGGACAGCATGTTCGAAGCGGCGTGTCAGCAGGGACGGGTTCGCCCCGCCGCGGTGGTCTAGTGGCTAAGGTACTCGGCTGCTGACCCGCAGGGCGCGGGTTCGAATCCCGGCTGCGGCGGCTGCATTTCCGATGGAGGCGGAAATGTTGTAGGCCCGTGTGCTCAGATTTGGGTGCACGTTAAAGAACCCCAGGTGGTCTAAATTTCCGGAGTCCTCCACTACGGCGTCTCTCATAATCATATAGTGGTTTTGGGACGTTAAACCCCACATATCAATCAGCAGGGACGGGTTCAAAAAAGCACTCGCCCCCCCCCCCCCTCCCACTCCCTAAACAGTGCCCCCCACCCCGTGTGATGCAACGTGGCTTTCTGAAAGTACAAGTCCAAATGTCCCGATAGTTAGTAAATGGTGTTTGCATCTAATCAAAACACGAACGCGGCTACCCCCATTTATCCGAGCTTCTCGGCTTATCAGCTTGATGGCAGCCGTAATCGCCCATATCAGTGCCTTTTTATGACAATGTGCTATCTCGTCGGGAGGCCGATGACGGAAAACTGATGCTGGTCACAAATCACGATGTGCACACAGTACGTGCCTATGACGCTCCTATTGATAACGGTGTGCGAGTGAAAACCAGGCCAAGTTGATACGAAGAGAATGAACCGGAAGTAAGTTAACTCGCACTAAACGATTTTAAAGCTGCTGCCTCTTCACAACTTCGTGCAGCTGGTTTTAGCCACAGATAGTGATGTGCTTCCAAATGCATGTGCGAGTTGGCTCAAATTACGAAGAGTGACGTTGTCGACTATAGTTGGTTAATCATAGGGTTGTGTGTGTGCCTGTTTGGTCCTCGTCTTTTGCACTGTTTCCCGTTAGATTGAATTACGAAACGCTCAACCGTGTCTATATCACCCAAATCTTATCTTTCTCATTGATATCTATGTATTGAATGCATATTTTTCATTCATTTCTCATCTAGTTCAATGCTTTGGTCCATTCCCATTACTCCATCAGTCAGCGTTATTTTACTTTAGTTATGGCAAACTAAACTGGAAAGTGAGAAAAATGAAGTCGCCACAGCAAAAACTGTTCATAGTTTTGAATGGCGTTTAATGGCCGCTGCCTATGGCTCCACAGTATACTGCCACATATATAAAGACCAGAGGATGCCAGTGCTCTGTATCATGTAGTACATTGCGGCAGATGGTACCAGACATTGGCAACCGGATGGTGGGAGGTCGCATTGACCAGCTCAGAGCCAATCGTCCAGACAAGGTGCTGGAATAGGTCACCTGAGGTCGCCGACGTCAACCATAGGTTGCCGGCCATTCAACACGAAATCATCCACGCATGCTTTTGGCGAAATAAAGCTTTCTGCCTCCATCATGGCGTTTTGGAGTGATACGAGCATGCATAGCTTTTAGAAGTGTCAGTACGCCAAACTTGTGTGAAACGCTGCCAAGTGTGGCTTCTCAGCCATATCGTTTGTGCCTGTCGACATGATATCGCAAGTAGACACGTTCTTTGCATTTCATCTACGTCACAGCATTTCTTGGCCAATACCACAGTGTGGGCATGGCCATACGAAAAAGTCATGTGACAAGAACAAGAATAGTCAGATGCTATTCCTCAGACACAAGGTAGTCAGACAGCCTCAGATATTCATGCTAGATTTCAACTGTGCTTTAGTGCACTCATGGTGTGACCAGGTGAGATTCGGCGCTACGTAGTGACAACATATGACGCGAAGTCCGTGTTCACAACTCAAACTGGACAGAACTGCGACACTCGCAACTTCCATGTGAGGCACTGCTTCCCTCTGGTGATTAGGCTTTGTTGAAGATCCCAAGGTGCATATCTTGGCCAGCGGCGACTTGACGCGCGCGATTTTCCTCTCGTGGCCGAGCCAACCGGCGCCGAGATGCAGCCTTGACTATAACCAACGCGTTACCCTTGGAGCGGCGACGAGGTTTAACATCTCGCGTCCTTCTCTGCACGGTATGCAGGTGAGTGGGCGCGTCAGCGTCCACGTCTTCGTAAACATGCCAAGACCAATAACGCGTGGCTTCAACCGTTACACGTAACGGACTCGGAGAAACCGCCTCCTCGCCTCTTCCGCCACCCTTGTTATTTGCGTACCTCTGGTGACCCAGTTGGCTTACGTTCAACGACTTCGAAATGTTGGCTTTAATACGCTTGCTGCTGTGAAGGGAAATCGGTATGTCAGTTTTTTTTTTTTTGGGGGGGGGGGGGGGCAAAACAGGCTACGCAAACACTGCTTCCGTCGGAATGCTGTATGGACACGTGCTGAAGTACTCCACTTTTGTCCCATGCTATAGCCGTGCCGAGGTTATGGCTCGTGACTGGAGTATACTGCACTAATTGGTGCGATAACTTAATTGGCCTGGATTATGGTGCTGTCTGATGTCCAAGTGAGATTGCTTGTCGGTATGGGAAGGCCCGTTTCATGCATACTACAAAACCATATTGCGAAGTGTATCGTGCAAAAACCGTCGTGCATGAAGGCTTTAGGATTGTCTCGCTGCTGAACTTCACAACCTGTCATTAGACAAGTAACATGGTATGGCCTTGTCCCAGCGCGTTGTGTTATCATTTGAGCTAGCTGTAAGCTGGCAATGTAACGATTTAAAGGCATGGGTAGTTTACTACTCATGACTAGTTTGCTGAGTATGAGCAATAAGCTTAAGGCGACAGTTTGTTCTTTCTGGTTTACTTCACAGAATTTATCAAGTCACGCTGCTTTCCTCATTTGTAGTACTCAAGTGGGCAGGCTTAGAAAAAACAATAGAAACACCAGGCTCTTTGAAAAAACACTTTAATCTCCTTGTTCAACTGAAATTTCAAAACTATACATAGGGCAATTCTTGACATTTCGATATGTAACACAGTGTTGCATATGAGCTCTTTCACGCAACCACTTTGCGGTAGCGGTTTGTTTGCTCACTTACTTTATCTATTATAGCCTCAGGATACAGTTGTATACGTTGTATTGGTTAAGCGAAAAGTAAAAGGAACATAAAACCGCAGTCCTAACGCCTCAAAGCGTGAAACTCATTTCACACGAGCCTAAGTTTGACTTCATGAGGTACCATGATATGCATTGCACGTACACGCACGTTCACTTTAGCTCCATCTGGAAGCCGACGCGAGGAATCAGAGCCGCAATCTCGCGCACGCGGCAACTGCGCGCCATTGCGCCACCACTGCACCTGGCAGTGCCGCGGCGCAAACAACGTGGAAGCGTTATTTTTTATTCAGCTAAGGCATTTGGGCAAAACTCGCGTTAACATTGACGACACGTATGGACTCTGCCTGTCTGTCTGCCAACAAACTTTAATAACGTCCTAAGGGACTACAATGTCGTAGTTGTGGAGCACGACCTAGTCGGGGCCGAGAGACCATAGTCTCTGTGTTTAGAACGAGTTATTCCGGATAAAACGTTTGTGTTATCGGTTTGGTCAGACATTTGAGTTGCTGTTGTAGCTCACAACTTTTGCTGTGCGGAGTTGCGGTTGTGGATCAGGGGATGGTGGCTTATTGTACAACTATGCATGAAGTGGACGGATTATTATTCTTTTATAGCGTTTATTAAAGTCTTATGTGTCTCGCGAGTCGAACATTCCCGCGTGTGTAAGATGGACGTCACATGACGTCATCGCATCGTAGCTTCGACCGATCGCAGAGGTAGCGAAATATGCATCAGATGAACTGCACAAATGTTATTCATGAAGGAGGCAGGGACAACGCAATCAACTGAGAACGTGAAAAAGTAACTTGATTAGTATCTCTCGCAAGCAAATTCTTTGTAAAGGATGCGCTTTCTTTATATAGTGTCGCCGAAGGTGAGTGCGGCCGTTTAAAATCGTGCTTGCGACAGCATCAATGACGTACGCATTGACTAACGCAACTTAACTGTTCTTTCACGGTGTCGTAACAGACCAGTACTAAAACGGAACTCCCATCGGTAGTTTAGTCACGTCATCTCTAAATAAGGTGCTTTTCACTCGCCTGTGTTGCCATTGCGTAACATTTTTTCAACCACAACGAAAAAAAAAAGAAAGAAAGGAAACAGGACGCGATTGCCGCCCACTTGGCAAAGCATTGCCAGGACAACTTTCTCGCCGCAATGGAGGTACGCAGTCCTGCCCGTGATCGGAATTGAAATCGACGAATGCCAAGAATGCCGTTGTAGAGCGTTGGCGTCGTGCGCACAGGGTGACTCCTTTGACGACCCGCTATCATACGGCGTCGCGTCACCCATGCCAGTTAGTCATACCGTCGATCGCCGGGTTGCTTCCTCCGGTACGCGTGCACGAAATGACTGTTTCGGTTTACAGCGGGGTGCGTTGCTGCTGCTCATGCAGGCGCGGCCAGGCGACAGCCGTCTCTGTGTCAAGGGTGCCGTGAAATGGCTCGGCAATGAACGCGTCATTCGGGAGAAAGGAGGGCACGTCTCTTCACGCATTTCTCCACGAGAACACGCGCCGCGCAGCGAAGTGTCAGCAGAGGGGGAAGTTGCCTTTGAGATGGGGCGACAACAAAGCTTGAAATCTCGAAGGCTTCGCTACTGATGCGCCTCATTTTTCTTGAGATGGAAGCCAGATGGCGCCAGTCATGTTATCAAACAAGAGGGCCCGTATTACCATAACTTACATAAGCACGCAGTTTAGACGCAACGTCAATGGAAACCTTTGTAACCATAATAAGGTTTTTATTAAGGTCGAGCCGAGCAATGAGAAACGAGACCCCCCCCCCCCCTTTTTTTTTTCTTTCTTTCGTACGAACATGTAGGATGGCGGATAGATTGCAAGATTGCCAGATGTCCCGGCGCGTATAAACGAAGTACACATGAGTATTTATGCAGTTAGTAAAACGCAACTTTGGGACATGGAAGAGTTACCAAAAATCGAAATTTATGTTTAAGAAAGGGGCTACGAGACAAAATCAGAAATGAAAAGGGTTCTTCTTTTAGGAGGGTTGTTGTTGGAACGCCCATTCATGCAATACTCGGTAGGGGGTACTAATAGATTGAAAGAAAGAACAACAGAAACTGCGCAGCTGCTGACGCTGAAGACAACACAAAATAGAGATGTTCATTCTTATAGAAGATGAAGCAAACATGAGCATTATTAAGACGTGTACTGACCACGTAAATCACAAGAATACGTAAAGGTACGCGCTACAACCTTAGAAAAGCAAGAGTGTATAACGAGGGGGTTATTAATGATTGACCAGAAAAAAAAAGTACTACACGTGTTTAGTGACTACTTCACGGGCCGTTCAAGTAGGTAATTAGTTACGTTTTATAAATACCTTACATTTGCATCATTGTAGTTAAAAAGCTAAGAAACGTAAACCTTGTAATTTAGTTACCATTTGTCATGACAATTCCTGCTTTCCGTCTGATGAATATAAATGCGAGTTTTTTTTTTTCAATGAAGCTTTTAATACGCCATATTTGGAGCTAGCAGATTCTAAATATCGGTCCGATTTGTGACCGTAGAAAAGCTAGATAAAGGATGTGCTGCAAAGTTAAGGACGAAAAACAAACTGGGCTAACACAGACGAAGCGCAATAAACGTGACGATGCGGCGTTGCCCTTGAACCCTGATTTGAGAACGGACCAACAAGCGTTGTGACTTCCTTGTACGTGATAGCGCTTCGGAAAGACAAATATGATTTTGAATGTACTCGTGCAAAACATATCGTATCTGCTGACATATACCACCACGTTTCCTTGACGTTGCTGATGACGTGCGAAATCGCTGAGCAAACATTTCAGTTCAGCGCTTTCGTAGGTCTCTCCCGATTCTGTCAGTGTCGGCATCCGTGTGTCCTTTTACGCTGTTTTTTTTTTTTTGTGAACGAAAGCAGACACATTAATTTCTGCGTTGACAATTTTCAAACACCTAGACAAAAGGAGAGAGAGTTGCTTGTAATTATTCTCAGGAACTATCAAAACAGCCCTGCTACAAATAATACAGGCGTTGATGATTGATTGATTTGTGGGGTTTAACGTCCCAAAACCACCATTTGATTATGAGAGACGCCGTAGTGGAGGGCTCCGGAAATTTTGACCACCTGGGGCTCTTTAACGTGCACCCAAATCTGAGTACACGGGCCTACAACATTTCCGCCTCCGTCGGAAATGCAGCCGCTGCAGCCGGGATTCGAACCCGCGACCTGCGGGTCAGCAGCCGTGTACCTTAGCCACTAGACCACCGCGGCGGGGCAGTAATACAGGCGTCATGCACATACTTCAATCATTTTTTTTCATCCGGAAAGTGAGGTATCTGTGGGATAATAAACTAGCAGAGAATCGGTCAATAACCTCCTTGCGTATAAACAACCACCATTACAACGCGGTCAAAGAGTACTTTTATATTCCCAAACCAAATAAATGAGCTGTTTGCAACAGCCGCATTGTAGTATGAAATGCTTCATATGTATAAAAATGAGAACATGGGTGAACGTGGACCGCACCGGTTACGTCGCTTTTTTTTTATGTATGCCGTAACGATTTCTGTGAAGCGATGCAAGAGAGATATTTAGATAGCGAACGTTGTCTTCCAGTAATTTGCAGTTTATGTTATTTCATTAGAGATACACTGAAAATAATCACCTTTTTGTTCTTAAATTACTCTTTCACAATTCGCATGGAGCCTACATGAGCTGACGGTCATGTAGGCTTCCTAACCATTCGGAGGTCACCCCGCTTTCCACGAGAAGACGATTGGTAGGCAGAGAAACCACGCTGAAACTAAATACAGCAGGCGACGCCACCTTGAAATTTATACACTAAACGCCGTGACGCCATAGAGTTTGACAGCACTTGCTATGTCATTGCTAGTTACTTATCAATAAGAAAAATGAATTACATTGTCCTCTGAGGGGGCCATGAATTTAACACGAAGTTTCGGGAAAATTAGTTTAGCCATTGTCGCGGGAATGCGAAAAATATGCTTTTGAACACGTTGCGCTACGTCCGACAATTTCGGCGCGAAATTCAAGAAATTTTAGGCTTGATTTTCTCGTTTATTAATAAATATTTGATGGTAAATTAACGTGTTTAGAGTTTTCAAAACAAGTTATCAAACTACACCGAGTCGATCATTATTTAATGTTAGTGTTTCTCGAACCAAGTGTCCACTTTGTTACACGTACCCGGAAGGCCGTAAGCAAATATGAATGACTTGCCACTACGAATTTTTTATACAACAGTGCATCACTTAGAAAGAAAGAAAATCCCAACACACATGAGTAGACATAGTGAGAGGTGTGGGGGTGGGGGGAGCATAAAAACTGGTTTTCGGTGTGGTCATGTCGGGTCAACATGAATTAAACGAACCTTTGTTTTTCTCCCATACAGTTACCCCAAACGGTTCCCAAGCCAGGACTGCACTCTGCGCGGTGGCTATGCGGACTTGGAGCACGTCCTACATGTGGGGCTGCACCTCTGCCTTAAGAAGAAATGAAGGAGTTCATTGAGGCCCAGGATCTGACTTCTCAAATCCTGGCCGCCCTGAGGGCCTGCGTGAGGGCCACGTGACGTTCAGTTTTCTCGCGTCTGTTGTGGACCTATTAAAGTTGTCTCACTGAGTAGTTCTGCCCACGAATAACAAGCGTTGCTGACCCAGCACCCAGTGCTTGCTTGTTTTTGTGAATAAAGTTGTGTCCTCTTTCTACTCCTAGCTCACTTCTACAGTTGAATCATTTTCGGATTGCGCTAAAAAGCAACACAAGTCAATAAACGTGCCACAGGCTCGAAGGAAAACAGTGGCAAAAGAAACTTTATTCTTTCGCAAAGAACGAAAGGGACTAACAATTAACAACATGGGCTAAGAGTTACCTTGGGCTTCTCGAGTAACTTCATACAAAAAAAAATTATGGACTAAGTGGTTGAAGTACGCGCTATGGACAGAATGTCGCCGCCATTTTCTCCCTTCTCTTTGACCAGACAAACTGATCTATGGTCAATGTCTGATCCATAGTGTTCGAATAGTATAGCTCATGAATAGAATTGAGCGTGAGTATGTCTCAGAAAAGTTGCCATAGAATATTTAGCGGAATATTTTACGTTATATTTTTTTAACAAATTGAAATATAAAAATAGTACATATCGGCTTGCAAGCGAATAGCTTGTAAATGAGACAGAAATAATGGAATTGTGATTGCACCTGCAGACAGCATGGAAAATTATAATAATGGATAAACCACATCAACGGATGTGCGTAGAATACTACGTTCGCTAAAGAAGCGTGGTTGTATATATTCCGCTAACATGCATGGGAGACTTCAGCAGGGACAAATGAGCCATCTGCCTGAATTCAGGAACACATACGGGGGCGGAGTAAAAGTTTGGCCTCCTTGTGAAGTGATTGTCCACCTGCTTGTACTTCATGATGGTGTGTGATACTCTGCACAACAAGAAGCGTGGAAGAATATTAAAAAAAAAAAAACACTCAGTGACACCGTTCTAGTAGTCTTTGTTGTCACTCATACTTCAGTGAATACATTTGTGCGAAAATTTACGAATGGTGAATTGCAGAACATGACATTCGATAGAATTCGTAGTTTACAGGAGAATTCTATCCGTACATATAATGTGTCATTTCTAAAAAGGAAGAAAAAAAACAAAAAAAAAACACCTAGCGTCGCTGCTCGCTTTACGCAAGGACACCCGGCTTCAAAAGCTTTAAAAATAAAACTGACTCCACCCGACACGAAACACAGCACCCAAAAATGTAACGAACGGTGCGAAACAAAAATAAACATAAATTGAGAACGTGTCGCGCTGAAACCACGTCTCAAGCGCTACAAATAAAAGTAACAAAAAAGAATCGTTGAAAAAAAAATATTCGTGGTAGTCAGGTGGAGAGGGTGGTGCGAGAGGGCTAGGGGCCTAGGGCGGATTGAAAATGAGACACTAGGCGTGGCGACTGGAAAGTTTGAGCGTGAGGAGGAACGCTTGGCTTGGATTGCGGCTAGACAGGAATACAGAGGGAGAGAGTCGGGAGGGGGGGCAAGAAAATCGGGTGGTCGCCTGAGTATAAAAAGAGAGCGCTACATGGCGACCAGCGCAGACTGGAACCAAATGTTGGAGCGTAATCGTGCACACGCAACTGCTCTCAAAAGATGGCGCCACCTGTCTTCAAGAACGAATTCACCAATCGCATGCCGACGGGATGGATACGCTCACTTCTCCTGAATGTTTCGACAACACCTTGATCTGTGTGGATGATTCCTTCCGGGGACTGACGATTAAGAAATTAACCCGCGTTCGGTTGTTTTTGTTTATTCTGGGACATTTGAAATCCTATGTCTGACGTAACGAAACACTGCGCGACAAGCAGGTTACTCCGTCATCGGCGAAAATAAATCTGTACATTCAGTGTCGGTGAGCTACCCCTTTCACCAAGTCGTGATTGCGTGTTGATATCAATGTTCGGCATATCTCCAACTGCAACGCCAGTTAATAATATTTCCAAAAATAAATTCTGTTTTCCCAATTGCATTTTCAATTCGGGCATCAGCTTCGTCCTTCAGCACTATTTGCACCCGGTACGATACGAGTGAGTGAGTTCTTACAGCTATCAATGTAAAAAAAGAAGGAAAATGAAGAGTTTGGCTGCGCCGAAATTGTGTGCACTGTTAGTTTGCGCGAAACACATCGTGGGCGCAAATCCACGAATCAAAAATACCAGCTGTTATCGAAGCCTCACAAAATAGCTGGAGGCGTAGAGTTGATCAGCTCCATTCCGGCAAACATACAACATCACACAGAGTACGTGGGTGCCGACAAGTAACAGACTAACGAAGCAGGTATATCTCAAACAGCGAGCACCCGCCACGGTGGTCCAGTGGGTACGGTGTTCTATAATCACCTGCAGGTCACAGGATCGAATCCCGTCCGCGGCGGCCGTATTTTCGATGGAGGTGAAAATGCTTGTGTGCTTAGATGTTGGTGCACGTTAAAAAATCAGGTGGCTGAAATTTCCGGAGCCCTCCACTATGGCCTCTATAATAATCATATCCTGCTTTGGTGGCGTTAAACCCCTACGATAATTATTAGAAGCGCGAGCGCCAATGTCCACGTTTGAATTCCGCAGTTCCTGTGGTACATTTGGACATTTCATGCTTATGTGAATGTTTCGCAGAATGGTTTTTCCTGTGAAAGTGCCCCGTTTACTTCCTCTGCATAATCGGGGTTTTCAAATATACTCCTTCATTATATCGAACGATAAAGCTGTTTACTAATAGGGTATGAAGTGAGCACGTCTCCTCGTAGACGATCTTTATATCATCTCGTGTGTCTGCATGCTCTTCTTCCACGTCCCCGCTCTGACGACGAAGGCCGAGGCAGGAGTCTTGTCTCGCAGCCGATCTACGCGTCCTTGTTCTTCTGCTCTGACGGCACACCACCCAGATAGCATGAGCGTAATACGTCACGACATCTGCGGCACAAGGTGTTACGTCATCGCGCACGCACTCATCACGGCGCCTTGCGACATCTGCCGCCGCGCGTATCTCGCATAGCAGCCGTGGGTGCATCGGCCGGCTGGCAAACAAACTGGCGCCGTGAGATGTTCAAGGTCTTCTTCGTCGTGCCTCGTCACAGAAGTGCACCTGGCCGCACTCGTTTTGGCTTGATGGTATAGTGTGCGCTCTATCTATCTATCTATCTATCTATCTATCTATCTATCTATCTATCTATCTATCTATCTATCTATCTATCTATCTATCTATCTATCTATCTATCTATCTATCTATCTATCTATCTATCTATCTATCTATCTATCTATCTATCTATCTATCTATCTATCTATCTATCTATCTATCTATCTATCTATCTATCTATCTATCTATCTATCTATCTATCTATCTCATTTTCGTATATGAAAAAGATCATTGTCAGTTATTAAGCCATTCAATTTTTTTCTCAAATATGCCACGATGATGCTTTTGATGACGCGATATAAAGTATACGTGCCCGTAAACCCACTCTCAGTGATCCTCGTTGTATACACTGACCTCGTATTAATAGGATGCTTGTTTGTGTCGTGTGACACCACAGAAAGCAAAATGATATTTTCAATGAATGTTACGTGCCTGCCCCCCGCCTTTTTTTTTTCAGCAGACCAAACAGGTACACCGCAAATGTTCTTCCAGAAGGGTACCAACCACTGGAAATGAAAAGACATCGGCAATGGATCACTTAACCGAACAGGTTATCATGGTTTGCTGACAGCAAATCAATAAAATAAGTGAGCACACTGCATGTGACGCAGTGTATTTTGAGGACACTGGTCTATCTAGAAGTGCGTGAAATAAATTTCTCATTTCTGTGTATAGTATCACTGCAGTTGCGGAACAATGGATATTGTTATCATAATAAAACACACAAGACAAAAGCGAAATGCACAGCCACCGTAACTAAGCGAATAAGTCAACCGGTTGTATCCGATTTGCAATAAGTCGGAAAATAGCGCTCGACCCCTAGTAATACGTGCTGCAAATGCCGGCCTCAGGTACACGTTCTCCGTTCAGTTCGTGCATCCATCAGCGCGATGGTCGTATGAGCGAGCTGAGCAAGTGCATGCGGCCACCTCCGCTGCTCATTAAGGCCGACCTCGATCGGGCAGCTCGTCAAGGTTAAGAGAACAAGCCACTCGGTGTGAGGGTGTGAGATACCAGCGACACGGCAAGCCCGGAGAAAGCCTGCCGGGCGCCCTTTGCGGCTCGCATTACTTTTCGCCACCCTCTCCCTACGACGTCGTCTCTCCCTCTCTCTCTCTCTACGTAATGCCTCTGAATTAGCAGAAGCCTGCGTGTGTGGCAAGCAGAGGGACAAGTGCATTGCCTGCACGAAATGATTTAATCGTGACAAGACTAGGCGAGCGGGATCAAGCTTAACTGCTCCGTAACGGTCGTAGCTTCAGCGAAGGCCGGCCTAATAGTTATTGCTCGTTTTTAATTTCGCGTTGGAATCCCAGCAATCAAGCAAGGGAGGGAGTCCCTAGTTTATGACACAACCTCGCTGAAAACCAGCAGATAGCGAAGCCGAGGAAGGTATAGGGGAAATCAATTGTACTGTTTCAGGTGTGTATCGTAATGTGTCAAAGTAGACGAAAAGGCACCTTGCCGCTGACAGAGACCGAACCTGCTCTTCCGAAGGTCGCGAGTTCATTAGGTCGCGGGTGTAAATATTTCTTTCTTTGCATTTTTATAAAGAACCATGCACCCTTCCCCCGCAGCTGCGATCAGAATTTACTACCACACGGCGAGTTGGTGGAGACGCATTAGAGGTAACGTCGTGCCCCTCCTCTCGCGCATTTTATCGCTTATTGGGCGCAAGATTCTCGAGGTAAGGGTGCTTCTGAGATTAATACTGCCGAAGGCCATACTGTAAATCAGCGCTATTTAGTGCTTTTTACCTGGAGGGTTAGGTGTGCCTCCCTCAATATTAAAGCTACTTGTTTCACTCATGAATTGTTATTCTCCCCTCTTTATTTTCTTTTACCTTTCTACCCTCCGTTTTTCCCCTTCTCAAATAAGCTGCCAGGTGTTGTGCTCCTCCAGGTGGCAGTTGTCAGCCTGCTGCCCTTCCTAATTCCTCTCTGTATTCCTGGTTTTCTCATGACCCAAATTTATTAATAATAATAATAATAATAATAATAATAATAATAATAATAATAATAATAATAATAATAATAATAATAATAATAATAATAATAATAATAATAATAATAATAATCCTCGTGGAGGATAAGACAAAGATCTAACTGTTAAATAAAACAAAATTAGGCTTTTGTTTAATACTTGAAATGCCTCAAAAATTCGTATATTACTTTCTTGGCCAATCCTCCTGCGTAGTTACGAGCCACTGTCTAGAGGCCTCATTATCGTCATAACCACGTTATGCCATTTCGCCATTTATGCCTTTTCGTTATGCCCTTTCGCGGTGACAGAAAAGGATGGTGATGATTCCCGGAAAAGGGGTACAACCAAACACGGGGGATCGGCCACGGGGAGCGCTGCAGTAGAGTTTGTGGAACAAAAATGAAAAAAAAAAAAGCTGAAGTGAAAGAGGGGGAGAGTGAGGAAAATGGAGAGGGGAGAAAAAGTTGGTTATAGAAAAGGAAGTAGATTTGCGATAATTTTGGTGTCTTTTACTGCAACGTTGCCTAAAGTTAATTTAGACATATGAACTAATTAATAGATATAGTTGAAGCAAATAACTATATGAAATGAAATGTTTTGGATGTACTGGCAGTATTAACATAGCATTCTCTTAGATATTTTTGAATTTACTAGATACAGCGTCATATACATGACCCTGTTGAGTGCCCTAGTGCCGACGCCCCTAGGGAGGATATCGTTGATGTGGAAAGCTCAAGGCCACTTTTCTGAAAAGTTAATGACCCCTTGCGAGCTATCTTCGTTCCTGCTCTTCTTCATCTTCTGCGTCGATCCCTGAACACGTGCACAAGTTTGTCTGAGTGGGATGCAATAACTACAATGGGTGAGGGAACCAGTACAGGAAGAGAGAAACAAATGGAGAAAAGGAAATTTTGGCGGAAACTATCTCTTAACGAAGCGGGATTCGAACCCGCGTACCCACAATTTGAAGGCGAGCATTGTAACCTCTCGGCAACCCGGACGAGCTAGCAGAGCGTAACATAGCCTTGGATAGCATATAGAGTAGAGTACAGTAAGAGAGTGAGAAGCGGAAGTGAGGGTGTGGAAGAGACGAGAGCGCTAAGCATATAGCATAGAACAGAGCAGCTATTAGGATGGAGGATAAGGGGGTTCGACACCCCACAATTTCTTCATATTTCGGGTGATGACAAAGTATTTACACGCCTTTCCATCGACCACGTGTTGCCAAATTTAGCTTTTCTGCACGTAAACAACCCCGGAAAAAAAATCCTGGGTATGTCTCGGCGTCCAGGGAAGGAATAATAGAGGAAAAATGGGGGAACTCAAATGAGGAAATAAAGAAACAACGAACGAGAGAGAAATATATAGACAAAACCAAGAGGAAGTGACAAGTAGAGTGCGAGAGAAAAAGAAATGGAAGAAAGAGGATTGAACACACATAGAACGAAATAGACGGGAATGTAAAACAGAGCGATGAGAGGAAACGAAAGAAGTACACGAAAAAATCAAGAAAGAGAAATAAATAAAGGCGCACTTCCCTCGCGCTATGCACATATCACTGCGAAGCCGCCTCGAGTTTTTTTTTCTTTAATGGCTGGCTGCGCTGTTCGGAAACAACTATCATACTAGGCGCAAAAGACAACACGAAAACTGGCTAAAGCGAATGAGCAGTAACAGCTATCGCGTATCACTTAAAACGGGCTGGACGCGGCTAAGCCCGCCATTGGCATTGTCTATACGAAATTTTGCAAACGGGCGTAACATCGACAACATAGTGTAGCAGGGGTTGAGCGCGGCTACATAGGCTGTAATCTAGAAATAAGGAGTGTAATGCAAATGGCGGCGGTCACGGCGATACTTCGCAAGTTTCTCACGTGCGTCGGACCGTCGCGCACGGCAAAGCGCAGCGGGGATTCCACAGTGGCACCTCCTAACGACTCATCGTATTTCCGCGCGGAAATACACAGACCAAAAAAAAAAAATAGAGTCAAGTTTCGTGTTGCGTCCGCCGGCTCGCGTGTCTACCGCGGGCACGAGGTGTGCGCAGCCTTCGTTCTCCCGCAGGGTTCCCACGTTAGTAATACAATCCGAAGCCTCGCCTGCCGGTGCGGCCTTCCTTCGGCGTCAGCGATCGCGCCACGCCGATTAGGTCGGCGGCGTCCGGAAGTTACGCTCGCTGCACCGCGCTCGTCCTGGCGAAAGAAAAACCGAGGCGGCGCGTCGTGGCTGGGCGAAACCCTTGCCGGCCGTGCGCTTTTCCCAGCCGGGCCGTGGGAAACTTGCTTCGCGAGCGAGAGAACGCGGCGCCGCGGAGGTTGACCGCTCGGCCGTCAGGGGGAACCGTTGGCGAGCACTGCTCGATATGGTAGACACCACGGGTGCTGTCTATTCGTCACAGCCGCCGATATGATGTCGCACTTGATGAAACGTGCGGTCATTTATTTATACGTTTACTCTGTAAATGGTGATGGCACGGACATCTCAAACGATTATACAAGCTGAAGTGACCGAGTGTTGGGATTGAAATCAAGGAACCAGAAGGGAACAACTAAGGAAGGTAGCCTCTCTGAAATGCTTCTTCTCACTGGGACGCATTTGGTGAACGTGTAATATTCACTTTGGGGGGGAGGGGGGGGGGTTAGGGCAACAATTTTATTAACGCGGCACTCTATAAACTATGAGAAAGCCGTATACAGCTGGGCCTGGTTAATATGTAAGCTGTAATGCTGAACGTACTCCATGTGAGAACTGCAGGAGATATTCAGGCGGAGTAATTCATCGACAGGAGAGACTACGTTTATTTAATCATTTATTTGGATACCCTAAGAGCCCAGAGGGCAATACACAGGAGGGGGGATGTATTTATAAGGAATGAAATATAATCACACTTCAGGCATACAGCAATAGAAAAAGGATAGCTAGAAATATAATGCAGAAACATGAACATCTCACAAATAACGATGACTTCTAGATTATTTTTTAGGTTTGTTCAGTCTCTGAAGTGAACGCAATCAAAGATGACATGCAGTGTAAAATACAATGAAGAGATCTATTAAAAAGTGTAATTGCGCTCGGGAAATGAGTGGAGCGCTAATTGAAAAGACCGATCTTCGTTGATGGTGGCAATGCTAGATGGCAGTGAATTCCATTGATCTATTGCTAGTGCAAGAAGTTTATTACGGTATTTTTTAGTGTGAGCAAAAAATCGCTTGAGAGGAAGCGACAAGAAGAGGCGTGGTCCAATCTAGACGAGATGTGGTGTGCGGGTAAAATATGAGATCGCGAAAAAGACGTGCTGTTAGGTGTGAAAGAAGGATAACTGGGCGAGTGTTCGACGCAAGGTGGGTGAATGCATATCAGTAGTGCTTTTGTAGTTTTGTGACACTTTAAGAACAGGAATAATGCGATAGGATGAACCGGGCTGCTTAGTTTTGAACTCTTTCGAGGTGATTAGACCAGGTGACATGATTGAGGTAAAGTGCATCTTTTTACAAAAGACCAATTCAGAGCGGGCCATGACAGAGAAAGAGAAAGAGAGCAGTTAGATCATTTACTAACAAAAAAAAAAGACATTAAGAGGGCCCAAGGAAGTGTGGTGCATAATGGTGTCCCAGCAGCCCTGATTTGGATGCGGCCAGCGGTTTTCGCAAGTCACCGATAAGAGATCACGCGAAAGCTCCTGGAGATCAAATAAAGCTTTGTGTCTGTCTACATACTGTCGGACTGTGTGTGCAGGGATAGCAAAAAAAACTAGCCTTTGTTTTTTGCGCTGTTCCTACGTTTATTGAACACCCGACAAAGGTGCGGAACTCGCTCTGTTCGCAAAGCTGCTTGACACTCAGCAGTGGCCACCATTTTTGGCACTCAAGATTACCCAATTTAATTACCTGAAAACGAGATAGACAAGTAAACATTTGTAAATTATGAAGGTACACAACGCTGAAAGAAACTAACAAATAATAGTAAGTGGGGTTTAACGTACGAAAACCACTGTATGATTATGAGGAATGCAGTAGAGGAGGGCTCCAAAAATTCCCACCACCTGGGGTTCTTCAACGTGTGCCTACATCTAAGAGCACGGGCGTCAAACATTTTCGTTTCCACTGAAAATGTGGTCACCGTGGTGAGGATTTGAACCCGCAACCTGCGAGTCGGCAGTAGAGCAGCATTACCCCTGGATCACCGATGTGGGTGACGTCGAAAGAAACTGCTCCTGGAAAGACACCGAAAACACTTCAGCATCACTACACTAAAACGCAAAAAATTACACCCGTCATAATCTTCTGCACACGACTTGGATGCGCAGGGAATGCGCAGGTTCCGACCTGGGCTCAGGAGAGGCGCGGTGGCCCGGAACGGTGTTGTTTTTCGCGTGCCTCCGTCGGAGCCAACGTTCGGCGGGGGTCACGACCGGCCACGCGGAACCGGATCCGTTTTTCTCTTTGGCGCGCTTTGTGCCAGCGATGCTGCCATTGCGTGGCGCCGTGCCCCGCGGTATTATGGCCAGGGCATTGAACGGAACGGATGATGTCCGCGCCGGGCGCGCATTCCTGACGTTCTGCCCAACGCAGTGCATCCTGCAGGCAAGGCTGAGGAACAGACGAACAGTTGATAAGTACGGCGTAAATGGAAATGGTAGTCGAGGAAATCAGCATAGAAGGAGATCGCAGCAACCGCCAACTGCAGTGTCCGTTTCGTGCCGGAAGTTTCCAGGGCTACCTTTTGAATATGGGAAAGCCGAATGAGTCTGTCAGTATACGCATGTTGAATGACTTGACGAAGCAGTTGAAAATAACGTGGGACTGGATATTTGCAGCCGACTGCTGTTGCACGGTGTTTCTCAGTAGTTAATTGTTCATCCATTACCTCACCCTGCGCACGCGCTTTAGAGCCTGGCAAAGTAAAATAAGTGGAGGGCAGAGCTTCGCCGCAGTGATGCAAGCCGCACGTGACTGATCCGCATGGCTGGGAATCTTAGCTACAACAGGTAATTGTACCCAGTGTGCGTATAAACTCTGTAGCCGGCGGCAACAAAAATATTGAGCAACACCCAAAGTTAGACTTAGGCCCCTTTACGATCCCCGAATATAATCCGTTTAAGTATTGGTTATTTGTTGCAGCACGCTTCAAGTGTCCAAACTACGTCCGGCGTTCACAGTGTTGGGGTGGGGGTCGGGGTCACGGCGATGAGAGGCCTGACCGAACGCGAAAAGTGAATGCCAGTGTCAGTGGGAGTGATGCAAAAAATCATTATCACATGATAGCGGCGTCATATCAAGTCATTGTGACGTCACAGTTCTCCATTGTTTAGGCCTTTATCGTGACGTGACACATGAAGGTGTCACACGATGACGTCATCAAATGGCATCGTCACGTCGTGAGTCATTCCCGGAGGAAATGCGAAATCCACGCGACGTGCAAAAAGCTTAAAACGTCTCGGATCGCAGAGGCAATGCAAAACCATTTTGGGTAATTTTTTTTTTTAGTTGGCGGGAGAAGGGGGTGTGAATCTTAATCAGTACAATCGACCGAGGAAAAAAAAAACAAAAATTGTCCCCACCTCCCCGAAGGGAATCGGGAGCAAATGCGAATGCATTTGTTGCGCCTACTGTACACGGCGTAGTAATTTTAATGGCGTAAATTAATGGCGAGACGAGGATTTGTGCGGTAACCATTTATTTACACATTCATCAGCCCACGAACGGTCGAGAGTGGGACGCAGGGAGGAGAGAAACCGAACTGCGAGAAAAGGAGCGGAGAAGGACTGAACATACCCTTTCCAACACTCTCTCCACACACGAGGGAGCTCCGCCGAGCACCCTAGAGTTACTATAATATGCTACCTTTAGGTAGCAGAGTTGCGCCAAGGTACGCCATCTTGGGTTCAAATGTCTTGAGGGAAAGCCACTCGCACCCACGTAGGAGCAACGCTCCTGCTTCAGAGTGCTACATTGTCCCTCAATATTGAGAGACTGTGGTATTAGCATGGCTTTATTTTTTCGCTTTCTATTTTTTAAAGGTACGAGTAAAACTCGGTTGCTCCGGTCACGCCTAGAAGCCTTGATTTTGTGCTCACGTTCTCGGTATGTAATAATAAAACAAAGTGCATCGGCTCATTGAACCTGTAAGATGGTTGGTTTATGCAAAATTTAGTTATGGTTGGTTACACTAGCTTCGTCTTCTTTCCCGCTGTTTTTCCAAGTGACAGCGAAGGTCGGCTTCCCCGGGACGGCTTTATGCTGTCCCATAGTAGAGTACCCAGTACTCTAAATCGTTAACCACTTTTTCTAAGCACAAATACGAAATTGTTTTTGTACTTTTGATCGCGATTGAACCAGTTAGGGATAAATGTTTTTGATTGTGTTGGACTCGTTCGTTAAGTGTGTGAGGGAGCCAGGTGAAGTTTTATTGCCTTCAACTGAATCAAGCTGGATAGTGATCGAGAGTATCCGTGCGACGCCCATATTATGCGCGGCTCTTTATTACGCGGCTCACGACAGCTGATGTGAATCGTTGTTCAACAGCCATGTCGTGCCCGACAATCCTTCCGCGTAAGGTTTGAAAGCTGCAGTGAATTCACGTAATTTACGCGCTAGCTGCAACACTTTGCCGATTTGAATAAGCCTAGTTTAAATTATTATTCCTCTATTTTTAGTGTTATACCAGTCAGACCAATTGGGACGTATGCAGCCGACACACTCTGACCAATTCTGCATGTATAACGTAATGACTGCATCTGTGGGTAATACAAATTCAGCAAGTTTGCAGTGCCAAGGATAGATAAAGAGGAGTCAAACATATATTCCTTCCTCGCTGAACACTTATCTTTCTCTAGCAACATCCGCTGCACCCGCGCCTAATCACGTGGGCTATAAGTAGCACAATTTACCACAGAATGTACTTTATACCACATTTCTGTCGACCAACATGACTACAGTACCGAAGAAGTGCGGCGAGAATAACAACAGCCGATGTCAAACAAGCTTGATCTGCCCAGAATCATCATAGCATTGGCTTCTCCGCAGTGCAGTTGAACCACTTATGACCACGTGATGGCGCTCGGCGAATAGGGGCACTGAACTCCTGCAGGCAGAGCAAGCGGTGTACGGAAAGCAGTGTCGCAACTCTGCTACCTAAAGGTAGCATATACAGTAACTCTAGAGCTCCCGCAATGCGAACGCCCTCACATGTCAGAGCACTCTCCTCCTCTCCGCTCACTCTCCGCTGCTCTACTCGCACTACCTGCTTCTGTTGCTAGGGGCGAGGATAATTGTGGCAGATTGGGCTAGTTGGTATGACATGATGATAGTTATAGCGCGAGAACAGAACGACGACACAGAGACCAGAAGGACACCCGCAGCTGTTACGGAAGTGGGAGTGAGAGCGGAGTGATAACACATGCCGGGGCGCGGACACCGCCGGACGCCTGACAGAGCCTAAGAAATGCATTCGCATTTAAAACAAAATAAAGAGATCCCTTTCACCTCAGAGTCGTCTTAAGCAAACACATGAGAGACGTGAGTGCGTTCAGCATCCTTTTTGCTTTCCTTTTATTTATATATGAGCAAACATTTATTGTTCTCGTTTGTGAACTTTTTCTTTGCCATAGGTTACTTTGGGTTACGGACTAGTCAAGCCGCCTCTCGGCAGTTTTTTTTTCGTTGTCCTCCATCTTCAAGACTGTACGTGGTGGAAATAAAATTTGATTTGACTACGTGAAATGCATTGCTACAGTTCATGGTGCCTTTCGTTGTGTGTTCTACTTGTCATTATGAAATTTTAATTCTTCATTCAATATGTATACAATTAGGAAACAGTTCTATCCACTTAAAACTTTGATGAATAATATATACTATTTTGTAGACTTGATTCTGTGTAATTATTGTAACGGTTCTTATTTGGTGAAAATATTTTATTATATTTCTGCTTATTTCGTTATTTACATGTAATAATTATTTACAGGGGGTCTCAGTATCTCCGGACCGAGGGACTCTCTTCTGTGTGACCTTCATGATATAACCATACTATGCGAAATAAAGGTTTCATTTGATTCTTTGATTTACGTTAGCATGCGAGCTTGGTTATTATGTAAACATAAGTTCTCTCACCCTTTATTTTCACTTTCATGCTATTAAATATTGCTGTTATTTCATGCTATAAATAGGCTTTTAACTGCCTAACAATACTTCTGGCAGGGGAGTAATTATAAAATAAGCACTGAAGACTTTTTTATGAGGATTCATTAGTTATCACCACAAGTTCCACGTTTCAAGAGGAACTCACAATGTAAAAAAACCGGTATGCAATGGCCATAGTGCATCGATGGCTGTGTGTGTCAAGCAGGCACAAATATTCCGAAATAATTACGTGGCATCGTGCACGAGACGAATGCTATGCGCTCATTTCCAGAGGATGGTTGCCAAACGACTTGTATACGCTTTAGCAATGATGGCAGCGGATTAGAAGAAATGATTGAAGATCTAGACCAAAAAAGCACTGAAGTATGAACAAACGTGAGTACGTGAAAAAAAAAGACATTAAGGAAAAGTTTCAGCCGGGCGAAAAACAAATAGTTAATGACAGGTAAGCATTAACTTCAGTCTGTACAGGATTATTATATGTCTCGGGCAATTACAAACTCATGAAAACAAAATCTACCGAAGACTAAGGATAGACCATAAAGCACATATTAGACATTTTCAAATAGCCACAGATAATTTACCATTGTCCCTAGCTTAGCAGAGATTTGAGCTGGTTGGTATATCGTATCAGGGGCCGATCCAGTCACTCATTTTAGGGGGGGGGGGGGGGGTCACTTGAAGTAAGACCGGAGAGGACACATGGTCCTGACGTTTTTGTTTTTAGCAGCACGAAAACATCATCAGAGCATGAATACTGCTAATTTATGGTGATAGTGGGCCCACTCATGTGTCCTAATTCGGGATAGGAGGTGGCCGACAAGCAGTGAAGGGAAGGGAGGGGGGGTGCCGACACATGCTTTGGAGGGGGGGGGGGCGATCGCCCCTACCGCCCCTCCTTTAATTGTATTTGCCTCTGCATCATATTCATTATAAAAGAGGCAGGGCGTGCAAATGACGGCACCTATAGGCGTTTGTGGTGTCCTGACTTTCTTCTTGCGTCCTTGTTTGCACGCCGTGTCTCTTTAGAACGAATACAATTGTACCTAATGCAGAAAGTGCACAACCATTGCATGATCCCAGTATTAATATTTAAGGCAGAAGCCCGAAGAAAGAGAAAATTCGTGAGAAGGCTGGAAACCACGCAACGCGCGATCGAACCGAAAACAATAGGCATAGCACCACGGGAGTCGGCGGGACTCTGTCTTGTGGAGTGCAACCCTTTGTTGCAACCCTTTGAAGGGGGGCAAGTGCCCCTTTCGCACCCACTGCCGAGATACATAAATAGCGCTAAGAGGCAGGGATAGAGCAGAGCGAATTAGAGAAGAAGCAGGGGTAGCCGATTCTCGAGCTGACAAAAAGAAGAGGAAATACCCCACTAAGTCATGCAAATGCGGAGGTCGGGTAACCGATATATTCAGTCATGCACTTTAGTAAAACTTGTTATTGAACTAGTTGGCGCAAGTTGCAAGAAAATGGTGCATGCTACAAAACGCTCCTTCCTTTCGCCTAATGTTCTTGGTGGTTTGCCTTGTCTAATTTTCTTGAAAGATAGTCAGTCAGTGGAATCAAAAACTGATGAATACCAAGGGAGGGGGGAACGTATCCTAGGGTGAAGGGTTAGATTAAAAGACGAAATGAGGAAGTACCCATAGGCGTGCGCAGGTTTACCCTTCAAGAGGGGGGGCGGGGCAAAAATTAGTCACAACGCCCCCCCCCCCCCCTGATCGATCGATGTGTGGGGTTTAACGTCCCAAGACCACCATTTGATTATGAGAGACGCCGTAGTGGAGAGCTCAGGAAATTTCGGCCACCTGGGGTTCTTTAACGTGTACCCAAATCTGCGTGCACACGGGCCTACAGCATTTTCACCTGCAACGAAAATACAGCCGCCACAGCAGGGTTTCGATGCCGCGACCGGCGGGTCAACAGCCGAGTAACTTAGGCACTAAACCACCGCGGTGGAACCCCCCCTCCCCCCCTCATTCTCCTTGTAGTTGACTAGAGGGGGTGGTTGCTCCCCGTCCACTGAAGGTCCTTCGGTGAACATATACTTCACGTTTCCTGCATAAAAATGACGATTTTAATTTGTGAGATACAATGCACAAGCAACCGAGCGCTTGTGAAAAACTTCGATGCGTAGACAGGTCACGATTACAGCGGCGAGTGTGTTGTGCCAAGATAGCTGAGAGCTCGGCTAAAAATGATAATTACAATGATGATCATGACAATGATGCGCTCAGAAGTGCTGGGTTCTTTTTTGCCTCCAACGACCGAAGGAGAGCCATGGCTACAATATTAACATTTGAATAATCCGCCACATTCCAAACGTGTCTTGAGTACATACAGGTGCATTAATTTTGCAGATACACGACGTGTCGTCTGGAGTGGCGACGGCCACATTCTTTCACGTGCTCCTGGGCAACCAAACCAGGCAGATCACTGTACCCGACATGCTAGCTGCTAGTGTTGTTACGCCAAAGACGTACGTATAAAAGCCTGAGGCTTTGCTTTCGATCGCGACATCACGCTGAAAAGGCTCTATCAGCCAGAATCAGATTCAAAAAGAAAAGTAGTCCTTGGATGGACGATATCGCTTGATAGTCGCCGATCCTTGCTTACATATGCACTTACAAGCACTTTCATGGAAACTAGCCACCTCGTAAGGTGTAAAAGGCAACCTGATATGAGGCCAATGGCAAGGAATCTTCATTTTTTCGGGGAAGGGGGGCACTTAGTGAAGGCCTTGAAAACACCCATTTTTATTAATTTTCCTCGGCGAAAAACCCCCTCCAGATTATCAGGGGGGAGGGGTGGAATGCGAAACGAACCCTTAGCCCTCCCTTTAAATAAGGGCCTGCCTGATACCAGGGTATCGCGTTGCCACCCTTTGCATCGCCATGCACGGCACTGAGAAGGGTGGTGGTCTAAGGAGGTGGTCGTATAATAATCTTTAATTCTGGTATGTTCCCATCTTTTGCTCGAGCATTCGCGACCTCAAATTTCTCTGGAATGATATTGTGATATTCGTCAGTGAGGCTCCATGGGCCGACGTGGAGTGTGGAAAAAAAAAAGGGGGGGGGGGCGAAGAAAAAAGTGCGAGCATTGGTTTGCACATCGACGGAGGCTCTCCGTTTACTCACTACGCAGATCTTCTCAGATCACGATTCGCACCGTTCCGTGGGACACGCTGGGCCGGAAGTCAGTCCACGTGGTTTGTGCGTGTCTGTGTGCGCACATAGGCGGTGATGTGAAACGGAGAGCGCATCCGACCCACCGAGAGCGTTGTTTGCAAGCCCTACACGACATCCGGGCGACGTTGCTTCTTTTTTTTTTCGTTTACTTTATTTGCCCTTCTAGTGCGTTCTCACGCAGCCGGCATTCGCTGCACTCCCACAACCCTTTGGTTCTCCCGTAGCTGCTGCTGGTATGCAATGCAGTTTAGAAGTAGAAGGCGGCGTACATAACGGGTCAGAGCCGTAGCTCTACGGTTGAGAGATCTCTTCGCGATTCTGTTTAGAGGAGCCCTGAAACACTTTCTCAAGTAACCATATAATGGATTCAGTAAAAGAGCTTATTGCGTCATGAATTCAACGCCGCCAACATATTAAGAATCCGACCAGTACCAGCGGAGTTACAAAGACTTGCCTGGTCTGTAGATCTTCAATCATTTCTTCTAATTTGTCGCCATCATTGCTAAAACGAATACAAGTCGTTTGGCAACCCTCCTACGGAAATCAGCGCATAGCATCCGTCTCGTCGAGGGTGCCGCGTAATTATTTGAGAGCATTTGCACCTGCTTCACACACCCAGCCATCGACGCACGATGACCATTTCATCCGTTTTTGTACTGGGAGAGATCCTCATAAATCACGTTCTCTCTCGTATCGGCGAAAGCGCTCAAAACTAGCAGGTAGAGATGGCAGAAAAAAAAGAAAACTTCCCGTGTATGTACTTCGTGACCATCAGCACTTTTTTTTTTTCTTTTCTTCGAATACGCAGCTTTTGAGCCTGATCACGTGTGCACACGTGAACAAGTCATGACCTCTCGCGGCGATCCCTGCAATGACTGAGCACGCCATGTTCAAATGAGCCAATCGCTGACAGGTGGCCTTTTACGAGTGATTTTTGAGCTTCTTCCGTCATTTGTCGAGGGAAGGGAAAGCAATTTTTAGCGGAATTCGATTATTTATTGCGAATTACAGGCAGCGCGCTGTGCTATAATGTTTGGCTCGCGTGTTTTCGGGAGCCTCTACTTCCGATCGGCAGCGTTTTCTGACCATGCTCAAAAAGTGTTGCCAAACCCTTTAAGAATAACGGCTCTGGCATTCGATAAACATGCTAAAAATCTTTGCAAGCTTCAGAGCCCCATTATAGTTAGAGTGTGGAGTCGGTATATTTAACATTCAAAGTAAAGGCTGTTCAATTGTGCTGACAAACGTGTCCAAAAAGCACAGGGAATAACGTGGAAGAAGGCTGGCGCACGTCCAGCCTTCTTCCACGTTCTTTTCCTACTGTTTGTTTGCACAGTTAAAGTGCTTTCGGTGACCTCTGTGAATTCCCCTATACAAATACTAAAAAGGTCAATTCAGGTTCACCATATATTCTCATGGCGCGTCATTGAAACGGCAACAGTGTAGGACGGCGAAATAACTCGTTTGTCGGTCCTTTTGTTCTCGTCTCAGTCATGTACGAAACAGCCCATATAGGCGCACTTTTCCGGGTACCGTGGTGGTTGCTGCACGGGGAATCTATTAGAACGAGTCTCTAATCTCAAAGTCAAAGATAGCTCGCGCACTTTGAGTCGTGTCGTCAAGCGCTAATAATTTATAAAAAAGCGAATCAGGGAACGATCAAACCACGGCGGACCGGAAACAACTAATCATTTACTTCCTTCCTATTTGAGCCTTCTTCACGACAATTAGCGGGTCTAGCTGTTGATGATGACAATACCCGATCTGATTGCATTCGCACTGGTGTTCCTTTAACTGAAATTGGTAAAGAGGATCCAGGAGACTTATGGTTACACAAATACCTTATAGACTGAATCACTTCGTTCTAAAGACAAGTCAGAGAAACAAAAGGATTATTGTGTTTTTTTTTTTGGTTTCATACGATACGCAGAAAAAAAAAGAAAAGACATGTGGAAGAATGCGATGATTCGAATGCCACCAAAATTGCGATGCCCTGATGTCTGTTCGGCCTGGTCGTTCCAAATGGAGGTGTATTTTAATTGCGAACAGTTCACTCGGAACATTTATGGTTTTGTTCTGACTATTGCTCTATGATTCCTAAAACTCGCCATCAGCATATTCTATACGTTTTCTTTCGTTTTCATGCATACGCATTTCAGTAAAGGCGAGAAAAAAAATGAGGAAGAATAACCGAATTAACAATTGGGGTGTGCGATTCGCATCCTGAACAGACGGAAGAAAGTACAAGCACGTGTTTTTTCCAGGAGTAAGAGTATTTTTCAGTTCTCTGTAAGCTATCGACGCCAGTTCATCTGCGAATGATTGTAAATTAAAAAAAAAACTTTACTAAACTTATTTTTAGGCTAAGATGCATGCATTTGCACAGCTGTGCCTGGAAGTACAGGGTATTGCGGAGTACACCTGTACGTTTTAAAAACTGGGGGTCCTTCAAGCTTCGCCTTGACTTAAGCTTCGTTAGGTCAAATGAGAGAATTCAAGTCCTTCATGCGAAGAACCGAGTGCCGCTTTAAGATTCGGAAAAAGCGGTCTCTATAGCAACAACTGCGAGTTAATGAAATTCTTTCTGACTCTGCGGCAAAACCAAAGCGCCAAAGAGCTCAACTGAAATGAAGGAGCTTTGTTATGTCTACCATCAACCGACTTCGTTGCGCGGGTGTGTGGCCTGCGCTCGCAATTACTGCACCCATGACGCACACACGTTAACGAACGGGGAAGAACTTCACCCCTTTAACAGCTGTTTTGAACAGTGACGTCATTGCAGTCGTCTGTTCGTTGCGCCCATCGGTCCTTTCGTTTCGGTTTCCCTGAAGAATTCAGGAGGATTTCAATATTGCGTAGTTAATACTATAGGCCGCTTTTCTGAAATCTCAAAAAGGTAATGGGTTCGTCGCATCAAGGACTTCAATTCTTTCAGTTGACTTAACAGCCTAAATTTATTAATTAGAAGACAATTAATTTATTACCTAATTACTGTTTCAAATGATGTCTTACGCCCTATTAACATACCCGCCACTACAGAAAAAGCAATCGTGAAGACAGCGATGAAACGGCGCATTTTGCTGATTTTTAAACAATATTGAACACATTTCTTGAAACATCCTGTATATCAATCTCACTGTTTCCGCAACGAGAAAACATTCTTATGTAATTTTTTTTTTGGAAACGTGTTGCGCGCATAAAAGAGTTCCTTTTATAAACGCAATACCTTGAAAGTTTGTTCTATTGCGCTTAAGCGCGAGCACTGCCATTTCCAGCGAAAATAACGGAAATAGAACACGCCGAATTTCAGTTTGTTTTTCTTGTAACAGATGCACAGGTTGCATGATCACCAGCAACAGAGTTGGCAAATAAAAATTCTTCAGTCTATATTGATTGCGTCTTACGTAAACCATGACAAAATCAATATTGGTGCACTTTTAGGATGTTTTCAATGAGAATGCACCTACAAAGAAAGATAAAAACAATGAGAAATATTTTTAAAAAGTTCTGCCCTTGTAAAAAAAAGATCATTTTTTTCATGGATGGGTTAATTATATTAGAATTCATCAAAGCGCATGCAACTTGTGAAAGCATGAAAATTAAACTTTGAAAACAGTCCGCTGCAAATTTGACAAATATATTTGAATAAGTTTTTAGTTCATATACACCAACTTGTCAAAAATATATAAAAAAAGTTTCGAACAGCGATATCCAAATTCTCACACCTTACGATGCTCGACTAAACACTATGACTTTGATACAACATGAACAAGTTATGACATTCAGAAGCTTTCGCTTAACATACCCCGTACCTAGAATGTTCGTCGATAAATTAGTTTTCCAATAAGGAAGTATTCGAATGGTAACATGCTTTTAAGTGTGCTAAACAGCTTACATAACGGTAACAGCTTACATAGCGTCAATGTAAAGAAAAAGCTGTGTAATCTTTTATTGTCATGTTTAGGTAATTTTGTCATCTAAGTAATATTTCACAGCTTTTCTTAGATGTTTTGAACTACTTTTATGCACATGTGACTGGTTGCGATGTACCTAATTTTTTATTTGGTACTGCTTCATTTAGCATAGCGGGTGCTTTGATTCGATGCAGTGACTTCATACGTTGCATAACTGACACGTTGAATAACATTGTATAATACTATACTATCACTGTGCAAAAACTTTTGTGAAATTAGTCACGCGACATGTGCCGGAACTATACCGAAGGGAAGTTGCAATGGGCCCCCGTCAGGTGTCTCACACCCAATTTCCTCGTTATGCAGTGTGTCGCTATAACCTAGATAAATGTTTTTTTTATTTTTGTCATATTACGCTATAAAAGAAATAAAGTAGAACATATGACAACGTGTAGTTATTATGCCATAAGAGGTTTTCCTGTATTGGCCCTGACAGGCAGCTGTATTGTTCGAAGCAACGAACACTGAATTAGCGAGAAACTGCGCAATTCAAAAAATTATTTAACTGTTATCACTTGTGATTCAATCAATTATCACGCAGCCAATTTGCCATTGATTAGTTCTAGGCGATGTATTGACTGGTCGTGTTTACATTAAACGAATTTCTAAGGTTGCAGCAGGTTTGAAAAACTGGTCGCGTGCGACGAATTACATATGGCTGTTGTAGTTACTTTTTTTTTTACTACACGCACTAAAGGAACAATGAATTTTTTTATGAACGTGTCGCCGGAAGAACAGCGCACTTTTATCGCAGGTTTGATGCTATATATTTAAAGAAAGTTCTCGCCGCTCTCATATCCAGTTTAAAAGCATATGCCTTGCCAACTCAGCGCCTACAATCTGTCAACCGAATGAGGCACCGTAACTTCAGTACTTATTATACAATTAAAATGCACAAATATTTAGTCACTTATTTTGACTTTCAGAGTAGATTGCCGCTTACAGCAACTGAGCTCAAGGACCACAGTTATGCTATTTGGGACAGATGATCTTCAGAAATTGTGCATGACCTTACAAAGAATACGTATGCGCATACGTACAATTCTAATAGAAATGAACGCGCGAACGCATGACGAAAAGCCTAGTTTGTTATTTGAGAGCGCAAAGCGAGAAGAAAAGAAAACATAGTTTTTTTTTACATCGCTCCGTCCCACATATAACGGAGGTTTCTTTAATCTTGATGCATCCGCCATGCCCTTATTGTCACGACTTCTTTATTTGATTTCGATAAGAAACCAGTGTGTCAAGCGCTGCTTCTGAAACCACAGGAGCAAACACGCTGCACGTGTGCTTTATCAGAAGCCACTTCCTTTCTTATCATCACAGAGAGGAACCGACTGTGCGAGGAACTGCAGCCCCATTCTGCCTTCTATTCGAATCTCTCCTGAGGAACGCATGAGAAACCATGGCTCATGCTGAATTTCATAAAAAATCGAATTTTAATTAAGGAGATACAGTGCACGGCATATTATCCCAGGGCTTGTGACGAACTTCGATGCCTAGGCGAGTCGCGATTACAGCGCTGAGAGGGCAGCGTCTAGACAATTATGTTCAATTGGTTGCCTTACCATGTGTATACTGTACCGGAAGAGACACAAAAGATAAAAAAGAAAGGAAGGAAAATCTTCTTTTAAAGAAAATGTTAGTCACATTGTGGGCAGTTTATCTTGTTCCTTTTTTTTTTCTTTTGACAAATGGAAGGTGCGATTTCCTCATGATTATTTCTTATAATGATGACTACGACTGTGGCTACGGTGACTCGCGAAACTGGAGTTTTGCAGAGTCAAATAGCTTGAAATCCGCCTTCTTGTTTTGCTGCACTTCAGCGAGGCTGAACGCATTGCCTGTATTGCCCTCTAAACTTAGCGCTCTACGTTATAGGGGGAAACCGGAAGCTGTCGAGGGCCTATGCAATAGTGAAATTGTTCAAGGAATGGCGACTTGCGAGCATAGTTATTAACACAGCAGCGAGAAAAAATAAAAAGTAAAAGTGGAAAGAAGACCGGCATGGTAACCAGAAAAGTGGCGAGGGAGAAAACGACACGACGAATGCACCAATGCGTTCGCTTTCACCGCCACCGAAAGCGATCTAAGTCCCGTTCGCATAAACGATTCGTTAAAAAAAAAATAAATAGAGGAACCCTACATGGTCCCACATGAATTCGCCCAGAACAACTTCAAGGCGAAAGCCATCGCCTTCTTGTTCTCGGTCCATTGCATTTTCCCCACACCTTAGCATAATTGTCTCAGATGTCTTGAATCGGTTACATCAAAAGGTTTCCACGCCTCCCGGGGTTGTGCAGCGCCTCCGGGATCGGCCCAGGTTTGACCATGCCATGTCGTGTGACAACGTCATCATGTGACGTACCACAATTTTTAGACGCCATCATGCAATGTCACGGCGATGTTTCTCTTACATTACTCATGACGACACCGACATGGCATCCTAGTTTGGCCTTCAAACATAACAAAGAGATGGCCTTGTTTGAGCAACAGCATGGGGGGACGCATGTTTGTGATGTCGCGTTAATGGTATCAGAACAGCACACACAGGTTCTTTCGTTATTAGCACGCAGATACATTTCGGCCGCTTTCACGTTTGATTGATTGATTTGTGGGTTTTAACGTCCCAAAACCACCATATGATTATGAGAGGCGCCGTAGTGGAGGGCTCCGGAAATTTTGACCACCTGGGGTTCTTTAACGTGCACCCAAATCTGAGTACACGGGCCTACAACATTTCGTTTTCACGTTTGACGCAGTTCGTCGCCAACGTCGCCATCGTGGAGAGCAAGTAAGTTCAGAAGCTGTCCCCATGACGTCACTCATAAACTATCTATGAGCGCATAAGTTTCGAGGAAACCACGGTGGACCTCATGGTGGCTGCTTCGGTCGTAGCGTTCACAGCGCGTCGCCCTTGCCTCGCTCCGAGAAACACGACGAATGAGGTGGGACTGCACCGACTGCGCAATGCTTAATCGCCGCACAGCATTATGCTAATTTCACTTGTTGCGTTTCCCCGGTAGACTCAGAGCGGCGACATGTACCGCTACTGCGAGTGCTTCCGAGAGGCGGGAAACACGCATAACGAGTGGGTGCTGCCTTGGCGTGACTAAGCGCGGTCGCGCTGTTTCCTCGCACGTAATGATTCATGGCAGAGAGATCGCCCCAGCTGCCGAGCACATCTTTTATCAAGTAGCAACTGTGATTCACTTGGTGATGCAGACGATGGTGACCGTTTAAGAAGAACAGACTGTCGCCGTGGAATTCGGAGTGTTCGGGCACGATACCCGCGAAGCAGCAATGATATGACTAGTCTTGAGACGAACATTCAGTAGAAAAAACTGATGGCAGCAGACAATCACGTCAGCTGAAAGTTAAAAAAAAAATCCTGATATTAAGGACAGTACCGGTCAGTTGGGATTATGAGCAAGTGCGGACTGATGTTATTTTATGTGTTTGCTTTATCTTATTTTACAACGAATGCATGCCCAAGGTGCTAAAGCATAAGTAATAGAAATGATCCAAGAAAGCAACTCCTAAGATTGACACACAATAGGTGAAAGATTGCATTCTGAAAGAAAAAAAAAGTTAGACACGTAGTGTAAAACAGGAAAAGAGAAGAAAGACGCATAATAATAAAAATTAATATGTTGAAAACAGAAAGTAACACGATGGTAAAGGACCTTCTGTCAAAGTTTCCCACAGCAATTATTTGCACCGTTAAGTAACTGCACGCAGTATACGGACTTGACTTGTTGCGCCTTGTACGGAGATGTTTAGATGCACCGCATAATGAAATGTCACATGCCGAGAAGGTGGTTCGCTTATCTATGTATAGCACACACAGAGGTACAGTGTAGGAGAAAAGTTCACTTGCACTGTATTTCTTAAGCCACAATAAACTCAATAATTCCGCTCTATTACTCCTGGGCGTCGAAGCTCAACACCGAATCGCTGGCGTCATCTGTGTTGAGTGCACGTTGCTCGCGGCCCGTAGCAGCAGCTGCACGGGCACGTCGGCGTAGCGAGATTGCACTTTGCTCGTTCGAAGTTCGCCATTGCTAAACGACCGGCGACCGCACTCCGCGATGTGTCAATCGGATGGCGATTTCTTTCCGCGTACGTCACGCGGCGGCGATGACGCCACTGGAATGACGTCATTCAATCACGTGCTCACTGCTGGCGGAAAGCAAGGCCCACCCAGCGTCAGTCATGGAAGAGGGAAAAGGTGGAGGGATGCTTCCCCACTCCCTCCTTTGCTGTCTCCAGAGCGGGCGTGGGGTAGGAATATGCGAACTGCTTCCGGGCAGAAAACCATAGACACACCAAATTATCGGCAGCCTCTCCTTCATTACATCAATTATGGTGTTTCAATCATCCACGCTTAAACAGACCTTTAAGCTTTGTTTATATTATTTTCAGTTCACAAGTGCTGCGGACGCGAAGTCTTTGCAGGGGGAAGAAGAATAAAGCGAGAAATCAAAACATTGAACCAAATAAACGTATGTAAATATGTAAAGTACATGGTTTCGAAATATAATTTATTTCAGCACGCATTAGGTAGAGTTGTTTAGCCCTTTGGGTGATTTTGGCGACTACAAGTCTCCTCACTGGTGATGGTTTGGGCGTGTTGGAATTGAATTACAAATAAATTGACAGTGGTAGAAATAAACACTTCGGTGGGTCATGTGCCATCGTTGCGACTAATTTTGCTCAAAGCAGTGACTTATTCTTTTCTGGCTTTATAAATGCACAATTGATTCAGCTGGTTCTATTCGTTTGAAACAATGGTGATTGTGTCACTGACGAAAATACAAAAAGCAAGAAGTGAGTGTAATTCGAGAACCCAGTGAGAGGCCAAAGCACTGCTAATCAGTCGCTCTATTAAACTAAAAAAAACTCTATATATCACACGCGAAAGCGCAGATAAGACACAAAAGCAGAGGTTATTTAGTGGGAAATCATATCTTTCCCGATGAACACCCATCGGGAATAACTTTAATTGCTTGCTAACCATGACGTCGCTATTTCTAGTATTCCATGTACTGTAGGGGTGTGACGCGTGTGCGGGGGACTGATCACCGACGCACTACCACCGGACATTGTGAATCACGTAGGCTCGCCCGATACAGAGGCGCAGCTCAACGCCATCCAGCGGCTTGACGCGGCCCTGGCTCGGCAAAAGCGAACGGAGCAAACTCCTAGTAGCTCGCGCTGGGCCTGCCGTCGTTGACGTCTGGAGAGACAGCAGGGTGAGGAACCCTGCGCAATGACCCACCCTCCCCACACAGAATTGCCCAATAAAGTCTATTTCTCTCTTTCCCTCTCTCTCTAGTATTCCTGGTCGCAGCAAACAGATTTTCGCGAATGCCATGCGCAATATAGTGGTTTTCGGGGCTTTGCGTCGCAAAACTGCGATACAAAGTACTCTGCGCAGTGGAGAGCTAAGGAAATTTTGACCACTCGTTATTTTTTAACACACCCTGACATTGCAGAGCCTACGACCATCTAGCATATACTGCGTGCGATGTGACCGCCACGGCCGAGATCGAACCGGCGACCTTCGGTTCAGCAGCCGAGCCTCGTAGCCACTGACCAATCGAGGTGGTAGAAATGCTATGTGCACCTGCGAGTAATTCCACAGCGCACATTTTTGAGGAAAATACTTACCGCTCGAGATGTCATCTCAAACACAGCGAGATCTATAGATAACGAAAGGGCAAGTTGCTGTCAACGTTAAAACGGCAATTTTCCCTTTTGTTAGTCTCGTTTGCCTCCACCTGCATTCAAATAAAACACCTGTTACGCCATGTCATGGCACAGATAAAACAACGTCCATGTAGTGCTCCAGATAATGCCCGCAGACTCATCGTGCGGACGCAGTGGGCGAGCAAAGCGACGCCGGAAACTCCTTTCCCTCTCAACTGCCCTCCTTCTCACCTTCTACTATAGAGCAGAACCAGCAGCACACACTTCTGGATCACATAATTGCCGGAGTATTAAACCTCAATTTCATCACGCGTCATCACGACATGCCGTACAACGCAATCAACCTCGCACAGGGCCTAAGCACGAGTTGAATCTTTCCCGAAGAGAAGTACTTGACGCATTGCGTAATGTCGCGCCACACAAAACGAGTATGTAGGTAAAACGAACGTGAACGTGAGGCTCAAATAGCACCTTTTTTATGTTTTTTTTCTTTTAGCTGGTCTTTCTGCTACATCCCATTCTCCAAAGTGATTGATTTATATGTGGGGTTTAACGTCCCGAAACCACCATATGATTATGAGAGACGCCGTAGTAGAGGGCTCCGGAAATTTTGACCACCGGGGGTTCTTTATTGTGCACCCAAGTCTGAGCACACGGGTCTGCAGCACTTTCACCCCCATCAAAAATGCAGCCACCGCAGCTGGTATTCGATCCCGCAACCTGATTCTCCAAAGCGAGACGCGTGCATCGGAAAGGGTGTCCGAGAGAACGACCAAAGGAGACATGCAAACTTCGGGAACACCAGCAGTGATGATCGCGACGAGCGGCCATGTCTACTAGAAAATGAGGTGCGTCACTCTTCCTTTTCACAAAGGATCGCAATCACTCTGGTCACGTAGCCCGCAGCAATGACTGCATTTTTAGCGGCTAGCACACATCCAGGATGGCATATCAAGCCGTGGTCTCAAGAACGAGCTCAGAAGAGAAACCAACGAACCAAAGAACAATTTACTTACGATTGCCTCAAGTCATCGATGCTACGACGAAGTCACCACCATTCCAGATCTGGTGGCGTTCTCCTTCCCGAAGATTCCGCAAGTCGGGACTACCGAAGATGCCATGACACCGGAAGAAGATGGCCGAACGAAAGCAGGACGGGGGACCACAGGACCGCCATTTTGCCCGTCCGAAACTACTGGCACACGGAGACGCCCCGCACCAGGGCGGGGGTCGAACCCGTCCGTGAAAGGGGCACGGCACCACGCAGATCAAGCGGGAGGGCAAGGGAAGCTTTGCTGCAACGGTAGTTGCTACAGAAACCGGTAACACCCTCCACCCGACAAGTTTCCCCAAGCACATCGGTTAGGCTAGGAATGCGAAGCTGGTGAGAAAATCGTCAACACAGTTAACGAAAGTGAAGAAAATCAGTGTGAAGTGAAGAAAGAGTGCGATGCAAAGATGGACGTTTCGAGAGAGAGAGAGAAGAAAAAAAGTAAACAGTCGTAGGGAACCGCGGTATGGTCCAAGCAACGGGAGAGAGCAACCATGCAGAGATGCCTATGGTTGTCGGTAGCCCAGAGGAATGCTTTCCAAAACGAGGAAGATAAGAGGAAACAGGAAATACGAAAATGAAAACCAGGGCAGAAACAACGCCCAGAAAAAAAGGCGCAGCAGCTTCCGCAGGCTGTGGGGTGTTTTCGACTCCCCGCTCCTTCATTTTCCTTTTCTTTGGGCACGCAGCTCCGGCTTCCTGAAGACTGCTTCCCGCTGTTGTTCGGCGGCGTTACATCCACACAAAACGACGGCCTCCTTCTCTCCCGAGTAAAGGACGAAGAAAGGAACCGAGGCAGTGGGTCACCAATGGCGAACGCGTGTGTGCTCGGCCGGCTTTCCCATTCAAGAGCTGTCGCATATTTGAGTGTGTGGAAGCTGTTGCGATGACCGCCTGTTCGCCATTAGCCCAGCGTTCGCCGGAGTCCCGACATCAGCCGTGGCACCGGATCGCCGTAGTCGGCAGAGTTGCTTTTCAAGAGCGTGGCTGCCAGCAGGCGACGTGAAAGGAGAAGGGAGAGAGAAAAAGGGTGCAGCCGGGGACCAGAACATTGAGCCTCCCCGTTGAGTGCGTAAACACGTGTGCCCGAATGGCACGGGCAACCCTTTCATGTTCACGTACGTACTGCGGCATTACCGCGGAAGCAAGAAGGACAAAAAAAAAAATCATTTCCGCTGCAGGAAGTGCACGGATGCGAGGAGAGTACTTTCAAGAAAAGTGCGCGTAAACGCACTATCCACTTGCGTTTACGGGTGAACTCGTGGAACGTGCGTAATTTTAGCGTAAACGAAATGTAGTCGAAGTTTGCGTAGCTATTGCAGAGTTCAATGTATAACTCTAGCACTCACACACGTATAAAGGTCGGAAACCACAGAATTCCTTCTGTTTGTGCTGATTCAACCATACACAAAGGCGAACACGCGAACGTACCTACGCGCAGGACAAGCGCTTACTTGCGAAAATCTTTGTATGAAACTTGCGCGCGTGTTCCTTCGAGTGGCTTCCGGTACCACGTCCACGATGCCGGTACCGATAAATGTGGTTGCCATGCAGACGGGTTGTTTATGAGCCTCTCCGTGTTACGTTCACTGTAATTCCTGCAGGCAAACTATTTTGTTGCTGTACAAACAGCTACTGCCAAGAGGTTCAGCTGCAGTGAATTTGACGTCGTATTGCAGTTTTTTTTTTTCAGAATAGAAACTCCGAAGTGTGAGCACGTTGGATGGATGGTTCAGCTTTATTAAGATTTTTTTAGGCGCAACGAGTGCACATCGGACTCTTTAGGACGGGCAGGCTATGCATGACAACCGTATCGTGAGCTCTCTGGACGGCCCAAAGCCGATCCCCTTTGTTGGGGCCTCTGATGGCGAATCATCACTCGGTTTGGTTGGCTTCATCGCTGCTCATTAACAAGGGGCACCGCCAAAGCATGCGCTCTAAATCAGCTACTGTCACAAAACCGAGGCGAACGCTTCCAGTGCAAGCATCCAGGTCGAACTTTCGTAAAATAAAGCCAAATAATGATATAAACCCATCTGCAGGATCCGTATCCTAATTTTGTTTCATTTCACAAAAAAGCGTGCGGTTGCCGGGGCTCTTTGTAGCTTTCTCTGAAAGGGGGGGGGGGGGGGGCAGTGGACTCTTCTTAGCTTAAGGGCCGTGAAATATTATTGTATGCGGTGGTCTGATATCTATCGTCCAACTTCGTGGGCGGGGGAGAACTGCTGCAAGCATGAAACGTCAGACCACGCACCTTGCAGTAGGCTCGCTCGTTGAGGTTGGTGCGACCTCTTTCAAAATGATCCATTTAGCCATTTAGCAGGAAACCACGTTACGATGTGAGTACAGATCTCTTTTTCACCGAGAATATGACATGCGTCGTTGTATACTGCACTGACTTCGAAGGCACAAATGGCTGCCTGTCTAGGAAAGCGATGGCGAACTGCTTGGCAGTGCTGGAGGAGGAACTTTCGATCGATGCGGCGTTGGTGACCGAACCAGCTTGGTTGGCAGATACCACTGCATACTTGCTGCTGTTCCTGTACCAGGCCGCGTTGACAAACCAGTTTCCACTAAGAATATCTGCTGCCCTACGGAGAGTCCCCAGCCATCCCCTTGGCACTATTCTTATTCCCATGTTTCGCAGTGGATTCCATATTGCGCAAAATGAGGGAAACAGTGATCCGCTCCCGCTGCTTTTTTGAAAGACCCTGGTAAATGTGGTCCACCATGGCTGGCGGTATGCCATGCCCGTCAGGAGTGGCCTCCCGGCCTTCGTGCCTGAGAGTATGATGAGCTATGCCCTTTCCTGTGCTTCCGCAGTATCCTCGAGCGTATTTTGCATTCCCAGCTCGAGGAGTCGTTCCTTTACTTCGGAAAAGTAAGAGCGCTCTTGATGCCTCACCGGATAAAGTCATCTAGGTTATCCCGCTTAGCTCTCAACTAGACATGCATGACCGCGACGTATGCAAATTGGCACAGCAGAAACGCGTGGATGAGGCTGACCAGGTTGTCTTCTCGAAGACCACTGAGCCTGTTGGCGACCATCCTATAAGGCCGATGATGTTGCCTGTCTTTTTCGCGAGTCGGAATATTGTTTGGTTGACGCTACCTGACGACTCCATGTTCATAGGATGCGGATCGACGTGACCATATAGTGGCTGTGTCCCCATTGTTTGTATGTGGGTTTACGTCGCTTTTTGCCAGACATTTATTCTCCTGGCTTGTGACCAACCAGCTGGGCCTATACAAGAGCAGCTCCGATTTACTCGGGGTACACTTTAGAATCGGCCGTGTCCTGCAGAAAAGGCTCTGTGTAATGACTCGCTCGCTGTATTTCGTGCCGACCAGTTGTGCCCCCGCGATTTCCGACGATAGCAAAGCTCTGGCTGATGTGCTCGCCCTCCGCCATCTCCTGACGCCGTGAAGCTCTCGCTGAGTGGTGCCCCGTCTTCGGACTCCTGTGACCGTGTCCACCTTTCCTATCTTCTTCTTACTTCTGTATGTGGGTCTCTCTTTCCCTGTCCCTATCTCTATCCATATCTCGTTCAATCCTCCCATTTCTTTTAATAACTCTTTACCCCTATCCCTCGTGAGCCACTGTTGATGTGTCGCACTATGATGCAGACAGTTACGAGGCTCACTTTTATCTTATTTTCCCTCTTTTAAGCATCACTTACTGTGTAATTTATGGCTTCCTGGAGGGCCGACGAAGGGCAGGTAGAACGTGACCGTCACTGCCATCGGCGTACCAGATCATTATTTTATCCGCGTGAACGATAAGTCCTGCGCTTTAAGTCTTACCCAGACCCTAGCTGCGATATATCGACCATGGTCATATTAAACAAGAGCGGTGAACTGAGGGGCCTTTGCTGGTTGCCCCTAATACTCAGTACCGTCTTGTCTGTTTCCATCACGCCTACCTTGAGCAGGGCTCTGCGTCCCTCGAAAAAAAAAATAATGAAAGCCGTGCCAAGCCGAGGTTCGACATTACGTGGAGAATGAACGACGAGTGATGTATATTATCGAAAGCCTTCTCGAGGTGCAGACCAAGAATGACTTTCGTGTACCGGGTGTTTCTGTCGAGTATATGAGTGTTTATGAGCCTAATAGCGCCCTCTGTTAAAAGACCGGGCCTCAATTTTGTCATGTTGTGAAGAAACAACCCATTTTGTTAAATAAACCCTGTGATTCTGTGTTGGGAATGACGTGCCCTGCCATCTTCTCCACGCAGGATGCAAGGGAGATGAGCCGTGGGTTTACCAAGCTCCGTGGCTTGCCGGGCTCAGGAATGAGGATGACTCACGCAATCTTTCTCTGCTGCGGCACTGCATCGATTCTCTTTACATATGCACTTTATTTCGTCCGCAAGAAACTTGACCGACTCGTCCTCGAGGTTTCTGAGTGCCTTGTTTGGACAGCTAGCATACGGGCTCGGTATTTGAGGTCATGCAGAGCTCTCCAGATCTACATGGTGTTGAATAGTTCATGAGGGGTGCTCATGGAGTTTGGCCTCCGGTGTTCGGTATATAGGGGCCGCCATATCACTCGTTTTCAGCGGCAGGCGCGTTTCCACAAAGCGACCAAAGACTTCCACCTTCGTTGATAACCTCGTGGATTTGTGGAGGGTCTTAGCCAGAACTGATCTTGTTACAGTTTCACAGAGGAAATGCTTCCGTATATTCACCTTGCCCCGGAGTCATTTGCCCAACGATGAAATCCCACACATCGTTCCACTTCTGTGTAGATGGCGTTCGGCAGCCTCACCTCAATAACCTTGTCGATAAAACTGCTGCTTGTGTGAGTTGGTTCATGAATAAGGTAGATTTATTAGTGGTGGTAAGTGTATCTTAACCATATGTTCCTTCTTTATGTCTTTCGTATTTTTTGCACTGGTAAACCTTGCCGACATCGGCAATTTTTTATCCTGAGCTTGCGATCTCGGGCTGCTGCCGTGGTATACTTTCTCAGACTACCATTTACGTTGAGCACGTAAAAGCTATCCTTGTTTCCTTAATACAGTACGATTTATATCAAAGACTGCTCTGCTCCCGAGCGGGATTTTCGGGTCGTGAATGATGAACGTGCTTATTGGTGGTGGTGGTAGTGGTTCCCGAAGAAGACAGAAGTCACCAAATTTCTGTCTGCCACAAATTAACATGGCGCAGTGCCTTGTATGGGGTGAGAGAAGGGATGGGCAGGATAGATGAGGAAGGGATGTGAGGAAAGGAAGGAGCACTGAAAACAGCAGCCGTGAGTCCGTCTCGGCAAGAAGGGCAAGAAATCGCCTGCAGCATTACAGCTGGTGATGAGAGGCCTGTGGAGGGCGTCTCGATGTAGGGGGGAAGGTCTGCCTACCCATTGATAATCACCGTGCAGATGCCCCTGCCTTCTCCGTGGAGGCCAGTGTGAGGGAGCGAGGATGTTCTCCGAAAAGCACACGAGTCTCTTTTTTTCTCTCGTTGCTAGAGAACAACTTTCTGAATCTGGAATATGTCTGTGTCTGAGGTCGCCATGTCATCGTGGGTAAAGGAAAGGCACACCAGTGGTCCTTTACAAACTGATATAAGCACACTATAAATTGATAGCGACGCGCACACGAAGACCTTAGCCGCATGATTGAGTATGCGATTCGTTCTCTCTGCGGTTACTGCGCGCTACCTGAACGTCTACAGTTATCGACTGCTGTTAACGTACACGCTTCTCGCTCTTTCCTCCCAACGCCAACATTAGTCGACAGCATTTGACGTACGGCTCTCGCTCTATCCACGTGTTCTCTGCCTGTGAGAAGGCAAATCTCGTGAGGAGACAAATGCGCAGCTCGAAGTGTCGCCAAATTACGTGCTTATTGTATTGGAAGACTTTTATATCTCAACTTGCCGGCCCACTTTTAAAACGTATGGACGATGTCAACCCTCACTGCTCATCAATGCAGCATCTGGGTCATGGAAGTGACAGATGCTCGATATGCCTCGAATGTCTTCTTTCATGTTTCACAACCGTTTACGAAGTGACAGACCCGTGACTAACGAAAAGAGGTGTCTGCAAAGATGGGAGCAGTTGAAAGAACCCTTTTCTTTCTTTTAAAAAAAAGGTGATCTCTCTGACACAGGAATCAGTACAACATTGTAGAATAACGTGTGCTTTCAAGAGTAGCTCAGTGTTTTTGGGAGTTTAATCAATGCTAGTTTGCACTATTTGTGTTGGTGTTTGACGACTACAGCACCATTTGATGTAAATGCACTTACGTTGATTATTGTAGCAAATCTTCATCGCGAAGTATAATCTCAACAATCATGAGCAAGCTTTCGTGGCAGCCGAAGTAAAAACAAACGCGGATACAGCGTATATTGTGAATTCTGCACATAGATAGCACCGACAAGCAAATAATCAATAGTACTGAATATGTGCTAATTTAAAGGGTCGTCATTGAAGCACACAAACGGCAACATGTGCGGTTTACGGTTTCCACCCATTGGGTAACACTAAACTAGTGCTTATACATACAAAGCCACAGAGCGTTTCAAGAACGCGAGAGGCAGAGCTTGTACGAAGCTTAAGTCGGGAACGCACCAATTTATTCCGCTGCTCGCTGGCGTTTCTCGCTGCAGCAAAGCACTCATTCAACTATAGTGCAACGAAATGTAGGGAAAATCGGGGAGCCAGCCACTGCTGAGCCGAAACTACCGAAGTGCATCCTGACGGTTCTCGCATAGTGTTGGTGACTAACGATGCAGCACTTCGCCTCTCCAAGATGGCAACATTATCCCTGGCCAGAGAAGGTCACTGTGAAAGCAGTGAAAGCGAAAAGGTTGTAAATTGCAAGACGCATTTGTAAAGGCTAATTCATGAGCATCGGTAGCGTAGTGTGTAAAGTGCCCGGCTGATATTGTTGTATACGGGCCGAGAAGTTATGCGTTCCACTACGAGTTTAGTCAAATCAACGAAAATTCTGGCTTTTTTTCCTTTTTCGTGCCATCATTTTGCGTGCATTTTACCGATGTCACATCTATGACGGAAGTGATGTTCGGGAAGTGGACTTGGTGGATCACGTTAACGGTGTTAATAGAAGAGTCGCTGACGCTGACAGCGCGAAGCAGTGCAAGAATCCTGCCGCTCAGCACCTCCCATGAGGTGTCGACGCTACCGCGTATTCAAAAAAAAAAAATATATAATGAAAATGGCGCAGGTTCGGGAAATCGTGCAGTCTGGAATGGCACTTCTTCGCTCACCAGGAGAAACACCGAACAGCTATACATTCGCTATACATTCGCTCGCACGGCCAATCGGAAGGGCCTGGGAAGAGCTGTACAATGAAAACTGTACATCTCGCGGTCCTTATTACATCTTTGCATTCAAGAATGTATGTTTGTTCGTTGTTGCCTCATGTCGCCTAGTACGCGCTGCGACTGCAGTGAAATTGCTACGATGCTTCATACCCGTCAGTCGGAGAAATGCTCATCTAGCGATTGGTGTACCCCGATATGATGCAAGGTGACGTACCCAATCAACAAAATCATTCTATTGATTATGTCCAACTGCAGTGTACATGGATACAGCTCCTCAGTCGCTATCACGCTGACTCTCACAGTGTTCAAGGCATAGCAGAATTTTGTTGTCTCGATATCTTGTGCGCGTAATGCTGACAAGTCCATTTTTCGTCACTACCACGCTTGAAGGGACAGCAAAGGCAAATGTTAGGCAGACATTAATCGCTGTTCGTTTAAATTGCGCTTCCAAAACCTCGTCAAGTCTTCATGAGCTTGTACGCGGATGACGAGAAGAAAGCAGTGAACTTAACGCCGCTTGATGGGCCTCGCCATCCGTACATGTCGGCAGTATAGGCACAAAGTAGAACACAATTACTGCACAGACGTTCGTGAATATGCAATTACGAAAATAATAAAAATCTGGACAGATGTATCGTAATTGGCAACAGTACTGCGAATACAAAACAATAACACGGATTGCTGAATAATGCTTTTATAAATGGTAGAATAAGACAAAGTATTTAGACGGTCATAAAATTAAGTATTCAGGAATTTCGGCACCATAGAACTTAACATAGAAGCACCATCGTACTGAACTTTGCTAATTCAAAACTCTTTGGTACTTTGGCATCATGTAATGAACAGTGAAGTGTAAGTGATACACTTTTGAGGAAGAAATAATCACTTTTCCTTGTTGTTATTTTATATAGAGCATGGAAATCCGTAGTAAATAGTTTTTTGTACAGGAACAACATTGTACTGAAAGAAAAAATGCTCAGCAAGTGAATCATAGGACCCATTACCAATTGCTTGGAGCATTTTCTTCTGCAGATTTCGTGACAAAAATTGCTTATTTAAAATGAAAATCACGTTTAATTGGTCCACGCAGCTTTAGCGCACTCCAAATCGCACGCCTGTAAAGGCGTCGTACAAAAGCCTACACTGTAACGCAGTAGTACACTCTTAGAAAAAAGGTTGGTATATTCACTAAGCACTATAGCCCATTACTTCTCACAGAATCCACTAACTCGCTAGTAAATACAGCTAGTAAAAGTAACCTTAGTAAAAGGCACTACCTCGTTGGGCTCGTAACCAATATACTAGCCCAAATACCAACAGGCTGGGTAAAGGCACTACGTCGTTGGGTAGTTAAAACTACTACCTAGTTAGTAAGTGAACAGTGCTGACTCTAGTGGTTAGTTCAATACTAAATTCTTAGTAATCTCCGCAAATAAAGGTTTACGCCTACTTCGTTAAATGTTCGTGTGTGTGCGGCCATATCAATATGATTCGATTACGAAAGTATATATAGGATAAAAACTAATTGACATGGCCCTCATAAATTAATAAAGGCTCCTAATTACGCCATGTAACTATACAGGGGCAAGTGCGCAGCACAGCAACATACTTATAGAGAATTGACGACATGATCATAGGATCAAATCAGATTCACATACGTATGAACATATGTGAATCTGACATGCTCATACGGACTCATATGAGCATATTATATGCTCATGTTAGTTCATATGAGCATATGATTCTCATACTCACATGATTATATGCTCATATGAGTATGATAACTCATTGAGTGGATCCCGTGAACATGCATGCAAATGCATCCCCAAATAAATCTTCAAGACTTGAACATAGCAGAATTCTACGGTATCTGCAGCTTGAAGACTATATACACCCCTGCTTTGGGACCGCACATCATGTACTGGTTAGCAGTCACAGAATTTATAATTGTTGTTTTCTATGCATCATCATGTCCCCTTCTATTTATGCGTATGCCATTACGTAGCACAAAACTTCTATTCCAAGGTAGTCACTAAAATTAGAGCTTGCCTGAATTTCGCTTACGATGTCACTATTACGGCAAAATGTACTGCGGCATCTGCGACCGATCTGGCAACGTAGGTGGTTTAGTAATTGCTTAATAAAAACACTATGAAAGGTTCCGTGGTTAGTAACGGCTAAAATTACTAGCTGTACTATCTGGTAGCTAGTAAAATTACGCTGCCAAAGTATTCAAAGGCTCCGGAAACTAGTAAACACACGCGTTTACTAACTGATCGCTAATTTTTTTTAAGAGTGTACAGGACAACGAAACTATCGCCATAGTCCTTCAATACTTCAAAAACGTATTGAAGGACTATGCTATCGCTCATATGCGACCACGCGACCGGGACTGCAGGGCGGCGAAAGCGGAACTTTTGCCCAGCTTGTGCCGTTCCCGATCATAACATCAATTTCTTTGATTAATGATTGAGAGAGAAACACTCAAGCAGCATTTTATTACAGCTTGCAATGCCCGGAAAGTTTTTTTTCTTGCCATTAGCAGTTTGAATATTACCAGTGGCGTTACAACTGGCACAACTTGTACTCAGGACTCTTGACGTAATCGGGATCATTTCAGAACGTTGCCCTGATGGCTCCTCCTATATTAACCTTGACCCCTCAATTAGTAGAGCTCTGTCATTAATATTATTACCATTTAAGTTGTTCTCCAACACTAAGCGTTCACTCTCACATACGTTACATTTTCCTTTAGAGACCCTTTGAGCTGCCGTGGGCGCCATTGACAAATACACTATGCTTTGCAGTTAATAAGCGACCCCTACTTCGTCTCTAGAGGTGGCGGATTGTCAGCGCAAACGGTGGACGGGACGTCACATGCATTAATATGCCTTGTCAAAATTTCCCAAACACACACACACACACACACACACACACACACACACACACACACACACACACACACACACACACACACACACACACACACACACACACACACACACACACACACACACACACACACACACAAACACAAACACACACACACAAACACAAACACACACAAACACACAAACACACACACAAACACACAAAAATACACACACAAACACAAACACACATACAAACACACACACACAGAGACGCACACACACCCACATACAAACACACACACACACAAACACACACACAGACACACACACACAAAACACACACAGACACACACACAAACACACACACACAAACACACACACACAAACACACACAAACACACACACACAAACACACCTACACAAACACACACACAAACACACACACACAAACACACACACACACACACACCCACATACAAACACACACACACAAACACACACACAGACATACACACACAAACACACACACAGACACACACACAAACACACACACAAACACACACACAAACACACACACACGCGTCCACAGCGCGCGCGCACCTGTATGCACGTATGTCATCCATCGTTACAAAATTAAAGTGGACTCAAACACCCACATTTTCTGCAACATTTTTAGGAAAAAAAGCGTCATGAGCTCAGCGTTGTATCTGTTTTCGAAAAAAAAAGTAACTAAATACGTGACTTGTTACTCAACAACAACAACAACAACAACAAAGAACGCGTTACTGCCTTACGTCACCTACAAAAAGAAAGCTATCGCATCACTAAAAGTAACAGACGCTAGCTTTGCCTTTACTACGCAATCAAAAATTTTTATGCTACAGGAAGCCAGTATGTTCATTGAATGACCATTCTTTGTACAAATCTACCAGCTCTTAGCAATGTTACAGTAGCGTAAAGTTGCCTGTTTTGATATGTGGTGCTGATTTTGTGGAGCATGGTTGGGTAATTTTTTCTGAATGGCACATATATACATAACTTGAGATGAAAATATCCATACTATTCGAAAAAAAAAAAAACATCCCTGAGCTAAAAAAAAAACTTTGAAAACTGACTAAAAAAAACTAAAAAAAATCGTCCATTCACGAGTACCAACAGCACCATTGAGTGCAGATCGTGCTCTGCTGCTTTTTTCTCTTTTTTTTTTGCCTGGAGGGGGAGAGGGGGTGTGCACTTATAACACCAGATGTCCCTCAGTCCGCCGCTGTCGTCGAGTTTTAGCCCGCGAAAATCATGTCGCGTGCCTCATCGACGCCTGCGCGCATGTGGGGACTACAAACTGATATTGATTTTTGATATGCGGGGTTTAACGTCGCGAAACCGCCATACGATTATGAGAGACGCCCTTGTGGATGGCTCCGGAAATTTCGACCACGTGGGAAACTTTAACGTGCATCAAAATATGAGCACACGGGCCTACAGCGTTTTCGCTTCCATTGAAAATGCAGCCACCGCAGCCGGGATTCGATCCCGCAGCCTGCGGGTCAGCATCTGGGTACCTCATCCACTAGAATACGGACTATACTTAAGCGCAAACTGACCATTCTTACGGCTTGCTTGTACTAATAATAAATAAATGCGCAGATTTTGTAGTACTGCAGTGAAGGAGGGCTTTAGCCCAGTCACGAAAAAAGAAAGAAACATCCGTGAATAAACATTTTTCGTTCACTTTAAACTGTATAATTGCTGCATAAATTTGCGAGTGTGTATGTGATGGTGTTCAAGACTAGTCTCACTGGTTCAAAAGTTCTATAACAAAAACGCCACTGCCGTTGTGGAGAAAAAGAAGCAATATTTCTTTTCGAAACAAAGTTGATAAGCAATTACAATTAAAGGCCACAAATATACATTTTTCAAAATTGTTTCTTCGCCCCAACACTTTCAAACAACGTTCCTTCACTATTTTTTTGCGCATGTATTTCGTACACAAAATGACTTCTTGATTGATTGATATTTAAGGTTTAACGTCCCAAAACCACCATATGATTATGAGAGACGCCGTAGGGGAGGGCTCCTTGATTTTTGACCACCCGGGGTTCTTTAACGTGTACCCGAATCTGAGCTCGCGGGTCCGCAGCACTTTCACCCCCATCTAAAATGCAGCCGCCGCCACCGGAATTCGATCCCGCGACCTGCGGGTCAGATGCCGAGTACCCTTGCCACTTGATCACTGCGTTGGGGCCAAAATGACTTCTTAAATATTAGCGTTACTGTTTGTTACATCATCATGAACTTTCGAGAACGACATATGATGGAATTGGTCCCCCCTTGGTAAATATTTTCGATATATCCTGCCTCGTAAAGTATGCAGTTTAACTAAGTTCGTTTTCGGACTGCTTGGTGTTAATGCACACAATATAAAGTACTATGATAAATCAAATCTAAAATATTATTTTTCGGAATCGGGTCCATCTCTCATGGAATCGCCCGTTCGTGATAGCCGCGGTTAAGAGCGGTATCTGCGGGCTCTATTTGAAACAGGGGGACGTGAACCATGGAAGCAAGAAAACTTTTTATTTTTTTTTGTTTTACTTGAACAAATTCGACCTTTCACGCCTCAGTCGCATTCCTCGTTGCAATTTTCTTCCTGCCATTAGGCCACTCCAGTTCTCCATGGCAGGCTCTCGATCGGTAGCACACCCGTAGACCGGTTGAAATAACCAGCTAGTCTACTCGATGGGCCAGAATTCCACAAAGAGCCGGTCTGTGACAGGGGACTGGTCTACGACGCCAAACTCGCTGCACAGCCCACAAAAATCTGGTCGTTTGTTGTTGTTGTTGTTGTTGTTAGTGGTTCGTGAGAAAAGGAAGAAGGCACCTAATTTCTGTCTGCCTACAGGCGACACGGCGCAGTGCCTTGGGGATGGGAGGAGGGGGATGAAAGAGGATAGGAGAAATAGTGTGTGGTGTGTAGGGCGTGATGTCCGGTCCGCTTCAGCGCGAGCAGTAGGCCGTCATCAAGGGCAGGGGCATCATGGCTCCTGGTATCAGCGGTAGGCAGCGATTCCTGACTCTTCCACGAACTCCGCCAGGCTCAGGAGTGCCGCTGGATGTGGACGAGACGGGAACAACAGGTGTTCCAGGGTGGAGGCGGGCAGGTCCTGTCTCCCGTAGGCCGCGTAGACCCTGAAGTATTCCTGTGTTAAGCCAGGGTGGACACAGAGGAGGTACTCGAGGGTCTCTGTGTCTCCGCAACGGCTGCAGGCCGGGGAGGCACAGTGGCCATTGGCGTGGCGGTGGGCCGCTATCCACACGCAGCCGGTCCACAGTCGCAGCAGGGAGGCTCATTCTCTCCTGCTGAGGCCCGTCTCTGGGAGAAGCTTTGATTCTCGCCCGCTGGCGACCCTCGGGTCTGGGTGGACTGTGACGAGGATGTTCCTGAGACGGACCTGCGAATAGTTCCTGGCCGCGACGGCACAGGAGTAGGAGATGCCAGGCTGGTGGGCAGCCTTGGCGAGTGTGTCCGCCTTCTCGTTTTTAGCGATGCCCACGTGGGAGGGCAGCCAGTGGAAGGAGACAGACACAACGGCGTCGGTGAGGGCCCGAACCTTGGCTGTCAGGAGGCTGGCCGTCAGTCCAGCGCAACGGGAGTTGGCCAGGGTCTGCAGGGCCACCTTGATGTCGCACAGGACCACGACCAGCTCAGCGGGGATGTCCTCGGCCAACAGGTCTGCCGCGAGATGGAGTCCAGCCAGTTCCGCAGCCGTGGAGCTCGCCGGGAAGGGAAGCCTGCACTGCCTGCTGTTGGCCCTGGAGGGGATTACGCATGCGGCCGCTGCGGTCCCGTCCGGCATCACGGATCCGTCCGTGAACACCTGCAGCCGTCCCTCCAGTTGCTCCTGGAGCTTGTGGGAGGCCGCCTGTTGCAGTGCGGCCACAGGGGTCCGTCGCTTGGTTGCCCCTTCCAAGCAGAGGTGGACGTCTGGTGGCCGGTGGTGAGGCGGTGGAGAGGTAACCGGGACTGGCGGATCCGGGACCATCTGGTGGTACAGCAGGCTGAGGCCTTCCATCCGTGATCCTGGCTGACTGCGCAGACGCTCTAGGAGAGTCCTGCCGTCGGTGGCGCGGTGAAGGCGGTCGATGTGGCCCAGCGCAAGTTGGAGCATACGTAACGTACGTAAGGGGCCACTCTCCCGCCTCCGCGCGAGTCGCTGCCATTGGCGAGCTCCTGGGGAGCCCCAGGATGACCCTCAGTGCACCCCTGTGGAGTCCCTCCAGCAGGCGTCTCCTGGCTGGTGTAAGGTCCACCAGACGGAAGGCGTACAGAAGGACCGAGGACGCCGCAGCCTGGTTGAGCCGGAGGGCCCACTTGGTGGAGCAGCCTGCTGATGGCGCCCTGGACGCGCCGCACCTTGGTGACAGCAGCTTTGGCAGCCGGGATCCACGTGAGCCGGTGGTCGATGGTGAACCCCAGGTACTTCACCACTAGCCTCCAAGGCAGGCTGCGGTTGCCAACCCTTAGCCGTCTCACGTGGGTGTGATCGAGCTGCCGCCAGCGGGTGAATTAGCAAGGCCTTGGTCTTGGTGGCAGAGATCTTAAGCGCGATGCCTCCGAGGTAGGTTATCACTGCATCGAGGGCCGCCTGCAGTGATCTCCTGATGGCTGAGATGGACCGCCTTGGTCCCCGGACCCAGAGTGCCACGTCGTCTGTGTAGACAGAGCAGCGGGCCGGGAACCTGGTGTCTGTCGGGAGGGAAGCCGGAAGTCCTGCCAGTGCCATGTTAAAGAGGAAGGGGCTCAACACCGAACCCTGTGGGACACCAGCAGTGATGCCCCTGGGTTGGTGGGTCGCCCCTCCAACACGGACACGGAAGGTCCTCCAGGACAGCAAGGCGGTCACGAAGCCTCGGAGGCTCCCGCTGATGCCGAGGTGGTCCAGAACCACCTCGACCACCTCGCGTGGGAGTCCGTCGAAGGCACTTTCCACGTCCAGCAGGAGCAGCATGGCCACGTCCCCGCTGCTTCTGGCGTCCTCGAGTGTAGCGACGGCATCCGAGATCGAATCTGCCGTGCAGTGTCGCCTGAAGCACATCTGCTGCTCCGGGAAGAAGCCCAGGTGGTTGGCAATCCACTCCAGTCTCTCCAGAGCCACCCTCTCCATCACCTTGCAGGGCGCGGAGGTGAGAGAGACTGGCCGGTACGAGGAGAGAGCCGTGACCTTCTTCCGGGGCTTCAGGATTGGCGCCACCACCGCAGTTCGCCAGGACTCGGGTAAGAATCCGGTGCACCAGGCGTCGTTGTAGTACTCCAGGGGTCGTTGATGGCCAGCCCCATCCAGGTTGCGGAGCATCTGGAAGGGGATGCCGTCGGCCCCTGGAGCACTTCGTCGCTTGGTCCCCTCGAGGGCCGCCCCCAGCTCGTGCATCCTGATGGGCTCTCCGCATAGCTCTCGCACCTGCACGGACAGCCATCTGGGATGACGGCAGGGTCGTTTTTGCGCGACGAAAGAACGATGGTAAGGGGTCAAAGGGAGAGGGTCCCCTTGACCATCAGTGTGTAGTTTTTCTGCCCCTAAGAAACTTCGAAAACTGCGCAGAATGACGAACGCGACGCAGTTCTTCTCCCAATCCAGGCTTCAAGAAGAAACGTAAAGCGAAGTTCATCGATTGTGCGGAATCGCGGAATCTGCCCGGTATATATAGAAACTATCGTGAGAGGGGAACTAAACACGGCACTCAGAAAGAGACAGACGGGGACAGGCGTGTGCTGTGTTTCGTTTATTGGCCCTGCGCGGTGCTCCCGACCAGGCTGCAGAAATTAGGTGCCTTTCTCCTCTTTGAACCACTACCACACCACCGTTTATAGTTGCGCTTTTAGAATTGTTTCTATGTCAAAGCATGAACTTTCCCAAAAGTCAACTCCTTTGCCAGGTACGACTTGCTTATTTCATGTGGCGAAACCTATGCAGGACAAAGTAGCAAGTGCGTAAACGATCACCTCAGGGAACATTGCCGGAACGTTGGATGTTCACTGCAATGAGATGATTGCGATGATCTGTGTCTCCAGTGCTGACCGAAATGCAGTTCACTGTATGGAAAAGAATTGCTTGCCGATGTTCAAGAAATGCAGCATTAGAACAAGGAGCAAAAGCAAACTTTCGCGGTCAATGAGCGAGGCGGAGAAAATAATATCTGAAGTTTAACGTTCCAAAATCCTCATATGACTAATAGAGACGCCATACTTTCGGGCTCCGGAAATTTCGGCCACCTGGGGTTCTTTGAAGCACACGGACCTCAAACATTTTCTCCGGCATCGGAAATGCAGCCGCCGCGGCCGAGATTCGATCTCGCGACCTTTGATATATCAGTCGAACGCCACAACTAGACCACCGCGGCTGTGGGAGGCAGATAAGACAGATAGCTTTAGGAGATAAATGTGTGGCCAAGCCGTCGATCACAGTAGCATTCAAAGAATTATGCCTTCTGTGAAGTCGCTGATGGTGTCTTATTTTATGCTTCTTGCGACGGTGTCTTGTGGGCTCAAGTGTGTTTTTATACATTCAGCTCCCCGGGCTTCAACGTAGTGTTCAAAGCTAGCGTCTGCGCATCATGCATGCCTTCTCGTCCTCGTCGGCTCAGGCGCTTAGAAATTAGTGGCCATCTGATATCAAACCGCCTCAGTTGTTCATCGGAGACTCTGGTCACACAACCCACTCTTGACAAATTTGCTGAAGTTTGATATTGTTAATTTTTTATTGCATCTTTGTACAGATGGCAACGTACAGATGGAGGATTATTATCGAAGAAAGCTGTCTTCGGATGCGAAAGTGTCCGACGAACCCACAACCCTTGGATATTCTATACACACACGCGCACACACACACACACACACACACACACACACACACACACACACACACATATATATATATATATATATATATATATATATATATATATATATATATATATATATATATATATATATATATATATATATATAGCAGCGAATTTTCCCGCCACTGCGAACAACTTCGGAGCGCGCTCGAAAAACAGAGCTACCCATCCAGCATAATCACAGACGCCATCAAACGTGCAGAAGAGCTCGGCCGTTCAGACCTGCTGAGTACTAACAAAAGACCCAAAGATTGTTCGCGGACTAATCTAATTTTGACACATGCGGCCTCAGCTCCAAATGTGAACCATATCTTAAAAAAACATTTCAACATTTTAATACAGAGCGAGCGGCTCAAAGGAAGCTTTACAGAACAACCACGCGTGGTCTACCGACTATCGCGGAACCTTCGTGATTTACTAACCTCATCTAAAATCACGTGTTCTCATCATGAAGGCTGTCATCCCTGCAACAAACCACGTTGCAAAGTCTGCGCGCACAAGACGACATATAAAACAGTTTTAAGTACATCGTCCAGCTTTTCTTTAAGATAAATGGGAACTACACATGTGATAGTATCAACGTCATCTATCTTCTCGAGTGTTCAACATGCAAAGCTCAGAACATAGGTCAAACAGAGACAAGTTTCAGAATTCGTTTTAATATTCACCGTGCACATGACGTAAGCCTCCCTAATCTACCACTGTCGAAGCACGTCAGTATGCCTGGCCACGGTTTCGACAAAATTAGGGCCACTATTATTCAGTCCGGTTTCAAGACAAATCACGATAGGGGAGCGAGGGAATCCTTCTTGATCCACAAGTTTAACACCATTCGTTCAGGTATCAATGAAAACGTAGGAAAGCTCACCAGCCTCGCACTATAACAACACGACTTCTCAGATTAGTAAAATATTTTAGTGTATGTTAAGTTGTATATTAGTCAACCGTGGCTTCTTTACTTCAGAGCTCTTTTACATGTCATGCCAACCATATTGTGCCCCACGTGCTGATGCGCAAGGAAATTTGAAACTTGTATATTCATGCAGCCGTCGCATGTCAGTCATGTCAACACAAGGTTCTGACAGATTACCATTTTTTTCACTTTGATTGTCCTAGCTGCTGTACCGAGAGTTCATCACGTGCGCTTATAAAAGCGGCTGCATTGTATCATACCTACTTACTCTGACGAAGGCCGTGCCACGGCCGAAACGTTAGTAAAGACAATTTCCTTTTCAAATGTGCTATCTGCAAGTTTATATATATATATATATATATATATATATATATATATATATATATATATATATATATATATATATATATATATATATATATATATATATATATATATATATATATATATATATATATAGTTTTTCTGAGCCGAACGTCTGAGTGCGTTAGCCGACGATTTTGGCTGTCACTAAGTAAGGCGTTTATCACAGTCGTTCTCACCTGCATCTTTTTATATTTCTGATGTAACGTAGACCGTTACCAATTGCATACCATGTGCTTGCCCTTCATTTTGTTTCCTTTTGTTTGGGGTGTTCTTTCGCTGCGTTTCATACGGTATTGAGAGAAGGTGATCTTGAACTATCTTGCTCTGACTCCTCATTACCATTCGTAATTTTTGTTTTTGTTTTATGAACCATAATTTCTAACACTAAATAACCCTAAATATTTGCATGTATCAGTAACAAATGTCTTTGGGCTATAAAAATCCGTTACGCGTTTGATAATATTATTAACACACACGCAGTATCCACCATGGCAAAAATTGCCATGCTGGATACTGGAAAACATGGTGGGCGTAGTGGAAATAATAGTGGGCATGGTGGAAATTATGATGGATAGGGTGAGACGTAGTGGAAATTATGGTGGATATGCCGGGACATACTGGGTGGTATGGTGTACAGATGATGGGTAAAGTGGAAATGATGGTGGAAAGCAGAGGCTAGATAGTGGGCAATAATGGGACACTCTGCCCACCATTGCGATAATGCTGGGAAGCCCTAAGCATATGGTGGGTGGTGCTTATTATGGTGGGCTACATGGTGTACCGAGCTGAGAAACTCTTCTCACCATTGCGATAATGCTGGGAAGCACTAAGCAGATGGTGGGTGCTGCTTGTTATGGTGGGCCACATGGTGTACCAAGCTGAGAAGCTCTGCCCACCATCGCGATAATGCTGGGAAGCAGTAAGCAGATGATGGTTGGGCTTATAATTGCGGGCAATTTATATAGTGTACCAAGCTGGGATCTGTACACTACATGTTCTACCACCATTTTCACCAAAGGTTACGCCTACCGACCGAGCCCGTACAACTGTGTTATCCGTGCTTCCGGGTTTCAGAATACACAATTTCGACGATTAAGTATGACAATACAGCGCAGCCATGGCATCAACTAACCTAAATGAAGCATTTTTCATTGTGTATGGTATCCGCTCAAGAAGCAACAAACATCGATGCGACGCGATTAAAGCACTCCCAGAGAGCGTAAGTGTCTTCTCACCGACAGCCGCCGGTCGCACTCGCCGGCACTTCTCTAGCTTTTGTACGAGAACTCAGACGTGGCAATTCGTATGCTTGGTGAACCAATATGATAGCGTAATGTTTCCGGCACACTGCATTCGTTTTGGCCAAACCGTTATGTAGTTGTTGCTTTAGCGAAAAAGCTACAGCAGTGCACTGGCACGACTGCCCTCTACGTTGCGCGAAAAGCAACCCAAATACTCAATCAACTAAATTAGGTGGGCGTATCTATGGAATGAGCCTGGAGGCGTCATAATGCGTGAGCAGATGTCACCCTTTCGAACGAGTGTGAAACGAATATCAAACTTCGCAGACCATGCCGGTAAACTGTTGCTGCTCCCCAGTCCACTTGGTTTTTTTTCTTGAAGTTGTGAATTGTAAAAAAAAAAATAGCACTAGTGCCATTAACACAGTGGCAATCGTTACAGGCCGCAGTTGCTTGTGTTTAATAAATGTGCAATTTTTAGTAGCAGGTGTAGATATTGTCTATGTTGTGTACACGACAAACATAAGTTGAACCGTAAGTTTGTATGCCAAGTGAGTATTTAACACACAATCAACGTCATGTTGGTATGGCGCTGTGTGTGTTTGCCTGACTTCTGATGAAGTATGCTCTGTATACTTTGCTGGTGATAATGTCATTCATTAAAGAAAAAAAAAGTTGGTATGGCGCTGTGGTTAGTGTCTTCGAATGGGAATCCGGAGGTTGCACGTTCAATCCTCCGTGGCGCCTTGTTTTTTTTTTTTTTACGGGACGGGTGTTTTTATACCGTTTTTATAGAGTTCTTTTTTAATTTTTGTGGCAGCTCGTCAGGGTGATTCTGACGTCATTTCGCGCTCAAGCGTTGCCGGCACTGCAGCACCCACCATACCCACCATGCGCCATGGTGGGCGTTTCCCACCATTCACCCACTACATTAATCCACTATAATGGTGGGTGGTGGTTTACACCATGCATGGTGGGCATGCATGGTGGGCAAACGAATCGTGGGCATGCCCACCATTCGTTTTTTTTCCTATAGGGATACTGTGAAAAAACAAATTCGTTGCGCACTTTGCCAGAATCCAAATCGAATAACGTATCCCCTGATTTCTACGCTTCCATAACTTTTCAGGACACCTCACTCAGACTTTTTCCACAAATGTTTTACAGTGCGAAGCGAAGCAGTTGTTTCCTGTCGGAGTCTTCCTTGAACTGGTCCTAAAACCTTCAAAGCTCTCGTGCCCCTTGGCCCATCGCAGTCATCAGCCGCTACCAGGAGCTGCATCAATGTTCCGCCAACTTGTTGATGATCAATCAGCAGCATTGATGTAAAGTGTAGTAGTGCATGTGGGATGAGCGTTGTCGTGAATCGCTGTCAGAGGCTTCAAAGCTTCTGGTGTTAAAACAGCAGAGCTGACCATCAATGCAATTTTACCCTGACCCTGTGTCCATTAGAACAGAAAATCGTGATGTGATTTTCCTCTTTTAGTTCAATCTGCCGCCGTTGAGCAGTGTTTTGCTGCTCTCCTGCTGACGCGAACGTCACAGGTTCCATCCCGGATGCGGTGGTGGTGCTTCAGCAGATCTATCTATCTATCTATCTATCTATCTATCTATCTATCTATCTATCTATCTATCTATCTATCTATCTATCTATCTATCTATCTATCTATCTATCTATCTATCTATCTATCTATCTATCTATCTATCTATCTATCTATCTATCTATCTATCTATCTATCTATCTATCTATCTATCTATCTATCTATCTATCTATCTATCTATCTATCTATCTATCTATCTATCTATCTATCTATCTATCTATCTATCTATCCATGACATTTAGCTCTCCTGGCCGTTTCGAGTATGGGATCTATACCAAATTTTTTTATGGCTCAACATGATGGTATGACGAGCATAAGTGGCTAGTCATAACACAAAAATCATGACACGAACGTCATGATTGTCATGGTTTACATGTCATGGTCTTGCTGCTCTTGTGCTGGTTTCGTTCACATGACATTTTGCAAACCTGCTAAGGTATGGCTTGATTGCGTGGCGAACAAAAGTAACAGACCCTAACGTGAAAATGATGACATGCATGTCATGTAAGTCACGACTACGCACCATACATTCATGGTGTGCTCGCGGTCGTTTCGCTAGCTTCACATATATCAAATTTTGTGTTACGTGGCGTGAATGGATGACGAAGGTATACGTATTTGTATGAGACAGTGTCCCACTAAAGCGGCGGTTAGATAGGCGCCGAGGAAGACGTCGGGATTTTGGTGTAGGACACAGCTTGCGGTGAAAAACGGACATGTTCAGCAGAGCACATACGAGCTTGCAAGCTCGTATGTGCTCTAGGGTGGACGGGGCTGGACGGGGCTGATCAATCGGATACGATAGGTCAAGTTGCACAGTACCAGCTGAACAGTCGATGAGGGCGGAATCAGTGGACAAAGAGTCAAGACCGAGGATCACGGAATTGGTGCTGTTTTGGTCCAGCATCAAAGCGGCTGCACCCGCGTTATCGCCTATGCTAGCCGTCTCCTCTCGCAGGCGGAGAACTACTGAATCACCAAAAGGGAATACCTTGGTCTCAATTTGGCAATAGCGAAATTTCGGCCCTATTTACATGGTCGACATTACACCGTCACAACCGATCACCACGCACTTTGCTGGCTCACATCCTTGAAGGACACCACTGGACGCCTTGGTCGATGGGCACTACGACTCCAAGAGTATAACTATTCGGTGTCCTACAAATCTGGCCGTTTACACCATGACGCTCACTGCTTATCTTGGAATTCAGGGGACCCACCTGAGGCATTCGATGAAGCGCCATGTGTGCTGTCTCTCTCCGCTTTAAGCAACATCCTTGAGGAACAGCACCAAAATCCTGTTTTACGTAACATCATTGAGAATCTTCATTCTGCGCCACCCGATCCGTCTACTCGATTGTTCGTGCTCAAGGATGGCCCACTGTATCGTTACAACGTCTGCCCTGATGTACACGAACTGTTTCTTGAGGTACCTCCCCACTTACGTGCGAGCGTGATTGGCCAGCTCCATGACGCTCCCACTGCCGGTCACCTCGGAGTGTCTCGGACGTATGACCGTGTACAGCGTCGATTTTACTGGCCTAGTATTTATCGCTCCGTTCGCAGCTACGTCGCTTCATGCGACCAGTCTTAACGCCGAAAAAAAAAACCTTCTATGAGTCCTGCCGAGTTCTTCTAACCACTTGACGTAACCTTTGAACCATTCTTTCGTCTTGGTCCTGACCTCCTAGGCCCTTTCCCTGCGTCCACTTCTGGCAATAAGTGGATCGAAAGCTGTTGCTACGGATCACACAACCCAGTACGCCGTTGCACAGGCTCTGCCAACCAGCTGTGCCACAGACGTTGCCGATTTTCTCCTGCACGTCATACTTCATCATGGCGCCCCACGCCAACTCCTCACAGATCATGGGCGCTTTTCCTATCCCGAGTTATCAACGACATGCTTCGCTCCTGCGAGACAAAACATAAATTCACGACAGCCTACCACCCACAAACTAACGAACTGACTGAATGATTCAACCGGACTTCAACTGATATGCTCGCGATATACGTATCGTCCGACCACCAGGACTGGGACGTTGCATTGCCCTTCGTTACGTTCGCGTATAATTCCTCATGACACGATGCAGCTGGTTTTTCACCTTTTTATCTCGTGTTTGGCCGTGTTCCAACTTTACCGTTTGACACCATCTTTCCGACAGCCGTCGACTCGACGACGGAATACGCCCGCGAGCTATCACCAGAGCTCGCAAAGCACGAGAAGTTGCCCGTCAGCGCCTTTTAGCATCGCAAGATCAGCAGCAGCAGCCTGACAACTCCCATCATCTCCAAGTTTCCTTTACTACGGGCTCCCTTGTGCTATTCTGGACTACGAGTAGGCGCGTTGGACTTTCTGAAAACTGCTTTCCCGTTACTTGGGACCCTATCGCATATTGCACCAAGTGACAGATGTGACCTACGAGATAGCCCCGCTTGAGGCTTCCTCCTCTTCTCCTTCACTGTCTACAAACATTGTCCATGTATCTCGCTTTAAACTTTACCACTCGGCAACATCATAGAAAGCACCGAGACGGTGCTTCAGCACCCGGGGGTTATGTTATGAGACAGTGTCCCACTAAAGCGGTTAGATAGGCGCCGAGGAAGACGACGTGATTTTGATGTAGGCAAAACCAGCTGTCTGGTCGGCACCCAAAATCAAGTTGTAGCTATTAGTGTCTACTTTGTTGTTGATTCTTTTTTCTCACTATTTAAATCTTTGGTTTCTTTCTTTTTTTTAACATACTGTCTTCACTATACAACTCCCCCCCCCTTTTTTTTTTCGTTGTAAGCAACAATGCAGTTATCGTCCATAGACTATATGTTCTCTTGGCCAATCCCCCAGAGTGGGTACGAGCCATGGATTAGAGGATACAAACAAACAAACAAACAAGTAGGACAGAGCTCTTGTGTCCTACATGGAGTAGGTATTTTTTCTCATCAGCTTAATTGGTCTTTTGCGCTCCGATTGCCTTACTTCACACCAATTTATCTCGCAGAATTCCTGGCTATTACATTGGCTCTTCGAAAACTAAATTATCAGCAATCAAAAGCTATTATTATTTCGGATGCTTTGTCTGTATGTACACATCTAACGTCCGCAAAGAAGTCTCCTCTTCTCAGGATATTTTGGTCTCTCGTACCGCATAGCCTATCAGAAGTTCGGTTTATTTGGGTCCCCGGGCATGCTGGAATTGAAATAAATGACATTGCTGATTTGTTGAAATGAAATTGCATCTTTAAATTTCCCGGTGGGGCTAGTAGCTCCACAGTTTCCTTTTATTACTGCCGAACGATTCAAACGCCTGTTAATCTTAAAAATCAACGAAACGTCGCTTCTACAATCTGAAGAATTTCGGCACTTGCAATTCACATAGAACACCGCAAAATGCCTTTCCCGTCAATGTGAGGTGACCCTCACAAGCTTTCGCTGTAGAGTTCCTCTGTTAAATTTTTATCTCAACAAACCAGGATTTTCATTAACTAATCTATGTGTAGTTTGCAATGAACCGGAAACAATAGATCACTTTCTTCTCACATGCCGCCGCTTCGCCTCACTGCGCCGAATAATTCTTGAAAGATTGATTGGTATGCTCGGATTGCCAGTCAATACATCCACCCTATTATCGTTTGGAGCCAGTCAGTTGGGTGTGGGCCGCAGTGCTATTCTGTCAGCGCTACATAAATTCATTCAGGCAACCGGAAGGATACGCTGCTAGTGGTACTGCCAGATATATCCAATTATTTCTCCCCCTTCCTCATTCTTGTTAATTTGTTTTATATATTCTGGTTTATCGCATTCTTCTACAATTTTTTCACGTTTTTTCAAAGGAACATTATTATTGTTCCTATCTAACTTCTCTTTATTTTTTTTTCAAGCGTTGTAAAAAAAAAATGATCTATTATGAGGTACAGTGTGGCCAATCCCCCATGTGGGTGTGAGCCAAGATTTCCTAGGAGACAAGACAAGACAAGCTCTTGTTCTCCATCTTGGCTTGCGCGTTGGCGCTGTGCAACTATATCTTCCGACGCCTAGTTCCCCGTGTGCCTTCACGTAACGGTATGACTGGTTCAAACACGATAATCATGACATGCGTGTCAAGTAAGAGTATGTCAACATGCCATGCTCATGATGTGCTCGCGGCTGTTTCGCTGGCTTCACATATACCAGATTTGTTATTCCGTGACGTGAGTGGACGACAAAGGTAAGTGATGCATCCAAACATGACAATCTTGATATGCGTGCCATGTAAAACATGACCACATGCTACGCGCATAGCATACTCATGGTCATTCAATTTCGGATTACGTGACGTGAATGGAAGACGAACACAAATGCCAGGTGCAAAATAATTATCAAGACATGGAAGTCACAAACGGCATAATACACAAGCCTACCACTGCTGGGGCTGGTATTGCAAACGTTAGTGGTGTTGTTACGTGAATATAAACAACCTATTTGCTTCTTAACCAGATACTTGAGTGCGCATAACATTTTACAAGTATTTACTGTGTACTACATCAATACGTCTCCTAACTTTGTGGTGATTTTAAAGTGACATATCAAACTTCTTCATTCATGCTTCAGATATTCCTTGGGATTTGCCTTTGTTTTTACATTCTCCCTTGTCTTCTCACTTTCCTGTGTTTTGTTTCTTCTCGCAGGGGGCAACATACAATGGGGCGTGACATTCGTGCAGCATTTCTGGTACTCACTGGAATGTGGGAGGGTGGACATTTTTGCAGCTGGAAAAGCCATCTGAACTACTAATGTTTCGCTTTGGGCGTGTTGGTATGTCTTACTGTAGTTTTCTAATACAGAAAGATGCGTCACAGACAGGCGGTAACTTGCAACAATGTTTATTTCAAAATCAGAGAGCAACATAAGAAGATTGTTTTACATAAGGCTTATAAGTGCCGCCATTCCTATGAAAAACCACCAACCACCATTAGAGTGGATTAATGTAGTGGGTGAATGCTGGAAAACGTCCACCATGGCGCATGGTGGGATATAGTGGGCGCTGCAGTGCCGGCAACGCTTGAGCACGAAATGGCGTCAGAATCACCGTGACAAGCTGCCACAAAAAATTAAACAAAAGAATTGTATAAAACGATGTAAAAAACACCAGTCCCGTAAAAAAAATCTACCACGGAGGATCAAACATGCAACCTGCCGATCCCCATTCGGAGACACTAGCCACTGCGCCATGCCAACATGACCTTTGTCGCGTGTTTAATAGCTAGTTGACATACAAGCTCACGGTTCAACTTCAGTTTGTCGTGTACTCGACATACACGAGATCTGCGCCTGCTACTAAAATTTGCCCATTTAATAAACACAAGCAATTGCTGCCTGTAACGATTGCCACTGCGATAATGGCACCAGCGCAATGTTTTTACAGTTCATAACCACAAGAAAAACAAAAACCTAGTGGAATGGGGAGCAGCTACACTTTACCGGCGGGGTCTGCCAAGTTTAATATTCGTTTCGCACTCGTTCCAAAGGGCGACATCTGCTCACGCATTATGACGCCTCCACGCTCATTCCGTAGATACGCCCGCCTAATTTAGTTGATTGAGTATTTGGGTTGCTTTTCGTGCAACGTAGAGGGCAGTCGTGCCAGCGCACTGCTGTGGCTCTTTCACTATAGCAACAACTACATAATGGCTTGGCCAAAACTAATGCAGTGTGCCGGAAACATTATGCTATTATATTGGTTCGCCAAGCATACGAATTGACAAGTCTGTGTTCTCGCATAAAAACTAGAAAAGTACCGCCGAGATCGACCGGCGGCTGTCAGTGAGGGGAGTCGTACGTTCTCTGGGAGTGCTGGAATCGCGTCGCATCGATGTTTGTTGCTTCTTGCGCGTTCTACGTACACAATGAAAAATGCTTCATCTAGGTTAATTGATGCCATGGCTGTGCTGCATTGTCATTCCTAATCGTCGAAATCGCGTATTCTAAAATCCAGAAGCACGGATAGCACAATTGTACGGGCTCGGTCGGTAGGCTTAACCTTTGGTGGAAATCATGGTGGTAGAACATGAAGTGTAAGATCCCATTATAAGCCCATCCATCATCTGCTTGCTGCTTCCCAGCATTATCGCAATGGTGGGCAGAGGTTCTCAGCTTGGCACATCATGTGGCCCGCCATAACAAGCAGCACCCATCATCTGCTTAGTGCTTCCCAGCATTGCCGCAATGGTGGGCAAAGCGTCCCATGATTTCCCACTATCTAGCCTCTACTTTCCACCATCATTTCCACTTTACCCATCTTCTGTACACCATACCACCCAGTATGTCCCGGCGTACCCACCATAATTTCCACTACGTCCCACCATATCCATAATAATTTCCACCATACCCACTATTATTTCCACTACGCCCACCGTGTTTGCCAGTATCTACCATGGCAGTGTTTCCGATAGGGATCTGGGGCTGTTAAATCTATGTTTTTTGTTGTTACTAACATGATTAAGAGTTTGCTAAACAGTGTAAGACAGCTTTCCTGTAAGGTTCGTTTTCAACCACGAACTCTCGTTCACCCAAGGCTCGTTTACCGCGCTAAGTTTCATCACCTCACGCTGGCAGAGTGGGCACGTCTAGAGGCGATCAACAACGAAGCCTTGCGCGCCATAACTGGACTGCCACGCATCACTGCACTGAGTGTACTGCAACAGGATTCCCAAGTAAACACAATTGATGAATTAGTGCATCATCGTAGCTGTGCGCCCAACATCAAGCCATCAACGTTGTGTTCGGCTGCTGCATTGGCGTGGTGCATGGGAAAGAAGTTCACCACACACTTTCAGGGACGACCACTATTGCCCCGTGGAACAAAATGCAACTGACTGAAAACAAACCCCTTAGTCGTCTTTACAGCCCGGTTCCACGTCAGGCGAACACTCAAGTATCCCGCCTGCTTCGTTCAGGTAACCTAGATGCCGCTACTGTCGTCGCTTATATGGATGCCAGTGTGAGTGGCGCCGCCATTCATGCCGCGCTTGTATGTCCATTAATACCAGAGGATGGCCAGACATGCTCATATTTTGCGGATCCTGCACCACCGGCTCACCTTCCTCAGCTGGCCGCCATACCTGATGGACTGGCAGCGCTACTACCTCTTCTACAACCAGGCGGATGCTCCCAGCTCTTCTATCGTATGGACTCGACGCAAACTATTCACGATATACGACGGGTGTATCTCTCTACGTCACTCTCGGATACTATTCGTATTCCTGCTGCCTCCGCATCTGTGCAAATACGTGTTTTGTGGGGGTTCCACGGGATGCTTTGCCGGACCTTGTAAAAGCTGATTTGGCAACCCACCCTCACATTACACCATACCCGCTACCGCATTTTCCTGAGGACGCTGAAGGACAGATGCTCCGGGAAAAAGAAAGCCTCCGACGTGCCACACGATCAAGCTCTTATCCTTCCATGTGTATCAGACTTTTCTGGTGGTTTACCCCACCGAGAGGAGGTACGTTGCGGAGGCTTCGTGTAAGGGTTGCGATTAACCCATCCGTGACCATCCTTTAAACGCAAAAGTACCGAGGCCCGTATGGCACATCATACTGATTTTGTGACGCCAAAATACAAGATGTAACTGCCTCACACTTACTGCTGACCTGCACTAGTCTACAATGAAGTCGTCGCCGACACCTCCGTGGAACAGGTCTCAGGCCTGGCCGACCTCCCGACTTCGACCGCTGGCTTCGTGGACCACACCACCGTTTCTACTAGACTTCATACATGAATAAAACTTGTATGAGTATTTATTAAAAAGTTATTATGCCTAGGGATAGACTTTTGAAATATATAAAAAAAACTCTTGTTCACACACTGCTTTTCTCACCCATGGTGTTTTTGACTTTCTCCTTCTCCTCACGAACGACAGGCCCTATGTCGTCCACCACGTGATGGCTGATGGTAGGTAGGAAGTGAGACAATCCCATAGTATTAGTCGGGGAAAATGTCGTTTTGTTGAATGCGTGGTTGAAGGAAAGGAAAAATTCACTGTCTTTTGCAGCCCTCGCGGAAGCACGGCTCATGTGTTGACGTGTTGTTGTACTTGCGTACCTTCACCATAATTCGTAGAGGTAAAAGAGCAATGAGATAGAAATGCAGTCTTCTGCGAACGCGAATTTTTGGTTAGAAAACAAACCTTACAGAAAAGACACCTTGAATTTTCGCAAACAGTCAATTGGTAAGGCCATGAAACATCGCATGCATTAACTAGACCGTTTTCATCTGTATGCATCTACCGTAACACTGTCCGCTGAGTTGTTAAATATGCAAAACAGAGAGGTTAATAGCCCAGTGTGGCGGCACTCAAACGCCTTGCAAGCGATTTTCACATTCAGGTGGGATTGCGTACGCGGGTAACTCCTTGGAAGGAAGGGCAAACGATGGTTTGGAGGTACACTTATCTGCCGGCCTATTAATACCTTCAGCCTCAATAAATTTCGCGGGTTAGCAGACACCTTCTGGTTATGTGTGAAGAACGTTCCTGAAAAATGTGTATACACGTGCCACGAAAATTGTTGCTTGGCCATGAACGATGCCGGCAGCGGGCACCGAGGAACCCACCACTCTTTTCTTTCGAACGCTCGATGACGCGCCGTCCACTTGCACCGACGAAGTTCGTGTCACATGCTAATGGAAGCTTATACACTGCGGCATCATTACATTCAAGAGAACTGCTTTTGTGCTTCTTTCGCCCCCCGTGTTTCTCTGGTGAGGCAGGTCTGATTAGTCTGCACAAACTCTGCAATTTTTCGGGGATCCAAATAGAATATTTCAACGTGTGTGCATTGTCCCTTCTTTACGGTAAAGTAATTTTTTCGGCTCCCACAAAGTTGTCGCCCCTGGCGTGAAATTGTCATCATTATAAACGGGTGTGTGTCACAGAGATGAAGGCAAGTCAACCTAGCCACCACTGGTTCAATAAAGAGACAACGCATAGCACGAAAATTACATATAATCAAAGGTATATTCCACAGGAAGTGGGCAAATCTTAATGCTCAAAAGGAGAAAGCAACATCATGACCTCCTGTGCATTCCAACTCACCCCATAAAAAATCATTGTCGAACGTAAACTTGCTAGCAAAGCAAAAGTGAAACAAATTAGATGAGACCATGTTGGCTGTTTTTTTCATGATTGATGGCGCAGTGCTGGTTTAATGATAGTGGCTCAGTTTGATTGAAACAGTTGGAGCATTCTTGGTATTTTTTTTACAAACTGCCTCCTTGAGTGTACGCTGCAATAAAGAATTGCCCCTCTTTACCCTCAACTAGGTTAGAAGTATTGGTGCGATTGATTGTAGGCTTGTTGCACTAAAATTTTAACATCAGTGAAATTTGTAGATGCATGCTTGCGTCAATACTTATACGCACATTGCGCTCCCGCAAAGTTTTGTCTAGTTTCAGTTTCTTCATTTGGCGAAAATACGGGGGAAAAAAAGAAAGCCCGATATATGTGTGTATGTAAAACTTACCGCAACCCGGTCCCGTCTTCAGGGCCAAGGAGGCAGCGAAGGCCAGAGGGTCCCTAGAACGAGGAGACCTCCCAACAAGGGTTTGTGCGACGAAAGGTTATTCCTCCTCTTTACCGTGAGAAGGGATGAATTCAGCCTGATCTGTGTGCATTTTAGTAAAAGCGGACCATAGCTGCACGCGAGGCAGAGCCAGCGAACGGCTACGTGCTGCAAGTTTGCAGAACTACATAACCACCAATCCAACTGCAGTTGATGTTTCACCGACATTGTGGGCCTTTTCCCCATTTGTCCAAATAAGTTTTGAGAGGGGGCGTAGCTCTGTGGTATAATACTGAATGCCGCGCAGTATGCCTGGGTTCGATTCATGTGGGTATCAAAAATTTTATACTTTGCTTTCATTTTACCAACACTGTACATATATATTTCCCCTAATGCTTGGAATATAAAAGATCCAGTGCTGCCAAATCTAGTAGAGCAAAAATAGCTAGATTGCAACGAAAAAGTAGCTACGATAATTTTGTAACATCTATTTTAGAAATAACTATGCAGAACACGCACGAATGACAAGAAAGTGTTCTTGCTTTGAATCCAATAATTTAGGACAGGCGTGGTTTTAAGAAAACGCCAAGAAAATTGCGCGCCTCAAGGAGGAGCTGTTAATGCATCAGAGGTCTGTAAGCATCATGGGTGTATGAATATTCGGACATTTTAAATAAGGAATCGAACAGCCCATAATACAACAGCCGAATACTTGTAAATAATTTAATAACCAGCACTGAGGAGGAGACCCCAGTGGAACAAAGTGTTGGAAGAGTGACGATCACTTTCGTTGTTATATTTAGTGAATTGTCAAGGCACCTGTTGTCGAAGGTGCATGCAAGATGCAAGCAGGTTATGCGACACCAAGGTCAAGTTGTTATGGGAATAAAGTCTGCTTATCCCAAGGTGAAATATTTCTTTCTTTCAACTCCCGTGTTACTGAAGCGGATGTGTCTTCAATCTTCTATCCTTTGTATCAGATGTCTATGATTGACTCGTGAAATAATGTTTACCTTTGGCGTCATAGTTGGTGAGAAAGCTGACGAGAAAACTTGAAGTAGGCTTACATTGAAGCACGCTTTTAACAACAAAAACAAATAAAGACTTGGATTCTGCACCATCATAATCTTAAACAAGCGCACGAAGCAATCTTCCTCGAAATTCGTAAGAGGGCAGAAGTGTGATGCTGCGGTGCTAAAGGGCCAAAGCTCTCGTGGTACATATATTTATTGGTCGATATCAGCCATTGGCAGAGCATCACCCTCTGCCACTCAATCAGACGCAATTATGTTGATTTCTGGACCACATCGCTTGTTAAGCTGTATTCTTGATATTTTGCCTTTTGCGTGTATGTGGCATTACGTTCTGTTGCAAATGAAAGTAATTAAAGTGGACCAAAAATCACGCGTTTTGTCGGTTGCATTTAGTTGATTTTTCTTGAACTAACTTCCCTTCAAGTTTCGACAAAATTATTAAAAACCACAAACAGTGTCTCCTATGTTTTTCTTAGATGAAATGACTTGGTTTCACATATATGTACAGGTATTTATCGCTCAGAACTACAGAATTCAGAAAATGTCAATACAGCGCAGGTGGAGTTGGCTAAGATAGCTACACTAGGAGATAAACCTTGTATAAGAAAGCTGGCATAGTTACTCATAACCAAATAATAACTTCAGTACCTAGCTGGGACCAAAAATATCTAGATCTACGAAACAGCTAAATTGGACCGCTGAAGCGGCCAGTCACCTGTGGCGCATGCCATGCGTGGCCCGTGGTACACGTGTTATGACAGATCTTTTGGCACTACATGGACGCGGGTAATAATTTCGGCAAAAGCGGCCCTGCCCTTCAGAGAAATCGGCGCGCCTGGTCAAACCTCTTCAGACACCCCATACCACGTAGGTCAACTGGTATGTGCGACACATGCCTGGAGGAAAGGGTTTGAGAACATACGTGACAACATTTTCATGTCATCCACATCGTGAACATAGCTTCCATTCGGGAAGCTTGCACGGCATCGTATTGTAGTTGTGCTGAACAAAAATCCACTGCCGCCAGTCTTCGGAATACACTTCCTACAGACGTCGTCTATTGAGCATTTTTCTACCTCACTGCTGCCGGACTTTTTCCAAGGAGTAGGTTTGGGGTTCTTGAAAACGTGTGAATTACGCTCAACGCCGCTTAAAATGCTTGCTCAGATTTTTGAGCAAGAAAGGTTTAGGGGCTTCTCTTTAGAACATGGGCTTTCATGTGTGTACTACCTGGCCTGTGACAGCGTGTGCAGTGACTGACCATCCTGCCATGTTCTTTCTCTTGCTTTCGCTTATCCTCCTCCCTTTACCTGCAGCAAAACTACCTAGAATTTTGTAGCAGGCTAGAAGCTCAGAAGCTCGCTTTCAAGGATATATATATATATATATATATATATATATATATATATATATATATATATATATATATATATATATATATATATATATATATATATATATATATATATATATATATATATATATATATATATATATATATATATATCCTCATCCCCTGATGAAGGGAGGACCCCTCCCGGAACTGTTGGGAAATAAATAAATAATAATCATTGTTGACAACGCTCCCGTTGTGCCATAACCCATACCGTCATATATATATATATATATATATATATATATATATATATATATATATATATATATATATATATATATATATATATATATATATATATATATATATATATATATATATATATAAACGTGAACGTGTGTGTGTGTGTGCAGTGAGCACCCCGCTGTGTCCTCATCAGGGAATTCTGTCCTGAGCAAGACGATGTTCACCAATCGACACATGGGCGTAAATCGAGTGCAGCAATAATCCACACGTGACTCCGAAACCGCGTTTAGTTGCGGAAACGTATACATTCCCGCAAAGTTCGATACAACTGCCCAAAATGTGTTCGTTAGGTAACGAACGACATTTCGGAAGCGGGAATAAAAAAGAAAGACTACCAACTACAGCCAAATTGAGCGCAATGAAGCTTCAACTAATTCAAACCTCACGTAAACACACAAGTTCTTTACAGAGGGACGATTTCTCGAGTGTCTGTTGGGAAGAACGTCGGAAGTGATCAGAGTCATGCATTAAAAAAAAACACTCTTCTGATAGTACGATAAAAAGTGCCGCAGCGAAAGTGTCCCCGAGGAAATTTGCAAAAAAGATAGTCTAGTTTCCGGACCGCAAAGTTATCGGCTCTCGTTGATTAGATGCGAGATAATTTCCGGCACTGGTGTCTTGCAGAGTCATTTTTTTCCATGTTAAAATACAATCAATCGAGATAGAAAAGTCATTAGGCCAACCTAACCCTATCAGACACTTTGTGCACAATTGTGCGCATCACTTGTTTTTGCAATTTGTGTTGCCCAGGGCAAAAAACAGTGCATGGCAAAATGACGTTCTATGAAATGAACCTTCTGCCTGACGAACTTGTCATTTAACTTCAGTTTCGACCCTACTGTTGCATATCGTCTCTTCTCCGAAGGCACTACGATGGTCGACGAGTCGATCAACGTGGCGCTACCCTGGAGCCATGCATAAATATATTTGTTTTACCTCTCAAATTGGACAAAACCAGAAATATTTTATTCTATATATGCAAGAACACAATATGAATGTCTTCAGGATAACTAGGTACTTAATGAAATCTTATTTCAGTCAACTGGTGCCATGCGCATAAATAAAATTATTATAACAATATTTTTGTTTCAATAGAACATCGAGGGTCTCGAAATAGTGCTTTGTCAATTTGACGAATCTGCAGACAGCTCTTCTGAAAGGGTTACAAAAAGAAAAGGGAAGGGGAATGTTTTTATTATCTTAAATTTTGTCGACCATTGTAGCACGAATGTTTCCACTCGGTTATCAAGGAGACACTGATAGCATTGATTCATCCAAACATAGCGCCTGTTTCGTTCAATGTCGAACAAATGTTGTCAATAGTGGGCGCGGAACGTACGAATTTCCCAGGGACACCTTGGCACCTTGATCTTGAAGAACAACAAGCAGGTATTGATACAAGAGGTGATCGACAGTCAGGAATATTAATCAGCAAGCTCTGATGGCCGCTAAGCGGCTGTGATGTCTTCGCGGAAGCGTAAACTACAAGGCCAAGGGAATGCAAAAAAAAAAACTTTACAGGGGTCGTTCGCGCATACTGGTGGTGGTGGTGGTTAGAAGATGAGAAAAGGCACCTAATTTCTGCAACCCGGTCGCGAGCACAGCGCAGTGCCTTTTCGCGCATACTAGCTGAGACATGTACAGCTGGCCGTCAGCCATGGTGCGTGTGTATTAGTAATTTCGTTCCCAGAAATGCACCCACAGAAGCCAGAGCCCCCGTCCTTTTTTCTGAAAAAAAATAAACAGGTAAGTCGAAAACGGGGAGCGGAGACACGTGGTTACAGACATGGCATGTCAACACTTCTTGTGATTCCTCATTGCGCTTTTTAGGCTGAGCAAGAAAGCCCGCTCACTTACCTTCTATACGACCCTCCCTTCCTCCCAAGGGTCTCAGCCATGGCCAAAATAAGGCAGAAGCATGGCCACTGCATGAAAATGTTCGCGGGCTTTCTCATCTAGGGGCCTGGAAGAGGGAACCAAGCCCCTTTTTCCTCTTTTCCAAAAATAATCCTTCATGTTGAACACACCCAGCCACTCATACACTCGTTCCCAAGTTTTCACTGTAAATTGGTAATTGGTCACTCATGGATACCTTTCTCTTGTGGTCAGTGACCCCATTCCATTGACATCTTCTGGGAGTCGCAGAAGGCGCACATGGCCTCATCACCTGCACTTGCCCTCACCTAAGCTACACCTGCGCTGTGCCTCTCTCACAGCCGCGATGCAACACTGGTTGGCATCCACACAGGAGCAGACTCTGCGACATCACTAGGCCCAGTTTACGTGGAAAAGTCATCTGTAGACCCCTCTCGCTTTCCCCAATTCACCTCTTTCTAACTTTGGTTGACTCCTTGGAGGAAGCCAAGGCTGGGCGCTTGAGCACAGCCGCTCTTCACAGGAAGCCAGTGGATGAAAGTGCAGGGGCTAACCAGGCATTGTTATCTTGTCTACAAAGCATGTTCTATGTGCACAACCACCAGAAGGCTGTTTATCATTCAGCAGACAACTAAGGCCAGGGGCGGAGACGTGTGCCTGCGCCAATCACAGACGTCAACGATAATCCCCCAAGCGTATAAAAACGAACTACTCTGGTTGCTGTGGCATGACATCGGACAGGCACACCACGGCTCTGACACCCTGGCTCAAGGTACCGACTCCACGTCTCTGGCAAGAACTCTATTTGTTATATTTGTCTCGCATTGCCGTTCGTTCTTTTTAGCTATGTGTTAGCTTCCCAGCGAATTTGTTCAGGCTGCGTTATCGTTGCCATTAATATAATCTCTACTGCCCAGCTTTGTATCACCGGGCATATATTCGTGAATCCTTGCACGAGAACACCAGCGAGTGGAACCATCTTCGTCGTATTGACCTATCCTGCATTACCCTGCCCTTCCTCCTCGCGCCATTTTTGATATCAATTCCAATAGGTTTTCCTTCTGACCAGCCGTTACCGTTCCTATACGCAGCATGTTCCTTTCCTTTCTATTAAGACTAAGGTGTCCTTTGAAATGCGTTGGTGTCCTGATCATTTCTGCTTCATTAATGAGAAGCTATCATTATTGCTTTGCCTATTCATTCTCTGCTGCACGAAAGTCGTCAACTGAGGAACACTAATCCAAACCATGGCATATGTTCACAACGGGAGAACAATATTCTTCGCGTACCAGCACATCATCGGAAATATCTTCAACAATGTTCTGTGAGCGTCCGCGAATATGTCCCGGGTGGTGTCTCCTTCCAATCATCACCGGGCATATATTCGTGAATCCTTGCACGAGAACACCAGCGAGTGGAACCATCTTCGTCGTATTGACCTATCCTGCATTACCCTGCCCTTCCTCCTCGCGCCATTTTTGATATCAATTCCAATCGGTTTTCCTTCTGACCAGCCGTTACCATTCCTATACGCAGCATGTTCCTTTCCTTTCTATTAAGACTAAGGTGTCCTTTGAAATGCGTTGGTGTCCTGATCATTTCTGCTTCATTAATGAGAAGCTATCATTATTGCTTTGCCTATTCATTCTCTGCTGCAAGAAAGTCGTCAACTGAGGAACACTAATCCAAACCATGGCATATGTTCACAACGGGAGAACAATATTCTTCGCGTACCAGCACATCATCGGAAATATCTTCAACAATGTTCTGTGAGCGTCCGCGAATATGTCCCGGGTGGTGTCCCCTTCCAATCATCACCGGGCATATATTCGTGAATCCTTGCACGAGAACACCAGCGAGTGGAACCATCTTCGTCGTATTGACCTATCCTGCATTACCCTGCCCTTCCTCCTCGCGCCATTTTTGATATCAATTCCAATAGGTTTTCCTTCTGACCAGCCGTTACCATTCCTATACGCAGCATGTTCCTTTCCTTTCTATTAAGACTAAGGTGTCCTTTGAAATGCGTTGGTGTCCTGATCATTTCTGCTTCATTAATGAGAAGCTATCATTATTGCTTTGCCTATTCATTCTCTGCTGCAAGAAAGTCGTCAACTGAGGAACACTAATCCAAACCATGGCATATGTTCACAACGGGAGAACAATATTCTTCGCGTACCAGCACATCATCGGAAATATCGTCAACAATGTTCTGTGAGTGTCCGCGAATATGTCCCGGGTGGTGTCCCCTTCCAATCATCACCGGGCATATATTCGTGAATCCTTGCACGAGAACACCAGCGAGTGGAACCATCTTCGTCGTATTGACCTATCCTGCATTACCCTGCCCTTCCTCCTCGCGCCATTTTTGATATCAATTCCAATCGGTTTTCCTTCTGACCAGCCGTTACCATTCCTATACGCAGCATGTTCCTTTCCTTTCTATTAAGACTAAGGTGTCCTTTGAAATGCGTTGGTGTCCTGATCATTTCTGCTTCATTAATGAGAAGCTATCATTATTGCTTTGCCTATTCATTCTCTGCTGCACGAAAGTCGTCAACTGAGGAACACTAATCCAAACCATGGCATATGTTCACAACGGGAGAACAATATTCTTCGCGTACCAGCACATCATCGGAAATATCTTCAACAATGTTCTGTGAGCGTCCGCGAATATGTCCCGGGTGGTGTCTCCTTCCAATCATCACCGGGCATATATTCGTGAATCCTTGCACGAGAACACCAGCGAGTGGAACCATCTTCGTCGTATTGACCTATCCTGCATTACCCTGCCCTTCCTCCTCGCGCCATTTTTGATATCAATTCCAATCGGTTTTCCTTCTGACCAGCCGTTACCATTCCTATACGCAGCATGTTCCTTTCCTTTCTATTAAGACTAAGGTGTCCTTTGAAATGCGTTGGTGTCCTGATCATTTCTGCTTCATTAATGAGAAGCTATCATTATTGCTTTGCCTATTCATTCTCTGCTGCAAGAAAGTCGTCAACTGAGGAACACTAATCCAAACCATGGCATATGTTCACAACGGGAGAACAATATTCTTCGCGTACCAGCACATCATCGGAAATATCTTCAACAATGTTCTGTGAGCGTCCGCGAATATGTCCCGGGTGGTGTCCCCTTCCAATCATCACCGGGCATATATTCGTGAATCCTTGCACGAGAACACCAGCGAGTGGAACCATCTTCGTCGTATTGACCTATCCTGCATTACCCTGCCCTTCCTCCTCGCGCCATTTTTGATATCAATTCCAATAGGTTTTCCTTCTGACCAGCCGTTACCATTCCTATACGCAGCATGTTCCTTTCCTTTCTATTAAGACTAAGGTGTCCTTTGAAATGCGTTGGTGTCCTGATCATTTCTGCTTCATTAATGAGAAGCTATCATTATTGCTTTGCCTATTCATTCTCTGCTGCAAGAAAGTCGTCAACTGAGGAACACTAATCCAAACCATGGCATATGTTCACAACGGGAGAACAATATTCTTCGCGTACCAGCACATCATCGGAAATATCTTCAACAATGTTCTGTGAGCGTCCGCGAATATGTCCCGGGTGGTGTCCCCTTCCATATATTCGTGAATCCTTGCACGAGAACAACACCCGCGAGTGGAACCATCTTCGTCGTATTGACCTATCCTGCATTACCCTACCCTTCCTCCTCGCGCCAATTTTGATATCGACTCCAAGAGGTTTTTCTTCTGACCAGCCGTCACAATTCCTATACGCAGCATGTTCATATCTTTTCTACTGTGACTAAGGTGTGCTTTCACATGCATTTGTTGCCTAACACTTTCTGCTTCATTAATGAGAAGCTATAATTATTGCTTTGCCTTAAAACTAGTCCTTTAAGTTTCACTAATGCCTATCATTTACCTGTTCATTCTCTGCTGCAAGAAAGTCGTCAACTGAGGAACACTTATCCAAACGATGGCATATGTTCACAACGGGAGAACAATATTCTTCGCGTACCAGCACATCATCGGAGATATTCAACAATGTTCTGTGTGTGTCCGCGAATATGTCCCGGGTGGTGTACCCTTCCAATCATCACCGGGCATATATTCGTGAATCCTTGCACGAGAACAACACCCGCGAGTTGGACCATCCTCGTCGTATTGACCTAACCTGCTGTACCCTAGCCTTCCTCCTCACGGCTTTTTTTTCAATCAATTCCAGTCGGTTTTTCTTATTACCTGGCGTTACCATTCCTACACTCGGCATGTTCATATCTTTTCTACTCTGACTAAGGTGTGCTTTCACATGCGTTTGTTGCCTAACACTTTCTGCTTCATTAATGAGAACCTATCATTATTGCTTTGTCTTAAAGTAAAACTACTTTATATTTCGCTAATACCCATCTTTTACCTCTTCATTGTCTGCTGCAAGAAAGTCGTCAACTGGAGAACACTTATCTAAACTATCGCATATGTTCACAACGGGTGAACATTATTCTTCACGCTTCAAGTGCGACATCATCGCATATACTTTCAACAATGTTCTGTGAGCGTCCGCGAATATGTCCCGGGCGGTGTGCCCTTTCAATCATCACCGGTTCATATTCGTCGAGCCTCGCACGAAAAGAATAGCAGCGAGTTGTACCATCCTTTTTGTGTTCTTACGTGGCTCTTTACCAACGCGAGTAAGTTTGTGGTTGCAGTTTTTTCACTTTGATTTCACTTGCTTAAAACAGCCCTCATTCTTTTGAGGGCTGTTGAGTTGATAATTTACGAGTGTCCGGCTGCCATCGTATTATTTGCCATTTTTGGCTGTGCTTGAATCTGCTTTCATCGCATTCAAATCGACTGTAATGCCTACCCGATAGCGCTTGTCATTTTTTGTGACTTGTTCACCTGCCTATGCGGTATTTTTAAAATAAAGAAGTCATTTGATGGTCTGTCCTATTGTTCTCTATGCCTTTGTGCGCGCTCACGCCACCATGAAGCATTTCTTGGCAAGGAGCACTAGAGCACTTTCATCTCGCCTCCTGCTTTATTTCCTAACTTTTCACTCACCAGTTTTTAGGGAGGACACAGGAGACGCATAAAATATTATGAGGGATATCCAAATTTAGTTTTGATCACATGAGAGCAACATTGAATCACATTGGAAGGGACTTTCCTTCCACATAGAAAACATTCTCAGGGTGTTATTGGATTTATTGCAAGTTTTCTTATTGAAAATGCTGCTGAAAGTGATATATTTGAGGCTTTGCGCTTGTGTGCCAGAAAATGCGACAATGTCTTTAAATGTGAAACCCGCTCATTTAGAGGCGTGGCAATCCCCACTTGAAATATTAGCTATCCCGGGGAAATGCAGTGAAATAAACGTTGCTGTACTCGATATGCTAGTGAAAAAGGAACCCATGTGAGAAGTGGCAAAAGAGGTCAGAAAAGGCATTGGTGCATGCTGGCTACAGCCGCCGAAATAACAATTTAATAAATCTCAGATTGCTAGGTGCGACTCATATGTTCGGGGAGCAGGCAAGGATACTACAAGTAACACAATAATGCTCACACGAGACAAATCATTCTAAACAAATTATTCTAAACAAACTCTTCCAAGAAATGACGTGCTGACTCATTTGAACCATCATAAATTAGTTTGTGTGCTGGGTACCCAAGAAGCTTGAGTGTCCAGGACGTTGGGGTGGTGGAGTGCATACACAGTGCGCTTTGTAATACAAACACGAAGCCTGAATAATACAATCAACACTTCTTCATACTAACATCTGGGGTCTTACGCATCAAAACTACTCGGACTGTGCGAGGCGTCTCAGTGGAGGGTTCCGAAAATTTCGACCATGTGGTGCAAGCGCGATGGGCTGCACCACCCCACCAAGCATTGTAGACATGCAACATTTAAAATAAAAGCTAGCTGTAACCTACTAATATTAAAAGAAAAGCTTTACAAAATAAATTATAAAACCCTTTAATAAAGTACACGAGTTCACTTTTAAAAGGGGGGTACCCACTGTGGCTACATACATAGTGGCTACATTGCACAGTATTGTATCCTGTTTTTGCAAAACGGCGTGCGTGATATTTTATGCAGCCACCAATCTGAGTGACTTGTTTCCATCGCATGCAGGTGCGCCAACAGAATAGATTTCCATTCTTTAGCACTTCTTGCGTCATGTTTTTTTCAATCCCGCTTTGTGCTAATGAACGCGCACAATGTCGGACAACTTCAGATGGAAGGGGCCTTCTTCAAACACGCACTGGCGCATTGTAATAGCACTACTACATAGCTGCTGATCATAAACGTGATAATTGCGGTGGCGGAGGCCGGACACGTCGGCTTCTCTCATTCGAGGATCAAGACAAAAGTAAAACCACTCACATATTCGCGGCTAATTAGGCTATGCATGACGGCTGATAAAATGCGGTTGTGAGACCTTATGACACTATCACGATGTTCATGCCAGGCTAACCTCTCTTCGCCCAACTTCTAAGTAGTTTGGTAAAAAATGGCAGTTGCCGGTTTCTTATAGGGTTATGTGCCGTTTTGTCCCATAACAAATGTGGGATCAGCAATGGAGCACTCGGATATTCACAAAACTTGAAGTTGACAAAGCAGGTATACGCTGTAAAGGTGGTATATGCTGTAAAGAACTGCGTGGAGAAATACCGTTGCTTCTGGAGGCGGTAGGCAAAATCAACTTAAATACCATTCGCCCCACGCATTGTATAGGTCAATAGTGAATATATCTGGTACGTGTGTGCACAGATTATACGAATATTTGATAACATTATCAAAAGGTCACACAGAAAATGTAATTAATATATGCGTTCGCAAAAAATGCAATATTACCCACAGCGCATATGAAGAACCGAATCGTTCTTCGAGATGGGATGGTACACACGGTACAACTCATAATTGAGAACTAACAATTTGTTCAGGGACACACCACAATGAGCGACTTGATGTTTGTGATGGAAAGTGTGACGACCATATTATGCGTGCAAAGGCCACGCAAACCGCAACTGTGGTGCTCAAATAAGACTTGTCAAATGCAGAATTATTCAAAAGCTCCAGCGTGTGCAGCTCTCTAAGATCATAATTCTTTCTCATTAAGTAGTCATAAATGTACATATTTGTACGCTGAAAAATAAAGCCGTAGAAAGAAGTGCGAAGGATTACGCTGGTACAGAAAGAATCCCTGAACGGCGAGTCTTGTTTCGTTGCTTGGCCAAACTTGGTTGCGTCGATCATGGGCGTACTGGTCTGGAATGCGTTGAAGAAAGAATAAAAAAAAAACACGTTTGGCGACGGCTGGGTTGGTGGAGAACGGGCAGAGCGTTTATACTGAGTGGAGCCCCGTGCGCGTGACGTACAACACCTGCAGGAACATTGCGCACAAAGACTACGCTGAAACCCACAGACAGTCAATTACTTTTATCGCTAGGGTTGTGCGTCTTTAAGTTACTAACTCACTCAAACCACTAACTAGTAATTATTTTTACACGTGCGACTCCCCCGGCTTTCTCTTCTGCTGAATCCAAGATGCACTTTATTTTCTTCAAGCGACACGTTTTTTTGATGGTTAAACAGACAAATATGGCACAGTCTTAAAAAGGGAAGCCGTTGCCCACAATAAAACAAGTGATTGCATTTTTTTAAATATAAGTTTATTTTTGGCATGAGTGCTAAAGAAATGTTGATAGTAATAATAGTTTTTGCATTTTACGTGGATTATACGGTTTTCCTGAGCATGTGCTATCGCAAATGGCTTCTGAAGGCTATGTGCCTAACGAAGAGCTGCATTAGGGAAAATTCACAAAGAGGGCCAAATGGAGCATTGTAAAAAATTAATGTGTATAAGAAGGTCACTGAAACAAAAGAAGTCATGAAACATTCTTAAAGAATTCCTATTTTTTGCTCTCATACATCAAAAGCAAAAGTCATCAAAATGAGCGTGACAGTCATAAATACACGTACGTTTGTGGATTAACTTTATGAATATTGATTCAGGGATTGTGTAGCTGATTGAAGGCTGTTGATATTCAAAGCGTCTCTCCTTGCTTTCACCTCTAAAAAAAATTAACCCTCTTTTTATCCACGCACAATAATGGTTTTTCAGTCGATAAGTCCGTTGCTGATTCCGCAATCTCATTGCGGGACAGTGGATCCTAAAAAGGGGGTACTATTACTTTACGCTGTAGCAGCGGGTACAATAGCAAACAATGTAAAACACATACTGCACCCATCCGCCTCCAAAAATAAAAAAGGAAGGGAGGGGTTCAATTCAACAATACATAAGCGCACCTAGAATATGATATCTTGTGTAATACGTTTGTGGGAAAACAAAAGCTCTGAATATAGAGAACGCACGTTCATCTCATATATTATTTACTTCTTTTTAGCACGAAAGTCAACGATCCAATGATTTAAGAAACAATTTTCTAACTGAAACACGAAGCCAGAAAATACAATCAACACAGTTACAGTAATATCCTGGGTCTTACGTCCCGAAACCACGATAAGATCATGCGAGATGTCTCGCTGTAGGGTTCCTTAGATTTGGACCACCTGGTGCTCTTCTATCAAGCTTCTATCATTCCGCCTCCGTCGATATATGACTGCTGCAGCTGGGTTCGAAGCCGTGACCTGCTGGTCAGCAGCCGAGCTCAACTACCACTACTGCATCACTGCGGCCCACATTTTTTAGAGATCGTACGTGGAGCTTGGATATGTTCTAACCAAATTGTTTTCCTCAACGAAAACATTTGGTACTTCCACTTGGCCGTTCATATTCTCGGCTGAACCGAGCGTAAGTCAAATCGGCGTCTGAAAGTTTCCAAGCTTCCTGGTTGGAGATCTTCAGAGCATGCATTGGCTGGGTTGTGTGCTGAAAATAGGGCAGGCTGTGTGCTGGAAATATCAACCTTTTGATATTCTCAAAAGCCAGTCAATGACAGCGGACTTGTCTACGACGCCGAAATCGCTGCACAGGCCAGCGAAATCTGCCAGTTTCGCGAGGCGAAAGAATGATAGCAAGGAATTTTCACAGATGATGGCAAAAAATAATAAAATAAAATTAGTTTCTGCTTTACACATACCTCGAAACAATGCAGCTTTTACAGTTGCATAACATGTGTACATATGCAGCTTTTCGAACCAATAATGACACCTTTACTTCACCCCGGAAAAAAACAAAAATAAAAGAAAAAGTGGGTATCTTACTGCGATTGAATATGCGCACATCTCCAAAGAACTAAGAACATCGAAAGGCCTACCAACCAGACGCACCTTTACTCGTTTGGAGAGAGAGAGAGAAAAGTGAACCTTATTAAAGCACCGGCGGAGGTAGCAGGGGGCCACGCAGGGCCCTCTTGCTACCCGACAATATGCAGTCATCAAGCTGCGTCTCGACGCTTACACCGGGGAACCCAACGTTGTCCACGAGGCTATCACCCCTGGGTCCCGTCAGGTGTGTTCCTGCGCGTTTGGCGAGCGAGAGCTGTCTCGATCCGCTGGACCGCCTGTAGCTGCTGCTGAGCCGTTACGGCACTGTCAATGTCCGTTGGCAGTCTGCCTGGGTAGGCTGCTGCCCCTTCTGGATTCTGTTTATAATCTAGCAGTTAGCGTGGCGGTCGCACTGTTACAAACACTATACTTTGCACTCTCGGAGACCTTGGGGGACATGAAGCGCAGGCGTGAGCTCCGAGTTCGTTTGCAGCAGTCCGTAGAGTGCCGCCTGTTTTCTGGCGAGCTGCGGGTCCGGCATGGACCATCGTGCGCTCCGGTAATATTCCAGCACTTCCGCGTAGCTCGTTACCAGTTCGCCTTTTTCTTCGTCGTCTTCATCGTCAGTGGCTACTCCCTCCGCTAAGCCGAGGGAAGCTGGTTCCACCACGTGGTGAGTAAGACGTCGCGCCGCGGCGTTCACCGTCTCATCGAGGGTTGGAGAGTTGCTTCTGAGGGAGCAGCCTTGATGCGCCTGGGACCATCACAGACCAGTCTGCAGTTCGTCGGTGCACCTTCTGTCGCACTTCATCACCCGCGCCGCACTGGATCACACATTGTTTCTGCCGTAGTTTCAGACTGCTGTGCGCGAGTCGCGAAGGATCGTTGTACACTGGGGTTCGGTGAGGGCCGGTGCACTGGCGGCTTCTTCTGCCTGGTGCGCATGCTTTGCACGGACGCTGCAAGTACTGTAGATTTCGCCCATTGAGGCGCGTATTGTTACCGCCACACACGTGTCTTCTTTGTATAAAGCCGAATCCCCATATAAGGCGCCGTTTTCGTTGGCACACGCTTCAGGAAGGGCCTTCGCTCGCACGTCTGGTCGGCCTTGGATGTGCTCCGGGTGCAGGTTCTTTGGCAGGGGCGCCACCACCAGTCGGCTCAGGGCCCTTTCCGGGAGGGCGTGGCGTCTCTTGGCTTCGTTGTCAGTAGTGATCGTGCCTTGGCCTTGTCTGGCCAGGATGCTTCGTCCCGGTCGTGTGGTTTGGAGTCTGTCGCGCTCATATGTTCTTTGCGCTTCTGCGCGATTTCTTCGAAGGTATTGTGCACCCCCAGCTCGGGCAGCTTTGCTTGGCTCGTGCAGTTGAATACGCCGAGCGCAGCCTTGTATGTCCTTCTGATGGCCGCATTTATTCGGTCGCACTCCTGTGCTTTGCAGTAGTGGAACGCACCTAGCTAGGCAGCGTGGCTGATGGCAAAAGATTGCACCAGAGGTAGTTTGCTGGCCTCCTTCATCTCTCTGTGCCGAGTCGCAACTCGCTTGATGAGTCGCGATCCGATTCCCCTTTTAGTTATGATCTTGTCGACGGTGACACCGTTGTCCCTACTGGCTTCGAGCATAATGCCTAGGACACGGAGCTTAGAGCCTTTCGGATTGACGATGCCATCTCTGGTTCGGAGCACGATCTTCTCCGAGTTTTCAGTGACTTCCTTCTTATATACCTCGGGTGGTGGGACGATCAAGGGTTCGGACTTGGTCTTGATCGGAGTTCCTGAACGACCAAACGCGCGAGTCGTGCTTGTCCGTTACACGATCTACGCGGACGACATCACGCTATGAGTGGCTTGTGGCACCGAAGGGTACATCGAAGAAACGGTACAAAAAGCAGTGAACACAATAGAAGACCAGTTGGACGGCACCGGTTTTCGATGCTCATTTGTACTAATACTTTGCACGTTTGCTGGCACTCACGCTATCTAAAAAATAGTTAAGCCACAGCGTGCCAATTTTTGCGTGAGATATCCATTCGCAGCGGCCGCATTTTTGTAAACACGCACTTCGACGTAATCGAATGACGCAGACCAAGTACACCGCTGATAATAATGTATTGGGTTAAAGCATGACATACTTATTTTTCTGACACGACGCAACTCTTGAGCATGAATTGAGGGAATGCGAATTTTGAAAGTCGTACACTGTGATCTATATGAGGAAAACTCAAGAAAAATTATTCTAATGCTGGTTACTAATGTGTGACAGTGACAAGTGCTTTTGTTTCGTGAATGCATTTATGTGTCCCGATTTTCCCAAAATTTGCATTTTTTAATAATCCAAAGTAATATCAACTTATATACACCCATAGATATGAATACTTCAGAAGGAAAAAGGCACTGGTTTATACCAGTTGAACAGAGAAATAGCGTCGTAAAACACGTCTGTGTATTTATTAATCAAAATAATTATGCTTAGGGGCAGACTTTAGAAATAAATAAAGAAAATAGCACTGTTTCCATGGGTTTTTAAAGGTGGTTGATAACTGGCAGTAATGGCTCGGTTTCAACTCCTTTCATTGTACGTCCTTCCGAGGTGCTTATTGCTGCGCAAAGTTACCGTGCAGAAAGTCGAATTCCCCATACTAAGCCTCGCCAAAATAGCTTCTAAACACCTAAGCTGGAACGAGATGAGTCGCAGCTTTTACCTAGGCATCGGTTAGACGTGACATATACAGTTTAGCTTTAAATTTTGTTTCTACTGTCTAGAAGAAGAAAAAATTACAGAGCGATAAAACGGTTCTATTACTGACAAGTGCACCTACCACCACGCTTACGCGAGCTACTATTTTTACCAAGGATCCGGACAGACGCCGCCACGCAACTTGACGTTGTACTCCTGGCGCCTGAATCAAGAAGTTGCGGTGGTGTGTAAACGCTGCTGACCGGCTACACCGCGCTTAGCTGTAGCAGACGACGCTCGTTTCCTTGGAGCAAAGTCAGACTGAAGCGCCGCGGTGACGGGAACTGCAGCCGGCTGCCTGCTCCCCGAAAACGAAGCGGAGAGTTCCGAAACTGGAAAAATAAAGCATCTATAAACATTGCTCATGATGGTTTCTATGTCAAAGCCCCAACTCGCCCAACAGTCAACATTTTTGTCGGGTATGGCGGGCTTTATTGATGTGGCAAAACCTATGCAGGACAAAGCGGGAGGTACGCAATCAATCGCCTCAGGGAACATTTTTGGAACGTTCAGAATTAGGCAGTTTAGATGTTCACTGGGCGGCAGTGATGATTTTGGGGTGTCCAGTGCTGACCTAAATGCAAGTCATTGTATGGAAACGAAGGGCTCACTTACGTTCAAGAAATGCGCTATTGTAACAAGGAGCAAAACCAAACTCGCGCGGGAAATGAGCAAGCGGAAAAGATAATAATAAGTACTTGGGGTTAAACGTCCCAGCAACTTGATATGTTCGTGAGAGGAGACGCCATACTGCAGGGCTCAGGAAATTTTGGTCATCTGGGGTTTTTTCCAAGCACGCGGGCCTCAAACATTTTCGCCTCCGTCGAAGATGCAGCCGCCGCGACCGGGATTCGACCCCGTGATTTTCGGGTTAGCAGTCGAGCGCCATAATGATAGATATGTGGGATTTAACATTCCAAAGCCACCATATGACTTTGAGAGACGCCGTAGTGGAGGGCTCCTGAAGTTTCGACCACCCGGGGTTCTTTAACGTGCACCCGAATTTGAGCACACGGGCCTACAACATTTCCGCCTCCATCGGAAATGCAGCCGCCGCAGCAGGTATTTGAACCGAACGCCACAATACGACCACCGCGGCGGGGCGAGGCGGATAAGATAGTTAGCTTTGGGACGTAATTGTGGGCCCAAGCCATCGATCTCTCTAGCTTTCAAAGAATTCTGTCTCCTGCGAAGTCCGTGATGGCATTTCACATTTTATGCCTCTTGTGGTGGCGTCTTGTAAGCTCACGTGTGCCCTTATATATTCCTGCCCCTGGCTTCAATAAAGTGCTCTAGGCTAACGTCTGCGCATCTTGCGTGGCTTCTCGACTTCGTCGACTTAGGCGCTTAGAAATAATGGTCATCTCATACGAAACTGCCTCAGTTGTTCATCGGAGACTCTGGTCACACAACCCACTGTTGACAAATGTTCTGAAGTTTGATATCGATCATTTTCATTTGCATCTTTGTAGAGATCGCAAAAGTACACACGGAGGATTATTGTAGAAGAAAACTGTTTTCGGATGCAAAAGTGTCCGACAAACCCACAACTCTTGGATATTTCACGCACACACACACACACACATACTATATATATATACATACACACACACACACACACATATATATATATATATATATATATATATATATATATATATATATATATATATATATATATATATATATATATATATATATATATATGTGTGTGTGTGTGTGTGTGTGTGTGTGTGTGTGTGTGTGTGTGTGTGTGTGATTGTGAGGTTGTGAGGCCGAACTCACTTGGCCTCACAATCACGAGAGTTTTATTCATATAGACTCACCCGTGCTCAAACTCAACATAATGTTACTTATGCGAACTTGCTCAGACGAGTCACAGCGCGGTGTGAGTCCGAGTCTGAGTGAGTTAGCCGTCGCTCTGATGATGCTTTTTCACTGATGTTGACTGCCACGCCGCCAAAGTCTGGTACGTTCGACCTGAGGCGCCTGCCTTGAAGGAGTTCTCCAGGTGATCTCCATAACTGGACTGTGCTGCAAGCATTTCCTACTTTTATTTTCTGCGAAGTCACTCCGCAGTGTGTTATGACACCTCTATTGTAGGCCCGTAGCACTGACGTAGCAGCAGTCAAGGGTCCCGCAGCACGTATTTTCACGGTACGCCGAAAATGGTAACAGGCTGGCCTGTGACCCTCTGTCAACCTAGAAGGAGACTTTCTTGCCCACGACCTCAGCTCCCACTATTCAGTCTCTGGCTTTTTTATTGCCAAAGCCCACTTCCAGGAAGTCGAAGTCATCATCGCAGTCGTTTTTCCTGACCTCAGCGATTTCGGACATCCGTTGACAACACACGGCAAAATGATTGGGCAGGTGGCATATGTTGCATTTCTTGCCGTACGCAGGACACTGCCTTGGTCTGTATCGCCGATCGCACTTTGTGCAGCGGTACTGCTTGTTGCCATCTTGGGCGCTTCTGCTTCTCGGTGGTGGTGCACGGCCCGCAATAGCGTTAATGTGACTGTCCGTTGCCCTCCAAACTTTGTTTCGTTGTGCCACAGATTCCACAACCTTGCAAAATTCTTCTGCTTTCCCTAACGTCAGCTTTGCTTCGCGAAGCATTGTTTCGCGCAACTTTGAGTTATTCGTGCCGAACACCATTTGATCGCGGATCATTGAATACTGCTGTTCTCCGAAATTGCATTGCGCAGCTTGCTTTTTCAGGTCTCGAACAAATTTTTCGAACGGCTCCCCTTCTGCCTGCTTCCTTGAGCGAAACAGATACCGCTCATGCACTTCGTGTCTTACCTCAGAGCAATACGCTTCGTAAACTTTTCAACGACACTCTGGTAGTCTTCCTGGTCTTCATGTGTTTCAAACTTGAACGTGTTGAACACGTCGAGAGCTTCGTCACCAGCGACACTAAGAAGGAGCGCCGCTTTTGCGGCTTCACTTCCGGGTTGGCCCTTCGCCGCGGTCGCCACAAGGAACAGGTTGAACTTTTGTTTGAATCGTTTCCATTGCTCGGAGAGGTTGCCGGTCAGCTGCAGGCGTGGTGGTGCCTTAAGTACTTCCATCGATGGGGTTCCGCCGAGACCGAGACGAAGCTTTGACCCGAAGTGACCACTTCTGACACAATGTACTGCTTTCAATGCTGGTCAAGCAAGGATCGAGGCAACTACATGATGGCAAGAACAAGACTGCCTCTAGGGTTTATTGTCACGCTCTTATATTGGCGAAATGTGTGACAGCAGTGCTATCGTGATAAGGCAGGCAGCGCAGAGAGCGCATGCCTGATACAGCTGTCACTAATGTGCTTATTACTGGTGTTCTCACCTGTATGTTTTTTATATTTCTGAAGTAACGTAAAGTTATAAATTGCATATTATGTGCTTGCCCTTCATTTTGTTTCTTTTTTGTAATGGTCCTTTGCTGTGTTTTATTCGTTATTGAGACAAAGTGATCTTGAACTATCTTGCGCTCACTCCTTTTTAACATTCGCAATTTGTGTTATTGTTTTACAAACCATAATATTGTGACTCTATATAACCCTAAATATTCGCATTGATGAGTACGAAACTGTTTAGGCTATAAAAATCCGTTACGCGTTTGATGATATTAATAACGCACACACAGACACACATACTCTGAAAAAACAAATTCGTTGCGCACTTTCACAGAATCAAAATTGAATAATCTCTCCCCTGATATCTACTCTTCTATAACGTTTCAGGCCACCTAGTTAACTTTTTCCCCGAATATTTTACAGTGCGAAGCGAAGCAGTAGTTTCCCGTCAGGATCGTCCTTGAACTGGTCCTAAAATCTTCACAGGGCTCGCGCCCCGCACCCCACGCACTCATTAGCCGCTACTAGGAGCTGCATCAATGTTCCGCCAACTTGTTGATGATCAATCAGCAGCATTGATGTAAAGGGCAGAAGGACATGTGGGATGTGCGTTGTCGTGAATTGGTGTCAGAGGCTTCAAAACTTCTGGTGTTCAAACAGCAGATATGGCCGTCAATGCAACTCTACCCTGACCCTATGTTTAATACAGCCGTAAATTGTGATATTATTTTCCTCTGTTAGTTCAGTCCGCCGCCGTTGAGCAGCGTTTTGGTGCTGTCCTGCTGACGCGAAGGTCACGGGTTCCATCCCGGATGCGGTGGTAGCGCTTCGGTAGATGCGAAACGATGCGAGCCCGTGCCCTGCAGGATGTCGGTGCACGTCAAAGGACCACAGATGGCCCTGCATCGCGGTGTCTCTCGTAATCACGTAAATTGTTTGGGAGGTCAGATGCCCAGGCATTAGTAGACAATAAACAGCTTGCAAAGTGACAACTGCTTATGCGCGAGCAATATTTTTTTAAATGTCTATCTATCTATCTATCTATCTATCTATCTATCTATCTATCTATCTATCTATCTATCTATCTATCTATCTATCTATCTATCTATCTATCTATCTATCTATCTATCTATCTATCTATCTATCTATCTATCTATCTATCTATCTATCTATGTTACCACCTACGACTTTTAGCTCTCCTGTCCGTTTCGAGGATGGGATGTATACCAAAATGTTTTATGGCTCAACATGATGTATGACGAGCATAGGTGGTTAGTCATCACATGAAAATCATGATACGAACGTCATGATGGTCATGGTTTACATGGCATGGTGTTGCTGCTCTTGCGGTGGTTTCGTTCACTTGACGTCATTTGCAAAACTGCTATGTTATAACTTGATTAGATGTCGAACGTAAGTGACACACGCTTACGTGGAATTCATGACATTCATGTAATGCAAGCCATGACTACGCACCATACACTCATGGAGGTCGTTTCGATAGCTTCACATATACCAAATTTTGTATTACGTGACGTGAATGGATGAAGTCGGTATACATGACTAGTGCAAACACGATAATCATTGCATGCGTGTCGAGTAAGAGCATGAGAACATGCCACGCTCATGATGCGCTCGCGGCTGTCTTGCTGGCTCCATATATACCAGACTGGTTATTACGCGATTTGAATGGACGACAAAGGTTAGTGACACATCCAAACATGACAATCTTGATATGCGTGTCATGTAAAACATGACCACATGCTACGCTCATAGCGTACTCGTGGCCGTTTAGTTTCGTATTAAGTGACGTGAATGGACGACGAACACAAACGCCAGGCGAAAATGATAATCATGACATGGAAGTCACGCATGGCTTAATATACCAGCCTACCTCTGCTGGGGCTGGTATTGCAAACGTTTATTTATTTATTTATGATACCTCAAAGGCCCCTAAAGGAAGGGGTTTTACATGAGGGGTGGGCATATCTACAAAAACAGCTCTTCTATGATGCGTTTGAAGATGGCTTGGTCGGAATGAAGCACTGCCTTGGTGGGATGGTCATTCCAGTCCCTTGATGTCTGGTTGAAGAAAGAGGAGGCATGGGAGACAGTGTGGGCTTGAGGGGGGTATACGGTCTTTTCGTGGTTGGTCCGGCTTGAGTGGCGGTGTGCGGGAGCAATGAGATCGGCTTGGGGTGACTTGTGAAAGAACTTATGAAAGAGAGAAAGGCGGGCGATTCGACGGCGTGATACAAGGCTGGGAATGTTGGCTTAGGATTTGAGTTTCGATGAGCTAGGGTTGTACGAATAGTCCGAAAACCTGAAACGTACGGCATGATTCCGTACGGATTCAAGCATGGTAATGTGATTATGTTGGTATGGGTCCTACAGGGCGCATGCATATTCGAGCTTCGGCCTTGCTACGCAGCAGTACGTTAGAAGTTTCACTGAGGGGGGTGCTAATCGGATATTACGGCAGGAAACCAAGAACAGGATTAGCAGATTTTGTTATGCTGGTTATGTGGGTGTGCCATGATAGGTCAGACGTCAGCTTAATTCCTTAGCACTTGTAGGTGTTGACAGGGGATATTAAAGAGCCGCCTATTATATAATCGCGAGCTGGGTATGACTTCTCTCGATGAAAAGTGAGAAGGAAGGTTTTTGATGCGTTTAATGACATAAGCCACTTGCGGCACCATTCTTCAATTTGGCTGAGGTCAGATTGTAGGGATAAAACATCGTTATTATTGTTAATAGGGCGGTATAGCACGCAGTCGTCTGCAAACAATCGTATCCCGGAAGAAATGTTATTTGGAAGATCGTTAGTGTATATGAGAAAAAGCAGGGGTCCGAGGACCGTTCCCTGAGTAACCCCGTATGTAACAGGTGTGAGAGAAGAGGAGCGTTCATGAACGTAGACGAATTGCTGACGGTTACACAGAAAATCACGTATGCAGTGAAAAACAAGATGATGAAGGTTTAGGCGAGACAGCTTTAGGAATAGGCGGTTATGGGGTACTTTATCAAAAGCTTTTTCAAAGTCCAAAAATAGCACGTCAACGGGAGTGTTAGTATGAAGGCTAAAACTGATGTCATTAATGAAAAGAGCCAGTTGAGTGTCGCAAGAAAGGCCCTTCTGAAAGCCATGCTGACTGGGACGAAAGAAATTAACTGAGCTAAGAAACTTCGCAATATGTGAATGAATAATGTGCTCCATTAATTTGGAGCATACACTCGTTAGTGAGATGGGACAATCGTTTCTCGGTGACGCTGGGTTACCTTTTTTGGGCACTGGGATGACCCATTCCACCTTACAGTCATGTGGTAGGGTACTACTGGAAAGCGATTGCTTAAATACGCGAGAGAGAATAACACTGGTGATTTGCTTTGTACTTTTTAGTATTTTGGTGTTGATGCCGTCTATGCCCGCTGATGATGTCATTTTTAGGCTGTCGATTAAGGCAGCAATACTAGCAGCCTCAAAGGTGATTTCCTGCATTACCGGATATTCAATCGGGGACAAATAGGGCAATTCGCTATCAGGCTCTTCCGTGAATACCGAGCAAAAAACGTAGTTCAACACGCGTGCGGTATCATGTAGTGAATTGGGTTGATCATTTTCGTCACAGAGTGATAACATTTTAGATGGCTTGGGTTGATAAATTTCCATAACTGTTTGGGGTATAGTGTTTAGCATGTTCGGCAACGTTGAAGCAAAGAAGTTGCGTTTGAATTTCGTGGCAAGTAAATTGAACAGTTTTTCAGTGGCGTGGTACTTTTCCCACGCTTGCACCGTGTTTGATAACTTAGCAGACCGGTAATGCCACTTGTTTTTGTTTTTGAGGCGCTTTAGTGCCACACTAAACCATAGTGTCTGTGGTCGCTCTGTTACCATTACGGTGGGGATGTAAGAACAAATGAGATCCTGCAATTTGTTTTTGAAAAGACACCAGTTTGTTTCGACTAGGCGTTGTGAAAAGTCTTCACAAAACCAGCTGTAGAATGCTGCGAGTTCCTCGTCAATAGCCACGTAGTTGTCTTTATCGTAAAGTGTTAGTTTTTTCTTCACGCTTTTCGATCTTCGGGAGTGAAACTGTAGTGTAGCATTTATTATTGCGTGGTCACTTAGCCCAGCCAGGTACGAGACGGATAAAACAGTTTCTGGGTGCGATGTTAGAAAAAAGTTGAGGATACTTGATGACTGAGCAGTTTCTCTTGTAGGGGTGTAAATGAGTCGTGAAAGTCCGAATGTTAGGCAGGAATTTATGAAATCACTTTCCGCGCTGCATTTGGACAAAGTTAACGACAAATCAGACCAGGTTATTCCGGGAAAGTTGAAGTCTCCAAGCAGTATAATTGGGACATTGGGATAAGAGCCACAAAGTGAATTCAAAACATCATGATATTCAGCAACAAACGACCGGTCGGTGTTAGGTGGGCGGTAGCACACACCGATTATGGCGGGGGGACTGAGTGCTTTGCAGGATACAAACAGTACTTCTAAGTTACTGGAAATTTCTAAAACATTGCACAACAACCTGCTGTGAGCCGCTATGAGCACACCACCTCCCCGCCTACTGATGCGGTCACAACGAAAGACATCAAAACCAAGGAAATGGAGTGCCAACTCAGCATCAGAAATTGACTCATTCAACCAAGTTTCGGTTAGTACGACGAAATCACATTCTGTAGTTTCTAATATGTGTAGTAATTGGTATCGTTTAGGTATGACACTTCTTACATTGGTGTAAATGAGTTGAACGGGAAAAGTGTTAGCAGCAGAACGTAAGGGAGTGCAAGGCTCCCGTGATTCCGAAACGTGCTCAGAACACTGCAGATCACGACGTGAATTCGGTGTTAGCTACGATGGTCGCGGGATGACGCTTTCCGAGATTTCATCGTACACGTACGTGACGCCATCGATGACTAGCTTGTTGTAACGAAGTTTTATCAGTTTATTTTTTGCTTTGGCAAACTCGGCCAATTTGTTTCGTGCGAGGCGTGTCCCCGGTGAAAAATCTTCGCTGATGCTGTATGGACACCCTCGAAGGTTTTTGGAGCATGATAGTACACGATCTTTGTCTTTCCAATTTGCAAAGCGTACAATTATGGGTCTGGTCTTGGCAGGGTTGAAACGGCCTATTCTGAGAGCCCTTTCAATGTCTTTTGGTGCTAACGGAACGCCAAGATTTTCACTGCATACTTCAATTGCTAATTGTTCTGACTGAGCCCATGTTTCATTAGCGCTGTCCTTCAAACCAACGAATACAAGATTGGATCTGCGGGTGCGATCCTCCGAATCATTTACTCCAGCTGTAAGACTAGCGATTTCACGCGAGTTCTGCGTCGCGATTGCCTGTACTTTCTTGATGTCATTCTTAAGGGAAAGGAAGGATGCGCAGTCTATCTCAAATTTTCCAAGTCTTTCAGTGATAGTACCGAGCGTTTTGTCATTTTGTGCCAGTTTGGTACGGAGAGACTTCATCTCGGCTAAAAGCGCAGCTGGACCTGTTTGGAAATCTTGCAAGGCTTGTAAAATATCGGAAGTTGCTTCCGAGGGAGACGAACGGGTAGAGGGACGAGGGTTTTCCTCAATGTCGCCAGCTACAAGCAACAGTTCTAAGACAACAGACGCAGATTCATAGGCAATTCTCGCACAACAAGTGGGGCTTGGCACCACAATCAATGCCATATAGCGAGTACGCGATGCATACAAAGAATAGCAACTGTTTACCTGCACAAGACGCAGGCGGGGCGTGTAAGCGTTGGCCATCGAAGCGTTGCTGCCGACGACATATTTGCTTCTTAACCAGATACTTGAGTATGCGTAACATATTTACTAGTGTTTACTGGGTACACTGTTTACTACATCTATGGGGTGTTGATTTTGAAGTGACATATCAAACATTTCATTCATGCTTCAGATATCACTTGGGATTTGCCTTTCTTTTGTCATTCTCCTTTGCCTTCCGAGTTTCCTGTGTTTTGCTTCTTCTTGCAGGGAGGGCAACCTACAATGGGGCGTGACATTCGTGCAGCATTTCCGGTACTCACTGGAATGTGGAAGGGTGGACATTTTTGGAGCTGGAAAAAACATCTATACTTCTAACATTGCGTTTTGGGCGTGTTGGTATGCCTTACTGTAGTTTTCTACACAGAAAGACGCGACACAGACAGGCGCTAACTTGCAACAATGTTTATTTAGAAAACAGGGAACCACATATGTAAAATATTTTACTTAAGACTCAGAAGTGCCGCCATCTAGGGCTGTTAAATCTATTTTTTTTTTGTTAGTAACATCATTGACAGTTCGCTAAAGAGAGTAAGACAGCTTTCCTGTAAGGTTAGTTTTCCAAGCAGGAACTCTCGTTTACATAAGGCTCGTTTACCGCGCTCAGTTTTATCACCTCACACTGGCAGAGTGGGCACGTCTAGAAGCGATAAACAACGAAGCGTTGCACACAATAACTAGATTGCCACGCATAACTCCACTGACAGTACTGACACAGGAGTCCCAAGTAAACGCAATGGATGAATTAGTGCATCATCGTAGCTGTGCGCGCAACCTCAAGCCATCAACGTTGTGTTCGGCTGCTGCATTGGCGTGGTGCATGGGCAAAGAAGTTCACCACACACCTTCAGAGACGACCCCTATTGCCCCGTGGAACAAAATGCAACTGACTGAAAACAAACCCCTTAGTCGCCTTTACAACCAAGTGCCATGCCAGGCGAACGCTCAAGTATCCCGCGTGCTTCGTACAGATAAACTAGATGCCACTACTGTCGTCGCTTATACGAATGCCAATATGAGCGTCACCACCCTTCATACCGCGCTTGCATATGTCCATTTATATCATAGACTGGCCAGACATGCTCATATTTTGCGGCTCCTGCACCACCGGCTCATCTTACTGAGCTGGCCGCCATACGCGATGGACTGGCAGCGCTGCGACCTCTTCTACAACCAGGCAGATGCTCCCAGCTTATCATTTGTACGGACTCAACGCAAGCTATTCACGATATAGGACGGGTGTATCTCTCTACGTCACTCTCGGATACTATTCCCGTTCTTGCTGCCCCCGAATCTGTGCAAATACGTGTTCTGTGGGCTCCACGGGATGCTTTGCCGGACGTTGTAAAAGCTTAATTGGCAATCCACCCTCAAGTTACACAATACCCGCAACGACATTTTCCCGAGGACGCTCAAGGACAGACTCTCCGGGAAAGAGAAGGTCTCTGACGTACCACACGAGCTGTTATACTTCCATGTGGATCAGACGCGATTACCCTACCCGTGACCACACTTTGGGGGCAAAATTACCGAGGTCCATATGGCAGATCATGTCTATTTTGTGACGCCCCAATTCAAGATGTAACTGCCTCACACTTACTCTGGACCTGCACTGGTCTAGAACTAAGTCATCGCCGTTACCTCCGTACAACAGGTCTCAGGCCTGGCCGACCACCCGATTTTGACCGCTGGTTTCGTGAACCACACCACCGTTTTCTACTAGACCTCATACATGAAGAAAACTTGTATGTGTATTTATTAAAAAGTTATCATTTCTAAGGGCACACTTTGGTAATATAAAAAAACTCCTGTTCACACATACCTTTCTCGCCCATTGTGTTTTTGCCTTTTCCCCTTTTCTCACGAACGACAGGCCCTATGTCGTCCACCACGTGATGACTGAAGGTACGTAAGAAGTGGGACAACCCCATAGTATTAGTCGGAGAAAACGAGGTTTTGTTGAATGCGTGGCTGAAGGAAAAGAAAAATTCAGTGACCACTGCAGCCCTCGCGGAAGCGCGGCTCATGTGTTGACGTGTTGTGTTACTCGTGTACCTTCACTGGAACTCGCAGAGGTAAAAGAGGAATGAGAGAGAAAAGAAGTCGGCGAACGCGAGTTTTAAAGACACTATAGTTTTCCTTGGGGACCTTCGACGCAAAAGTTTTGGTATGTCTGCCTGCCCGTCTTTGTGCACATTTGTCTGTTTGTCCCCTCTTAACAGCATCGGGCAGTTGAAACGGCCGACCCCATCTGCAGCGCCCACCAATGTTGCTCAAGATTCTGCGTTCATACCTGTACAATGGTCAATTAAAAAGCAAATATTGCGTATGTCTGGGGGCACAAAATCAACACGTATTTATTCTGCATGTGCGTCGTTTACTTGAAAAAGCATACATAAGTAATTTTAAGGACCGTAGCGCTTATCACGCTGTGCTGAGCATGCAACGCTTGCACGAAAAGGCGAGTGTTTCCAACGCTTTGCTAAGACGAGATGGTGGTGGCACCTACCCGTCGCCTTGCGTTCTACACGTTATGAACTCTGAGATCGGCGCACCCACCTGTCTCAGAGCCACGCGCTTCGTTTTCTGAGAAAACTGCCACATGGCGCTCATGTCTCACGTGTGACGTAACTTGATGCGTTCATTCGCCTCCGCTGCACGCTTGAGGCACTCTAACACAGCGCCTCCAAAATACCATTCACCGATTTCCTTGCGCAGAATAAATGGTTTGTTCACTCTCTCCACACGTAAGACTACCGTCTTTCGAAGACATTTGCCGATTAACATGCAGATACGGGGCCATGTTTTTGGTTTAAAAAAAAAACCTTACACAAAAGCCACCTTGCAGAATTTTGCAAACAGTCAATTGGTAAGGCCATGAAACATCGCATGCATCAACTAGACTGTTTTCGCCTGTATGCAGCTACCGTAACACTGTCCGCTGAGTTGTTAAATATGCGAAACAGAGAGGTTAATAGCCCAGTAGGGCGGCCCTCAAACGCCTTGCAAGCGCTCTTCACATTCAGGTAGGATTGCGTATGTAGATGACTCCTTAGAAGGAATGGTAAACGATGCTTTGGAGGTACACTTAACTGCCGGCCTATTAATACCTTCAGCGTCAATAAATTTCGTGGTTTAGCAGACATTTTCTGGTTATGTGTTAAGAACGTCCCAGAAAAATGTGTTACACGTGCCACGAAAATTGTCGTTTGGGCATAAACAGTGCCTGAATTGAGCATCAAGGAGCCCACCACTCTTTTCGTTCCAACATTCGTTGATGCGCTGTCCGCTTTGACCCGCGTAGTTCCTGTCACATGCTAACGGAAGCTTATACACTCCTGCATCATTACATTCTATAAAACTGTTTTTGTGCTTCATTCGCCTTCCGTGCTTCTCTGGTGAGGCAGGTCTGATTAGTGTGCACGAACTCTGAAATTTTTTGGGGGTTACACCTACAATTTTTTAACGTTTGCGCATTGTCCTTTCTTTACGGTAAAGTATTGTTTTCGGCTCCCACAAAGTTGTCACGCCTTGCGTGAAACTGTCATCCTCATAAACGGGTGTGTGTCACAGAGATGAGGGTAAATCCCCATAGCCACCACAGGACTACTAAATAGACAACGGATAGCCAGGAATTCGCCTATAATCAAAGGTATGTTCCGCAGGTAGTGGGCAAATCCTAGTGCTCGAAAGGAGAAAGCAACATAATGACCTCCTGTGCACTCCAACTCACCCCATAAAAACTCATTGTCGAACGTAAACTTGCTAGCAAAGACAAGTGAAACAAATTAGATGAGACCATGTTGGTTGTTATGGTCATGATTGATGGCGCAGAGCTGGTTTTTTATTTATTTTCAAATACTGTTGGCTGTTATGGCCGTAACAGGGTCGGTACAGTAAACCTAAAAGGTAAACAAGTACTGAGTATTATAATGAAGACAGAATTTTTAAAAATACACAAAGGAAAAATATTTAAGTACTGTTAATAAAACGTACATACATATATTTTGATGGTGGTATAGTATTTAATATAAAGTAACTACGCGATGTATTTTTGAACAACATGACAATATATGTACAACACTATAGAAACACTCAATGTTCACGATACAATTTTAATGCACATTTGAGAGCTTTCTATTCTGTTCGACTTAAGTACCGGTACTGGCATCTGATTCCACTTTTCTATCGTTCGTGGAAACAAGGAATACGCATACACATCAAGATTGCATTTAGGAACCGAATACACAAATTGATTGCATGATCTGACATTGCTGGAAGGTGTGGAAAGAAGATAGGGTTTAGTTTCAATATTATGGTGTCCTCTTGATAAAAAAAGAATTAAGTCGACTGACTTTCCATCGATGAGCCGGGGTAGGCAATTCAAGCAACCGAAGCATTTCAAAAAAGGCAGTCACTTCGTGAATAACGCGATAAAATTAGCCTTGCGGCTTTTCTCTTTATTGTTTTGATTCGCTTTATTAACATTGATTGGAAGGGGTCCCACACTTCACTGGCGTATTCTAACGTTGGCCTTAAGTAGGTCAAATATGCAAGCAGCTTAACGGATGGTGTTGCTAGCTTTAGGTTGCGACGAAGGAACCATATTTTTTTTTCTGCTGCTGCGCTAATGCTGTTCACGTGTGGTTTCCAACTTGAGTCACTTGAAATGATTAAGTCTATAGGTATTTTATCGAGTCAGCTTCGTTTTGGAGTTGTGGAATTCATCTCATAATGACATTTAATCACATGTTTTTTTTTCTGTTCGTAACTCTGAGCATAACTGATTTGGATTCATTGATTTCCATTTGCCATTTAGTGGCCCATCTTTCTACGGCTCTAAGAGCTGGCTTAATTGACGCCTGATCATTCTGGTTATTGATTTCACGCTATATTACGCAATCTGCGAATAACCTGACGGTTATGTCGTCACTTACGTCATTAGCAATATCATTTGTGTAAATAAGAAAAGCAGGGGTCCTAAAACGGTCTCTGTGGTACGCACGAAGTTAAGTTTAGCTGATCCGTTTTGTTGCCGTTTATTTCGACATACTGTGTCCGACCTGTGAGGTATGAGCGGATCCACGCTACAACTTCATAGTTTATATTCATTTCCATTATCTTATTTATTGAGTTGCTGTGCACAACCCGATCAAAAGCCTTCGATAAATCTAAACATATAGCTTCGATCTGCTTTCTGTTATTTAGTGCAGTCGAAAAGTCAATAATTGTTTCTACGAATTGCTTAACAGTGGATAGGTTCCGTCAAAAGCCGCGCTGATTAGAAAAAAAACGCCCTCTTGCCTTCAAGATAAGCATAGATTGATTTTGATAGTATGTGCTCCAGAAGCTTGCAGCACACGCACGTCAATGAAATGGGCCGGCAGTTTCCTATGTCTTGCCAGAGTCTCTTAATACCGTTCAAAGCATTGAAGGACTCTGGTCTTGCTTTTCACCTTATTTGTGTGCTGGAGCAACTTTTGCAACTAGTCAATCATCTGGGATTCGTTTCTGTAGAAGCGATGCCTTAAATATGATCTCAAGATAGCGGCCTATAAATTCTGATTATCTGTGTAAAAACGCATTTGGTATACCATCAGGACCTATGGATATCTTACTTTATTATAAGCAAAAGTGCTACATTAACTTCACATTACACGTCTATAACAGGCATTGTTGAAATGTATAAGAATTGTAGCGCAAAGGGTGAAAAATCATTTGCAGAACTATCAGTAAACACAGATTGGAAAAAGTCATTAGAACAAGTTGCAATACAAGAGAATTCCGTCATGAGTTCATCATTAACGACAATGTCTCTAGGACCCTCGTTATTTTGTGACAAATGCCGCCAAAAACGGTGTGGGTTATACTTCATAAAACCTGTGAATGTAACAACATAGAAGGTTTTCTTAGGAGCAGTCATCTTCGTGCGCAAGGCAGTGCTTAGTGCGAAAATTTTACTGTGATCTTTTCTTAAATTTTTCCGTTCACGGCAAATTTTTCGTTTTAAATGGATGATTTCACCTTTATCCATGGACTCTGTTCATTTTTGGTTTTCCTTTTATTGGTATAAACATACCAATGCAGTGAAATACTATATCTTTAAATTCAGCCCACATTGCATCGACGTCATTCGGCTGACTGAAGCTATCTAAACATAGCGAAAGGTGATCAATTATGCTTGTGTCATCGGCTCTGACAAAATTTGGGACATGCGTATTTGTGCTGTCAGTTCTTGAGCACAAGGTAATATGCTTTATTTCCAAATAAACCAACCTATGATCTTAAATGCCAGCTCTACTAATACCTCATATTCTTCAAAACACCCGTCCAGGAACACAAGATCCAAAATCGATTCTGATTTACCAATTACGCGCATGCACTCTTGAACTACCTATTGTAAATCATGACTGAAGGCTATATCTAGGAGAAGTTCACAATGATTTTTTTCGCGAGGCTCCGCGCCAAGCTCAGAGCAGTCGATGCCTGGCAGGTTGAAGTCGCCAGAAATAATAATTTGAGACTTGCGGATCTTCAGGCCTTTAAGTGAAGCTGCATTTTTTCGAGATACGAAATAGGGGAGTTAGGTGGTCTATATACTGCACCAAGAATTATAGTATTTTACCTACTTTAATTTGGCACTAAACACTTTCGTGTGTTGGAATGCCAGCGAAGTATTTTATAGTTTGGTGGCACAAGCTCTTCAGCTTTTATTTCGGGCCGCAGCCAGGTTTCAGTAATTATGATGACTTCAGGTTCATAGTTAGCCAGGATGTATTGCAGGTCCCCAATTTTGTTAGCCAGACTTCTTGCATTCAAATTGATTGAGCATAATGTGCTCGAATCGCATTCTTCTTCCCGTCAGTCATCCTTTACAGAAGCGGCATGTCTTTTCGGACGCTGAACTTTCATGCGGCTGTTCTTTGACTGATCCCACGTGTACACGTCCGAGTCCAAGTGCAGCTTGTCATAATTCAAGCATGCATGACGCCTACTCTCCCTTTCCTGTTTCGCGGAATCCCAGAGAATTTTACGTCTTGCCAATGTTTCCTTCGAAAAGTTATCCGATATAGAGATGCCGCTGCCTTTCAGCTTTCTGCACTGCTTGTAAACTTCAGCGTTTTCCCTGTAGTCACACAACCTGAGAGTGGCAGGTCGAGGCCTAGAGCTTTTCTTCCCGTTCCACGGTACTCAAGTTGACACCAAGCCTTTTCCGGTATACGTTTACGAGCACCTTCGCTTCAAGGTCGACAGCAGATGCCTTGTCGGTTTCTGGTACTCCAAATACTATAAGGTTATTCTTCCTACTTCTGTCCTTTTTCCTGCTGCTTACAAAGAATAGACTCTCATTCCTTGACTGTCTTTGACAATTGAGCTATCGTACTCGCTTGTTCTTGAATCGCTTTAAGGCTGTTTTCTGCTGCCTTCATGCGCTTGCTCAAGATTTCTAGATCAGCTTGTATCGTCTTTTGCCCATCACACAATTCTTTCAACATTGCTGTCGTTTCTAGCCCGTGGTTAATTTCTACATCGCCGGAAGCTAAATAGACAAAATAATGCAAAGCCAGAAAAAATCACTTTGGGGCACGGCAGCACAACAATAAAGTGGTCATCATTCTTGTAGTCATAGTAACAGTAATAACTAACCTGTTAAAGAAACAGAAGGCGATCAGGCGACATTGCATAAGCTGTGCCGCTGTGCCCTTTGAGGCCGTAGGTTTAAGCTGGCTGATTTATAGTGTCAGCCGTGATCCGTGTTGCTTGCCGTTGATCACAGTGCCCGAGATTGCAGTCGATAGCGTGGTCCCATTGAGCGCCGATCGTGTGCGCAGGCGGCCAGAGGGCGCACCGGTTCCACGCATGCAGTTCTTATGATGCGGCAATCAGCATCACCTGTTCAAGAAACAGAAGGCGATTAGGCGACATTGCATAAGCTGTGTCGCTTTCTTGATAGTGGCTCAGTTTGGTTAAAACAGTTGAAGCATTCTTGGTATTTTTTTTTGTTACGAATGGCCTCTTTGAGTTCACGCTGCAATAGAAAATTGTCCATGCTTAGTTTCAACTTGTATAGAAGTACTGGTCCCATCGATCGCAAGCTTGTTGCAATCAAATTTTAACGTGAGTGTGATTTGTAGATTCATGCTTGCATCAATTCTTATACGCGCACTACTCTTCCACGAAATTTTTCGTAGTTTCGGTTTCTTCAATTGGCGAAAAGAAATGCAAAAAACGCCCGATGTATGTATGTATGTATGTATGTATGTATGTATGTATGTATGTATGTATGTATGTATGTATGTATGTATGTATGTATGTATGTATGTATGTATGTATGTATGTATGTATGTATGTATGTATGTAAAACTTACCACCCACTACCTGGTCCCGTCGCCAGGTCGAAGGAGGCAGCGAAGGTCAGAGGCTTCCTAGAATGAGGAGACCTTCCAACTAGTGCTTGTGCAATAAAAGGTTATTTGTCCTACTTACCATGAGAGGGAATTCAGCCCAGTTTGTGCGCATTTTAGTAAAAGCGCACCATAGCTGCACGCAAGCCAGAGCCAGAGAACGGCCACACATATACAACTACGATCGATGTTTCACCGACATTGCGGGCGTTTTGCCCATTTGTCCAAAGCATATATATATATATATATATATATATATATATATATATATATATATATATATATATATATATATATATATATATATATATATATATATATATATATATATATATATATATATATATATATATATATATATATATATATATATATATATATATATATATATTCATAAATAAGAAATCGGACAGCGCATATTACAACAGCCGAATACTTGCAGATATTTTATTAACCAGCACTGATGAGGAGACCCCAATGAAACAACGTGTTGGAAGAGCGCTGATCACTTTCCTTGTTTTAGTTAGTGAATTGTCAAGGCTCCTGTTGACTAAGGTGCATGCAAGATGCAAGCAGGTTAGGAGACACCAAGGTCAAGTTATTATGGGAATAAAGCCTGCTCATCACTGGGTGATATATTTCTTGCTTTCAACTCCCGTGTGACTAAAGCGAATACGTCCTGAATCCTCTATCTTTTGTATCAGATTTATATCATTCACTCGAGAAATAATGTTTACCTTTGACGTTATAGCTGGTGAGAAAGCTCACGAGAAATCTTAAAGTAGGCTTACATTTAAGTACGCTTTTAACAAGAAAAAAAAAAAATAACTTGGAATCTGCACCATCATACGCAAAACAAGGATACGAAGTAATCTTCCCCGAAAATTGCAGATGGGCAGAAGTATAAAGCTTTGGCGGTAAGGGGCCATAACCCCCGTGGTACGTGTATTTATCGGTCGATATCGACTATTGACAGAGCATCACCTTCTGCCGCTCAATATGACGCTGTTGTACCGATTACTGAACCAGATCGCTTGTCAAGCTGTATTCTTGATATTTTGCCTTTTGTGTGTGTGTGTGTCATTACATTCTGTCGCAAATGTAGAGTAATTCAAGTGGACGCAAAATCACGTGTTTTGTTGGTGGCGTTCAATATGTTATTCTTGAACTTAATTCCCTTCAATGTTTGACAAAATTTGTTCAAAAACACAACAGTGTCCCCTATGTTTTCCTTGGATGAAATGACTTGGTTTAACATATATGTACAGGTATTTATCGCTCAGCACTAAACGATTCAGAAATTGTCAAGACAGTGCAGCTGTAGTTAGCTAAGATAGCTACGCTAGGAGATAAATTTTGTATAAAAAAGCTGGAATAGTTACTCATAACCAAATAAAAACTTCAGCAGCTAGGTGAGTCTAAAAGTAGCTAGATCTAGCTATGAAACAGCTAAATTGGCAGCACTGAAGCGGTCAGTCACCTGTGGCGCATGCCGTGCGTGGCCCGTGGTGTACGTGTTATGACGGATTCTTTGGCACCACGTGGACGCGGGGAACAATTTCGGCAAAACCGGCCCTTGTCGGTCTCTGGTCTACCGTTCAGAGATGTGGGCGCACCTCGTCCAACTTCTCCCAACGCACCATACCACATACGTCAACTGGTCTGTGCAACACGTGCATAGAGGGAAGGGTTGACGACATACGTGGCAGGATTTTCTCATCACCCATGTCGTGAACATATCTTCCATTTAGGTAGCCGGCGGGGCATCGTATTGTAGTTGCGCTGAGCGAAATTAAACTGCAGCCAGTCTTCGGAATACACTTCCTACACACGTCGTCCATTGAGCATTTTTCTACCTCACTGCTGCCGGACTTTTTCCAAGGAGTAGGTTTGGGGTGCTTGAAACGTGTGAATCACGCTCAACGCCACTTGAAATGCTTGCTCAGATATTTGAGCGAGAAAGGTTTAGTGGCTTTTCTTTAGAACATGGTGGTGGTAGTGGTTAGAATGAAGAGGAAAAAGGCACCTAATTTCTGTCTGCCTTCAGGCGACACGGCGCAGTGCCTTATAGGGGTGGGGGGAAGGAGGGATAAAAAGAATAGAAGGAAAATAGAAGGAGAAGAAGCCAGCCAAGGAGAGAAAAAGAAGGAGATAGGAAAGTGGGGATCCCGTAGAAGCAGTCCAAGGGCGGGGTGCCACAATGCGAGAGCTGCACGGCGTCAGGAGACCGCGGAGGGCGAACCAGTCGGCGGGAGCTACGCTGATGCCGGAGATCGCGAGAGCACAACCGTCCAGCTTGAAATCCTGCGAGCGAATCCCCATTCGCGAATCCCCAGAACATTGGCTTTCATGTGTGTACTACCTCGCTTGTGACAGCGTGTGCAGTGACTGACCATCCTGTCATCTTCTTTCTCCTGCTTTCGCTTATCATCCTCCCTTTAAGTGCAGCAACACTACCTAGACTTTTGTAGCAGGCTAGAAGCTCACTTTCCAGGATATATATATATAAGGGAAAGAAGTGTATACCTAAGGGCTCGTTTTTCCGTGTTTTTTAACACAATATTAATGAGATATAACAGACAGTAATGCCAAGGAATGTACAGGGGAAGTTATTAAGATCAATGGAATGAGAAAGAAAAGTGGATGAAAAAATTACCAACTGTGAGCAGGAATCGAACCTACGACCTTCGAATTACGCGTTCGATGCTCTAACCACTGAGCTATCACAGCGGCCCTCCCTCCATCCACTTTTTTGGGTTTATCTGTGAATTTAGAAGTAGGAGCGACAGTCAGCGCCATCTATAAGCCAAACAACGAGTGTGAAAACACTCTTATGCGCATGTTTGGCGTCACGTAGCACGTGAACTTATTATGAGCGGGCAGCTGAATAATTGTCCCTCTTATACAGGGCCGCTGTGATAGCTCAGTGGTTAGAGCATCGAACGCGTAATTCGAAGGTCGTAGGTTCGATTCCTGCTCACAGTTGGTAATTTTTTCATCCACTTTTCTTTCTTCTTATTTACATTCCATTGATCTTAATAACTTCCCCTGTACATTCCTAGGCATTACTGTCTGTTATATCTCATTAATATTGTGTTAAAAAACACGGAAAAACGAGCCCTTAGGTATACACTTCTTTCCCTTATTTCATTGAACGAGGGTCTCGTACTGGCAGACTTGGTGTGTTTAGGTTGTATAAGAGGGACAATTAATCAGCTGCCCGCTCATAATAAGTTCACGTGCTACGTGACGCCAAACATGCGCATAAGAGTGTTTTCACACTCGTTGTTTGGCTTATAGATGGCGCTGACTGTCGCTCCTACTTCTAAATTCACAGATAAACCCAAAAAAGTGGATGGAGGGAGGGCCGCTGTGATAGCTCAGTGGTTAGAGCATCGAACGCGTAATTCGAAGGTCGTAGGTTCGATTCCTGCTCACAGTTGGTAATTTTTTCATCCACTTTTCTTTCTTCTTATTTACATTCCATTGATCTTAATAACTTCCCCTGTACATTCCTTGGCATTACTGTCTGTTATATCTCATATATATATATATATATATATATATATATATATATATATATATATATATATATATATATATATATATATATATATAGTGGGAGTAATAATTCAATGGGCCAGTTAGTCTTCGTGAAGGTATGGGATATGGCACAATGGGAGCGTTGTCAACAAGGATAAATATATTTATTTCCCAACAGTTTCGGGAGGGGACCTCCCTTCATCAGGGGATGAGTTATCCCCTGATGAAGGGAGGTCCCCTCCCGAAACTGTTGGGAAATAAATATATTTATCCTTGTTGACAACGCTCCCGTTGTGCCATATCCCATACTATATATATATATATATATATATATATATATATATATATATATATATATATATATATATATATATATATATATATATATATATATATATATGTGCAGTGAGCACCCCGCTGTGTCGTCATCATGGAATTCTGTCCTGAGCAAGAAGATGTTCACCAATCGACACATTGGCGTAAATCGAGTGCAGTGACTATGAAACCGCATTAAGTTGCGGAAACGTATACATTCCAGAAAAATTCGATACAACTGCCCAATATGTGTTCGTTAGGTAACGAACAACATCCCGGAAGCGGGAATAAAAAAGAAAGGCTACCAACTACTGCCAAATTGAGCGCAATGGAGCTTCAACTAACTCAAACCTCACGTAAACACACAAGTCCTTTAGAGAGGGACGATTTCTCGTGTTTCTGTTGGGAAGAACGCGGAAGTGATCAGTTTTGCATTAAAAAAAAAAAACACTCTTCTGATAGTACGATAAAAAGTGCCGCCGCGGAAGTGGCCCCAAGGAAATGGGCAAAAACGATAGTCTAGTTTCCGACCGCAATGTTATCGGCTCTCGTTGATTAGATGCGAGATAATTTCGGGCTCTGGTGTCTTGCAAAGTCATTTTTTTTTCATGTCAAAATACAAACAATCGAGATAGAAAAGTCATTAGGCCAACCTAACCCTATCAGACACTTTGTGCTCAATTGTGCGCATCACTTGTTTTTGCTATTTGTGTTGACCTTGGGCAAAAACAGTGCACGACAAAATGAGGTTTAGAATAAATGATCCTTCTGGCTGATAAACTTGTCATTTAACTTTAGTTTTTACCCTATTGTTCCATATCGTCTCTTCTCCGAAGGCATTACCATGGTCGACGAGTTGATCAACGTGACGCTTCCCTAGAGCCACATGGAAATGGATTCGTTTTTCCTCTGAAAATGGACAAAACCAGAAATTTTTTATTCTTTATATGCAAGAACACAATATGAATGTCTTCATGAATACTAGGTATTTATTTAAATCTTAACTTCAGTCAACAGGTGCGATGGGCATGAATAAAATAATTATAAGATTATTTTTGTTTCAATAGAACATCGAGGGCCTCGAAATAGCGTTTTGTCAAATTGACGCATCTGCAGACAGTTCTTCTGAAAGGGTTACAATAAAAAAATGGGAAGGGGGGATGTTTTATTATCTTAAATTTGGTCGAGCGCTGTAGCAAGGATGTTTCCGCTCGGTTATCAAGCAGAGACTCATAGCATCCATCCATTCAAACATAGCACATATTTCCTTTAATTTCGAACAAACGGAGCCAATAGTGGGCGCACGACGTAGGAATGTTACAGATGCCTTGGCACCTTGATCTTGAAGAACAACAAGGAGGTATTGACACAAAAGGTGGTCGACGGAAAGGAATATTAATGAACCAGCTCTGATGGCCGCTAAGAGGCTGTAATGTCTTCCCGGAAGTGTCAACTACAAGGTTAAGAGAATGCAAAAAAAAAAGAAAAAAAAGGCGGGGTGTCAAGAGTTCGCGCATACTAGCTGAGACTTGTACAGCTGGCCGTCAGCCATGGTGCGTGTGTATTAGTAATTTCGTTCCCAGAAATGCACCCATAGAGGCCAGAGCCCGTGTCCTTTTTTCTGAAAAAAAAAAATAAACAGGTAAGTCGAAAAGGGGGAGTGGAGACATGTGGTTGCAGGCATGGCATGTCAACACTTCTTGTGATTCCTCATTGCGCTTTTTAGGCTGAGCAACAAAGCCCGCTCACTTCCCCTTTACGACCCTCCCTTCCTCCCAAGGGTCTCAGCCATGGCCAAAATAAGGCAGAAGCATGACCACTGCATGAAAACGTTCGCGGGCTATCTCATCTAGGGGCCTGGAGAGGGAACCAAGCCCCTTTTTCCTCTTTTCCAAAAATAATTCTTTATGTTGAACACACCGAGCCACTTATACACTCCTTCCCAAATTTTCACTGTGAATTGATGATTGGTCATTCGTAGATACCTTTCTCTGGTGGTCAGTGACCCCATTCCATTGACATCTTCTGGGAGTCGCAGAAGGCCCACATGGCCTCATCGCCTGCACTTGCCCTCAACTAAGCTGCACCTGCGCTGTGCCCCTTTCACAGCCGCGATGCAACACTGGCTTGCTCCCACACAGGAGCAGCCTCTGCCACATCACTAGGCCCAGTTTACGTGGAAAAGTCATCTGTAGACCCCTCTCGCTTTCCCCAATTCTCCTCTTTCTAACTTTGGTTGACTCCTTGGAGGAAGTCAAGTCTGTGCGCTTGAGTACAGAAGGTGAACCAAACCTCGCTCTTCACGCGAAGCCAGTGGATGAAAGCGCAGGGGCTAACCAGGCATTGTTATCTTGTCTACAAAGCTTGTTCTATGTGCACAACCACCACCAGGCTGTTTATCATTCAGCAGACAACTAAGGCCAGGGGCGGAGACTTGTCTCTGCTCCAATCACAGACGTCAACGATAATCTCCCAAGCGTATAAAAACGAACTACTCTGGTTGCAGTGGCATGACATCGGACAGGAACTCCATGGCTCTGACACCCTGGCTCAAGGTACCGACTCCACTTCCCATCTCATTGCCGTTCATTTTCTATAGCGACGTGTTCGCTTCTCTGCGAATTTGTTCAGGCTGCTTTATCGTTGCCAATAATTTAATCTCTACTGCCCAGCTTTGTGTCTTCCCTTAAACCCCTTGCGTGTTTGCCGACTCCAATCTTTTTTCTTTGACCAGGCGTTACCATTCCTTCGCTCCGCATGTCCATTTCTTTTCGATGTCTACTGAGCTGTCATTAACATGTGTTTGTTGCCTGATCCACTCTGCTTTGTTATTGAGGAGCTATCTTCAAAACTTTGTCTTGCAGAACAAGGAGCGCTTTTAAATTTCACTAATACCTATAATTTCTCTATCCCTTGTTTCTTGCAACGAAGTCGTCAACAGAACACTTATCCAGACAATCGCATATGTTCACTACGGGTGCACATTATTTTTCACGCACTAGTGCGACATCATCGGAGATATTCCACAATGTTCTGTGAGTGTCCGCGAATATGTCCCGGGTGGTGTGCCCTTCCAAACATCACCGGGCCAATATTCGTAAATCCTCGCACGAGAACAACAATCTTCGTCGTATTGACCTCTCCTGCATTACCCTACCCTTCCTCCTCGCGCCATTTTTGATATCGATTCAAATTGGTCTTCCTTCTGACCAGCCGTTACAATTCCTATACGCAGCATGTTCATTTCCTTTCTATTAAGACTAAGGTGTCCTTTAAAATGCATTGGTGTCCTGATCATTTCTGCTGCATTAATGAGAAGCTATCATTATTGCTTTGCCTTAAAACTAGTCCTTTAAATTTCACTAATGCCTATAATTTACCTATTCATTCTCTGCTGCAAGAAAGTCAACTGATGAGCATTTATCCAAACCTTGGCATATGTTCACAACGGGAGAACAATATTCTGCGCGTACCAAAACATCATCGGAGATATTCAACAACGTTCTGTGAGTGTCCGCGAATATTTCCCGGGTGGTGTGCCCTTCCAATCATCACCGGGCATATATTCGCGAATCCTTGCACGAGAACACCAGCGAGTGGAACCATCTTCGTCGTATTGACCTATCCTGCATTACCCTACCCTTCCTCCTCGCGGCATTTTTGATATCGATTCCAGTCGGTCTTCCTTCTGACCAGCCGTTACAATTCCTATACGCAGCATGTTCATTTCCTTTCTATTAAGACTAAGGTGTCCTTTAAAGTGCGTTGGTGTCCTGATCATTTCTCCTACATAAATGAGAAGCTATCATTATTGCTTTGCCTTAAAACTAGTCCTTTAAATTTCACTAATGCCTATCATTTACCTATTCATTCTCTGCTGCACATCAAGTCAACTGATGAGCATTTATCCAAACCTTGGCATATGTTCACAACGGGAGAACAATATTCTGCGCGTACCAAAACATCATCGTCGTATTGACCTTACTTGCCGTAACCCCCCCCCCCCCCCTCGGATCGCACCTTTTTCTTCTCATCAATGTTCATCAGTTTTCCTTATGACCAGCGTGTTACCATTCTTACGCGCAGCATGTCCATTTATTTTCTATTTGACTAAGGTGTCTTTTATTATGCGTTTGTTGCCTGATCCTTTCTGCTCCATTAATGAGAAGCTATCATTATTGCTTTGTCATACCTTCAAATTTCACTAATGCCTATCATTTGGCTATTCAATGTTTGCTGCAAAAAAGTCGTCAACTGGAGAACATTTATCCAAATCCTCACATGTTTACAACGGGAGAACAATATTCTGCGCGTACCAGCACATCATCGGAAATATCTTCAACAATGTTCTGTGAGCGTCCGCGAATATGTCCCGGGCGGTGTGCCTTTTCAATCATCACCGGGTCAATATTCATGGAGCCTCGCAAGAAAACAATAGCAGCGAGTTGGACCATCCTCGTCGTATTGACCTAACCTGCTGTACCCTAGCCTTCCTCCTCACGGCTTTTTTTTCAATCAATTCCAGTCGGTTTTTCTTATTACCTGGCGTTACCATTCCTACACTCGGCATGTTCATATCTTTTCTACTCTGACTAAGGTGTGCTTTAACATGCGTGTGTTGCCTTACACCCTCTGCTTCAATAATGAGAACCTATCATTACTGCTTTGTTTTAAAGTAAAACAACTTTATATTTTGCCAATACCCATCATTTATCTATTCGTCGTCTGCGGCAAGAAAGTCGTCAACTGGAGAACACTTATCTAAACTATCGCATATGTTCACAACGGGTGAACATTATTCACGCTTCAAGTGCGACATCATCGGATATAATTTCAACAATGTTCTGTGAGCGTCCGCGAATATGTCCCGGGCGGTGTGCCCTTTCAATCATCACCGGTTCATATTCGTCGAGCCTCGCACGAAAAGAATAGCAGCGAGTTGTACCATCCTTTTTGTGTTCTTACGTGGCTCTTTACCAACGCGAGTAAGTTTGTGGTTGCAGTTTTTTCACTTTGATTTCACTTGCTTAAAACAGCCCTCATTCTCGGAGTTGATAATTTACGAGTGTCCGGCCAACATTGTATTATTTGTCATTTCTGGGTGTGCTTGAATCTGCAATAAAGAAGTCATTTGATGGTCTGTCCTACTGTTCTCTATGCCTTTGTGCGCGCTCACGCCACCATGAAGCATTTCTTGGCAAGGAGCACTAGAGCACTTTCATCTCGCCTCCTGCTTTATTTCCTAACTTGTCCCTCACCAAAGTTTTTAGGGAGGACACAGGAGACGCATAAAATATGATGAGGGATATTCAAATTTAGTTTTGATCACAATACAGCAACATTGAATCACATTGTAAGGAACTCTGCTTCCACATAGAAAATATAACACTGTCAGGGTGTCATTGGATTCATTGCAGATGTTATTGAAAATGCTGCTGAAAGTGATCGATTTGAGGCTTTGAGCTTGTGTGCCAGAAAATTCGACAATGTCTTTAAATGTGAAACCAGCTCGTTTAGAGGTGTGGTAATCTCCACTTGAAACATTAGCTAGCCCGGGGAAATGCAGTGAAATAAACGTTGCTGTACTCGATATGCTAGTGAAAAAGGAACCCATGTGAGCAGTGGCAAAAGAGGTCAGAAAAGTCATTGGTGCATGCTGGCTGCAGACGCCAGAATAACAATTTAATAAACCTCAGATTGCTAGGTGCGACCCATACGTTCGGGGAGCAGGCAAGGATACTACAAGTAACACAATAATGCTCACACGAGACAGATCATTCTAAACAAATTATTCTAAACAAACTTTTCAAAGAAATGACGTGCCGACTCTTTTGAACCTTCATAAATTAGTTTGTGTGCTGGGTACCCAAGAGGCTTGAGTGTCCAGGACGTTGGGGCGGTGGAGTGCATACACAATGCGCTTTGTAATACAAACACGAAGCCTGAACAATCAACACTTTTTTCATACTGGTTGTGCGAGACGTCTCAGTGGTGGGTTCCGAAAATTTCGACGGTCTGGTGCATATGCTATGGGCTCTTACAGCATGGTAAAACACAAAGCATGGCAGAAATGAAATTTCAAAATATAAAAGCTATAAAACCTAGTAAACGAAAGCTATCTAAAAGCACATTACCCTGTATTAAAAATGTAAGAGTTCACTTTTAAAGCAGGGGTAGCCACAGTATACCTCTCCAAAAGAGGAACCCACAATATAGAAGGGTTAAATTGCACAGTACATTGCACAGTACATAAAAAACGGCTTGCAGCAGATTTTATACGGCCACCGCTTTGAGCCTCTTTTTTGCATCGCATGCAGGTGCGCCTCAGCAACGGAAGAGTTAATTTCCATTCTTTAGCACCTCTTGCCTCATGGTTTTTTTAACGCCGCTTTGTGAGGTTTTAATACGAACGCTAATAAACGTGCACATTTGCGGACAACGTCAGATGGGAAACACGCGCTGGCGCATAGCTGCAGTAATAAACGCGAGAATTGCGGTGGCTGAGACCAAACACGTCACCTACACTCATTCGATGATGGAACACCATTCGCATATTCGAGGCTTATTAGACTATGTATGCACTTTAGTAATGAGGGCTAATAAGAGGCGGTCCTGAGATCTTATGCCACTCTCATGATGTTCTCATCAGGCTGTCCTTTCTTGGCCCAACTTCTAAGCAGCTGAAGCATTGTTTCGCCCCGATTTTACTAATGCTCGTGCACTTTTATTGGATGTGGGATATCGGCCTGTGTTTGGTAAGAAATGGCAGTTGCCGGTTTATTAAATCGTTGTCTGCCGGTTTGTTCCATAACAAATGTGGGATCAGCAATGAAACACTTAGATACGTGCAACACTTAAAGTTGACAAAGCAGTTCGGTTTTCCCGAGCATGTGCTGTCCAAAATGGCTTCCGAAGGCTACGTGCCTAACGAAAAGCTGCATTACGGAAACTTCAAAAAGAGCAATAAATCGAGCGTGGTAAAAAAACTGTGTGTATAAGAAGGTCACTGAAACAAAAAAAAAACAAATGATGAACCATTCTAAAAGAATTCTTATGTTGCTCTCATACACCAAGAGAAAAAGTCTTCAAAATTAGCGTTACAGTCATAAATAGAGGTAAGTTTGTGGATCAGTTGTATTATTCAGGAATTGTGTAGCTGATTGAAGGCCGTTGATATTCAAAGCGTCTGTTCCAGCTTTCACCTCTAATTAAAACACATTTACCCTCTCTTGATGCACGCACAATACCGTTTCTTCAGTCGATAAGTCTGTTGCTGAATCCGCAATCTCCTTGCGAGACAGTGGATCCTAAAAAGAGGGTGCCCTAATTTCACGCTGTAGCAATGTGTACAATACCAAACAATGTAAAACATATACTTCCCCCATCCGCCCCCAAAAATAAAAAAGGGGAAGGGAGAGCGGTTCGATTGAGCAATACATAACAGCACCTAAAATATGGTATCTTGTGTAATACGGTTGTCCGAAAACAAAAATTCTGAATAGAAAACTCGCGTTAATTCCCTATATCAATTACTTCTTTTTAGCGCAAGCTTCAACATTACAATTTCATAAGAAGCAATTTTTTAACACAAACACGACGCCGGACCAGAATATTACGATCAATAATTTTTGTACTGGTATCTGGGGTCTTACACCAGAAAAACCCGATGTGAGTACGCGAGATGCCTCAGTGGAGGGGTCAGGAAATTTCGACCATCTGGAGCTCTTCTCTCAAGCTTCTATCATTCCGCCTGCGTCGATATACGACCGCTGCGGCCGGCATCGAACCCGTGACCTGCGGGTCAGCTGCCGAGCTCAACTACCAGTGCAGCTTCACAGCGTCCCAACATTTTTCAGAGATCGTACGTGGAGCTTGGATATGTTCTAATCAAATTGTTTTCCCACGCGAAAACTTTTGGTGGTCCCACTTGGCTGTTCATATTCTCCGCTGAACCGAGCGTAAGCCAAATGGGCGTCTGGAAGTTTCCAAGCTCCCCTATTGGAGATCTTCAGAGCAAGTTTTGGCTGGGTTGTATGCTGAAAATTGGGCGGGCTGTGTGCTGGAAACATCAACCTTTTGATATTTTCAAAAGCCAGTCAACGACAGCGGACTTGTCTACGACGCCGAAATCGCTGCACAGGCCAGCAAAATCTGCCAGTTTCGCGAGGCGAATGAATGATTGCAAGAGATTTTCACAGAAGATGGCGTAAAAATTAGTTTCTGCCGTACACGTATCTTGAATCATTCTAGCTTTTACAGTTGCATAACATGTATACATATGCAGCTTTTCGAACCATAATGACACCTTCATTTTATTCTAAAAAGTACAAGAATAAAAGAAAAGGGGTATCTTATTGCAAGGGAATATATGCACATCTCCAAAGAACTAAGAACATCGAAAGGCGTACCAACCAGACGCACCTTTACTCGTTTGGAGAGAGAGAGAGAGAAAAGTGAACTTTATTAAAGCACCGGCGGAGGTATCAGGGGTCCACACAGGGCCCTCTTGCTATATACCCGACAATTTGCAGTCATCAAGCTGCGTCTCGATGCTTACGCCGGGGAACCCAACGTTCTCCACGAGGCTATCACCCCTGGGTACCGTCAGGTGTGCCCTGCGCGTTTGGCGAGCGAGAGCTGTCTCGATCCGCCGGACCGCCTGTAGCTGCTGCTGAGCCGTTACGGCACTGTCAATGTCCGTTGGCAGTCTGCCTGGGTAGGCCGCTGCCCCTTCTGGATTCTGTTTATAATCTAGCAGTTAGCGTGGCGGTCGCACTGTTACACACACTACACTTTGCACTCTCGGAGACCTTGGGGGACATGAAGCGCAGGCGTGAGTTCCGAGTTCGTTTGCAGCTGTCTGTAGAGTATATCGCCTGTTTTCTGGTGAGCTGCGGGTCCGGCATGGAGCGACGTGCGCTCCGGTTTCCTTCCAGCACATCCGCGTAGCTCGCTTGCTTGCTTGCTTGTTCCTTTCTTTTGTGGCTCTCACCCACTAAGGAGATTGGCCAAGAAGCCGGTGGTTAATGGAAGTCAATACCTATAGATTTTCTACAATAGGGGGATATGGTTACTGTGTTTTGACTGTTAAAATAATTTGGCGCAATGAAGAAAAAAAAGGGGGGGGGGAGAGAAATAGTAGAATTTGTTGAATATCTGAGGTGGAATCGTTAGGGAATTCTCCTGAAAGTTGAATCACTGCAGTGCATCAGCTAAATAATAAGTGGTAGTGTGGCTAGTAAAATTCGAGAGCTGATCGCTGATTCAGCAAGGTAATCTTCTTGTGTTATATATGAATTCGCAGAGAGCCCCGCAGATGTTCCTGTCGCTGTGTCCCAATGAAGTGGCCCCAAAAGACAAAATATGGGAGTATTAAGGCGTAGCTCGTTACCAGTTCAGCTTTTTTTTCGTCGTCTTCATCGTCAGTGGCTGCTGCCTCCACAAAGACTAGGGACGCTGGTGCCACCACGGGGCGAGTAAGACCTCGCGCTGCGGCGTTTGCCGTCTCATTGCGGTTGATGCGCCGGGAACCATGGGAGACTAGTCCGCAGTCCGTCGGTGCACTGTCTGTTACTGCACTTCACCACGCACTGCTGCACTGGTTCACACATTGTTTCTGCCGTAGTTCCGTACTGCTGTGCGGGAGTCACCCAGGATCGTTGTACACTTGTTGTCGGTTAGGGCAAGCGCAATGGCGGCTTATTCCTGATGCGCTTGTTTGCACGGACGCTGCAAGCAATGTAGATTTCGCCCGTTGTGGCGCGTATTGCTATGGCCACGTATGTGTCTTCTTTGTCTTTGCACTTAGTGGCATTCACGTATAAGGCGCCGTTATCCTTGGCATGTGCTTCAGGAAGGGCCTTCGCTCGTACGTCTCGTCGGCCTTGGCTGTGCTCCGGGTGCATGTTCTTTGGTAAGGGCGCCACCACCAGTCGGTGGAGAGCCCTATCCGGGTGGGCGTGGTGTCTCGCCGCTTCGTTGTCAGTAGTGATCGTGCCTTTGCGTTGTCTGGCCGTCCCAGTCGTGTGGTTTGGAGTCTGTCGCGCTGAGATGTTCTTTGCCCTTCTGCGCGATTTCTTCGAAGGTGTTGCGCACCCCCAGCTCGAGCAGCTTGGCTGTTCTCGTGCCGTTGAATAAGCCGCGCCCAGCCTTGTATGTTTTTCAGATGGGTGCATTTATCCGGTCGCGCTCCTGTGCTTTCCAGTAGTTGAACGTGCCTACGTAGGCAGCGTGGTTCATGGCAAAGGATTGCACCAGGCGTAGTAGGCTGGCTTCCTTCATTTCTCTGTGCCGAGTCGCAACTCGCTTGATGATGCGATACCCCTTTTAGTGATGATCTTGTCGACGGTGACACCGTTGCCGCTACTGGCTTCGAGCATAATGCCTAGGACACGGAGCTTAGAGCCTTTCGGAATGACGATGCCGTCTCTGGTTCGGAGCACTATCTTCTCCGAGGTTTCAGTGGCTTTCTCCTTTTATAGCTGGGGTGGTAGGACGATCAGGGGTTCGGACTTGGTCTTTATCGGAGTTTCGGAACGACTAAACCCGCGAGTCCTGCACGTCCGTTACACAATCTACGCGGACGACTTCCCGCTATGAGTGGCCGGCAGCAGCGACGGGTAGATCGAAGAAACGCTACAAAAAGCAGAAAACACAATAGAAGACCAGCTGGACGGAACCGGTCTCCGATGCTCATTTGGACTAATACTTTGCACGTTTGCTAACACTCATGCTATCTGAAATACAGTCAAGCCATAGCGTATCAATTTTTGCGTAAGATATTCATTCGCAGCGGCCCCATTTTCATAGGCACGCAGTTCGGCGTAATCGAACGATGCAGAGCAAGTACACCACTGATAAAAATGTATTGCGTAAAAGAATGACATAATTATTTTTCTGACACGACGCAACTCTTGAGCATGAATTGAGGGAATGCGAATTTTGAAAGTCGTACACTGTGATCTATATGAGGAAAACTCAAGAAAAATTATTCTAATGCTGGTTACTAATGTGTGACAGTGACAAGTGCTTTTGTTTCGTGAATGCATTTATGTTTCCCGATTTTCCCGAAATTTGCATTTTTTAATAATCCAAAGTAATATCCACTTATAGACACCGATAGATATGAATACTTCAGAAGGAAAAAGGGCGCTGGTTTATACCAGCTGAACAGAGAAATAGCGTCGTAAAACACGTCTGTGTATTTAATAATCAAAATAATTACTTAGGGGCAGACTTCCGAAATAAATAAAGAAAATAGCACTGTTTCCGTGGGTTTTTAAAGGTGGTTGATAACTGGTAGTAATGGCTCGGTTTCAACTTCTTTCATTGTACGTCCTTCCGAGGTGCTTATTGGGGCGCAAAGTTACCGTGCAGAAAGTCGAATTCCCTATACTAAGCCTCGCCAAAATAGCTTCTAAACACCTAAGCTGGAACGAGATGAGTCGCAGCTTTTACCTAGGCATCGGTTAGACGTCACTGATACAGTTCAGCGTTAAATTTTGTTTCTACTGTCTAGAAGAAGAAAAAATTACAGAGCGATAAAACGGTTCTATTACTGACAAGTGCACCTACCACCACGCTTACGCGAGCTACTATTTTTACCAAGGATCCGGACAGACGCCGCCACGCAACTTGACGTTGTACTCCTGGCGCCTGAATCAAGAAGTTGCGGTGGTGTGTAAACGCTGCTCACCGGCTACACCGCGCTTAGCTGTAGCAGACGACGCTCGTTTCCTTGGCGCAAAGTTAGACTGCAGCGCCGCGGTGACGGGAACTGCAGCCGGCTGCCTGCTCCCCGCAAACGAAGCGGAGAGTTCCGAAACTGAAAAAATAAAGCATCTACAAACGTTGCTCATGATGGTTTCTATGTCAAAGCCCCAACTTGCCCAACAGTCAACATTTTTGTCGGGAATGGCGGGCTTTATTGATGTGGCGAAACCCATGCAGGACAAAGCGAGAGGTACGAAATCAATCGCCTCAGGAAACATTCTTGGAACGTTCAGAAGTACGGAGTTTAGATGTTCGTTGGACGGCAGTGATGATTTTGAGGTATCCCAAGCTGACCTAAATGCAAATCATTGTATGAAAACGAAGTGCTCACTGAGGTTCAAGAAATTTTCATTGTAAGAAGGAGCGAAACCCAACTCGCGCGGGAAATGAGCGAGGCGACAAAGATAATGATAAGTACCTAGGCTTTAACGTCCCAGCAACTCAATATGTTCGTGAGAGGAGACGCCATATAGCAGGGCTCCGGAAATTTTGGTCACCCGGGGTTTTTTCTAAGCACGCAGGCCTCAAACATGTTGGCCTTCAACGAAATTTTCGCCTCCATCAAAAAAGTGCACCAGGCTTACGTCTGTGCTTCGTACATGTCTTCTCGACCTTGTCCGTTTAGGCGCTTCGGAATAATGGTCATCTCATACCAAACTGCCTCAGTTGTTTATCGGAGACTCTGGTCACACAACCCACTGTGGACAAATTTTCTGAAGTTTGATATTGATCATTTTCATTTGCAACTTTGTACAGATGGCAGAAGTACAGACGTAGGATTATTGTAAAAGAAAGCTGTCTTCGGATGCAAAAGTGTCCGACCAACCCACAACCCTTGGATATGTTACACACACACATGCACAGACATGTATATATATATATATATATATATATATATATATATATATATATATATATATATATATATATATATATATATATATATATATATATATATATATATATAAGGGAAAGAAGTGTATACCTAAGGGCTCGTTTTTCCGTGTTTTAACACAATATTAATGAGATCTAACAGACAGCTGCCCGCTCATAATAATTTCACGTGCTACGTGACGCCAAACATGCGCATAAGAGTGTTTTCACACCCGTCGTTTGGCTTTTAAATGGCGCTGACTGTCACTCCTACTTCTAAATTCACATATAAACCCATACATATATATATATATATATACATATATATATACATATATATATATATCGCTTTCTTTTATTGGACCTAACTTTATTGTATTGGACTCATCAGTGCTCAAATTCACCAAAATTGACTCACAGTGCGGACTGAGTCTGAGTGAGTGAGCAGACGCTTGGCTGTCAGTAAGGCGTTTATTATGGTCGTTCTCACCTGCATAATTATTTATATTTCTGACGTAACGTAGACTTACCAATTGCATACCATGTGCTTACCCTTCATTTTGTTTCTTTTTGTTTGTAATGTACTTTCGCTGCGTTTCATACGGTATTGAGACAAGGTGATCTTGAACTATCTTGCTCTGACTCCTTACTAACATTCGTAATTTTTGTTTTTGTTTTATGAATCATAATTTTCTAACACTAAATAACCCTAAATATTTGCATGGATCAGTAACAAATGTCTTTAGGCTATAAAAATCCGTTACGCGTTTGATGATATTAATCACACACACGCATACTGTGAAAAAACAAATTCGTTCCGCACTTTACCAGAATTCAAATCGAATAACGTCACCCCCTGAATTTTACGCTTCCATAACTTTTCAGGCCAGCTAACTCAGACTTTTTCCACAAATGTTTTACAATGTGAAGTGAAGCAGTTGTTTTCCTTCGGAGCCTTCCTTCAACTGGTCCTAAAATCTTCAAAGTGCTCGCGCCCCGCACCCCGCGCACTCATTAGCCGCTACCAGGAGCTGCATCAATGTTCCGCCAACTTGTTGATGATCAATCAGCAGCATTGATGTAAAGTGCAGAAAGACATTCCAGATGTGCGGTGTCGTGAATTGGTGTCCGAGGCTTCAAAGCTTCTGGTGTTCAAACAGCAGATCTGGCCAATAATGCAATTTTACCCTGACCTTGGGTTTATTACAACCGAGAATTGCGACCTGACTTTAATATTTTTGTTAAGTTCAATCCGCCGCCGTTGAGCAGTGCTTTGGTGCTCTCCTGCTGACGTGAAAGTCAAGGGTTTTATCCCGGATGCGGTGGTAGCGCTTCGGCAGGTGCGATATGATGGGAGCCCGTGCACTGTGGGATGTCGGTGCACGTTAAAGGACCACAGATGGTCGAAATTTTCGGAGCCCTCTCTCACAGCGTCTCTCGCAATCACGTCATTTGTTTGGGACGCAAGAAGCCCAGGAATTAGTGGACAATAAACAGTTTGCAAAGTAACTACTGCTCGTGCGCGAGCAATTTTTTAATTATCTATCTATCTATCTATCTATCTATCTATCTATCTATCTATCTATCTATCTATCTATCTATCTATCTATCTATCTATCTATCTATCTATCTATCTATCTATCTATCTATCTATCTATCTATCTATCTATCTATCTATCTATCTATCTATCTATCTATCTATCTATCTATCTATCTATCTATCTATCTATCTATCTATCTATCTATCTATCTATCTATCTATCTATCTATCTATCTATCTATCTATCTATCTATCTATCTATCTATCTATCTATCTATCTATCTATCTATCTATCTATCTATCTATCTATCTATCTATCTATCTATCTATCTATCTAGCCACCCACGACTTTCAGCTCTCCTGGCCGTTTCGAGGTTGGTATATATGCCAGAACTATTTATGGCTCAGCATGATGGTATGACCAGCATAGGTGGCTAGTCATAACACAAATCATGACACGAATGTTATGATTGTCATGGTTAACATGTCATGGTCTTGCTGTTCTTGCGGTGGTTTCGTTCACATGACACTTTGCAAAACTGCTAAGGAATGGCTTGGTTACATGGCACAAATAAGTGACAGACCCTAACGTGCAAATAATGACATGCATATCGTCTAAGTCACGACGACGCTCATGGCGTGCTCGCGGTCGTTTCACTAGCTAAACATATACCAAATTTTGTATTACGTGACGTGAATGGATGAAGTGGGTAAACATGACGAGGGCAAACACGATAATCATGGCATGCGTGTCGAGTAAGAGCATGAGAACATGCCACGATCATGATGCGCTCGCGGCTGTTTCGCTGGCTTCACATATAAGAGATTTGTTATTACGTGATTTGGAAGGATGACAAAGGTAAGTGACACATCCAGGCATGATATATCTTGATATCCGTGTCATGTAAAACATGACCGCATGCTACGTCCATAGTGTACTCGTGGCTGTTTAGTTTCGTATTATGTGACGTGAATGGACGACGAACACAAACGCCAGGCGCAAAATGATAATCATGACATGGAAGTCACGCACGGCATAATATACCTGCCTACCACTGCCGGGGCTGGTATTAGAAACGTTAATGGTGTCGTTACGCGAATATAAACAACATATTTGCTTCTTAACCAGATACTTGTGTGCGCGTAACATATTTACTAGTGTTCACTGGGTACACTGTTTACTACATCTATAGGGTGTTGATTTTGAAGTGACATATCAAACATTTCATTCATGCTTCGGATATCACTTGGTATTTGGCTTTCTTTTTTCATTATCCGTTGCCTTCTGACTTTCCTGTGTTTTGCTTCTTCTTGCAGGGGGGCAACCTACAATAGGGCGTAGCATTCGTGGAGCATTTCTGGTACTCACTGGAATGTGGAAGGGTGGATATTTTCTGGAGCTGGAAAAAAACATCTAAACTACTAACTTTGCGTTTTGGGCGTGTTGGTATGCCATACTGTAGATTTCTACGCAGAAAGACGCGACAAAGACAGGCGCTAACTTGCAACAATGTTTATTTAGAAAACAGGGAACCACATATGTAGGTTGTTTTAGTTAAGACTTAGAAGTGCGGCCATCTAGGGCTGTTAAATCATTTTTTTTTTGTTGGTAACATGATTGACAGTTCACTAAAAAGAGTAAGACAGCTTTCCTGCAAGGTTCGTTTTCCAAGCAGGAACTCTCGTTTACCTAAGGCTCGTTTACTACGCTCAGTTTCATCACCTCACACTGGCAGAGTGGGCACGTCTAGAAGCGATAAACAACGAAGCGTTGCACACAATAACTAGATTGCCACGCATAACTCCACTGACAGTACTGACACAGGAGTCCCAAGTAAACACAATTGATGAATTAGTGCATCAGCGTAGCTGTGCGCGAAACCTCAAGCCATCAACGTTGTGTTCGGCTGCTTCATTGGCGCGGTACATGGACAAAGAAGTTCACCACACACCTTCACAGATGACCACAATTACCCCATGGAACAGAATGCAACTCATTGATAACAAACCCCTTAGTCGCCTTTAGAGCCCGGTGCCACGCCAGGCGAATGCTCAAGTATCCCGCCTGCTTCGTACAGATAACCTAGATGCCGCTACTGTCGTCGCTTATACGGACGCTAGTATGAGCGGCACCACCATTCATACCGCGCTTGTATGCCCATTACTACTATTAGGATGACCAGACATGCTCATATTTTGCGGATTCTGCACCACCGGCTCACCTTGCTGAGCTGGCTGCCATATGTGATGGACTGACAAGGTTGCTACCTCTTCTACAACCAGGCAGATGCCCCAATGAGCTTATCATTCGTACGGACTCGACGCTCGCTATTCACGATATACGACGATTGTATCTCTCTATGTCACTCTCGGATACTATTCCCGTTCTTGCTGCCCCCGAATCTGTGCAAATACGTGTTCAGTGGATTCCAACGGCTGCTTTGCCGGACCTTGTAAAAGCTGATTTGGCAATCCACCCTCAAGTTACACCATACGCGCTACTCCATTTTCCAGAGGACGCTCAAAGACGGATGCTCCGGGAAAAAAGAAAGCATCTGACGTTCCACACGAGCTCTTATACTTTCGTGTGGATCAGACGCGATTACCCCACCCGTGACCACCCTTTGGGGGCGAAATTACCGAGGCCCATATGGCAGACCATGTCTATTTTGTGACGCCCCAATTCAAGATTCATTGTTAGCCAGGATGTATTCCAGTATTCGAATCTTGTTAGCCAGACTTCTTGCATTCAAATTGAACAAGCGTGATATGCTCGGATCACATTCTTTTTCCCGTCAGTCATCCTTTACAGAAGCGGCATGTCTTTTCGGACGCTGAACCTTTATGCGGCTGTTTTTGAGTGATCCCACGTGTACACGTTCGAGTCCAAGTGCAGCTTGTCATAATTCAAGCGTGCATGACGCCCACTTTTCCTTTCCTGTTTCGCGGAATCCCAGAGAATTTTACGTCTTGCCAATGCAAGACGTAAAATCAATGCAAGACGCAAGACGCGGAATCCCAGAGAATTTTACGTCCTGCCAGCGGCATCTCTATACCGAATAACTTTCCTTCGAAAAGTTATTCGGTATAGAGATGCCGCTGCCTTTCATCTTTCTGCACTGCTTGTAAACTTCAGCCTTTTCCCTGTAGTCACACAACCTGAAAATGACAGGTCGGGGCCTATAGCTTTTCTTCCCGTTCCACGGTACTTGAGTTGACACCAAGCCTTTTCCGGTATACGTTTACGAGCACCTTCGCTTCAAGGTCGGCAGCAGATTCCTTGTCGGTTGCTGGTACTCCAAATACTATAAGGTTATTCTTCCTACTTCTGTCCTTTTTCCTGCTGCTTACAAAGAATAGACTCTCATTCCTTGACTGTCTTTGACAATTGAGCTATCGTACTCGCTTGTTCTTGAATCGCTTTAAGGCTGTTTTCTGCTGCCTTCATGCGCTTGCTCAAGATTTCTAGATCAGCTTGTATCGTCTTTTGCCCATCACACAATTCTTTCAACTTTGCTTTCGTTTCTGGCCTGGGGTTCATTTCTACATCGCCGGAAGGTAAATAGACACAAGGATACAAAACCAGAAAAATCACTTTGGGGCACGTCAGCACAACAATAAAGTGATCATCATTCTTGTAGTCATAGTAACAGTAATAACTAACCTGTTAAAGAAACAGAAGGCGATCAGGCGACATTGCATAAGCTGTGCCGCTGTGCCCTTTGAGGCCGTAGGTTTAAGCTGGCTGATTTATAGTGTCAGCCGTGATCCGTGTTGCTTGCCGTTGATCACAGTGCCCGAGATTGCAGTCGATAGCGTGGTCCCATTGAGCGCCGATCGTGTGCGCAGGCGGCCAGAGGGCGCACCGGTTCCACGCATGCAGTTCTTATGATGCGGCAATCAGCATCACCTGTTCAAGAAACAGAAGGCGATTAGGCGACATTGCATAAGCTGTGTCGCTTTCTTGATAGTGGCTCAGTTTGGTTGAAACAGTTGAAGCATTCTTGGTATTTTTTTTTTGTTACGAATGGCCTCTTTGAGTTCACGCTGCAATAGAAAATTGTCCATGCTTAGTTTCAACTTGTATAGAAGTACTGGTCCCATCGATCGCAAGCTTGTTGCAATCAAATTTTAACGTGAGTGTGATTTGTAGATTCATGCTTGCATCAATTCTTATACGCGCACTACTCTTCCACGAAATTTTTCGTAGTTTCGGTTTCTTCAATTGGCGAAAAGAAATGCAAAAAACGCCCGATGTATGTATGTATGTATGTATGTATGTATGTATGTATGTATGTATGTATGTATGTATGTATGTATGTATGTATGTATGTATGTATGTATGTATGTATGTATGTATGTATGTATGTATGTATGTATGTATGTATGTATGTATGTATGTAAAACTTACCACCCACTACCTGGTCCCGTCGCCAGGTCGAAGGAGGCAGCGAAGGTCAGAGGCTTCCTAGAATGAGGAGACCTTCCAACTAGTGCTTGTGCAATAAAAGGTTATTTGTCCTCCTTACCATGAGAGGGAATTCAGCCCAGTTTGTGCGCATTTTAGTAAAAGCGCACCATAGCTGCACGCACGCCAGAGCCAGAGAATGGCCACACATAAGCAACTACGATCGATGTTTCACCGACATTGTGGGACTTTTCCCCATTTGTCCAAAGCAGTTTTGAGACGAGGCGTAGCTCTGTGGTAGAATACCTGACTGCCGCGTATAGTATGCCCGGGTTCGATTCATGTGCGGATCAAAATTTTTATTCTTTGCTTTCGTTTCATCAACACTATATATATATATATATATATATATATAGATATATATATATATATATATATATATATATATATATATATATATATATATATATATATATATATATATATATATATATATATATATTTATATATATATATATATATATATATATATATATATATATTTGTATCACTTTTCTCTAACGCTGTAAATATGAACGACTCAATGCTGCCAAATCTTAAAAAGCCAAAATAGCTAGATTGTCGCTGAAAAGTTGCTAAATTATTTTTCAAACATTAAAAAAAGTACCTACGCAGAACCCGCACGAATGACGAGAAAAGTGTTCTTGCTTAAAATCCAATAATTTAAAACAGGCGTGGTTTCAGCAAAATGTCAAAGAAAGGCATCAGAGTTCTGTAAACATCACGGGTATGCGAATATTCAAAGATTTTAAATAAGAAATCGAACAGCGCATAATACAACAGCCGAACACTTGCATATATCTTAATAACAAGCACTGATGAGGAGACCCCAATGAAACAACGTGTTGGATGAGGGCTGATCACTTTCGTTGTTTTAGTTAGTGAATTGTCAAGGCTCCTGCTGACTAAGGTGCATGCAAGATGCAAGCAGGTTAAGCCACACCAAGGTGAAATTGTTATGGGAATAAAGCCTGCTCATCACCGAGTGAAATATTTCTTGCTTTTAACTCCCGTGACTGAAGCGAATGCGTCTTCAATCTTCCGTCTTTTGTATCAGATTTCTATCATTCACTCGAGAAATATTGTTTACCTTTGACGTCATAGCTGGTGAGAAAGCTGACGAGAAAGCTTGAAGTAGGCTTACATTCAAGTACGCTTTTAACAAGAAAAAACAAACGATAACTTGGAATCTGCAGCATCATACCCTAAACAAGGATGCGAAGTAATATTCCCCGAAAATCGTAGAAGGGCAGAAGTATAAAGCTTTGGCGGTGAAGGGCCATAACTCCCGTGGTACATGTAATTATTGGTCGATATCGGCCATTGGCAGAGCATCACCTTCTGCCGCTCAATATTACGCTATTGTGCCGATTTCTGGGCCACATCGCTTGTCAAGCCGTATTTTTGATATTTTGCCCTTTGTGTGTGTGTGTCATTACATTCTGTCGCTAATGTAGAGTAATTAAAGAGGACGCAAAATCACGCGTTTTGTTGGTGACATTTCTTTGATTTTTCTTGAACTTAATTCCCTTCAATGTTTGACAAAATTTGTTCAAAACCACAAACAGCGTCTCCTATGCTTTCTTTGGATGAAATGACTTGCTTTCACATATATGTACAAGTATTTATCGCTCAGCACTAAATAATTCAGAAAATGTCAAGACAGTGCAGCTGGAGTTAGCTGAGATAGCTACACTAGGAGACAAATTTTGTATTAAAAAGCTGGAATAGTTATTCGTAACCAAATAAAAACTTCAGAAGCTAGATCTAGCTATGAAACAGCTAAATTGGCAGCACTGAAGCGGTCAGTCACCTGTAACACATGTCTTGCGTGGCCCGTGGTGCACGTATTATGACTAGCCCTTTGGCACCACTTGGACACGGGGAATAATTTCGGCAAAACCGGCCCCTCTCTGTCCCGGGCCTACCCTTCAGAGAAGTCGGCGCACCTCAACGAACCTCTCCCGACGTACCATACCACATACGTCAACTGGTATGTGCAACACGTGCCTGGAGGGAAGGGTTGACGACATACGCGACAGGATTTTCCCGTCATCCACGTCGTGAACATAGCTTCCATTCGGGTAGCCGGCACGACATTGTATTTTAGTTGAGCTGAGCGAAATTCCACTGCAGCCAGTCTTGGGAATACACTTCCTACAGACGTCATCCATTGAGCGTTTTTCTACCTCACTGCTGCCGGACGTTTTCAAAGGAGAAGCTCTGGGGCGCATGAAAACGTGTGAATCACTCTCAACCCAGCTTCAAATGATTGCTTAGATTTTTGAGCAAGAAAGTTTTGGAGGCTCCTCTCTAGAACATTGGCTTTCATGTGTGTTCCACCCCGCCCGTGACAGCGTGTGCTGTGACTCACCATCCTGCCATCTCTTTTCTTTTGCTTTCCCTTATCCTTTTACCTTGGTGAGGCATAGCAGCAACACTACCTAGACTTTGGTAGCAGCCTGGAAGCCCGCTTTCCAGGCTAACCTCTTCTCCTCTTTTTATTAAACATATTCTAACTCACTGCTCCAGTACATTATCTAGAATTTCTAAATTTATAAAAGATTAGTGTCCAATTATGTGTTTTGCAACGTTCAGCCTTTTTTTTTTGTTTTCGGAATCTTCTTTTTTTACTTTGTGCACAGCTTAGTTTCTTCCTCACCTTTTACACAGATTTTCACTCGATTTTTTTTACGTTCTGCATAATTCAGTTTATTTTGGTCCATTCTATAATGATTTTTTAAACAGTATACACTCATGTATGGGATCTTTTTACACAAGTCTAGATAATTTTTGTCATAGGGGCCCTTTCCAGTCAAAACTGTAAAAAAATATATGCAATACCCTCTATTAATGCTATGAATAATAAAGTGATCGATTGATTGATTGATTTACTAATAAAACAAGATAACAGGACCGGTTCGTGCGCCACATATTTTGTTGGGGAAGCATTCAAAACGTCGAAAATCAAAAGGTCGAACTATCGGAACGTCAAAATTTAAATACCAAAAAATCAAAACGCCGGAAATATAAACAGTCAAAAATTTGATATTCCGAAAAATCAAAACACCATAAGATCAAAATGCTGAAACATAAAAAAGCCGAGATCACGAAGATGATACATATTAGCAAGATAAAGGCAATAAAGGTTCCACCGGCTTTGTACCATATGCATGCGCTTTTGCCCTCGTGTCGAATAGCCATGTTCCTTCTGCATATGGTTTGCCATTCGAAACTCACGGCCAGGTTGTTCAGCATTCGCCATCGAAGCTGAGCTACTGCATGGCTCATGTGGGTAGTCTGCTGTCCTTTTCCGTCTCTCAATCTGGCGCAATTGGGCTTCATTACTCGAAAGGTGTTGCCTTGAATACACTGGTACATATGCCGTGATTTGCTGAACAAGCTTGGCAGGTGCCATGACCGAAACAACCACGAGATATTTGATCCGTTCTGGAGTGAGAAGAACTGTCGCTCTTGCGGCATCCGGATGATGGCTAGCATCAGTCGCTTTTTTCTGCACGACTTTGCAATGTATACCTTAGTTGCAAAAGTCGCTAATAATTATAGCCTAGCCTCTCGCACCTCCAGGAGCGTCTGGAACGTATACTTTCTTTAAGCATCTACACATAATCAATTTGCATCAAAGTTCTGTTTTTCTTTTCTGGGAGCACACCAAAACAGGTTCTTCTTCCATTTTCAATCAAATGACAACTATCTCACATTGATGCTGCTTTTGTACTACGAACGCTGGACAGCCCCACCTTTTATTCTGCTGACCCGTAAGAGCCGTCCTGTCCAACTGATATGGCTAGCTTCACAACAGGTAAAAATTACGAAATCTTACATCATTATATTATGCTGATGCAGGTAGATTTGCAGAACAAGTCAAACAACTAGGTTCGGCTCAGTGGCCAGTGATGTGGCAGAACACGAACAAGTGGTAGTCAAAAAGCACGTCATTTATTTTTCACATGGCTCAATGAAATTTGCTCCACGTTGTTTCGGTGTTTTGTCTTTTCGGTGTTTTGATTTTTTGTTATTATGACTTTTCGGCATTTTCCTTCTTCGTTCTTATATTCGGTCTTTTCATAGTTCGGCGTTTTTATAGCGACCCGCCTGTCCAGCCACCTGCATCTGGTTTCTCTCGTTCTCGCCCCTTCAAGTAGGTGTTCACCAAAATCGTCATGGGAGGGTGAGAAGGTTTGACAAATATGAATCCCTGGTCATGCTTTTATTTGTAATATACTTGCGCCCAGAGAAATGCATGAACAAATATATTGGACAGCAGGACTGATGGTCCTCGAATCTGTCCTATCTTCTTGTTTAGTTAGTAAATCAATCATCCAATTAATCAATCAGTTTATTATTTTAAACAATAATAGAGCGCAGTGAATAATATGCAAAAGAAAAGAACAAAGAAAGCGTGTTCCAGTTCACAAAAGGGGAACACCGGAAAGGGCGAAGTGTGCGCTGGTGTTTTCCACAGCAAAATATTTACTGCTTTACTCGTCACCATTTCACTAACGCACCATCACTTCGTTGATATGGGCGAAGGACTGATGTTTCAAATACATGACTTCACTGCAGAGATGCACGTTTGCGCTTCTTGCTTTTCTCATTTTAGGCAGGAAACTGCCGCGTTTTGGTGAGTTTCGTCGGGGATTCTTACGTGGTCGTAAAGCCAAAGGTGATGTTCTAGGCAGTGAAAAAGAATCTTCAACTCATAACATGAATAGTATTGCTTACAGCCACTAAAAAAATTCTGACGCACCCCTCCAACGAGAATCGTACTCGTTTTCGCGCCTGTTGTACAACACGCTTATCATTGCCGTGCTCCCACGTGGGTTTCAGTGAGTAAGGACTCTCTATCGACGGCAGGTCTCAACTTGGCGCCATCCCTCAAAATGACAACACTGCCCTCTTCCATTTGAATACCTTCTTTCTGAATAAAAATGGCCCCAGATTGTAAGCGCGTGATGACGGGTAGAACAGCGTTTGTGGAATCTCATTTTTTTTAAACGCCCATGTTCGCATTTTTGTACAAGTGACGCTTTTTATTTTTCGTTATTATTACCCTCCAAAACACTGCCTCATTTCTTGAGGAAAATATTCTATCCCATAACCTTTTTCTCTGAAGCAGGGGTCGCCAGTCTTTGGACCCCGGATCGGCATATGGACAGAAACCACCCTCCCGCTTTTTTTTTTTGTTTTTGCCGATAGACATCTTCCGACTAAGCGATGAACAGCGCCATCACTTTCTGATTCTCAATAACGTATTCTGAGATGTAAACATCAGCGAATGTGTTATTGTTCAGAACCGGCACCAGAAAATGTTTTGTTTTTGTGGAACCTTTGTAGATAAATTTCTGTATTATTCTGGTAGACTTGTTGAAAATAAGCATGATTTCGATTACTGTTTTTATGTCGTTATGGTTAATTCACAGAATTCCGCTTTTTACTGTATTTCCTTTCTTCTCCTCTTTCTCTGTTTATATATATATATATATATATATATATATATATATATATGCAGTGAGCGCCCCGCTGTGTCGGCTTCATGGAAATCTGTCCTGAGCAAGACCATATTCACTAATCGACACACGGCCGTAAATCGAGTGCCGCAATAATTGCACACGTGACTCCAAAACCGCATTAATTTGTGGAAACGTACACAATCCCGCAAAACTGCCCAAAATGTGTTCGTTAGTTAACAAACGACTACCCGGAAGCGGGAATAAAAAATAAAGGCTACCAACTCCAGCCCAATCGAGGGCAATGGAACTTCAACTACCTCAAACCTTCATGTAAACACACAAGTGCTCAACACAGGGACAATTTCTCGATTTTCTGTGGGAAAGAACGTCATAAACAATCAGAGTCATGCTTTGTAAAATCAAGAACACTCATCTGATCGTACAATATAAAGTGCCGCAGCAGAAGTGGCCCCGAGGAAATGTGCAAAAACGATAGTCTCGTTTCCGGACCACGAGGCTATCGGCTCTTGTTGATTAGAAGCCAGCTAGTTTCCGGCGCTGGTTTCTTGGAAAGTCATTGTTTTCTATGGTAAAATACAATAAATCGATATAGAAAAGTCATTAGGCCAACCTAACACTATCAGACACTTTGTGCACAATTGCGCGCATCACTTCTTTTTGCTATTTCTGTTGCCCAGAGGAAAAAACAGTGCACGGCAAAATGAGGTTTATACGAAATGAACCTTCTACCTGATAAACTTGTCATTAAACTTCAGTTTTGACCCTACTGTTGCATATCGTCTCTTCTCCGAAGGCATTACCATGGTCGACGAGTCGATCAACGTGGCGCTTCCCTGGAGCCACATGGAAATGGATTCGTTTTTCCTCTGAAAATGGACAAAACCAGAAATATTTTATACTTTATATGCAAGAACACATTATGAATGTCTTTAGGAATACTAGGTATTTATTTAATTCTTAATTTCAGTCAATAGGTGCGATGGGCATAAATAAAATAATTATAAGATTATTTTTGTTTCAATAGAACATCGAGGGCCTCGAAATAGCATTTTGTCAAATTGACGCATCTGCAGACAGTTCTTCTGAAAGGGTTACAATAAAAAAATGGGAAGGGGGGATGTTTTATTATCTTACATTTGGTCGAGCGCTGTAGCAAGGATGTTTCCGCTCGGTTATCAAGCAGAGACTCATAGCATCCATCCATCGAAACATTTATTTTTTTATTTATTTAAAAATACCTTACAGGCTCTATTACGGAGCATAGAGTAAGGGGGGTACATAGGAAAGAATGCTAGTGGGTGATACTTCTGCCACAATACAAAGCAACTACAAAGCAAAGCAACTACACAGCAACTAATAACTAATAACTAATAAAAATACAAAGCAAGTAATAACATTGGAACTAATAACAGTGGTTGCACAAATGACAAAGAGGGGCTTCAAGCAACAACAAGAATTTCCCAGCCGCAAAAAAGCACAAAGAACAAAAACAGAATTCAAGGAGGTTATACAATGCTATACATAGCACGTATTTCCTTTAATTTCGAACAAATGGAGCCAATAATTGTGGGCGCACGACGTACGAATGTCACAGGGATGCCTTGGTACCTTGATCTTGAAGAACAATTAACAAGAAGGGATTGACACAAAAGGTGGTCGACGGTAAGAAATATTAATCAACGAGCTGTGATGGCCGCTAAGGGGCTGTAATTTGTTCGCGGAAGTGTCAACTACAAGGACAAGGGAATGGAAAAAAAAGAAAAAAGGCGTCGTTGCAACTGTTCGCGCATACTAGCTGAGACTTGCACAGCTGGCCGTCAGCGATGATGCGTGTGTATTAGTACCCAGAAATGCACCCGTAGAAGCCAGAGCCCGTGTCCTTTTTTCTGAAAAAAAAAATGGTAAGTCGAAAAGGGGGAGTGGAGACATGTAGTGACAGACATGGCATGCCTACACTTCTTGTGAATCCTCATTGCGCCTTTTAGGCTGAGCAACAAAGCTCGCCCACTTACCCTCTATACGACCCTCCCTTCCTCCCAAGGGTCTCAGCCATGGCCAAAATAAGGCCGAAGCATGGCAACTGCATGAAAATATTCGTGGGCTTTCTCATCTAGGGGCCCGGAAGAGGGAACCAAGCCCCTTTTTCCTCTTTTCCAAAAATAATCCTTTATGTTGAACACACTGGGCAACTCATACCCTCGTTCCCAAATTTTCACTGTAAATTGGTAATTGGTCACTCGTCGATACATTTCTCTGGTGGTCAGTGACCCCATTCCATTGACAACTTCTGGGAGTCGCAGAAGGCCCACATGGCCTCATCACCTGCACTCGCCCTCACATAAGCTACACCTGCGTTGGGTCTCTCTCGCAGCAGCGATGCAACACTGGTTGGCACCCACACAGGAGCAGACTCTGCGATATCACTAGGCCCAGTTTACGTGGAAAAGTCATCTGCAGACCCCTCTCGCTTTCCCCAATTCTCCTCTTTCTAACTTTGGTTGACTCCTTGGAGGAGGCCAAGGCATCGCTTGCTCACAGAAGCTGAATAAAACTTCCCTCTTCACAGGAAGTCAGTGGACGGGAGTGTGGAGTTACGATAGTTATAGCGCGAGAACAAAACGACGACACAGAGACAAGAAGGACACGAAAGACACGAGCGCTCGTGTCTTTCGTGTCCTTCTTGTCTCTGTGTCGTCGTTTTGTTCTCGCGCTATAACTATCGTAATGCCATACCAACTAGCCCAAGCTGCCACACTTCGGAGTGTGGAGGCTTACCAGGCATTGTTATCTTGTCTACAAAGCTTGTTCTATGTGCACAACCACCACAAGGCTGTTTATCATTCAGCAGACAACTAAGGCCAGGGGCGGAGACTTGTCTCTGCGCCAATCACAGACGTCAACGATAATCCCCCAAGCGTATAAAAACGAACTACTCTGGTTGCTGTGGCTGCACAGTGGTGGTAACTTAGCGAGAAAGTCGCTAAATTTAGCGCCTTTTCAGTCGTGCTAGCGACAATTTTATCACTTTGGAGTCTTAGCGACTTTTTTGGAGACTTTGAAAAGTTGAAATTGAATGTTTAAAGGACTACTGACAGGAAAAGTTTTGTTTTCGACATTTTTTTACAGTAATCCGTAGCTTTGCGTCTAGTAATGCCAAAATTCAATCGTAAATGTTCTAACGCATCGTATAATTGATGCTAGCATCGTTAATTGAGGACGATTTTGTTTCAGTTCAAAACGCCCGCCTAGATACCATAAGAAACTAGCGCCGCACAGCGGGGCAGTGCCTGAGACTACATGCGCTCAAGCTTCGGTGACGCTGAACGTGCGGTTTCCAAATAGGGTGACCCGAGAGTGGGGAAGAATAGAACGATGTGGGTGCGTTGAGCGTGTTCCCCTCAGGAAAAAGAAGAGCATTCCTGGCGTAAGCAGCGAAAACCACCTTAGAGCAGCCCGACAACAGAGCGAGAGGGGTGACGAACAATAGTCCTCGCCGGGAGCCAGTCGGCGAATTGTACTCACCCCGAAAACGTTCTCGGAATCTCCGATGCCCACAATACTTGCTTGACCTCTGCAACCACGCAAGGGGAGCCTTTGTCTACGTAAAACCACAAAAAATGTCGATTTTACCGGAATACTCGGATGAGCACACACCTTCGCTTTAAAACCAAGTTGAAATATTTTACAGGCAGCACTCACCCCTAATAATCGTTAAGAAGTGCATGCAAGAGTCTCAAACGTCGCAAGCACACCAAGCTTCCAAATTTTGTGTCAGGGGTCCTTTAAAACAGACATAGAATATTAGGAAACTAATGAGAACTGGGGAATGCTCGGAACGAGCTTCAAAAATGAGGCCAGGGCACACAGGATCGAGCTTCTTGAGCCGCTGCGATCTTTAGCGTGCGTGCAATGTGGCCACCTGGCTGTTTTGGGCTGGTTGGTACATGATCGACGAAGCGAAAAAAAAAAACTGCGCGGAACACCGGACAGTGAAAGAGACGGACCAAGCGCTTTTTTTCGCTTCGTTGAAAATACAAGGATGGAGAGGAAGCTACAGGAAAGCTGGCCTTTGCCCCTTCCTCCTGGAATTTCGAATACCTTGTCTATGCAGGCAGCTCGAAAGAAACGATGCCTGCGCTCGTCACTGCTGGAGCCTGGATGTCTCCCCCCCCCCCCCTCGCTAATGCACACCCATGCTATGGTGGCTAGCCACCATACCCATGCTAAAAGTTCTGAATGCGCACTTGTGCGCCACGTGCTTCCGCGAGCATCGGCAAGCCTATCTCTCACACCATCCCTCTCGCTCCTCGGGTTCTGAAATCCGGGCATGTTCATGGCCGATTCTGCGGGGGTCTACCCAGCGTACCCCTTCAGAGAACACGAACTCAAACGAAGTGGTTCAACCGGTTCAACCTACAACACGTGGTAGCGTTGCTTCACCATGGCTCACTGAGCCGCAGATCACTCGTTCTGTAGAAAAAACAGCCGCTCAAAAGATTTCGTTCACTCCTGAGCGACACATCTCTATTTCCAGTACACTCAAGGACTAGGTGTAGCGTGCCGACTCGCTCGCTCTAGCTTAATCATGCCTCCAAAGTATGAGCAGCATTATCGAAAAAGTTGGGAATCACTGCCCGAGTTTAAAGGCTGGCTACGTCCTGTGGAGAGCGAAAGAACAAAAGCATCATGCGCCTACTGCATGAGCGAATTCTACGCGAAGCTGTGCGATATCAAGAAGCATGCCGCCACCACCAAGCACAAGAAGTCATCTGAACCATACTCCAGTTCTTCTCGGCAGAAGAAACTGCAGTATTCAGCCGCAACTGAGTCTTCCTGCGGCAGAAGTGAAGCAGCTCTTTGTCTGTTTATATGCGAGCACACTGCATTCCTCACCGCTGACCACCTGACAGAACTCTGCAAGAAACAGTTCATGGACAGCAAAAGTGCAGCAGGCATGCGCATGCACCGGCGCAAATGCACGAAGATCATAGTGAATGTGTTATCTCCGCATTTCGTGGATCTCTTGGTGGCTGACATCGGTGACTCAAAATACAGCCTGATAATCGACGAGGGTACAGATATTTCGATCACTAAGTTACTGGGTGTGGTGGTGCGATACTTCAGTGCTGCTCGGAAGAGCATTGTGACGACGTTTCTTGCGCTTATCGAATTGGACGATGGCACAGCTGTGACAATCGTCAGGGCATTGGAAAACCTCCTCACGCGTATGGGACTTGACAAGAAGCGTCTCCTCGGCATTGGAGTTGACAACGCCTCGGTGAATACGGGTGTCAACAACGGTATTTTCGAGACAATTAAGCGTGAGTGGCAACTCCCGAACTTGATAATGGTAAGGTGTATTTGCCATTCTTTGCAACTCGCACTTTCCCACGCTGTTCAGGGAACGCTTCCCAGGAATGTGGACTTCTTGGTGCGCGAAACCCACATGTGGTTTTCCCATTCTTCAAAGCGTAAAGCCGCGTACAGTCAACTTTACCGTAGCCTCTGCGATGGGGAAGAACCACTATCAATTCCAAGGGTGTGCGATACCAGATGGATATCGTTGGAGCCAGCGGTCGTCAGAGTCCTCGATCAATGGGACATGTTGCTGAAACATTTCGAACAAGCCAGATCAACGGAAGGATGCTACACCGCAGAGCTCCTGTATCAGATGTACTCTGATCCGCTGAATAAGCTTTATCTACTCTACCTTCGACCAATGCTACGAGAAGTTCAGCGTACAAACAAGGCCTACGAGAGGAACGACGCGGATCCCGCAAAGCTTCTTGAAGACCTCACGCTCCTAATTAAGATGGTTTGCAGCAAAGTGCTCATTCCAACGGCGAAGATAGATCCGCTGCGCCAGCCTATCGATGGTCACCTGGACCCCAAGCCATACCTGGGATACGAGTTCGAGAAACTGGCGAGCACGCTACCAGCTGGTCCTGAAGTTGACTTTGTGCGCCAGCGATGCGTTAATTTCACAGTAAAGCTGTCAAATGAGCTCCGGCAACGTCTGCCATCGAACTTCAAGATATTGCAGGGCATGGCACGGCTGTCTGTGGGAGCATGCTTGCGAGTACTCAAGGAGCCTATCACGGAGCTGGCGGAACATTTCGGTGTTCAACCAAACGAGATAGATCTCGTGAACGCGCAGTGGAAGAAGCTGACCCTGGTGGGCTGGGCCAACACCACCGACACCATTGCATTTTGGTCCGAGGCCACTGCGTACCGTGATGCAGCTGGCTCGAACCCGTTTCACGAGGTCGCGCAGCTCGCAGTTGATGTGCTCTCCTTGCCGCACTCAAACGCAGAAGTGGAAAGAGTTTTTAGCCAACTAAGCGTGGTTAAGACAAAACTCAGAAATTCTCTCAGCACTGCCAGCACAAATGCGGTCTTAAGTGTTCGTAGCGGACTTCGCCGTCTTGGAAAGTGCTGCCACACCTATGACCTGCCTGACACAGTGACAAGAAAAGTTGGAACCATGCAAGCGTACTCCTCAGCGTTCGCGCCAAGAAGTAGTGCACGTGCGCAAAGCAGTGGAGAGTCTGCAGACGAGGAGGTGTGGACTGGTGAGGTGGAACTATTGCTTGACATATAGACTTTAGTGACTTGAGTGAAATGTGAAGAACGATCGAAATGAAAGAGCGCCGGCCAAAATGAAAATATTTAAAACATTTCAGATGTTTTAAATCTTGTCATCTTGGCCGGCACTGTTTCAATTTGCTTGTTCTTCATGCTTCTTCCCTACGAGACGATACTTGGTCAAACGATCTTCTTGAGTGCAATGTGTCCAATAAAATAATTTTAGGTTTCACTCGTTCCTAGCATTGTAGTAACATATTACATCAAACGTTAGATAGCAGCTGTGCACGCAGTAGGTTATTGTTGAAAGCTAATTGACGAAGTATGGGCTCTTTGGTGGAATTGCAGTACCTTCATGAGGCAGAAAAAGCGTGCGTGGCGTGCATGCACAAAATTTATGCACACCACGCGTTCCCCTGCTTCGCGGAGAGAGAGAGAGAGAAAACTTAATTTCCGGCAGAGTGCTGCGCTGGGTTCCGACCCATGGGTATGGTGGCTAGATCATGGGGGAAGGAAATAACAGGAGGGAGCATGACGTCACGCACCCAGCCTTGGCAAGCCAACCCGTTTTGAAGCCAACAAAGTCGGCCCTTTTGCCGTGAGATCACGCAATAAACGAGACTTGCCGATACCTCGAAATACGGCGCCCGGTAGCTTTTAATCGAAATGAACTGGTTCGGCGCAGACTGGCCGGCTCACGGAGGTGTTTCAAAGACGGAACAGCGCCGAGAGAACTAAAACCTACCGCGAGCGCTGACGTTTTGGTCACTTGTTGGGCCGACTTGGTGGGCTTCAATCGAGTTGCGCAACGCTCCCTCCTGTCTTTCCTTCCTCCATGTTCCGATCTGTGGTTCAGACCTAGAAGTTTATTCCGCGCAATCCACGTCTCCCGGCAGACCCAGAGTTGCTTGTCCAGACCAAAACTGAACAGCGCAGTCCGACACTAGAAATGATTATTTTATTTTGACTGTTCACTTTATTCACCACAGCAGAAATTTATTTAAATCATTGTTTAAAAATAATCCCTTAACGTGCTTTATCCAGTCGAAAACTAAAAACTCAGGAAAAACGTCATCATCATCATCACTTAGCGACTTTTGGCTGAAATTGACGACTTTTAGGAAGCGTTCTGGCGACTTAGGCCCCCCAAAAGTTACCACCACTGCTGTGGCATGACATCGGACAGGCACACCCTGACTCTGACATCCTGGCTCAAGGTACCGACTCCACGTCTCGGCAAGAACTCTATTTGTTATTTTTGTCTCGCATTGCCGTTCGTTTTCTTTAGCAATGTGTTAGCTTCCCAGCGAATTTGTTCAGGCTGCGTTATCGTTGCCATTAATATAATCTCTACTGCCCAGATTTGTGTCTCCCCAATAACCCCTTGCGTACTTGCGGACTACAATCTTTTTCTTTTGACCAGGCGTTACCATTCCTTCGCTCCACATGTCCATTTCTTTTCGATGTCTACTCAGCTGTTTTTAACATGCGTTTGTTGCTAGACCCACTCTGCTTTATTATTGAGGAGCTATCTTTAATACTTTGTCTTGCAGAACAACGAGCACTTTTAAATTTCACTAATACCTATATTTCTCTATCCCTTGTTTCTTGCAACGAAGTCGTATGTACTGTGAGTGTCCGCGAATATGTCCCGGGCGGTGTGCCCTTCCAATCATCACCGGGCATATATTCGTGAATCCTCGCACGAGAAAAACACCAGCGAGTGGAACCATCTTCGTCGTATTGACCTGTCCTGCATTACCCTACTCTTCCTCCTTACGACATTTTTGATATCGATTCCAATCGGTTTTCCTTCTGACCAGCCGTTACAATTCCTATATGCAGCATGTTCATTTCCTTCCTATTAAGACTGAGGTGTCCTTTTAAATGCGTTGGTGTCCTGATCATTTCTACCTAATTAATGAGAAGGTATCATTATTGGTTTGCCTTAAAACTAGTCCTTTTAATTTCACTGATGCCTATCATTTACCTATTAAATCTCTGCTGCAAGAAAGTCGTCAACTGAGGAACACTTATCCAAACCATGTTCTCAACGAGAGGAGAACAATATTCTTCGCGTATCAGCACATCATCGGAGATATTCAACAATGTTCTGTGAGTGTCCGCGAATATGTCCCGGGTGGTGTGTACCCTTCGAATCATCACCGGACATATATTCGTGAATCCTTGCGCGAGAACAACACCAGCGATTTGAACCATCTTCGTCGTATATAACTGTCCTGCATTACCCTACCCTTCCTCCTCGTGCCATTTTTGATATCGATTCCAATCGGTTTTCCTTCTGACCAGCCGTTACAATTCCTATACGCAGCATGTTCATATCTTTTCTACTGTGACTAAGGTATGCTTTAACATGCGTTTGTTGCCTAACACTTTCTGCTTCATTAATGAGAACCTATCATTATTGCGTTGTCTTAAAGTAAAACTACTTCTTTATATTTCGCTAATACCCATCATTTATCGATTCGTCGTCTGCTGCAAGAAAGTCGTCATCTGGAGAACACTTGTCGAAACTACCGCATATGTTCACAACGGGTGAACATTATTCTTCACGCTTCAAGTGCGACATCATCGGATGTACCTTCAACAATGTTCTGTGAGCGTCCGCGAATATGTCCCGGGCGGTGTGCCCTTTCAATCATCACCGGTTCATATTCGTCGAGCCTCGCACGAAAACACTAGCAGCGAGTTGTACCATCCTTTTTGTGTTCTTACGTGGCTCTTAACCAACGCGAGTAAGTTTGCTGCTGCAGTTTTTTCACTTTGATTTCTCTTGCTTAAAGCAGCCTTCATTCTTGGAGTTGATAATTTACGAGTGTCCGGCCGCCATCGTATTATTTGCCTTTTTTGGATGTGCTTGAATCTGCTTTCATCGCATTCAAATCGACTGTAATGTCTACCCGATAGCGCTTGCCATTTTTTGTGATTTGTTCACCTGCCTATATTGTATTTTTAAAATAAAGAAGTCATTTGATAGTCTATCCTATTTTTCTCCATGCCTTTGTGCGCGCTCACGCCACCATGAAGCATTTCTTGGCAAGGAGCACTACAGCACTTTCATGTCGCCTCCTGCTTTATTTCCCAACTTGTCACTCACCAAAGTTTTTAGGGAGGACACAGGAGACGCATAAAGTATGATGAGGGATATTCAAATTTAGTTTTGATCACAAGATAGCAACATTGAATCACATTGGAAGGAACTCTGCTTCCACATAGAAAATATAACACTCTCAGGGTGTCACGGGATTCATTGCAGATGTTCTTATTGAAAATGCTGCTGAAAGTGATCGATTTGGGGCTTTGAGCTTGTGTGCCAGAAAATGCGACAATGTCTTTAAATGTGAAACCAGCTCGTTTAGAGGTGTGGTAATCTCCACTTGAAACATTAGCTAGCCCGGGGAAATGCAGTGAAATAAACGTTGCTGTACTCGATATGCTAGTGAAAAAGGAACCCATGTGAGAAGTGGCAAAAGAGGTCAGAAAAGGCATTGGTGCATGCTGGCTCCAGATGCCAGAATAACAATATAATACACCTCAGATTGCTAGGTGCGACTCTTACGTTCGGGGAGCAGGCAAGGATACTACAAGTAACACAATAATGCTCACACGAGACAAATCATTCTAAACAAACTCTTCAAAGAAATGACGTGCTGACTCATTTCAACCATCATAGTTTAGTTTGTGTGCTGGGTACCCAAGAGGCTTCAGTGTCTAGGACGTTGGGGTGGTGGAGTGCATACACAATGCGCTTTGTAATACAAACATGAAGCCTGAATAATACAATCAACACTTCTTTATACTAACATCTGGGTTCTTACGCCTCAAAACTACAATCTGATTGTGCGACACGTCTCAGGGTTCCGGAAATTTCGACGGTCTGGTGCATGCGCTATGGGCTATACCACCCCACCAAGCATGGTAAAACACAAAGCATGGCAGAAATGAAATTTCAGAATATAAAAGCTATAAAACCTACTAAACGAAAGCTATCTAAAAGCACATGACCCTTTATTACAATGTAAGAGTTCACTTTTAAAGGAGGGGTACCCACAGTATACTTCTCCAAAAAAGGAGCCCACAATATATAGGGGTTACATTGCACAGTATATTGCGCGGTACATACAAAACGGCTTGCAGCACATTTTATACGGCCACCGCTTTGAGCCTCTTTTTTGCATCGCATGCGGGATGCGCCTCAGCAGCGGAAGAATTAATTTCCATTCTTAGCACTTCTTGCCTTATGGTGTTTTTTTACGCCGCATTGTGAGGTTTTAATACGAAGGCTAATAAACGTGCACATTTGCGGACAATGTCAGATGGGAAACAAGCGATGGCGCATAGCTGCTTTAATAAATGTGAGAATTGCGGTGGCCGAGGCTAAACACGTCACCTACACTCATTCGATGATGGAACACCATTCGCATATTCGAGGCTAATTAGACTATGTATGCACTTTAGTAATGAGGGCTAATAAGAAACGGTCCTGAGATCTTATGCCACTCATGATGTTCTAACCAGGCTGTCCTTTCTTGGCCCAACTTCTAAGCAGCCGAAGCATTCTTTCGCCCCGATTTTACTAATGCTCGTGCACTTTTATTGGAGGTGGGATATCGGCCTGTGTTTGGTAAGAAATGGCAGTTGCCGGTTTATTAAATCGTTATCTGCCGCTTTGTTCCATAACAAATGTGGGATCAGCAATGAAACACTTAGATACGTGCAACACTTAAAGTTGACAAAGCAGTTCGGTTTTCCCGAGCATGTGCTGTCCAAAATGGCTTCCGAAGGCTACGTGCCTAACGAAAAGCTGCATTACGGAAACTTCAAAAAGAGCAATAAATCGAGCGTGGTAAAAAAACTGTGTGTATAAGAAGGTCACTGAAACAAAAAAAAAAACAAATGATGAACCATTCTAAAAGAATTCTTATTATGTTGCTCTCATACACCAAGACAAAAAGTCATCAAAATTAGCGTTGCAGTCATAAATAGAGGTAAGATTGTGGATCAACTGTATTATTCAGGCTATGTGTAGCTGATTGAAGGCCGTTGATATTCAAAGCGTCTCTTCCAGCTTTCCCAATTAAAACAAATTTACCCTCTCCTGATGCACGCACACTGCCGTTTTTTCAGTCGATAAGTCCATTGCTGAATCCGCAATCTCCTTGCGGGACAGTGGATCCTAAAAAGAGGGTGCCCTAATTTCACGCTGTAGCAACGTGTACAATACCAAACAATGTAAAACATATACTTCACCCATCCGCTCCAAAAATAAAAAAGGGGAAGGGAGAGGAGTTCGATTGAGCAATACATAAGCGCACCTAAAATATAGTATCTTGTGTAATACGGTTGTCCGAAAACAAAAATTCTGAATAGAAAACTCACGTTGATTCCCTACTTCAATTACTTCTCTTTAGCACAAGCGTCAACATTACAATTTCGTAAGAAAACATTTTTAACACAAACACGAATCCGGACCAGAATATTACAATCAACATTTTTTATACTATATCGGGGACTTACTCCCGAAAACCCCGATGTGAGTGGGCGAGATGCCTCAGTGGAGGGGTCAAGAAATTTCGACCATCTGGTGCTTTTCTCTCAAGCTTCTATCATTCCGCCTGCGTCGATATACGACCGCTGCGGCCGGCATCGAACCGGTGACCTGCGGGTCAGCTACCGAGCTCAACTACCACTGCTGCTTCACGGCGTCCCAACATTTCTCAGAGATCGTACTGGGAGCTTGGATATGTTCTAACCAAATTGTTTTCCTACACGAAAACTTTTGGGGCTCCTAATCGGCCGTTCATATTCTCGGCTGAACCGAGCGTAAGCCAAATGGGCGTCTGGAAGTTTCCGAGCTGCCTGACTGGAGATCTTCAGAGCATGAATTGGCTGGGTTGTGTGCTAAAAAGAGGGCAGGCTGTGTGCTGGAAATATCAACCTTTTGATAGTTTCAAAAGCCGGTCAATGACAGAGGACTTGTCTACGACGCCGAAATCGCTGCACAGGCCAGCAAAATTTGCCAGTTTCGCGAGGCGAAAGAATGATAGCAAGAGATTTTCACAGAAGATGGCAAAAAAATAATAAAATTAGTTTCTGCTGTACACATACGTCGAAACAATGCTGCTTTTACAGTTGCATAACATGTATACATATCCAGCTTTTCGAACCATAATGACACGTTGACTTCACCCTGGGAAAGAACAAGAATAAAAGAAAAGGGGTATCTTATTGCAAAGGAATATATGCACATCTCCAAAGAACTAAGAACATAGAAAGGCATACCAACCAGACGCACCTTTACTCGTTTGAAGAGAGAGAGAGAAAAGTGAACTTTATTAAAGCACTGGCGGAGGTAGCAGAGGGCCACGCAGGACCCTCTTGCTACCCGACAGTATGCAGTCATCAAGCTGCGTCTCAACGCTTACGCCGGGGACCCCAACGTTCTCCACGAGGCTATCACCCCTGGGTCCCGTCAGGTGTGTCCCTGCGCGTTTGGGGAGCGAGAGCTGTCTGCATCCGCTGGACCGCCTGTAGCTGTTGCTGAGCCGGTACGGCACTGTCAATGTCCGTTGGCAGTCTGCCTGGGTAGGCCGCTGCCCCTTCTGGATTCTGTTTATAATCTAGCAGTTAGCGTGGCGGTCGCACTGTTACACACACTACACTTTGCACTCTCGGAGACCTTGGGGGACATGAAGCGCAGGCGTGAGTTCCGAGTTCGTTTGCAGCTGTCTGTAGAGTATATCGCCTGTTTTCTGGTGAGCTGCGGGTCTGGCATGGAGCGACGTGCGCTGCGGTTTCATTCCAGCACATCCGCGTAGCTCGTTACCAGTTCGGCTTTTTCTTCGTCGTATTCATGGTCAGTGGCTACTGCCTCTACAAAGACTAGGGACGCTCGGGCCACCACGCGGCGAGTAAGACTTCGCGCAGTGACCTTCGCCGTCTCATCGCGGTTTGGAGAGTTGCTTCCGATGGAGCAGCCTTGATGCACCGGGAACCATCGGAGACGAGTCCGCAGTCCGTCGGTGCACTGTCTACCACTGCACTTCACCTCGCGTGCTGCACATGCACACACATTGTTTCTGCCGTAGTTCCGTACTGCTGTGCGTGAGTCGCTCTTGACCGTTGTACGTACTTGGTGTCGGTTAGGGCCAGCGCAATGGCGGCTTCTTCTGCCTGATGCGCTTGCTTTGCACGGACGCTGCAAGCACTGTATATTTCTCCCGTTGTGGCACGTATTGCTACGGGCACGTATGTGTCTTCTTTATCTTTGTACTTAGCGGCATCCACGTATAAGGCGCCGTTATCGTTGGCATGTGCTTCAGGGAGGGCCTTGGCTCGTACGTCTCGTCGGCCTTGGCTGTGCTCCGGGTGCATGTTCTTTGGTAGGGGCGCCACCACCAGTCGGTGGAGGGCCCTTTCCGGGTGGGCGTGGTGTCTTGCCGCTTCGTTGTCAGTAGTGATCGTCCTTTGCCTGGTCTGGCCAGGATGTTTCGTCCCAGTCGTGTGGTTCGGAGACTGTCGCGCTGAGATGTTCTTTGCGATTCTGCGCGATTTCTTCGAAGGTGTTGTGCACCCCCAGCTCGAGCAGCTTGGCTGGGCTCGTGCAGTGGAATAAGCCGAGCGCAGCATCGTACGTACTGCATTTATCCGGTCACGCTCCTGTGCTTTCCAGCAGTGAAACGCGCCTACGTAGGCAGCGTGGCTCATGGCAAAGGATTGCACCAGGCGTAGTAGGCTGGCTTCCTTCATTTCTCTGTGCCGAGTCGCAACTTGCTTGATGAGTCGCGATCCGATTCTCCTTTTAGTTATGATCTTGTCGGCGGTGACACCGTTGTCCGTACTGGCTTCGAGCATAATGCCTAGGACACGGAGCTTAGAGCCTTTCGGAATGACGATGCCGTCTCTGGTTCGGAGCACTATCTTCTCCGAGGTTTCAGTGGCTTTCTCCTTTTATAGCTGGGGTGGTGGGACGACCAGGGGTTCGGACTTGGTCTTGATCGGAGTTTCGGAACGACTAAACCCGCGAGTCCTGCACGTCCGTTACACAATCTACGCGGACGACATCACGCTATGAGTGGCCGGTGGCACCGATGGTTACATCGAAGAAACGGTACAAAAAGCAGTGAACACAATAGAAGACCAGTTGGACGGAACCGGTTTTCGATGCTCATTTGGACTAATACTTCGCACGTTTGCTGGCACTCACGCTATCTGAAAAACAGTTAAGCCACAGCGTGCCAATTTTTGCGTGAGATATCCATTCGCAGCGGCCGCATTTTTGTAAACACGCAGTTCGACGTAATCGAATGACGCAGACCAAGTACACCGCTGATGATAATGTATTGCGTTAAAGCATTACATAATTATTTTTCTGACACGGCGCAACTCTTGAGCATGAATTGAGGGAATGCGAATTTTGAAAGTCGTACACTGTGATCTATATGAGGAAAACTCAAGAAAAATTATTCTAATGCTGGTTACTAATGTGTGACAGTGACAAGTGCTTTTGTTTCGTGAATGCATTTATGTTTCCCGATTTTCCCGAAATTTGCATTTTTTAATAATCCAAAGTAATATCCACTTATAGACACCGATAGATATGAATACTTCAGAAGGAAAAAGGGCGCTGGTTTATACCAGCTGAACAGAGAAATAGCGTCGTAAAACACGTCTGTGTATTTAATAATCAAAATAATTACTTAGGGGCAGACTTTCGAAAAAAATAAAGAAAATAGCGCTGTTTCCGTGGGTTTTTAAAGGTGGTTGATAACTGGCAGTAATGGATCGGTTTCAACTTCTTTCATTGTACGTCCTTCCGAGGTGCTTATTGCTGCGCAAAGTTACCGTGCAGAAAGTCGAATTCCCTATACTAAGCCTCACCAAAATAGCTTCTAAACACCTAAGCTGGAACGAGATGAGTCGCAGCTTTTACCTAGGTATAAGTTAGACGTGGCTGATACAATTGAGCTTTAAATTTTGTTTCTACTGCCTAGAAGAAGAAAAAATTACAGAGCGACAAAATGGTTCTTTTATCGACAAGTGCACGTAGCACCACGCTTACGCGAGCTACTATTTTTACCAAGGACGCGGACAGACGTCGCCACGCATCCTATAGACTTGACGTTGTACTCCTCGTGCCTAAATCAAGAAGTAGTGGTGGTGTGTAAATGAAAGGACGGGGAGGGGAGATCTATGGAGGGGGAAGTGGAAGGAAGAGTGACAGGGGGCGCCCGGGGGAGTCCACCTTATAATCTACTTTTTCTTGTTTTTTCTTCGTTTTTCTTCTCTTTTCTTTTTTTCTTCTTTTCGCCTTTTTCCTTTTTCTCTCTCTCACCTTCTGATTCAAGATTGTATAAAGCTGACCACCAACAAACTGTACCCTCAATTCTACTTTTCTGAGCCACACTCTTCATTCTGACTCACCCGTGCTCAAATTCACCAAAGTGGACTCACAGCACGGTCTGAGTGAGTTAGCCGACGCTTGGCTGTCCTTAATGCTTTTATCACGATCGTTCTCGCCTGTATAATTTTTTTAATATTTCTGATGTAACGCAGGAGGAGGAGGAAGGGAAGAAATGAAAGGCAGGGAGGTCAACCAGACGCACGTCTGGTTTGCTACCCTGCACTGGGGGAAGGAATGAGGGGATTAAAGGAGAAGAGAGAGAGAAGTGAAGGGCAACGTGTGTGTAGATGTGACCTTGTCCTTTGCACGCTTATAAGCGGTCGCGTAGTCCGGTCGTCTTTAGAAAATTTAGCAATGCCCGCGTCACTTTGCTGGGTCGACGCGTAGAGCCATGAACCAAGGATCTTCTCTTCGGAAATCGGTCTACTGTCTAGTGTCTCTAACGTTTCGCGCAGCAAGTTGCGTTCGCTCGCAAAACGTTCACATGAACACAGTAGATGTTCTATTGTCTCGTCAGTGTCGCACGATTCACATCGGGAGCTATCGACCATTCCTATGCGAAAAGAGTACGCCTTTGTAAAAGCTACTCCTAACCACAGGCGACACAGTAAAGTTGCATCCTGGCGGGAGAGGTCCGATAGAACTTGAAGCTTTCTCGATGGGTCCAATTTGTGTAGGCAGCAGTTCCTGACACTGGGGTCACTCAGCCAAGTTTCCGACATGGTATTAGCGAACGAGTGAAGGCCCCTTGCAGCGTCGGTTCTCGACAATGGAATTGGGGTTGTCTGAGCGTCCACGTCAACGGATCGAGCAGCATTATCAGCAAGGTCGTTACCGACAATACCACAATGTTCCGGCAACCACTGGAACACCATGTCATGTCCTTTCGATAAAACTTCGTGAAACACTTCTCTTATTTCATTCACTAGTTGTTGATGCACCCTTTGTCGTAAAGCTGATTGCAACCTCTGAAGGGATGCCTTGGAGTCACAGAACACAGCCCATTTTTGAGGCCGGGCTTCCGCGATATAAAGTATAGCAGTACGTAAGGCGGCAAGCTCCGCCTTACGTACTGTGGATGTTGTCCTATGCAATTGTTCGAACGCAGAGTTATCAATCGCATATCATGTGCTTGCCCTTTATTATGTTTCTTTTTGTTTGTGATGTCCTTTCGCTGCGTTTCATACGGCATTGAGACAAAGTGATCTTGAACTATCGTGCTTGGACCCTTAATAACATTCGTAATTTTTGTTTTCGTTTTATGAACCATATTTTTGTAAGAATGCATAACCATAAATATTTGCATAAATGAGTACCAAATGCTTTTAGGCTATAAAAATTCGTTACGCGTTTGATGATATTGTTATGGAGTGGTCATCTCCGTAACAATATAAATAACACACACGCACACACACGCCCATACTCTGAAAAAACTAATTCGTTGCGCACTTTCACAGAATCAAAATGGAATAACCTCTCGCCTGATTTTACGATTCCATAACTTTTCAGGCCACCTAACTCATACTTTTTCCACAGATATTTTACAGTGCGAAGAGAAGCATTATTGTCCCGTCAGGATCGTCCTTGAACTAGTCAAAAAAAAACCTTCAAAGCTCTCGCTTCCCTTGGCCCAACGCTGTCATCATCCGCTACCAGGAGCTGGCTCAATGTTCCGCCAACTTGTTGGTGATCAATCAGTAGCATTGATGTAAAGTGCAGAAGCACATGTGGGATGTGCGGTGTCGTGAATTGCTGTCAGAGGCTTCAAAGCTTCTGGTGTTCAAACAGTAGATCTGGCCATCAATGCAATTTTACCCTGACCCTGTGTTTATTACAACCGTAAATTGTGATATGATTTTACTCTTTTAGGTCAATCCGCCGCCGTTGAGCAGCGTTTTGGTGCTTTCCTGCTGACGTGAAGGTCACGGGTTCCATCCCGGATGCGGTGGTAGCGCTTCGGCAGATGCGAAACGATAGGAGCCCGTGCCCTTCAGGATGTCGGTGCACTTCAAAGGACCACAGATGGCCCTGCATCGCGATGTCTCTCGTAATCACGTAAACTGTTTGGGAGGTCAGACGCCCAGGCATTAATGGACAATGAACAGCTTGCAAAGTGACAACTGCTCATGCACGAGCAATATTTTTTGAATATCTATCTATCTATCTATCTATCTATCTATCTATCTATCTATCTATCTATCTATCTATCTATCTATCTATCTATCTATCTATCTATCTATCTATCTATCTATCTATCTATCTATCTATCTATCTATCTATCTATCTATCTATCTATCTATCTATCTATCTATCTGTCTATCTATCTATCTATCTATCTATCTATCTATCTATCTATCTATCTATCTATCTATCTATCTATCTATCTATCTATCTATCTATCTATCTATCTATCTATCTATCTATCTATCTATCTATCTATCTATCTAGCTTTGTAACCACCTACGACTTTTAGCTCTCCTGGCCGTTTTCAGGATAGGATGTATACCAAAATTTTTTATGGCTCAACATGATGTATGACGATCATAGGTGGTTAGTCATAACATGAAAATTATGGCACGAACGTCATGATGGTCATGGTGTACATGTCATGGTGTTGCTGCTCTTGCGGTGGTTTCGTTCACTTGACGTCATTTGCAAAACTGCTATGTTATGGCTTGATTAGATGGTGAACGTAAGTGACACACGCTAACGTGGAATTCATGACATTCATGTAATGAAGCCATGACTACGCACCATACACTCATGGTGTGCTGGCGGTCGTTTCGCTAGCTTCACATATACCAAATTTTGTATTACGCGACGTGAATGGATGAAGTCGGTATACATGACGAGGGCAAACACGATAATCATGGCATGCGTGTCGAATAAGAGCATGAGAACATGCCACGCTCATGATGCGCTCGCGGCTGTTTTGCTGGCTCCACATATACCAGATTGGTTATTACGTGATTTGAGTGGATGACAAAGGTAACTGACACATCCAAACATGACAATCTTGATATGCGTGTCATGTAAAACATGACCACATGCTACGCTCATAGCGTACTCGTGGCCGTTTAGTTTCGTATTAAGTGACGTGAATAGACGACGAACACAATCGCCAGGCGCAAAATGATAATCATGACATGGAAGTCACGCACGGCTTAATATACCAGCCTACCTCTGCTGGGGATGGTATTGCAAACGTTTGGTATTGCAATAAAGCAAAAAAAAAAAAAGGTGTGGCGCAGTGGTTAGCGTCTTCGAATGGGATTCCGCAGGTCGCACGTTCGATCCTCCCTGGCGCCTTGTTTTTTTTTTTACGGGACGGGTTTTTTTATACCGTTTTTATAGAATTCTTTTTTATTTTTTGTGGCAGCTCGTCACGGTGATTCTGACGTCATTTCGCGCTCAAGTGTTGCCGGCACTGCAGCACCCACCATACCCACCATGCGCCTTGGTGGGCGTTTCCCACCATTCACCCACTACATTAATCCACTATAATGGTGGGTGGTGGTTTCCACTATGCCCACCATTCGTTTTTTTCCGATAGGGTACTATTCACGTTCTTGCTGCCCCCGAATCTGTGCAAATACGTGTTCAGTGGATTCCAAGGGCCGCTTTGCCGGACCTTGTAAAAGCTTATTTGGCAATCCCCCGTCAAGTTACACCATACCCGCTACCGCATTTTCCGGAGGACGCTCAAAGACAGATTCTCCGGGAAAAAAGAAAGCATCTGACGCTCCACACGAGCTCTTATACTTCCGTGTGGGTCAGACGCAATTACCCCACCCATGACCACCCTTTCGGGGCGAAATTAGCGAGGCCCCTACGGCAGATCATGTCTATTTTGTGACGCCCCAATTCAAGATGTAACTGCCTCACACTTACTGCGGACCTGCACTGGTCTACAATTTAGTCGGCGCTGCCACCTCCGTGCAACAGGTCTCAGGCCTGGCCGACCACCCGACATTGAAGGCTGGTTTCGTGAACCACACCACCGTTTCCGCTAGATTTCATAGATGAAGAAAACTTGTATGTGTATTTATTAAAAAGTCATTATGTCTAAGGGCACACTTTGGTAATATAAGAATTAACTCTTGTTCACACACTGCTTTTCTTACCCATTGTGTTTTTGACTTTCTCCTTCTCCTCACGAACGACAGGCCCTATGTCGTCCACCACGTGATGACTCAGGGTACGTAGGAAAAGGGACAACCCCACAGTATTAGTCGGGGAAAACGTTGTTTTGTTGAATGCGTGGCTGAAGGAAAAGAAAAATTCAGTGACTTCTGCAGCCCTCGCGGAAGCGCGGCTCATGTGTTGACGTGTTGTGTTACTGGTGTACCTTCGCTAGAACTCGGAGAGGTAAAAGAGGAATGAGAGAGAAAAGCAGTCGGCGAACGCACATTTTAAAGAAGCTAGTCTCTCTTGGGGACCTTCGACGCAAAAGTTTTGGTATGTCTGGCTGTCCATCTGTCTGTTTGTCCACTCTTAACGGCACCGGGAGCTTGAAACGGCCGACCCCATCGGCAGCACCCATCAATGTTGCTCAAGATTCTGCGTTCCTACCTCTGCAATGGTCAATTAAAGAGCAATTATTGCGTATGTCTGGGCGAACCAAAACAACACGTATATATTCTGCATGTGCGTCTTTTCTTGAAAAGTCATACATAAGTGATTTTAAACACCGTAGCGCTTATCACGCTGCGTTGATCATACAACGCTTGCACGAAAAGGCGAGTGTTTCCAACGCTTTGCTAAGACGAGATGGTGGTGGTACCTAACCGTCGTCTTGGGTTCTACACGATATCAACTCTGAGAGGGGCGCGCACACCCGTCTCAGAGCCACGCGCTTCGTTTTCTGAGAAAACTGCCAGGTGGCGCTCATGTCTCACGCGTGACGTAACTTGATGCGTTCATTCGCCTCCGCTGCACGCTTGAGGCACTCTAATGCAGCGCCTCTAAAATACCATTAACCGATTTCCTTGCGCAGAACATCAAATAAATGGTTTGTTCACTCTCTCCACACGTAAGACTATCGTCTTTCGAAGACATTTGCGGATTAACATGCAGATACGGGGCGATGTTTTTGGTTAGAAAAAAACCCTGACAGAAAAGCCACCTTGCATATTTTCGCAAACTGTCAATTGGTAAGGCCAAGAAACATCGCATGCTTCAACTTGACCGTTTTCACCTGTATGCATCTACCGCAACACTGTCCGCTGAGTTGTTAAATATGTGAAACAGAGAGGTTAAGAACCCAGTGTGGCGGCACTCAAACGCTTTTCAACCACTCTGCACATTCAGGTAGGATTGCGTACGTGAGTGACTCCTTGGAAGGAAGGGCAAACGATGCTTTCGAGGTACACTTAACTGCCGGCCTATGAATACCTTAAGCATCAATAAATTTCGTGGGTTAGCAGACATTTTCTGGTTATTTGTAAGGAACGTTCCTGAAAAATGTGTATACACGCGCCACGAAAATCGTCGCTTGGGTGTAAACAGTGCCTGAATTGAGCATCAAGGAACCCACCACTCTTTTCGTTCCAACGCTTGTTGACGCGCCGTCCACTTAGACCGACGTAGTTCGTGTCACATGCTAACAGAAGCTTATACAATGCGGCATCATTACATTCAATAGAACTGCTTTTGTGCTTCTTTCGCCACCCGTGTTTCTCTGGTGACGCAGGTCTGATTAGTCTGCACAAACTCTGAAATTTTTCGGGGATCCAAATACATTAATTTAACGTTTGCGCATTGTCCCTTCTTTACGGCAAAGTATTGTTTTCGGCTCCCACAAAGTTGTCACGCCCGGCGTGAAACAGTCACCCTCATAAACGGGTGTGTGTCACAGAGATAGGGGTAAATCCCCCTAGCCATCACTGGTCTACTAAAGAGACAATGGATAGTCCGAAAACCACGTATAATCAAAGGTATGTTCCACAGAAAGTGGGCAAATCATAATGCTCGAAAGGAGAAAGCAACATCATGACCTCTTATGCATTCCAACTCACCCCATAAAAACTCATTGTCGAACGTAAACTCGCTAGCAAAGACAAGTGAAACCGATTAGATGAGACCATGTTGGTTGTTATGGTCTTGATTTATGGCGCATAGCTGGTTTTTTATTTATTTTCAAATACTGTTGGCTGTTATGGCCGTAACAGGGTCAGTACCAAAAACCTAAAAGATAAACAAGTACAGAATATTATAATGAAGACAGAATTTTAAAAAAATACACAAAAGAAAAATATTTAAATGCTGTTCATAAAAACGTACTTACATATATTGGGATGGTGGATTAGTATTTAATATAAAGTAACTAGGCGATGTATGTTTGAACAACATGACAATAAATGTGCAATACTATAGCAACACTCAATGGTCATGATACAATATAATGCACTTTTGAGAGCTTTCTATTCGGTTCGAATTAAGTACCGGTACTGGCATCTGATTCCACTTTTTTATCGTTCGTGGAAAAAAGGAATACGCATACACATCAAGATTGCATTTAAGAACCGAATACACAGATTGATTGCATGATCTGACATTGCTGGAAGGTGTGGGAGCAAGATAGGGTTTAGTTTCAATATTATGGTGTGCTCTTGATAACAAAAAAATTAAGTCGACTGACTTTCCATCGATGAGCCGGGGTAGGCAATTCAAGCAACCGAAGCATTTCAAAACGCAGTCACTTCGTGAATAACGCGATAAATTTAGCCTTGCGGCTTTTCTCTGTATTTTTTTTTCAATTCACTTGATTAACCCCGACTGGAAGGGGTCCCACACTTCACTGGCGTATTCTAACGTTGGCCTTAAGTAGGTCAAATATGCAAGCAGCTTAACGGATGGTGTTGCTAGCTTTAGGTTGCGACGAAGGAACCATATTTTTTTTTTTCTGCTGCTGCGCTAATGCTGTTCACGTGTGGTTTCCAACTTGAGTAATTTGAAATGATTAAGCCTAGGTATTTTATCGAGTCAGCTTCGTTTTGGAGTTGTGGAATTCATCTCATATTGACATTTAATCACATGTTTTTTTTCTGTTCGTAACTCTGAGCAAAACTGATTTGGATTCATTGATTTTCATTTGCCATTCAGTGGCCCATTTTTCTACGGCTCTAAGAGCTGGCTTTATTGACGCCTGATTATTCTGGTTATTGATTTCACGCTATATTACGCAATCTGCGAATAACCTGACGGTTATGTCGTCACTTACGTCATTAGCAATATCATTTGTGTAAATAAGAAAAGCAGGGGTCCTAAAACGGTTTCTGTGGTACGCACGAAGTTACGTTTAGCTGATCCGTTTTGTTGCCGTTTATTTCGACATATTGTGTCCGACCTGTGAGGTATGAGCAGATCCACGCTACAACTTGATTATTTATATTCATTTCCATTAGCCTATTTATTAAGTTGGTGTGCACAACCCGCTCAAAAGCCTTCGATAAATCTAAACATATAGCGTTGATCTGCTTTCTGTTATTTAGTGCAGTCGAAAACTCATTACTTGTTTCAACCGATCGCTTAACAGTGGATAGGTTCCGTTAAAAGCCGCGCTGATTAGGAAAAAAAAACGCCCTCTTATTTTGAAGATAACCGTAGATCGATTTTATAGTATGTGCTCCAGAAGCTTGCAGCACACGCACGTCAATGAAATGGGCCGGCAGTTTCCTATATCTTTTCAGAGTCCTTTAATACCGTTCAAAGCATTGAATGACTCTGTTCTTGCTTTCCACCTGAATTGTGTACTGGAGCAACTTTTGCAACTAGCCAATCATCTGGGATTCGTTTCTGTACAAGCGATGCCTTAAATCTAATCTCAACATAGTGGCCTACCCATTCTGAATGCCTGCGTAAAAACGCATATGGTATACCATCAGGACCTATGGATTTCTTATTTTTAATATAAGCAAAAGTGCTATATTAACTTCACAAGACACCTCTAGCACAGGCATTGTTGAAATGTACAAGAATTGTAGCGCAAAGGGTGAAAAATCATTTGCAGAACAGTAAACACGTATTGGAAAAAAGTTATTAAAACAAGTTGCAATACGAGAGAATTCCGTCACGAGTTCGTTATTAACGACAATGTCTCTAGAACCCTCGTTATCTTGTGACAAAATGGTGCCAAAAACAGTGTGGGTCATTCTTCATAAAACCTGTCAAAGTAACATCATAGAAGGTTTTCTTAGCAGCAGTGAGCTTCGTGCGCAAGGCAGTGCTTAGTGCGTAAATTTCACTGTGATATTTTTTTTACCTTTTTCCGTTCACGGCAAATTTTTCGTTTTAAATGGATGATTTCACGGTTATCCATGGACTCTGTTCATTTTTTTCACTTTTTTTGGTATAACCTAACAATGCAGTGAAATACTATATCTTTAAATTCAGCCCACATTGCATTGACGTCATTCGTCTGACTGAAGCTATCTAAACATAGCGAAAGGTGATCAATAATGCTTGTGTCATCGGCTCTGACAAAATTTGGGACATGCGTATTTGTGCTGTCAGTCCTTGGGCACAAGGTCGTATGCTTTATTTCCAAAAACACTAACCAATGATCTTAAATGCCAGCCTCTACTAATACCTCATATTCTTCAAAACACCCGTCCAGGAACACAAGATCCAAAATCGATTCCGATTTACCAATTACGCGCATGCACTCTTGAACTACCTATTGTAAATCATGACTGAAGGCTATATCTAGGAGAAGTTCACAATGATTTTTTTCACGAGGCTCCGCGCCAAGCTCAGACCAGTCGATGCCTGGCAGGTTGAAGTCGCCAGAAATAAAAATTTGAGACTTGCGGATCTTCAGGCCTTTAAGTGAAGCTGCATTTTTTCGAGATACAAAATAGGGGAGTTAGGTGGTCTATATACTGCACCAAGAATTATAGTTGTTTTACCTACTTTAATTTGGCACTAAACACTTTCGTGTGTTCGAATTCCAGTGAATGATTTTATAGTTTGGTGGCACAAGCTCTTGATCTTTTATTTCGCGCCGAAGCCACGTTCCGGTAATTGTGATGGTGATGATCATAGTTAGCCAGGATGCATTCCAGTTCTCCATTCTCGTTAGCCAGACATCTTGCATTCAAATTGATCAAGCGTGATGTGCTCGGATCACATTCTTCTTCCCGACAGTCATCCTTTACAGAAGCGGCACGTCTTTTCGGACGCTGAACCTTCATGCGGCTGTTCTTTGACTGATCCCACGTGTACACGTCCGAGTCCGCGTGCAGCTTGTCATAATTCAAGCGTGCATGACGCCCACTCTCCCTTTCCTGTTTCGCGGAATCCCAGAGAATTTTACGTCTTGCCAATCATTCCTTCGAAAAGTTATCCGATATAGAGATGCCGCTGCCTTTCAGCTTTCTGCACTGCTTGTAAACTTCGGCGTTTTCCCTGTAGTCACACAACCTGAGAATGGCAGGTCGAGGCCTATAGAGGTTTTCTTCCCGTTCCACGGTACTCAAGTTGACACCAAGCCTTTTCCGGTATACGTTTACGAGCACCTTCGTTTCAAGGTCGGCAGCAGATTCCTTGTCGGTTTCTGGTACTCCAAATACTACTAGGTTATTCCTCCTACTTCTGTCCTCGAAGCTCTCTATTCTTTCCTGCTGCTTAGGAAGAGTAGTCTCTCATTCCTTGACTGTCTTTGACAATTGAGCTATCGTACTCGCTTGTTCTTTAATCGCTTTAAGGCTGCTTTCTGCTGCCTTCATGCGCTTGCTCAAGCTTTCTAGATCAGCTTGTATCGTCTTTTGCCCATCACACAATTCTTTCAACATTGCTTTCGTTTCTGGCCCAGGGTTCATTTCTACATCGCCGGAAGCTAAATAGACACAATAATGCAAAGCCAGAAAAAATCACTTTGGGGCACGGCAGAACAAGAATAAAGTGGTCATCATTCTTGTAGCCAAAGTAACAGTAATAACTAAAAAAGGAGAAGAAGGCGATCAGGCGACATTGCATAAGCTGTGCCGCTGTGCCCTTTGAGGCCGTAGGTTTAAGCTGGCTGATTTATAGTGCCAGCCATGATCCGTGTTGCTTGCCGTTGATCACAGTGCCCAAGATTGCAGTCGATAGCGTTAGTACCATTGAGCGCCGATCGTGTGCGCAGGCGGCCAGATGGCGCAGTTGTTCCACGCATGCAGTTCTTATGATGCGGCAATCAGCGTCACGTGTTCAAGGAACAGAAGGCGATAAGGCGACATTGCATAAGCTCAGCCGCTTTATTGATAGTGGCTCAGTTCGGTTGAAACAGTTGAAGCATTCTTGGTATTTTTTTTTTGTTACGAACGGCCTCTTTGAGTTCACACTGCAATAGCAAATTGCCCATGCTTAGTTTCAACTTGTTTAGAAGTACTGGTGCCATCGATCGCAAGCTTGTTGCAATGAAATTTTAACGTGAGTGAGATTTGTAGATTCATGCTTGCATCAATCCTTATACGCGTATTACTCTCCCGCGAAATTTTTCCTAGTTTCGGTTTCTTCAATTGGCGAAAATTAAATGCAACAAACGCCCGATGTATGTATATATGTATGTATGTATGTATGTATGTATGTATGTATGTATGTATGTATGTATGTATGTATGTATGTATGTATGTATGTATGTATGTATGTATGTATGTATGTATGTATGTATGTATGTATGTATGTATGTATGTATGTATGTATGTATGTAAAACTCACCGCTACCTGGTCCCGTCACCAAATCTAAGGAGGCAGCGATGGCCAGAGGGTTCCTAAAATGAGGAGACCTTCCAACTAGTGCTTGTGCAATAAAAGGTTATTTCTCCTCCTTCCCATGAGAAGGGAATTCAGCCCAGTTTGAGCGCATTTTAGTAAAAGCGCACCATAGCTGCACGCAAGACAGAGCCAGAGAACGACCACACATATACAACTACGATCGATGTTTCACCGACATTGCGGGCCTTTTCCCAATTTGTCCAAAGCAGATTTGAGACGAGGCGTAGCTCTGGGGTAGAATACCTGACTGCCGCGTATAGTATGCCCGGGTTCGTTCGATTCATGTGCGGATAAAAATTTGTATTCTTTGCTTCCGTTTCATCAACACTATATATATATATATATATATATATATATATATATATATATATATATATATATATATATATATATATATATATATATATATATATATATAATTATATATACATATGTATATATATATATATATATAAATTTTTCCTAACGCTTTAAATATAAACGATTCAATGCTGCCAAATCTTGGAGAGCCAAAATAGCTAGATTACCGCTGAAAAGCAGAACCCGCACAAATGAAGAGAAAAGTGTTACTCCTTAAAATACAATAATTTAGGACAGGCGTGGTTTTAGCAAAATGTCAAAGAAATGCATCAGAGTTCTGTAAACGTCGCGGGTATGCGAATATTCGAACATTTTAAATAAGAAATCAAACAGCGCATAATACAACAGCCGAATACTTGGAAATATTTTGATAACCAGCACTGATTAGGAGACCCCAATAGAACAACGTGTTGGAAAAACACTGATCACTTTCGTTGTTTTAGTTCGTGAATTTCAAGGCTCTTGTTGACTAAGGTGCATGCAAGATGCAAGCAGGTTAGGAGACACCAAGGTCAAGTTGTTATGGGAATATATTCTGCTCATCAGCGAGTGAAATATTTCTTGCTTTCAACTCCCGTGTGATTGAAGCGAATACGTCTTGAATCCTCTATCTTTTGTATCAGATTTCTATCATTCACTCGAGAAATATTGTTTACCTTTGACGTCATAGCTGGTGAGAAAGCTCACGAGAAAGCTTAAAGTAGGCTTACATTGAAGGACGCTTTTAACAAGAAAAAACAAACAATAACTTGGAATCTGCAGCATCATACCCTAAACAAGGATGCGAAGTAATCTTCCCCGAAAATTGTAGAAGGGCAGAAGTATAAAGCTTTGGCGGTGAAGGGCCATAACTCCCGTGGTACATGTAATTATTGGTCGATATCGCCATTGGCAGAGCATCACCTTCTGCCGCTCAATATTACGCTATTGTGCCGATTTCTTAACCAGATCGATTGTCAAGCTGTATTCTTGATATTTTGCCTTGTGTGTGTGTGTGTGTGTGTGTGTCATTAAATTCTGTCGCAAATGTAGAGTAATTAAAGTGGTTGCAAAATCACGCGTTTTGTCGGTGGCATTTCTTTGATTTTTCTTGAACCTAATTCCCTTTATTTTTGACAAAAGCAGTTCAAACCTACGATCAATGTCTCTTATGCTTTCCCTGGATGAAATGACTTGGTTTAACGTACATGTATTTAACGCTCAGCACTAAATAATTCAGAAAATGTCAAGACAGTGCAGCTGAAGTTAGCTGAGATAGCTACACTAGGAGACGAATTTTGTATTAAAAAAACTGGAATAGTTACTCGAAACCAAATAAAAACTTCAGCAGCTAGGTGAGTCTAAAAGTAGCTAGATCTAGCTTTGAAACAGCCAAATTGGCAGCACTGACGTGATCAGTCACCTGTGGCGCATGCCGTGCGTGGCCCGTGGTGCACGTGTTATGACGGATTCTTTGGCACCACGTGGACGCGGGGAATAATTTTGGCAAAAACGGCCCTTGTCGGTCTCTGGTCTACCCTTCAGAGAAGTCGGCGCACCTCGTCGAACCTCTTCGAACGCGCCATACCATGTACGTCAACTGGTATGTGCAACACGTGCCTGGAGGGAAGGGTTGACGACATACGCGACAGGATTTTCCCGTCATCCACGTCGTGAACATAGTTTCCATTCGGGTAGCCGGCACGACATTGTATTTTAGTTGCGCTGAGCGAAATTCCACTGCAGCCAGTCTTGGGAATACACTTCCTACAGACGTCATCCATTGAGCGTTTTTCTACCTCACTGCTGCCGGACGTTTTCGAAGGAGAAGCTCTGGGGCGCATGAAAACGTGTGAATCACTCTCAACGCTGCTTAAAATGCTTGCTCAGATATTTGAGCGAGAAAGGTTTAGTGGCTTCTTTTTAGAACATGGGCTTTCATGTGTGTTATACCCCGCCCGTGACAGCGTGTGCAGTGACTGACCATCCTGCCATCTCTTTTCTCTTGCTTTCCCTTATCCCTTTACCTGGGTGAGGCATAGCAGCAACACCACCTAGACTTTGGTAGCAGCATAGAAGCCCGCTTCCCAGGCTGACCTCTTCTCCTTTTTTTATTAAACATATTCTAACTCACTGCTCCAGTACTTTATCTGGAATTTCTAAATTCATAAAAGCCTAGTTTCAAGTTATGTGTTTTGCAAAGTTCCGCCTTTTTTTTTGTTTTCAGAATCTTCTTTCTTACTTTGTGCACAAGCTAGTTTCTTCCTCACCTTTTACACAAAGTTGCACACAATTTTTTCACGTTCTGCATAATTTATTTTTTTGGCCATTCTATAGCGATCTTTTGTACTGTATACACCTATGTATAGGATCTTTTTGCACAAGTTTGGATAATGTTTGTCACAGGGGCCCTTTCCGAAAACTCATGGTTAGTTCTAGAGTCCAAATTGTATAAATATATGCAATATGCTCTATTATTGTTATGAATAATAAAGTGATAGATAGATAGATTGATTCATTGATTGATTTACTAATAAAACAAGACAACAGGACCGGTTCGTGCGCCACCTATTCTGGTGGGGAGGCATTCAAAACGTCGAAAATCAAAAGTGCGAACTATCGGAACGTCAAAATTTAAAATACGAAAAAATCGAAACGCCCAAAATATAAAAAGTCAGAAATTTAAAATTCCGAAAAATCAAAACAACATAACATCAAAATGCTGAAACATCAAAAGGCCGAGATCACGAAGATGATGCATATTAGCAAGATAAAGGCAATAAAGGTTCCACCGGGTTTGTACCATATGCATGCGCTTTTGCCCTCGTGTCGAATAGCCTCCGCATATGGTTCGCCATTCGAAACTCACGGCCAGGTTGTTCAGGATTCACCATCGAAGCCGAGCTTCTGCATGGTTCATGTGGGTAGTGTGCTGTCCTTTTCCTTCTCTCAATCTGGCTCAAGGCTTCATCACTCGAAAGGTGTTGCCTTGAATACAGTGGTACATATACCATGATTTGCTGAACAAGCTTGGCAGGTGCCTTGACCGAGACAACCGCGAGATATTTGATCCGTTCTGGAGTGAGAAGAACTGTCGCTCTTGCGGCATCCGGAGCACGGCTAGCGCCAGTCGCTTTTTTCTGCACGACTTTGCAATGTATACCTTTTTTGCAAAAGTCGCTTATAATTATAGCCTAGCCTCTTGCACCTCCAGGAGCGTCTAGAACGTATACTTTTTTTGAGCATCTACACATAATCAATTTGCATCAAAGTTCTGTGTTTCTTTTCTGGGAGCACACCAAAACAGGTTCTTCTTCCATTTTCAATCATATGACAACTATCTCACATTGATGCTGCTTTTGTACTACGAACGCTGGACAGCGCCACTTTTTTTTTCTGCTGACCCGTAAGAGTCGTCCTGTCCGACTGATATGGCTAGCTTCACAACAGGTAAAAATTACGAAATCTTACATCATTATATTATGCTGATGCAGGTAGATTTGCAGAACAAGTCAAACAACTAGGCTCGGGTCAGTGGCCAGTGACGCGGCAGAAAACGAACAAGTGGTAGTCAAAAAGCACGTCATTTATTTTTCACATGGCTCAATGAAATTTGCTCCGCGTTGTTTCGGCGTTCTGTCTTTTTGGTGTTTTGAGTTTTCGTTATTATTACTTTTCGGCATTTTCCTTCTTCGTTCTTATATTCGGTCTTTTCATAGTTCGGCGTTTTGATAGCGACCCGCCTGTCCAGCCACCTGCATCTGGTTTCTCTCGTTCTCGCCCCTTCAAGTAGGTGTTCACCAAAATCGTCATGGGAGGGTGAGAAGGTTTGACAAATATGAATCCCTGGTCATGCTTTCATTTGTAATGTACTTGCGCTCAGAGAAATGCATGAACAAATATATTGGACAGCAGGACTGATGGTTCTCGAATCTGTCCTATCTTCTTGTTTAGTTAGTAAATCAATCATCCAATTAATCAATCAGTTTATTATTTTAAACAATAATAGAGCGCAGTGTATATTATGCAAAAGAAAATAACAAAGAAAGCGTGTTCCAGTTCACAAAAGGGGAACACCGGAAAGGGCGAAGTGTGCGCTGGTGTTTTCCACAGCAAAATATTTACTGCTTTGCTCGTCACCATTTCCCTAACGCACCATCACTTCGTTGATATGGGCGAAGGACTGATGTTTCAAATACATGACTTCACTGCAGAGATGCACGTTTGCGCTTCTCGCTTTAGGTAAGAAACTGCAGCGTTCTGGCGAGTTTCGTCGGGGATTCTTACGCGGTCGTGAAGCAAAATGTGATGTTCTAGGCAGTGAAGACGAATGTCAACTCCTAATATGAATAGTATTGCTTACAGCCACTGAAAAAATTTCCGATTCCCCCCCCCCCCCCCCCCAACGGGAATCATATCGGGTGCCCAATATAGCACCCACTCCTTTTCGCGCCTGTTGTACAACATGCTTATCATTAATTCTTATCTCAATAACCTACTTCCCGAAAGAGAACCGCATCCGGCGTTGTAGCGTCCATTCCTCTAAACTCACAGCGTGGAGCCGTGCTCCCACGTGGGTTCCAGTGAGTGAGGCCTCTGTCTCAACGGCAGGTCTCAACTTGGCGCCATCCCTAAAAATGGAAACACTGCCCCCTTCCATTTGGATACCTTCTTTCTGAATAAAAATGGCCCCAGATTGTAAGCGCGTGATGATGGGTAGAGCAGCGTTTGTGGAATCTCATTTTTTTTAAACGCCCATGTCGGCATTTTTGTACAAGTAACGCTTTTTATTTTTCGTTATTGTTACCCTCCAAAACAGAGCCTCATTTCTTGAGGAAAATATTCTATCCCATAACCTTTTTCTCTGAAGCAGGGGTCGCCAGTCTTTGGACCCCGGATCGGCATATGGACAGAAACCACCCTCCCGCTTTTTTTTTTGTTTTTGCCGATAGACATCTTCCGACTAAGCGATGAACAGCGCCATCACTTGCTGATTCTCAATAACGTATTCTGAGATGTAAACATCAGCGAATGTGTTATTGTTCAGAACCGGCAGCTGAAAATGTTTTGTTTTTGTGGAACCTATGTAGATAAATTTCTGTATTATTCTGGTAGATGTGTTGAAAATAAGCATGATTTCGATTACTGTTTTTATGTCGTTATGGTTAATTCGCAGAATTCCGCTTTTTACTGTATTTCCTTTCTTCTCCTCTTTCTCTGTTTATATATATATATATATATATATATATATATATATATATATATATATATATATATATATATATATATATATATATATATGTATATATATATATTTATATATATATGCAGTGAGCGTCCCGCTGTGTCGGCTTCATGGAAATCTGTCCTGAGCAAGACCATATTCACTAATCGACACAGGGCCGTAAATCGAGTGCCGCAATAATTGCACACGTGACTCCAAAACCGCATTAATTTGTGGAAACGTACACAATCCCGCAAAACTGCCCAAAATGTGTTCGTTAGTTCACGAACGACTTCCCGGAAGCGGGAATAAATATAAAGGCTACCAACTCCAGCCCAATCAAGCGCAATGGAACTTCAACTACCTCAAACCTTCATGTAAACACACAAGTGCTTAACACAGGAAGAATTTCTCGATTTTCTGTGGGAAAGAACGTCAGAAACAATCAGAGTCATGCATTGTAAAATCAAGAACACTCATCTTATAGTACAATAAAAAGTGCCGCAGCAGAAGTGGCCCCGAGGAAATGTGCAAAAACGATAGTCTCGTTTCCGGACCACGAAGCTATCGGCTCTTGTTGATTAGAAGCCAGCTAGTTTCCGGCGCTGGTTTCTTGGAAAGTCATTGTTTTCTATGTTAAAATACAATCAATCGATATAAAAAAGTCATCAGGCCAACTTAACACTATCAGACACTTTGTGCAAAATTGTGCGAATCACTTGTTTTCGCTATTTGTGTTGACCTGGGGCAAAAACAGTGCACGGCAAAATGAGGTTTACACGAAATGAGCCTTCTGCCTGATAAACTTGTCATTAAACTTCAGTTTTGACTCTACTGTTGCATATCGTCTCTTCTCCGAAGGCATTACCATGGTCGACGAGTCGATCAACCTGGCGCTTCCCTAGAGCCACATGGAAATGGATTCGTTTTTCCTCTGAAAATGGACAAAACCAGAAATATTTTATTCTTTATATGCAAGAACACAATATGAATGTCTTCAGGAATACTAGGTATTTATTTAAATCTTAACTTCAGTCAACAGGTGCGATGGGCCTAAATAAAATATTTATAAGATTATTTCTGTTTCAATAGAACATCGAGGGCCTCGGAGTAGTGCTTTGTCAATTTGTCGCATCTGCAGACAGTTCTTCTGAAAGGGTTACAATAAAAAAAGAGGAAGGGGGGATGTTTTATTATCTTAAATTTGGTCGAGCGTTGTAGCAAGGATGTTTCCGCTCGGTTATCAAGCAGAGACTCATAGCATTCATCCATCCAAACATAGCACGTATTTTCTTTAATTTCGAACAAATGGAGCCAATAGTGGGCGCGCAACGTACGAATGTCACAGCGATGCCTTGGCACCTTGATCTTGAAAAACAACAAGCAGGTATTAATAAAAAAGGTGATCGACAGTCTGGAATATTAATCAGCAAGCTCTGATGGCCACTAAGCGGCTGTGATTTCTTCGCGGAAGCGTCAACTACAAGGCCAAGCGAATGCAAAAAAAAAAAGAAAAACTTTACAGGGGTCGTTCGCGCAAACTAGATGAGACTTGTACAGCTGGCCGTCAGCGATGGTGCGTGTGTATTAGTAATTTCGTTCCCAGAAATGCACCCACAGAAGCCAGAGCCCGTGTCCTTTTTTCTGAAGAAAAAAAATAAACAGGTAAGCGGAAAAGGGGGAGCGGAGACACGTGGTTACAGACATGGCATGCCTACACTTCTTGTGAATCCTCATTGCGCCTTTTAGGCTGAGCAACAAAGCTCGCCCACTTACCCTCTATACGACCCTCCCTTCCTCCCAATGGTCTCAGCCATGGCCAAAACAAGGCAGAAGCATGACCACTGCATGAAAATGTTCGCGGGCTTTCTCATCTAGAGGCCTGGAAGAGGGAACCAAGCCCCTTTTTCCTCTTTTCCAAAAATAATTATTTATGTTGAACACACCTGGCAACTCATACCCTCGTTCCCAAATTTTCACTGTAAATTGGTAATTGGTCACTCGTGGATGCATTTCTCTGGTGGTCAGTGACCCCATTCCATTGACATCTTCTGGGAGCCGCAGAAGGCCCACATGGCCTCATCACCTGCACTCGCCCTCACATTAGCTACACCTGTGTTGGTGGTGGTGGTAGTGGTTAGAATGAAGAGGAAAAAGGCACCTAATTTCTGTCTGCCTTCAGGCGACACGGCGCAGTGCCTTATAGGGGGTGGGGGGAAGGAGGGATAAAAAGAATAGAAGGAAAGTAGAAGCAGAAGAAGACAGCCAACGAGAGGAAAAAAGAAGGAGATAGGAAAGTGGGGATGCGGTCGAAGCAGTCCAAGGGCGGGGTGCCACAATGCGAGAGCTACACGGCGTCAGGAGACCGCGGAGGGCGAACCAGTCGGCGGGAGCTACGCTAAAGTCGGAGATCGCGAGGGCACAACCGTCCAGCTTGAAATCCTGCGAGCGAATCTCCCTGTGTTGGGCCTCTCTCGCAGCAGCGATGCAACACTGGTTGGCACCCTCACAGGAGCAGACTCTGCGATATCACTAGGCCCAGTTTACGTGGAAAAGTCATCTGCAGACCCCTCTCGCTTTCCCCAATTCTCCTCTTTCTAACTTTGGTTGACTCCTTGGAGGAGGCCAAGGCGTCGTTTGCTCACAGAAGCTGAATAAAACTTCGCTCTTCACAGGAAGTCAGTGGATGGGAGTGTGGAGGCTTACCAGGCATTGTTATCTTGTCTACAAAGCTTGTTCTATGTGCACAACCACCACAAGGCTGTTTATCATTCAGCAGACAACTAAGGCCAGGGGCGGAGACTTGTCTCTGCGCCAATCACAGACGTCAACGAGAATCCCCCAAGCGTATAAAAACGAACTACTCTGGTTGCAGTGGCATGACATCGGAGAGGCACACTATGACTCTGACATCCTGGCTCAAGGTACTGACTCCACTTCCCTTCCGAGAACTCTACTTCTTATTTTTGTATCTCATTGCCGTTCATTTTCTATAGCGACGTATTAGCTTCCCAGCGAATTTGTTCAGGCTGCGTTATCGTTGCCATTAATTTAATCTCTACTGCCCTGCTTTGTGTCTCCCCTTACACCCCTTGCGTGCTTGCCGACTCCAATCTTTTTCCTTTGACCAGGCGTTACCATTCCTTCGCTCGGCATGTCCATTTCTTTCCGATGTCTACTCAGCTGTCATTAACATGCCTTTGTTGCCTGATCCACTCTGCTTTAATATTGAGGAGCTATCTTTATACTTTGTCTTGCAGAACAACGAGCGCTTTAAATTTCACTAATACCTATATTTCTCTATCCCTTGTCTCTTGCAACGAAGTCGTCAACAACACTTATCCAGACAATCGCATATGTTCACAACGGGTGAACATTATTCTTCACACACTAGTGCGACATCATCGGAGATATTCAACAATGTTCTGTGAGTGTCCGCGAATATGTCCCGGGTGGTGTGCCCTTCTAATCATCACCGGACATATATTCGTGAATCCTTGCACGAGAACAACACCAGCGAGTGGAACCATCTTCGCCGTATTGACCTGTCCTGCACTACCCTACCCTTCCTCCTCGTGCCATTTTTGATATCGATTCCAATCGGTTTTCCTTCTGACCAGCCGTTACAATTCCTATACGCAGCATGTTCTTATCTTTTCTACTGTGACTAAGGTGTGCTTTAACATGCGTTTGTTGCCTAACACTTTCTGCTTCATTAATCAGAACCTATCATTATTGCTGTGTCTACTTCTTTATAAAAACTACTTCTTTATAAGCCTACTTCTTTATAGTTCGCTAATACCCATCATTTATGTATTCGTCGTCTGCTGCAAGAAAGTCGTCAGCTGGAGAACACTTATCTAAACTATCGCATATGTTCACAACGGGTGAACATTATTCTTCACGCTTCAAGTGCGACATCATCGGAGATATCTTCAACAATGTTCTGTGAGTGTCCGCGAATATGTCCCGGGCGGTGTGCCCTTTAAATCATCACCGGTTCAAATTCGTGGATCCTCGCACGAAAAGAATAGCAGCGAGTTGTGCCATCCTTTTTGTGTTCTTACGTGGCTCTTAACCAACGCGAGTAAGTTTGTGGTTGCAGTTTTTTCACTTTGAATTCACTTGCTTAAAACCACCCTCATTCTTCGAGTTGATAATTTACGAGTGTCCGGCCGCCATCGTATTATTAGCCATTTTTGGCTGTGCTTGAATCTGCTTTAATCGCATTCAAATCGGCTGTATTGCCTACCCGATAGCGCTTGCCATTTTTTGTGACTTGTTCACCTGCCTATGCGGTATTTTTAAAATAAAGAAGTCATTTGATGTTCTGTCCTATTGTTTTTCATGCCTTTGTGCGCGCTCACGCCACCATGAAGCATTTCTTGGCAAGGAGCACTACAGCACTTTCATCTCGTCTCCTGCTTGATTGCCTAACTTTTCACTCACCAGTTTTTAGGGAGGACACAGGAGACGCATAAAATATTATGAGGGATATTCAAATTTAGTTTTGATCACAAGAGAGCAACATTGAATCACATTGGAAGGGACTTTCCTTCCACATAGAAAACATTCTCAGGGTGTTATTGGATTTATTGCAAGTTTTCTTATTGAAAATGCTGCTGAAAGTGATATATTTGAGGCTTTGAGCTTGTGTGCCAGAAAATGCGACAATGTCTTTAAATGTGAAACCAGCTCGTTTAGAGGTGTGGTAATCTCCACTTGAAACATTAGCTAGCCCGGGGAAATGCAGTGAAATAAACGTTGCTGTACTCGATATGCTAGTGAAAAAGGAACCCATGTGAGAAGTGGCAAAAGAGGTCAGAAAAGGCATTGGTGCATGCTGGCTACAGCCGCCGGAATAACTATTTAATGAACCTCAGATTTCAACACTTCTTCATACTAACATCTGGGGTCTTACGCCCCAAAACTACACTCCGACTGTGCGAGGCGTCTCAGTGGAGGGTTCCGAAAATTTCGACGATGTGGTGCATGCGCGATGGGCTCCACCACCCCACCAAGCATGGTAAACATGCAAGCTTTAAAATAAAAACTAGCTGTAACCTACAAAACTTACTAATATTAAAAGAAAAGCTTTATAAACTGAATTATAAAACCCTTTGATAAAGTGCACGAGTTCACTTTTAAGAGGGGTACCCACTGTGGCTACATACATAGTGGCTACATTGCACAGTATTGTATACTGTTCTTGCAAAACGGCGTGCGGGATATTTTATACAGCCACCGCTCGAAAGGCTTTCCATCGCATGCAGGTGCGCCAAAAAAATAGATTTCCATTTTGAGCACTTGTTGCGTCATGTTTTTTTCAACCCCGCTTTGTGCGGTTTTAATACGTGCGCTAATGAACGCGCACATTTGCCGACAACGTCAGATAGAAGGGGCCTTCTTCAAACACGCACTGGCGCATTGTAATAGCTCTAGTACATAGCTGCTAATCATAAACGTGATAATTGCGGTGGCGGAGGCCTTCTATCATTCGAGGGTCAAGACAGAAATAAAACCACTCACATATTCGCGGCTAATTAGACTATGCATTCACTACAGTAGTGACGGCTGATAAAATGCGGTTGTGAGACTTTATCACACTATCATGATGTTCATGCCAGGCTCACCTCTCTTGGCCCAACTTCTAAGTAGTTTGGTAAAAAAATGGCAGTTGCCGGTTTCTTAAAGGGTTATGTGCCGTTTTGTCCCATAACAAAAGTGGGATCAGCAATGGAGCACTCGGATATTCACAAAACTTGAAGTTGACAAAGCAGGTATACGCTGTAAAGGTGGTATATGCTGTAAAGAACTGCACGGAGAAATACCGTTGCTCCTGGAGGCGGTAGGCAAAATCAAGTTGAATACCATTCGCCATATACCACGCATTGTATAGGTCAATAGTGAATATATCTGGTACGTGTGTGCACAGATTATACGAATATTTGATAATATTATCAAAAGGTCACACAGAAAATGTAATTCATATATGCGTTCGCAAAAAATGCAATATTACCCAAAGCGCATATGAAGAACCGAATCGTTCTTTTTTCAAGATGGGATGGTACACACGGTACAACTCATAATTAAAAACTAACAATTTGTTCAGGGACACACCACAATTGAGCGACTTGATGTTTGTGATGGAAAGTGTGACGACCATATTATGCCTGCAAAGGCCACGCAAACCGCAACTGTGGTGCTCAAAGAAGACTTGTAAAATGCAGAATTATTCAAAAGCTCCAGCGTGTGCAGCTCTCATAGATCATAATTCTTTCTTAATAAGTAGTCATAAATGTACATATTTGTACGCTGAAAAATAAAGCCGTAGAAAGAAGTGCGAAGGATTACGCTGGTACAGAAAGAATCCCTAAACGACGAGTCTTGTTTCGTTGCTTGGCAAAACTTGGCTGCGTCGATCATGGGCGTACTGGTCTGGAATGCGTTGAAGAAAGAATACAGAAAAAAACACGTTTGGCGACGGCTGGGTTGGTGGAGAACGGGCAGAGCGTTTATACTGGGTGGAGCCCCGTGCGTGTGACGTACAATACCTGCAGGAACATAGCGCACAAAGAGTACGCTGAAACCCACAGACAGTCAATTACTTTTATCGCTAGGGTTGTGCGTCTTTAAGTCTACTAACTCACTCAAACCACTAACTATTAATTATTTTTACACGTGCGACTGCCCCGGCTTTCTTTTCTGCTGAAACCAATATGCACTTTATTTTGTTCAAGCAACACGTTTTTTTGATGGTTAAACAGACAAATATGGCACAGTCTTAAATAGGAAAGCCGTTGCCTACAATAAAATAAGTGATTGCAAGTTTTTAAATATAAGTTTTTTTTGGCATGAGTGCTAAACAAATGTTGATAGTGATAATAGTTTTTCCATTGTACGTGCATAATACGGTTTTCCTGAGCATGCGCTGTCGCAAATGGCTTCTGAAGGCTATGTGCCCAAGGGGAAATTCAAAAAGAGGGCCAAATCGAGCATATTATTAGTGAGCATATAATTAGTGTGTATAAGAAGGTCACTGAAACAAAAGAAGTCATGAAACATTCTTAAAGAATTATTTTTAATCTCATACATCAAAAGCAAAAGTCATCAATATTAGCGTGACAGTCATAAATACGCGTACGTTTGTGCATTAACTTTATGAATATTGATTGAGAGATTGTGTAGCTGATTGAAGGCCGTTGATATTCAAAGCGTCTCTTCTTGCTTTCACCTCTAAAAAACAATTAACCCTCTTTTTATCAACGAACAATAATGTTTTTTCAGTCGATAAGTCTGTTGCTGATTCCGCAATCTCATTGTGGAACAGTGGATCCTAAAAAGGGGGTACTATTACTTTACGCTGTAGCAACGGGTACAATAGTAAACAATGTAAAACACATACTGCACCCATCCGCCTCCAAAAATAAAAAAGGAAGGGAGGGGTTTCAATTAAACAATACATAAGCACACTTAGAATATGATATCTTGTGTAATACGTTTTTGGGAAAACAAAAGCTCTGAATTAACGGACGTTAATCACATATATTATTTACTTCTTTTTAGCACAAAAGTCAACAATACAATAATTTAAGAAACGATTTTCTAACTGAAACACGAAGCCAGAAAATACAATCAACACAGGTACAGCAATATCCTTGGTCTTACGTCCCGAAACCACGACAAGATCATGCGAGATGTCTCGCTGTAGGGTTCCTTAAATTTGGACCGCCTGGTGCTCTTCTATCAAGCTTGTATCATTCCGCCTCCGTCGATATGTGACCGCTGCGGCTGGGTTCGAACCCGTGACCTGCGGGTCAGCAGCTGAGCTCAACTACCACTGCTGCATCACAGCGGCCAACATTTTTCAGAGATCGTACGTGGAGCTTGGATATGTTCTAACCAAATTATTTTCCTCAACGAAGACATTTGGTACTTCCACTTGGCCGTTCATATTCTCGGCTGAATCGAGCGTAAGCCAAATCGGCGTCTGGAAGTTTCCAAGCTTCCTGATTGGAGATCTTCAGCGCATGCATTGGCTGGGTTGTGTGCTGAAAATAGGGCAGGCTGTGTGCTGGAAATATCAACCTTTTGATATTCTCTAAAGTTAGTCAATGACAGCGGACTTGTCTACGACGCCGAAGTCGCTGCACAGGCCAGCAAAATCTGCCCGTTTCGCGTAGCGAAAGAATGGTACAAAGGCATTTTCACAGAAGATGACAAAAAATCAATAAAATTAGTTTCTGCTGTACACATAACTCGAAACAATGCAGCTTTTACAGTTGCATAACATGTGTACATATGCAGCTTTTCGAACCATAATGACACCTTGAATTCACCCTGGAAAAGAACAAAAATAAAAGAAAAATAGGGTATCTTAGTGCGAGAGAATATTCGCACATCTCCAAAAACTAAGAACACCGAAATACTTCCCAACCACACAAAAACTTTACTAATGCGGAGAGAAAGAGAGAGAGAAGCGAACTTCATTAAAGCACCGGCAGAGGTAGCAGGGGGCCATGCAGGGCCCTCTTGCTACCCGACAATACGCAATCATCAAGCTGCGTCTCGACGCTTACGCCGGGGAACCCAACTTTCTCCACGAGGCTATCACCCCTGGGTCCCGTCAGGTGTGTCCCTGCGCGTTTGGGGAGCGAGAGCTGTCTCCATCTGCTGGACCGCCTGTAGCTGTTGCTGAGCCGGTACGGCCCTGTCAATGTACGTTGGCAGTCTGCCTGGGTAGGCTGCTGCCTCTTCTGGATTCTGTTTACAATCTAGCAGTTAGCGTGGCGGTCGCACTGTTACACACACTACCCTTTGCATTCTCGTAGACGTTGGGGGACATGATGCGCAGGCGTGAGCACCAAGTTCGTTTGCAGCTGTTTGTAGAGTATACCGCCTGTTTTCTGGCGAGCTGCGAGTCCGGCATGGAGCGACGCACGCTCCGGTTTCATTCCAGCACATCCGCGTAGCTCGTTACGAGTTCGCCTTTTTCTTCGTCGTCTTCATCGTCAGTGGCTACTCCCTCCGCTAAGCCGAGGGAAGCTGCTTCCACCACGTGGTGAAAAGACGTCGCGCAGCGGCGTTCACCGCCTCATCGAGGGTTGGACTGTTGCTTCTGAGGGAGCAGCCTTGATGCGCCTGGGACCATCACAGACCAGTCTGCAGTTCGTCGGTGCACCTTCTGTCGCACTTCACCACCCGCGCCGCACTGGATCACACATTGTTTCTGCCGTAGTTTCGGACTGCTGTGCGCGAGTCGTCAAGGATCGTTGTACACTGGGGTTCGGTGAGGGCAAGCGCATTGGCGGCTTCTTCTGCCTGATGGGCTTGCTTTGCACGGACGTTGCAAGTACTGTAGATTTCGCCCATTGAGGCGCGTATTGTTACGGCCACACACGTGTCTTCTTTGCATAAAGCCAAATCCTCATATATGGCGCCGTTGTCGTTGGCACACGCTTCAGGAAAGGCCTTCGCTCGCACGTCTGGTCGGCCTTGGATGTGCTGTAGGTGCATATTCTTTGGTAGGGGCGGCATCACCAGTCGGCTCAGGGCCCTTTTCGGGAGGGCGTGGTGTCTCTTCGCTTCGTTGTCAGTAGTGATCGTGCCTTTGCCTTGTCTGGCCAGGATGCTTCGTCCCGGTCGTGTGGTTTGGAGTCTCTCGTGCATAGACCTTCTTTGCGTTTCTGCGCTTTCTTTGAAGGTGTTGTGCACCCCCAGCTCGGGCAGCTTTGCTGGGCTCGTGCAGTTGAATACGCCGAGCGCAGCCTTGTATGTCCTTCTGATGGCCGCATTCATCCGGTCGCACTCCTGTGCTTTGCAGTAGTGGAACGCACCTAGGTAGGCAGCGTGGCTGATGGCAAAAGATTACACCAGAGGTAGTTTGCTGGCCTCCTTCATCTCTCTGTGCCGATTCGCAACTCGCTCGATGAGTCGCGTGCCGATTCCTCTTTTAGTGATGATCTTGTCGACGGTGACACCGTTGCCCCTACTGGCTTCGAGCATAATGCCTAGGACACGGAGCTCAGAGCCTTTCGGAATGACGATGCCGTCTCTGGTTCGAAGCACGATCTTCTCCGAAGTTTCAGTGGCTTTCTTCTTATATAGCTCGCGTGGAGGGACAATCAGGGGTTTGGACTTGGTCTTGATCGGAGTTTCGGAATGACTAAATGTGCGAGTCCTGCACGTCCGTTACACGATCTACGCGGACGACATCACGCTATGAGTGGCCGGTGGCACCGACGGGTAGATCGAAGAAACGCTACGAAAAGCAGTGAACACAATAGAAGACCAGTTGGACGGAACCGGTTTTCGATGCTCATTTGGACTAATACTTTGCACGTTTGCTGGCACTCACACTATTTGAAAAATACTTAAGCCACAGCGTGCCAATTTTTGCGTGAGATATCCATTCGCAGCGGCCGCATTTTTGTAAACACGCAGTTCGACGTAATCGAATGACGCAGACCAAGTACACCGCTGATAATAATGTATTGCGTTAAAGCATGACATAATTATTTTTCTGACACGACGCAACTCTTGAGCATGAATTAAGGAAATCCGAATTTCGAATGTCGCACACTGTGATCTGTATCAGAAAAACTAAAGAAAATTAATTCTAACGCTCGTTACTAATGCGTGACAATAACATGAGCTTTTGTTTTGTCAATGCATCAATTTTTCCCGATTTTTCCAAAATTTGCATTTTTAATAATCCAAAGTATTATCCACTCATGGACACCTATAATTATGATTACTTCGGAAGGAAAAAGTGCACTGGTTTATACCAGCTGAAGAGCGAAATAGCGTCGGAAAACACGTCTGTGTATTTTTAATCAATAATTATGCCAAGGGGCAGACTTTTGAAATTAATAAAAAAATAGCACTGTTTCAGTGAGTTTTAAAACGTGACCGATAACTGGCAGCAATGACATGGTTTCAACTTCTTTCATTGTACGTCCTTCCGAGGTGCTTGTCGCCATACTGCAGGGCTCAGGAAATTTTGGTCATCTGGGGTTTTTTCCAAGCACGCGGGCCTCAAACATTTTCGCCTCCGTCGAAGATGCAGCCACCGCGACCGGGATTCGACCCCTTGACTTTCGGGTTAGCAGTCGTGCGCCATAATGATTGATATGTGGAATTTAACGTTCCAAAGCCACCATATGACTATGAGAAATGCCGTAGTGGAGGGCTCCTGAAATTTCGACCACCTGGGGTTCTTTAACGTGCACCCGAATCTGAGCACACAGGCCTACAACATTTCCGCCTTCATCGGAAATGCAGCCGCCGCAGCCGGGATTTGAACCGAACGCCACAATACGACCACCGTGGCGGGGTGAGGCGGATAAGATAGTTAGCTTTAGGACATACTTGTGGGCCCAAGCCATCGATCTCTCTAGCTTTAAAGAATTCTGTCTCCTGCGAAGTCAGTAATGCCATTTTACGTTTTATGCCTCTTGTGGTGGCGTCTTGTAAGCTCACGTGTGCCCTTATATATTCCGTGCCCCTGGCTTCAAGAAAGTGCTCTATGCTAGCGTCTGCGCATCTTACGTGGCTTCTCGACGTCGTCGACTTAGGCGCTTAGAAATAATGGTCATTTCATACGAAACTGCCTCAGTTGTTCATCGGAGACTCTGGTCACACAACCCACTGTTGACAACTTTTCTGAAGTTTGATATTGATCATTTTCATTTGCATCTTTGTACAGATCGCAAAAGTACAGACGGAGGATTTTTGTAGAAGAAAACTGTCTTCGGATGCAAAAGTGTCCGACAAACCCACAACTCTTGGATATTTCACGCACACGCACGCACACACACACACACAGATTATATATATATATATATATATATATATATATATATATATATATATATATATATATATATATATATATATATATATATATATATATTGTAACGAGGGTAGTGGGCATGGAGCTCGAGGATAGAAAAAGAAGAAGACTTGCTGTGATCGCAGGCTTGCGTTCAGTTAGCCCTTGCGCTAAATAAAGCTCTCCTTCGCCGAGTTCGCCTGCTTGTTCAACAACCCGTTTCAAGTGGTGGAAGTGCTGGGCACATCTGGTCCTCACCCTGGAACTTCGCAGCCGCACACTCCAACGACCTCCTACAATGACTGATCCGGGGCCATCTCATGCTGCTACTCCAGATCTCGCACCTGTGCCTGTCTTCTGCGCTGGCGCTCTCCGGCAGCGCGACCCCCCCATATTTGGTGGCACAGAGGACCAAGATGTGGACAACTGGATTGCCGAGTATGAACTGGTGAGCGCCGTCAATAAGTGGAACGCAGACGATAAGCTCACAAATGTGAGTTTTTACCTGACCGACGTGGCAAAACTATGGTACAGAAATCATCAAAGTGATTTCAGTACCTGGTCGGAATTGGCGAAAACCCTCGCGGAAGTCTTTGGCCGTCCTGCTGTCCGCCGCCTTCGTGCTGAACAGCGCTTGCGGGGCCGAGTACAGAGAGCAGATGAAACTTTCACGAGCTACATCGAAGATGTACTATTTCTCGGCAAGCTCGTCGATTCGACTCTGGACGAGGCAGGCAAGATCAAGAACATCATGAAAGGAATCGACGACGGTGCGTTCCAAATGCTGGCTGCGAAGAGTCCCCAGATGGTCGCCGAGGTTATTCAGCTCTGCCAAAGCTATGATGAGCTGCGTAGGCAGCGCGCTTCTACGCGTTGCGCTGCTCAAGACACCGCGGACATCTCATCCCTCGACTATCGCCATGACACCGCCGACCACTCTGCGTTGATACCAGTCATAAAGCAATTCATACGCGAGGAGGTCGCCCGGCAGCTATCTATAATCACAAGAACTACCGAGCCGATGGCACCCTTGTCGCCTTCGCTTCGCCAGGTCATTCGATCGCAAGTTGCCGAGGCATTGCCGCCAGCTCAGGCTCCCCCAACTGTTACTGCACCACTAACCTATGCAGCCGCAGTTGCTCAACCACGTGCGCCAGCGTCTCCGGCCACCTACGAAGCTACTCGCCCCGTTTATTCGTCGACGCCACCTTCCCGCTCGCTGACCGTCCCGTCTCCGGCTGTATATGAAACAGGTCAGAACGTTTATATGACGCCGCCGCCTGCACGACAATTTACGGTACCTTATTCAGCGAACAGTGCCCCTATCGTCAGCCAATGGCGCACTCCAGATAATCGGCCGATATGTTTTTCATGTGGCATCCCAGGCCACGTAGCTCGTCACTGCCGTCGTCGCAGCTTCCCTTCTCACGACAATGCAGGGACCTCACATTACATGCCCACCATGCCCACTCAGCCGCGATATCCCGTTCCTACCAATCCACCTCTAGACGTACGTCCCGGTCGCCGACCATCCGGCGCAAGCCGTTCACCTTCTCCTCGTCGTCGATCTATTTCTCCGATGTTACGTCGCAACAGCCCACCGCGAGGGGAAAACTGACGGGCGCAGTTCCGGAGGCAAGAACTGCGTTGGCAGCGAAAATTTCAAGACCTAACTGCTGTCCCCCGAACGAAATCGAACTCTATATTGATGGCATTAAGGTGCACGGACTTGTTGACACTGGAGCTGCCGTATCTGTAATTAGCGAGAAACTGTGCCGAAACTTAAAGAAAGTGACCACACAACTTACCGACCTATCTTTGCAGACAGCTACGTCCCATCATATTCAGCCTTCAGCTTTGTGCACCGCACGAGTCGTCATTCAAGGTGCGATGTACGTCGTCACATTTGTAGTTTTATTCCGTTCTTCGCATGACGTTATCCTTGGGTGGGACTTTCTTTCGTCAAATTCTGCTTTGGTCGACTGTGCTCGTTCTGAACTCGCGTTGTCTGTGCCGTGCTATGACCCCGACGATGGTGCTTCGTGTAGAGTGTTTGCTGCTTCTGACGTTGACATTGCGCCTTTCTCAGCTGCTGTTGTCTCGGTGTCGTGTGCCTCCCCTCCGAAATCACCTGTGTTGTTTATGCCATCGGTCCCATCTGCGTGCCGTCGAAATATCATGCTTCCGTTTGCCGTCGTCATTTTTCGCAATGGTCACGCTGCCATTTATGTTTGCAATCCGTCGCACAGCCCGTCATCCCTACTACGTGGAGAATGCCTGGGAAGCTACGAACTTTACGAGTGCATTCTTCCGGCTACTATACCCGATTCTGCGGTTTCGCTCCCAATTGGTGCTGTCACTCCTACCAACGCGCCTAATGATGCTCTGGACGTATTCTCGGATGCCATCGACTCTGAGCTCGCACCAACTCAGCGCGAAGAGATTATAAATCTTCTTCTCCGCTTTCGTTCTTCATTCGATCGTGACCAGTCAGGCTTAAGTCGAACCTCTGCGGTCGTTCACCGTATTGACACCGGTCAACAAGCCCCGCTAAGGCAGCGTCCGTACCGTGTGTCATCTGCTGAACGCCGTGTCATCGACGAACAAGTAGACGACATGTTGAAACGTGGCATCATCGAGCCCTCCAACAGTCCCTGGGCTTCACCGGTTGTTCTCGTCAGGAAAAAAGACGGATCCATCCGCTTCTGCGTTGACTACCGCCGACTCAACAAGGTAACGCGCAAAGACGTATACCCTCTGCCGCGCATCGATGATGCTTTGGACTGCCTACAAGGAGCAGAGTTCTTTTCTTCATTAGATTTACGCTCTGGCTACTGGCAGGTGCCCATGGCAGAGGGTGACCGCCCGAAGACAGCCTTTGTAACACCGGATGGACTATATGAATTCACCGTTATGCCCTTTGGCCTCTGCAATGCGCCTGCCACTTTCGAAAGGATGATGGATACCGTCTTGCGAGGTCTGAAATGGAAAACGTGCCTCTGTTATTTGGATGACATTGTGGTATTTTCAAGCGACTTTGAGACCCACCTCAGCCGCCTCGAGCAAGTTCTTACGTGCCTTTCCGCGGCGCGACTTCAACTTAACTTGAAGAAATGCCACTTCGGCGCTCGCAAGCTTGTAATTCTTGGCCATGTGGTTTCTAAGGACGGCATTCTCCCGGACCCTACGAAACTTAATGCAGTCGCGGCGTTCCCAAAACCAACCACCATCAAAGAGCTTCGAAGCTTCATCGGCCTATGTTCTTACTTCCGGCGCTATGTCCGCAATTTCGCCTCCATTATCGCCCCCTTGACCAATCTTCTTGCCGGAAGTTCTGATTTGTCAGCGTGGTCGCAGGCGTGTGATGATGCATTTCAGGAACTCCGACGGCTCCTCACCACGCCTCCCATACTCCGACATTTCGATCCGTCTGCTCCAACGGAGCTTCATACGGACGCTAGTGGTGTCGGGCTAGGGGCCATACTGGCCCAACGCAAGGAGGGCTTTGACGAGTACGTCGTTGCCTATGCCAGCCGCACCCTCAGTAAAGCCGAGAAGAATTACAGTGTAACTGAAAAGGAGTGCCTCGCCATTATTTGGGCAATCGGAAAATTTCGGCCTTATTTATATGGACGTCCGTTTGATATTGTAACAGACCACCATGCGCTTTGCTGGTTATCTTCACTAAAAGATCCTAATGGTCGGCTCGCTCGTTGGGCATTGCGGTTACAGGAGTTCGATATCCGTGTTATCTACCGTTCTGGCCGGAAGCATTCCGACGCCGATGCCCTGTCACGTTCGCCATTGGCTTCAGAGCCTGTCGGCTCGCCTATCTCCACTAGTGCTGCCTTGGCCATCAGCATCTCGGACATGCCTTCCGAGCAACGCAAAGATGCTTGGATTTCATCTCTTTTGGACTTTCTCTCAAACCGGACGCCCGCTCCAGTTTCCAGGACGCTTCGCCGTCAAGCAGGACACTTCGCTATTCGGGATAACCTGCTTTACCGCCGAAACTACAGCTCGATCGGCCGTAAGTGGTTGCACGGGGTCCCCCGACATCTGCGCTCTGACATCTGTGCCACGTTCCACGATGAACCGCAATGTGGCCACGCTGGTGTGTTAAAAACATACACCCGCTTGCAGCTGCGGTACTACTGGCGCGGTATGTACCGTTTCGTTCGCCGTTACGTAAGGTCTTGCCTTACGTGCCGGCGACGCAAAATGCCCACTCAACATGCCACAGGTCCCTTGCAGCCGTTGCCATGTCCAGCACGAGCTTTCGATCGTGTCGGAATCGACCTTTACGGTCCGCTTCCCTATACTTCGAGTAGCAACCGCTGGGTCATTGTCGCTATCGACCACCTAACGCGGTACGCTGAAACAGCTGCGTTACCTTCTGCTACCGCAAAAGACGTTGCGTGTTTTATACTGCAAAACCTGGTTTTAAGGCATGGAGCACCTCGGGAGTTACTAAGCGACCGTGGCCGCGTTTTTCTCTCCGATGCCATCAAAGCGTTGTTGAGTGAGTGTCGCATCATACACCGCACTACCACAGCCTATCACCCGCAAACTAATGGGATGACAGAGCGTTTTAATCGTACACTTGGGGATATGCTGGCCAAGTACGCTTCATCCGACCAGTCAAATTGGGATAGCATACTCCCTTTTGTGACATATGCTTACAACACTGCAACGCAAAGCACCACTGGATTTTCGCCTTTCTTCCTTCTTTATGGACGCGAGCCATCATCAACAATGGATACCATTCTTCCTTATCGACCGGACCCTTCAGAGATTACTACCGTTTCTCGAGCAGCAGCACACGCTGAAGAATGTCGGAAGCTTGCTCGTGCGTTCACGTCACATGACCAGACGCGCCAAAAACATCGCCACGACGCGTCAACCACGCATATGAGCTTTGCTCCGAACTCACTGGTGTGGCTATGGATTCCTTCTACTACTCCAGGACTCTCCCACAAGCTTTCGTCCAGGTACCATGGCCCTTATCGAGTTGTGTGCCAAACATCCCCTGTCAACTACCTTGTCGAGCCACTGGATGCATCTCCGGACAAGCGCCGTCGGGGAAAAGAAATCGTACACATCTCTCGGCTCAAGCCATACCATGACCCTTCTGTCTACACCTGTCCTTAGGTCGCCAGGATGGCTCCCTCATCGGCCGGGGGTGATTGTAACGAGGGTAGTGGGCATGGAGCTCGAGGATAGAAAAAGAAGAAGACTTGCTGTGATCGCAGGCTTGCGTTCAGTTAGCCCTTGCGCTAAATAAAGCTCTCCTTCGCCGAGTTCGCCTGCTTGTTCAACAACCCGTTTCAATATATATATATATATATATATATATATATATATATATATATATATATATATATATATATATATATATATATATATATGTGTGTGTGTGTGTGTGTGTGTGTGTGTGTGTGTGTGTGTGTGTGTGTGTATTGTTATGGCGTTTATTAGCCGGCACACAGCGAGTCTACACAATGGCGACAGTAACAGCCAAGCACGGACTCTCCGCACGAGCGGCGTTCTTTTTGGGCAGACCCACTAGAAAGCACTTGAGAGTTCGACCAATTTCAGTGTTCGGCGGCTTCTCTACAATTACCCCGGGGTCGAAGAGGGAGCCGCCTGGCGACCTAACAGCTTGTCACTACGAGCGGGTTATAGTAAGCCTTCAGGCGCTCCACGTTGACTATGTCGCGCCCGCGGCGGCGCATGTCCGAAGATTGTTCAATTGGCTCGATAAGATAGTTGACCGGAGATGTGCGCTCGATCACACGGTAGGTACTTTCATATTTCGGGAGTAGTTTTGAAGAAAGGCCAGCTACAGAGGTTGGGATTGAGAGCCATACAAGGGAACCAGGAAGGAATGTGGGCTCAGAAGTGGCGGAGCCATCACGAATACTCTTCTGCCGCTCTTGCTCATGCGTCGTAAAAATCTTCGCAAGCTCGCGACACTCTTCAGCAAGCCTGGCGGTCTCGGAAATAGGTGTACACTCAGACGGATCCGGCGTGTACGGGAGTATCGTGTCGATGGTGTGTGACGGGTGCCTTCTGTACAGCAAAAAGAAAGGTGAAAAACCAGTCGTGCTCTGAGGGGCGGTGTTGTAGGTGTAGGTGACGAAGGGCAGTATGGTATCCCAATTCGTGTGGTTGGCGGCGACGTACATCAACAGCATGTCGCCGAGGGTGCGGTTAAAGCGTTCGGTCAGGCCATTCGTCTGCGGGTGGTAAGCAGTAGTTTTGCGGTGGACAGAATGACACTCCGTCAGAATGGCTTCGACGACTTCCGACAAGAAGACACGGCCTCGATCGCTGAGAAGCTCTTGGGGCGGTCCGTGGCGCAGTATGTACTGTTATGCCTGCGAGTCCACAGCGAACGGCCGTGCCTCTCAAAAAGGCAATCTGTGTCAAGGCCAGTGTCAAAAAGGCAATCTGTGTCAAGTCCGCCTGACGCGATCAACTCAACGGCGTCAGTACGCCACGGCGCCTTTCTGTCGGCGCCTTTCTGTCGCCACGTGCAGTGAGTCAGCGCACGTGCAAGCGAGCCCGTCGAGTAAACAACTGGCGTCTTCATGTCTGGGGGTCTGACGCGGCCCAGCGGCGACCCCATTGGAGGAGTGTGCCCTGACGACCAGCGGCGCTTCTGATTGGACATTTTGGTTGAACCCGGTGCATATAAAAGAAGCCCTGCGGCGCGTCGCGATCGGGCGGTCCTAGGGAAACCTGACATGTGAGTCAGATCGGATCCGTTTGAGAACACACCTTTGTGTTAAAGAGGAGAGCTCGGCTCTTCGAGTCTCTGTCGGCCCCAGTGCCGAATTTGTAACGCCTCTGTATATATGCTGTACATAAACCTTGTTTAACTCACCGTCGTCTCGTCCGCTCGTCTATCAGCTCTGCGCAGAAGCACTCGTGAGCTGAGAAACCTACGCTACCAAACGGCTGGTGACCTTCCCTGGGGAGTTCGAAGCAGTGGCGCCTTCGGGACCGTGTTGGCGTCGCCGTCTTTCGAAACAGTGGTTGCAGCGGTGAGATTTCGAGGCGCCCTTCGTAACGTCGTCGGAGGTGCGCGTCGCAACAGTACCGATGTAGTAGCAAGGACGCAACATCACGCGCAGTAGCCGCAGGGAGAGCGGCGGTTTCGGCGTATCGCGTTAAATGATCTGCGGCGACGATGGCCCAGCGGTTGGACGTCAGAGGGAGTGGTCCATACAAATCAAAACCTATGCGCCCAAACAGACGGTCAGGGCAAGGTAACGGTTGCAGACCGGCTGGTGACATGCATGCGGACGGTTTGCGGCGTCGGCAAGCGAGACAGGAGCGAACGAATTGCTGGACGCAGCGGTACATCCCACGCCAGAACTAGCGTTGTCTAATGCGATGGTAAGTTTTGAATCCCCCAGAGTGCGCGCACTGTGGATCAGAATGGAAGGATTCACATATCTCCGACCGCAGACGGCAGGGTATCACGAGTAGCCACTGCTGGCCATCGGCGTCGTAATTGCGTTGGTGTAGGAGGCCGTCCCAAATGGCGAAATAATGAGCTCGAAGACGCAAGGCACGCGTGGATGGCGTTGCGGACGGATTGGAGAGCAAGTCGATCAGTTGGGCGATCCAATTATCCTTTCGCTGTTCGGTAGCGATGATGTCAACATCAATGGCAGAAACAGCAACCGAGGATACTGAGCAGAGCACGTCAGCTTCAGACAGAGGGGAGCGCGAGAGGGCGTCGGCGTCAGCATGCTGGCGTCCGTTGCGGTAGAGCACGCGGATGTCGTAGTCTTGTAAGCGAAGAGCCTAACGGGCGAGGTGGCCTGAGGGATCCTTCAATGATGACAGCCAGAATAGTGCATAATGGTCGGTGACGACATCGAATGGGCGACCAACAAATAAGGTCGAAACTTTGTAAGAGCCCAGACGATCGCCAGGCACTCTTTTTTCGTGACGGTGTAGTTTGTCTCGGCTCTCGTGAGCGTACGGCTTGCATATGCCACAACATAATCAGGGAGTCCGGGTTTGCGCTGCGCCAGGACAGCGCCGAGGCCTACACCACTGGCGTCCGTGTGCACCTCTGTTGGGGCCGTAGGGTCGTAGTGGCGGAGAATGGGAGGAGACGTCAACAAATGGCGGAGCTTCAAGAACGCGTTGTCGCACTCTGACGACCACGAATTGAGGAGCCCGTTACTTCAAAGGAGCTTCGTCAGCGGTGATATAATCATGGCGAAGTTTCGTATGAAGTGTCGGAAGTATGGGCACATGCCCACGAAACTACGCAGTTTTTTGACGGACGCAGGTTTTGGGAATTCGGCCACGGCCCGAAGCTTGGCTGGGTCAGGAAGAATGGCATCTTTGGACACGACGTACCCTAGTATGGTGAGCTGGCGTGCTGCAAAGTGGCACTTCTTCAGATTTAGTTGCAAGCCGGCACTGCTCACAGGTGCGAAAACTTCTTTTAGACGTTGGAGATGGGTGTAGAAATCTGGAGCGAAGACAACAACGTCATCGAGGTAGCACAAGCACATGTGCCATTTTAAGTTGCGCAGAACGGTGTCCATCATGCGCTCAAATGTCGCATGTGCATTACACAGGCCAAACGGCATGACGTTGAATTCGTACAAGCTGTCGGGTGTGATGAAGGCAGTCTTCGGTCGAGCGTCATCAGCCAGGGGTACTTACCAGTACCCCGAGCGCAGATCGAGAGAAGAAAAAAATTGGGCTCCGTGAAGGCTGTCAATTGCGTCGTCGATGCGCGGCAGTGGGTAGACATCCTTGCGAGTGACCTTATTGAGCCGTCTGTAGTCCACACAGAACCGCACAGAACCATCTTTCTTCGCAACAAGAACAACAGGAGATGCCCATGGACTGTCCGAGGGCCGAATGACGTCGCGTCGGAGCATATCGTCAACCTGCTCGTTAATTTCCTTGCGTTCAGTAGGCGACACGCGGTATGGACGTTGCCGTAATGGTGGATGGGCACCAGTGTTGATACGATGCGTAACAGTGGACGCGCGACCGAGAGAACTTCGCTCGACATCGAAAGAAGAACGGTATTCTTGCAACAGGTCTAGAAGCTGGGAACGCTGTACTGACGTTAGGTCATCATCAATGTATGGGCCAAATACATCAGGAGATGATGGGTCAGAAGTACAAACAGCACTGATGGTACGCGAATCGGGACAACGCGAGTCTTCGGGTACGTCCAGGACTTGTGCGTCGTCGACTGGTTCCACTCTGCCGAGACATTCCCCTCGAACCAAGGTAACAGTGTACGGAGATGGGTTGGTCACGAAAATAGCGGCGTCGCCCTGGGTGATTTGCACGGTCGCGAAAGGTACTAGCAACCCTTTCCTTCTGGAAGCACGGTAGGATGGCGAAACGAGTGCAATTGTGTGGAAAAGACCGGTGCAGTAGACCGATACACCCATCGTCGAGCTTGGAGGCACTATACACTCTAAGAGGAAAAAGACTAAAGTGGGGTATGCCATTGGTCCTTTAGGGGTCTAAATGCGCTGCCACAGATTTTGAACCAATTTTGGACTAACTGCGGGAGTAACTGCAAGAGCTCAACTGTTACCCCAAGCACTTACTCCACTTGGTTTAAATGTTGGCCCCAGTAGAATGATCCAGCGAGACTAACAGTTGAACCGTCTGGACCAATGGCAAAAAAAAATGGCGACACTGCGTTTTTGCAGTATATTTCATGTTTATTCCAATTTAATCAGCACTGAAGATCATAGTATGTTATTCATGCAACACACACACACACGTACATACGCACTATTATTTCAAAGTAAAACACCGCAAACACTGACTGCCCGCGCTCTACTACAAAGAACAGACTCTCGGGTATATATAGCACAGTATTTTGACCTCCCATCTAGTGCCAGTGGGCGACTTTTACTCGGCTTAAAAAAACAATAAACATTGATACCGTAACGCGAAAATTTACATCGGCTAATTCGTAGCACCGATGCGCACCGATCTTTTAATATGGATCCATCTAATATTCAACATGCTTCCAGCCCGAGACTACTAATTATCAGCTGGTATTCGATCATGTCGGCCGAACCAGCGTTCGCAGTGCTGGCGCACGAGTCCGCAAACACAAACATAGCAGCGGCGCTTGTGCGGGAAAGCCGGCGAAGCAGCCGCAGGCGCCCCGCCGATGCCATACCGTGTCGGCTTGCCGACGACGTCGCTAGGCTTACGACGAGTACGGCTAAACGACCGCCGGCGATCGCAACATGCGGCTCGCGTGAAATTTTTGTCGTCGTTATTTTATAGTCACAAATGAACAATAGGTAAGTGCCCCATGTTCGCTGTGTCTTACGGAGTGATGTAGATATCTGTATACTTACAGCGACGAGACCGTTCGCAGGCACGGTTCTTTCATCGTGCTGGTAAGGCACAACCTGTGTACCGCTGGCCGCACGATTAGTCGTATCCGCGATCGCCTACACGTTGGATTTTTGATAACGATTGTCGCATGGATAAAAAGACATAAGTTTGCCTGAGCTACTATTTTTGTGAACTTGTACGCGACGTTTCCTTCGCTTGTGCCGGCAATGCACTCACACCGGCAGCCCGCTTGATACCGATGACGTACGAAGCCTACTTTTCCTATATATCGCTTTGAACTTGTGGTCACTGTGTGGGTACACGACCGCTGATGAACAGCTTACCTTTATTAGCATTGTCAGTGTTCACCGTAGTTCGAACTTATTCAGCACATTAAAGCGAGTTCTGGGCATTGCCCGTGTTTGCAGAGACTTTCACTTGGCTTCGGCTCGCCCGTGCCGGCATGGTGGAAACGCGAGGGCACTTGCTGTGTGCCCTGACAGCGTGTTGTACTACTTTCCTCTAATAACATCTTCTATTCGTTTCATAGTGCTTCACTTTCACAGTGGCGTATAGCCTATTTAACTTGTTTTCATGATCGCCGACCACGCCGAGCATTGCAGTGCAGCATCGACAGGAGGCGATCGCGGCGCAGTTGCCCTCTCCGTTGGTCCCTTCATTGCCGGGCGTTTGCGCAAGACACGCATTGTCACACATTTAGTCCCTGTTGGACGAACCGTTCGTCCATTGGTTTAACGACTGCAGTTAGTCCAACTTTGCCGAATTTCGGCTTAGAGTGTAGTATCGTCTTTCACAAGAATCTTGCTCAGTGTCGATGGACCGTCTTCTGGCGACAAATGCGAGAAGGGCGAGAGTTCAATTTCGGCGGCGGCCCAATGAGTGACGGCGTCGTTGCGGGAGAGAAAGTCCCATCCCAGAATGACGTCATGAGTGCATGCAGGAATGATGATGAATTGGTCGACATACAGAACGTCCTGAACGACAACGCGAGTTGTGCAGCCTGCTGTAGGATTAATACGATGTGAGCTAGCGGTACGAAGGGACAGTTCAGAAATCGGCGTCGTCACTTTTCGAAGCAAGCGGCAAATGTTTTCGCTCATAACTGATACCGCAGCTCCAGTGTCAATAAGAGCAGATGCATGAACACCGTCCACAAGCACGTCAATGGCATTAGATGGGCGGCTCTGAGGGCTTTCACAATGCGATAGCGTCGCAGTCCTTGCCTTTGGGACTAGTTTTCGCGCTCATGGGCAGAAGAACTTGGCCGCATGGGGGACAGAGACCGACGTCGTGGAGACGGTGACCTTCGAGCAGACAGACCTGGGCGAGACGACAGTGGCACAGACGGCAGTTCGTCGTTATACGAACGGCTAAGGTGGCCAGCAACAGGAGAAGAAACGGGAGCCGGTTGTAGTCGAGAGCAATAACGGGCTACGTGACCGGCGTAACCGCAAGCAAAGCAGATGGGCCGGTTGTCGGGTGTGCGCCATCGGTTTGCCGGGGTGGGTCTCACCCGGAACGGTGGCTGGAAAGGCTGCATCGTGGGCTGAAAATGAGGCTGAGGAGTTGCACCAACATACGCAGCCGGCATACCCGCTGCAAAGGACGGAGGTCGTGCGGCAGCTTCGGCGTAAGTCAGTGGTGCAGGCGCTTGAACGACTGGAGGCGGCCTTGCGACCACTTGGGCGTAACATGGGGGCGCAGGGGCCGGAAGTTGTTGTGGGTGGTACGCAGGCATGACCTCCGCTATTTCCTGCTCAATCACTCGGTGGATGGATGAAAGAATAGTAGTTGCCGATTGTTGCACAGCCGGTGGGTGGGCAAAGGGAAGAAGAGAGAACTGGTGCGCGATTTCCTCGCGGATGAAGGACTTTAGGTCTGCCAGCAGCGCCACCGGATCACATCTCGCCTCCAAGCCAGCAAGCCCTGCTTCTCGTGGTGTAGAGCGACGGGTCATCGAACGCTGCCGGCGGAGCTCCTCGTAGCTCTGGCACAGCGTGATGACCTCAGCTACTGTGCCTGGGTTTTTGGCTAGCAGCATCGTGAAGCATCATCGTCAATACCCTCCATGACGTTCCGGATCTTGTCTGATTCGGACTTGCTGTCGTTGGATTTCTTGCACAGGTCCAGGACATCTTCAATGTAACTGGTGAATGATTCACCGGCCTGCTGAGCGCGTTCGCGTAAGCGCTGCTCGGCTTGCAGCTTGCGAACGGCAGGGCGGCCAAAAACGTTGGTGATAGCAGCCTTGAAATCGGACCAGGCTGCGAACTCGGACGCGTGGTTGGTGTACCACAAACTTGCAACGCCCGCAAGGTAGAACACCAAGTTTGTCAACTAGCCGTCCTCGTCCCATTTGTTGGGGACGCTCACGCGCTCGTAAATGGCGAGCCAGTGCTGCACGTCAGTGCCATCGGCGCCCGTGAAGATGGGTGGATCGTGGATCCCGGGGACACCGGGACAAGGCGGTGGCATGGTAGGAGGCGTTTGCTGAGAGGCGTCGTGGGACATGGTAGATTGCAGGGTACGTGAGCGTAGTTCCAAGGGCATCGAAGGGGATCGTAGCACTCTCCACCAATTTGTTATGGCGTTTATTAGCCGGCACACAGCGAGTCTACACAATGGCGACAACAACAGCCAAGCACGGACTCTCCACGCGAGCGGCGTTCTTTTTGGGCAGACCCACTAGAAAGCACTTGAGAGTTCGACCCATTTCAGTGTTCGGCGGCTTCTCTACAATATGTGTGTGTGTGTGTGTGTGTGTGTGTTTGTGTGTGTGTGTGTGTGTGTGTGTGTGTGTGAGTGTGTGTGTGTGTGTGTGATTGTAAGGCCGAACTCACTCGGCCTCACAATCACGAGAGTTTTATTCATTTGGACTCACCCGTGTTCAAACTCAACATAATGTTACTCATGCGAACTTGCTCAGACGAGTCACAGCGCGGTGTGAGTCCGAGTCTGAGTGAGTTAGCTGTCACTCTGATGATGCTTTTTGACTGATGTTGACTGTACGCCGCCAAAGTCTGGTACGTTCGACCTGAGGCGCCTGCCTTGAAGGAGTTCTCCAGGTGATCTCCATAACTGGACTGTGCTGCAAGCATTTCCTACTTTTATTTTCTGCGAAGTCACTCCGTAGTGTGTTATGACACCTCTGTTGTAGGCCCGTAGCACTGAGGTAGCAGCAGACAAGAGTCCCGCAGCACGTATTTTCACGGTACGCCGAAAATGGTAACAGGCTGGCCTGTGACCCTCTGTCAACCTTGAAGGAGACTTTCTTGCCCGCGACCTGAGCTTCCACTATTCAGTCTCTGGCTTTTTTATTGCCAAAGCCCACTTCCAGGAAGTCGAAGTCATCATCGCAGTTGTTTTTTCTGACCTCAGCGATTTCCGACATCCGTTGACAACACACGGCAAAATGATTGGGCAGGTGGCATATCTTGCATTTCTTGCCGTACGCAGGACACTGCGTTGGTCTGTATCGCCGATTGCACTTTGTGCTGCGGTACTGCTAGTTGCCATCTTGGGCGCTTCTGCTTCTCGGTGGTGGTGCACGGCCCGCAATAGCGTTAATGTGGCTGTCCGTTGCCCTCCAAACTTCGTTTCGTTGTGCCACAGATTCCGCAACCTTGCAAAATTCTTCTGCTTTCCCTAACGTCAGCTTTGCTTCGCGAAGCATTGTTTCGCGCAACTTTGAGTTATTCGTGCCGAACACTATTTGATCGCGGATCATTGAATACTGCTGTTGTCCGAAATTGCACTGCGCAGCTTGCTTTTTCTGGTCTCGAACAAATTTTTCGAACAGTTCCCTTTCTGCCTGCTTCCTTGAGCGAAACAGATACCGCTCGTGCACTTCGTTGCTTACCTCAGAGCAATACGCTTCGAAAACTTTTCCAACGACACTCTGGTAGTCTTCCTGGTCTTCATCTGTTTCAAACTTGAACGTGTTGAACACGTCGAGAGCTTCGTCACCAGCGACACTAAGAAGGAGCGCCGTTTTGGCGGCTTCACTTTTGGGTTGGCCCTTCGCCGCGGTCGCCACAAGGAACGGGTCGAACTTTTGTTTGAAGCGTTTGCATTGCTCGGAGAGGTTGCCGGTCAGCTGCAGGCGTGGTGGTGCCTTGAGTACTTCCACCGATGGGGTTCCGCCGAGACCGAGACGAAGCTTTGACCCGAAATGACCACTTCTGACACAATGTAGTGTTTTCAATGCTGGTCAAGTAAGTAAGGATCGAGGCAACTACATGATGGCAAGAAGAAGACTAACTCTAGGGTTTATTGTCACGCTCTTATATTGGCGAAATGTGTGACAGCAGTGCTATCGTGATAAGGCAGGCAGCGCAGAGAGCGCATGCCTGATACAGCTGTCACTAATGTGTTTATTACTGGTGTTCTCACCTGTATGTTTTTTATATTTCTGAAGTAACATAAAGTTATAAATTGCATATTATGTGCTTGCCCTTCATTTTGTTTCTTTTTTGTAATGGTCCTTTGCTGTGTTTTATTCGTTATTGAGACAAAGTGATCTTGAACTATCTTGCGCTCACTCCTTATTAACATTCGCAATTTTTGTTATTGTTTTACGAACCATAATATTGTGACTCTATATAACCCTAAATATTCGCATTGATGAGTACCAAACCGTTTAGGCTATAAAAATCTGTTACGCGTTTGATGATATTAATAACGCGCGCGCGCGCGCACACACACACACACACACACACACACACACACACACACACACACACACACACACACACACACACACACACACACACACACACACACACACACACACACACACACACACACACACACACACACACACACACACACACACACACACACACACACACACACACACACACACACACACACATACTCTGAAAAAGAAATTCGTTGCGCACTTTCACAGAATCAAAATATAATAATCTCTCCCCTGATTTCTACTCTTCTATAACGTTTCAGGCCACCTAGTTTACTTTTTCCCCGAATATTTTACAGTGCGAAGCGAAGCAGTAGTTTCCCGTCAGGATCGTCCTTGAGCTGGTCGAAAAAAACCTTTAAAGCTCTCGCGCCCCTTAGCCCATCGCAGTCATCAGCCGCTATCAGGAGCTGGATCAATGTTCCGCCAACTTGCTGATGATCAATCAGCAGCATTGATGTAAAGTGCAGAAGGACATGTGGGATGTGCGTTGTCGTGAATTGGTGTGGGAGGCTTCAAAGCTTCTGGTGTTCAAACAGCAGATCTGGCCGTCAATGCAACTCTACCCTGACCCTATGTTTATACAACCGCAAATTGTGATATTATTTTCCTCTTTTATTTCAGTCCGCCGCCGTTGAGCAGCGTTTTGGTGCTGTCCTGCTGACGTGAAGGTCACGGGTTCGATCCCGGATGCGGTGGTAGCGCTTCAGCAGATGCGAAACGATGGGAGCCCGCGTACTGCAGGATGTCGGTGCACGTTCATTGACAACAGATGGCCCTGCTTCGCGGTGTCTCTCGTAATTACGTAAACTGTTTGGGAGGTCAGACGCCCAGGCATTAATGGACAATAAACAGCTTGCAACGTAACTACTGCTCGTGCGCGAGAAATTTTTAAATATCTATCTATCTATCTATCTATCTATCTATCTATCTATCTATCTATCTATCTATCTATCTATCTATCTATCTATCTATCTATCTATCTATCTATCTATCTATCTATCTATCTATCTATCTATCTATCTATCTATCTATCTATCTATCTATCTATCTATCTATCTATCTATCTATCTATCTATCTATCTATGTTACCAGCTACGACTTTTAGCTCTCCTGGCCGTTTCGAGGATGGGATGTATACCAAAATGTTTTATGGCTCAACATGATGTATGACGAGCATAGGTGGTTAGTCATAACATGAAAATCATGACACGAACGTCATGATGGTCATGGTTTACATGGCATGGTGTTGCTGCTCTTGCGGTGGTTTCGTTCACTTGACGTCGTTTGCAAAACTGCTATGTTATGGCTTGATTAGATGGCAAACGTGACACACGCTAACGTGGAATTCATGACATTCATGTAATGCAAGCCATGACTACGCACCATACTCTCATGGAGGTCGTTTCGCTAGCTTCACATATACCAAATTTTGTATTACGCGACTTGAATGGATGAAGTCGGTATACATGACGAGGGCCAACACGATAATCATGGCATGCGTGTCGAGTAAGGGCATGAGAACATGCCTCGCTCATGATGCGCTCGCGGCTGTTTTGCTGGCTCCACATATACCAGACTGGTTATTACGCGATTTGAGTGGACGACAAAGGTAAGTGACACAGCCAAATATGACAATCTTGATATGCGTGTCATGTAAAACAAGACCACATGCTACGCTCATAGCGTACTCGTGGCCGTTTAGTTTCGTATTACGTGACGTGAATGGACGACGAACACAAACGCCAGGCGCAAAATGATAATCATGACATGGAAGTCACGCACGGCTTAATATACCAGCCTACCTCTGCTGGGGCTGGTATTGCAAACGTTTATTTATTTATTTATGATACCTCAAAGGCCCCTAAAGGAAGGGGTTTTACATGAGGAATGGGCATATCTACAAAAACAGCTCTTCTATGATGCGTTTGAAGATGGCTTGGTCGGAATGAAGCACTGCCTTGGTGGGAATATCATTCCAGTCCCTTGATGTCTGCTTGAAGAAAGAGGAGGCATGGGAGACAGTGTGGGCTTGAGGGGGGTATACGGTTTTTTCGTGGTTGGTCCGGCTTGAGTGGCGGTGTGCGGGAGCAATGAGATCGGCTTGGGGTGGCTTCTGAAAGAACTTATGAAAGAGAGAAAGGCGGGCGATTCGACGGCGTGATACAAGGCTGGGAATGTTGGCTTAGGATTTGAGTTTCGATGAGCTAGAGTTGTAAGAATAGTCCGAAAACATGAAACGTACGGCACGATTCTGTACGGATTCAAGCATGGTAATGCGATTATGTTGGTATGGGTCCCACAAGGCGCATGCATATTCGAGCTTCGGCCTTACTAAGCAGCAGTACGTTAGAAGTATGACTGAGGGGGGTGCGAATCGGATATTACGCCGCAGGAAACCAAGAACGCGATTAGCAGAATTTGTTATGCTGGTTATGTGGGTGTGCCATGATAGATCAGAAGTGAGGTTAATTTCTATGTACTTGAAGTAGTTAACAGGGGATAATAAAGAGTGACCTATTAAATAATCGCGAGCCGGGTATGACTTCTTTTGATGAAAAGTGAGAAGGGAGGTTTTTGATGCGTTTTATAACATAAGCCACTTGCGGCACCATTCTTCAGTTTGACTGAGGTCAGATTGTAGGGATAAAACATCGTTATTATTGTTAATAGGGCGGTATAGCACGCAGTCGTCTGCAAACAATCGTATCCCGGAAGAAATGTTAGTTGGAAGATCGTTAATGTAAATGAAAAAAGCAGGGGTCCGATGACCGTTCCCTGCGGATCCTCTTATGTAACAGGTGTGAGAAAAGAGGAGCGTTCGTTAACGTAGACGAGTTGCTGACGGTTACGCAGAAAATCACGTATTCAGTGAAAAACAAGATGTTGAAGGTTTAGGCGAGACAGCTTTAGGAAGAGGCGGTTATGGGGTACTTTATCAAAAGCTTTTTCAATGTCCAAAAATAGCGCGTCAACGGGAGTGTTAGTGTCAAGGCTAGAACTGATGTCATTATTGAAGAGAGCTAGTTGAGTGTCGCAAGAAAGGCCCTTATGGAAGCCATGCTGACTGGGATGAAAGAAACTAACCGAGCTAAGAAACTTCGCAATATGTGAATGAAGAATGTGCTTCATTCATTTGGAGCATACACTCGTTAGTGAGATGGGACAATCGTTTCTCGGTGACGCTGGGTTACCTTTTTTGGGCACTGGGATGACCCATTCCACCTTACAGTCATGTGGTAGGGTACTAGTGGAAAGCGATTGCTGAAATACGCGAGAGAGAATAACACTGGTGATTTGCTTTGTACTTTTTAGTATTTTGGTGTTGATGCCGTCTATGCCAGCTGATGATGTCATCTTTAGGCTGTCGATTAAGGCAGTGATACCAGCAGCCTCAAAGGTGATTTCCTGCATTACCGGATATTCAATCGGGGACAAGTAGGGCAATTCGCTATCAGACTCTTCGGTGAATACCCAGCAAAAAACGTTGTTCAACACGCGTGCGGTATCATGTAGTGGAATGGGTTGATAATTTTCGTCACAGATTGATAACATTTTAGATGCGCTTGGGTTGATAAATTTCCAGAACTGCTTGGGGTTAGCGTTTAGCATGTTCGGCAACGTTGAAGCAAAGAAGTTGCATTTGGATTTCGTGGCAGATAAATTGAACAGTTTTTCAGTGGCGTGGTACTTTTCCCACACTTGCACCGTGTTTGATAACTTAGCAGACCGGTAATGCCGCTTCTTTTTGTTTTTTAGGCGCTTTAGTTCCACACAAAACCATGGTGTCTGTGGTCACTCTGTTACCATTACGGTGGGGATGTAAGAACCAATGAGATCGTGCAATTTGTTTTTGAAAAGACACCAGTTTGTTTCAACTGGGCGTTGCGAAAAGTCTTCATAAAACCAGCTGTAGAATGATGCGAGTTCCTCGTTAATGGCGGCCACGTAGTTGCTTTTATCGTAAAGTGTTGATTTTTTCTTCACGCTTTTCGATCTGGTGGAGTGAAACTGTAGTTTAGCATTTATTATAGCGTGGTCACTTAGCCCAGCGAGGTACGAGACGGATAAAACAGTTTCTCGGTGCGATGTTTGCAAAAGTTCGAGGATACTTGATGACTGAGCAGTTTCTCTCGTAGGGGTGTAAATGAGTTGTGAAAGTCTGAATGTTAGGCAGGAATTAACGAAATCACTTTCCGTGCTACATTTGAACAAAGTTAACGACAAATCAGACCAGGTTAATCCGGGAAAGTTGAGTCTCCATGTAGTATGTTCTTTTGCGTGAGTTTCAGCAACTCATAGTAATTTGTATGTAAATGAATACTTCATCATTCTTGGCTGTCATGTTTTATGGAAGTACATGTGCTTCGTTAATAACAAAAAAAACACGCACGCTCACGCCATTGCAGTGGCGTGAGCGTGCGTGTTTTTTTTTTGTTATTAACGATTTGCCCTATGCATTCACGTTTCTTCTTTTTTTGTGTGTCGTACTGCTCGTATCGCGCAGCCTACCGTTTTGGGCACACGTAAAAAAAGTACATAAAAAAGATGCGTTCCACGCCGAAATTCGCGTTCGCAACGAGCTGGGCACCGACAGGGTGCCCTATACGACGCCCACACACTCCGCAACACCTTACCAACCGTTCGCTGCGATGTTGTTGGGAATTCGTGTGGTCGTTGCATGAATATAGCGCGTGAGTGCGTGCGCACGCGCGTCTGTGTGTTAGATCACGGCAACTGCATATGTTGTATGATTCAGTCACCATAACGCAACTGACGACCCCCGCTCTTCCCACACGTCAAGCAGCAGCAAGTGCCGTTAACCGTACTGTGCTGTGAACGCAAAACAGATTCGAATAGGTCGCGTAGATAGCTAGCCCGACACATGATACGATAAGATTTGCGTCAGATATTCGACGTCTACATGCACGCGTAAGACAGCGGTATCCGCAGCAGCTTCGTCATACGTACGGATAGCACCGCATCGGACGTCACGTCTGACAGAGAAACTTGATCGGTGATTTTTTCTCACTTAAAAAGTCTACCTTGCACAACTTCAACCAACGATTATGCATTTCAACGAGCTGTGTATGGTTTAATGATTGATTGATTGATATGTAGGGTTTAACGTCCCAAAACCACCATATGATTATGAGAGACGCCGTAGTGGAGGGCTCCGGAAATTTCGACCACCTGGGGTTCTTTAACGTGCACCCAAATCTGAGCACACGGGCCTACAACATTTCCGCCTCCATCGGAAATGCAGCCGCCGCAGCCGGGATTCGAACCCGCGCCCTGCGGGTCAGCAGCCGAGTACCTTAGCCACTAGACCGCCGCGGCGGGGCATGGTTTAATGACGAAAAGATAGTTCTAATATTGTGCCCGGCACATATATTACTCTCTCTCTAACTTGAAAAATCGGCGCAGCCCCGCCGTGGTGGTCTAGTGGCTAAGGTACTCGGCTGCTGACCCGCAGGGCGCGGGTTCGAATCCCGGCTGCGGTGGCTGCATTTCCGATGGAGGCGGAAATGTTGTAGGCCCGTGTGCTCAGATTTGGGTGCACGTTAAAGAACCCCAGGTGGTCTAAATTTCCGGAGCCCTCCACTACGGCGTCTCTCATAATCATATAGTGGTTTTGGGACGTTAAACCCCACATATCAATCAATCAATCAATCATTGAAAAATCGGCGCGTAAATTGGGGCCAGAACAGCGCCAAAAAGCAGCACACGCAGAAATTGGCTCATATTCTAATATTATGACATCGTGATGTTGACTTTTCAGCTGACGCCGGCAATAACGTTCAAACGGCGGGCCAATTATGCCGGTCTTATTGGATGGCTCCACCCATATTGGCTGCTACTTGTACAACCTGGCCGATGTGTCCGTTCTAATAGGCCGGCACAGCCTATATGGGCGGAAAGTTCTGAAAGCTGGCCCAGTATAACCAATCTAATAGACTGGCACAGCCATCATTGGCGGAATGTTGTTAATGCTGGTCCAACATAGCCGATCTATTCGGCTGGCAGAACCAATATTGGGGGTACGTTGTCAACGCTGGTCCAACGTCGCCGTTCTATTTGGCTGACATAGCCAATCTTGGCGGTACGTTGTGAAAACTGGGCCGTTCATGGGCCAGGCAATGCCGATCTATCCCCAATATTGGGCCAACCTTCTGTGCTGCCTGGGTATAATGAACATTGGGATAAGAGCCACATAGTGAATTCAAAACATCATGGTATTCAGCAACAAACGACCGGTCTACGTCAGGTGGGCGGTAGCACACACCGATAATGGCGGGGGGACAGAGTGCTTTGCAGGATACAAACAGTACTTCTAAGTTACTGGAAATTTCTATAACATTGCACAACAACCTGCTGTGAGCCGCTATGAGCACACCACCTCCCCGCCTACCGATGCGGTCGCAACGAAAGACATCAAAACCAGGGAAATGGAGTGCCAACTCAGCATCAGAAATTGACTCATTCAACCAAGTTTCGGTTCCTACGACAAAATAAGATTCTGTAGTTTCTATTATGTGTAGTAATATTTGGTCTCGTTTAGGTATGAGACTTCTTACATTGGTGTAAATGAGTTGAACGGGAAAAGTGTTAGCAGCAGAACGTAAGGGAGTGCAAGGCCCCCGTGATTCCGAAACGTGCTCAGAACAATGCAGATCGCGACGTGAATTCGGTGTTAGCTACGATGGTCGCGGGATGACGCTTTCCGAGATTTCATCGTACACGTACGTGACGCCTTGATGACTAGCTTGTTGTAACGAAGTTTTATCGGTTTATTTTTTGCTTTGGCGAACTCGGCCAATTTATTTTGTGCGAGGCGTGTGCCCGGTGAAACTTCTTCGCTGATGCTGTATGGACACCGTCGGAGGTTTTTGGAGCATGATAGTACACGATCTTCGTCTTTCCGATTTTCAAAGCGTACGATTATGGGTCTCGTCTTGGCAAGGTTGAAACGGCCTATTCTGACAGCCCTTTCGATGTCTTTTGGTGCTAACGGAACGCCATGGTTTTCACTGCATACTTCAATTGCTAATTGTTCTGACTGAGCCCATGTTTCATTAGCGCTGTCCTTCAGACCAAAGAATACAAGATTGGATCTGCGGGTGTGATCCTCCGAATCATCTACTCTAGCTGTAAGACTATCAATTTCACGTGAGTTCTGCGACGCGATTGCCTGTACTTCCTTGATGTCATTCTTAAGGGAAAGGAAGGATGCACAGTCTATCTCAATTTTTCCAAGTCTTTTAGTGATAGTACCGAGCGTTTTGTCATTTTGTGCCAGTTTGGTACGGAGAGACTTCATCTCGGTTAAAAGCGCAGCTTGACTTGTTTGGAGATCTTGCAAGGCTTGTGAAATATCGGAAGTTGCTTTCGAGGGAGACGAACGGGTAGGGGGACGAGGGTTTTCCTCAATGTCGCCAGCTAGAAGCAACAGTTCTAAGACTACAGACGCAGATTCATAGGCAATTCTCGCACAACAAGTGGGGCTTGGCAGCACAATCAATGCCATATAGCGAGTACGCGATGCATACAAAGAAGAGCAACTGTTTACCTGCACAAGAAGCAGGCGGGGCGTGTAAGCGTTGGCCATCTAAGCGTTGCTGCCAACAACATACTTGCTTCTTAACCAGACACTTGAGTGTGCGTAACATTTTTACTAGTGTTTACTGGATACACTGTTTACTACATATATAGGGTGTTTATTTTGAAGTGACATATCAAACATTTCATTCATGCTTCAGATATCACTTGGGATTTGGCTTTCTTTTGTCATTCTCTTTTGCGTTCTGACCTTCCTGTGTTTTGCTTCGTCTTGCAGGGGGGCAACCTAAAATCGGGCGCGACATTCGTGCAGCATTTCTGGAACTCACTGGAATGTGGAAAGGTGGACATTTTCGGAGCTGGAAAAAACATCTGAACTACTAACATTGCGTTTTGGGCGTGTTGGTATGCCTTACTGTAGTTTTCTACACAGAAAGACGCGACACAGACAGGCGCTACCTTGCAACAATGGTTATTTAGAAAACAGGGAACCACATATGTAAAATATTTTACTTACGACTTAGAAGTGCCGCCATCTAGAGCTGTTAAATCTATTTTTTTTGTTAGTAACAGGATTGACAGTTCGCTAAAAAGAGTAAGACAGCTTTCCGGTAAGGTTCGTTTTCTAACCAGGAACTCTCGTTCAGCCAAGGCTCGTTTACCGCGCTCAATTTAATCACCTCACACTGGCAGAGTGGGCACGTCTAGAAGCGATCAACAACGAAGCGTTGCACGCAATAACTGGACTGCCACGCATAACTCCACTGACAGTACTGCAACAGGAGTCCCAAGTAAACGCAATGGTTGAATTAGTGCATCAGCATAGCTGTGCCCTCCCTCAAGCCATCAACGTTGTGTTCGGCTGCTTCATTGGTGTGGTACATGGGCAAAGAAGTTCACCACACACCTTCACTGATGACCACAATTACCCCATGGAACAGAATGCAACACATTGATAACAAACCCCTTAGTCGCCTTTAGAGCCCGGTGCCACGCCAGGCGAATGCTCAAGTATCCCGCCTGCTTCGTACAAATAACCTATGTGCCGCTACTGTCGGCGCTTATGCGGACGCTAGTATGAGCGGCACCACCATTCATACCACGCTTGTATATGTCCATTAATACCAGAGACTGGCCAGACATGCTCATATTTTGCGGCTGCTGCACCACCGGCTCACCTTGCTCAGCTGACCGCCGTACGCGATTGACTGGCAGCACTGCTACCTCTTCTACAACTAGGCAGATGCTCCCAGCTTATCATTTGTACGGACTCAACGCAAACTATTCACGATATAGGACGAATGTATCTCTCTACGTCCCTCTCGGATACTATTCCCGTTCTTGCTGCCCCCGAATTTGTGCAAATACGTGTTCAGTGGATTCCAAGGGCTGCTCTGCCGGACCTTCTAAAAGCTCAATTGGCAATCCACCCTCAAGTTACACCATACCCGCTACCGCATTTTCGGGAGGACGCTCAAAGAAAGATGCTCCGGGAAAAAAGAAAGCATCTGACGTTCCACACGAGCTCTTATACTTCCGTGTGGATCAGACGCGATTACCCCACCCATGACCACCCTTTCGGGGCGAAATTACCGAGGACCATATGGCAGATAATGTCTATTTTGTGACACCCCAATTCAAGATGTAACTGCCTCACACTTACTCTGGACCTGCACTAGCCTGCAATGAAGTCGTCGCCGCCACCTCCGTGCAACAGGTCTCAGGCCTGGCCGACCACCCGACATTGATGGCTGGTTTCGTGAACCACGCCGCCGTTTCTACTAGACTTCATATATGAAGAAAACTTGTATGTGTATTTATTAAAAAGTTATTATGTCTTAGGGCACACTTTGGTAATATAAAAAAACTTGTTCACACATACCTTTCTCGCCCATTGTGCTTTTGCCTTTTTCCCTTTTCTCACGAACGACAGGCCCTATGTCGTCCACCACGTGATGACTGAGGGCACTTAGCAAGTGGGACAACCCCATAGTATTAGTCGGAGAAAACGAGGTTTTGTTGAATGCGTGGCTGAAGGAAAAGAAAATTTCAGTGACTTCTGCAGCCCTCGCGGAAGCGCGGCTCATGTGTTGACGTGTTGTGTTACTGGTGTACCTTCGCTGGAACTCGGAGAGGTAAAAGAGGAATCAGAGAAAAAAGCAGTCGGCGAACGCACGTTTTAAAGAAGCTAGTCTTTCTTGGGGACCTTCGACGCAAAAGTTTTGGTATGTCTGGCTGTCCATCTGTCTGTTTGTCCACTCTTAATGGCACCGGGCACTTGAAACGGCCGACCCCATCGGCAGCACCCATCAATGTTGCTCAAGATTTTGCGTTCCTACCTCTGCAATGGTCAATTAAAGAGCAATTATTGCGTATGTCTGGGGGAGCCAAAACAAGACGTATATATTCTGCATGTGCGTCTTTCCTTGAAAAGGCATAGATAAGTGATTTTAAGGACCGCAGCGCTTATCACGCTGCGTTGATCATACAACGCTTGCACGAAAAGCCGAGTGTTTCCAACGCTTTGCTAAGACGAGGCGGTGGTGGTACCTAACCGTCGTCTTGGGTTCTACACGATATCAACTCTGAGAGGGGCGCGCACACCCGTCTCAGAGCCACGCGCTTCGTTTTCTGAGAAAACTGCCAGGTAGCGCTCATGTCTCACGCGTGACGTAACTTGATGCGTTCATTCGCCTCCGCTGCACGCTTGAGGCACTCTGACGCAGCGCCTCCAGAATACCATTCACCAATTTCCTTGCGCAGAACATCCAATAAACGGTTTGTTCACTCTGTTCACACGTAAGACTATCGTCTTTCGAAGACATTTGCGGATTAACATGCAGATACGGGGCGATGTTTTTGGTTAGAAAAAAAAACCCTGACAGAAAAGCCACCTTGCATATTTTTGCAAATAGTCACTTGGTAAGGCCATGGAACATCGCATGCATCAACCTGACCGTTTTCACCTGTATGCATCTACCGTAACACTGTCCGCTGAGTTATTAAATATGTGAAACAGAGAGGTTAAGAACCCAGTGTGGCGGCACTTAAACGCTTTGCAACCACTCTGCACATTCAGGTAGGATTGTGTACGTGGGTGACTCCTTGGAAGGAAGGGCAAACGATGCTTTCGAGGTACACTTAACTGCCGGCCTATCAATACCTTCAGCCTCAATAAATTTTGTGGGTTAGCAAACATTTTCTGGTTATGTGTAAAGAACGTTCCTGAAAAATGTGCATACACGCGCCACGAAATTCGTCCCTTGGGCATGAACAGTGCCTGCATTGGGTACCGAGGAACCCACCAGTTTTCTCGCTCGAACGCTCGTTGACGCGCCGTCCACTTTGACCGACGTAGTTCGTGTCACATGCTAACGGAAGCTTATACACCCCTCCATCATTACATTCTATAGAACTGCTTTTGTGCTTCTTTCGCCCCCCGTGTTTCTCTGGTGAGGCAGGTCTGAATAGTCTGCACAAACCCTGCAATTTTTCGGGGATCCAAGTACAATAATTTACCGTTTGCGCATTGTCCCTTATTTATAGTAAAGTATTGTTTTTGGCTCCCAGAAAGTTGTTGCCCCTGGCCTGAAAATGTCATCATCATAAACGGGTGTGTGTCACAGAGATGGGGGTAAATACCCCTTGCCACCACTGGTCTACTAAAGAGACAACGGATAGCCCGAAAATCGCCTAGAATCAAAGGTATGTTCCACAGGAAGTGGGCGAATCCTAATGCTCGAAAGGAGAAAGCAACATCGTGACCTTCACTAAATGCAACTCACCCCATAAAAAATCGTTGTCGAACGTAAACTTGCTGGCAAAGACAAGTGAAACCGATGATGAGACCATGTTGGTTGTTATGGTCATGATTTATGGCGCAGAGCTGGTTTTTTATTTATTTTCAAATACTGTTGGCTGTTATGGCCGTAACAGGGTCGGTACAGTAAACCTAAAAGATAAACAAGTACAGAATATTATAATGAAGACAGAATTTTAAAATATACACAAAAGAAAAATATTTAAACGCTGTTCATAAAAATGTACATACATATATTGTGATGGTGGTATAGTATTTAATATAAAGTAACTATGCGATGTATTTTTGAACAACATGACCACATATGTACAATACTATAGCAACACTCAATGTTCATGATATAATTTTAATGCACTTTTGAGAGCTTTCTATTTTGTTCGAATTAAGTAGCGGTACTGGCATCTGATTCCACTTTTTTATCGTTCGTGGAAAAAAGGAATACGCATACACATCATGATTGCATTTAGAAACCGAATACACAGATTGATTGCATGATCTGACATTCCTGGAAGGTATGAGAACAAGATAGGGTTTAGTTTCATTATTATGGTGTCCTCTTGATAACAAAATAATTAAGTGGACTGACTTTCCATTGATGAGCCAGCGTAGGCAATTCAAGCAACCGAAGTATTTCAAAAACGCAGTCACTTCGTGAATAACGCGATAAAATTAGCCTTGCGGCTTTTCTCTGTATTTTTTTTTTCAATTCACTTTATTAACCCCGACTTGAAGGGGTCCCACACTTCACTGGCGTATTCTAACGTTGGCCTTAAGTAGGTCAAATATGCAAGCAGCTTAACGGATGGTGTTGCTAGCTTAAGGTTGCGACGAAGGAACCATATTTTTTTTCTGCTGCTGCGCTAATGCTGTTCACGTGTGGTTTCCAACTTGAGCCATTTGAAATGATTAAGCCTAGGTATTTTATTGAGTCAGCTTCGTTTTGGAGTTCTGGAATTCATCTCATATTGGCATTTAATCACATGTTTTTTTTTTCTGTTCGTAACTCTGAGCATAACTGATTTGGATTCATTGATTTTCAATTGCCATTTAGTGGCCCATTTTTCTACGGCTCTAAGAGCTGGCTTGATTGACGCCTGATCATTCTGGTTATTGATTTCACGCTATATTAGGCAATCTGCGAATAACCTGACGGCTATGTCGTCACTTACGTCATTAGCAATATCATTTGTGTAAATAAGAAAAGCAGGGGTCCTAAAACGGTCTCTGTGGTACGCACGAAGTTACGTTAAGCAGATCTGTTTTGTTGCCGTTTATTTCGACATATTGTGTCTGACCTGTGAGGTATGAGCGGATCCACGCTACAACTTGATTATTTATATTCATTTCCATTAGCCTATTTATTAAGTTGGTGTGCACAACCCGGTCAAAAGCCTTCGATAAATCTAAACATATAGCGTTGATCTGGTTTTTGTTATTTAGTGCATTCGAAAACTCATTACTTCTTTCAACCGATTGCTTAACAGTGGACACGTTCGGTCAAAAGCCGCGCTGATTAGGAAAAAAAAAACGCCCTCTTATTTTCAAGATAACCGTAGATTGATTTTGATAGTATGTGCTCTAGAAGCTTGAAGCACACACACGTCAATGAAATGGGCCAGTAGTTTCCTATGTCTTGCCAGAGTCCTTTAATACCGTTCAAAGCTTTAAAGGACTCTTGTCTTGCTTTCCACCTGATTTGTGTGCTGGATCAACTTTTGCAACTAGCCAATCATCTGGGATTCGTTTCTGTACAAGCGATGCCTTAAATATAATCTCAAGATAGTAGCCTACCCATCCTGAATACCTGCGTAAAAACGCATATGGTATACCATCAGGACCTATGGATTTATTATCTTTAATATTAGCAAAAATGCTACATTAACTTCACAAAACACCTCTAGCACAGGCATTGTTGAAATGTACAAGAATTGTAGCGCAAAGGGCGAAAAATTATTTGCAGAACAGTAAACACATATTGGAAAAAAGTCATTAAAACATGTTGCAATACGAGATAATTCCGTCACGAGTTCATTATTAACGACAATATCTCTAGGACCCTCGTTATCTTGTGACAAATGGTGCCAAAAACAGTGTGGGTCATTCTTCATAAAACCTGTCAAAGTAACATCATAGAAGGTTTTCTTAGCAGCAGTGAGCTTCGTGCGCAAGGCAGTGCTTAGTGCGGAAATTTCACTGTGATATTTTTTTTACCTTTTTCCGTTCACGGCAAATTTTTCGTTTTAAATGGATGATTTCACGGTTATCCATGGACTCTGTTCATTTTGTTTTACTTTTTTTGGTATAAACCTACCAATGCAGTGAAATACTATATCTTTAAATTCAGCCCACATTGCATTGACGTCATTCGTCTGACTGAAGCTATCTAAACATAGCGAAAGGTGATCAATAATGCTTGTGTCATCGGCTCGAACAAAATTTGGGACATGCGTATTTGTGCTGTCAGTCCTTGGGCACAAGGTCGTATGCTTTATTTCCAAAAACACTAACCTATGATCTTAAATGCCAGCCTCTACTAATACCTCATATTCTTCAAAACACCCGTCCAGGAACACAAGATCCAAAATCGATTCTGATTTACCAATTACGCGCATGCACTCTTGAACTACCTATTGTAAATCATGACTGAAGGCTATCTCTAGGAGAAGTTCACCATGATTTTTTACGCGAGGATCCGCGCCAAACTCATACCAGTCGATGCCTGGCAGGTTGAAGTCGCCAGAAATAATAATTTGAGACTTGCGGATCTTCAGGCCTTCTAAGTAAAGCTGCATTTTTTCGAGATACGAAATAGGGGAGATAGGTGGTCTATATACTGCACCAAGAATTATAGTTGTTTTACCTACTTTAATTTGGCACTAGACACTTTCGTGTGTTCGAATGCCAGTGAATGATTTTATAGTTTGGTGGCACAAGCTCTTGATCTTTTATTTCGCGCCGAAGCCACGTTTCGGTAATTGTGATGGTGATGATCATAGTTAGCCAGGATGCATTCCAGTTCTCCATTCTTGTTAGCCAGACATCTTGCATTCAAATTGATCAAGCGTGATGTGCTCGGATCACATTCTTCTTCCCGACAGTCATCCTTTACAGAAGCGGCACGTCTTTTCGGACGCTGAACCTTCATGCGGCTGTTCTTTGACTGATCCCACGTATACACGTCCGAGTCCAAGTGCAGCTTGTCGTAATTCAAGCGTGCATGACGCCCACTCTCCCTTTCCTGTTTCGCGGAATCGCAGAGCATTTTACGTCTTGCCAATCTTTCCTTCGAAAAGTTATCCGATATAGAGATGCCGCTGCCTTTCAGCTTTCTGCACTGCTTGTAAACTTCGGCGTTTTCCCTGTAGTCACACAACCTGAGAATGGCAGGTCGAGGCCTATAGAGGTTTTCTTCCCGTTCCACGGTACTCAAGTTGACACCAAGCCTTTTCCGGTATACGTTTACGAGCACCTTCGTTTCAAGGTCGGCAGCAGATTCCTTGTCGGTTTCTGGTACTCCAAATACTACTAGGTTATTCCTCCTACTTCTGTCCTCGAAGCTCTCTATTCTTTCCTGCTGCTTAGGAAGAGTAGTCTCTCATTCCTTGACTGTCTTTGACAATTGAGCTATCGTACTCGCTTGTTCTTTAATCGCTTTAAGGCTGCTTTCTGCTGCCTTCATGCGCTTGCTCAAGCTTTCTAGATCAGCTTGTATCGTCTTTTGCCCATCACACAATTCTTTCAACATTGCTTTCGTTTCTGGCCCAGGGTTCATTTCTACATCGCCGGAAGCTAAATAGACACAATAATGCAAAGCCAGAAAAAATAACTTTGGGGCACGGCCGAACAAGAATAAAGTGGTCATCATTCTTGTAGCCAAAGTAACAGTAATAACTAACCTGTTCAAGGAGCAGAAGGCAATCAGGCGACATTGCATAAGCTGTGCCGCTTTGCCGCTGTGCCCTATGAGGCTGTAGGTTGAAGCTGGCTGATTTATAGTGTCAGCCATGATCCGTGTTGCTTGCCGTTGATCACAGTGCCCAAGATTGCAGTCGATAGCGTTAGTACCATTGAGCGCCGATCGTGTGCGCAGGCGGCCAGATGGCGCAGTTGTTCCACGCATGCAGTTCTTATGATGCGGCAATCAGCGTCACGTGTTCAAGGAACAGAAGGCGATAAGGCGACATTGCATAAGCTCAGCCGCTTTATTGATAGTGGCTCAGTTCGGTTGAAACAGTTGAAGCATTCTTGGTATTTTTTTTTTTTTTACGAACGGCCTCTTTGAGTTCACACTGCAATAGCAAATTGCCCATGCTTAGTTTCAACTTGTTTAGAAGTACTGGTGCCATCGATCGCAAGCTTGTTGCAATCAAATTTTAACGTGAGTGAGATTTGTAGATTCATGCTTGCATCAATCCTTATACGCGTATTACTCTCCCGCGAAATTTTTCCTAGTTTCGGTTTCTTCAATTGGCGAAAATTAAATGCAACAAACGCCCGATGTATGTATGTATGTATGTATGTATGTATGTATGTATGTATGTATGTATGTATGTATGTATGTATGTATGTATGTATGTATGTATGTATGTATGTATGTATGTATGTATGTATGTATGTATGTATGTAAAACTCACCGCTACCTGGTCCCGTCACCAAATCTAAGGAGGCAGCGATGGCCAGAGGGTTCCTAAAATGAGGAGACCTTCCAACTAGTGCTTGTGCAATAAAAGGTTATTTCTCCTCCTTCCCATGAGAAGGGAATTCAGCCCAGTTTGAGCGCATTTTAGTAAAAGCGCACCATAGCTGCACGCAAGACAGAGCCAGAGAACGACCACACATATACAACTACGATCGATGTATCACCGACATTTCGGGCCTTTTCCCAATTTGTCCAAAGCAGATTTGAGACGAGGCGTAGCTCTGTGGTAGAATACCTGACTGCCGCGTATAGTATGCCCGGGTTCGTTCGATTCATGTGCGGATAAAAATTTGTATTCTTTGCTTCCGTTTCATCAACACTATATATATATATATATATATATATATATATATATATATATATAGATATATATATATATATATATATATAAATTTTTCCTAACGCTTTAAATATAAACGATTCAATGCTGCCAAATCTTGGAGAGCCAAAATAGCTAGATTACCGCTGAAAAGTTGCTAAATTGCTTTTCAAACATTTTTTAATGAAATAACTACGCAGAACCCGCACAAATGAAGAGAAAAGTGTTACTCCTTAAAATACAATAATTTAGGACAGGCGTGGTTTTAGCAAAATGTCAAAGAAATGCATCAGAGTTCTGTAAACGTCGCGGGTATGCGAATATTCGAACATTTTAAATAAGAAATCAAACAGCGCATAATACAACAGCCGAATGCTTGGAAATATTTTGATAACCAGCACTGATTAGGAGACCCCAATAGAACAACGTGTTGGAAAAACACTGATCACTTTCGTTGTTTTAGTTCGTGAATTTCAAGGCTTTTGTTGACTAAGGTGCATGCAAGATGCAAGCAGGTTAGGAGACACCAAGGTCAAGTTGTTATGGGAATATATTCTGCTCATCAGCGAGTGAAATATTTCTTGCTTTCAACTCCCGTGTGATTGAAGCGAATACGTCTTGAATCCTCTTTCTTTTGTATCAGATTTCTATCATTCACTCGAGAAATATTGTTTACCTTTGACGTCATAGCTGGTGAGAAAGCTCACGAGAAAGCTTAAAGTAGGCTTACATTGAAGGACGCTTTTAACAAGAAAAAACAAACAATAACTTGGAATCTGCAACATCATACCCTAAACAAGGATGCGAAGTAATCTTCCCCGAAAATTGTAGATGGGCAGAAGTATAAAGCTTTGGCGGTGAAGGGCCATAACTCCCGTGGTACATGTAATTATTGGTCGATATCGGCCATTGGCAGAGCATCACCTTCTGCCGCTCAATATTACGCTATTGTGCCGATTTCTTAACCAGATCGATTGTCAAGCTGTATTCTTGATATTTTGCCTTGTGTGTGTGTGTGTGTGTGTGTGTCATTAAATTCTGTCGCAAATGTAGAGTAATGAAAGTGGTTGCAAAATCACGCGTTTTGTCGGTGGCATTTCTTTGATTTTTCTTGAACCTAATTCCCTTTATTTTTGACAAAAGCAGTTCAAACCTACGATCAATGTCTCTTATGCTTTCCCTGGATGAAATGACTTGGTTTAACGTACATGTATTTAACGCTCAGCACTAAATAATTCAGAAAATGTCAAGACAGTGCAGCTGAAGTTAGCTGAGATAGCTACACTAGGAGACGAATTTTGTATTAAAAAAACTGGAATAGTTACTCGAAACCAAATAAAAACTTCAGCAGCTAGGTGAGTCTAAAAGTAGCTAGATCTAGCTTTGAAACAGCCAAATTGGCAGCACTGACGTGATCAGTCACCTGTGGCGCATGCCGTGCGTGGCCCGTGGTGCACGTGTTATGACGGATTCTTTGGCACCACGTGGACGCGGGGAATAATTTTGGCAAAAACGGCCCTTGTCGGTCTCTGGTCTACCCTTCAGAGAAGTCGGCGCACCTCGTCGAACCTCTTCGAACGCGCCATACCATGTACGTCAACTGGTATGTGCAACACGTGCCTGGAGGGAAGGGTTGACGACATACGCGACAGGATTTTCCCGTCATCCACGTCGTGAACATAGTTTCCATTCGGGTAGCCGGCACGACATTGTATTTTAGTTGCGCTGAGCGAAATTCCACTGCAGCCAGTCTTGGGAATACACTTCCTACAGACGTCATCCATTGAGCGTTTTTCTACCTCACTGCTGCCGGACGTTTTCGAAGGAGAAGCTCTGGGGCGCATGAAAACGTGTGAATCACTCTCAACGCTGCTTAAAATGCTTGCTCAGATATTTGAGCGAGAAAGGTTTAGTGGCTTCTTTTTAGAACATGGGCTTTCATGTGTGTTATACCCCGCCCGTGACAGCGTGTGCAGTGACTGACCATCCTGCCATCTCTTTTCTCTTGCTTTCCCTTATCCCTTTACCTGGGTGAGGCATAGCAGCAACACCACCTAGACTTTGGTAGCAGCATAGAAGCCCGCTTCCCAGGCTGACCTCTTCTCCTTTTTTTATTAAACATATTCTAACTCACTGCTCCAGTACTTTATCTGGAATTTCTAAATTCATAAAAGCCTAGTTTCAAGTTATGTGTTTTGCAAAGTTCCGCCTTTTTTTTTGTTTTCAGAATCTTCTTTCTTACTTTGTGCACAAGCTAGTTTCTTCCTCACCTTTTACACAAATTTGCACACGATTTTTTCACGTTCTGCATAATTTATTTTTTTGGCCATTCTATAGCGATCTTTTGTACTGTATACACCTATGTATAGGATCTTTTTGCACAAGTTTGGATAATGTTTGTCACAGGGGCCCTTTCCGAAAACTCATGGTTAGTTCTAGAGTCCAAATTGTATAAATATATGCAATATGCTCTATTATTGTTATGAATAATAAAGTGATAGATAGATAGATTGATTCATTGATTGATTTACAAATAAAACAAGACAACAGGACCGGTTCGTGCGCCACCTATTCTGGTGGGGAGGCATTCAAAACGTCGAAAATCAAAAGTGCGAACTATCGGAACGTCAAAATTTAAAATACGAAAAAATCAAAACGCCCAAAATATAAAAAGTCAAAAATTTAAAATTCCGAAAAAATCAAAACAACATAACATCAATATGCTGAAACATCAAAAGGCCGAGATCACGAAGATGATGCATATTAGCAAGATAAAGGCAATAAAGGTTCCACCTGCTTTGTACCATATGCATGCGCTTTTGCCCTCGTGTCGAATAGCCTCCGCATATGGTTCGCCATTCGAAACTCACGGCCAGGTTGTTCAGGATTCACCATCGAAGCCAAGCTTCTGCATGGTTCATGTGGGTAGTCTGCTGTCCTTTTCCTTCTCTCAATCTGGCTCAAGGCTTCATCACTCGAAAGGTGTTGCCTTGAATACAGTGGTACATATACCGTGATTTGCTGAACAAGCTTGGCAGGTGCCTTGACCGAGACCACCGCGAGATCATTGATCCGCTCTGGAGTGAGAAAAACTGTCGCTCTTGCGGCATCCGGAGCACGGCTAGCGCCAGTCGCTTTTTTCTGCACGACTTTGCAATGTATACCTTTTTTGCAAAAGTCGCTTATAATTATAGCCTAGCCTCTTGCACCTCCAGGAGCGTCTAGAACGTATACTTTTTTTGAGCATCTACACATAATCAATTTGCATCAAAGTTCTGTGTTTCTTTTCTGGGAGCACACCAAAACAGGTTCTTCTTCCATTTTCAATCATATGACAACTATCTCACATTGATGCTGCTTTTGTACTACGAACGCTGGACAGCGCCACTTTTTTTTTCTGCTGACCCGTAAGAGTCGTCCTGTCCGACTGATATGGCTAGCTTCACAACAGGTAAAAATTACGAAATCTTACATCATTATATTATGCTGATGCAGGTAGATTTGCAGAACAAGTCAAACAACTAGGCTCGGGTCAGTGGCCAGTGACGCGGCAGAAAACGAACAAGTGGTAGTCAAAAAGCACGTCATTTATTTTTCACATGGCTCAATGAAATTTGCTCCGCGTTGTTTCGGCGTTCTGTCTTTTTGGTGTTTTGAGTTTTCGTTATTATTACTTTTCGGCATTTTCCTTCTTCGTTCTTATATTCGGTCTTTTCATAGTTCGGCGTTTTGATAGCGACCCGCCTGTCCAGCCACCTGCATCTGGTTTCTCTCGTTCTCGCCCCTTCAAGTAGGTGTTCACCAAAATCGTCATGGGAGGGTGAGAAGGTTTGACAAATATGAATCCCTGGTCATGCTTTCATTTGTAATGTACTTGCGCTCAGAGAAATGCATGAACAAATATATTGGACAGCAGGACTGATGGTCCTCGAATCTGTCCTATCTTCTTGTTTAGTTAGTAAATCAATCATCCAATTAATCAATCAGTTTATTATTTTAAACAATAATAGAGCGCAGTGTATATTATGCAAAAGAAAATAACAAAGAAAGCGTGTTCCAGTTCACAAAAGGGGAACACCGGAAAGGGCGAAGTGTGCGCTGGTGTTTTCCACAGCAAAATATTTACTGCTTTGCTCGTCACCATTTCACTAACGCACCATCACTTCGTTGATATGGGCGAAGGACTGATGTTTCAAATACATGACTTCACTGCAGAGATGCACGTTTGCGCTTCTCGCTTTTCTCGCTTTTCTCGCTTTAGGCAAGAAACTGCAGCGTTTTGGCGAGTTTCGTCGGGGATTCTTACGCGGTCGTGAAGCAAAATGTGATGTTCTAGGCAGTGAAGACGAATGTCAACTCCTAATATGAATAGTATTGCTTACAGCCACTGAAAAAATTTCCGATTCCCCCCCCCCCCCCCCAACGGGAATCATATCGGGTGCCCAATATAGCACCCACTCCTTTTCGCGCCTGTTGTACAACATGCTTATCATTAATTCTTATCTCAATAACCTACTTCCCGAAAGAGAACCGGATCCGGCGTTGTAGCGTCCATTCCTCTCAACTCACAGCGTGGAGCCGTGCTCCCACGTGGGTTCCAGTGAGTGAGGCCTCTGTCTCAACGGCAGGTCTCAACTTGGCGCCATCCCTAAAAATGGAAACACTGCCCCCTTCCATTTGGATACCTTCTTTCTGAATAAAAATGGCCCCAGATTGTAAGCGCGTGATGATGGGTAGAGCAGCGTTTGTGGAATCTCATTTTTTTTAAACGCCCATGTCGGCATTTTTGTACAAGTAACGCTTTTTATTTTTCGTTATTGTTACCCTCCAAAACAGAGCCTCATTTCTTGAGGAAAATATTCTATCCCATAACCTTTTTCTCTGAAGCAGGGGTCGCCAGTCTTTGGACCCCGGATCGGCATATGGACAGAAACCACCCTCCCGCTTTTTTTTTTGTTTTTGCCGATAGACATCTTCCGACTAAGCGATGAACAGCGCCATCACTTGCTGATTCTCAATAACGTATTCTGAGATGTAAACATCAGCGAATGTGTTATTGTTCAGAACCGGCAGCTGAAAATGTTTTGTTTTTGTGGAACCTATGTAGATAAATTTCTGTATTATTCTGGTAGATGTGTTGAAAATAAGCATGATTTCGATTACTGTTTTTATGTCGTTATGGTTAATTCGCAGAATTCCGCTTTTTACTGTATTTCCTTTCTTCTCCTCTTTCTTTGTTTATATATATATATATATATATATATATATATATATATATTTATATATATGCAGTGAGCGTCCCGCTGTGTCTGCTTCATGGAAATCTGTCCTGAGCAAGACCATATTCACTAATCTGCCGCAATAATTGCACACGTGACTCCAAAACCGCATTAATTTGTGGAAACGTACACAATCCCGCCAAACTGCCCAAAATGTGTTCGTTAGTTCACGAACGACTTCCCGGAAGCGGGAATAAATATAAAGGCTACCAACTCCAGCCCAATCGAGCGCAATGGAACTTCAACTACCTCAAACCTTCATGTAAACACACAAGTGCTTAACACAGGAAGAATTTCTCGATTTTCTGTGGGAAAGAACGTCAGAAACAATCAGAGTCATGCATTGCAAAATCAAGAACACTCATCTTATAGTACAATAAAAAGTGCCGCAGCAGAAGTGGCCCCGAGGAAATGTGCAAAAACGATAGTCTTCCGGACCACGAAGCTATCGGCTCTTGTTGATTAGAAGCCAGCTCTGTTGATTAGAAGCCAGCTGGTTTCTTGGAAAGTCATTGTTTTCTATGTTAAAATACAATAAATCGATATAAAAAAGTCATCAGGCCAACTTAACACTATCAGACATTTTGTGCAAAATTGTGCGAATCACTTGTTTTCGCTATTTGTGTTGACCTGGGGCAAAAACAGTGCACGGCAAAATGAGGTTTACACGAAATGAGCCTTCTGCCTGATAAACTTGTCATTAAACTTCAGTTTTGACTCTACTGTTGCATATCGTCTCATCTCCGAAGGCATTACCATGGTCGACGAGTCGATCAACGTGGCGCTTCCCTGGAGCCACGCAGAAATATTTTTGTTTTTCCTCTCAAAGTGGACAAAACCAGAAATATTTTATTCTAAATATTGTGCAAGAGCACAAAATGAATGTCTTCGAAATAAATATGTCTTTAATGAAATCCTAATTTCAGTCAACTGGTGCAATGGGCACAAAAAAAATTATCATAAGATTATTTTTCTTTCAATAGAACCTCGAGGGCCTCGAAATAGTGCTTTGTCAATTTGACGCATCTGCAGACAGTTCTTCTGAAAGGGTTACAATAAAAAAAGAGGAAGGGGGGATGTTTTATTATCTTAAATTTGGTCGAGCGTTGTAGCAAGGATGTTTCCGCTAGGTTATCAAGGAGACACTGATAGCATTCATTCATCCAAACATAGCGCTTGTTTCGTTCAATTTCGAACAAATGGAGCCAATAGTGGGCGCGCAACGTACGAATGTCACAGCGATGCCTTGGCACCTTGATCTTGAAAAACAACAAGCAGGTATTGATAAAAAAGGTGATCGACAGTCAGGAATATTAATCAGCAAGCTCTGATGGCCACTAAGTGGCTGTGATTTCTTCGCGGAAGCGTCAACTACAAGGCCAAGCGAATGCAAAAAAAAAAAAGAAAAACTTTACAGGGGTCGTTCGCGCAAACTAGATGAGACATGTACAGCTGGCCGTCAGCGATGGTGCGTGTGTATTAGTATTTTCGTTCCCAGAAATGCACCCACAGAAGCCAGAGCCCGTGTCCTTTTTTCTGAAGAAAAAAAATAAACAGGTAAGCGGAAAAGGGGGAGCGGAGACACGTGGTTACAGACATGGCATGCCTACACTTCTTGTGAATCCTCATTGCGCCTTTTAGGCTGAGCAACAAAGCTCGCCCACTTACCCTCTATACGACCCTCCCTTCCTCCCAATGGTCTCAGCCATGGCCAAAATAAGGCAGAAGCATGGCCACTGCATGAAAATGTGCGCGGGCTTTCTCATCTAGAGGCCTGGAAGAAGGAACCAATCCCCTTTTTACTCTTTTCCAAAAATAATCCTTTATGTCGAACACACCAAGCCACTCATACTCTCGTTCCCGAAATTTCCCTGTAAATTGGTAATTGGTGGCTCGTGGATACCTTTCTCGGGTGGTAAGTGACCCCATTCCATTGATGTCTTCAGAGGATGCAGAAGGCGCACATGCCCTCCTCAAGACACTTGCCTTCACCAAAGCTACACCTGCGCTGTGCCCCTTTCACAGCCGCGATGCAACACTGGCTTGCACCCACACAGGAGCAGATTCTGCGACATCACTAGGCCCAGTTTACTTGGAAAAATCTACTGCAGACCCCTCTCGCTTTCCCCAATTCTCCTATTTCTAAATTTGGTTGACTCCTTGGAGGAAGCCAAGGCTGTGCACTTGAGTACGGAAGGTGAACGAAACCTCCCTCTTCACGGGATGCCAGTGGATGAAAGTGTAGGGGCTAACCAGGCATTGTTATCTTGTCTACAAAGCATGTTCTATGTGCACAACCACCACCAGGCTGTTTATCATTCAGCAGACAACTAAGGCCAGGGGCGGAGACGCGTCTCTGCGCCAATCACAGACGTTAACGATAATCCCCCAAGCGTATAAAAACGAACTACTCTGGTTGTGGCATGACATCGGACAGGCACACCATGGCTCCGACATCCTCGCTCAAGGTACTGACTCCACTTCCCTTCCGAGAACTCTACTTCTTATTTTTGTATCTCATTGCCGTTCATTTTCTATAGCGACGTATTAGCTTCCCAGCGAATTTGTTCAGGCTGCGTTATCGTTGCCATTAATTTAATCTCTACTGCCCTGCTTTGTGTCTCCCCTTACACCCCTTGCGTGCTTGCCGACTCCAATCTTTTTCCTTTGACCAGGCGTTACCATTCCTTCGCTCGGCATGTCCATTTCTTTCCGATGTCTACTCAGCTGTCATTAACATGCCTTTGTTGCCTGATCCACTCTGCTTTAATATTGAGGAGCTATCTTTATACTTTGTCTTGCAGAACAACGAGCGCTTTAAATTTCACTAATACCTATATTTCTCTATCCCTTGTCTCTTGCAACGAAGTCGTCAACAACACTTATCCAGACAATCGCATATGTTCACAACGGGTGAACATTATTCTTCACACACTAGTGCGACATCATCGGAGATATTCAACAATGTTCTGTGAGTGTCCGCGAATATGTCCCGGGTGGTGTGCCCTTCCAATCATCACCGGACATATATTCGTGAATCCTTGCACGAGAACAACACCAGCGAGTGGAACCATCTTCGCCGTATTGACCTGTCCTGCACTACCCTACCCTTCCTCCTCACGCCATTTTTGATATCGATTCCAATCGGTTTTCCTTCTGACCAGCCGTTACAATTCCTATACGCAGCATGTTCTTATCTTTTCTACTGTGACTAAGGTGTGCTTTAACATGCGTTTGTTGCCTAACACTTTCTGCTTCATTAATCAGAACCTATCATTATTGCTGTGTCTACTTCTTTATAAAAACTACTTCTTTATAAGCCTACTTCTTTATAGTTCGCTACTACCCATCATTTATCTATTCGTCGTCTGCTGCAAGAAAGTCGTCAGCTGGAGAACACTTATCTAAACTATCGCATATGTTCCCAACGGGTGAACATTATTCTTCACGCTTCAAGTGCGACGTCATCGGAGATATCTTCCACAATGTTCTGTGAGCGTCCGCGAATATGTCCCGGGCGGTGTGCCCTTTCAATCATCACCGGTTCAAATTCGTGGATCCTCGCACGAAAAGAATAGCAGCGAGTTGTGCCATCCTTTTTGTGTTCTTACGTGGCTCTTAACCAACGCGAGTAAGTTTGTGGTTGCAGTTTTTTCACTTTGATTTCACTTGCTTAAAACCACCCTCATTCTTAGAGTTGATAATTTACGAGTGTCCGGGCGCCATCGTATTATTTGCCATTTTTGGATGTGCTTGAATCTGCTTTCATCGCATTCAAAGCGACTAATGCCTACCTGATAGCACTTGCCATTTTTTGTGCATTGTGCCTATATTGTGACTTGTGCCTATATTGTGTGACCTATATTGTGTTTTTAAAATAAAGAAGTCATTTGATGTTCTGTCCTATTGTTTTTCATGCCTTTGTGCGCGCTCACGCCACCATGAAGCATTTCTTGGCAAGGAGCACTACAGCACTTTCATGTCGCCTCCTGCTTTATTTCCCAACTTGTCACTCACCAAAGTTTTTAGGGAGGACACAGGAGACGCATAAAATATGATGAGGGATATTCAAATTCAGTTTTGATCACAAGAGAGCAACATTGAATCACATTAGAAGAAACTCTCCTTCCACATAGAAAACAATCTCAGTGTCATTGGATTCATTGCCGGTGTTCTTTAAATGTCTTTAAATGTGAAACCACCTCATTTAGAGGTGGGGCAATCCCCACTTGAAACATTAGCTAGCCCGGGGAAGTGCAGTGAAATAAACGTTGCTGTACTCGATATGCTAGTGAAAAAGGAACCCATGTGAGAAGTGGCAAAAGAGGTCAGAAAAGGCATTGGTGCATGCTGGCTCCAGATGCCAGAATAACAATATAATACACCTCAGATTTCAACACTTCTTCATACTAACATCTGGGGTCTTACGCCCCAAAACTGCACTCTGACTGTGCGAGGCGTCTCAGTGGAGGGTTCCGAAAATTTCGACGATGTGGTGCATGCGCGATGGGCTCCACCACCCCACCAAGCATGGTAAACATGCAAGCTTTAAAATAAAAACTAGCTGTAACCTACAAAAGTTACTAATATTAAAAGAAAAGCTTTATAAACTGAATTATAAAACCCTTTGATAAAGTGCACGAGTTCACTTTTAAGAGGGGTACCCACTGTGGCTACATACATAGTGGCTACATTGCACAGTATTGTATACTGTTCTTGCAAAACGGCGTGCGGGATATTTTATACAGCCACCGCTCTGAGTGACTTGTTTCCATCGCATGCAGGTGCGCCAAAAAAATAGATTTCCATTTTGAGCACTTGTTGCGTCATGTTTTTTTCAACCCCGCTTTGTGCGGTTTTAATACGTGCGCTAATGAACGCGCACATTTGCCGACAACGTCAGATGGAAGGGGCCTTCTTCAAACACGCACTTGCGCATTGTAATAGCTCTAGTACATAGCTGCTAATCATAAACGTGATAATTGCGGTGGCGGAGGCCTTCTATCATTCGAGGGTCAAGACAGAAATAAAACCACTCACATATTCGCGGCTAATTAGACTATGCATTCACTACAGTAATGACGGCTGATAAAATGCGGTTGTGAGACTTTATCACACTATCATGATGTTCATGCCAGGCTCACCTCTCTTGGCCCAACTTCTAAGTAGTTTGGTAAAAAAATGGCAGTTGCCGGTTTCTTAAAGGGTTATGTGCCGTTTTGTCCCATAACAAAAGTGGGATCAGCAATGGAGCACTCGGATATTCACAAAACTTGAATTTGACAAAGCAGGTATACGCTGTAAAGGTGGTATATGCTGTAAAGAACTGCACGGAGAAATACCGTTGCTCCTGGAGGCGGTAGGCAAAATCAAGTTGAATACCATTCGCCATATACCACGCATTGTATAGGTCAATAGTGAATATATCTGGTACGTGTGTGCACAGATTATACGAATATTTGATAATATTATCAAAAGGTCACACAGAAAATGTAATTCATATATGCGTTCGCAAAAAATGCAATATTACCCAAAGCGCATATGAAGAACAGAATCTTTGTTTTTTCAAGATGGGATGGTACACACGGTACAACTCATAATTAAAAACTAACAATTTGTTCAGGGACACACCACAATTGAGCGACTTGATGTTTGTGATGGAAAGTGTGACGACCATATTATGCGTGCAAAGGCCACGCAAACCGCAACTGTGGTGCTCAAAGAAGACTTGTAAAATGCAGAATTATTCAAAAGCTCCAGCGTGTGCAGCTCTCATAGATCATAATTCTTTCTCAATAAGTAGTCATAAATGTACATAATTGTACGCTGAAAAATAAAGCCGTAGAAAGAAGTGCGAAGGATTACGCTGGTAGAGAAAGAATCCCTAAACGACGAGCCTTGTTTCGTTGCTTGGCAAAACTTGGCTGCGTCGATCATGGGCGTACTGGTCTGGAATGCGTTGAAGAAAGAATACAGAAAAAAACACGTTTGGCGACGGCTGGGTTGGTGGAGAACGGGCAGAGCGTTTATACTGAGTGGAGCGCCGTGCGCGTGACGTACAACACCTGCAGGAACATTGCGCACAAAGACTACGCTGAAACCCACAGACAGTCAATTACTTTTATCGCTAGGGTTGTGCGTCTTTAAGTCTACTAACTCACTCAAACCACTAACTAGTAATTATTTTTACACGTGCGACTCCCCCGGCTTTCTCTTCTGCTGAAACCTACATGCACTTTATTTTCTTCAAGCGACACGTTTTTTTGATAATTAAACAGACAAATATGGCACAGTCTTAAAAAGGGAAGCCGTTGCCCACAATAAAACAAGTGATTGCATTTTTTTAAATATAAGTTTTTTTTGGCATGAGTGCTAAACAAATGTTGATAGTGATAATAGTTTTTGCATTTTACGTGCATTATATGGTTTTCCTGAGCATGTGCTGTCGCAAATGGCTTCTGAAGGCTATGTGCCTAACGAAGAGCTGCATTAGAGAAAATTCACAAAGAGGGCCAAATCGAGCATTGTAAAAAATTAGTGTGTATAAGAAGGTCACTGAAACAAAAGAAGTCATGAAACATTCTTAAAGAATTCTTATTTTTTGCTCTCATATATCAAAAGCAAAAGTCATCAAAATGAGCGTGACAGTCATAAATACACGTACGTTTGTGGATTAACTTTATGAATATTGATGCAGGGATTGTGTAGCTGATTGAAGGCTGTTGATATTCAAAGCGTCTCTCCTTGCTTTCACCTCTAAAAAAATTAACCCTCTTTTTATCCACGCACAATAATGTTTTTTCAGTCGATAAGTCCGTTGCTGATTCCGCAATCTCATTGCGGGACAGTGGATCCTAAAAAGGGGGTACTATTACTTTACGCTGTAGCTACGGGTACAATAGCAAACAATGTAATACACATACTGCACCCATCCGCCTCCAAAAATAAAAAAGGAAGGGAGGGGTTTCAATTCAACAATACATAAGCGCACCCAGAATATGATAACTTGTGTAATACATTTGTGGGAAAACAAAAGCTCTGAATATGGAGAACGCACGTTAATCTCATATATTATTTACTTCTTTTAGCACGAAAGTCAACAATCCAATGATTTAAGAAACAATTTTCTAACTGAAACACGAAGCCAGAAAATACAATCAACACAGTTACAGTAATATCCTGGGTCTTACGTCCCGAAACCACGATAAGATCATGCGAGATGTCTCGGTGTAGGGTTCCTTAGATTTGGACCACCTGGTGCTCTTCTATCAAGCTTCTATCATTCCGCCTCTGTCGATATATGACCGCTGCGGCTGGGTTCGAACCCGTGATCTGCGGGTCAGCAGCTGAGCTCGACTACCACTGCTGCATCACAGCGGCCAACATTTTTCAGAGATCGTACGTGGAGCTTGGACATGTTCTAACCGAATTGTTTTCCTCAACGAAAACATTTGGTACTTCCACTTGGTCGTTCATATTCTCGGCTGAACCAAGCGTAAGCCAAATCGGCTTCTGAAAGTTTCCAAGCTTCCTGGTTGGAGATCTTCAGAGCATGCATTGGCTGGGTTGTGTGCTGAAAATAGGGCGGGCTGTGTGCTGGAAACATCAACCTTTTGATATTTTCAAAAGCCAGTCAATGACAGAGGGCTTGTCGACGACGCCGAAATCACTGCACAGGCCAGCCAAATCTGCCCGTTTCACGTAGCGAAAGAATGATAGAAAGGGATTTTCACAGAAGATGGCGAAAAATCAATAAAATAAGTTTCTGCTGTACACATAACTCGAAACATTGCAGCTTTTACAGTTGCTTAACATGTATACATATGCAGCTTTTCGAACCATAATGACACCTTCACTTCACCCCGGAAAAGAACAAAAATAAAAGAAAAGGTGGGTATCTTACTGCGAGAGAATATGCGCACATCTCCAAAGAACTAAGAACATCGAAAGGCTTACCAACCAGACGCACCTTTACTCGTTTGGAGAGAGAGAGAGAGAAAAGTGAACTTTATTAAAGCACCGGCGGAGGTAGCAGGGGGCCACGCAGGGCCCTCTTGCTACCCGACAATATGCAGTCATCAAGCTGCGTCTCGACGCTTACACCGGGGAACCCAACGTTCTCCACGAGGCTATCACCCCTGGGTCCCGTCAGGTGTGTTCCTGCGCGTTTGGCGAGCGAGAGCTGTCTCGATCCGCTTGACCACCTGTAGCTGTTGCTAAGCCGGTACGGCACTGTCAAAGTCCGTTGGCAGTCTGCCTGGGTAGGCTGCTGCCCCTTCTGGATTTTGTTTACAATCTAGCAGTTAGCGTGGCGGTCGCACTGTTACACACACTACCCTTTGCATTCTCGTAGACCTTGGGGGACATGATGCGCAGGCGTGAGCACCAAGTTCGTTTGCAGCTGTTTGTAGAGTATACCGCCTGTTTTCTGGCGAGCTGCGAGTCCGGCATGGACCAACGTGCGCTCCGGTATTATTCCAGCACTTCCGCGTAGCTCGTTATCAGTTCGCCTTTTTCTTCGTCGTCTTCATTGTCAGTGGCTACTCTCTCAGCTAAGCCGAGGGAAGCTGGTTCCACCACGTGGTGAGTAAGACGTCGCGCAGCGGCGTTCACCGTCTCATCGAGGGTTGGACTGTTGCTTCTGAGGGAGCAGCCTTGATGCGCCTGGGACCATCACAGACCAGTCTGCAGTTCGTCGGTGCACCTTCTGTCGCACTTCACCACCCGCGCCGCACTGGATCACACATTGTTTCTGCCGTAGTTTCGGACTGCTGTGCGCGAGTCGCCAAGGATCGTTGTACACTGGGGTTCGGTGAGGGCCAGTGCACTGGCGGCTTCTTCTGCCTGATGCGCTTGCTTTGCACGGACGCTGCAAGTACTGTAGATTTCGCCCATTGAGGCGCGTATTGTTACGGCCACACACGTGTCTTCTTTGTATAAAGCCGAATCCCCATATAAGGCGCCGTTTTCGTTGGCACACGCTTCAGGAAGGGCCTTCGCTCGCACGTCTGGTCGGCCTTGGATGTGCTCCAGGTGCATGTTCTTTGGTAGGGGCGCCACCTACAGTCGGTGGAGGGCCCTTTCCGGAAGGGCGTGGTGTCTCTTGGCTTCGTGTTCAGTAGTGATCGTGCCTTGGCCTTGTCTGGCCAGGATGCTTCGTCCCGGTCGTGTGGTTTGGAGTCTCTCGTGCTGAGACGTTCTTTGCGTTTCTGCACTTTCTTTAAAGGTGTTGTGCACCACAAGCTCGGCCAGCTTTGCTGGGCTCGTGCAGTTGAATACGCCGAGCGCAGCCTTGTATGTCTTTCCGATGGCCGCATTTATCCGGTCGCACTCCTGTGCTTTGCAGTAGTGGAACGCACCTAGCTAGGCAGCGTGGCTGATGGCAAAAGATTGCACCAGAGGTAGTTTGCTGGCCTCCTTCATCTCTCTCTGCCGAGTCGCAGCTCGCTTGATGAGTCGCGATCCGATTCCCCTTTCAGTGATACTCTTGTCGACGGTGACACCGTTGTCTCTACTGGCTTTGAGCATAATGCCTAGGACACGGAGCTTAGAGCCTTTCGGAATGACGATGCCGTCGCTGGTTCGGAGCACGATCTTCTCCGAGTTGTCACTGGCTTTCTTCTTATATAGCTCGGGTGGTGGGATGATCAAGGGTTCGGACTTGGTCTTGATCGGAGTTCCTGAACGACTAAACGCGCGAGTCCTGCTTGTCCGTTACACGATCTACGCGGACGACATCACGCTATGAGTGGCCGGTGGCACCGACGGGTACATTGAAGAAACGCTAAAAAAAGCAGTGAACACAATAGAAGACCAGTTGGACGGAACCGGTTTTCGATGCTCATTTGGACTAATACTTCGCACGTTTGCTGGCATTCACGCTATCTGAAAAATAGTTAAGCCACAGCGTGCCAATTTTTGCGTGAGATGTCCATTCGCAGCGGCCGCATTTTTGTAAACACGCAGTTCGACGTAATCGAATGACGCAGACGAAGTACACCGCTGATAATAATGTATTGCGTTAAAGCATTACATAATTATTTTTCTGACACGACGCAACTCTTGAGCATGAATTGAGGGAATGCGAATTTTGAAAGTCGTACACTGTGATCTATATGAGGAAAACTCAAGAAAAATAATTCTAATGCTGGTTACTAATGTGTGACAGTGACAAGTGCTTTTGTTTCGTGAATGCATTTATGTTTCCAGGTTTTCCAAAAATTTGCATTTTTTAATAATCCAAAGTATTATCCACTTATAGACACCCATAAACAACAACAAATCGGTCGATAAAGTCAACAAATTCGTCGATCTAGAAAGCGTCCTCATTGCTTATGATTCCGACGTCACAATCCTTACTGAAACATGGCTTCAAAATGACATTCCCGACTCGGCAGTAATTCCTAGCTCTCATGAAATCGTTCGTCACGACCGAGGTTCAAAGGGGGGCGGTGTAGCGATAGTACTGAAAAAGGGCATGGATTTTAAGGTTTTGTCGCACGGGACGTGCGTCGAAATGACTTGGATAGTTCTTCGGCATAAAAATTTGAGCATGCTCATTGGCGCTGTCTACAGGCCGCCCAATTCCGATATAGCGGTACTCGAAGCTTTGCAAGATTTTTTGCTCGAACAAAGCAAACGTTATACCCACATTCTTGTAGGAGGTGATTTAAATCTGCCAAAAATAAACTGGGATAACTTTTGCGTTACAACACCCTGCCAGCACTCCGAATTGCTACTTGATATAGCGTTTTCCTGTAGCATGACGCAACTTGTAAAGACTCCTACGCGTGTCACTGCAGGCACAAGTTCGATTCTGGACCTTATTTTTGTTTCCGAGTCTATTTGCAAGTTTAACAACACAATTGAAGTTGTACCAGGCATATCGGACCACGAACTAGTATTATTTAAAACCAACATGTTGTGTACTCTCTCGGTCACCCAAGTATCTAGATTCCTCAATTTTAATACTGCCTCGGACGAAAGCATTTTGGACCTCCTAGAGGAGGAGTACGACAAAATTACTAACAAACATTTTCATAATCGCTGTGACGTTAACCAGCTATGGTCGCACTTTAAGACAACCGTTCACAAATGTATAAGTTCGTTCGTTCCGGAGAAAGTGAAAAAAATACATGGCCGTAGTCCTTGGATTACGCGCGACATACTCCATCTAAAACGCAAGATAAAACGCCTGTCATGCTCAAAAACACAACCACGTAGTGCTGCTCTGACGAGCCTCCGCGCCGAACTGCGCAACAAGATTAGAAGCTCCAAATTTCATTTCTTCAACGTAAAAATGCACAACTTTCTCACAACCAATCCAAGAAAATTTTGGATGCACCTCTCCGACAAAAAAGTGAAAGTGACAAAAATTAAAATCAAGGACGCGGACGTGACTGATGCCAGCTGCATAGCAACAGCATTTAACGACTACTTCTCTTCTGTTTTTTTGCGAACGGGTGACACCCCTCCTGATTTCCACGCAAACAATCTCGAACTGCCAGACTTGATTATAACAGATGAAGGCATCTTGTCAGCTCTACTTCACCTAGACACAAAAAAATCAGCTGGGCCAGATGAAATACCTAATGCTTTTCTTTATCGGTACGCCGAGTGGTGTTCCAAATACTTAGGCTTAATATTTAGGGAAAGCCTGTTACAAGGCGAAGTTCCAGTAGATTGGAAGAAGGGTAAATTGGTACCCATTCATAAATCAGGTGATAAATATGACGTGAAAAACTACCGCCCTATTTCATTGTTATGTACAGCCGGCAAGGTTATGGAACACTTCCTTTTCAAACACTTAAGTTCATTTCTGGAGAGTAACCATTTTTTTTCCCCAAATCAACACGGTTTCCGGCAAGGCTTTTCAACCACCACACAGTTAATTCACACTACTGATGACTTTCTAAAAACACTTGACAAAGGCGGACAAATAGATGCGATTTTTTTAGACTTTGAAAAAGCTTTCGACCGAGTTTCCCATTCCCATTTGATGTTTAAAATTCGCCGAATCCTAACCAACGAAAGAATTCTTCGATGGCTTGATTGTTATCTATCCCACCGACACCAATCTTTCGGATAGCAGATAAAAATTCTTCTTCCGCTCCCGTGCATTCTGGGGTGCCACAGGGCTCTGTCCTAGGACCACTTTTATTTTTAGTTTATCTAAATGACATGTCATCCGAATCTACTGTGCAGTGTCGTTTTTTCGCGGACGACTGCGTTGCGTACCTGCCCATTCAATCAAGAACAGATCACGCCACCCTAAATGAATACTTATCGGTTGTTACAGCATGGTGTAACTCCTGGAAAATGAGCCTCAACATAGCAAAGTGCGTCAAGATGACCATAACACGTAAAAAAAATCCCTCGGAATTCACTTACATGTTAAACAACACTGCTATAACAACCGTTAACCAGTACAAATACCTTGGTCTGACAATCACTTCTAATTTGAGCTGGAAAACTCATATTGAAGGTATAACATCAGCAGCACTGCGGCGATTGTGGTTCTTAAAGCATCGCATGAGGCACTGCACCAGCAAAACAAAACTAGTTGCTTACACTACATTGGTACGCCCATTGTTGGAATATGCTGACGTTGTATGGGATCCACACACACAAACTGAAATATACTTACTAGAACGAGTCCAAAATAAATCCCTTCGGTTTATTTACCACGCGTATAGTAGACACTGTTCAGTCACTGAACTCCGTAATAGATCCGCCCTTCCCACATTGGAGTCGCGTAGAAAGCTACATCGCTTAAAATTCCTTTATAACATAGTCAACGGACACTCAGGACTCCCTTTTAACACTTACATGCAGTACAATACATCGCGGAAAACTCGGAACAAGCATGATAACACCATAGTGGTGCCACTTACAAAAACAAATTCTCGGCGATATTCCTTCTTTCCACGAACAATTTCCGACTGGAATGAACTACCTCATGACGTCACCAGCATCGCAGCGCCCGACGCATTCTTATCAGCTGCCACTGCCTGTCTGTAGTAAAAGCTGTCTGGTCGTATGTGCAGATTTCAATTCTTTTTATGATGTTTTTTCGCTTCGTGTTAGGAACAAAATTTGGATTGTATTTTTGATACCGCTCTTGTGTTGCTCCTGTAACCCGAGTATTCATGTTCCACGCAAACCTGTTATGTGGTGATTTTATTTCTGCGCCGTGAAGAATAGTGTTATAAGTGACTGCAAGTATGAAAGTTTGTATCACTCCTGCCTTGGCCACCAAGAGGTGGCTGGCAGTATGCAATAAATAAATAAATAAAAAAATAAATATGAATACTTCAGAAGGAAAAAGGGCGCTGGTTTATACCAGTTAAACAGAGAAATAGCGTCGTAAAACACGTCTGTGTATTTTTTAATAAAAAAAAATATGCTTAGGGGCAGACTTTCGAAATAAATAAAGAAAAAGCGCTGTTTCCGTGGGTTTTTAAAGCTGGTTGATAACTGGCAGTAATGGATCGGTTTCAACTTCTGTCATTGTACGTCCTTCCGAGGTGCTTATTGCTGCGCAAAGTTACGCGCAGAAAGTCGAATTACCTATACTAATCCTCGCCAAAATAGCTTCTAAACACCTAAGCTGGAACGAGATGAGTCGCAGCTTTTACCTAGGCATCGATTAGACGTGACATATACAGTTTAGCTTTAAATTTTGTTTCTACTGTCTAGAAGAAGAAAAAATTACAGAGCGACAAAACGGTTCTATTACTGACAAGTGCACCTACCACCACGCTTACGCGAGCTACTATTTTTACCAAGGATCCGGACAGACGCCGCCACGCAACTTGACATTGTACTCCTGGCGCCTGAATCAAGAAGTTGCGGTGGTGTGTAAACGCTGCTGACCGGCTACACTGCACTTAGCTGTAGCAGACGACGCTCGTTTCCTTGGCGCAAAGTTAGACTGCAGTGCCGTGGTGACGGGAGCTGCAGCCGGCTGCCTGCTCCCCGCAAACGAAGCGGAGAGTTCCGAAACTGAAAAAATAAAGCATCTATAAACATTGCTCATGATGGTTTCTATGTCAAAGCCCCAACTCGCCCAACAGTCAACATTTTTATCGGGTATGGCGGGCTTTATTGATGTGGCAAAACCTATGCAGGACAAAGCGGGAGGTACGCAATCAATCGCCTCAGGGAACATTTTTGGAACGTTCAGAATTAGGCAGTTTAGATGTTCACTGGGCGGCAGTGATGATTTTGGGGTCTCCAGTGCTGACCTAAATGCACGTCATTGTATGGAAACGAAGGGCTCACTTATGTTCAAGAAGTGCGCTATTGTAACAAGGAGCACAACCAAACTCGCGCGGGAAATGAGCAAGCGGAAAATATAATAATAGGTACTTGGGGTTAAACGTCCCAGCAACTTGATATATTCGTGAGAGGAGACGCCATACTGCAGGGCTCAGGAAATTTTGGTCATCTGGGGTTTTTTCCAAGCACGCGGGCCTCAAACATTTTCGCCTCCGTCGAAGATGCAGCCACCGCGACCGGGATTCGACCCCGTGACTTTCGGGTTAGCAGTCGTGCGCCATAATGATTGATATGTGGAATTTAACGTTCCAAAGCCACCATATGACTATGAGAGACGCCGTAGTGGAGGGCTCTTGAAATTTCGACCACCTGGGGTTCTTTAACGTGCACCCGAATCTGAGCACACGGGCCTACAACATTTCTGCCTCCATCGGAAATGCAGCCGCTGCAGCCGGGATTTGATCCGAACGCCACAATACGACCACCGCGGCGGGGCGCGGAGGATAAGATAGTTAGCTTTAGGACATAATTGTGGGCCCAAGCCATCGATCTCTCTAGCTTACAAAGAATTCTGTCTCCTGCGAAGTCAGTGATGGCATTTTACATTTTATGTCTCTTGTGGTGGCGTCTTGTAAGCTCACGTGTGCCCTTATATATTCCGTGCCCCTGGCTTCAATGAAGTGCTCTAGGCTAGCGTCTGCGCATCTTACGTGGCTTTTCGACTTCGTCGACTTAGGCGCTTAGAAATAATGGTCATCTCATACGAAACTGCCTCAGTTGTTCATCGGAGCCTCTGGTCACACAACCCACTGTTGACAAATTTTCTGAAGTTTGATATTGATCATTTTCATTTGCATCTTTGTACAGCTTGCAAAAGTACAGACGGAGGATTATTGTAGAAGAAAACTGTCTTCGGATGCAAAAGTGTCCGACAAACCCACAACTCTTGGATATTTCACGCACACGCACGCACACACACACACAGATTATATATATATATATATATATATATTGTTATGGCGTTTATTAGCCGGCACACAGCGAGCCTACACAATGGCGACAGTAACAGCCAAGCACGGACTATCCGCGCGAGCGGCGTTCTTTTTGGGCAGACCCACTAGAAAGCACTTGAAAGTTCGACCCATTTCAGTGTTCGGCGGCTTCTCTACAATATATATATATATATATATATATATATATATATATATATATATATATATATATATATATATATATATATATATATATATATATATATATATATATATATATTGTAGCGAAGCCTCCGAACTATGAAATAGGTCGAACTCTTGAGTACCTTCTAGTGGGGCTACCCAACAAGGACGCCGCTCGCGCTGAGAGCCCGTGCTTGGCTGTGACTGTCGCCATTGTATATTCTCGCTCGTTGCCGGCTAATAAACGCCTTAACGATTTGGTGGAGAGTGCTGCGATCCCTGTCTATGCCTTTGGAGCTACGATCACGTACCCTGCCATCTACTATGTACCACGACGCTTCTCAGCAAACGCCTCCTCCAATGCCACCCCCTTGTCCCGGTGTCCCCAGAATCCGCGATCCACCCATCTTTACTGGCGCTGATGGCACTGACGTGGAGGACTGGCTCGCCATTTACGAGCGCGTGAGCGTCCCCAACAAATGGGACGAGGACGGCAAGCTGACCAACTTGGTGTTTTACCTTGCCGGTGTCGCCAGTTTGTGGTACAACAACCACGCGTCCGATTTTGCCACCTGGTCCAATTTCAAGACCGCAATCGTCAACGTCTTCAGCCGCCCTGCTGTTCGCAAGCTGCAAGCCGAGCAGCGCTTGCGTGAACGTGCTCAGGAGGCTGGTGAGTCATTCACCAGCTATATTGAAGATGTCCTGGACCTATGTAACAAATCCAATCACACCATGTCCCAGTCTGACAAGATCCGAAACATCATGAAAGGCATCGACGATGATGCCTTCACGATGCTGCTCGCCAAAAACCCCGGCACAGTGGCTGAGGTCATCACACTGTGCCAGAGTTACGAGGAGCTCCGCCGGCAGCGTTCGATGACCCGACGCTCCCCACCACGAGCTGCAACGCTTGCTGGCTTGGAGGCCAGTTGTGACCAAGTGGCGTTGATGGCAGAACTGAAGTGCTTTATCCGTGAGGAAATCGCGCGTCAGTTCTCCCTCCTGCCCTTTTCCCACCAACCTGCTGTTCAACAATCGGCTACTACCCTTGTCCCTCCCATCCGCCGAGCGATTGAACAAGAAATAGCGGAGGTAATGTCTGCTTACCACCCCCAACAGCCTCCGGCTCCTGCGTCCCTGAGTTACGCGCAAGTGGTCGCCAGGCCGCCCCAAGTCGTTCAAGCACCCGCCCCTCTGACCTACGCTGAAGCTGCTGCACGACCTCCGTCCTTTGCAGCGGGTATGCCCGCTACGTACGTTGACGTAACCCCTCAGCCTCAGCTTCAGTCCACCATGCAGCCACCGTTCCGTCCATCAGCCCTTGCGACATGGGGAGACCAACCCCGGTGAACAGATGGCGCACACCTGACAACCGGCCCATCTGCTTTGCCTGCGGTTACGCCGGTCACGTGGCCCATTATTGCCATCGCGTACAGCCAGCTCCAATTTCTTCACCTGTTGCTGGCCAACTCAGCCGTCCTTATCGCGAAGAACCGCCGTCTATGCCACCTCGATCTCGCCCAGGTCCATCTCGAAGATCAACGTCTCCACGACGCCGTTCCCTGTCTCCCATGCGGCCAAGTGCGGCAGCTCATGAGCGGGAAAACTAGTCGTCGCAGTCCCTGAGGCAAGGACTGCGACGCTATCGCAATGTGAAAGCCCTCAGAGCAGCCCCTCGAATGTCATTGACGTGCTTGTGGACGGTGTTTGTGCATCGGCTCTTATTGACACTGGAGCTGCCGTATCAGTTATGGACGAAAAACTCTGCCGCTTACTTCGAAAAGTGACGACGCCACTTTCTGGATTATCCCTCCGTATTGCAAGTTTGCACCGGATTCATCCTACAGCAGGGTGCACAGCTCGCGTTGTCATCCAAGACGTTCTGTATGTCACCCAGTTCATCATCATTCAGGCATGCTCTCATGACGTCATCCTGGGACGGGACTTTCTCTCCCGCCATGACGCCATCATCCATTGTACCGCCGCCGAAATTGAGCTCTCACCCTTCTCGCATTTGACGCCAGAAGACAGTTCCCCGACACTGAGCAAGATTCTAACGAAATATGATACAACAGTGCCTCCAAACTCGACGACGGCTGTGTCTGTCTACTGCGCTGGTCTCTCCGACACCATTGGACTTGTTTCGCCATCTGACCGCGCTTGCAGCAGGAAAGTTGCTAGTACCTTTCGCGACCGTGCAGGTCAACCAGGGCAACACTGCTATTTTTGTAACCAACCCGTCCCCGTACGCTGTTACCTTGCTTCGAGGGGAATGTCTCGGCAGAGTGGAACCAGTCGACGACGCACAAGCCCGGGACGTGCCCGATGACACGCGCGCTCCCTGGTCGTGTACCATTCATGCTGTTTCCACTTCTGATTCGTCGTCTGCTGATGTATTTGGCCCCTCCATCGCTGACAACCTTACGGCCGTACAGCGTTCCCAACTTCTGGACCTGTTACAAGAATATCGTTCTTCTTTCGATGTCGGGCGAAGTTCTCTCGGTCGCACGTCCGTTGTTACGCATCGCATCGACACTGGTGCCCATCCACCTTTATGGCAACGTCCATATCACGTGTCGCTTGCTGAACGTCGAGTAATTAATGATCAGGTTGACGATATGCTCCGACGCGACGTTATTCGGCCCTCCGACAGTCCATGGGCGTCTCCTGTTGTTCTTGTTGCGAAGAAAGACGGTTCTGTGCGGTTCTGTGTGGACTACAGATGGCTCAATAAGATCACTCGCAAGGATGTTTATCCACTGCCACGCATCGACGATGCGATTGACAGCCTTCATGGAGCCGATTTTTTTTCTTCTATCGATCTGCGCTCGGGGTACTGGCAAGTACCCATAGCTGACGACGCTCGACCAAAGACCGCCTTCGTTACGCATGACGGCTTGTACGAGTTCAACGTCATGCCGTTTGGTCTATGTAATGCACCTGCGACCTTTGAGCGCATGATGGACACCGTTCTGCGCAACTTGAAATGGTACACGTGTTTGTGTTACCTCGACGATGTCATTGTCTTTGCTCCGGATTTCTCCACGCATCTCCAACGTCTGAAAAAAGTTTTCGCACGTGTGAGCAATGCCGGCTTACAACTAAATCAGAAAAAGTGTCGCTTTGCAGCACGGCAACTCACCATACTGGGGTACACCGTGTCCAAAGACGGCATTCTTCCTGATCCTGCCAAGCTTCAGGCCGTGGCCGAATTCCCCAAACCTGCATCTGTCAAAGAACTGCGTAGTTTCGTGGGCCTGTGCTCATACTTCCGACGCTTCATACGAAATTTCGCCACGATCATATCACCGCTGACGAAGCTCCTTGGAAGCAACGGGCCCTTCAATTCGTGGTCATCCGAGTGCGACGACGCGTTCGCGAAGCTCCGCCATTTGTTGACGTCGCCTCCCATTCTACGCCACTACGACCCTACAGCCCCAACGGAGGTGCACACGGACGCCAGCGGAGTAGGCCTCGGCGCTGTCCTGGCACAGCGAAAACCCGGATTCCCTGAATATGTCGTAGCATATGCAAGCCGTACGCTCACGAGAGCCGAGAAAAACTACACCGTCACGGAGAAAGAGTGCCTGGCGATCGTCTGGGCTCTTACAAAGTTTCGACCTTATTTGTATGATCGCCCATTCGATGTCGTCACCGACCATCTTGCACTATCCTGGCTTTCATCATTGAAGGACCCCTCAGGCCGTCTCGCCCGTTGGGCTCTTCGCTTACAAGACTACGATATCCGCGTGCTGTACCCGCAACGGACGCCAGCATGCTGACGCCGACGCCCTCTCGCGCTCCCCTCTGCCTGAAGGTGATGTGCTCTGCTCAGTATCCTCGGCTGCTGTTTCTGCCATTGATGTTGACATCATCGCTACCGAACAGCGAAAAAATAATTGGGTCGGCCCGCTCATCGACATGCTCTCTGATCCATCCGCAACGCCATCCACGCGTGCATTGCGTCGTCAAGCTCGCCATTTCGCCATTCGTGACGGCCTCCTACACCGACGCAATTACGACGCCGACGGCCGGCAGTGGTTACTCGTGATACCCCGCAGTCTGCGGTCAGGGATATGTGAATCCTTCCATTCTGATCCGCAATGCGCGCACTCTGGGGTATTCAAAACCTACCATCGCATTCGACAACGCTACTTCTGGCGCGGGATGTACCGCTATGTGCAGCAGTTCGTTCGCTCTTGCCTCACTTGCCAACGCCGTAAACCGTCCGCCCACATGTCGCACGCCAGTCTACAACCGTTACTTTGCCCTGACCGTCCCTTTGGGCGCGTAGACATCGATTTGTATGGACCACTTCCTCTGACGTCAGCTGGTAACCGCTGGGCCATCGTTGCCGTTGACCATTTAACGCGATACGCCGAAACCGCCGCTCTCCCTGCGGCTGCTGCGCGCGATGTTGCGTCCTTCCTGCTGCATCGATTTATACTGCGCCAAGGACCACCCCAAGAGCTTCTCAGCGATCGAGGCCGTGTCTTCTTGTCGGAAGTCGTCGAAGCCATTCTGACGGAGTGCCATTCTGTCCACCGCAAAACTACTGCTTACCACCCAGAGACGAATGGCCTCACCGAACGCTTTAACCGCACCCTCGGCGACATGCTTTCTATGTACGTCGCTGCCAACCACACTAATTGGGATAATATACTGCCCTTCGTCACCTACGCCTACAACACCGCCCCTCAGAGCACGACTGGTTTTTCACCTTTCTACTTGCTGTACGGAAGGCACCCGTCGCACACCATGGACACGATACCCCCGTACACGCTGGATCCATCTGAGTGTACACCTATTTCCGAGACAGCCAGGCTTGCTGAAGAGTGTCGCGAGCTTGCCAAGACTTTTACGACGCAAGAGCAAGAGCGGCAGAAGAGTATCCCTGATGGCTCCACCACTTCTGAGCCCACGTTCCTTCCTGGTGCGCTTGTATGGCTTTCGATCCCGACCTCTGCCGCCCCTCTCTTCCAAACTACGTCCCAAATACGAAGGCCCCTACCGTGTCATCGAGCGCACCTCACCCGTCAACTATCTGATCGAACCCGTTGAACAATCTTCGGACATGCGCCGCCGTGGGCGAGACATCGTCAACGTGGAGCGCCTGAAGGCTTATTATGACCCGCTCATAATAACAAGCTGTTAGGTCGCCAGGCGGCTCCCTCTTCGACCCCAGGGTAATTGTAGCGAAGCCTCCGAACTATGAAATGGGTCGAACTCTTGAACTCTTGAGTACCTTCTAATGGGGCTACCCAACAAGGACGCCGCTCACGCTGAGAGCCCGTGCTTGGCTGTGACTGTCGTCATTGTATATTCTCGCTCGTGGCCGGCTAATAAACGCCTTAACAATATATATATATATATATATATATATATATATATATATATATATATATATATATATATATATATTTATTTATTTATATATATGTGTGTGTGTGTGTTTGTTATTTTGAGGCCGAACTCACTCGGCCTCACAATCACGAGGGTTTTATTCGTTTGGACTCACCCGTGCTCAAACTCAACATAATGTTACTCATGCGAACTTGCTCAGACGAGTCACAGTGCGGTGTGAGTCCGAGTCTGAGCGAGTTAGCCGGCGCTCTGATGATGCTTTTTCACTGATGCTGACTGTACGCCGCCAAAGTCTGGTACGTTCGACCTGAGGCGCCTGCCTTGAAGGAGTTCTCCAGGTGATCTACATAACTGGACTGTGCTGCAAGCATTTCCTACTTTTATTTTCTGCGAAGTCACTCCGTAGTGTGTTATGACACCTCTGTTGTATGCCCGTAGAACTGAGGTAGCAGCAGTCAAGAGTCCCGCAGCACGTATTTTCACGGTCCGCCGAAAATGGTAACAGGCTGGCCTGTGACCCTCTGTCAACCTTGAAGGAGACTTTCTTGCCCGCGACCTGAGCTTCCACTATTCAGTCTCTGGCTTTTTTATTGCCAAAGCGCACTTCCAGGAAGTCGAAGTCATCATCGCAGTCGTTTGTTCTGACCTCAGCGATTTCGGACATCCGTTGACAACACACGGCAAAATGATTGGGCAGGTGGCATATGTTGCATTTCTTGCCATACGCAGGACACTGCGTTGGTCTGTATCGCCGATTGCACTTTGTGCAGCGGTACTGCTAGTTGCCATCTTGGGCGCTTCTGCTTCTCGGTGGTGGTGCACGGCCCGCAATAGCGTTAATGTGGCTGTCCGTTGCCCTCCAAACTTCGTTTCGTTGTGCCACAGATTCCGCAACCTTGCAAAATTCTTCTGCTTTCCCTAACGTCAGCCTTGCTTCGCGAAACATTGTTTCGTGCAACTTTGAGTTATTCGTGCCGAACACTATTTGATCGCGGATCATTGAATACTGCTGTTCTCCGAAATTTCACTGCGCAGCTTGCTTTTTCTGGTCTCGAACAAATTTTTCGAACAGTTCCCTTTCTGCCTGCTTCCTTGAGCGAAACAAATACCGCTCATGCACTTCGTTGCTTACCTCAGAGCAATACGCTTCGAAAACTTTTCCAACGACACTCTGGTAGTCTTCCTGGTCTTCATCTGTTTCAAACTTGAACGTGTTGAACACGTCGAGAGCTTCGTCACCAGCGACACAAAGAAGGAGCGCCGTTTTTGCGGCTTCACTTCCGGGTTGGCCCTTCGCCGCGGTCGCCTCAAGGAACAGGTTGAAATTTCGTTTGCAGCGTTTCCATTGCTCGGAGAGGTTGCCGGTCAGCTGCAGGCGTGGTAGTGCCTTGAGTACTTCCATCGATGGGGTTCCGCCGAGACCGAGACGAAGCTTTGACCCGAAGTTACCACTTCTGACACAATGTACTGTTTTCAATGCAGGTCAAGTAAGGATCGAGGCAACTACATGATGGCAAGAACAAGACTGCCTCTAGAGTTTATTACACGCTCTTATATTGGCGAAATGTGTGACAGCAGTGCTATCGTGATAAGGCAGGCAGCGCAGAGAGCGCATGCCCGATACAGCTGTCACTAATGTACGTGTTTATTACTGGTGTTCTCACCTGTATGTTTTTTATATTTCTGAAGTAACATAAAGTTATAAATTGCATATTGTGTGCTTGCCCTTCATTTTGTTTCTTTTTTGTAATGGTCCCTTGCTGTGTTTTATTTGTTATTGAGACAAAGTGATCTTGAACTATCTTGCGCTCACTCCTCATTAACATTCGCAATTTTTGTTATTGTTTTACGAACCATAATATTGTGACTTTATAAAACCCTAAATATTCGCATTGATGAGTACCAAACTGTTTAGGCTATAAAAATCCGTTACGCGTTTGATGATATTAATAACGCGCGCACACACACACACACACACACACACACACACACACACACACACACACACACACACACACACACACACACACACACACACACACACACACACACACACACACACACACACACACATACATACTCTGAAAAAACAAATTCGTTGCGCACTTTCACAGAATCAAAAATGAATAATCTCTTCCCTGATTTTTACTCTTCTATAACGTTTCAGGACACCTAGTTCACTTTTTCCCCGAATATTTTACAGTGCGAAGCGAAGCAGTAGTTTCCCGTCAGGATCGTCCTTGAGCTGGTCGAAAAAAACCTTCAAAGCTCTCGCGCCCCTTGGCCCAACGCTGTCATCATCCGCTACCAGCAGCTGGCTCTATGTTCCGCCAACTTGTTGGTGATCAATCACTAGCATTGATGTAAAGTGCAGAAGTACATGCGGGATGTGCGTTGTCATGAATTGCTGTCAGAGGCTTCAAAGCTTCTGGTGTTCAAACAGTAGATCTGGCCGTCAATGCAAATTTACCCTGACCCTGTGTTTATTACAACCGTAAATTGTGATATGATTTTACTCTATCAGTTAAATCCGCCACCGTTGAGCAGTGCTTTGGTGCTGTCCTGCTGACGGGAAGGTCACGGGTTCCATCCCAGATGCGGTGGTAGCGCTTCGGCAGATGCGAAACGATGCGAGCCCGTGAACTGCAGGATGTCGGTGCACGTTAAATGAAAACAGATGGCCCTGCATCGCGGTGTCTCTCGTAATCACATCATTTGTTTGGGACATAAGACGCCCAGGCATTCGTGGACAATAAACAGCTTGCAACGAAACTAATGCTCGTGCGCGAGCAATTTTTTAAATATCTATCTATCTATCTATCTATCTATCTATCTATCTATCTATCTATCTATCTATCTATCTATCTATCTATCTATCTATCTATCTATCTATCTATCTATCTATCTATCTATCTATCTATCTATCTATCTATCTATCTATCTATCTATCTATCTATCTATCTATCTATCTATCTATCTATCTATCTATCTATCTATCTATCTATCTATCTATCTATCTATCTATCTATCTATCTATCTATCTATCTATCTATCTATCTATCTATCTATCTATCTATCTTAGTCGTCCTTTAGTCGTCTTTACAGCCCGGTTCCACGTCAGGCGAACGCTCAAGTATCCCGCCTGCTTCGTACAGATAACCTAGATGCCGCTACTGTCGTCGCTTATGCGGATGCCAGTGTGAGTGGCACCGCCTTTCATGCCGCGCTTGTATGTCCATTAATACCAGAGGATGGCCAGACATGCTCATACTTTGCGGATTCTGCACCACCGGCTCACCTTGCTGAGCTGGCTGCCATATGTGATGGACTGACAAGGCTGCTACCTCTTCTACAACCAGGCGGATGCTCCCAGCTCTATCGTATAGACTCGACGCTCGCTATTCACCATATACGACGGGTGCATCTCTCTACGTCACTCTCGGATACTATTCACGTTCCTGCTGCCTCCGCATCTGTGCAAATACGTGTTTTGTGGGGGTTCCACGGGCTGCTTTGCCGGATCTTGTAAAAGCTTATTTGGCAATCCACCCTCAAGTTACACCATACCCGCTACCGCATTTTCCTGAGGACGCTGAAGGACAGATGCTCCGGCAAAAAGAAAGCCTCCGACGTGCCACACGATCGAGCTCTTATCCTTCCATGTGGATCAGACTACCCTGGTGATTTACCCCACCGAGAGGAGGTTACGTGGCGGAGGCTTCGTGTTGGGGTCCACCCTTTAGGCGCAAAAGTACCGAGGCCCGTATGGCACATCATGCCCATTTCGTGACGCCCCAATCCAAGATGTAACTGCCTCACACTTACTGCGGACCTGCACTGGTCTACAATTTAGGCATCGCCGCCACCTCCGTGCAACAGGTCTCAGGCCTGGCCAACCACCCGACATTGACGGCTGGTTTCGTGGACCACACCACCGTTCTCTACTAGACTTCATACATGAAGAAAACTTGTATGGGTATTTATTGAAACGTTATTATGCCTAGGGGTAGACTTTCGATATATAAAAAAAACTTTTGTTCACACAGTGCTTTTCTCGCCCATTGTGTCTTGCCTTTCTCCTTTTCCTCACGAACGACTGGTCCTATGTCGTCCACCACGTGAAGCCTGATGGTAGGTAGGAAGTGGGACAACCCCATAGCATTAGTCGGGGAAAACGTCGTTTTGTTGAATGCGTGGTTGAAGAAAAGGAAAAATGCACTGTCTTCTGCAGCCCTCGCGGAAGCACGGCTCATGTGTTGACGTGTTGTTGTACTTGCGTACCTTCACCGGAATTCGTAGAGGTAAAAGAGCAATGAGATAGAAATGCAGTCTTCTGCGAGCGCGAATTTTTGGTTACAAAACAAGCCTTACAGAAAAGCCACCTTGCAGATTTTTGCCAACAGTCAATTGGTGAGGCCATGAGACATCGCATGCATCAACTAGACCATTTTCTTCTGTATGCATCTACCGTAACACTGTCCGCTGAGTTGTTAAATATGCAAAACAGAGAGGTTAAGAGCCCAGTGCAACGGCACTCAAACGCCTTGCAAGCGCTCTTCACATTCAGATAGGATTGCGTACGTGGGTAACTCCTTGGAAGGAAGGGCAAACGATGGTTTGGAGGTACACTTATCTGCCGGCATATTAATACCTTCAGCCTCAATAATTTCGCGGGTTATCCCCGCTGCGGTGGTGTAGTGGCTAAGGTACTCAGCTGCTGACTCGCAGGTCACAGAATCGATTTCCCGCTGCGTCTGCTGCAGTTCTGATGGAGCGGAAATGCTGTAGACCCGTGAGCTGAAATTTGGGTGCTCGTTAAGGAACCCCATTTGGTCGAAGTTTCCGGACTCTGCACTACGGCATCTCACATAATCATATGGTGGTTCGGGGAGGTTAAACGCCACATATCAATAAATTTTGCGGGTTAGCAGACATCTTCTGGTTCTGATAAATCAACCTTCCTGAAAAATGTGTATACACGTGCCACGAAAGTCGTCGCTTGGGCATAAACACTGCCTGAATTGAGCATCGAGGAACCCACCACTCTTTTCGTTTCAACGCTCGTTGACGCGCCATCCACTTTGACCGACGTAGTGTGTGTCACATGCTAACAGAAACTTGTAAACTCCTGCATCATTACATTCTATAAAACTGTTTTTGTGCTTCTTTCGCCACCCGTGTTTCTCTGGTGAGGCAGGTCTGATTAGTCTGCACAAACTCTGCAATTTTTCGGGGATCCAAGTACAATTATTTACCGTTTGCGCATTGTCCCTTATTTATAGTAAAGTATTGTTTTTGGCTCCAGAAAGTTGTTGCCCCTGGCCTGAAAATGTCATCATCATAAACGGGTGTGTGTCACAGAGATGGGGGTAAATCCCCCTAGCCACCACTGGTTTACTAAAAAGACAACGGATAGCCCGAAAACTGCCTATATTCAAAGGTATGTTCTACGGGAAAGGGGAAAATTCTAATGCTCGAAAGGAGAAAGCAACTTGGTAACCTCCTGTGCATTGCAACTCACACCATAAAAACCCATTTTCGGACGTAAACTTGCTGGCAAAGCAACTAGGACACAAGTGAAACAGATTAGATGAGACCATGTTGGCTGTTTTGGTCATGATTTATGGCCCAGTGCTGGTTTGTATTTTAATTTATTTCCGAATACTGTTGGCCGTTATGGCCGTAACCGGGTGGGTACACTTTTTTATTTACAACACGATGTTTTGGGAGACCAGGGGAAAAAAGCTGAATCAGCTTGAGGGTGTCCTGTCCACTGAAGTCCTGTGTCACTGAAGCGAATGTGTGTTCAATCCTCTATCAATTGCATCGTAATCCTATCATTCATTCGCGAAATGAAGTTTACCTTTGGCGTCATAGCTGGTGAGAAAGCTGACAAGAAGGCTTACATTGAAGTACGATTTTAACAACAAAAAACAAATAAAACTTGAAATCTGCACCACCATAACCTTAAACAAGCGTACGAAGGAATCTTCCTCGAAAATCGTAAGAGGGCAGAAGAGTGAACTGTGGTGCTAAAGGGCCATAACTCTTGTGGTACATATAATTATTGGCCGATATCGGCCATTGGCAGAGCATCGAACTCTGCCGCTCAATATGACGCTATTGTGCCGATTTCATAACCATATCGGTTGTCAAGCTGTATTCTTGATATTTTGCCTTTTGTGTGAACGTGTGTCATTACATTCTGTCGCAAATGTAGAGTAATTAAAGTGGAAGCAAAATCACGCCTTTTGTCTATTGCAATTCGTTGATTTTTCTTGAGCCTAATTGCCTTTAATTTGTGACAAAATTAGTTCAAACCTACGAACAATGTCTCCTATGCTTTCATTGGATGAAATGACTTGGTTTAACATATATGTACAGGTGTTTAACGCTCAGCACGAAGAATTCAGAAAATGTGTATACAGTACAGCTGTAGTTAGTTAAGATAGCTACACTAGGAGATAAATTTTATATAAAAAAGCTGGAATAGCTACTCGAAATTAAATAAAAGTTTCAGTAGCTAGCTGAGTCCAGAAAAAGCTAGACCCAGCTACGAAACAGCTAAAGTGGCAGCACTGAAGTGGTCATTCACCTGTGGCGCATGCCATGCCTGTCGCGTGGTGCACGTGTTAGGACGGATCTTTTGGCACTGCTTGGACGCGGGGAATAATTTCGAGAAAACCGGCCCTGCTTTGTCCCGGGTCTACACTTCAGAGATGTGGGCGCACCTCGTCAAAGCTCTCCAGAGGCACAATACCACGTACGTCAACTGGTATGTGCAACACGTGCGTAGAGAGAAGGGTTGACGACATACGTGGCAGGATTTTCACGTCACCCATGTCGACAACATAGCTTAAATTCAGGTAGCCGGCGCGGCATTGTGTTATAGTTGCACTGAGGGAAATTCCTTTGGAGCCAGTCTTCGAATACACTCCCTACAGATGTCATCAATTCAAAATTTTTCTAACTCACTGACTGCTGCTGGGCCTTTTCGAAGGAGTAGGCTTGGGTGTTTGAAAACGTGTGAATCACGCTCAACGCCGCTTAAAATGCTTGCTCAGATTCTTCAGCGAGAAAGCTTTGGGGCTTCTCTTTAGAACATGGGCTTTCATGTGTGTACTGCCTGGCCTGTGACAGCGTGTGCAGTGACTGACCATCCTGGGATGTTCTTTCTCTTGCTTTCGCTTATCCTCCTCCCTTTACCTGCAGCAACACTACCTAGAACTTTGTAGCAGGCTAGAAGCTTAGAAGCTCGCTTTCAAAGGTATATATATATATATATATATATATATATATATATATATATATATATATATATATATATATATATATATATATATATATATATATATGCAGTGAGCGCCCCGCTGTGTTTTGCTCATGGAATTCTGTCCTGAGCAAGCAAGACTATGTTCACCAATCGACACACGGCTGTCAATCGTAATTACGCATGTGACTCCGAAACCGCATTAATTTTCGGAAACATATACAATCCCGCAAAGTTCAATACAACTGCACAAAATGTGTTCGTTAGTTAACGAACGACTTCCTGGAAGCGGGAATAAAAAAGAAAGGCCACCAACTCCAGCCAAATCAAGCGCAATGGAGCTTCAACTACCTCAAACCTTCACGTAAACATACAAGTGCTTTACAGAAGGACGATTTCTCGAGTTTCTGTGGAAAGAACGTCGGAAGTGATCAGAGTCATGCATTAAAAAAAAAAAACACTATTCTGAGAGCACGATAAAAAGTGCCGCAGAAGAAGTGGCCCCGAGGAAATGTGCGAAAACGGTCTCGTTTCCGGATCGCAAAGATATCGGCTCTCGTTGATTAGATGCGGTCTAGTTTCCGGCGCTGGTCTCTTACAAGGTCATTTTTTTCTTTGTTAAAATACAATCAGTCGAGATAGAAAAGTGATTAGGCCAACCAAACCCTATCAGACATTTTGTGCACAATTGTGCGTATCACATGTTTTCGGTATTTGTGTGGACCAGGGGCAAAAACAGTGCTCGACAAAATGAGGTTTAGAATAAATGATCCTTCTGGCTGATAAACTTGTCATTTACCATTAGTTTTGACCCTCTCGTTGCATATCGTCTCTTCTCCGAAGGAATAACACTGGTCGACGAGTCGTTCAACGTGGCGCTTCCCTGGAGTCACACAGAAATCAATTTGTTTTTCCCCTCAAAATGGGCCAAACAAGAAATATCTTATTCTACATATGCAAGAACACAATGTGAATGTCTTCAAGATAACTAGGTATTCAATGAAATCCTAATTTCAGTCAACTGATGCGATGCGCCTAAATAAAATTATTATAACACTATTTTTGTTTCAATAGAACATCGAGGGTTTTGAAAAAGTGCTTTATCAATTTGAAGAATCTGCAAACAGCTCTTCTAAAAGGGTTACAAAAAAAAAAGGGAAGGGGGGATGTTTTATTATCTTAAATTTGGTCGAGCGCTGTAGCAAGGATGTTCTCGCTCGGTTATCAAGCAGAGACTCATAGCATCCATCCATCCAAACATAGAACGTATTTCCTTTAATTTAGAACAAATGGAGCCAATAGTGGGCGCACGAAGTAGGAATGTTACAGGGATGCCTTGGCACCTTGATCTTGAAGAACAACAAGGAGGTATTGACACAAAAGGTGGTCGGCGGTAAGAAATAATAATCAACGAGCTCTGATGGCCGCTAAGGGGCTGCAATTTCTTCGCGGAAGTGTCAACTACAAGAACAAGGGAATGCAAAAAAAAAAAAGAAAAAAAAAAGGCGTCGTTGCAAGAGTTCGCGCATACTAGCTGAGACTTGGACAGCTGGCCGTCAGCGATGGTGCGTGTGTATTAGTATTTTCGTTCCCAGAAATGCACCCATAGAAGCCAGAGCCCGTGTCCATTTTTCTGAAAAAAAAATGGTAAGTCGAAAAGGGGGAGTGGAGACATGTAGTGACAGACATGGCATGTCTACACTTCTTGTCAATCCTCATTGCGCCTTTTAAGCTGAGCGACAAATCCCGCTCACTTACTCTCTATACGACCCTCTCTTCCTGTTAAGGGTCTCGGCCATAGTCAAAATAAGGCAGAAGCATGGCCACTGCATGAGAATGTTCGCGGGCTTTTTTATCTAGGGGCCTGAAAGAGGGAACCAAGCCCCTTTTTCCTCTTTTCCAAAAATAATCCTTTATGTTGAACACACCGAGCCACTCATACACTCGTTCCCAAATTTTCACTGTAAATTGGTAATTGGTCACTCGTCCATACCTTTCTCTGGTGGTCACTGACCCCATTCCATTGACATCTTCTGGGAGTCGCAGAAGGCGCACATGGCCTCATCACCTGCACTTGCTCTCACCTAAGCTACACCTGCGCTGTGCCTCTCTCACAGCCGCGATGCAACACTGGTTGGCATCCACACAGGAGCAGACTCTGCGACATCACTAGGCCCAGTTTACGTGGAAAAGTCATCTGTAGACCCCTCTCGCTTTCCCCAATTCACCTCTTTCTAACTTTGGTTGACTCCTTGGAGGAAGCCAAGGCTGGGCGCTTGAGCACAGCCGCTCTTCACAGGAAGCCAGTGGATGAAAGTGCAGGGGCTAACCAGGCATTGTTATCTTGTCTACAAAGCATGTTCTATGTGCACAACCACCAGAAGGCTGTTTATCATTCAGCAGACAACTAAGGCCAGGGGCGGAGACTTGTCTCTGCGCCAATCACAGACGTCAACGATAATCCCCCAAGCGTATAAAAACGAACTACTCTGGTTGCTGTGGCATGACATCGGACAGGCACACCCTGACTCTGACATCCTGGCTCAAGGTACCGACTCCACGTCTCGGCAAGAACTCTATTTGTTATTTTTGTCTCGCATTGCCGTTCGTTTTCTATAGCGATGTGTTAGCTTCCCAGCGAATTCGTTCAGGCTGTATCGTTGCCATTAATTTAATCTCTACTGCCAGCTTTGTGTCTCCCCTTAAACCCCTTGCGTGCTTGCGGACTCCAATCTTTTTCCTTTGACCAGGCGTTACCATTCCTTCGCTCCGCATGTCCATTTCTTTTCGATGTCTACTCAGCGTTCATTAACATGAGTTTGTTGCCTGATCCACTCTGCTTTAATATTGAGGAGCTATCTTTCATACTTTGCCTTGCAGAACAACGAGCGCTTTTAAACTTCACTAATACCTATATTTCTCTATCGCTTGTTTCTTGCAACGAAGTGTCAACAGAACACTTATCCAGACAATCGCATATGTTCACAACGGGTGAACATTATTCTTCACGCACTAGTGCGACATCGGAGATATTCAACAATGTTCTGTGAGTGTCCGCGAATATGTCCCGGGTGTTGTACCCTTCCAATCATCACCGGGCATATATTCGTGAATCCTTGCACGAGAACAACACCAGCGATTGGAACCATCTTCGTCGTATTGAACTGTCCTGCATTACCCTACCCTTCCTCCTCGCGCCATTTTTGATATCGATTCCAATCGGTTTTCCTTCTGACCAGCCGTTACAATTCCTATACGCAGCATGTTCCTTTCCTTTCTATTAAGACTAAGGTGTCCTTTGAAATGCATTGGTGTCCTGATCATTTCTGCTTCATTAATGAGAAGCTATCATTATTGCTTTGTCTTAAAACTAGTCCTTTTAATTTCACTAATGCCTATCATTTACCTATTCATTCTCTGCTGCAAGAAAGTCGTCAACTGAGGAACACTTATCCAAACCATGTTCTCAACGAGAGGACAATATTCTGCGCGTACCAGCACATCATCGGAGATATTGAACAATGTTCTGTGAGTGTCCGCGAATATGTCCCGGGTGGTGTGCCCTTCCAATCATCACCGGGCATATATTCGTGAATCCTTGCACGTGAACAACACCAGCGATTGGAACCATCTTTGTCGTATTGAACTGTCCTGCATTACCCTACCCTTCCTCCTCGCACCATTTTTGATATCGATTTCAATCGGTTTTCTTTCTGACCAGCCGTTACAATTCCTATACGCAGCATGTTCATATCTTTTCTACTGTGACTAAGGTGTGCTTTAACATGCGTTTGTTCAACACTTTCTGCTTCATTAATGAGAACCTATCATTATTGCGTTGTCTTAAAGTAAACCTACTTCTTTATAGTTCGCTACTACCCATCATTTATCTATTCGTCATCTGCTGCAAGAAAGTCGTCAACTGGAGAACACTTGTCCAAACTATCGCATATGTTCACAACGGGTGAACATTATTCTTCACGCTTCAAGTGCGACATCATCGGATGTACCTTCAACAATGTTCTGTGAGCGTCCGCGAATATGTCCCGGGCGGTGTGCCCTTTCAATCATCACCGGTTCATATTCGTCGAGCCTCGCACGAAGACACTAGCAGCGAGTTGTACCATCCTTTTTGTGTTCTTAGGTGGCTCCTAAACAACGCGAGTAAGTTTGTGGCTGCAGTTTTTTCACTTTCATTTCACTTGCATAAAGCAGCCCTCATTCTTGGAGTTGATAATTTACGAGTGTCCGGGCGCCATCGTAGTGTTTGCCATTTTTGGATGTGCTTGAATCTGCTTTCATCGCATTCAAAGCGACTAATGCCTACCTGATAGCACTTGCCATTTTTTGTGCATTGTGCCTATATTGTGACTTGTGCCTATATTGTGTGACCTATATTGTGTTTTTAAAATAAAGAAGTCATTTGTTGATCTGTCCTATTGTTCTCCATGCCTTTGTGCGCGCTCACGCCACCATGAAGCATTTCTTGGCAAGGAGCACTAGAGCACTTTCATCTCGCCTCCTGCTTTATTTCCTAACTTGTCACTCACCAAAGTTTTTAGGGAGGACACAGGATACGCATAAAGTATGATGAGGGATATTCAAATTTAGTTTTGAACACAAGATAGCAACATTGAATCACATTGGAAGGAACTCTCCTTCCACATAGAAAATATAACACTGTCAGGGTGTCACGGGATTCATTGCAGATGTTCTTATTAAAAATGCTGCTGAAAGTGATCGATTTGGGGCTTTGAGCTTGTGTGCCAGAAAATGCGACAATGTCTTTAAATGTGAAACCAGCTCGTTTAGAGGTGTGGTAATCTCCACTTGAAACATTAGCTAGCCCGGGGAAATGCAGTGAAATAAACGTTGCTGTACTCGATATGCTAGTGAAAAAGGAACCCATGTGAGAAGTGGCAAAAGAGGTCAGAAAAGGCATTGGTGCATGCTGGCTCCAGATGCCAGAATAACAATATAATACACCTCAGATTGCTAGGTGCGACTCTTACGTTCGGGGAGCAGGCAAGGATACTACAAGTAACACAATAATGCTCACACGAGACAAATCATTCCACACAAATCATTCTAAAACTCTTCAAAGAAATGACGTGCTGACTCATTTCAACCATCATAAATTAGTTTGTGTGCTGGGTACCCAAGAGGCTTCAGTGTCTAGGACGTGGGGGTGGTGGAGTGCATACACAATGCGCTTTGTAATACAAACAAGAAGCCTGAATAATACAATCAACACTTCTTTATACTAACATCTGGGTTCTTACGCCTCAAAACTACAATCTGATTGTGCGACAGGTCTCAGTGTTTGGTTCCGGAAATTTCGACAGTGTGGTGCATGCGCTATGGGCTATACCACCCCACCAAGCATGGTAAAACCCAAAGCAAGGCAGAAATGAAATTTCAGAATATAAAAGCTATAAAACCTACTAAACGAAAGCTATCTAAAAGCACATTACCCTTTATTACAATGTAAGAGTTCACTTTTAAAGGAGGGGTAGCCACAGTATACCTCTCCAAAAGAGGAACCCACAATATATATGGGTTACATTGCACAGTATATCTCGCGGTACATACAAAACGGCTTGCAGCACATTTTATACGGCCACCGCTTTGAGCCTCTTTTTTGCATCGCATGCGGGATGCGCCTCAGCAGCGGAAGAATTAATTTCCATTCTTTAGCACTTCTTGCCTTATGGTTTTTTTTTACGCCGCATTGTGAGGTTTTAATACGAAGGCTAATAAACGTGCACATTTGCGGACAATGTCAGATGGGAAACACGCGATGGCGCATAGCTGCATTAATAAATGTGAGAATTGCGGTGGCCGAGGCTAAACACGTCACCTACACTCATTCGATGATGGAACACCATTCGCATATTCGAGGCTTATTAGACTATGTATGCACTTTAGTAATGAGGGCTAATAAGAGGCGGTCCTGAGATCTTATGCCACTCTCATGATGTTCTCACCAGGCTGTCCTTTCTTGGCCCAACTTCTAAGCAGCTGATGCATTCTTTCGCCCCGATTTTACTAATGCTCGTGCACTTTTATTGGATGCGGGATATCGGCCTGTGTTTGGTAAGAAATGGCAGTTGCCGGTTTATTAAATCGTTATCCGCCGTTTTGTTCCATAACAAATGTGGGATCAGCAATGAAACACTTAGATACGCGCAACACTTGAAGTTGACAAAGCAGTTCGGTTTTCCCGAGCATGTGCTGTCGAAAATGGCTTCTGAAGGCTACGTGCCTAACGAAAAGCTGCATTACGGAAACTTCAAAAAGAGCAATAAATCGAGCATGGTAAAAAAACTGGGTCTATAAGAAGGTCACTGAAACAAAAAAAAATGATGAACCATTCTAAAAAAATTCTTATTATGTTGCTCTCATACACCAAGAGAAAAAGTCATCAAAATTAGCGTTACAGTCATAAATAGAGGTAAGATTGGGGATCAACTGTATTATTCAGGCAATGTGTAGCTGATTGAAGGCCGTTGATATTCAAAGCGTCTCTTCCAGCTTTCCCAATTAAAACAAATTTACCCTCTCTTGATGCACGCACAATGCCGTTTTTTCAGTCGATAAGTTCGTTGCTGAATCTGCAATCTCTTTGCGGGACAGTGGATCCTAAAAAGAGGGTGCCCTAATTTCACGCTGTAGCAACGTGTACAATACCAAACAATGTAAAACATATACTTCACTCATCCGCCCCCAAAAATAAAAAAAGGGGAAGGGAGAGGGGTTCGATTGAGCAATACATAAGCGCACCTAAAATATAGTATCTTGTGTAATATGGTTGTCTGAAAACAAAAATTCTGAATAGAATACTCACGTTGATTCCCTACTTCAATTACTTCTCTTTAGCACAAGCGTCAACATTACAATTTCGTAGGAAAAAATTTTTTAACACAAACACGAATCCGGACCAGAATATTACAATCAACATTTTTTATACTGGCATCTGGGGACTTACACCCGAAAGCCCCGATGTGAGTGGGTGAGATGCCTCAGTGGGGGGGGGGGGGGGTCAGGAAATTTCGACCATCTGGTGCTCTTCTCTCAAGCTTCTATCATTCCGCCTGCGTCGATATACGACCGCTGCGGCCGGCATCGAACCCGTGACCTGCGGGTCAGCTTCCGAGCTCAACTACCACTGCTGCGTCACAGCGGCCAACATTTTTCAGAGATCGTACGTGGAGCTTGGATATGTTCTAACAAAAATGTTTTCCTACACGAAAACTTTTGGTACTTCCATTGGCCGTTCATATTCTCGGCTGAACCGAGCGTAAGCCAAATGGGTCTCTGGAACTTTCCGAGCTGCCTGATCGGAGATCTTCAGAGCATGTTTTGGCTTGGTTGTGTGCTGAAAATTGGGCGGGCTGTGTGCTGGAAACATCAACCTTTTGATATTTTCAAAAGCCAGTCAACGACACGACAGAGGGCTTGTCTACGACGACGAAATCGCTGCACAGGCCAGAAAAACCTGCCAGTTTCGTGAGGCGAAAGAATGATAGAAAGAGATTTTCACAGAAGATGGCAAAAAATAATAAACTCAGTTTCTGCTGTACACATACGTCGAAACAATGCAGCTTTTAGAGTTGCTTAACATGTATACATATGCAGCTTTTCGAACCATAATGACACGTTGACTTCACCCTGGGAAAGAACAAGAATGAAAGAAAAGGGGTATCTTATTGCAAAGGAATACATGCACATCTCCAAAGAACTAAGAACATAGAAAGGCATACCAACCAGACGCACCTTTACTCGTTTGGAGAGAGAGAGAGAAAAGTGCACTTTATTTTGCACTGGCGGAGGTAGCAGGGGGCCACGCAGAGCCCTCTTGCTACCCGACAATATGCAGTCATCAAGCTGCGTCTCAACGCTTACGCCGGGGAACCCAACTTTCTCCACGAGGCTATCACCCCTGACTCCCGTCAGGTGTGTCCCTGCGCGTTTGGGGAGCGAGAGCTGTCTCCATCCGCTGGACCGCCTGTAGCTGTTGCTGAGCCGTTACGGCACTGTCAATGTCCGTTCGCAGTCTGCCTGGGTAGGCTTCTGCCCCTTCTGGATTCTGTTTATAATCTAGCAGTTAGCGTGGTGGTCGCACTGTTACACACACTACACTTTGCACTCTCGGAGACCTTGGGGGACATGAAGCGCAGGCGTGAGCTCCGAGTTCGTTTGCAGCTGTCTGTAGAGTATATCGCCTGTTTTCTGGTGAGCTGCGGGTCCGGCATGGAGCGACGTGCGCTCCGGTTTCCTTCCAGCACATCCGCGTAGCTCGTTACCAGTTCGGCTTTTTCTTCGTCGTATTCATGGTCAGTGGCTACTGCCTCTACAAAGACTAGGGACGCTCGGGCCACCACGCGGCGAGTAAGACTTCGCGCAGTGACCTTCGCCGTCTCATCGCGGTTTGGAGAGTTGCTTCTGATGGAGCAGCCTTGATGCACCGGGAACCATCGGAGACGAGTCCGCAGTCCGTCGGTGCACTGTCTACCACTGCACTTCACCTCGCGTGCTGCACATGCACACACGTTGTTTCTGCCGTAGTTCCGTACTGCTGTGCGTGAGTCGCTCTTGACCGTTGTACATACTTGGTGTCGGTTAGGGCGAGCGCAATGGCGGCTTCTTCTGCCTGATGCGCTTGCTTTGCACGGACGCTGCAAGCACTGTATATTTCTCCCGTTGTGGCACGTATTGCTACGGCCACGTATGTGTCTTCTTTATCTTTGTACTTAGCGGCATCCACGTATAAGGCGCCGTTATCGTTGGCATCCCAGTCGTGTGGTTCGGAGTCTGTCGCGCTGAGATGTTCTTTGCGTTTCTGCGCTTTCTTTGAAGGTGTTGTGCACCCCCAGCTCGGGCAGCTTTGCTGGGCTCGTGCAGTTGAATACGCCGAGCGCAGCATCGTACCTACTTCTGATGGCCGCATTTATCCGGTCGCGCTCCTGTGCTTTGCAGTAGTGGACCGCACCTAGGTAGGCAGCGTGGCTGATGGCAAAATATTGCACCAGAGGTAGTTTGCTGGCCTCCTTAATCTCTCTGTGCCGAGTCGCAACTCGCTCGATGAGTCGCGTGCCGATTCCTCTTTTAGTGATGATCTTGTCGACGGTGACACCGTTGCCCCTACTGGCTTCCAGCGTCATGCCTAGGACACGGAGCTTAGAGCCTTTCGGAATGACGATGCCGTCTCTGGTTCGGAGCACTATCTTCTCCGAAGTTTCAGTGGCTTTCTCCTTTTATAGCTGGGGTGGTAGGACGATCAGGGGTTCGAACTTGGTCTTGATCGGAGTTTTGGAACGACTAAACCCGCGAGTTCTGCACGTCCGTTACACAATCTACGCGGACGACATCACGCTATGAGTGGCCGGTGGCACCGATGGGTACATCGAAGAAACGCTACAAAAAGCAGTGAACACAATAGAAGACCAGTTGGACGGAACCGGTTTTCGATGCTCATTTGGACTAATACTTTGCACGTTCGCTGGCACTGACGCTATCTGAAAAACAGTTAAGCAAGAGCGTGCCAATTTTTGCGTAAGATATACATTCGCAGCGGCCGCATTTTTGTAAACCCGCAGTTCGACGTAATCGAATGACGCAGACCAAGTACACCGCTGATAATAATGTATTGCGTTAAAGCATGGCATAATTATTTTTTTGACACGACGCAACTCTTGAGCATGAATTGAGGGAATGCGAATTTGGAAAGTCGTACACTGTGATCTATATGAGGAAAACTCAAGAAAAATAATTCTAATGCTGGTTCTAATGTGTGACAGTGACAAGTGCTTTTGTTTCGTGAATGCATTTATGTTTCCCGATTTTCCCAAAATTCGCATTTTTTATAATCCAAAGTAATATCCACTTATAGACACCCATAAATATGAATACTTCAGAAGGAAAAAGGGCGCTGGTTTATACCAGTTGGACAGAGAAATAGCGTCGTAAAACACATCTGTGTATTTTTTAATAAAAAAAATATGCTTAGGGGCAGACTTTCGAAAAAAATAAAGAAAATAGCGCTGTTTCCGTGCGTTTTTAAAGGTGGTTGATAACTGGCAGTAATGGATCGGTTTCAACTTCTTTCATTGTACGTCCTTCCGAGGTGCTTATTGCTGCGCAAAGTTACCGTGCTGAAAGTCGAATTCCCTATACTAAGCCTCACCAAAATAGCTTCTAAACACCTAATCTGGAACGAGATGAGTATCAGCTTTTACCAAGGCATAGTTTAGACGTGGCTGATACAATTGAGCTTTAAATTTTGTTTCTACTGCCTAGAATAAGAAAAAATTACAGAGCGACAAAATGGTTCTTTTATCGACAAGTGCACGTAGCACCACGCTTACGCGAGCTACTATTTTTACCAAGGACGCGGACAGACGTCGCCACGCATCCTATAGACTTGACGTTGTACTCCTCGTGCCTAAATCAAGAAGTAGTGGTGGTGTGTAAATGAAAGGACGGGGGGGGGGGGAGATCAATGGAGGGGGAAGTGGAAGGAAGAGTGACAGGGGGTGCCCGGGGGAGTCCACCTTATAATCTCTTTTTTCTTTTCTATTTCTTCGTTTTTCTTCTGTTTTCTTTTTTTCTTCCTTTCGCTTTTTTCCTTTTTCTCTCTCTCACCTTCTGATTCAAGATTGTATAAAGCTGACCACCAACAAACTGTACCCTCAATTCTACTTTTCTGAGCCACACTCTTCATTCTGACTCACCCGTGCTCAAATTCACCAAAGTGGACTCACAGCACGGTCTGAGTGAGTTAGCCGACGCTTGGCTGTCCTTAATGCTTTTATCACGATCGTTCTCGCCTGTATAATTTTTTTAATATTTCTGATGTAACGCAGGAGGAGGAGGAAGGGAAGAAATGAAAGGCAGGGAGGTCAACCAGACGCACGTCTGGTTTGCTACCCTGCACTGGGGGAAGGAATGAGGGGATTAAAGGAGAAGAGAGAGAGAAGTGAAGGGCAACGTGTGTGTAGATGTGACCTTGTCCCTTGCACGCTTATAAGCGGTCGCGTAGTCCGGTCGTCTTTAGAAAATTTAGCAATGCCCGCGTCACTTTGCTGGGTCGACGCGTAGAGCCATGAACCAAGGATCTTCTCTTCGGAAATCGGTCTACTGTCTAGTGTCTCTAACGTTTCGCGCAGCAAGTTGCGTTCGCTCGCAAAACGTTCACATGAACACAGTAGATGTTCTATTGTCTCGTCAGTGTCGCACGATTCACATCGGGAGCTATCCGCCATTGCTATGCGAAAAGAGTACGCCTTTGTAAAAGCTACTCCTAACCACAGGCGGCACAGTAAAGTTGCATCCTGGCGGGAGAGGTCCGATAGAACTTGAAGCTTTCTCGATGGGTCCAATTTGTGTAGGCGGCGGTTCCTGACACTGGGGTCACTCAGCCAAGTTTCCGACATGGTGTTAGCGAACGAGTGAAGGCCCCTTGCAGCGTCGGTTCTCCACAATGGAATTGGGGTTGTCTGGGCGTCCACGTCAACGGATCGAGCAGCATTATCAGCAAGGTCGTTACCGACAATACCACAATGTTCCGGCAACCACTGGAACACCATGTCATGTCCTTTCGATAAAACTTCGTGAAGCACTTCTCTTATTTCATTCACTAGTTGTTGATGCACCCTTTGTCGTAAAGCTGATTGCAACCTCTGAAGGGATGCCTTGGAGTCACAGAACACAGGCCATTTTTGAGGCCGGGCTTCCGCGATATAAAGTATAGCAGTACGTAAAGCGGCAAGCTCCGCTGCTGTGGATGTTGTCCTATGCAATTGTTCGAACGCAGAGTTATCAATCGCATATCATGTGCTTGCCCTTTATTATGTTTCTATTTGTTTGTGATGTTCTTTCGCTGCGTTTCATATGGCATTGAGACAAAGTGATCGTGAACTATCGTGCTTGGACCCTTAATAACATTCGTAATTTTTGTTATCGTTTTATGAACCATATTTTTGTAACAATTCATAACCATAAATATTTGCATTGATGAGTACCAAATGTTTTTAGGCTATAAAAATTCGTTACGCGTTTGATGATATTGTTATGGAGTGGTAATCTCCGTAACAATATAAATAACACACACGCACACACACACCCATAGTCTGAAAAAACAAATTCGTTGCGCACTTTCACAGAATCAAAATGGAATAACCTCTCCCCTGATTTTACGATTTCATAACTTTTCAGGCCACCTAACTCAGACTTTTTTCACAGATATTTTACAGTGCGAAGAGAAGCAGTATTGTCCCGTCAGGATCATCCTTGAACTGGTAAAAAAAAAACCTTCAAAGCTCTCGCGTCCCTTGACCCAACGTTGTCATCATCCGCTACCAAGAGCTGGCTCAATGTTCCGCCAACTTGTTGGTGATCAATCAGTAGCATTGATGTAAAGTGCAGAAGTATATGTGGGATGTGCGTTGTCATGAATTGCTGTCAGAGGCTTCAAAGCTTCTGGTGTTCAAACAGCAGATCTGGCCGTCAATGCAACTCTACTCTGACCCTGTGTTTATTACAACCGTAAATTGTAATATGATTTTACTCTTTAGTTCAATGCGCCACCGTTGAACAGCGTTTTGGTGCTTTCCTGCTGACGTGAAGGTCACGGGTTCCATCCCGGATGCGGTGGTAGCGCTTCGGCAGATGCGAAACCATGCGAGCCCGTGCCCTGCAGGATGTCGGTGCACGTCAAAGGACCACAGATGGCCATGCATCGCGGTGTCTCTCGTAATCACATCATTAGTTTGGGAGGTCAGACACCCAGGCATTAATGGACAATAAACAGCTTGCAAAGTGACAACTGCTCATGCACGAGCAATATTTTTTGAATATCTATCTATCTATCTATCTATCTATCTATCTATCTATCTATCTATCTATCTATCTATCTATCTATCTATCTATCTATCTATCTATCTGTCTGTCTGTCTGTCTGTCTGTCTGTCTGTCTGTCTGCCTGCCTGCCTGTCTGTCTGTCTGTCTGTCTGTCTGTCTGTCTATCTATCTATCTATCTATCTATCTATCTATCTATCTATCTATCTATCTATCTATCTATCTATCTATCTATCTATCTATCTATCTGTCTGTCTGTCTATCTGTCTGTCTGTCTGTCTGTCTGTCTGTCTGTCTGTCTGTCTGTCTGTCTGTCTGTCTGTCTGTCTGTCTATCTATCTATCTATCTATCTATCTATCTATCTATCTATCTATCTATCTATCTATCTATCTATCTATCTATCTATCTATCTATCTATCTATCTAGCTTTGTAACCACCTACGACTTTTAGCTCTCCTGGCTGTTTTCAGGATGGGATGTATACCAAAATTTTTTATGGCTCAACATGATGTATGACGATCATAGGTGGTTAGTCATAACATTAAAATTATGGCACGAACGTCATGATGGTCATGGTTTACATGTCGTGGTGTTGCTGCTCTTGCGGTGGTTTCGTTCACTTGACGTCATTTGCAAAACTGCTATGTTATGGCTTGATTAGATGGTGAACGTAAGTGACACACGCTAACGTGGAATTCACGACATTCATGTAATGAAGCCATGACTACGCACCATACACTCATGGTGTGCTGGCGGTCGTTTCGCTAGCTTCACATATACCAAATTTTGTATTACGCGACGTGAATGGATGAAGTCGGTATACATGACGGGGGCAAACACGATAATCATGGCATGCGTGTCGAATAAGAGCATGAGAACATGCCACGCTCATGATGCGCTCGCGACTGTTTTGCTGGCTCCACATATACCAGATTGGTTATTACGTGATTTGAGTGGATGACAAAGGAAACTGACACATCCAAACATGACAATCTTGATATGCGTGTCATGTAAAACATGACCACATGCTACGCTCATAGCGTACTCGTGGCCGTTTAGTTTCGTATTAAGTGACGTGAATGGACGACGAACACAATCGCCAGGCGCAAAATGATAATCATGACATGGAAGTCACGCACGGCTTAATATACCAGCCTACCTCTGCTGGGGCTGGTATTGCAAATGTTTGTTTATTTATTTATGATACCTCAAAGGCCCCTAAAGGAAGGGGTTTTACATGAGGGGTGGGCATATCTACAAAAACAGCTCTTCTATGATGCGTTTGAAGATGTCTTGGTCGGAATGAAGCACTGCCTTGGTGGGAAGGTCATTCCAGTCCCTTGATGTCTGGTTGAAGAAAGATGAGACATGGGAGACAGTGTGGGCTTGAGGGGGGTATACGGCCTTTTCGTGGTTGGTCCGGTTCGAGTGGCGGTGTGCCGGAGCAATGAGATCGGCTTGGGGTGACTTGTGAAAGAACTTATGAAAGAGAGAAAGGCGGGCGAGTCGACGGCGTGATACAAGGCTGGGAAGGTTGGCTTGGGATTTCAGTTTCGATGAGCTAGAGTTGTAAGAATAGTCCAAAAAAAAAATGAAACGTACGGCACGATTCTGTACTGATTGAAGCATGGTAATGTGAACATGTTGGTATGGATCCCACAGGACGCATGCATATTCGAGCTTCGGCCTTACTAAGCAGCAGTACGTTAGAAGTTTTACTGAGGGGGGTGCTATTCGGATATTACGCCACAGGAAACCAAGAACGTGATTAGCAGAATTTGTTATGCTGGTTATGTGGGTGTGCCATGATTGGTCAGAAGTGAGGTTAATTCCTAAGTACTTGTAGGTGCTAACAGGGGATATTAAAGAGCCACTTAGTATATAATCGCGAGTCGGGTATGACTTCTTTCGATGAAAAGTGAGAAGTGAGGTTTCTGATGCGTTTAATGACATAAGCCACTTGCGGCACCATTCTTCAAATTGACTGAGGTCAGATTGTAGGGATAAAACATCGTTATTATTGTTAATAGGGCGGTATAGCACGCAGTCGTCTGCAAACAATCGTATCCCGGAAGAAATGTTAATTGGAAGATTGTTAATGTATATGAGAAAAGCAGGGGTCCGAGGACCGTTCCCTGAGTAACCCCGGATGAAACAGGTGTGAAAGAAGAGGAGCGTTCATGAACGTAGACGAATTGCTGACGGTTACACAGAAAATCACGTATGCAGTGAAAAACAAGATGATGAAGGTTTAGGCGAGACAGCTTTAGAAATAGGCGGTTATGGGGTACTTTATCGAAAGCTTTTTGAAAGTCCAAAAATAGCGCGTCAATGGGAGTGTTAGTATCAAGGCTAGAACTGATGTCAATAATGAAGAGAGCCAGTTGAGTGTCGCAAGAAAGGCCCTTATGGAAGCCATGCTGACTGGGATGAAAGAAATTAACCGAGCTAAGAAACTTCGCAATATGTGAATGAAGAATGTGCTTCATTCATTTGGAGCATACACTCGTTAGTGAGATGGGAATATCGTTTCTCGGTGACGCTGGGTTACCTTTTTTGGCACTGGGATGACCCATTCCACCTTACAGTCATGTGGTAGGGTACTAGTGGAAAGCGATTGCTGAAATACGCGAGAGAGAATAACACTGGTGATTTGCTTTGTACTTTTTAGTATTTTGGTGTTGATGCCGTCTATGCCAGCTGATGATGTCATTTTTAGGCTGTCGATTAAGGCAGCAATACCAGCAGCCTCAAAGGTGATTTCCTGCATTACCGGATATTCAATTGGGGACAAGTAGGGCAATTAGCTATCAGGCTCTACGGTGAATACCGAGCAAAAAACGTTCTTGTAGTGGAATGGGTTGATCATTTTCGTCACAGAGTGATAACATTTTAGATGCGCTTGGGTTGATAAATTTCCAGAACTGCTTGGGGTTAGTGTTTAGCATGTTTGGCAACATTGAAGCAAAGAAGTTGCGTTTGGATTTCGTGGCAAGTAAATTGAACAGTTTTTCATTGGCGCGGTATTTTTCCCACGCTTGCACCGTGTTTGATAACTTAGCAGACCGGTAATGCCGCTTCTTTTTGTTTTTTAGGCGCTTTAGTGCCACACTAAACCACGGGGTCTGTGGTCGCTCTGTTACAATTGTGGTGGGGATGTAAGAACGAATGAGATCGTGCAATTTGTTTTTGAAAAGACACCAGTTTGTTACGACTGGGCATTGTGAAAAGTCTTCACAAAACCAGCTGTAGAATGCTGCGAGTTCCTCGTTAATAGCCACGTAGTTGTCTTTATCGTAAAGTGTTAGTTTTTTCTTCACGCTTTTCGATCTTGGGGAGTGAAACTGTAGTGTAGCATTTATTATAGCGTGGTCACTTAGCCCAGCGAGGTACGAGACGGATAAAACAGTTTCTCGGTGCGATGTTTGCAAAAGTTCGAGGATACTTGATGACTGGGCAGTTTCTCTCGTAGGGGTGTAAATGAGTCGTGAAAGTCCGAATGTTAGGCAGGAATTAACGAAACCACTTTCCGCTCTACATTTGGACAAAGTTAACGACAAATCAGACCAGGTTATTCCGGGAAAGTTGAAGTCTCCAAGCAGTATAATTGGGACATTGGGATAAGAGCCACAAAGGGAATTCAAAACATCATGGTATTCAGCAACAAACGACCGGTCTACGTCAGGTGGGCGGTAGCACACACCGATAATGGCGGGGGGACAGAGTGCTTTGCAGGATACAAACAGTACTTCTAAGTTACTGAAAATTTCTATAACATTGCACAACAACCTGCTGTGAGCCGCTATGAGCACACCACCTCCCCGCCTACCGATGCGGTCGCAACGAAAGACATCAAAAGCAGGGAAATGGAGTGCCAACTCAGCATCAGAAATTGACTCTTTCAGCCAAGTTTCGGTTCTTACGACAAAATCAGATTCTGTAGTTTCTGTTATGTGTAGTAATTGGTCTCGTTTAGGTATGAGACTTCTTACATTGGTGTAAATGAGTTGAACGGGAAAAGTGTTAGCAGCAGAACGTAAGGGAGTGCAAGGCCCCCGTGATTCCGAAACGTGCTCAGAACAATGCAGATCGCGACGTGAATTCGGTGTTAGCTACGATGGTCGCGGGATGACGCTTTCCGAGATTTCATCGTACACGTACGTGACGCCTTGATGACTAGCTTGTTGTAACGAAGTTTTATCGGTTTATTTTTTGCTTTGGCGAACTCGGCCAATTTATTTTGTGCGAGGCGTGTGCCCGGTGAAACTTCTTCGCTGATGCTGTATGGACACCGTCGGAGGTTTTTGGAGCATGATAGTACACGATCTTTGTCTTTCCAATTTTCAAAGCGTACGATTATGGGTCTCGTCTTGGCAGGGTTGAAACGGCCTATTCTGTGAGCCCTTTCAATCTCTTTTGGTGCTAACGGAACGCCAAGGTTTTCACTGCATACTTCAATTGCTAATTGTTCTGACTGAGTCCATGTTTCGTTAGCGCTGTTCTTCAGACCAAAGAATACAAGATTGGATCTGCGGGTGCGATCCTCCGAATCATCTACTCTAGCTGTAAGACTAGCAATTTCACGCGAGTTCCGCGTCGCGATTGCCTGTACTTTTTTGATGTCATTCTTAAGGGAAAGGAAGGATGCGCAGTCTATCTCAATTTTTCCAAGTCTTTCAGTGATATATAGTACCGAGCGTTTCGTGATTCTGTGCCAGTTTGGTACGGAGAGACTTCATCTCGGTTAAAATCGCAGCTTGACCTGTTTGGAGATCTTTCAAGGCTTGTGAAATATCGGAAGTTGCTTCCGAGGGAGACGAACGGGTAGGGGGACGAGGGTTTTCCTCAATGTCGCCAGCTAGAAGCAACAGTTCTAAGACAACAGACGCAGATTCATAGGCAATTCTCGCACAACAAGTGGGGCTTGGCAGCACAATCAATGCCATATAGCGAGTACGCGATGCATACAAAGAATAGCAACTGTTTACCTGCACAAGAAGCAGGCGGGGTGTGTAAGAGTTGGCCATCGAAGCGTTGCTGCCGACAACATATTTGCTTCTTAACCAGATACTTGAGTATGCGTAACATATTTACTAGTGTCTACTGGGTACACTGTTTACTACATCTATGGGGTGTTGATTTTGAAGTGACATATCAAACATTTCATTCATGCTTCAGATATCACTTGGGATTTGCCTTTCTTTGGTCATTCTCCTTTGCCTTCCGAGTTTCCTGTGTTTTGCTTCTTCTTGCAGGGGGGCAACCTACAATGGAGCGTGACATTCGTGCAGCATTTCTGGTACTCACTGGAATGTGGAAGGGTGGACATCTTCTGAAGCTGGAAAAAACTTCTAAACTACTAACGTTGCGTTTTGGGCGTGTTGGTATGCCATACTGTAGATTTCTACACAGCAAGACGCGACACAGACAGGCGCTAACTTGCAACAATGTTTATTTAGAAAACAGGGAACCACATATGTAAAATATTTTACTTAAGACTTAGAAGTGCCGCCATCTAGATCTGTTAAATCTATTTTTTTTTTTGTTAGTAACACGATTGACAGTTCGCTAAAAAGAGTAAGACAACTTTCCGGTAAGGTTCGTTTTAAACCACGAACTTTCGTTCGCCCAAGGTTCGTTTACCGCGCTCAGTTTCATCACCTCACGCTGGCAGTGTGGGCACGTCTAGAAGCGATAAACAACGAAGCGTTGCACGCAATAACTGGACTGCCACGCATGACTCCACTGACAGTACTGCAACAGGAGTCCCAAGTAAACGCAATGGATGAATTAGGGCATCAGCGTAGCTGTGCGCGCACCCTAAAGCCATCAACGTTGTGTTCGGCTGCTTCATTGGCGCGGTACATGTACAAAAAAGTTCACCACACACCTTCACAGATGACCACAATTACTCCATGGAACAGATAACAATTCATTGATAACAAACCCCTTAGTCGCCTTTAGAGCCCAGTGCCACGCCAGGCGAACGCTCAAGTATCCCGCCTGCTTCGTACAGATAACCTAGATGCCGCTACTGTCATCGCTTATACGAACGCTAGTATGAGCGGCACCACCATTCATACCGTGCTTGTATAGGTCCATTAATACCAGAGACTGGCCAGACATGCTCATATTTTGCGGCTCCTGCACCACCGGCTCACCTTGCTGAGCTGGCTGCCATATGTGATAGACTGACAAGGCTGCTACCTCTTCTACAACCAGGCAGATGCTCCCAGCTTATCATTCGTACGGACTCGACGCTCGCTATTCACCATATACGACGGGTGCATCTCTCTACGTCACTCTCGGATACTATTCACGTTCTTGCTGCCCCCGAATCTGTGCAAATACGTGTTCAGTGGATTCCAAGGGCTGCTTTGCCGGACCTTGTAAAAGCTTATTTGGCAACCCACCCCGAAGTTACACCATATCCGCTACCGCATTTTCCGGAGGACGCTGAAACACAGATGCTCCGGGAAAAAAGAAAGCATCTGACGTTCCACAAGAGCTCTGACGTTCCACAAGCGCTTTCCCGCGAATCAGACGCGATTACCCCACCCGTGACCACCCTTTGGGCGCAAAAGTACCCAGGCCCATATGGTAGATCATGTCTATTTTGTGACGCCCCGATTCAAGATGTAACTGCCTCACACTTACTGTGGACCTGCACTGGTCTAAAACTAAGTCATCGCCGTTACCTCCATGCAACAGGTCTCAGGCCTAGCCGACCACCCGGCACTGACGGCTGGTTTCGTGAACCACACCACCGTTTTCTACTAGACCTCATACATGAAGAAAACTTGTATCTGTATTTATTAAAAAAGTTATTATGTCTAAGGGCAGACTTTGGTACTATAAAAAAACTCTTGTTCGTACACTGCCTTTCTCGCCCATTGTGTTTTGGTCTTTTCCCTTTTCTCACGAACGACAGGCCCTATGTTGTCCACCACGTGATGACTGAGGGTACGTAGGCAGTGGGACTACCCCATAGTATTAGTCGGGGAAAACGTTGTTTTGTTGAATGCGTGGCTGAAGGAAAAGAAAAATTCAGTGACTTCTGGAGCCCTCGCGAAAGCACGGCTCATGTGTTGACATGTTGTGTTACTCGTGTGCCTTCGCTGGAACTCGGAGAGGTAAAAGAGGAATGTCAGAGGGAAAAGCAGTCGGCGAACGCGAGTTTTAAAGACGCTAGTCTTTGTTGGGACCTTCGACGCAAAAATTTGGTATGCCTGTCTGTCTGCCTGTCTGTACATTTGTCTGTTTGTCCACTTTTAACGGCACCGGGCACTTGAAATGGCCAACCCTATCGGCCGCACCCATCAATGTTGCTCAAGATTCTGCGTTCATACCTCTGCAATGGTCCATTCAAAAGCAATTATTGCGTATGTCTGGGGGAACCAAAACAACACGTATATATTCTGTATGTGCGTCTTTTACTTGAAAAGGCATACCGTAGGGCATACTAGCGCCAATATAAAATAATAAGAAAAGGCATACATAAGTAATTTCAAGGACCGTAGCGCTTATCACGCTGTGCTGACTGTCAGCGGCACTCGAGTTCGCACAGCTGAATTCTCCGGCAGCGTTCCATTCTCCGGCAGCGCCTCCTTCTCCGGCAGCGTCCCCGTGCTTGCTCGGGAAACGCTGCACTGCGTTAACGTGGACTCCGAGCCCTGAGCGCGTCCACTCGACGTGGTTGCCCATTGGTTCAACGAACATTCAAAAACAAAAAGTGAGCCTTCAAGCGAGACCGCATAGCAACGCATCGCCAGAGAGGGAGAACGAGCCGAGATTCGAGCCGGGACCGCAGAGCAACGCACCGCAGAGCGAGCCGAGACGCGAGTGGCGTCGGACGTATCCGATCGAGCTGCTGCACCGAGTCCAGTTTCCTTATACATGCAACCACTGCCGATTCACCAGTAACTTAGCACAATACAGTTTTTCTTAAAATTTGAACCTTGCCTTGACTACATTCGTTCGGACATCGCTGACATGGCGCAGCCGACAGGATGTGAATCGACCGAGCTGCATGCGGAGAAGGAAACGACGCCACGAGAAGGAGCGACGCCACGCCGTGCATCGTCTCGGGACTCCGAAACGACCATCGTCGAAAGCGTGTTCACGACCCTCGACCACAGCAGGATGGCCAATGTAACGAAAACGAACTTGTCGACGAGCTGAGGGCACGAGGTCTACGGTGCTCCGGACGAAAGGACGAGCTCATCGCAAGAATCATCCGCGACAACATCACTCGCCAAGCCCTAGAGCCGACGGACTCGTCAACGAAGGACCAGGCTGCCTACGACGACGACAGGCAGGCGCACCTGGAGACGCTGTCCGCCGACAACGCGAGGCTTTGCGCTGAACTGGGCAGCCTGCGAGCCCAGCTTAACCGTGCGACCACGAGTGAACGTGAGACATTGCACGAAGCCCATCAGAACGCTTCACTGCCAACGGAACGGGTGACGACTCCAACCCTCGGGCTGCACCATTCCGTCCCTGCTGACATAACGATGTCCTCGCGTTCGACGCGGCCACCGTCACTGAACGACGGCACCAACCAATACGCGGCACGCCCCGCCGCGCCGACCGTTTCAACGCACGAGGGAGAACCTTCCATGGCCCAGATCCTCGCCGCGCTCGTGAACACACAAGCCCTGCTCGTCAACACGCTGTCGAGAGGTCCACCGACGACGAGCCCGATCCAGATTCATTCCACAAGCGACACGTCATCCTCAATCCCCTTGTTCGATGGGACGCCGCAACAAAGTACTCACGAATGGATTACGCAAGTGGAGAGAATCGCAGCGCTCGCCCACTGGACGCCATCGCTGACGTTGGTGACAGCAGCAAGCCGCTTGTCGGGATCTGCCAAGGATTGACACAGCGCCTACGGCTCACAGTATGACACCTGGGAGCAATGGAAGGAAGCGCTCATTCTCCGATTCAAACGAAAGCTGACGATGCAGGAGTTCCTCGAACTGCAGACGAAGCGACGCCTTCAGAGCCACGAGACCATCGTCGAGTACATGTACTAGAAGAACGCCATTCTGAACAAGGCGCCGTACCGTTTATCGAAGAACGTATTTCCCTCATTCTCAGCGGCATCGAGGACGACACATGGGCCAACCCACTTGCAGCGCAGCTGTGTGGCACAGTAACCGAACTCATTGACAGAGCGGCTTTGCTCGACGCGAGGCGTCGCACGACCGTGTGTGCCGAGAACGACAAAAAACCGTCATCGTCTACAGCGAGCCGTGGTCAGGGTTCGAACCAGCGGGTGCCAGCCAGCAGCTCTGCCAACTTGCCGAAGGCCAACCCGCGCAGCGATTTCTCGGGAGCTCCACGCCCGCGGCCCATCTCTGCTTGTTCGTGCTTCAACTGCGGCGACATCGGTCACCTGTCCCGTGACTGTAGGAAGCCGAAAACGCCAGCAACGATCAGAGCGGACGAGAAACGAGCGAAGAGGGACAATAGCAGCCACGAAACAGGGACTACGTCACCTAGGCAAGCGAACTGTTTTTTGCATTCGATGGGCGGCACATTACCAATAGTGTTCGGTACTGCTAACAACCGACCCGTCTGCGTGTGCATTGACAGTGGCGCCAACTTATCCATCATGAGTGCCAATGCCTTGACGGACGACATTCCCACGCACGCATGGGTACCGCGCGAGAACATTGAAGTTCTCAACCGCAGCATATGCCCAACTCTCGCTGCAACGCTTGATGTGACACTGGGCACCACGAATGTGCGACTCGAAGACGTCGTGGTAACGGAACTGCCCAGCGGCATCGACCTGATTCTGGGATCAGACTGGCGACGAGTCGTGAACGTCGACGTAACGTTTCACACGTCAAACGATGTGACTATCGTTCTAGTCGAGCCCTCCGGAAAATTTTCATCGTCCGAAGTGCCACCCCCGAAACAAGGCACACCACACCGCACCGGGGAAACGCTTATTGCGACGTTCTGCCGGCAATCGGACGAGAGTGTTTCCGAAGACGAAGGGTACGTGCGTCTCAACACAAAATGTCCCGCACCCGACGAAGACTTCACGAGTCTAGTCGAAGACACCACACGGAAGATAACGAAGGATGCCACCGAGGTAGAGAGGCAACAACTTCACGCAATTCTGTTAAGGCATCACCAAGCGTTCACTTCCAAAGGCGACACTTTGGGCGTGTGTCCTCACACCGAGCACAGCGTCGAACTCAGAGACAATATACCAGTGTCATCGAGGCCGTACAGGTGCTCACCGGCTGATCGCAAGTTCATCCGAGAACAGGTGAATGACTACCTCTCCAAGGGCATCATAAGGCCGAGCGAAAGCGAGTACGGTGCTCCCACGATAGTCGTCGACCAACCGCACCACCCGACGACTCCACGAAGAATGGTACACGACTATCGCAAGCTCAACGAGAAAACCATCAACCTCGCCTCAGTCGAGAGGGACATCGACGAGTCTCATAGACTACACCACTTGGCAAGGGGACGTGCGGAGACAAGAGAGAGGCTGCAGAGTCAGCGCAAAACAACGGTCCGATACGACAAGAAGCGGCGAACTCCGAGGTTCATAACGGAGGACCTCGTCCTGCTTGAGTGTAGCGCTCGAGGCACATTAGACCCTCGCTATGAAGGTCCGTTCGAGATAACGGCCCTCGTCGAAGAAAAGAGGGCCGAGATCCAAAGAGTACCCCACACACCGGGCATGATCAACCAAAAAATCGTCAACGTGGAGCAGCTTCGTAGATATAAGGAGCCGCTCCTAGAAGTACGGAACCATCGCCATCTAACGACACGCACGCCTGAAGACAGGCGAAATTTTCGGGAGGGCCGTGTCAGCGGCACTCGAGTTCGCACAGCTGAATTCTCCGGCAGCGTTCCATTCTCCGGCAGCGCCTCCTTCTCCGGCAGCGTCCCCGTGCTTGCTCGGGAAACGCTGCACTGCGTTAACGTGGAATCCAAGCCCTGAGCGCGTCCACTCGACGTGGTTGCCCATTGGTTCAACGAACATTCAAAAACAAAAAGTGAGCCTTCGAGCGAGACCGCATAGCAACGCATCGCCAGAGAGGGAGAACGAGCCGAGATTCGAGCCGGGACCGCAGAGCAACGCACCGCAGAGCGAGCCGAGACGCGAGTGGCGTCGGACGTATCCGATCGAGCTGCTGCACCGAGTCCAGTTTCCTTATACATGCAACCACTGCCGATTCACCTGTAACTTAGCACAATACAGTTTTTCTTAAAATTTGAACCTTGCCTTGACCACTTTCATTCGGACATCGCTGACACTGACCATGACACGCTTGCACGAAAAGGCGAGTGTTTCCAACGCTTTGCTAAGACAAGACGGTGGTGGCACCTACCCGTCGCCTTGCGTTCTACACGTTATCAACTCTCAGACGGGCGCGCACACCCATCTCAGAGCCACGCGATTTGTTTCCTGAGAAAACTGCCAGATGGCACTCATGTCTCACGTGTGACGTGACTTGATGCGATCATACGCCTCCGGTGCACGCTTGAGACACTCTAACGCAGCGCCTCCAGATTACCATTCACCGATTTTCTTGCGCAGAAAATCAAATAAATGTTTTGTTCACTCTCTCCACACGTAAGACTATCGTCTTTCGACGACATTCTGGATTAAAATGCAGATACGTGGCCATGTTTTTGGTTAGAAAACAAACCTTACAGAAAAGCCACCTTGCAGATTTTTGCAAATAGTCACTTGGTAAGGCCATGAAACATCTCATGCATCAATTAGACCGTTTTCATCTGTATGCCTCTACCGTAACACTGTCCGCTGAGTTGTTAAATATGCCAAACACAAAGGTTAATAGCCCAGTGTGGCGGCACTAAAACGCCTTGCAAGCGCTCTTCACATTCAGGTAGTATTGCGTACGTGGTTAACTCCTTGGAAGGAAAGGTAAAAGATGCTTTGGAGGTACACTTAACTGCCAGCCCAATAATACCATCAGCCTCAATCATTTCGCGGGTTAGCAGACACCTTCTGGTTATGTGTGAAGAACGTTCCTGAAAAATGTGTATACACGCGCCACGAAAATCGTCGCTTGGGTGTAAACAGTGCCTGAATTGAGCATCAAGGAACCCACCACTCTTTTCGTTCCAACGCTTGTTGACGCGCCGTCCACTTTGACCGACGTAGTGTGTGTCACATGCTAACAGAAACTTGTAAACTCCTGCATCATTACATTCTATAAAACTGTTTTTGTGCTTCTTTCGCCACCCGTGTTTCTCTGGTGAGGCAGGTCTGATTAGTCTGCACAAACTCTGCAATTTTTCGGGGATCCAAGTACAATTATTTACCGTTTGCGCATTGTCCCTTATTTATAGTAAAGTATTGTTTTTGGCTCCCAGAAAGTTGTTGCCCCTGGCCTGAAAATGTCATCATCATAAACGGGTGTGTGTCACAGAGATGGGGGTAAATCCCCCTAGCCACCACTGGTTTACTAAAAAGACAACGGATAGCCCGAAAACTGCCTATATTCAAAGGTATGTTCTACGGGAAAGGGGAAAATTCTAATGCTCGAAAGGAGAAAGCAACTTGGTAACCTCCTGTGCATTGCAACTCACACCATAAAAACCCATTTTCGGACGTAAACTTGCTGGCAAAGCAACTAGGACACAAGTGAAACAGATTAGATGAGACCATGTTGGCTGTTTTGGTCATGATTTATGGCCCAGTGCTGGTTTGTATTTTAATTTATTTCCGAATACTGTTGGCCGTTATGGCCGTAACCGGGTGGGTACACTTTTTTATTTACAACACGATGTTTTGGGAGACCAGGGGAAAAAAGCTGAATCAGCTTGAGGGTGTCCTGTCCACTGAAGTCGTGTGTCACTGAAGCGAATGTGTGTTCAATCCTCTATCAATTGCATCGTAATCCTATCATTCATTCGCGAAATGAAGTTTACCTTTGGCGTCATAACTGGTGAGAAAGCTGACAAGAAGGCTTACATTGAAGTACGATTTTAACAACAAAAAACAAATAAAACTTGAAATCTGCACCACCATAACCTTAAACAAGCGTACGAAGGAATCTTCCTCGAAAATCGTAAGAGGGCAGAAGAGTGAACTGTGGTGCTAAAGGGCCATAACTCTTGTGGTACATATAATTATTGGCCGATATCGGCCATTGGCAGAGCATCGAACTCTGCCGCTCAATATGACGCTATTGTGCCGATTTCATAACCATATCGGTTGTCAAGCTGTATTCTTGATATTTTGCCTTTTGTGTGAACGTGTGTCATTACATTCTGTCGCAAATGTAGAGTAATTAAAGTGGAAGCAAAATCACGCCTTTTGTCTATTGCAATTCGTTGATTTTTCTTGAGCCTAATTGCCTTTAATTTGTGACAAAATTAGTTCAAACCTACGAACAATGTCTCCTATGCTTTCATTGGATGAAATGACTTGGTTTAACATATATGTACAGGTGTTTAACGCTCAGCACGAAGAATTCAGAAAATGTGTATACAGTACAGCTGTAGTTAGTTAAGATAGCTACACTAGGAGATAAATTTTATATAAAAAAGCTGGAATAGCTACTCGAAATTAAATAAAAGTTTCAGTAGCTAGCTGAGTCCAGAAAAAGCTAGACCCAGCTACGAAACAGCTAAAGTGGCAGCACTGAAGTGGTCATTCACCTGTGGCGCATGCCATGCCTGTCGCGTGGTGCACGTGTTAGGACAGATCTTTTGGCACTGCTTGGACGCGGGGAATAATTTCGAGAAAACCGGCCCTGCTTTGTCCCGGGTCTACCCTTCAGAGATGTGGGCGCACCTCGTCAAAGCTCTCCAGAGGCACAATACCACGTACGTCAACTGGTATGTGCAACACGTGCGTAGAGAGAAGGGTTGACGACATACGTGGCAGGATTTTCACGTCACCCATGTCGACAACATAGCTTAAATTCAGGTAGCCGGCGCGGCATTGTGTTATAGTTGCACTGAGGGAAATTCCTTTGGAGCCAGTCTTCGAATACACTCCCTACAGATGTCATCAATTCAAAATTTTTCTAACTCACTGACTGCTGCTGGGCCTTTTCGAAGGAGTAGGCTTGGGTGTTTGAAAACGTGTGAATCACGCTCAACGCCGCTTAAAATGCTTGCTCAGATTCTTCAGCGAGAAAGCTTTGGGGCTTCTCTTTAGAACATGGGCTTTCATGTGTGTACTGCCTGGCCTGTGACAGCGTGTGCAGTGACTGACCATCCTGGGATGTTCTTTCTGTTGCTTTCGCTTATCCTCCTCCCTTTACCTGCAGCAACACTACCTAGAACTTTGTAGCAGGCTAGAAGCTTAGAAGCTCGCTTTCAAAGGTATATATATATATATATATATATATATATATATATATATATATATATATATATATATATATATATATATATATATATATATATATATATATATATATATATATATATATATATATATGCAGTGAGCGCCCCGCTGTGTTTTGCTCATGGAATTCTGTCCTGAGCAAGCAAGACTATGTTCACCAATCGACACACGGCTGTCAATCGTAATTACGCATGTGACTCCGAAACCGCATTAATTTTCGGAAACATATACAATCCCGCAAAGTTCAATACAACTGCACAAAATGTGTTCGTTAGTTAACGAACGACTTCCTGGAAGCGGGAATAAAAAAGAAAGGCCACCAACTCCAGCCAAATCAAGCGCAATGGAGCTTCAACTACCTCAAACCTTCACGTAAACATACAAGTGCTTTACAGAAGGACGATTTCTCGAGTTTCTGTGGAAAGAACGTCGGAAGTGATCAGAGTCATGCATTAAAAAAAAAACACTATTCTGAGAGCACGATAAAAAGTGCCGCAGAAGAAGTGGCCCCGAGGAAATGTGCGAAAACGGTCTCGTTTCCGGATCGCAAAGATATCGGCTCTCGTTGATTAGATGCGGTCTAGTTTCCGGCGCTGGTCTCTTACAAGGTCATTTTTTTCTTTGTTAAAATACAATCAGTCGAGATAGAAAAGTGATTAGGCCAACCAAACCCTATCAGACATTTTGTGCACAATTGTGCGTATCACATGTTTTCGGTATTTGTGTGGACCAGGGGCAAAAACAGTGCTCGACAAAATGAGGTTTAGAATAAATGATCCTTCTGGCTGATAAACTTGTCATTTACCATTAGTTTTGACCCTCTCGTTGCATATCGTCTCTTCTCCGAAGGAATAACACTGGTCGACGAGTCGTTCAACGTGGCGCTTCCCTGGAGTCACACAGAAATCAATTTGTTTTTCCCCTCAAAATGGGCCAAACAAGAAATATCTTATTCTACATATGCAAGAACACAATGTGAATGTCTTCAAGATAACTAGGTATTCAATGAAATCCTAATTTCAGTCAACTGATGCGATGCGCCTAAATAAAATTATTATAACACTATTTTTGTTTCAATAGAACATCGAGGGTTTTGAAATAGTGCTTTATCAATTTGAAGAATCTGCAAACAGCTCTTCTAAAAGGGTTACAAAAAAAAAGGGAAGGGGGGATGTTTTATTATCTTAAATTTGGTCGAGCGCTGTAGCAAGGATGTTCCCGCTCGGTTATCAAGCAGAGACTCATAGCATTCATCCATCCAAACATAGAACGTATTTCCTTTAATTTAGAACAAATGGAGCCAATAGTGGGCGCACGAAGTAGGAATGTTACAGGGATGCCTTGGCACCTTGATCTTGAAGAACAACAAGGAGGTATTGACACAAAAGGTGGTCGGCGGTAAGAAATAATAATCAACGAGCTCTGATGGCCGCTAAGGGGCTGCAATTTCTTCGCGGAAGTGTCAACTACAAGAACAAGGGAATGCAAAAAAAAAAGGAAAAAAAGGCGTCGTTGCAAGAGTTCGCGCATACTACCTAGCTGAGACTTGTCCAGCTGGCCGTCAGCGATGGTGCGTGTGTATTAGTATTTTCGTTCCCAGAAATGCACCCATAGAAGCCAGAGCCCGTGTCCATTTTTCTGAAAAAAAAAATGGTAAGTCGAAAAGGGGGAGTGGAGACATGTAGTGACAGACATGGCATGTCTACACTTCTTGTCAATCCTCATTGCGCCTTTTAAGCTGAGCGACAAATCCCGCTCACTTACCCTCTATACGACCCTCCCTTCCTCCCGAGGGTCTCGGCCATGGCCAAAATAAGGCAGAAGCATGGCCACTGCATGAGAATGTTGGCGGGCTTTTTTATCTAGGGGCCTGAAAGAGGGAACCAAGCCCCTTTTTCCTCTTTTCCAAAAATAATCCTTTATGTTGAACACACCGAGCCACTCATACACTCGTTCCCAAATTTTCACTGTAAATTGGTAATTGGTCACTCGTCCATACCTTTCTCTGGTGGTCACTGACCCCATTCCATTGACATCTTCTGGGAGTCGCAGAAGGCGCACATGGCCTCATCACCTGCACTTGCTCTCACCTAAGCTACACCTGCGCTGTGCCTCTCTCACAGCCGCGATGCAACACTGGTTGGCATCCACACAGGAGCAGACTCTGCGACATCACTAGGCCCAGTTTACGTGGAAAAGTCATCTGTAGACCCCTCTCGCTTTCCCCAATTCACCTCTTTCTAACTTTGGTTGACTCCTTGGAGGAAGCCAAGGCTGGGCGCTTGAGCACAGCCGCTCTTCACAGGAAGCCAGTGGATGAAAGTGCAGGGGCTAACCAGGCATTGTTATCTTGTCTACAAAGCATGTTCTATGTGCACAACCACCAGAAGGCTGTTTATCATTCAGCAGACAACTAAGGCCAGGGGCGGAGACTTGTCTCTGCGCCAATCACAGACGTCAACGATAATCCCCCAAGCGTATAAAAACGAACTACTCTGGTTGCTGTGGCATGACATCGGACAGGCACACCCTGACTCTGACATCCTGGCTCAAGGTACCGACTCCACGTCTCGGCAAGAACTCTATTTGTTATTTTTGTCTCGCATTGCCGTTCGTTTTCTATAGCGATGTGTTAGCTTCCCAGCGAATTCGTTCAGGCTGTATCGTTGCCATTAATTTATTCTCTACTGCCAGCTTTGTGTCTCCCCTTAAACCCCTTGCGTGCTTGCGGACTCCAATCTTTTTCCTTTGACCAGGCGTTACCATTCCTTCGCTCCGCATGTCCATTTCTTTTCGATGTCTACTCAGCGTTCATTAACATGAGTTTGTTGCCTGATCCACTCTGCTTTAATATTGAGGAGCTATCTTTCATACTTTGCCTTGCAGAACAACGAGCGCTTTTAAACTTCACTAATACCTATATTTCTCTATCGCTTGTTTCTTGCAACGAAGTGTCAACAGAACACTTATCCAGACAATCGCATATGTTCACAACGGGTGAACATTATTCTTCACGCACTAGTGCGACATCGGAGATATTCAACAATGTTCTGTGAGTGTCCGCGAATATGTCCCGGGTGTTGTACCCTTCCAATCATCACCGGGCATATATTCGTGAATCCTTGCACGAGAACAACACCAGCGATTGGAACCATCTTCGTCATATTGAACTGTCCTGCATTACCCTACTCTTCCTCCTCGTGCCATTTTTGATATCGATTCCAATCGGTTTTCCTTCTGACCAGCCGTTACAATTCCTATACGCAGGACGTTCACTTAATTTCTATTAAGACTAAGGTGTCCTTTGAAATGCGTTGGTGTCCTGATCATTTCTGCCTAATTATAGAGAAGGTATCATTATTGGTTTGCCTTAAAACTAGTCCTTTTAATTTCACTAATGCCTATCATTTACCTATTCATTCTCTGCTGCAAGAAAGTCGTCAACTGAGGAACACTTATCCAAACCATGTTCTCAACGAGAGGAGAACAATATTCTTCGCGTATCAGCACATCATCGGAGATATTCAACAATGTTCTGTGAGTGTCCGCGAATATGTCCCGGCCGATGTGTAACCGTCCAATCATCACCGGGCATATATTCGTGAATCCTTGCACGAGAACACCAGCGATTGGAACCATCTTTGTCGTATTGACTTGTCCTGCATTACCCTACCCTTCCTCCTCGTGCCATTTCTGATGTCGATTCCAATCGGTTTTCCTTCTGACCAGCCGTTACAATTCCTATATGTAGCACGTTGATTTAATTTCTATTAAGACTAAGGTGTCCTTTGAAATGCCTTAATGTCCTGATCATTTCTGCCTAACTAATGAGAAGGTATCATTATTGGTTTGCCTTAAAACTAGTCCTTTTAATTTCACTAATGCCTATCATTTACCTCCTCTCTGCTGCAAGAAAGTCGTCAACTGAGGAACACTTATCCAAACCATGTTCTCAACGAGAAAACAATATTCTTCGCGTATCAGTACATCATCGGAGATGTTCAACAATGTTCTGTGAGTGTCCGCGAATATGTCCCGGCCGATGTGTACCCTTCCAATCATCACCGGGCATATATTCGTGAATCCTTGCACGAGAACAACACCAGCGAGTGATGGAACAATCTTCGTCGTATTGACCTGTCCTGCATTACCCTTCCCTTCCTCCTCGCGTCATTTTTCATATCGATTTCAATCGGTTTTCCTTCTGACCAGCCGTTACAATTCCTATACGCAGCACGTTCATTTAACTTCTATTAAGACTAAGGTGTCCATTGAAATGCGTTGGTGTCCTGATCATTTCTGCCTAATTAATGAGAAGGTATCATTATTGGTTTGCCTTAAAACTAGTCCTTTTAATTTCACTACTGTATATTATTTACCTATTCATTCTCTGCTGCAAGAAAGTCGTCAACTGAGGAACACTTATCCAAACCATGTTCTCAACGAGAGGAGAACAATATTTTTCGCGTATCAGCACATCATCGGAGATATTCAACAATGTTCTGTGAGTGTCCGCGAATATGTCCCGGCCGATGTGTATGTACCCTTACAATCATCACCGGGCATATATTCGTGAATCCTTGCACAAGAACAACACCAGCGAGTGATGGAACGATCTTCGTCGTATTGACTTGTCCTGCATTACCCTTCCCTTCCTCCTCGCGTCATTTTTCATATCGATTTCAATCGGTTTTCCTTCTGACCAGCCGTTACAATTCCTATACGCAGCACGTTCATTTAATTTCTATTAAGACTAAGGTGTCCATTGAAATGCGTTGGTGTCCTGATCATTTCTGCCTAATTAATGAGAAGGTATCATTATTGTATTGTCTTAAAGTAAAACTACTTCTTTATATTTCGCTAATACCCATCATTTATCTATTCGTCGTCTGCTGCAAGAAAGTCGTCAACTGGAGAACACTTGTGTAAACTATCGCATATGTTCACAACGGGTGAACATTATTCTTCACGCTTCAAGTGCGGCATCATCGGATGTACCTTCAACAATGTTCTGTGAGCGTCCGCGAATATGTCCCGGGCGGTGTGCCCTTTCAATCATCACCGGTTCATATTCGTCGAGCCTCGCACGAAAACACTAGCAGCGAGTTGTACCATCCTTTTTGTGTTCTTACGTGGCTCTTAACCAACGCGAGTAAGTTTGTGGATGCAGTTTTTTCACTTTGATTTCACTTGCATAAAGCAGCCCTCATTCTTGGAGTTGATAATTTACGAGTGTCCGGCCACCATCGTATTATTTGCCATTTTTGGATGTGCTTGAATCTACTTTCATCGCATTCAAAGCGGCTAATGCCTCCCCGATAGCACTTGCAATTTTTGTGACTTGTGCCTATATTGTGACTTGTGCCTATATTGTGTGACCTATATTGTGTTTTTAAAATAAAGAAGTCATTTGATGTTCTGTCCTATTGTTTTTCATGCCTTTGTGCGCGCTCACGCCACCATGAAGCATTTCTTGGCAAGGAGCACTAGAGCACTTTCATGTCGCCTCCTGCTTTATTTCCCAACTTGTCACTCACCAAAGTTTTTAGGGAGGACACAGGAGACGCATAAAGTATGATGAGGGATATTCAAATTTAGTTTTGATCACAAGATAGCAACATTGAATCACATTGGAAGGAACTCTGCTTCCACATAGAAAATATAACACTGTCAGGGTGTCACGGGATTCATTGCAGATGTTCTTATTGAAAATGCTGCTGAAAGTGATCGATTTGGGGCTTTGAGCTTGTGTGCCAGAAAATGCGATTATGTCTTTAAATGTGAAACCAGCTCGTTTAGAGGTGTGGTAATCCCCACTTGAAACATTAGCTAGCCCGGGGAATTGCAGTGAAATAAACGTTGCTGTACTCGATATGCTAGTGAAAAAGGAACCCATGTGAGAAGTGGCAAAAGAGGTCAGAAAAGGCATTGGTGCATGCTGGCTGCAGATGCCAGAATAACAATTTAATAAACCCCAGATCGCTAGGTGCGACTCTTACGTTCGGGGAGCAGGCAAGGATACTACAAGTAACAATAATGCTCACACGAGACAAATCATTCTAAACAAACTCTTCAAAGAAATGACGTGCTGACTCATTTGAACCATCAGAAATTAGTTTGTGTGCTGGGTCCCAAGAGACTTGAGTGTCCAGGACGTTGGGGTGATGTAGTGCCTACACAATGCGCTTTGTAATACAAACACGAAGCCTGAATAATACAATCAACACTTCTTTTTACTAACATCTGGGTTCTTACGCCTCAAAACTACAATCTGATTGTGCGACACGTCTCAGTGTTGGGTTCCGGCAATTTCGACGGTGTGGTGCATGCGCTATGGGCTATACCACCCCACCAAGCATGGTAAACCACAAAGCAAAGCAGAAAAGAAATTTCAAAATATAAAAGCTATAAAGCCTACTAAACGAAAGCTATCTAAAAGCACATTACACTTTATTACAATGTAAGAGTTCACTTTTAAAGGAGGGGTAGCCACAGTATGCCTCTCCAAAAAAGGAACCCACAATATATAGGGGTTAAATTGCACAGTACATAAAAAACGGCTTGCAGCAGATTTTATACGGCCACCGTGAGCCTCTTTTTTGCATCGCATGCAGGTGCGCCTCAGCAACGGAAGAATTATTTTTCCATTCTTTAGCACTTCTTGCCTCATGGTTTTTTTAACGCCGCTTTGTGAGGTTTTAATACGAACGCTAATAAACGTGCACATTTGCGGACAATGTCAGATGGGAAACACGCGATGGCGCATAGCTGCATTAATAAATGTGAGATTTGTGGTGGCCGAGGCCAAACACGTCACCTACACTCATTCGATGATGGAACACCATTCGCATATTCGAGGCTAATTAGACTATGTATGCACTTTAGTAATGAGGGCTAATAAGAGGTGGTCCTGAGATCTTATGCCACTCTCATTATGTTCTCACCAGGCTGTCCTTTCTTGGCCCAACTTCTAAGCGGCTGAAGCATTCTTTCGCCCCGATTTTACTAATGCTCGTGCACTTTTATTGAATGTGGGCTATCGGCCTGTGTTTGGTAAGAAATGGCAGTTGCCGGTTTATTAAATCGTTATCTGCCGGTTTGTTCCATAACAAATGTGGGATCAGCAATGAAACACTTAGATACGCGCAACACTTGAAGTTGACACAGCAGTTCGGTTTTCCCGAGCATGTGCTGTCGAAAATGGCTTCTGAAGGCTACGTGCCTAAAGAAAAGCTGCATTACGGAAACTTTAAAAAGAGCAATCAATCGAGCATGGTAAAAAAACTGTGTGTATAAGAAGGTCAATGAAACAAAAAAAAATAATGAACCATTCTAAAAGAATTCTTATTATGTTGCTCTCATACACCAAGAGAAAAAGTCATCAAAATATGCGTTACAGTCATAAATAGAGGTAAGATTGTGGATCAACTGTATCATTCAGGCATTGTGTAGGTGATTGAAGGCCGTTGATATTCAAAGCGTCTCTTCCAGCTTCCCAATTAAAAAAAATTTATCCTCTCTTGATGCACGCACAATGCCGTTTTTCAGTCGATAAGTTCGTTGCTGAATCCGCAATCTCCTTGCGGGACAGTGGATCCTAAAAAGAGGGTGCCCTAATTTCACGCTGTAGCAACGTGTACAATACCAAACAATGTAAAACTTATACTTCACCCATCCGCCCCCAATAATAAAAAAGGGGAAGGGAGAGGGGTTCGATTGAGCAATACATAGGCGCACCTAAAACATAGTATCTTGTGTAATACGCTTGTCCGAAAACAAAAATTCTGAATAGAAAACTCACGTTGATTCCCTACTTCAATTACTTCTCTTTAGCACAAGCGTCAACATTACAATTTCGTAAGAAAAATGTTTTAACACAAACACGAATCCGGACCAGAATATTACAATCAACATTTTTTATACTGTATCGGGGACTTACACCCGAAAACCCCGATGTGAGTGGGCGAGATGCCTCAGTGGAGGGGTCAAGAAATTTCGACCATCTGGTGCTCTTCTCTCAAGCTTCTATGATTCCGCCTGCGTCGATATACGACCGCTGCGGCCGGCATCGAACCCGTGACCTGCGGGTCAGCTTCCGAGCTCAACTACCACTGCTGCTTCACAGCGTCCCAACATTTCTAAGAGATCGTACGTGGAGCTTGGATATGTTCTAACCAAATTGTTTTCCTACACGAAAACTTTTGGTTCTTCCATTGGCCGTTCATATTCTCGGCTGAACCGAGCGTAAACCAAATGGGCGTCTGGAAGTTTCCGAGCTGCCTGATTGGAGATCTTCAGAGCATGTTTTGGCTGGGTTGTATGCTGAAAATTGGGCGGGCTGTGTGCTGGAAACATCAACCTTTTGATATTTTCAAAAGCCAGTCAACGACAGAGGGCTTGTCTACGACGCCGAAATCGCTGCACAGGCCAGCAAAATCTGCCAGTTTCGCGAGGCGAATGAATTATTGCAAGAGATTTTCACAGAAGATGGCGTAAAAATTAGTTTCTGCTGTACACGTATCTTTAACCATTCTAGCTTTTACAGTTGCATAACATGTATACATATGCAGCTTTTCGAACCATAATGACACGTTGACTTCACTCTGGGAAAGAACAAGAAAAAAAGAAAAGGGGTATCTTATTGCAAGGGAATATATGCACATCTCCAAAGAACTAAGAACATATAAAGGCATACCAACCAGACGCACCTTTACTCGTTTGGAGAGAGAGAGAGAAAAGTGAACTTTATTAAAGCACTGGCGGAGGTAGCAGAGGGCCACGCAGGGCCCTCTTGCTACCCGACAATATGCAGTCATCAAGCTGCGTCTCAACGCTTACGCCGGGGAACCCAACTTTCTCCACGAGGCTATCACCCCTGGGTCCCGTCAGGTGTGTCCCTGCGCGTTTGGGGAGCGAGAGCTGTCTGCATCCGCTGGACCGCCTGTAGCTGTTGCTGAGCCGGTACGGCACTGTCAATGTCCGTTGGCAGTCTGCCTGGGTAGGCCGCTGCCCCTTCTGGATTCTGTTTATAATCTAGCAGTTAGCGTGGTGGTCGCACTGTTACACACACTACACTTTGCACTCTCGGAGACCTTGGGGGACATGAAGCGCAGGCGTGAGCTCAGAGTTCGTTTGCAGCTGTCTGTAGAGTATATCGCCTGTTTTCTGGTGAGCTGCGGGTCCGGCATGGAGCGACGTGCGCTGTGGTTTCATTCCAGCACATCCGCGTAGCTCGTTACCAGTTCGGCTTTTTCTTCGTCGTATTCATGGTCAGTGGCTACTGCCTCTACAAAGACTAGGGACGCTCGGGCCACCACGCGGCGAGTAAGACTTCGCGCAGTGACCTTCGCCGTCTCATCGCGGTTTGGAGAGTTGCTTCCGATGGAGCAGCCTTGATGCACCGGGAACCATCGGAGACGAGTCCGCAGTCCGTCGGTGCACTGTCTACCACTGCACTTCACCTCGCGTGCTGCACATGCACACACATTGTTTCTGCCGTAGTTCCGTACTGCTGTGCGTGAGTCGCTCTTGACCGTGGTACATACTTGGTGTCGGTTAGGGTCAGCGCAATGGCGGCTTCTTCTGCCTGATGCGCTTGCTTTGCACGGACGCTGCCAGCACTGTATATTTCTCCCGTTGTGGCACGTATTGCTACGGCCACGTATGTGTCTTCTTTATCTTTGTACTTAGCGGCATCCACGTATAAGGCGCCGTTATCGTTGGCATGTACTTCATGGAGGGCCTTGGCTCGTACGTCTCGTCGGCCTTGGCTGTGCTCCGGGTGCGTGTTCTTTGGTAAGGGCGCCACCACCAGTCGGTGGAGGGCCCTTTCCGGGTGGGCGTGGTGTCTTGCCGCTTCGTTGTCTGTAGTGATCGTGCCTTTGCCTGGTCTGGCCAGGATGTTTCGTCCCAGTCGTGTGGTTCGGAGTCTGTCGCGCTGAGATGTTCTTTGCGCTTCTGCGCGATTTCTTCGAAGGTGTTGTGCACCCCCAGCTCGAGCAGCTTGGCTGGGCTCGTGCAGTGGAATAAGTCGAGCGCAGCATCGTACCTACTTCTGATGGCCGCATTTATCCGGTCGCGCTCCTGTGCTTTCCAGTAGTGAAACGCGCCTATTTAGGCAGCGTGGCTCATGGCAAAGGATTGCACCAGGCGTAGGAGGCTGGCCTCCTTCATCTCTCTGTGCCGAGTCGCAACTTGCTTGATGAGTCGCGTGGCGATACCCCTTTTAGTGATGATCTTGTCGACGCTGACACCATTGCTCCTACTGGCTTCGAGCGTCATGCCTAGGACACGGAGCTTAGAGCCTTTCGGAATGACGATGCCGTCTCTGGTTCGGAGCACTATCTTCTCCGAGGTTTCAGTGGCTTTCTCCTTTTATAGCTGGGGTGGTAGGACGATCAGGGGTTCGGACTTGGTCTTGATCAGAGTTTCGGAATGACTAAACCCGCGAGTCCTGCACGTCCGTTACACAATCTACGCGGACGACATCACGCTATGAGTGGCCGGTGGCACCGATGGGTACATCGAAGAAACGCTACAAAAATCACTGAACACAATAGAAGACCAGTTGGACGGAACCGGTTTTCGATGCTCATTTGGACTAATACTTTGCACGTTCGCTGGCACTCACGCTATCTGAAAAACAGTTAAGCCACAGCGTGCCAATTTTTGCGTGAGATATCCATTCGCAGCGGCCGCATTTTTGTAAACACGCAGTTCGACGTAATCGAATGACGCAGACCAAGTACACCGCTGATAATAATGTATTGCATTAAAGCATGGCATAATTATTTTTCTGACACGACGCAACTCTTGAGCATGAATTGAGGGAATGCGAATTTTGAAAGTCGTACACTGTGATCTATATGAGGAAAACTCAAGAAAAATTATTCTAATGCTGGTTACTAATGTGTGACAGTGACAAGTGCTTTTGTTTCGTGAATGCATTTATGTTTCCCGATTTTCCCAAATTTTGCATTTTTAATAATCCAAAGTAATATCCACTTATAGACACCCATAGATATGAATACTTCAGAAGGAAAAAGGGCGCTGGTTTATACCAGCTGAACAGAGAAATAGCGTCGTAAAACACGTCTGTGTATTTATTAATCAAAATAATTATGCTTAGGGGCAGACTTTCGAAATAAATAAAGAAAATAGCGCTGTTTCCGTGGGTTTTTAAAGGTGGTTGATAACTGGCAGTAATGGATCGGTTTCAACTTCTTTCATTGTACGTCCTTCCGAGGTGCTTATTGGTGCGCAAAGTTACCGTGCAGAAAGTCGAATTCCCTATACTAAGCCTCGCCAAAATAGCTTCTAAACACCTAAGCTGGAACGAGATGAGTCGCAGCTTTTACCTAGGAATCGGTTAGACGTCACTGATACAGTTTAGCTTTAAATTTTGTTTCTACTGTCTAGAAGAAGAAAAAATTACAGAGCGACAAAACGGTTCTGTTACTGACAACTGTACCAACCTCAACGCTTGCGCGAGCTACTATTTTTACCAAGGATCCGGACAGACGCCGCCACGCAACTTGACGTTGTACTCCTGGCGCCTGAATCAAGAAGTTGCGGTGGTGTGTAAACGCTGCTGACCGGCTACACCGCGCTTAGCTGTAGCAGACGACGCTCGTTTCCTTGGCGCAAAGTTAGACTGCAGCGCCGCGGTGACGGGAGCTGCAGCCGGCTGCCTGCTCCCCGCAAACGAAGCGGAGAGTTCCGAAACTGAAAAAATAAAGCATCTATAAACGTTGCTCATGATGGTTTCTATGTCAAAGCCCCAACTTGCCCGACAGTCAACATTTTTGTCGGGAATGGCGGGCTTTATTGATGTGGTGAAACCCATGCAGGACAAAGCGAGAGGTACGAAATCAATCGCCTCAGGAAACATAATTGGAACGTTCAGAAGTACGGAGTTTAGATGTTCGTTGGACGGCAGTGATGATTTTGAGGTATCCCAAGCTGACCTAAATGCAAATCATTGTATGAAAACGAAGTGCTCACTGAGGTTCAAGAAATTTTCATTGTAAGAAGGAGCGAAACCCAACTCGCGCGGGAAATGAGCGAGACGACAAAGATAATGATAAGTACCTAGGCTTTAACGTCCCAGCAACTCAATATGTTCGTGAGAGGAGACGCCATATAGCAGGGCTCCGGAAATTTTGGTCACCCGGGGTTTTTTCTAAGCACGCAGGCCTCAAACATGTTGGCCTTCAACGAAATTTTCGCCTCCATCAATAAAGTGCACCAGGCTTACGTCTGTGCTTCGTACATGTCTTCTCGACCTTGTCCGCTTAGGCGCTTCGGAATAATGGTCATCTCATACCAAACTGCCTCAGTTGTTTATCGGAGACTCTGCAGTCACACAACCCACTGTGGACAAATTTTCTGAAGTTTGATATTGATCATTTTCATTTGCAACTTTGTACAAATGGCAGAAGTACAGACGTAGGATTATTGTAGAAGAAAGCTGTCTTCGGATGCAAAAGTGTCCGACCAACCCACAACCCTTGGATATGTTACACACACACATGCACAGACATGTATATATATATGTGTGTGTGTGTGTGACGCTATGATGAATGGGCGACGTGGCCTGGCTCATACCCCATATTTATTCCATTCTGACTTCTTCCTTCTCTACTTCTCCTAACCATCGCTTCATACGTCACACGATTCCCCCTCCCCCCGAAAGAAGGCATGGATTACGAACAAGAAAAAGTTAACAAGTAGAGGTTAAAAAGTTACAAATCTCAAAAATTCACAATTGGTTCTATGCTCCAGAGGAGTTCCGTGCACTTTCAAAGACTTCAGGAGGAAGTGGAGCAGTCCGGTTAACACAGGCCTTCGGGTGGGCGAGGCTGACTGTGGCGTTCTGGAAAAGATGACCACGTCTTGCACAACTTCACTGACCATGACACGGCTTCAGCAGCTGTGAAGAATGAACGAGGTTGGACGTCCTTGTAGCCTTTGAAGGTCAGACGTTGTATGCGCCGACTTTTCTGTCCTGGGTGCTGTATTTTGTGTCGTGGCTGAGACAGAAGCATTGCTTCCAGCTGGCGTTGGCCAGAACCGAAGTTGATAATACGATGTCTGTGTTCCTGAACTTTGCAAATGGTAGCTTTCAGTCTGTTTCGTGGTTTTTTGAGGTGGTATCTCCGTCGGTAGGATTGTACATGATGCCTTGTTATCTGGTACAGAAGACTTTCTTGACGTTTCCTTCTACGAATATGGCTCAGATGTTGACTTGGTCTTTCCTTTAGTTGGTGTCGTTCCTGACGACCATCCTTAAGCCGCAAATCTGCTTGTGAGCTTATTTTAGTTCGTCGTAGTGCTTGATGTAACTGCCGTACCTTCCGGAGTTCTTTGAGTTCTTGATGGCAATGCTGATGTTGCGGAATCTGTCGAGGTGGTACTCCTTTAGTAACATGAGCCTGCTTTTCTTTGATAGTTGGTGTGACCAATAAATAGTTGGTAGTCGTTGGGTTGTCGTGATTCTCAAAAGAAAATGAAGGTGGTGCACTAGAATCTACAGAAAGATCTTTGGAGGCTTCTTCTGCGCTGTTCACTACGAAGGGCTTTTGCGCTTGGCAGCATATGGTGTTCGATTTGTCTGAGCCTTCTGCTTTGTTTCGACTGTCTAGTGTGTGTGCACCGCACAGTGATGAATGAACTCGTTCAGAAGGAGCATGGCTTGGCAGGGTATTCTCGTGAAGCGTCAGGTCCTCTAACGTGGTCACAGCGTACTTATGAGGCAAATGGTAAGCGATATAGGAGCTCTTGAAGAGCCGGGTGATGGAAAACCGCGTGGTGGACCGCGTATGCCAGACGAAGAGTGAACGGCATCAGGTGGTTGGGCAACGTCTCGGGTCATATGCTGAAGCGATGACTTCGCAAATGCCGAGTTTCGTGCAGAAGGGAGGCGCGCTCGATGGCTGTGTCTTTCCCAAAATACGCGTTGTCGTCTGCCACTGAACTCGTGTGCCACTTCGTCTTTTGTCAGAGGTCGAATCTTGTTGTGCGTTCGAATGGTTGAAGACTGCCTGTAAAATTGACGACTGAGTGCAGTTGTCTGTGGATGGTGGGCTACAAGCAAGTCTTCGTCGTAGTCGTCATCGTATTTTTTAAACCAAACGATCATTTCTTGTTTTATTTTTTGCCAAGACTCGTCGTTATCGAATATGTGGGTGAGGTAAAATTTAAATGCCTCACCGGTGACGTAGTCGCTGAAGTTCGTAACCATCTCCCGTTCCGACCAAGATGCAGTGGTAGCGTGGAACTCGAACAGGTCGAACCAGTCCTGTAGTTCGGGGGGAGGGGGAATCCTGTAACGTAAGAAGGTAGCGATGGTTAGGAGTTAGTAGTAGAGGCAGAGAAGGAAGAAGTCAGAGAATAGAATAAATATGGGGTATGAGCCAGGCCACGTCGCCCATTCATCATAGCGTCACACAAGTCGACAGTATGAAGACCTGGCCACCACTCGTCAACCTCACATCACTCACGAAGCCACCTGCAGTACGCCTCAACTGAATATCAACCACAGAATATCGACCACAGATCTCAGGCGCATTCAGTTACCGGCACCATGACAGAACCATCGACTGACCACTACATCCCCAAGTACACCGGATCAGCGGACGACGGACCCGTACAGGACTGGTTCAATCTATTCGAGGTCCACGCCGCCGCTGCATCCTGCTCGGAACGGGAGATGATCATCAACTTCACTGACTACATCTCCGGTGAGGCATTTAAGTTTTACCTCACCCACATCTTTGAAAATGACGAGTCATGGCAAAAAATCAAAGAGGAGATGATTACCCATTTTAACGACTATGACCAAGACCTACTCATTGCCAACCATCTAGAGACAACCGCACACTATCGTCAATTCCTTAAGCAGTCCTCAATCATTCGAAAGCCCAGCGCGAATCGACAACTGCCTCAAGACGGAGTGGCACATGAGTTTACTTACAGAAGGCCATGCGTATATTGGGAAAATTCTAACCGTCAAGCGCGCATCCCTTCTGCGCGAAAGTCAGCATTTCCGAAGTCATCGCTTCAGCATACGACACGAGACGTCACTCACCCTACAGATGCATTTCATGCTTCGTCTCGCATACATGGTCCACCACCTGGTTTTCTACGACGCAGCTCTTCAAAGGCTCCTAACGGTCACTATTCGTGTCATAAGGACGCCTTGTTCATGGTAGACGTGCTGACACATGAGGAAAATGCCGAACAACGCCATGACGACTCAAAGAGTGAAAATCAGTCTCCACACATTGGATCAGCTTATTTTCCATCTAGAACAATTGGGCTACCTCCTAGTTTTCCCTCACTTGGCTCTTTCGTCGCTCAAAACACCCACCTCACATCTAGCACGCTCACAATGGTCGGGATAGAGCTGCGGAGCTCGGAGAATACTCAGCCAAGCCCTGAACCTACCATCCAGATTCAGGCGCAAGAACCACTCGCAGCGAACAGCGAAGAAGAAGCCCCTGATGATGTGTCTATCAACTCTGAAGCATTACTTTCATTACACGAAATGCAGCACAACAGCCTAAAGACTACTACCTGCCCACTCGACACCACATTCAATTACCCAGAAAGTCAGTGTCATCGTGAAAAAGGGCTGCC